>NC_072439.2:91480357-92709285 GCF_028878055.3 Symphalangus syndactylus
TTACCAACCTAATCTTCCACTTTCAAAAAGTAGATTTTGAAAGCATCAAATGTTAGCATATGATTGTCCTACAGACATTAGGGGAAACAGTGAGTTTCCACTAAATACAACCTCCTTAAAAGAAATAAGTAGTTCAATGAAGTGTCTGTAAAATCTTTTCAAAAGTCTTACTTTATACGTCCCCACAGTTGATTTCCTTAGTTGGTCTGAGAATATAGCACCTACACTATTCAAAAACCATTCTTTTCCATTTTCTGCAAAAAAATTTATAAATTTCTTATTTCTAAGTTGATTGATTTCATGTTTGATATGGACTAACTTTATATATTCTGATTTTTAAGTTGCTCAAGTTTCTTTTTCAAAGACAAAGTACAAATGGATCATTGTATGGATTCAAGCTGAGATGGCTTCACCAGATAATGTTCACTTGTCAATTTAAAATTCAGTAACTTGGGTTAAGATAGAGCACATGTTGGTTCTAGGTGAGGGAATAACTGGCAAGACTAAAACATTTTTGGAATGTTAGTGAATGTGTGTGTAACGTAAATCGATATTTCATGCAAAACTTGTAATCTGAATTGCATCTTGTCTGTATTTCTTAAATGACAAAAAGATTTCCTTATAAAAGCCGAAAGAGGGAATTTTGAGTCAAGCTGTGGTGTGTTGCCAGAGGCGGAAATTTATGAAACACTCTCGTCAGCTATGCTGGAAACACTACAAAAGAAATAGTTCTACTTTCTTATTGGTGCTAAAGCCACTAATAGGTGCAGTTTAGTATAATACCCCTATGAGAATTACCACCCCCGAAGTGAGCTTCCCTTGGAAAGAACTCTGTACAGGCATTTTCTTTTTCCTTTTAAGCTTGCGCAAAACACCCAAAGGGGCCATTTCCAATCCAGCCAGTGATCTTTCTCAAGTTTATTCTTTCTCAGATCACAGAGACAATGGGGAATATGCCCTGTTTACTCAAATCAGTCTGGATTAGTGTCACTCTATTGATGGAATCAGAATTAAAAGGAAAACCATTACCCTCTCAAAGGGCAGCATCAGATGTTTGGGGAATGGCATGATTACTTTTAAATAGACCGTGTGAGACTCTGTCACCAGACTGAGGTTGAGGACTCCACAAGATACACATGAAGAGAAACAGTGACACTGGGTGAGGCAGAAAGCTCTTCATAAGCCTTAGGCCTGGGAAATGATTTCAACAGACAATCCCAAAACGCTTGAAAGGCTAAAAATCAGAATGGTGAGATTTCAGAGAACAGGGCTTTTCTGCCTTCTTTCTTCACTCCAACACCTCACCCCCAAATATTTATCTCCAGGTCAAATCCTTTCCAGTCATTAAGCCCTGCTGGGGAGAAACTTCACCCTGAAAAAGCTCTCCGATTCCCTCATTCAGGATAACACTTCCATCCTCTGAACTTTTTTACTCTGTTTCCTCCTCATTGCTTTCTGTGTGCACCAGATCCTTCCTCCCTCCCTATCCTTTGACTGAAGACTCTGGGAGGGTAGAGGATGTGTTATGCTTATGTCTGTATCCCCTACAGGGCCACTCAGTAATGTTCCCTGAATGTGATAAGGACATGCATCTGTCGCTGTTGCTTGAAGGGACATCTTCACCTAGGAATACATGGTGTATTGTATATACTTGAAAGGCTGTTTGTAATTGACTTGTGCATAAATATAAATAAAGCGAGCCCACATATTATACAAGCCCCTTCTATCTATATGTTCTGCAGGTAACCAAATTGTGTCATTTTCCTTCACATCTTGCAAGTCATTTGTTGTTGTTTGTTTGTTTTAATAAGCCCAATATTATTTCCATTATCTTTTAAATAGCAAGAAAATTTCTGAAAGACAGGGCAGATGATTTATATGGTATCAAGTAATTAGTGTAAAGTATGTGCTGCTTTCACATAATTGATTACTCATAAGGACAGAGAATGTGTTTGATTAAAAAAAAAAAAGATTAGACTTTTATCTTGCTTTGCAGGCCCTTTTAAAAAGTGTTTTCCTGCGTCTGCACTGTTCCCTTGATTGAGTTTATCCCCTGCAGATCTCTGTCCTCACCAGAGATGGGGGTAGTTTGATCTGGGTGAATAAGCTTGACGATTTGCAAACGCTCTGTCCTTTTAATTCTCTATAGTGTTATCACTAAAGGATGTCTGAGAAATCTCAAAGCAATTTTTCTCTTAAACGTGGTATTCCAACTTTTGGTTTTGCTCATATCTTTTATAATAGGATAAATAGAATAAAATGAATAAGATGAGTGTCTTTTCAAAAGTAAGGTATGTCTTCTGCATAGCTCAAAACTTGAGTTTTCTTTTGCAGTTAAAGTGACAGCTGAGAGGAACACTCCAATGTTATATAAGTCACCATATCTAATTGCAAAGTAATCACTAAAAACTTTAATTATCTCAAATATAATTTAAAAAGTAGCAATCAGCAAAGAATTTGACAAATAAAAGCAAATTCAGAACTCATGAAACAGTATTCACTGCTTGAATGCCTATAGTCTGACAAGATTGAGTAGTACACTCCTTGTTTCAAGCCTCAGTTTTCCAGTTGCAAATAAAAACTAGCGTTTCAACCTTTAAGTGTTTGTTATATTGGAGCATAAATTTATATCATTTGCAAGAAAGGATTTATAAGTCTGATAAACTATAATCTCAGTTCCTTAAACATACATTCGTAAACTGTTAATTATGGCTTTATTCTAAACTGAATTCTGGCTAACTGGGCATAAAATCATGAAAATTAGGCAGGGAGGGACCAATTTTGTGGCCTATCTACCAGAAACTAAATGTCTTTCTCTAAGCTTGTTTCTGGGTGGTTTCTTTTCAAAGCAAACTGCATTTGGCCATGTGTGCCATCAGTAGGAAGTGAATAATTATATGACCACAAAGATATAGGTTCTTATTGCTGACCTAGATGCATTCAAAACAAAACCTAGACCATCAGGTTAAAAAGCACTGCCTTGGCACAAAAGTGTGTATGTGTTTGTTTTAAGGAAGTAGAAGCTCATTAATAAACTTCCCAGCTAGGTGTGAGCTACCAAGTATTACTCATTGCGTTGTGAGTGACAGGACTGGCTATTCTGCTACTAGTTCCCATAAAAGCTGAAGCTAAAAGCACAATTCCCACCTACCAAGACAAAGCTAAACAAAAAGTAAAGATCATAGAGATTATTTAGGGATGCACTATAACATTTGTCTGACAGTAGCATATAAAGAAATGAATCAAATTTGGACACAGACTTACTTCAGGATAAAACAAATGATTAGTTGTATTAGAATAAAAGAGATACTTTCTGCAAGTAATTTTCATGTTGAAGTGTTTTGCATTTATTCTTTTAAGAACTGTTTCCTGAGCATCTATTATGTTTCAGCCATTATCCCAGGTATTGGGGATTCAGTACTAAATAGGCCAGATATATTCTCTCATTAACTTATTGCCTAGCAGAGAAGACCAACATTTTTTAAAAGTTTAGACATATAGTTAATTTATATTATGATTATGTGATACAAAGGGAAAGTGCTATGAAAATGTGGAACAAAAGAGAATAATCTGTCTGAACAATCAAAGAAGACTTCTGGGAGATGACATCTGAGCTAAAGGCTGAACAATGAATTGGAAAACAGCTGGCACGTGCAAAAGACTTGAAGACCGAAGGAGCTAGCTTTTAAAAAAATGAAGAAAGTTCTATTTGGCCAGAGCAGAGTTTCAAATAGTGCCTCACAGGCCACGTTAAAGACCTGAGGCCTTTATTCTAGGAGAATAGGGAGCTGCTCAAGGAATTTAAGCTTGAGAGTGACAAGATCAGATTTGCAATGCCTTTCAAGTGGTAGTTACAAGGAGTTGGGTCTCTGACCTTTTGCAGTTATACCCATTCTAACTAAGCATGGGGAAACTTTTATATCCTGTCTTTAATGAGTGAAAAAAAAAAAAAAAGCAAATAAAAGAGGTGTGCTTTTCTTGATTGTAACTTTTAGATAAAAATTCCAGACAGAAATGTGAGTGATTCCTATTTACATGCAATCAGAATGAAAGCTACTTAGGAAAGCGGGTTCTTCAGCCAGATTTACTGGTTTTACATCCAGGCTCTTCTCACTACCTTGGGCAAGTTACTTAATCTTGTGGAGCTTCAGTTTCCTCATCCATAAAACATGTATAAAACATGGATATTAATGACATGTATCTCATGAGAAATAAGTAAAACCATGCAAAGCACTTGAACACTCTAAGACACATACTTACAACTCAGTAACAGAATTAATAATAGTAGAAGTAATAGCTCATACTCTTTTATAGAGGGGATGGAACTTGGATGATAAGTAGATTTCAGAGTTTTAAAATTTATTTTTATTTTTTTTTACTCCTGATAGTCACCATTACTTTATTGAAACTGATATGTCTTCAGTTTCATGTCATGGTAACGAAAGCTTATTTTCTGTGATAAAATGTTAATCACATTTAATCACCCATTGTTTTAAGTCACAATTTATGATATGAACTAGAGAAATATACTACCAACATTATTTAAAAAATATTTTTAAACTCGCTTTCAAAACCAAGGATGCATTACTGCTGAGCTTCTAAGAAGGCAGTATGGTATGCTTAACATAAAGATGGCTTAACATTCATTGAAGAATTTTATTACTATGTACTTTCTCCTTTTAATATTACCATATCTGCTATATAGAGCTATTAAAACATATTGATTGCTATAGATTGAAAATCTCTTCAAACATATTTTGATTCCCTTTGAATAAACTGAAATTCTGAATATTTCCCCTGATACCAGAATTAAAAATTACTAAATATTAAAATTCTATCCTGCTTTCTGCTTAGTTTGATACTTCTTCGACATAAAATGATAATAATTCTTTCAGAATTGAGATGCCTTCTGATTTTCATTTTGTTGATTTGTCATGATTATTATAGGAGTATATGCTAAAATAATATAATTTAAAAGTTTATTTTTCTTAATTGAGTTCTACACATTTTAATTTAGCTGCATTTGGATCAAGTTTTAACTTTAATACCTTTCACGCTTCCTATTTTTCAAATGCTGTGTCTAATGTTTGTTGACATTATTGTCCACCTGATCAGTCAACTTTGTATTTATTTGCCTCACCTGCCGTTGGGGCTTCTAGAGCTCTTTCTCCTAAATTACGGAATCTTGGTGCTCAAAGGAATCTTGACACTTTGTGTCAGAACACAAGACATCTAGTAAACTCTCTGCTTACAGTCTTGATAGTTTTGGGTGTGCTTAAATACTTTATTCTTATATTTTGTTCTTTGTATGAGTATATATTACTTGAAGTATTCACTTTTTATATAATTTTAGAAAACAAAATGAGTGAAATATTTTATACCTAATACAATCTGGTTTTGAGAAAAATGTGATGCTAAATAAATTCTTCAGTTGGAAAGATGGTGTTTTAACTTGACGTTTAAATACCAGTAACTTTTCTTAACCTGGAGTAGAACACTGTAAGTCAATTGTGTTTAATTCTAGCATAAAAGAAACCATCATTCTCTGAGGTGGGGCAGGTGGCAGAAGACGAAAAAATGACAAGTATGTTTCCCTTAGGCAGTGCTTGTTGAAAAGTCACTATCCTGCTGATATTTCGGGATGGAAATGTAGTACTCTCTGCTAAAGTATAATTGAATGAATGCTTTTAAAGCCAGGGTCATGAAGTAAAGCTGTTTTCTTTACCCATGAAGGACTGTAGAATGTTCATAAAAGCATCTCCGTGAAGCCTCAGGTGAAAGGTGGTTATCAGCTGAGGAAACTGTATGTGCTGCCTAAAATGTTTTAGATTTCTAAGTTTGGTCAGGAATATCTGTATAGAGAGAGAACAGTTACCTTCGAAAACTGTTTTGAAAGTGGTCTTACAGCATTGTTTTAATGTAGCTTCACGGATGAGGATGGCCATAAGTCACAGAATGTTAGAACTGGAGATCCCTCTCATTGAATCCTCAAATTCAGTCTCCTCAATTTTACGTAGACTTTGGATTGTGGTAAACTAAGGTCCACAAGTTGTTCAGCTACCTTGCCCAGAGGTGCACAGCACACTAGTGGCAGCATTGGGACTTAGACTCCATGTAAAGAAGTCTGAGTTCAGAGTTCTTTTGCATTACTAGGACCCATACAGGAGTGTAAGGAGTACTGAAGCATGTTCAATCCTCTAGCCTCATCCAACAGTCACTCATGGATTATAAACACAATTTCTTCCAAGTGAAATTGGGGAATGCTGTTGTATCTTGTAACAAAGGTCTGGCTGAATCGAGATAAATTATGATTATATATCCCAACAGTAATCTCTTCTACCTCTGATTTGGTCCCTATCCCATTTTTTAAATAACCTCATACTATATACTGTTGCTATAGTGTCATAAATTTACTATTAAAGATACTAATATCTGAAAAAGAGGACATTTTAAAAAATTCTCTTGGCCAGGTGTGGTGTCTCACACCTTTAATCCCAACACTTTGGGAGGCTGAGGCAGGTGGATCACCTGAGGTCGGGAGTTTGAGACCAGCCTGACCAACATGGAGAAACCACATCTCTACTAAAAATACAAAATCAGCCAGGCTTGGTGGCACCTGCCTGCAATCCCAGCTACTCAGGAGGCTGAGGGAGGAGAATCTCTTGAACCTGGGAGGCAGACGTTGTGGTGACCCAAGATCGTGCCATTGCACTCCAGCCTGGGCAACAAGAGTGAAACTCCATCTCAAAGAAAAAAAATAATCTTTTACAGAATTGGTGGAGAGAGATTTTCAAAAACGCAAATTATAGGTAAATCCCTATTTCTATTGCACTAGTCAAATGGCTTCATTGGAATCTCTTTTTGATGTTAAATACTTTTATAGGAAAATAATTGTATCATCAACTTTAACTATAAATCCAATTATTTAATATTGAGTTATAGCAATATATATTGACACAGTTTTGTTTCTTCATGGTGAAAACAGTTTGAGATTCAGCTCCTGGGTATCTTTATACCTCCCATGCGAGCTGTATGTTTCAGAATGCCCTCAGGGTGTTCTATGATTGCAGGGAATATGTCGAGTCCCTGCGACCAAGGTGTACTTCATCCTTTCTGTGGTCAGATCAGCTAGTTTGTGAGGAACCTGAATATATCACAACTACAATTAAATTTTCCAGGGTCCAAACAGTGAGTCTTCTATTTCAAAGTTATTTTATAGGAAATGAAGCATCTGTTTGGAATCACAGGAAATTGTTTATTTTACTTTATAAGGTTCACAGTAGACATCACAGAAGTTGTGTTCATTTTCACCTTTATGTTTTGTGGAAAGAATACTGCCTCGTTTTTCAGACATGTTGAGATAGGTATATAATGTTTCCATTCACTCATTATTTGAGTGTCTGCAGGGTATGTTAAGGTTATTCCAAAGTCAAGATTATTTCATTTCAAATATGCCAATAACTTTTGTAACCTAAGAAATACATGCATATGGGACACAGGGGCTTAGGGAGTTCTTCCAAGGGCAGTTTTGATGGCTGATCTGAAAGCGTCATGTTCTAATCTCTGAGACTGACTCTTTGACTTGTCATTGTCAAGAAGCATTGCATTAACATCCCAGCATAATACACATTTCTCTCCTCTGTTATGGAATTATTGGCAGTAAATAAGGTAACAGGTATTGCTCCCTTCACCCCACCAGATTTGCTGTGATAGAAAATAAGGGATAGATAGTATTCACTTGACCTGGGACAGCTTCATGGGCATAAAAACTGCAACTGGTCACACAGGGTCCTATCTCAGAAAAGCACCATTCTTTGTTTAATGCTGTGCCATCATCATCTTGAAATTCTTAATCCATGAACAAGAGGTTCTGCATTTTCATCCTGCACTGAGCACTACAAATTGTTTTGCTGGACCTGTCTGGGTAACACTTGTTCTTCTAGACTATAATGGCCAGCCCTTGGCTTCCAATTGTACCCTGTTAACACATGCGATCTTTCTTTAAATCAAAGGAATAAGTAAATAAGAATATTTTCTTTAAACTAGATATTTTAAAAATTAACTTCTGAAAAACGAATTTATTGATTTTTAATAAATAAGAAAAGTATGTAAATGGATTCCCAATCATTCAGTTCTGACTTTGGTGGGTTTGTGGTTGTTTCTGTTCATTTTAAGCTAACATTCAAAGTTAGTAGTGTCGGTTTTATGCTTTCCAGGAAAAGACAACGGAGTATACTACTTGGCTTATATTTCTGTAAAGTATTACTTGAGAAGCGTTTCAATTGAAATGTGTTTTCCCACTTTTATTTTGTGTAGTAGGCTGATTTCTCATCAATCCTAAGAAATATACCTTTATGTTATATTAACTGAGGATTTAGCATTGGTAACAAATCTTGTTGTTCTTATGTACAAAATCGCACTTGGAACAGTATATAAGTTAAAACTATGATGCTTAAAAGTAGACCCATCAGTACCCACATTGCTATTAATGACTTTTGACATATAGTTTCTGCTTCTTTGTTGCTTCTCAATTGTTCAGTCTTTCTATCATTCCAAAGGACTCTTTTGTGACTCCTCAGTAAATGGAATTTTCCCTTTCTTTTTCTTAATATCCATAAAATCAGTTTACTTAAGAAATTACATAGCAATATACAGGCTCAACCCTTTCTCAAAATTGTCACTAGCTTCTCTTATTCATTAAAACATTTTCATCTCATTAAAAATGACTTCTTCCTTTAAAATTTCCCAGAAAGTATGGGGAAAGTATGGCCTCTTTATTTTCTGCTGCTCAGTTTAAACACATCATCAAAGACAGATAATTATTAAGTCATATGAGCATAACAGGAGATTTATAAACCAGAAATGTATTTTCTGGGAACCAACTTTCAAGTTAGTCAGGTAAGTTTTCTTAACTTCACTGGTGAAGCCCTAGGATAAAGCAGTGCCTAGATCAGGCTTGTTTACCCTTGGCCTTATATGGCACCCAACACTGTTTCAGGACAGTGGAAGAACAGCCTGGCAGGCCTTCAGCCTAAGCTGGCCTTGCCCAGGCCCACTCACAAGGAGAAATAGGAAGGAAGGCCAGTTAGTGTGCAAAGGAGCATGGCTTATTTTGAGGTCCCGTTAATGGCGGGCCAACAAAACAATGGCAGTATTTGAAGGAAGAAATATAATGCAACGGAGTCACCATATACTTTGAACTGCAGAGGGAGACTGAGGAAATGTTGCCTCAAGGCCAAAAACCCTGGCTCAAAACACACGTTCCTCAGGTGGCTCAGAGGCAGACCAAGTTCACCAAGTCAAGGACATTTTCCTGCTATCCCCTTGGGGAGAGGGGCCTTCACCAAACCATCCTGGACATGCGATCTCCTGCTGTTCAGAACCCACCCAATAAACAACAGAAGCAAACACTTTTTTTTTTTTTTTTTGCCCCTTATGTGGAATTTTCCCTTTTTGTAAGTCCCTGTTGAATTGAAGAGTGTTTGCTCACTGGCTCTTAAAGTGTGGTCCGAAAACTTTTTTCTTCATTTATATTGGGTTAAAAAAAAAATCAAGGGGCCCATGGTCTTTGTTCTCATCCAAGCCCGCAATTAGCTGGGTTCCTTCTGTGTAGCTAGAAGCAGGAGGGAAGGGGGTGGCCCAACAGGCATTTTACTGCCTGCGAGAAAGTGCTGTGAGTTTCTTTGTCCTTTTTGTCAGGGACGGCTGCCTCCCTAATTGTACTGCTGTAGGGAGGCACGTGCCTTTGGGAGCATTATCTGATTCCTACAGGACGTTCAAGAGTGCTTTGTATACTGACCCTTAACTTGAACACAAAGAATATCTTTTCAATCCCCTTCCCAGGCTGTTGCCTCAGGCTTGGAAACCTAAGAGCTTTAGTTCAGCCGGGGTATGGACCATTGATAGGGGCTCAGGTTTTATTTTTTTGTCCCCTAGTTGTCTTACCTGCAGTTTGGCCACACCTGCCAGGAGAGAAAGCCGAAGATGGTGGATAAGCGGTGGGTAGCAGCTACAGAAGTCAGAAGGGAGAGAAGGCGAGACAAACAGCTGCTCTTGTCAGCATGGGGATAAGTGTAAAGAGATTAATAGTTATTTGAAGAGCAAATGGGGACATGGCATTCGGCAGTGGAATGCGAATGCATGAATGTAATGGAATGAGCATGTGACTATTAACATTTAGACAAATGCTTCCTGGACTGAATGGAATGGCAGAGCCCACTACTTCTCCTCCCCCTGTGGAAAAAAAAAAAAAATTCAATAAAATAATTAAAAGTTTGAAATTTTAAAAAAGATAAGCCTAGCTCCTATTTCTTTGTAAGTTTGTTCTTCTCTATAGTTTTACTTAATCTGGGACTCTCAGTTACATTTCAACTGAAGAGCTAGGCCTACTTCCTTTATAAAATATGTACGAATAGGACTGCCTTCATCTTGCTTTTGATTTTTTTTTCTCGTTCATTAGGTTGATGAAACAAGGTTTCTATGTGTTGGAAGGTTTTACAAAGGAAAAACAACTGTACCATAAGCTGGTTGCCCTTTCTGCTCATTTTGGCTTAGGTTTAGAAGTGACGATAGGCTGATTTGCCTACTCTGGCTGACAGTTTTGATGGCATGGGCAGGGCCCTGAACTCAGAACCAGAAGATTCAGCTCTGAAAGCTCCAGTCATTGTGTTAGCGGATGCTAGGGCAAATGCTTTACCTCTCCGATAGTAATACAGTCAGGTTTTTTGTAGAGTAAATGAGGCAAAATTAATTTATTCTTTCATAAATATGTTCTTGAGTACTTTTACTCTGTGCTTGGGCCCATTCACATAGAAGACATAAAACCATCTGGCAGAAGGAAATACACGAGCTAATGTATTTTTGAATTATATTGAGCATAGAATTTTCTTCATAAGTAGCTGGTATTTCTCTTACAAATGTTCTACTCTAGAAAAGAATAAATTTCTATTAAGAAAATGAAAGAACAAATAAAAAAAATTAGACCCGTTTGGATGATTTACTAGCAGGTTACTTTTTAAAATACATAGTTGGGTGTCCCTAACCCCGCTACCCCTGTGAAACCAGTCCTTAGGGGGTTGGGTGGTACACTCTTGGTACTCTGGGACAGTCTTTGTGAAACCAGTCCTTAGGGGGTTGGGTGGTACACTCTTGGTACTCTGGGACAGAATGTAGAATTGTAAGATTAAGAGAAAATTCGAAGGTCATTTGATTTTGCCCCCTATGCAACAATTTAACACTTAAATCCCCTCTGGAACATACCTATCAAGTGGTCTTTCTCATTTTGTGTAACATGCCCCACCCCCCACCAACAACCTCAAAATGGAGTAACAGGCAGTATCCATTTAAAGACGTCCTAAGCATCCACTGAGCACTGGGAACGTTTTGCCTAGTTTGTGAATAAGCATCTACTCTACTTTCAAATGCTCTGTAGGAAGTCAGTCTCCAGAGGTGGCACATAGAGCTGAGTGATCTGGAAAAGCCGTTACAAACACACACATGCCCAGACTTCTCGTTTTCTCTGTTTATCAAAAATCAACGGTTTTACTTTGAATGTGAAGTGCTTCCGACCTGAGGTCCATCTCTGTAGAATGCATTCACCCATGGATGCCTTTTTTAGGAGCAATGGTCTGTGGCTTAAACGGCTAATATTGGGGTTTCTGGGTGTCCTTGCAGCCACAGTACACGAACCTGGGGCTGCTGAACAGCATGGACCAGCAGATTCAGAACGGCTCCTCGTCCACCAGTCCCTATAATACAGACCACGCGCAGAACAGCGTCACGGCGCCCTCGCCCTACGCGCAGCCCAGCTCCACCTTCGATGCCCTCTCGCCATCCCCCGCCATCCCCTCCAACACCGACTACCCAGGCCCGCACAGTTTCGACGTGTCCTTCCAGCAGTCGAGCACCGCCAAGTCGGCCACCTGGACGGTAAGAGCAGCGGGCACGCACGTACCTGACCCCCACGTCCAAGGATGGGCTTCCCCACGTCCCAGGGATTTCTCCCCCTTCCCAGTTTAGCAATTCCATGTTCATGGTGGGAAAGTTGTCTTTGAATATTCAATACTGAACCAGAGAGAGAGAAAGTGCCAGTTAGTGGGAAAAGTCCCAATTTAGGAACCAAACGTCTGCGTTCTAGCCAGCTCCTGGCAACTTCAGTCAGTGTGTTCCTGCCGGCTTCACACTGTTGTCTGTGAAAGTTTATGGAGAAGTGAAGAGCGCTGTGCCAGTAAGAAGTATCATAATCATGGGATGTGTTTTTACAGTCTCCAGAATGTGAAAGTGTTGACCCGTCTCATTATTGTAAAAAAGTAAGTGTCACATTAAGGTGTGATTTTAAAAACTGAATAAAATAATATATATAGTGTTATAAAAATTAAGAAAATAAAATCCCATTTATGAAGGCAGGATGAATATGTTTCTAAATGTAGGTATCAATAAATTATAATTTATCAGTAAATTGTATAATTTCTTATAAATTACTATTTATAATTTATCAGTGATTTATAATTTATTGATATGTATATATTTATTTAATTTAGAAACATTCTTTTCAAAAAGGAAGCCTTTAAATATACATATCAGAGCCCTGAATTAGTCCAAAGAAATTGTTAAAAAAAACTTTCTGCATGTAAGTTTTCTAAGGAAGCATGGAATTTTCTTTTCATAAATTAGGAAGATACAAGAATTAGTCCAAAGAAACTGTTTAAAAAAATCTTTCTGTATATAACTTTTCTAAGGAAGCATGCAATTTTCTTTTTCATAATTAGATACAAGAATATTTTATTTTGAAGTGTATTTTGAAATGTATTATAACACGAATAAAGCCCAGGTATAAAAGAGGGCACCTACAAAGCTGGTTTTAACTGGTTGATCAAAGAATGTTCAAGACCAAAGTGGTATGTTTGTCAAACAACTTAATGTTTACATAGATTATAGAAATGCTTCCAAATATCATCATCTTAATAAAAAGTAGCTTTAGAATTGTTTTGACAGTTTTTTCCCTCTTTGACAAATGGATTTCTTTGGAAAGCATTTCTATGTTAATGTTATATATAGTGTCCAGTTCATTCCAGCCTTTAGTTGGTATAGTTTATAAAATGGTCGGCATGCCTAAGACCTATTACACTCTAACATCATTTCACATCCATTTCATCTTTTTCACCTCATTTCTTTGTGAAGTACCCAGGACAAGTTTTATAACTTCCACTGTGCTAGTGAGGAAAGCTGAAGAAGTTGGAGGTTAAGAGGCATGCCTAAAGTTACAGAAACTTGTGTGTACCTGAGCCTGTTTTTCATTTCTGCTTCCCTCTCACTGGATTGTATCCTTTCTTTCAAACATTTTATATCAGGATCTCCCAAAATTGTCTAAAAATTAATGTTATTTTAGTTCTTTCCTCTTGTGGTTTGAGAAGTAATTCTCCTGTGGCTCATATTTCAACTGTAGAGCATGAATATCAGCTTAAAACTTGATCTCTCCTCCACGTGTTACTTATCAATGGTGTCATAATCTTTAGTTTCCTCTACTTTTATAATTCTGGAGGCGATGGATACTGCAGGTGAGTAAACTTAGAGTTTATAGGCTTCAAATAGTTGGTTGATTGATCTAAGTAGTATCTTGCTAAAGAGCTACTAGAATAACCATTTTATAAATGGAGCACTGATATCTCTTAGGTCACTAACCAGACCATTTACAGTCACCAGTCTTCAAAGCTAACAGTTACTAATTTAGTTTACTCTGCCAGGGCTCCATTATATTAGGAGTCGGCATGTCTGACTAGATGATGGGCATATTAGGGCTGCTAAATAAATAATCGCTTTTTTTCCCTGTAAAATTGTTAGAAAACCATGGGGATGAATCTTGATGTAAGTACAGCATCAAATTAGTTATCCTTCCCTGTCCCTTCCTCACTACCTCCTCATACAGAAATCTTAAAGTCAGCTGGGCTTGGTGGCTCACACCTATAATCCCAGCACTTTGGGAGGCCGAGGCAGGCAGATCACGAGGTCAGGAGTTCAAGACCAGCTTGGCCAGCATAGTGAAACCCTGTCTGTACTAAAAATACAAAAATTAGCCAGACGTGGTGGTGGGTGCCTGTAGTCTCAGCTACTGGGGAGACTGAGAAAAGAGAATCACTTGAACCTGGGAGGCAGAGGTTGTGGTGAGCTGAGATCGCGCCACTGCACTCCAGCCTGGGCAACAGAGCAAGAGTCTGTCTCCAAAAAAAAAAAAAATATTAAAGTTATTTTCAGGTTTAGCACAATCCTAAACCATCACTCAAAGCCCCTCTTTCAGAGAAGTCAATTGTCTCACTCAAAAAGGTTGGAGATCTCTACCAAAATGGTAGGTTTAAAAGAAAAGAAAATATTCTGGTACACTGGTAAAATTTCCTTACATGTGACAGCAGTGATATCAGTGCCCTGAAAAAAGGGATACGCTGTGGTGATGAGAAAAGGGCACTGACTGGGAGACAGAAAACCTGGATTATGGTCTTGATCATTTATGTAAACTTAGCCAAGTCACTTGATCTTTCTAAAATTCAGTCTGTGCCTCAGATGAGAAAGAGGATGAGGATGGTGAAACCTACTGTTTTCTTAAGGTGAGATGATAGTATTAATAATTAACAGGAAGTTGTTAGAAGGACTTTGGTTCTTATCGATATATTGTCTGCCATTCATGAGTGTCCTTGGTTAAGTGATTTTGCTTCTCTTGGATTTTTGTTCAATTTTCTGCATTCTACCTATAAATTTTACAGTAAGGTTTCTACTCATATATCACATGGTAATTATATTTTTATTAAATTTCTTTCTTGTTCACAACCAGGCTTATTTCAGGCCCAGTTCATTTCTTCTAAATTAGGGCACTTGAACCCTTATCTGAGCAGCTACTGAGATCACCTAAAAAGATGTAAGTTGTTCATCATGGATACCTGCATCTTAGCTTCTGATTCTTTGAGGCAAATTTATAGATCCTCATGTTTATAAACAGACTTCCCATTTTAAAAAGTTTTTTTTCATATAGTTATCTTAGTTGAGCCTCATAACCAAGTTTGTAATCCCCAGTTTTATAGATGAGGAAACTCGAAGATGTAAAGAACACATGGCTAACACCAGCCAAGGATGGGGAAGAATCCAGGCCTCCTTCACCCCAATTCAGGTCTCTCCACCATCCTAGTTAGACTGTTTCTCCTCTGGATTGAGAGCAGGGAGGGGCATACAGGAGCAGGCAGTGCCTGTGTAGTTTGGAGCTTGCCTCTTATGTCCCAGAGTCCAACTGGTAGAGAAATTTTTTGTGCCTTATTACACAACACCTATTTCTTAGGCATTTGTGCATTTTCAAACAATTTTTCAAAATAAAATGCTGCATTTTAGAACTGCCCACAAACTGAAAGAAACAGAAGCAGCTGTCATTAGGGGGAGATCATGTTTATCGCATAGTCTTCTGGTAATTCTTTAATAAAAATATTTTTAGTACCATTTTATCACTTGCAATCCTTTCATGTCAAGTTTTCTTTTTTAACTTTTCTGGTTTTACCCTCAGGATTACTGTCAAAATATAGCTAATATATTTAAAGTATATGTGCATTTTTCCTTTGCTTTTCTGTGTTTTAAATAACAAATGTGATTGTGTTTCCAGTTCTACAAAAATATGGGATTTATTTTAAACTCCTTTCAATGAAATGAAGTAAAATAAGACAACATTTTTCATCTTCTCTGTTTCACACACACATACATACACCACAAACCAACATTTGCTTTAGTTTTGGATTTTCTTATTTCCACAATTTAATTGATATTAATTACAGAGGCCTACCATTTAATCTAATGTAGTGCTGGTCTAGCATTTTAGCTGGGAATCGTTAATCATAGGACAGTTGAAAGAATGGTAGTGTGGAGATGGCAAGGAACTTAAATTCAGATTTCAACTCTGAAACTTACTAACAGCATATGGGGCTTTCACCAAAAATTCAATCTCTCTAAACCTTACTTTTCTCACCTACAAATGGGAACATTAATACTTTCCTTATCGTGAGGATTACTTCATGTAAACATACCTATTAGCACCTAGCTACTCATATGCTCCCAAGTGTTTATTGAGTCTGAATTTGAATTTCTTCGGTTCGTGAGTTCATTGTAGTTTTGTTGAGGCTTCGACAAGGCTTTAGTACCTTTAGTTGTACTAAAGGTACTCATTTGAGAGAATGAAAAATAAAATTTCAACTAATGTTTTTTTCTTAATGCTTTTGGGCTATTAACATGCATGCTTTATAGAGGGACTGTGATACTATCCACTATCGAAATATATGAATAGATGGTATAGGGCGATAACAGCCTCTCCTGAACGCAGACTTCTGCAGGCTGGCTCTGCCGCTTTCTGAAGCCTGCCCAAGCAGATGTAGGCTCTCCTTGCCGGTGCAAGGAAGGGCCCTTTCCAGATTTAAGAGCCCATTGATTCTTGACATTTGTTCCTCATTTTTAATCTGATGCTTCATTATGGGAATGCCTTTTTGTATTCTTTGTGTTAAAGAATAACAGCGGGCCTTATTTACGGCAGAGTCAACATATTAATGTATAATGACAAACTACTGGAAGCAACCTGATCAGTCACCAAGTGAAAAACTAGATTAATAAATCATGGCATGTTATAAGCAATAACCATACGGCCATTAGAAAGAATTCTCTGTACTGATAAGGAAGGCTTTGGGAGTTGCTGGTGAGGGAAAGAGAAAGCTTTCTGTGGCACTTGCTTGAGAACTGAGAGTCCTGGTGAGGAACCCCGCTTGTAGGGGCAGGTGTTTCTTTGTGCTCCCCTCTAGTGATGAGGCTTCTTGGTGAATATAGTTCAGTCTGTCGCGATTATTGGCCTCACACACCTTTGCCAGTTTGAGAGCTATTTTTCACAGCTCATGACACAAGAGTACTCTCTGTGTGCACGCGCCATGAAAATCCTCAGGTTGGTTTTTTGCTTTGTTTTGTTTTTTAAATTGTGTTCAGACTGAAGTAAGGACCCTACCCCTGGGACATAGGATCACTTTTTGCTGTTGTATCTTTCTCCTGTCATTGACCTCAAGGTCTTGTATGGCAGACACCCTGATCCAGTGCCCAGCACAAGGTCCAGCATACAGTAAACCTTTAATAAATGGGAAGGAACTTTTTTTCTTCTCATAATTAAAGGAAACAATTGTAGTTCCCAGCAGGAGCCCTCAGTTCTGACTCTGACTGTGAACTGCCCGTGAATTTGTTCCCTTCAGCCTTCACCCATGATTTATAGACAGCGTTCTTCCTTTGCCTTTCTTAACCATGCCAGCTTCGTGTCATGTTCAGAGCTTTGGAGAATTTGACTTGAGCAAGTGGAGAGATTAGGGAGGTGGCGTTTGAAAGGGGAACAGCCAGTTCCCGGGAGAGTTCCATTGATCCCAGCATATGGGTCTTGGTCTCGCAAGCTCACTCCCTTTGGCTCCACGGGCAGGCTGAGATGCGTGCCTGCGGCCCACCCTCCCTGTCATCAGGTTACCTGTAATGTAAGACTTTTAGAAAAAGGCTGCCAGCTCTGCAGAAATCTAATGCAACCCAGCCAATTGCATGGCCCTCTGGAATTTAGAGACTCTTAAGAATAGCCCATCAAAGGACAAGATGTACAGACAAACTCTTCGATGGTAAATAGGATTTAACAGTTTTCTTTCACAAGGGAAGCACTTCCCCCATTAAAGTCTGAGTCTCATCTGGGGCTTGATCTAATCTTACAATTGAGTGGCTGTTAGATTTTATTGGTGAGGGGCAGAAGTCAGTAGCTCGTGCCACTGGTACGTGTGTTTGTGTTTATTGTAACAAGATAATTTTTACTTCTTGCCATAGCTGTTTCATAAATTATGTGAGATATGTATCAGGTGCCTTTTTGTGCTGCTCCCATGATGAAGCAAATAACAACATTGAGCATATTAATCTGTTATCTAAACTATTTCTTAGTTCAGAGAGTATTGAGGAAGAATGTGCTAAATAAAATGCTTAGAGATTCTTGGGGATGGTTCAAGTAACTTACCTCTAGGTTTTGGATTTAAAAGGAATGTTCATTGTAAGGCATGCTTCCGAAGAGTTGTTCCCTGGTCTAGGGCAGAATAACTGAATCAGCTTTCTTGCCTGAGTTTGTTTAGATTGACTCTAGGTTAACGTAGTTGTGATGAGCCAGTTTAATCTAATCTAATGCTCATCAGCCTCCCATACTATTTTGAGTGATTTGTTCACTGCACCATGGAGTGTCTATTTAAAATTAAACTGATCTTGATTTATTGCATGTGAACATTATAAAAACTATTGATTTTAAAAATGAATAATTTAAATAAAGCCTATATTTCTTTTCCTACTACAAAGAGTAACAGCAAAAATCCTCTGCTTTTCCCTTTTCTTCTTTCTCCCTATTATTCTCCTCTTCCCCCATTTCTTCTCCCCCTTCCTTCTACTCCTTCCTTCTCTTTTTTCTTCATTTATGTTATTATCATTAGTTAATTTGGTTTTGTAGGTATCAGCTACATGGTATCTTGTTTTTTTTCGTTTGTTTTTTTTTTTTTACTATAGCTTCGCTCTTCTCCATAAATTAATATGGAGAACATGATATATATCAATCACCATGAAAATTTTCATCAAGATTAAATTTTCAGACCCTTTTCATGTAACAAATCACTTTGGCGAATAATAATGGGCTGCTTTAAAGGTAGCAAACTCAAATGACATTGGGGTCAGGGAGGTAGCATAAATGAGCCAAATGATAAGTACAGAAACTGTGGCAAAACAGCTTATATACTCTATCTACAAGGACACCTGCTTTACAATCCCAGACTGTTGTCACAGGGGAAAGTAAGCCTAGTATTAAAATATTTAAAATATTAAATTAATTATCACACTATTAAACTGTTAAATATAAATTTTTTTAAAAGAGTAACTAGAAACCTGGGTTTGCATGTAATACCTTCATATCTTGAAATGATGATACTAATTAAAAAAAAAGTTGTAGAACACTATAGGCCAAACAAAACAGTACACAGGCTGCATGCCATCCTGTGCAAGGTGTTAATGGTAACAAGGGGAGATTACTAAATGTTTAAATAAATTAATTGGAAGTTAGTTACTAAAATAAAATGACTGGAATCAGCATCTAAGAGAAAGGTTACTAGTAGGTATATTTTATTCAGAAGTAATAATTCTTTATTCCTTTACAAAGTCATATAGATTAATCTCTTGTTGCATTTAACTAAGCAATACATTATCAGCACATATTTTTCTCAGCTTGTTTTCTTACAGCAAATGACCTTTCTGCTTCTCATTTTTATATCATTTTATATTTTAAAAATCTAATGATATGCAGTATTGGATACTTGGAAGTTTATTGTTTGTTTGTTCCTATGCTTATCATTAGAGAATTATGGAACTCTGTAACTTAACTCCTTAAAATTGGCCAAAGCTGTACTCAGAAAAGAGCTCTAAGATTTAAAGGGCTTCTCATCAATTTTCTCAGCTTACTAACAGATAGTTTATTTTTAATTGGCACATAGTGTGCCAGAACAAAAATCACCTGATAATTGAAGTATAAAGAGAAAATAATGTCATAAGAACTTTTAATGACTCTGGAAAACTATATCATTAAGCTCAACAGAGATCCCTTAAAGTGAATGTAAACTTAAAATCAGCCCTGAGTGATGTGTGCCATTTATTGTGGGATTGTTGCTCTTGGTACATTTCCATACATCAGCTTTGCACTTTCTCCTGTTCGCGTTCCCCAAATTAGCTATTTCCATAACGTGACCAAGTCTATGCAGTTGTTCCTACCTGCTTTGGTAAAGGGCCGATGTGTGTTTCTCATGAAAAGTCCTCAGCAGTTTCAGCTGTCATATCATGAGTAAAACCATATAACTATACATAAAATAAAACCCCCTGGTTTTATATTAGCAGCAATTGGTATGTCTAGTCAGGTCACTGTGACTGAAAGGAGACTGAAAATAATGTAGCTTTCCAACAACTTCCAATTCTTCAAAATTAAAGAAGAGTTTATTGCAGACTAGAAAGATAGAAAGATAATTCTTCAGTTCTTTGAAGCCCTGCAGACATTTTGTAGATATGGAATGGTTTTTAGAATGATGGATCCTGTAATGAGGCACGCAGGGGCCTAAAGGTAATGATCTCAGTAGATTTCTCTCTTGTGTTTTTAGTAACGAGCATGACCCTATCATCAGGCCCCCCATGTGAAATTTAAAAGAAAATTTGGTAGTAGTCAGAGACCCTGGATCTAATTTATTGTGAGGTAAATTAGGGAGGGATTCTCACTTCACCGATAGAATGAGACTTCTCATTTTAGTCTGAATTTAATAATGAAGATTCACGTGGGGAAAAAAAAAAAAAAACCTACAACTTGGCACCTTGTTATTGTACCAGAAAGGATGGAAAACAGAGCAGGGACCTTAATTGCTAATTGTGTTCATACCAAACTTTCAAGTTCATTGATTAAATAGGAGTTCCTTCTTGGGTTAGTGCCTAAGTTTTTGTTTTTGTTTTGCTTCGTGTGCTGTTCAGCCAGTATCATCTGCATTGAATCTTATAAAAACTATAATGAATAAGTCGAGGAGAGTATTTCTAAAGACTTTCCCTTTGAGTGGTTTCCAAGTTGTATTAAATAAGAAGACTAATGATTACTTAAGGTTCTCATTTGAATTTGAGAAGACATCTGACAGGCTCCTGAGGAGTGTGACTCATTAAGTGGAATACGGGACTCAGAAGGACAACTTTGGGGTACTAACAAGCTATATGAACTGGGGCAGGTCTTTTGTCTCTGTCTGTATGTTAAATGAGTATTATAATTTTTACTTGGCAAGATTGCTGTGAGGCTTAATTAAAGTTTATAAAGTGCTTTGGGAGCCTGAGAGATGAAGCTCTAAAAACATAATATGTTATTATCTCATCCTGGATTTTTGTTTTTAGATTTACTTGCTTGAATCTGTATCATAACGATGCTTACAATTCAGGCAGTTTTCTGAGGTTTTTTATTTCTACAAAGACATGAAATAACATAAATATATAAGTCCCTGGACATTAATATGGGATGAAAAAATTATACGTAATTTTTTTCTGATGTAAAAGAGTTTCTTCTTAAAAAACGTTTAATTGAATCTTATATCTGTTGACCAGCTTTATGTTTTTAAAAGCATTTCAGTGTCTTATTGGTAACATTTTTGCAGAACCAGTAAAAAGTTTTAAAATGCAATCATCTTTACTGGGTCATGAGAAGAAAAATTTACTCCATTTAAAAAATGTAAATACATATTTAAATGTAAATAAGGATGCACATTTATATATATAAATATAAATATATTACTCCAGTTGAATAACAATGGAATTAATTTACAGTAATTAGAATTTGATAATTTGGGCTAGAAAGATATTCCTTTCTTCAATCTTTCTGCCTTACTTTTTTCTTCCACTGTGTGCTCATTTGAGATTTTCATATTTATCAAATATAAAAATGTATATAGAGCCCTGGAGTTAATATAAATTGCCTTGAAAATTCTTTTTATTCCTACTTTGTATTCTTGAAAGACAAATCACATTTTCCCATGAGAACAATGTCATAATTATGGATAAAATTTCTGACCAAGGTATTGTCATCAAGTAAGTAATAGATATGTTTAACTCTGTGTCATAAAAGCAAAGCTATTACCACCATAAGCCACTGTAATTATTTGAAATAGCAAAATGATTCTCATTGTCACATAAAGTTTGCTTAAATATTTTGTATGCCTTGACATATATGTATTAATTTTACTTATAAAGTGTTATTTTTATAAACTTATCTAGAACTGACTGCTATTATAATAAATAACATTTTGACACGCCATAATTTTGATCCACTTCATGGGGAATAATTTGAGAAGCCTATGTTTCTCAAAATTTTCATAGGAAAATTAGAATGGATACTTGTAGAATATATTCCTGTTACTAGGAATGATGCTCAAAAAAATTCTATAGTGTAAGTCAGTCTTCATTTTAAGCAATTGAATCAATTTTTAATGATATTACTTAAGAATTTTGCTGGTAAGAAAAAAAACTGTATCTGATTGAATCTGAAAATGTAGTTTTGGAGTGTATTTACTATTCCTGCCTGATACCCCACTCCCCAAAACAGAGCAGTCTTGAGGAAATAAAAGGTCCTCAAAGGCAGCTAGATATGAGAAGAGTTTGAATTGCTAATGGGGAGACTTGTAGACCTTTGCCTTGATGTTAGAAAAGGAATTTGAGAACATGATTTGTGTGTTAGACCCAGAGTTTGTCTTTAAACACAATTCAAGTTTATCACCTTTCTTATAACCTTTCCATACAAAACCATGGATTTAGTGAATAAAGCATTTAGCAAATGGTGGATAGTTGATAGATAAAGCAGATTGACCAACAGGTAAAAATAGAAAGTATTTTCATAGTAGGAATTTGGAATAACTTTTTCTATATTCCCAAAGTTAGGATGGATGCCTAGAAAATGTATCCTTATTGTCATGATTAAAAATCTCTTTTTGAACTAAGACATATGAGAAAGTAACATTTTTCTCCTTTGCTTATTCTCCCACCCAGGCTGTATTGAAGTTATACAAGCATAAGCAAATGTACACTGTTTTTTAAAATGCTTTAGTCTACTTTTGTTACCTTTAAGTTTAGCTACTTGGCAAATAATTATTTTTAATATTGCTTAAGTCAAGGCTTTTACAAATAGAATTGTCAACATCCAAGAGTTACCAAAAGATATTTCATTCTTTAGATTTTTGTTGTTCTTTCTCAGTACTCACTGGTAACGGATTATATTTTACTTTTTTTTTTTTTTTTGAGACAGAGTCTCGCTCTGTCACCCAGGCTGGAGTGCAGTGGTGCCACCTCAGCTCACTGCAACCTCCTCCTCCCAGGTTCAAGCAACTGTCTGCCTCAGCCTCCTGAACAGCTGGGATTACAGGCGTGTGCCACCACACCCAGCTAATTTTTGTATTTTTAGTAGAGATGGGGTTTCACCATCTTGGCCAGGCTGGTCTTGAACTCCTGACCTTGTGATCCACCCGCCTCGGCCTCCCAAAGTGCTGGGATTACAGGCGTGAGCCACCGCGCCCAGCCCTATTTTACTTTTATCTATCGTCAATGACTACATTGAATACTTTTGTATGTAAATGTAACAAAGGCATATTGTGCAGTTATTTATACTTTATATCTGAGAATTATCACATAATTTAGCAAACATTAGCTCATCTGTGTACCTTTTGCTGTAAAAGCTATAGAGCAAGTGATGTAGATGGGGACAAGAAAATGACTCACTCAGCATCAGAACCACAAGGAACTATAGACTTCTTGCAGTCAGGTTTTCTCTTCAGAAAGCAATTAAATATATGACCATTTGTATAAGTTTCCACAATACATTCATATTTCAGAACTGATTTCTTACCTAGCACAGCATGGATTTCAGTTATAATGTTTCTCTTTGCACAAGCATGGTAGACACGGTGTTAGCAGGTATAAGAATGGCTCTGGGAACAATCTTTTACGTTTTTATAGACTCTTTTCTCACACCTCTCCGCCAACCTAAGTGTAATTGTCATCTAAGACACTTTGAGTTTAGGGGTGGAGACAGGAAATCGTCAGAAGGAAACAAAGGAGAAAGGGGAAGTGAAATGGTTTGTTGGATACTAGTGAGTGGAGCCTTTTACAAAAGTACAATGCACGCATTTTACATTTGTTAGATGTTTTCTAAGATGCTTTTGTAGCTCTGATAGTATATTTTTATGGACATAGACTTCTAATATGAGGAAGAAACCCAAACTAATTCAAATAGCATATTAAAATTCAATCTATCTACAGCCTTCACATCCTTAATTATTACATTCTGTAATCTCATGGGTATTTTTGCTTCCAAATATAAGGACATACCAATTATTGCCTTCAGTTTTCTTTTCAGGAGAGTTGACTGAACTATTTCAGGAAAGAAGATGTCTTACTTTCCTTTGCCTAGTAAGCCTTGCTGCTTTTTGAAAACAGTGCATTTTCTTCAAAATATACCCAATACTTTAGGTGGTCTTAATGAATGAATAGTATGTAATTGTATATACTTTTCTAAAATGCTTTGAAACTTCCAGGAAAGAAGGTCCCATTAAATATCTATTTGAATTTTAGTGAAAAGAACAACAAAAAAAGCAATAACAAATTAAGACCTTTGATTCATGTGTACTAGCAGTGGTTTTATTTTGGTACTTAGTGCCATGATGTAATTGAAGCAGTATTTTCATATAGAAGCATTTTTTACTTTTGTGATCCTTCTACTTGGTAGAAGTATTCTTTTATTGTAGTTACTTTTGAATGTATGTTTCCCTTGCACTAACTCAGAATACAGCCTCACTTCACAGCGCTTAGATTTGATTCCTGCATTCATACTGTTTGCCTTTGAGGGTCCTGGTGACTGCAGTAATGTTCACCTCCTCCAGAGCCAGAGAGAAAGAAATGGCCACAGCTACTTTGTCATCTTTTGTCACTGGTCTCAATAGAGGGTCAAGTGTGCTTACCACATGAAGGATGCTTCAGAACAACAAGGGAAAGAATTAGAGTGAACATGTTTTGCCTGGGTACTGCCCACACTGTTATAAGAACAGTGAGAGAGGTTATATTTTCCTAAGCCTCGCTTAAAGCATTCCCAACTAACAGATTTTCTGTTTTTAATGGTTTGAAATTTTGTTTTTAAGTTGTTACTTGGGCACGTGGTTGTAGGGCATAGATTATCTCCTAATTTATTGCTTTCTTAATTTGACACTGGAATTTAGACTTCAGAAACAAAAAATGCAATACTTTGAATTATCTTCTTTCCATAAGTTCCTGATTTAAAACGAAAATGATCCCTTAACTGCTAATTATGAGATATCATATAAAGCATATGATACTTACAGTGTATCTTTTTTGGTTGTTTTACAAGATGAAGATTACAAATATGATATTTAGCACATCCTGACTCTTCTTGAAAGCAGGGACTATGGCTCTTTTACTAAAGGACAAACAAAAGTGCCTAAGGAAGCAGGATGGTGTAGGGGAAAGAATTCAGCTTTGTGGTCAGATAGACCTGGGGTTGAATTTCACTTCTCTCTAGCTGTATGGCATTGGGCTAAACACTCTCTAGAGTGGCTTCCTCACCTTTCAAATGGGGATAATACTCCTTTAGGTAACAATGTTATCGGTAGGGTTTGATATAATAAGTATAAAGTGCCTAAAACAATGCCTGTAAATGGTAATTTCTATTAGGATGGATCGTAGATTTAGGATTAGAATTTACACTAAACCTGCCTTATTCATAGATTTGTGCAGAATCATAGCAGGAAATCTCCATAAAGTAGCTCTAGCCTCTGCTGCCTAGTAGATGTGATATATTAGGATAGTACTTTAAAAGTTTTACCCCAATTAAGAGCAGAGGGAAATGAATGGCTACATTAGGCATCCTGAGGGTTTAATCTGAAATGGCCCATAGAAGACATATCATTTTCTTTCTGAAAGACTTATTTCAACTTTGCATTTAAATATAAATATATATTTAAATATAAGTATTTCTTCCCCTCATTAAAAAATATTTAAAATTGTTGTTTCAGGAAGATGAGTAGTATTTATCTTGTAACATTGAGTTATTATACCCAGGCACACTACCAGGCACACTTCTGATGTACAAGTGCCTTCAATAATTGTTTCCAAAGCACAATTCTAAGTTAAAGTGCCCTGGGAAAGAGCATTGTTTATTTTTGTAGCCTCAGCCCAAAATGGCTGGGGACTCATGCGACACAATGATAGCATTCTTCATCAGTTGTATAGAGCCCCTTCTTTATGGCCAGCTTTCTTAGAGATATTTTAGACTTCTTTAGATGTCCCCAAAGGCACAATAACCACATAAGAAGGGAAGCAACAGGAAGGCAGATTGCAGCAGAAAGTGAATGGTCAGGGCTCTCTAGGGGTGGCATGCACTGCCTCCAGTGGTGGTGAGTTCTCCACCTCCAAAGAGTGAGAGACCCTTGACTCAAGTTTTAGATGACAGAAACTATCAAGCAGCCTCTGAAGTTCCCCTTGAATTCAAATTCTGTGCATCCAGAAGAGAAGTATTTTGTGACCAGAAAGATATAGAATGACTGCAATTGACCTTTTCTATGCCAGACCATTGGTTAACTGAAGACAGTAGACTCCCCAGACAGGCAGTGGACTCAGCCTACATCAAAACACGCAGCAAGCCTTCTGTGCCTTTCCCAGGACAGTGACTCTTCTTTTCTCTCTGAAGCTGTGGTTCTATGTAGGAAACTGCATAGGGTGAAGCTAAAAGGTAGGATGGGCCAGCCTGTGTAGGGAAAGGCATTTTAACTCTATTGCAAGGGCAGTGTGCTAACAGTGCATGCTTTTTGAGCACCTCTTCAGATCAGTATATAAAGTAGATTAACCTGACAGCAGAGGGAGTTGTTTGGAGGGGCCTGCAGTAAAGGAGAGCAGTTTGAAGAATGCCAGGGCATGCAGACGCACACTGTGAGCTGAGCACTCAGTCGGTGATGTGGCTCACTCAACAGGGGAAGGACAGAGGTGAGACAGGGCAAGAGTCAGTTGCTGAAGTCACTACTCCAAAGGGCTAGATAGAAAGGTAGGGAGGGCAATGGAGAGCCAGAAAAGGAGCCTAACTGATTCGCTATTTTTACTAGAGCAGGTCTGTCCTAGAGGCTTGGCTTCCATTCTCTAGCTGGGACGTTGACAAATCACTTCCTCCCTGGTGCCTCGGTTTTCTTGTCTTCAAAATGAGGATGATGCTACCTATCCTGAAGGGTTATTGTGAGGATTAAATGAGATGATGGGGTGAAAGTGATTTGTAAACTAGGAAGTCTGTCGTGCAAACCACATGATAGAGGCAGCAGGTGTACCTTTCAGCTTTCTGTCTTGCTAAATGAACATTTGTATCCTCTCATCTGGGGTCCAAGACGAAGGTACTGGTTCAGTGAGATAACTCTTATCCAGCCTAATCTCAAGACTTCCTTTCATGCTCTCTCTCTCTCACACCTAGTAATAAATGCCAAAAGCCTAATAGCTCCCCAAACCTTGATCCTTTCAAAGGAAACCTGCCTTTCCTCTCTCCTTGAGGAGAAACCAAAGTAGTCTAGTGAATAAAATTCATATTTTTCTCCCGGGCTGATTGAAATGGCTGACTGTGGGAGCCCAGGGCCTCTTTGTAAGGACTCTTCTTTTTTTTTTTGAGACGGAGTCTTGTTCTGTCACCCAGGCTGGAGTGCAGTGGCACAATCTTGGCTCACTGCAACCTCTACCTCCCGTGTTCGAGCCATTCTCCTGCCTCAGCCTCCCCAGTAGCTAGGACTACAGGTGCCTGCCACCATGCCTGGCTAATTTTTGTATTTTTAGTAGAGATGGGGTTTCACCATGTTGGTCAGGCTGGTCTTGAACTCCTGACCTCAGGTGATCCACCTGCCTCAGCCTCCCAAAGTGCCGGGATTACAGGAGTGAGCCACCGTGCCTAGCCTGGACTTTTCTAATTAGGCTGTGCCGGAGCTGCTGTGAAACTGTTTTCCTATGAAGACAGTGATTTTCTCCTTAGGGTGGCTGCTGTCACACAGAACTGCCCCTTTCCTTATAATACTTGATCACAGACACAGTAACATCTGTGCCTAGATCACAAGCCATACTTACTCAGGACGATTTTCCTCTTAAAGCACCAGGGAGGGAGAGGCCCTTGTCAGAATTCTCACGACTGAATCATTGCCATGAGCTAATGTCTCCAGTTTTATGAGTCAGTGCTGGCCCAGGCATCGGTTTTGTAGGTTTAGAAAAAAAAAAAAAAAAAAGGCATGGGTTAGACTCCCTAATATCATTAGCTTGTTCAGGGGGAAAGCAAACGGAGCTATCATCAGACAGCAGCATTTTAGAAATCAGATGTTTGGTTCCTCTCCTCTGTAAGGATATAGAATAAGTGGAAGAATTTAAGAATTAAAAATAATAGTAATAAAAGCTCTCTGATTTTTATACGTGTGTTTTGTTTTGCTTCTGGCAAAGAAGGTGAAATGGTGTGTTTGGGAGATGGATGTCCTTGTAATAGGCAAGATGTAGCTTGCAGGAGAACATCTGTAACAAGCCCTTATTCTGCATGAGATACAGCCAAGACCTGTTTGTGTGTTAGTGCCTGTTCAAACATGTCTAATTTTTAAAATGATTTATAAAGTTTTGGAGGAATCACCTTAAAATGTTATTTCCTCACATAATAGGCATATACATTGACAGCGTGGTGGCTAAACTATACACCCTGTTGGAGTTTGAGCAGTGCCAATATTGAGCTAAGTGATATAAAAATGGTTATCAATATGAAGCAGATATAAAAATATTAGGAATATCTGCAGTCGTTCATGAGTCTACCGATTCATCCAGCAGCAGGCAAAAATAAATTATGCTTTCCAAGTCTTTAAATGTTCTTGATAGAGAATTTATGCAAAGAATAAAAGGGAAATACATGGATATTTGCTTCAAAATACCCAGAGGTGTTGCTCAAAACTTGATATAAAATAACAGAAATGGGGATGGAAGTCAATAAGAAAGAATAAGCTTAAATAATATCAGTATCTATTAAACAACATGATTTTTAACTGTGTTTTCTCTGTTCTTTCCCTTTATCATATATTTACACATAATAGGAAATACCTTTTAAGAAAGATAGTGGAAGGCTTCTCTTTTGTTTTTAACAGCCATTGCTTATGTAGTGCTAATGCACCTTCTTAAATCCATGTGCTTTAAAAAAAATAATATTTTATGGTAGTCATGTTGTATTGAGAAAATTAATTTACAGTAATTAAAATTTGATAATTTGGGCTAGAAAGATATTCCTTTCTTCAATCTTTCTGCCTTACTTTTTTCTTCTACTGTGTGTTCATTTGAGATTTTCATATTTATAAAATATAAAAATGCATATAGAGCCCTGGAGTTAATATAAATTGCCTTGAAAATTCTTTTTATTCCTACTTTGTATTCTTGAAAGACAAATCACATTTTCCCATAAGAACAATGTCATAATTATGGATGAAGTTTCTGACCAAGGTATTGTCATCAAGTAAGTAATAGATATGTTTAACTCTGTGTCATAAAAGCAAAGCTATTACCACCATAAGCCACTGTAATTATTTGAAATAGCAAAATGATTCTCAATACATCATTTGGAAAGAAAGTTAGGGGTATGCGCTGTAATTTCTACCCAGTATTCAGAGTTTACAAGAAAGGTTGCTCTTCCCTGCAGCCTCTCCACCCTTCCCCCTCCTTCTCTCCCCCACCTGCTTCTTGTGCCTTGTTTCTTTCTCTGAAGAAGGACATGAGCTACGTGGAGGACAGGGCAGAAAAGGGAAGAAAAAAATAGGAAATGGTAAGAAAAATATTGAGGACACTTAAAACTCAAAGTTTTGTGGTTCTTTTTAGCCAAATGAATCTTTTGAGCTTCCATAGGGGAAATTAGTGTAATTAAAGTTTTCTAGTTCATAAAACCAAATCTTTACATCCTGACTGAGCCCACTGTAGGTATTGACTGCGGCAAGGACGAATGTTGTCCTCTGACCTGGAAAATTCAGAAGAAGCATTTTGTCTCTTAAATGAAGGTAGGTTGATTATATTTGATGAGCTTCTTGGAAAAGGCATTAGTCCACCTCCAGAAATTTAATTTCCCTTTTGTTTATACTACTTTAAAAATGATTTTATGGACACCGTCATGAAACAATGAGTCTCTCTAGGAAGAGATACTGTACATATTTTTTGTTTTATTTTTGGCTTTCTGGCATTCCAAGACACACACAATTTTTATTTGAGGGAAATATTAGTAAAATAGAATATGAAGGAACTATTCCAAAGTCAGGAGGGTGAGGGAAATACCCCAATTAAGAAACCGAAAGGATTCTTCGTCAGTAAGTTTCAGGCTATGTGTAGAGCTCCACAACATGAAAATTCAGTATCAATAATTTTGGCTTGAAATATTTTCAGTTTTGTCTCCTCATAAGCTTCAGAATTACTAACCACCGAAGCTGGTGTAACTGAGAGGACACACAGCACGGCTCTCAAAGGAGCTCTCCAACTGGTGCCTTGTAATTTTGTATGGTGTGCATGTGCACTCATGTCCCAAGATGTGTTTGTTGAGGCTTAGTTGAAGGCCCCATCCTATGAGGTCTCAAATGTTAGAGTTCACTGAACAGCACCTTTAGTTTCAAAATGCATTTTCTAAGCACTAGAAGGTGCACTTTGAAGGAAAACAGATAAAACTCCACAGCTGACTAGCTGGGTTGACTAGGCAAGTGACCTGATGCTTCTGAGACTTAATTTTCTCTTCTGTGAGGTGAAAATAATCTCCATTGAAGGCTTTTGAAAGTTCAATATATGAAGCCCACAGTATAGTGCCTGCCACTGAGCAGGCCCTTGATAAATTGTGCTAGTTATTATTAAGGCTAGACATTATTGGGTAATTATATTCATAGATAAGTTAACTCTTTTTCAAAGAGCTCACAGTCAAGAAGGGCAAGCTGATAAACCTAGTTGTGATTTAGTGTGACAGGTGCTATAATCTGTCTGGAATGTTCCCCTAGCCACCACCACCTCTGTCTGCCAGGCAGACTCCTACTCATTCTTTATAACTCATTGGAAGCATTAATTGTAGATGAACACTTGCCTTGCGATACCCACCCCCAACCAGCTCCCCCTTACAGACACATATTCGGGAGTTCAGAGGCAGTAGCTTCGTCCTTTCATCTCTGGGTCTTAGTGCTGGCACACGTAATGGGTCTTAACAAATATTTGTCAGGTAATACCTATTACCTAAACAAAGTGGAATGTAGTGCAGAAAACTGATTTTCGTAGTTTCACAGAAAACTTAACATTTAAAGTTGGGCCTTCAAGGATAAGCAAAGTCTTGGGAAAAAAATAGAATAGACATTCCAGGTAGAGAGACCAGGGTAAGTAAAGGCATGGAGACATGAATGTGTTATGTAAGTCTACGAGTGGGAAACAGTCTGGTATACCTGGACCATAGAATGTTTGCAGGAACAGGAGTAGCAGGAAATGAGGCTAGAGAGAAGTCCACAGAGCCAGACTGAGATGGGCTGTGAATACCACCCTAAGGAGTTTGGCTCTAGTCCTGCAAGTATTAAGAAAACACGGAAGGGCTGTGAGTTGGGAGATGACATCATGTTCTGTTGGAGGAAGCTAACTGGCAGCAGTTTGGAGGTAGGGAGATTAAAAGCAGGGAAGCTAATTGGAAAGGTGTTGCAATATTTTAGATAAGAGATATGGGGGCCAGGTGCAGTGGCTCATGCCTGTAATCCCAGCACTTTGGGAGGCCGAGGCTGGTGGATCACCCGAGGTCTGCAGTTCAAGACCAGCCTGGCTGACATGATGAAACCCTTTCTGTACTAAAAATACAAAAATTACCTGGGCTAGGTGGTGGGTGCCTGTGGTCCTAACTACTCGGGAAGCTGAGGCAGGGTAATCACTTGAACCCAGGAGGGAGAGGTTGCCGTGAGCTGAGATGATGCCATTGCACTCCAGCCTGGGCGACAGAGCAAGACTCCATCTCAAAACAAGCAAAAAAAAAAAAGAGAGAGAGAGATGGGCAGGCAAAGGGGAATGGAGGTGAGTGTGGGGTTTGGGGTGGTTTTGCAATATATATTTTAGAGATAGAAACTTACTTTCCATAATTGGGATTATTTTGACTTCTACCATTGTAGCATTTTCTAGACATTTGTTTTAGAGGTACTTCTTATGAGGACTGTACCAAGAAACTAGTTGAATGATATGTTCCTCAAGGTTTGGGGCCATTTTGGTGCCATGCTTTACTTTCTTTAGTTAGGATTAGTCTTGGCTATTCATCCTACTGCTTTGATTTTGAGAAGAACCACATACCTGTAACTAGTCAGACAAAAGAATATTTTATATTCTCTATTTCTCTGCCTTGCACTAGAAATGTTTGGGTAAGAAATTTATTGGTTTAAGAAGGAAGCAATGTGCCCAAATAGCCAATGATTGGCTTGATGGCTTTGGCTAGGCCATTTTGCTGCTTTGAGCTTCAGTTTTCCTATCTGTAAAAGAAACACATTGAGCTAAATCTTGATATCTTTTTCCTATTTCTTAACGTGGTATGGAAGGACTTTCGTCCTTTTACTGAGTGAAAATTATCTAACAGCAGCTTAAAGAAAATGGAAGCATCTTTCACTTCAATGTTTTGAGTGTAATGAAATGAACGCTCTTATTATAAATAGCAATGCCATTTTACAAAATCAGAAGCTAGGAAAATGTATTTGGCCTTTGACTCATGGTTGGTCCTCAGTGAATGTTCAGTGAACAGAATTATAAAATCTCTTTGTTCTTTTTGCGGAGTACTAAAGACCATAAATTTATTACAGATGATATTTACTGATAATAAAGTACTTTTATTTTTACTGCTACCCAAAGAAGGATTCAAAAATCTTGACAGATACCATATTACCAAATCTAACTATAGGAGCTGGACCAAGAGAGAAGACTCGAGGATTCAGGAAATCACTTAAATATTTCTTCCTGCTTTCATGCCTTGAACATGCTGTTTCTGAGAAATATACTACAGAGATTGCTCTAATTGACACTAAATATGAGTTTTAAGCATTTATTCTGAAAACTAGACCCATGTAAACAAGTTAGAATCCAACTATCAATTCTTAGAAAATCTACTTTCCCTATATCTCTACTGGATTATTTGTCTCAGATCTTAGGGGAGGAAGTGGAAGAGCTGGAGAACAGCACGTGTTATTTTAGAGTTATAACTGGAAGTATTTGGAACGGCTTCTATGAAAGTTCATTTCACTGAAAACGTGGAAACAGCTTTGGAACTAAGGAGTGGGCAGAGACTAGGTTTGGAGGAGCAGGGTACTAAAAGCCTAGAGTCTGGTGAGGGCTTAGAAGACAAAAAGACTCTGGAAAGTTTGGAGCTCTTAAAGAAAAATACAAATTTACTTCACTTCTAACTAGTTGGTTGGTGCGAAAGTAATTGTAGTTTTTGCCATTACTTTTTCACCAACCTAATAAATTCAGTGTCAAAGATTTCTATACTGCTGACAGTTTTTTTTCAAGTATTAACCCTTTTAATTATTTAATTACCAAACCAACGTAACCTTAATTTTTTTCAACTAAGATAAGCAATTTTTCCGCAGTAAATTTATATTTATTTTCTAGACACATCTGATATACAATATTTTCTTAAATTGTATAAAGAGAAATTATTGTAAATCAGATGAGCTGTGTCTGGGATTAAGTATTAGCTCCACTGTAACCTTCATTTTCTTGAACTCTGGAAAGAAAGGGCAACGGTCATTTACTAGGGTTGGAATAGGATGGGGAATGGGGCTTTGATGAGAGAGTATTGAACTGTTGGTTATAGAAAACCGGTTCAAGTATATCTGGAGTTCAGATCTGAGATCTAACTAGGAGAATCTGTCTAGTGAAAAAAGCTAGACCTTTACAAATTGTAGTCATGAGCTACCCTTGTAACAGTCTGCCACAGTTCCTGATACAAAAGATTGATAATTTGTGAGTTTGAAAAACAAAACAAAACAAAAAACATCTACTCTTCAACTTGACTTACTGCAACTCTGATTTTCATGGCAAGGGATAGAGACAAAATTCGTTCTATAAAATTTGAAAAAAATGTATATTCTGAAACCATTGGAAATTGGATATCAGCATTAATTTTATTGGACCGAAAAACCTCCTGTTTACTAACAAGAGTTGAAAGTCATCATCTTTCCTTTCATAATAGTGAGTTTTCATCACAAACCACAATGATATGCTTATCTCAAATACGTTCATTTACTTGTTTTACACAAGTATCATTTCTTTTTACATAACATGCAATTTTGTTGCTGCTGCTGCTGTTTTATTATGCCTGTCACTTGAGTAAAAGATGGATAAGGTAAGGTCTCCATTTAGAAATTTATAGTCTCTTGGCAGGGAAGACAAATAAAGGCCCATAATTATAATAACATAAAAATTAATATGTGGCACAAGAAAAAATAAAGATACTAATGAATTTCTTTGGACTTTGAAGGAGGAAGAGAAGGAGGTAGACATTTAGTAAATATTGTCTGAAGAAGGGAATGAATATGTAAAGGGAGAATAAACCTCACCTATAAGGTCTGGGGCAAGTTAAACACAAAGCAATTATGTAGGATTATTTAAGGTTTGAAAATGTGTAAAATTATCTCAGTACAATACTAGGGAAATGGAAAAACACCAAAGTTCCTGTACCAGCTTTTGCTGGATGAGATGGGCCAGAAGTACTAACTGCGAGGGCAGCCTGTATTTCTTTTTTTTTTTTTTTTTTTTTGAGATGGAGTCTCGCTCTGTCGCCCAGGCTGGAGTGCAGTGGCGCGATCTCAGCTCACTGCAAGCTCCGCCTCCCAGGTTCACGCCATTCTCCTGCCTCAGCCTCCCGAGTAGCTGGGACTACAGGCACCCGCCACCACACCCGGCTAATTTTTTTTTGTATTTTTAATAGAGACGGGGTTTCACCGTGGTCTCGATCTCCTGACCTCGTGATCCGCCCGCCTCGGCCTCCCAAAGTGCTGGGATTACAAGCGTGAGCCACCGCGCCCGGCCGGGCAGCCTGTATTTCTGTCGTCGGTGTGGTTTATCTTCCCAGTGCCAGTGCTGCCAACTTCCCCTCAGATGAAAACCCACAGGGGTTCAGAGTCTCATTAGTTGAGAACAGGCTTGCACTGTCTGTGACATCAACAAAAGCACTTACCATTTTGATGTGGAGGATAATAATTTAAATCCGCTGTTTGAGGTTCCTTGGGTCCTGCATTCTTCCTTAAATATTTCTACTTGAGTTGGTTATTGATCCTTATTATTTATTTTCCATCTAATCGATTGACTTTATAAATCTATTGCAGAGGGCAGATTAAATAGGCAGACAGTTTTCTAATTTGCTTTGAAGGTATTTCTTAACTTACTTCTAAAATACTGATTTTATGTATACATTTATATGCACAGGTCATTTTCATTTCCATGATATCATTCGAGCTTCACAACCACACTCCAAGTTCAGTGTTGTTATCTTCATCTTCATGTTGAGGATGAGGACACGGAAGCTCACAGGTAAAGTGACAAACCCCAGTCTTTAGGCTGCTAGATGGTGGAGTTCGGACTCTGATTTTCTGGCCAGGTGTTCATTTGATGATAGCAGCGGGAAGCTGTTCCCATTCTGCACCGTTTGAGCTCCTACCCTTCCTAATCTTATTTCTCTAATATGAGAACCCTGTAATTAAAGTGGTATTTGGCTGATAAGTAGTAGGTTTTGATTTATAACACATTGAGCTGGCATTGTAATTTTTGTCCCAGAGCTTGATGTGCCATGAAAGCTATTATGCTCTTTTCTTTCTTTTTTTCTTTCTTTTTTAAGACGGAGTCTCACTCTGTCACCCAGGCTGGAGTGTGGTGTCATGATATCTCGGCTCACTGCAACCTCCGCCTCTAGGTTTCAAGTGATTCTCCTGCCCCAGCCTCCTGAGTAGCTGGGATTACAGGCATGCACCACCACGCCCGCCTAATTTTTGTATTTTTAGTAGAGACGGGGTTTCACCATGTTGGTCAGGCTGGTCTTGAACTCCTGACTTTGTGATCCACCTGCCTCAGCCTCCCAAAGTGCTGGGATTACAGGCGTGATCCACCGCTCCCGGCACTATAATGCTCTTAATAGAGGGAAATGAATCTTCAGATGATGTCAGCATCCTAATTTTTTTTTCTCCTTTTGGGGTTTTTCTAAATGACTGGCAAATGGAAAACCTGAAAGTTATCTGAGACTTCTCTGCATAGGGCTTGGTGGGGTATACTGGTCTTCTGATAGTCAACCCCAGGGACTGACAGATGGACAGATGTTAGAGACAAAGTCCGAAATCCAAGGAGGTCGCTAAGGGCCAACTTTCCTTAGTGTATATCATTCATTACATTAGCTGGTTATATTAGCTGTAGTACAACTCAAGTACAATAGCTGCAGGAGGAGACAGCTCGCCAGCTAAACCTAAAAGTTACAACAGTGACATAGCAAGCAAGGGTAAAATAAAAGGCTCTTGGCTTATTCCTTCATTTTTTAATAAAGCATGAAGTTTGACACAAATTTTCACCTCTGGCCGCATAGTCAGTTATGCTTATTATCTTGTGCGTATTATTATGCTGTCAGGAGTTGGCCACTGATGACCAACTCCAAAATTTAGATGATAGAGATAAAATTGGTAGTTAATATATGTTGAGTACCAGGTCAAAAACTCCATAAGGCATTTTACGTTGTGGTCACTGGTTCATGTAACAGTTCTCCAGGATGGAGGATTTAATATTCCCATTTCACAGATGCAGAGTTATGTGTCTTTCTAGACCTGACAATGCCTGTCACCTACCAAATGAATAGAGAGCTATGCTGTAAGTCTAGGGATGAGTGATCCTTGAATGAAGAGCACTTCCTACTAGTATTCTGACTTTTACTATTATGTGTCTGTTACTATTTGACAGCTCTCATTTTTGCCTGTCCAAATTTAAGCACGTTTAATGAGATAAAGAGAGCAGAGGCAAAGGTGAGACTGGATCTTCCCTTATTTCTTATTGCTAGACAGTAAATAGAATCCAATTTGCTAAGGTCTTCTCTCTCTGCTTTCTTGTTTCTTCACTTTGCCTCCACCACCATGAGGTTGAAAAATGAGTTTCCATTTAGTTTAAGACTTTTGTCATTCATTACTTAATTTTCCTTCTATTTCCCTCTTCTATCTATGACAAATTCAGCACAGTGAGGGGAAGAAACAGTGATGATAGTGATGGCCTCAAGAAGAAAACAGGGTGAATGAGTAGGAGCAAATAAGTGTCTCAGACCAGTATATAAACAAGTTCATTTGTAGGATAAAAGAACATTATGCCTTTGGCTTGAAAACTGCCTTTCCAATTTATGAGCGTGTTTAGGATTATGTAAGTGCAGTGTCTTCATAACAAGCCCAACACCTCTTACCCAAAGAATGCAAAACGCTTTGCAAACAGTAGAACTCACAATTCCCCTGTGACCTGAGGACTTATATGTATTTTCATGCATTATTTTTTATAGATTGAGAAGTGAACTTGAGACCTACTAATCTGTCCACGTTGACAAAATAGGTCTAATACTAAACTCCTAATTCCAGCTTCCTGTCTTCTTACAGGCAGACCACACTGAAAGGGTAATCTTATGTCAAGGGTAGCAATTTTCTCTCTCTCTTTTTTTTTTTTTAAAGAAAACACAAATTACATAGTAGATATATTTGCATAAAGGTAGATCTTGAAAACATTTAATTAAGACAGTGGTATCTATTTCCACGAAAAAATAGAAAAGCCAGATCTCTACTCCACTGAATTTAAAAATTAGAGCAGCATTTTACAATTAAAAATGATTATTATTTTGCATTCTGCCATTTGTCTTTACATGAAGAATGCCTGAATTCAGAATGGAAAATATTTTCCTTTGAAAAGCGCATAGGAAAGACTTTTTATAAAGCAAATGTGTTCAGAATGTATGTAGGTATTAATTATAAGTAAAAGTAAAACAAGTAGGATGTATGTGAGCATATGTACATTTGTGTTGCAGATAAAACCGATTTTGAAGGTTGAGAGACATGACGATACTTGTTAGGTATGAGGGAGACAAGACCAGAGGCGCCGGGAAGCTTGACTACCGTGGAGTGCTCAGTTGAGACTTGTCTTTGCCCCATGGCCTGCAGCGCTTGTGTAGAAATTGGGGATGCTTTTACTGGTTCCAAAGCCTAACCTGATCAGACCTGCCCAGGTTGGAGTTTGGGAAAAAAAGTGTTTGAAGTAAACAGGAAAATTACTCACCTTAATGATGTGTCTTACTGGCACTGACAGTGCTTTGATAGTCTGGCAGTCTTTTTTTTTTTTTTTTTAAAGTTTTGGGAGGAAAGACGGGGGAAATTATTAATATAATTTTTGGAAAACATAGATTCTTATGCTTATGCACTTGCTAGTAAGGTGGAAAAAGCGGGCTTTGCACCATTTACAATTATGGACTCGTGTTTCCTCCTAATAAAGTCGATATCAGGAATTTTCCATCAGGAATTTCTACCAAAAAAGAAAAGAAAATACATTACTGTTTATTTTGTGTACTTGTTGTGCCATGTGTCTCCACAATTGCACTGTGGCTGTTCACACAGAACAGATTCTTCCTAGCACTTGGGCTGTGGGTTCCCAAACTTGTAGGTTGCTTTCATCTGTCTGGTGATTAAGACCATAAACCAAGTGGAGTTTGGTGCTCTAGACAGACCAAGCACAGCCTTTTCTCATAGGAAGCACAATTCTTAAATCTCTGCACCTAAATCTTTTCTTAGGATGGGTCAGTTTTTTGGAAAAAGCAATTATGTATATTTTGATATTTTGTTGAAACATAATACGTGTTGATTTCATATGGTCTTCTTCCTTTTTTTTGTTTTTGCTAAATGTCAAACGGTACATTTTTTGTAAGCTTGAAGACTGAAAACTGGGTCATATGTCTCTAAACATTTAAATCTTCACTGAGACAGGGAAGAGTGACCTGATCTTATGGAAGGAGTCCTGTGAGACAAAAATGCTGGGTTTTTCATGCAGGCCCTAATTCACTTTGACCTTGGTGGAGGGAGTCAAGTCTCCTAGTTTGAGATCCCACACGTATAAAGCTCTAGAGTTTCAGGATTAAAATCTTTTTAACTTTATATTCTCAGATTCTGTATAGCTTATTAAACTAGATGGAGGGTATTTTATACTGTCTAGAAGGACATAGATGAATAGTTATATTTTATAAAAATTAAACTCCTAATGATAAAAGGCTAAATGGGGAGGGAATAAATTATAGGTTATGAAGGCATGTAAAACAAAAGATGTCTGCCAGCTTCCTCCCTTTGGTTCTCTGACAGGGAAGAACTTTATCATTTTTACTTTTTGCCCTAACCGTGTCCTACTTGTAAATGAATCCGGTGCCCAGTAAAATCAAATGAATAGAAATACTTACCATGTGTGTATATACCAGCCTCCTGGTGTCTCAGATATAATTAACATAATGAAAGCATTGCAATACATTCTTACCGAATGCTCGGTTCCTGTCCTGTCAGCAACAGTTTACCTACAACTAAAGCAAGTCTGGGTTCAAAGCATTTTAAAATGTTCCAAAAAAGTGGGGAAGGCGGCTGGGCGCAGTGCCTGTAATCCCAGCACTTTGGGAGGCTGAGGCGGGTGGTCAGGAGTTCGAGAACAGCCTGGCCAACATAGTGAAACCCCATCTCTACTAAAAATACAAAAAATTAACTGGCCATGGTGGCAGGTGCCTGTAATCCCAGCTACTTAGGAGGCTGAGGCAGGAGAATCACTTCAACTCAGGAGGCAGAGGTTGCAGTGAGCCAAGATCGCGCCATTGCACTCCAGCCTGGGCCACAGCGCGAGACTCCATCTCAAAATAATAATAATTTAAAGTAGGGAAGGCAAGATTTGGCTCACAAGTCAGACGTTCCTATCAGTGGGTCTATCTTTGAAGCAAGTGCTCAGAGTGCCTATCCTTTGATCACACGGGTAGTGGTTTATTTCCATGAGTATTTGCTGTTTTCAAGAGATTTCACTTTGGGTTTTACCCATATTCCACATTCAGGAAACTGTTAATTATAGAAGAAGAGATTGTTTTTACTTGGTTCTTCTAAGGAAATTAGTCAAACGTACATGTGCAACTGAAAATCAAAGAATCCCTGTTTTAAGAGGAGATTTTCTTATTTCAACTGGCAAACAATATGAAACTGAATATACCCAAAGTGTTGGAGGTTTACAAACATGATCAGCACTTGTTAATGACAATTTTCTCCTAAGAAAATGGAATGCTACCTTCTAGCATGGGGACTTGTAGGCAATATTTCTGTGTTTGCTAGCCTTGGAAAGTATAACTCTTATAGGGTTGGGCAAAGCAAAGCGTTTTTGCTTTGTAACCTGTAGAAATGATTATGTAGTATAATTTGGTTATTTAATATAATTTGTTAATACTCATTCATCTACCGGAAACTTAAAAGTTGGTATCATCCTGCTGATTTGGTTTTGGTAATGTCTCTTTTCCCTAATTTTAATATCCCTGTTCCTTGGCAAACCCATCCACATACCTACCTGTTGTTCAGCTGGTGTGAGGAGCCCCATCAGTGCTGCTAGATGTTTTCTTTTCCAACTCTTCCTCTTCAGTGTCAGGCAGAAGGATCTTTCTAACACTCGCCTCAGTTCATGGATCGCTGATGGTCCATTGTTGGTGACTGCATGATGACCTCTAAGCATGTCGCACTCTGATCAAAGTGTTTGTATTTGGCCCAGTTCCCCACAGCTAACAATAATCCCTTTCTGTTTGGAAAATGTCTTATATTTTTCAAAACACACACATATATGTATTATCACATTTAATCCTCATAACAAACCTGTCACCTTGGCAGGTATTATTCTCACTTCTCACATGCAAAGTTATGTAATCTTTCTTGAGATTATACGTTAGTTTGGAAAGTAAGGAAATGAGCCTTCTTCCTCTGTGAGTACCGTATGCTTCACGGTGTAGGACGCTTCCAAGAGTCGGGTATACTCTTCCCAACAGGCAGAGGTGGTGGTTCGCAGTCAACAAAACATGATTTTTGTTTTGTTTTCCCTTCTGCATGCCCTGTCTCCTGCTACTTCCTCTGTTCAAAACATTTCTCTCTCTCTCTCTCATCTCACTCCTGCCTACCAAAATTGTGTCATATAATTTGCTTCTTTAATGTAATTTGGTTAATAATCCTCATCTATCTACCAGAAACTTAAGAGTTGGTATCATCCTGGCAATCTACCTTGAAGATTGGCAAAATGTTAGTTAACTATCGAATGTAGACGATGAGCATATGGAATTAAACTTGAAATCTCCAATTTCAAATTAAGAAATTTTACATTTAAATCTTAAATTAAGAAATTTAAGAAATTTCTTAAAATTTGTACTCCCCCTTTTTAGCAAGAGTTGCCAGATTTAGCAAATAAAAACTAAGGATGTCAGTTAAATACGCATTTCAAATAAACCATGAAAAAATGTTTAGCATAAGGGAATCTCATGCAATAGTTATTACTTTTGTTTTATTTTGTTTTGTTTTCTTGACACAGGGTCTCCTTCTGTCACCCAGGCTGAAGTGCAGTGGTGCAATCATGGCTCACTGTGGCTCACTACCTCTCAGGGTCAATCAGTCCTTCCACCTCAGCTTCCTGATGGCTAATTTATGTATTTTTTTTTTTTTTCTTTAGGGACAGGGGTTTTGTCATGTTGCCCAGGCTGGTCTCGAACTCCTAGGCTTAAGCAATCCTCCCGTCTTGGCCTCCCACAGTGCTGGGACTATGTGCATGAGACATTGTGCCTGGCCAATATTCGTTACTTATGCTGAAAAATTTCATTGCTTTTACACTTAAATTTTAACTAGGTGTGCTGGAGATTATCTGGTAATCCCATTCCCAGCTCAATCACCAACTCTCTAAGCAGAAGTAAATTTTTCATCTCTCTTGCCATAGTGGGCTTAGGATTAGTGAGGTGACAAGATTAAATATGAGCTAAGCTGTGACACTTATTTTCCACAGTTTCCTGAGCCCCACTCCCTCCTTTTCTCTTTCTTCCTCCCTACCTCCCTTCCTCTCTCCTATTTATTCTTCCTACCTTTTTGTTGTTGTTGTGAGTGTCTTAACCTGTTTCCTTCCTTCCTTTATATTCCTGGTAATGTTTCAAATTTATTGGCATGGGCAGCTTCTCATAATAGGTTTGTTTTTATTATTTTTCTTGTTATTACTAAAACATGTTAATAGATAGATTCTAACTTTATGGCACAACTAAGACAGTTATGTTACATTCTTTTCCGTGTTGGGGCTAATTAGAATATTAAGTTTACAAAGAATGCAGAAAAAGCGAACAAGATGAAGCACGTTTCCCTCTTAAACAAATGAACTCTAAAGAAATAGGAAGTAACATGATGACAAGCTTTTAAGAGACGTTGCAAGTAGAGGAAAGAGTTTGTTTAAATCTCTCCCCGAGCACCCCCTACATCTACCTCCAGCTAACACAGGTGCTTGTATATTAGTGGCCCACGCAGTACCTAATTATCAACCATGGAAATAGATGTCTCAAAATTGTTTCAGTTCTTAGGGATTCCCTTAAAAAAGGAGAGGAGAGCAAAAGTTTAAAACTTGGCTTAAAGGTATTAAAGAGCAAATCTGATCTAATTTATTAAGTTACACCTTTCCTTTTTGGCAGTATCTTAATACCCCTAGGATCTCAGTATTTCAGCATATTGGTTTCCTGTACTTATCTAGAATAAAGAAACTCAGCAATTTGCCTATAGGATAGTATAGCCTTTAACTAAATTTATCTCATTATTGTTCACTTGAAACCTTGGGGACAGCTGTAGTTGAAGGGACCTTAAAGTCCCTTAAACTTCTCAGCATTTGCAAGTTCACTTTTAAGGTGCACTAAAAAGCAGCTGGTATCCTAAGGTAAAAAAAAAAAAAAAAAGAAAAAAGAAAAAGTAGATTTAAGTATACCAATGAGCATGGACTCTGTTGATGTTTTGAAATCCATTTGCTACTCAGTTTCCTCATTTTTAAATCCTATTATATTTACACCTGGGCATCCATTTCTCTGAAGAGAAAAGAATGAAGGATCTAAAATGTCAGAATAACAGTGATTCTCAACAATTATTGTCGGTACTCTTTCATGAAGAGATTTAAAGCTCTTTGCTTATCTGACTTAATTCCTGCCGGAAGGACAGTACAGAGGGATTACGGTTTAAATATTGCAGTTAGAAGCACAAAGTGGAACCTGGACTTCCCCAACCTTGGAAGAAAAATAATAAAGTGTGGTTCCCATAAAATATTATAGGAACTTCAGACATAGAATGGAGCATCCATTTATAGTGATTTAAGTTCCAGTATTGGAACAGGCCTTCTATTTTTATTTCAATCTGCCTCCCCTTTATTTTCTTTGTTTTCTGATTCACCCCAAAACTTATCTTCTTATACAGTAATATTAGCTAGTACCTTAATCAAAGATTGATCTCTAGAAGTTTGTTTAGAAAATTCCTTGTGTTACTTGTCTAGCAGTTAAACTGCGTAGTGGAAACAGCAGCTCAGCTAAATAGTGTGATGCAATCATGATAGCTGCTGTTCATCAAGCATTTACTCCAGACCAAGCACTGTACTCTGAATAACATGTGGCTTTTTCTCCACACTCAGGACAAGCTTGCAGTGGGCAGTAGTATTATCTCTGTCTTGAAATGAGTCACACAGGTTTTGCAGCAGAGAGAACTGTCCTCTTTTTCAGGCCTATACAGGGGAGGAACAAGGGTGCCGCAGTGAGGGGATCTGGAGTTGAATCTGGCTTAGTAGCTGTGAAAGATTGGGCAACATATTTCACGTTTTGGAGTTTCAATTTACTTAACTGGCAAATGGAATAACAATGTCTACTTCACAGCTTACTGTGATGATCATATAAGACACAAAGAACTTAGCAAAGTGCCTAGACTGTAGATCACAGTACGTGTTAGCTTTTTGTGTTTTATACATCAAACCTAAGCATTATTTTTTACATCTGTCTTATTACCCTTTCCCCAGTATTCAGAGTATTTGAGTATATATGTACGGGTGGTAATTGTTGTTTTTCATTGAAAGTGCAGATCCTAACTTTTTTTTTTCATGCAGTAATCCTCAAAAATGTAGATATCTACCATAATTCAGTCTATCGCTCCAGTTGGAGGATGTACATTGTTTTAGGAATTGAGTTTATTCTTTGTCTTTTCTTCTTTTTTTTTTTAAATTCTTTTATCCTTTTCTTCTCCAAATTCAGGCAAACAGTATTAAACACTTTGTTTTAAAAATAGATTGTGTACGTGTGCGTGTGTGTTTATGAGAGAGAGAGATGGGAGAGGGTGAGAATACACAGTAAGGGCTTGGAATGTATTCTTTGGGTGAAATGTTAAAAAATTGTTCACGGTGGCTGGGTGCAGTGGCTTACGCCTATAATTCCAGCACTTTGGGAGGCTGAGGTGGGTGGATCACGAGGTCAGAAGTTCAAGACCAGCCTGGCTAAGATGGTGAAACCCATCTCTACTAAAAATACAAAAATTAGCCAGGCGTAGTGGCAGCCACCTGTAATCTCAGCTACTCGGAAGCCTGAGGCAGAGAATGGCTTGAACCTGGGAGGCAGAGGTTGCAGTGAGCCGAGATCGTGTCACTGCACTCCAGCCTGGGCGACAGAGCAGCAAGACTCAGTCTCAAAAAAAAAAAAAAAAAAAAAAAAACTATTCAAGGTTTCCCAATAACCTTCTTGGGCTTTGAAGCTAGAGAGCACTTTGGAATTCATGCTCCATTATATGTGTGTCTTAATGCTATATACTGTTGTATGTCAGCAATATTTATACATATAAATTTATATATATATATATATATATATATATATGGATATATAAATCTTTTGTAAATAGAGGGTAGATACTTTGTCTCCACCTTTTCCCATCCTAGCATGCAGTATAATGATTTAAACCCGGCAAGGACACCATAAATGCACAGGGAGACATCCTACAATGTACATGTGGTATTTGCCGTATGTACAGTAAGGGCTCTGAATTTAAAGTTAAAACCTAGGTTGGAGAATTCTAACTTTGTGTTATTGCGAGCAAAGTAGTTTATCTACTTAAGTCTCTGATTCTGATTCTTCCTTGACAGAAAGGGAATACAGGTGATTTTCTTATAGAGTTAGCTGAAGATTAAATTAATAGGGTATATGAAAATGCTCTATAAACTGTTAAGGACTATACAGATGGGTGAGTGATGGTGTCATTTATGGAAATCAGTAGATGTCATTACTTTCCATACTGTTGATACATAGTGTCCCATTTCTTCTTATCAGACTGGCCTACCTAGTCTTCCGGTAAAAAGAATATCCCACAGATACAAACAAATTACCATTACTGGAACAGAGGACTCACTTTTAGAGCAGATGTACAAATGAAACTCCAAAACAAGCCACAAATTTACAAGGAAAGAGAACCAATATGTGTGGTATTATATCACCAAGGATGCCTGAGTCATTTCATAGAAATTGAGCTGTGAGTGCCTCCCAGAATGAATGCTTTCTGAACATGTTTCTGTTAGGAATATGCGACCTTCAGTAGAGACCAGAGATTTGAGAATTCTATACTGTGAGTCATTTTAAAAGACAATGAAAGAGTATGTGTGGAAGCATAGACAATAACTTTCACCTCTAGCATCCAGGTGTTGAAGGAGGTCAGCTACCAGGGAACGACTCCTATGACTTGGGGTGCCACTACGTGAGACTTTGTCTTGGACAAGGGGGTAAAATTTATCTCAGGCAGGACGCTGAGCTCTAGGTAGGGCTATCATTTTTGTAGAAGCCTGACTTCTTGATACAACAAAGTAAGAGCTGAGGAAGGGGCAGGGAAATCCAGTTTGGGCCCAGAGGGGAAAGAAATGATAGTGTAGTAGCCCGGGGTTTTGCAGGCGATTGGGAGTAGCAAGCCACCCTTAGGGGGAGGATAATGTTTTCTCTCCCTTAAGGGAAAATGATAGCTGACTTGCAGAGCAGTGTGCTGAGACAGACATGCTGCTACTGCAGTGGAAGGGGAGCTGGATGGTTGCAATGTATTGTCTTCTGTCTGCAGAGAGAGAGAGAGCACGCGTATGTCATGTCTGTGTCCATAAAGCTCCCCGATCTCCCCACCAACCCTGCCCCCCACCAATAACATCTTAAAGAGAAGAGGTACAGCAGTGTTTTACAGTGAAAAGATTACAGGGCTAGAAATTAGAAGCCACAAGTTCTAATTATGTCTCATTGCTAACTTCTGGTGTGATCTTTTCTCCGGGTCTCTCATTTATCGGGGAGTTAAACTAGGTACGTCCAGTGGGGGTGAGGGGTAAGAGTTCTCTGCCCACCAGGGTTTCTACTAGAAGAATTTTGACTCTACAGATAATTGTGTCTTCCTGTATTGCTGAGGAATGTCCAGGTTTGTTTTATTGAGGGGCAGGGGAACACATAGATGTCCAGTAGTCAGGAAGGTTGTTTGCAGGCGTTTAATCAGCAATGAGAAGAGGAAAAACTAACTGCAGTTCAGTTCTCAGTTCCGCCATTCACTGGAGTGTTGCTTTCAACTTTTGAGCTCTTGTTTCTACACCTCTAACATATCAGTGTCATCTCACCCTGGCCTTTTTCCTCATGATAGCTGTGACTTTAGGAAACATGTAAAAATAAGCCGACCTGAACTCAAGTACCTGCTGTATGACAGTCACTCTGACAAATGCCTCCCAGTGTCTGCTCTGTGAAGGTAACTGTGAATGATATTACTGGCCAGGTGGGGTTGACAGAGGTGGCCCTGGCAGGAGACACCAAATGAAAGGTCATTTTACTCTCCTGGGGAGATAAAGTTGCAAAATTACCGATCAAGTCTGTCAAATCTTTTTAGACTGGGTTTCCAAATCCATACCCTCAGGCAACTAGAACAAGGCTGGTGAGCTCCACCCCCACCCCTTCCCGAGGTGGGTGCCAGCATGCTGCCCTTCAGCAGGGAGGACACAGCTGCCTCTGGGGCCAGTGCCCAGGGCTAGCCACAAAGCTGGCTATGGCCTCCCCAGGAAGACCCAGGACACATTACTCCCTGCAGAGGTTTTGCTGCTTTGTGGCACAGTCTAAGTGTCGCCCCACTCCCACCACCTGCCAGGCCCAGTGGGCTTCTGGCTGGTCCTCACGGCAAGTGAGTAGCAGACAGCCCACCTGCTTGATGTCAACATTTGTGGGCGCGGCCCGGGAAGAATGTGCCGCTCCCAGCCTCCTTGGCTCAGGTAATTAATCCCCGCAACTGACAGGTGGCAACAGGCGGCCCTTTGGCTGGGGCCATCAGGAAAAGTGCTTGGAGGAAGGATTTTTTTAAAAAAAACGATCAAGAGCACAATTCGTACATGTCTGGCAGCTAGACGGCTGTGGCAGGAAGGGAGGCAGGGAGAAGTAAATACCTTGCCAGACGACTGTGAGGCCAATTTCGGGATCTGCGTCTGCCTGATCATTGTGATAGATCCAAAAGGATATGGTGGCCTTGGACTTGTTTACAAGCTCACTTTGCAGAATTCCCCTTCCTTTGATGTAGATACAGTCTGAAAATGGAATGCCTCATTTGTGAATCAAAAACTCTGGGGCCAAAGTTGGAGCCCCAGAGGAGAAATAATTTGCCCAAGATGATGCAGTAAGTCAGAGGGCAGGTAGAGGACTAGAAGCCAAACTCAAAGCCTCCTGGCTTTGTTTCCATGATTCACTGGGCAATATTTACTGCCCCATTATACACATGTAGTTTAGAAATAGAATGACGAAACTGGGGTCCTAGTCAAAGGAAGGATGATCAGTTGCCTCTTGAAAGATATTAGTGTTTTCAATCTAACCACTTAAAGCTGGCTTCTCAAGAGAATGCCCCCCACCCGAACCCCAAACCACCTGTACTCATTCATCCCCCGCCCGTTTTACTTTTGGTAGTTTGGGACACTGACTATCAGAGCACATTGACCTGACTTTTGTTAGGATGGATATATTTTAAAGCCATTGAAATGAACATTTTTCCATTTTATTTATTTATTTTTTTTCTTTGAGACAGAGTCTCACTTTGTCTCCCAGGCTGGAGTGCAATGGCATGATCTCAGCTCATTGCAACCTCCACCTCCTTGGTCCAAGTGGTTCTCCTTTCTCAGCCTCCCAAGTAGGTGGGATTATAGGCACGCGCCACCACACCCAGCTAATTTTTGGCAGGACCTCAGCTCACTGCAACTTCCGCCTTCTGGATTCAAGCGATTCTCCTTGCTCAGCCTCCCAAGTAGGTGGGATTGCAGACACGTGACACCACACCCAGCTAATTTTTGTATTTTTAGTAGAGATGGGGTTTCACCATGTTGTCCAGGCTGGTCTCAAACTCCTGACCTCAGGTGATCTGCCTCAGCCTCCTGAAATGCTGGGATTACAGGGGTGAGCCACTGCATCCGGCCAACACTTTTTAAACGTTACATTTTTTGAAAAATAATATCTTTCTAGATATGAAATTTATAATGTTTTTCAAGTGAGTTTTTTTGTGGAGGACAAATCCAAAGTATAGTATACAATTAGCCCACATAACTTGATGTGATAGTTAATCAGTGCATTTGAAGCAGACCAAACTGAAGCTGTGTCTAGCGCTAAGGGTCTTTTTACATTTTACTGAATTGAATCTTTAGAATTAATTTTTCAAAGCCTCCTTAGCAAAAATTATTGTTGGGCCCTCAAATTTTATTTTCATGTGTCTCATTTCTCTTCCCTAAATCTTGCCTCCCACCAAATTAGCTGCCAGAACTTTATCTGGTCCTCTGGCAACACCCCATCTATTTTGTATGATTTTTCATTCCCATCAGTTCTAATTATTGATTTCGTCACCCTCTTACCCTTATAAAAGGACATTTTTAATTTGGTAGTCCCAAGGAATATAGCTTATAAAAAGAAAAAAAATTAAGTCACTGAATGTTTTAGGATAGCGCTAAGTTAAGACAGACTTTGTACTTGATGATGGTTCAACATAGACTAATGGAATTGTTCTGAGAGCTTTAGAGCTTGACTTTCTTTTTCTTCCTGTCAAGTATTTTGGGTTATTTGAGATAGCACAGACAACATTTTACCTCTTAAGGTTTTTGAACTAGAAGCCGTAAGTCAGAAGTGCACCTGGCATTTCCTGTTTGTGACTAATGGCTATCTTTTAGATAACAGTCAAGTCCTCAATGTCATTGATAGGTTCTTGGAAACTGAGACCTTAAACAAAATGATGTGCAGGAGATCTTTGAGTAATTGTTTCATACAATGTTATTTTCTTATAACGGTGATGAGTAAAACAAATTGTTTTGTTATATGTGTTTCTCTTAAAGTTACAGTTTCCAAAAATCGAAGAAAATGTTAAATGAGGATTCATCGTATTTGTAAATCTCATTATTTTTCTCTCTTTTTTAAAGAAACTAAATTCAAATTCATTCAGAAAGCCAGGCATAAAGTGAGACTAATATGTTCGTTGGTCTATTTAAGGCTTTCTTAGAGTTTTCTTTTTTTAAGACCCAGCCATCCTCAGTATAAGAGCGTGCCAGATGTGAATTGATCTGGAATTGCAGAATCAGGAGGGCTTTGATGCTACTCTATCTAGTTGCCTTCCTTGGAGAGGGATGGAGAAGAGAGGTAGGTTATAGAATTAATGAATTTTTTTGTTCCGTGAGAGTTTATTTCATCCATAGTCTCTAACATTTAGGGTTCAAGGTAGCCATGTGATTTGAGATTTGCATATAGTATGGCACTTCTTCTGGGAGAGGTTGAAAGAGCTAAAGTTCTTGTTTTTTGGTGTTGGTGTAGTAGGCAGGGAGGGTTTTGATTCTACCTTTAGGAAAGGGAGGTGTTGAAAAGTTACGCAGGTGTGTGCTGATATTACCTGGCACCTCTATGCATTGTGATACTGAATTACCGGTCTGCCAGCCAAAAGCGTGTAATATAGTATGTCTACTGAGGCAGGTGGTAAAGGTAGTGTCCTAGTCACTGGAATTCTTTTTTTTTTCCCCTTCTCTTTGCAACATATTATTAGTAAGGGAGCTGAATTTACTTGTTTTCCAAAATCCCCTGGAGTTGTTTTATTTGAACATGATATTTGGCTTTAAGCAGCTCACCCCTCAATATTCCAAACTTCCTCCCCTCCCTCCCAAAGCAAAACAAAATTTAGGCAAAGCTTACTTATCCATTTTGGACAAGGATATTTTATAAAAAGAAGGAATTTAGTTCATTTATTAGTTTTCAGGAACTTCTTTTCCATGTCATTGTTGAAATATTTAGTTCATGTGGATGGCCAAAACTGTCATGTCAGTATACAAGGAAATTTGGTTGAAGATCAATACAAAATTAGGCTCATCATTCTTGCCCATGGGCTGGTGCTTCCTGGGAATGAACAAACTATTGAATATATATATATATATATATATATAGTATGTATACAGAAGAACATATATTGAGTTCTACTTTATATATTCATACATATATGATCAGAAATGGCCAGCAGGGTGTGTGTGTGTGTGTGTGTGTGTGTGTGTGTCATCAGAAAGATTACCAACACTTTGTTTTCCACATTCTTTTTTTTTTTTTTTTTTTTTTTTTTTTTGAGACAGTCTCACTCTATTGCCCGGGCTGTAGTGCAGTGGTGTGATCTTGGCTCACTGCAACCTCTGCCTCCTGGGTTCAAGCAATTCTCCTGCCTCAGACTTCTGAGTAGCAGAGATTACAGGCGTGCACCACCACACCTAATTTTTATATTTTTAGTAGAGATGGGGTTTCACCATGTTGTCCAGGCTGGTCTCGAACTGCTGACCTCGTGATCCACCCACCTCAGCCTCCCAAAATGCTGGGATTACAGGCGTGAGCCACCATGCTTGGCCTTCCACATTCTTTATTAAAGAGTCGCTTTGCCAGTGCAAATCTGGTAATTGGGTTCTCTAAGAGATTTGCACCAAATTATAAAATAATCAAATGAGGCCAGACGCAGTGTCTCATGCCTATAATCCCAGCACTTCTGGAGATTGAGGTGGGAGGATCACCTGAGGTCAGGAGTTTGAGACCAGCCTGGTCAACATGGTGAAACCCCGTCTTTACCAAAAACACAAAAAGTAGCTAGGTGTGGTGGCAGGAGCCTGTAATCCCAGCTACTCAGGATCGCTGAGGCAGGAGAGTCGCTACAACCCGGGAGGCGGAGGTTGCAGTGAGCTGAGATTGCACCATTGCACTCCAGCCTGGGTGACAGAGCGAAGCTCAGTCTCAAAATAACAATAATAATAATCATCGTCATCATTATCATCAAATGGAAGTAACACTATATATTATCTATTTTCCCCTCTATGAATGATTAGCTCAAGATTTAGGGGGATCATGTAAGTTGCCAGTTATTTCTCAGTGAGTGTCAGATATTTATGACTTCTTTGAAGAGGCCAATCATTTTTGAAAATTCTTTCAAATGTGCTTTCTTTTTCCCCCCCCCATCACAGTATTTTATTTCTGATTTCACTTAGATTTGCATAATGCAAAGAGCCACAGTTGCACTGGGGGTCCTTTCTAAATATGCAACAAGATTAGTGCAACCCACTGCTGACTTATTGAACCCAGGACCTGAAGGAGTAGAGTTGATTCTTAAAGCAATTAGTGGGCATTTTGTGTTGTTTTCATGTTCAAGCTCCCATTGTGAGAATATGGTAACACTTTAGGGAAGAAAATCTCAACTCTTAGACAAACTTCTTTGCTTAACTAAAAATAAGTATATATACTCCTGTAAGAATTTGGTGATCATATTTTTGTTTTTGTTAATAAGATGACCTCTGAGCTTTATACTTGATTGTCTAATCATGTATTTTGTAATCATGTGTTTATTCACTCAAATTCACTCTGGCACAAATACACCAGTTCCACTTTGGCCTCACACTGTAACTGTTAAAACTGTGTGGGACATGGGGAAGAACACTGGTCTGTACGTCAAGATGGTCCCAGTTACTGAGAATTTTTGAGCATATCTCTTCTCCTTTCTGGGGCTTAGATTTTCCTCATCTGCAAATAAAGTGGCTGAACCAAATGATCTTGAACTTTGAATTTTCCTGATCTAACTTTTCCTTTTCCTCCCTCTGCCTCCTCCTCCTCCTCCTCCTCCTCCTCCTCCTCCTCCTCCTCCTCTTCTCTCTCTGTCTCTCACTCTCTCACTCTCTCACCTAGGCTGGAGTGCACTGGTCTGAAGATGGCTCACTGTAACCTCAGCCTCCTGCACTCAAGTGATCCTCTGCACCGCAGCCTCCCAGGTAGCTGGGACTACAGGTGCCACCATACCTGGCTTTTTTCTTTTTTTTAATTTTGTATAGGCAGAATCTTCTTGTATTGCCCAGACTGGTCTCAAATTCTTGGGTTCAAGCAATCCTCCTGCCTAGACCTCCCAAAGTGCTGGGATGACAGGCATGAGCCACTGAACGTGGCTCCTGATCTAACGCTCTAAAAAAATCTTAGCAAATGTATGTTAAACTAAAAATGCTTTGAAATGGGATAACTCAGTAATAGAAACATAGAACCAAGCCCTTGCTTTAAAATGTCAAGTTGGATTTCTACAGAAATTCTGTAATTAGAATATAATATCGTAGTAAAAGCATTACCTTCATAGAACTAAGGAAATCTGAGTTCACTTCTTCATTGCCCAAATTTAGTTGTGCAACCTTTAGAAATCATTTTATCAGGGATGCACTCCTGACCCTCTGTGATATCATGAAATATGTATTTGGACTTTGTGCAAGTTTTTTGGCATATAACTCCTAAAATCCTTGGAATTTCCAAAATGCTGCATTTTTTTTGTATGCTAATGCTGGCTCATGGGTTCAGAATGGGGGTCTGGTCACTGGAAAGGCAAAGGCAAAATTAGAGAGTCAGCCCCACCCCCCAGCCTCCAGGAAGGAGAGAGAGGCTGAAGGTTAAGTTGATCACCAGTTGCCAAAGGTTTAATCAATCATGGCTAGATAATGAAGCCTTCATAAAAACCCAAGAGGACAGGTTTCAGCAGGGTTCAAGATAGTAAAACGTGGAGATTTTTAGAGGTTGAAGCCCAGGGAGGGCATGGAAACTCTGCAACTCTCCCCCCATACCACTCCCTAGATGTCCCTTCATCTTCATCCTCTGCAACATCCTTTATAATAAACCAGTAAATGTGTTGCCTTGAATTCTGTAAGCTGCTCCAGCAAATTAATCAAACCCAAACTGGGGTCATGGAAACCCCAATTTGAAGCTGGTCGGTCAGAAGTTCCAGAGGCCTGGATTTTCTCCTGGCTGTGTGTAGAGTCTTGGGAACTGAGTCTTCAACCTGTGAGACATGACAGATCTCCAGGTAGACAGTGGCACAGTTGAATTGGAGGACACCCAGCTTGGTGACTGCTGCTTGGTGAGTGGTGAAAAACTCCCACACATTTGGCCACAGAAGTCATCTTCTGTGTTGATGATTGTTGCTGTGGTAATGTGAGCGGAGAGGAAAAAACACAGTTTAAGCATTTTCCCAAAACATCCTCCAAACTAAATAGACCCCCATGTTTTACCTTCTCTCCTTTTGCTTTTTTTTTTTCAGGACATATATCACGATTTTAGAAATTATTTTTTTAATGTCAGTACTTCCTTTAGATCAACTCCCATAGTGTAAGGTTTACTGTTGGTTCCCTAATAGCCAGGGCGAGGACTGGCATGAAGCGGGTGCTCAATAAATATTTACTGAATTAATAAGCTTCACCTCTTTAAGTCTCAGTTTTATATCAGAAAATTAGGAGAAGAAGGTTTGGACAAGAGAAGCTGTAATGTTCCTTCTGAGTTCTAACATCTTCTGTATTCTCTGTCTTCTAAAATCATAGGTCTGTAACAAGTTTACAGGTTGGTGCTACTCATAATAATTTACGTATTAAACATTTTAAGTAAGAAATATTTCAAGGTCAGGCATGGTGGCTTATGCCTATAATCCCAGTACTTTGGCAGGCTGAGGTAGGCGGATCACACTTGAGGTCAGGAGTTTGAGACCAGCCTGACCAACATGGTGAAACGCTGTCTCTACTAAAAATACAAAAATTAGCCAGGCGTGGTGGCACTTGCCTGGAGTCCCAGCTGTTCGGGAGGCTGAGGCAGGTGAATTGCTTGCACCCAGGAGGTGGGTGTTGCAGGGAGCCAAGATCATACCACTTCCCTCCAGCCTGGGCAACAGTGTGAGACTCCATCCCCCCGCACCCCTTCCCCCACCACCACCAAAAAAAGAATTATTTTTAATGTAAAAAAAGTAAGTAAATTAAGGCATCTGAGTATAAGACAAAATGTTAACATTTTTCCATATTGCTTCAAATCTTTTCCTTAAATATAATATAAAGCAAAAAGTCCTCCTCCATTCTATCTCATTTCCCTCCTTTCAGCCATTAAAATGAATAAAATATACCTGTATATAAGAACATGGATAAATCTGGGAAGCATGGGAATTGAAAATAGATTACGAAGGCTAAATGCAGGATGATGTAAATTAGTTAAATTTTAAGGACAGGCAAAATTATATTACATATATTTATGGGCATATGGATGTGTATTAAAAATGTATGGGAGTAGATAAAATTCATTTTTTAAATAAATGAACCTAGTAATTTGAAATGGTTGAGAACTTAATGATTATGAGTAGATAAATATGAACTGTGATTTATTATAAATGGTTAACATTCAAACTTTAGCAGACTTTTATTACATCAACAACCACTTTCTCACCAGGTTGAGATATTGTTTTCACAGTGCTGTCTCAAAATTACTTAAGCTATGTTAAACACTTTACGTGGAGAATCTTAGAAATATGAGGCTTCAGTAATAATCGTTATACGTGACTGTTATTTTGATCTTTGCAGTTGAGTAAGGATTTTTGTATCTATTTTTCTTTCACATTAAGAGATATGAACTATAACTTTTTCCATTTTATATTTGTAATGGTGAAGTGGCCAAAATGTGGGTTAGATGCTCGCCACCCACAGAGCTCAATTAACAACAGTGAGGTCTGATAACAAAGCAAGAGAATTTATTTTATTCCAAAGCTAGCTTGGGAAGGGGCACAAAGCGTTCTGCCTTTAAATGTATTATTTCCAGCCGGACATGGTGGCTCACGCTCATAATCCCAGCACTTTGGGAGGCCGAGGCAGGTGGATCGCTTGAGCCCAAAGAGTGAGAGACCAGCCTGGGCAACATGGGGAAACCCCATTTCTACTGGAAAAAAAAAAAAAAAAAAAATAGAAAAAAAAATTAACTGGGCGTGGTGGTGGGCGCCTGTAATCCCAGCTACTCTGGAGGTTGAGGCAGGAGAATCGCTTGAACCCGGCAGGCAGAGGTTGCAGTGAGCCAAGATTGAGCCACCGCACTCCAGCCTGGGTGACAGAGCAAGACTGCCTCAAAAATAAATAAACAAAATAAAATGTGTTAGTTCCCCTTTGGAGCAGAAAGAAGTGGACACTTTTATAAGGTAAGGAGGGAAGTGAACAAGGGCAGGGGGGTCCCCCTGCTAGCTTGGTGCCTTATATATCTGATAGTTGAGTTGGCACCTTTCTGGGCAGAAATAAGTTGTGAAAATGGCCAAGCAGGCATACTTGAGATATGCCCTCCTGATGGATGAAAGTCCCGAGGCCACCCCCTGAAGGTGAAAGTTCCATGACAGGTGTGCTCTGGTCTGCAAATGGACTATCAACTCTCCAGGAGCAATGTAGCTTGGAGCACACTGTTAGAACTTACCCTGCAGGGAGTATCTGGTGAGGGGGACGTGAAGGGTTTTATCTGCATTTCTGAAGGGCTAAGTAGGAAACGGGGAACAGGAGGAAAGGGGACAGGAGAAGAGAAAATAATAAAAATAATAGTAACTCATTCCCTTTTTCTTAGAAAAAAATGGGAGTACTCAGTTACGACTAGATGAAGGCAGAGGGAGAGAATAAAAAGAGGAGGCAGAATTTAAATAGGATTTTTTAACTCCTAGTCCAATAAATAAATGATGCCCACAGTTGTTGGTGTTGGACAAGAGTCTGTTTTCTGTTGCTCTTAGATCTGAGAACTGAGCTCTCTCCTTCACAACAAAATTGGCCTATTAATTCCAGTGTTCCTTCATGTAATTTTTTTATTTGTCCAGACTAAAACTAACCTTTCTCTATTGTTGACAATTCCATTGGCTAAGCCAGGTTTCAATTGTCTGCTGAATATCAGGAGCCCTGTGTTAAAATTAACTCATTCATTCTGCTTTGATTTTAGAAAACGGATAAGCAAATAACTGATATTATTTTTGCAAGCATCTTTTGTTCTAAAGCATAATATTTATCAGTCTGTTTTGGTACTTCCATGTATATATTTCATGTTAAAACCAAGAAGGCTGAATTTAGTAAATCCAGAGAGTTTCCCCCATCTTTTTCCCTTTTCATTCATTTCTACCGGCCTAGGTCGGGCCCTCCTCATTTCTTGTCTGAATAGCTCCTGATGGGTTTCCCCCGTTTTTACTTTGCTTGCTCCCACCAGCTTTGTATTTCTGAATATAAAGAACTGATTAGGTCTTTCTCCTACCTTATAATCCTCAGTGACACCTCTTTGCCTGCTCATAGTAGTTAACGGTATCTTGTGACATCCAAGGCTCCTCAGAATCTGGTAAGTGCCTTTCTAGCTCAGCCTCATTGACTTCTGCTCGGCTATTCCTCCTCCTTCCCCCATCCCATCTATATTTCATCCACAGTTAACATCCCTTTGCTTTTACTGATGATATTCTGTCTTCATGGAAAGCCTACTGTTGTCTCCTGGCTTTTTCTTCCTTTCTTTCTTGGGTGCACAATCCAATTTGTGAATAATAGCTTCTTTTTTTAAGGCCTAGTTTAAATATCTCTACCTCTGTGAGAATTGTCTTTTCTATTTTAATTTTCTCTTTCTTATCCCCAGCCAGTTCATCAGCTAATCTGGTGACTTGTCGTCACCTCTACTGCTGGTCTAAGCCACTCTCATCTTTCACTTGGATTATTGGCAGGAGCCCCCTGACTGGTCTTCCTGCTTCCGTCTTTGTTCCACAAAGTCTGTCCTTCACATAACAGCTACAGTAGTCTTATGGAAATGAAAATCAGACCACATCAGTTACTCAGGCCTCTCTAGTGGCTTCCTATCTCACACAGAAAAAGCTCAAGACCTGTCCTGCTCTATGAGGCCTTGCGTGATCTGGGCTCCCTACTATCTCTGATCTCAGATCTTAACTCTTACTACCATAGGCTTTGCTTACTTTTCTGCAGGTGCACTGGCCTCTGTGGCAAGCGTACTCAGCCAGGACCTTAGCACTTGCTGCCTCTAGTACTTGGAACGCTATCTCCCCAAGTATATATATGGCCCAGCTCGTTATTTCCTCTAGATGTTTTTCTCCAATATCATCTTATTGAAGAATTCTTTCCCAACAGTCTTGGAAAAAACAATATCCTCTTCATACTCACTCCCCTGACTCTTGGCTTTTTATACTCTATCCCTTTTAAATTTACCCTGATTTACTTTTTCTTATAGCACTTATCACTATCTGACATAGTAGTTATTTGTTTATTCTAGAATTTTAGCATTTTTAGGGCATAGACTTTGTTTTTGTTTAATGCTGGATTTCTAAAACTAAAACAGAGCCTTGGTAATAGTATATGCTCAATGAAAATCAAATTTATTACCTAGTAGTTGTTCTATCTGTGTAATCCCATAACACTTGCAGATGGCTCCTTTGTACCCAGTGTATTTTGGTTGTTTTTGCCGTACTCTGCTTCTAGACTGTGAGCAACTTGAGGATAAAGATTGATTTTTTCTTTCAATTTATTTTATATTTCAAGTACCATCCTAGGCAGTATGGAGACATAAAATTCTGCATTCCAGGATTTTAAAATCTTACTTCTATCTGTTCCCAGTACAGAATAAGGACCTAGCGTTGTGCAATACATGCTAGTAAGAGTTTGCTAGATAAGTATTGAATGTTGTACAAATGAGAAGAGCTAGCTCTCATTTGTGGTTTATGATGGCAACTGACTAGCAGCTTTTAGTGTAGTCTCTCCTAAGTTGCTGTTTTTATGTTTGTTTGTTTGTTTGTTTGTTTGAGATGGACTTTTGCTTTTGTTGTTCAGGCTGGAGTGCAATGGCGCAATCTCAGCTCACTGCAACCCCCGCCTCCTGAGTCCAAGCAATTCTCCTGCTTCATCCTCCCGAGTAGCTGGGATTACAGGCACGTGCCACCACACCCAGCTAATTTTTTTTGTATTTTTAGTAGAGACGGGATTTCTCCATGTTGGTCAGGCTGGTCTTGAACTCCTGACCTCAGGTGGTCCACCCGTCTTGGCCTCCCAAAGTGCTGGGATCACAGATGTGAGCCACTGCGCTGGGCCTCTTCTAAGTTTTTATGAAAATGTTAATATTACAAATTCCAGAAAAAATTAAACTAAATTGGACACTCAAGCCATTGGCAGAATTTTATAATAATTTTATGCCCTAAAAGCCTGATAGAATAGAACTGAAATATGTCAAAATGAAATGAAAGCTGCAAACACTAGCTATGGCTATATCTTGCTATGTTCATGGAAAAGTAAAAAAGTGAGAAAGGGCTTATGTTAAAAACAAACAAAATCCTATCTATAGGGGAACATCATTTTAAATACTCAAGAAAATCAACTTAGGAACTGGAAGAAATATTTAGAAGATTAGTGCAAATTAATAAGACAGTAACACTATAAAGTTGGGAAAACGTGACAAACCTAAAATTGCAGGCTGAGATGTAAAGAGGAGTAGTAAAAAGGGATGAAGATTAAATAAGGAAAGACATTTGAAATGCAGCAGCAGAAGTGAAAATAGTATTTGTAGTAGAATAGGGCAGAATTAACTGTAGAAAACCATACACATACTGAAGACAAATTTAAGAAGCTCTCCCAAAATGCAAACAATAGGAAAAACTGCATAAAATGTATGGTGGATAGAAAGTGGAGAGCCTAAAGTAAGACCTTACATGTTTCTGGAAACTGATACGAGCAGAAGAAACAAAAATACAATTGAAGAACAAAATTTATTGAGTTCAAGCATGAAAGTTAAAAGGACCCACCAATTTCCAAGTAACTTCAATTTTTAAAAATCACATTTAGAGGTATTACCACTTTATTTTTTAAAAAAGATAAACAAAATTCTACAAGAAACTATGGAGAAATAAGCAGCTTACTTAATTTAAAGAAATAAAATTCAGATTGACCTTGGACTTTTCTACAACACTAAAATGTACATTGACTCAATTACTCTGTTTTAAGAGATCTATCTAAAACCAATTTATATACTAAACTGTGCTATATGGTGTTATTTTTAACTGGAGTAAAATTTATACACAAGTATACTAAATTATACTATTATACTAAAAAGTTATGATTAAATAAGTAATGGTATATCCCTTTTTAATACTGTAACAGCAACCACTTAAAATCACGTTTTTAAATTGGAACATGCTCACGATATATTAAATTATAAAAAGAATACCGTCTTTGTGTTATATGCCCCTAGTTTGTACAAAGGTGTACGTGTGTTTGTGTGTATATATATGTGTGTGTGTGTGTATGTATGTGTGTGTGTATGCACAGAAAACAGTCAACAATGTTAATAATGGCATGTATCTCTTGAGTAAGCAAGAAATCATTTTTTTCCAGAATTCTCTGTGCACGTTTTGACAATGATGAAATATGAATAAAAGGCAGATTGTAGAAAAAGAGAAGTTGGGGAGACATTGATAAAAGTTTTACATTTTCTGTAATTGCTTCTCATAGTGACAACACTACAGGGCAAGGTACTTTATACCTTCACGTAGAAGGTTTGAAATATTTACTATCCACCCAAAGAGCTGCTGGAAATGTAATACAATGGGCTGGCATAATCAAAAAAGTTCTTAGCTATAGAAGATATTTTTTCAGGTATAAAATCAACTTAGTTCTTAATTTAATGCCTGTAAGTAGGAGAAACCTACATAGAGATATAAGGTAACCCTGGGAATAGCAATTTAAAAATCTGTTTAGAATGGTAAAGAAATGTGTAAAGGAGAAAATAAGTTTGAGCTAGAAATGGAACCCGTGAAACAAGTAGAAGACCTAGAGAATTAATTTTCTTAGGAATGTGTAAGTGTTGTCGTTTGATATATTGTTTATGAGAACTGATAAAAGATTTAAAAGAAATGCTTCATATATGACTCAGTATTAAGAATTAGATATATCAAAACTTTGTGGATATAGCTAAGAAGTACTTAGAAGAAACTTGGTAGAATTAAATGCTTATATTAGAGAAAAAACATGAAAGTCTAAAATGAATGATATATGATTCTAGTTCAAAAAAATAGCAAACTCAACCCTGGTTTAATTATTGCAGTCACATAAAAATAAAAATTTAAAGGTATACAGATTTGAAAGGAAGAAGTAAAACTGTCTCTGTTCATAGTTGACACGATCATCTGTGTAGATCGTAAGGAAGGCATCTACAAAAAGCTACAAGAACTAGTAAGTTTAGCAAGGTCATAGGATACATGGTCATTATACATGAATCAATTATGTATAAAAACATGACATAGTATAAAACACATTAGAAACAAAAAGAAATTTTTAAAAGTACCGTTTATAACAATTATTTTAAAATAAAATACTGAAGGATAAATCTAACAAAATATGTACAGTATTTATACACTGAAAACTGTAAAACATTTCTGAGTAAAATTAAAGATACTCTGTTTAGCAAAGACTTGGAACCAAGCCAAATGTCCAACAACGATAGACTGGATTAAGAAAATGTGGCACATATACACCATGGAATACTATGCAGCCATAAAAAATGATGAGTTCATGTCCTTTGCAGGGACATAGATGAAGCTGGAAACCATCATTCTCAGCAAACTATCGCAAGGACAAAAAACCAAACACCGCATGTTCCCACTCTTAAGTGGGAATTGAACAATGAGAACACATGTACACAGGAAGGGGAGCATCACACACTAGGGCCTGTTGTGGGGTGGGGGGAAGGGGGAGGGATAGCATTAGGAGATATATCTAATGTTAAATGATGAGTTAATGGGTGCAGCACACCAACATGGCACATGTATACATATGTAACTAACCTGCACGTAGTGCACACGTACCCTAAAACTTAAAGTATAATAAAAAAAAAAGTACTCTGTTTAAATGGAGAGATATCATATGCTCATGGTTTAAAAGACACCACATTGCTAAGGTATCTGTTCTCCCCTAAAGGACCTTAGATATTTAACACAATCTCATGCAAAATCTTACCAGGCATTTTTATGGAAATTGTAAACTGCATGTAAATTTTGTATGGAAAAATCAAAGGATATAAAATAGCCAGAACAATTTTCAAAAAGAACAAAATTGCAAGAATCAGATTTCAAGACTTACTATAAAGTAGATTAACCCAGACAATTTGAAATTGATATATGGATAGACAAATAGATCAATAGGAAAGAGGGAAGTATTCAGATACAGACATGAACACATATGACCAACTGATTTTCAATAAAGAGTCCAAGGCAGCTCAACAAGGGAAAATATGCAAGTAATCTTTTCAACAAATGGTGTTAGAACAATTAGATATCTGTTGAAAAGGAGAAGAATTATAAACCCTTAACTCACACCATATACAACAATTGACTGAAAATATAGTTCTAAATGGGAGCGCTAAGACAATAAATCTACTTGAAGAAAACATAGAAAATCCTCCTAATGTTAGGCCAAGATTTCTTAGGATATAAAAAGCAAGAGCTTTAAAGGGAAAATATTGATAATTAAGTATTTTGGAAAAGCAGGAAAAAAAGCCAAGCTACAGGCTGGGAGAAAATATATTTTTTAAATGTATATCTGATAAAAGACTTGTAGCCAAAATACATAAGGGACTCCTAAAACTCAAGAAAAAAAGCAACCTAATTAACAAATTACCCAAAATCACCAAAATAACCCAATTAAAAAATGGGCAAAAGACCTGAATGGATATTTCTCAAAATAGGATAAGCATATGAAAAATGCCTAATATCACTAATCAGAGAAATGCAAATCAAACTACAGTGAAATACTACTTCAGTTAGAATGGCTATTAACAACAAGATAACTGTTAGTGAGGATGTGGAGAGAAGAGAACCTTTACATACTTTCAGTGGGAATGTAAATCAGTACAGCCATTATGGAAAATAGTATAGAAGTTCCTTGAAAAATTAAAAATATAACTACCGTATGATCCAGCAATCTCACTACTAGGCATATATCCAAAGGGAATAAAATCAGTATGTCAAAGGAATATCTTCACTCCTGTATTTATTGCAGCACTATTTGCAATAACCAAGATATGCAGTCAACCTAAGTGTCCATCAAAGGATAAATGGATAAGCAAATGTTGTGTATATGCACAGTAGAATACTATTCAGCCAGAAAAACATAATGAAATCCTGAGGCTGGGCATAGTGGCTCATGCCTGTAATCCCAGTACTTTGGGAGGCTGAGATGGGAGGATCACTTAATCCTAAGAGTTTGAGACCTGCTTGGGCAACATAGTGAGACCCCATCTCTACAAAAAGCATACACCAAAATTAGCTGGGCATGGTAGTCCTCACCTGTAGCCCTAGCTACTCAGGAAGCTGAAATGGGAGAATTGCTTGAGTCTGGGAGGTCGAGTCTGCAGTGAGCCGTGATGGCGCCAGTGTACTCCAGCCTGAGTGACAGAGCAAGAACCTGTCTCAAAAAATAAAAAAAGAAATCCTGATCCTGCCATTTACAACAACATGGATAAATCTGAGGACATTATATTAAGTGAACTAAGCCAGGCACAGAAAGATGTAACCACATGATCTCACTCAAACGGAATCTAAAAATGTTAATCTCATAGAAGTCGAGAGTAGAATAGGGGTTACCAGAGGCTGAGAAGGGGACGCAGGGTGAGGGGAAATGGGGAAAAGATGGGTCGATGGGTACAATATTACAGTTAGAAGGAATAAGTTCTGTTCTATCGCACAGTAGGGTGACTATAGTTAACAGTAACGTATTGCATATTTCAAAATAACTAGAAGGGTGGATTTGGATGCTCTTACTACAAAGAAGTGATCAATGTTTAAGGAGATAATGGATATACTACATATCCTAATTTGATCATTATACAATATAGACATGTATCGAAACATCACATTTTACCTATAAATATATACAATTATTTTGTATCAATCATAAAACAAAACCTAAAAAGTGAAATTTCTGTATTACAACAGGGGGAAAACACAGTCTGTATTACAATTTTTTTTTTTTTTTTTTTTTTTTTTTTTTTTTTTTTTGAGACGGAGTCTCGCTCTGTCACCGAGCCTGGAGTGCAGTGGCACGATCTTGGCTCACTGCAAGCTCCGCCTCCCGGGTTCACGCCATTCTCCTGCCTCAGCCTCTCCGAGTAGCTGGGACTACAGGCACCCGCCACCACGCCCGGCTAATTTTTTTTTGTATTTTTAGTGGAGACGGGGTTTCACCATATTAGCCAGGATGGTCTGGACCTCCTGACCTCGTGATCCGCCCGCCTCGGCCTCTCAAAGTGCTGGGATTACAGGCGTGAGCCACCGCACCCAGCCGTATTACAATATTTTTTAACTTAAAAGGTACAAAATATTTGAACAGATACTTCAAAAAATATCAAATAGTTGTATAGAATTATATAACATGTAAGTTTGTTCTTATTTTTATTATATATAAATATGAATGAAATAAGTACCTGAAAAGATGTTCAACATTATTAATCATCAGAGAAATGTTAATTTAAACCACAATGAGATCTGCATACATATCAGAATGACATCAATTAAAATAACAGCTGACAATACCAGATGCTGACAAGGATATGAAGTCCTCATATACTGCAAGTGACAATGTAAAATGGTACAACCGCTTTGTAAAGCTATTTGACCGTTTGTTAGTAAACATATACTTACCCAGCAATCATATTCCTAGGTATTCAAGAAAAAATGGAAATGTACATCCTCACAAAAATTTGTACATGAATGTTCATAATAGTTTTACACACGATAGAAAAAAATGGAAATAATTGGTGAGTTGATAAATAATGAAGTCTATTCAAAAATACAATGGAATGCTGACACATGCAAAAACCACAGATAAATCTCAAAGGCATTATCACATAAGATTATATACTATATGTTTCCATTTACATAAAATTCTGGAAAGGTAAAACTAGCGGAAAGGAGAGGTACATGATCGTTGAGGCCAGGAGCTGGGGAGGGGATTAACTTCAAAGAAGCAAAAGATAATTGGAACAGGGATGGAAATATTCTATATCTTGATTGTGGTAGTAGTTACACGACGGTGTCCATTTGTCAAGCCATCGGCTTTTGCACTTAAAAACTGGTATACTTTGCAGAAAAGTATACCACATAAAACAAAACCCCCATACAAAAAAGAATAAATTAGGCCTTAGAATGAAAAGAATCTCAAGTCAATGTTGAGGAGCAATTTAGACGTGAATTTTTTAAATTCCACAGAGAAAGAAAGATAGTAAAATAAGCTATGTGTGTTCAAATTTACAATTTCTGCTGACTTGAATCATCAGGGTATTTTAAAATCTTGCTGTAAATCAGATTCCCATGTTCCAATCTTGGGGAAGCCGGGAAAATTGGAGATGATAGTGCTATTTTGTAAGGGATACGGAAGTGGGCAAGTCTAAGGACTTCTTAACACACATAGACCAGGGAGACTGAACTTAGTACTGGGTAAAAAAAATAAAGGTCATCATGGAACAGATTTGCAAACAATGAAGTAAACAGAGTAGCAGAGATTTGGCTTTGTAAAAAGAAAAAAAGCGATTGTGCCAGACCACTTCAGCGCCTCTAGTTGCTGAATTGCAGGACTGGTAATTGAACCAAAAGCAATAAACATAATGCATCTTGGCTGTGGTCAGATATTTTGATTTAGTCAAATATGAAACCCTCACCACTAAAATTGGAAAATACGGTTTGCAGTACAGATACAGCACTAGCTGAAAAGTGATATCTGAATTGTCCTGGCATGACGTGGAGAGCAGAGGAAAAAGAGAAGTGTACCACACTGGGAATATCACTTTTGTTGTTGTTGTTGCTGTTGCTTGCTTGTTGCTTTTAATTTTTTTAGGTTTCAGATTCAGTGGGTACATGTTCAGTGTTGTTACATGAATGTATTGTATAATGGTGAGGTTTGGGCTTCTAGTGTACCTGTCACCCAAATAGTGAACATTGTACCCAATAGATATTTTTTAACCCTCATCCCCTCCTACCTTCCTCATTTTTGGAGTCCTCAGTGTCCATTATTTCCATCTTTATGTCCACGTGTGTCCTTTTTGGGTTTTTTTTTTTTTTTTTTTTCGTATTTTTAGTAGAGACTGGATTTCTCCATGTTGTCCAGGCATGTCTTGAGCTCCTGCCTGCCTTGGCCTCCCATACTGCTGGGATTATAGGCATGAGCCACTGTGCCTGACCACATGTGTATTCACTACTTATCTCCCACATATAAGTGAGGACACATGATACTTGATTTTCTTTTTCTGAGTTGTTTCACTTAGGATAATGGCCTTCAGATCAATTCATGTTGCTGCAAAGGACATGATTTCAGGGAATAGCATTTTGAATTTTGGGTGATGATCCTATGGTGTGTTTGAAGCATTAAAAAGTTGTATGGGTAGAACATGGGGTGAGAAATGTGTGTGGGTGGGAGTGGAGGGGTAGGAGGAATTAGAGATAGATGAGGCCATAATACAGAGGGCCTCATAAAGTCCTCAATAAACCATGTTAAAGAGCAAGACTGTATCCTTGAATTCCCAGAGCCAGCTGGTATAATCGTCCAGGTTGTCTTCCACCTGGCCCAAAGTTTTTTCAACTCTATCACTTGCTGCCTCTCCCTACAATTAAATGAGTAAGCAATATACTGAGAAATTAATAAAACTATGTTAAATAGATCACTTTCGAGCTCCATTTTAATTCTTGGAGAAGAGTATAAACATTGTAATTGATTCAGAAAAGAAGCACAATGTTGGAAACTAGAAAAAGGTAAACATTTGCATGGCTGAGTTAAGAGAAGAGAGAGATGAGAAACTGTTATTACAGGACTAGGATAGACTCATGTACCAGTTACTAAGCAGGTTCTCGGGCGAGTCCTTTCTGTACATTTATTTTCTTATTTATAAAATAGGGATAATAATTCAAGTCAATTATCTGTTATCTGCAATTCTGAAGTTCCAAGAGCTCTGAAAATCAGAAGTTGGTTCAGTTTTATTTTGATTTCTTAAGTTTGTGGCACACTCATTTGATGGTGAAACCCAGGCTTCGTAGTCATTTATCAGTTAGTATGAATATTTATGAATTCTGCAGAAATAATGTTTGATCTTATGGTGCTACCCTAAATTCTGCTGGATACATTTATATGTTATACAAACTATTCTTTTTCTAAAATCTGAACAATTCTGGATTCTGAAAATTCTGGCCCCAGGGGTTTCAGATAAGAGATAGTATGTTTGTAATACCTTCCTCTTAGGGTTGTATCAGGATAAAATTTCTTAAGACAGAACTCAGTAAATGATGAAGCTATTATTATTTATCATTAACTAAGCTTAAAAATTAGATTCCCACCCCCATCCCCGAGAATGAACAAGAATTAGCACTTGATGATCCTTAATCTTATTCTTAATGCTTTTATACTTTACTCTGTCAAGCTTGATTTATAGTACATCAGTTATTAAAATGGAATGTTTTTCGTAAGAAGCTTCTACTCTGAACACTTAACCTTCATTTCTGCAATCTTTACATACTTGGAAGGATACCTTATTTGCCTTTAGGTATTAGTTGACAGACTTATTTTTCAGTCATCTTTCCTAAGGGTCATCTTACGAAATTCATGGTTAGATTATGCATTATATACCTCCTAACGAAAGCACGAATGGATATGCTTATTTTCTTCAAGTTCTCAATAAAAGGAAGTTCTTAATATGTCATAAAACAATTTCTGTGTAAGTCATTAGTTAAAAGCACAAGAGCAAAAATACCCATCTAGATTTCATTCAGTGTTTCCCAAGTAGAGTTTTATTTTTGTGGTTGAATTTTGGCATGTTTCCTATTTCTTCAAGCTATATAAAACCCTTTTGCTGTGTCTAATCCGTGGCCTGCGGGCATGGAGGACTGATTTTGCAATACTTTTCTAGCATTGGGAAACTTTTAACTAAAAATTTCGTATGCTGGAATACTTGGAAGAAAAGGAAAGGTCATTTAAACAAATACTATATTTTAAAATGAAGAAATAAAGCAACTTTTAAAAGTGTGATTTTTGTTAAGATACTTGCCATTAGTGAGAGTTAGGGTGGGACATACCAGTAACGAATCCGATTGCCACCATGGCTCTGCCCACCCCCATCTTTCCTCTGGGAGGATGTTGGGGCCAACTTATGATTGCAACCTGTGTGTGTGTTTATCCTTTGTTTGGATACATGTTACTAGGTGCCCCACTCTTGGCCAGCAATTCCAGTGCCTGGGTGGTTTGCCTGAGCAAAGTGCCTGAGTTGGTAGGAATGTAGTGATAGAGCTTTGCCCCAGAGCACAGGGATGATGAGGTTTACTACAGTGTAAGGATTAGAATGAAGGTTCTCTTCTGCTTCAGAAGTGGGAAGAGGAAGCAACACAGGATAGGATCTCTATCTGGTTCTAGGTCTCAGGCTTTCTCCAGCCCGTTTTGCCAACTTACAACCAACTAACCACCACTAAACTTCCTCTCCCTGGAGAAGGAAAAATTTCGCTCACTTGTGAGTGAGACGATCTGCATCCAAATCCTTTCTGTGCCATGATTAGCTGTGCTACATTAGGCCAGGTGTTTTTAGGAGTTTAGGACAGAACGGCCCCATACAGCTCTTGCATTCTCCTAGTCTATGTATGACATTAGAAGGAAAGTGCAGGCATTCAGGGGCGTTCTTGTTTTACAGTTTCAAGCAATCTGACATCAGGTGAAATCTCTTCACTCTCTAACAGATATTCCATCTTAAAAAAATCCCGTGAACCCTAATTCCTATGAGTCTCTCTAAAGTATATTAAAGACTGGATTAATTATAATCTAGGCAGAAATCTGTCTTTATGGTTGTTGTTTAATATCACTCAGTACATGCCAATACTCTTCTTTCACTTAGTTGATGGTAATCCATGAAGCTACTCATGGTATCACTCATTTAAACCCCTCTGAGCCTCAGCTTCTTCATCCTAAAGGAAAATAACAGGAAATAATGGCATAAATGTGTTTTGATAAACATAAAACCTTTTGTAAACATAGGGTTTTATTTATGATAGCACAAAATATTAATATAACTTCCTCTAATAACATTGACATATGTCACATCTATAGTAGCCAGCAGTAAACATGCAGCATGCAGCTCTAAAAAGTGGACAGATTTTCATTGTTCTGATTTGGAATGTAACAATATCTCCTGTTGGTTCTCTCCTTCCTTTCTCCACTGGCCCCAACTCTAAGCAGTATTCCACTGAACTGAAGAAACTCTACTGCCAAATTGCAAAGACATGCCCCATCCAGATCAAGGTGATGACCCCGCCTCCTCAGGGAGCTGTTATCCGTGCCATGCCTGTCTACAAAAAAGCTGAGCACGTCACTGAGGTGGTGAAGCGGTGCCCCAACCATGAGCTGAGCCGTGAATTCAATGAGGGTAAGCAGAATTTGAATCTCTAACTGTTCAGCCTCCTTGAAAGTCAAGATTCTGTGGGTATTTTTGTTTGAGACCTACCTACCTGGTTCAGACTTCTGCACTCTGATGGCAGAACAGTCTGACAGTATCTAAGGATAATGATAAATAAATTCATGGCTTTCATAGTGGTTGAACTATTTAATATTAGTAATTACTAGATCACCTGAATTCTTGGTTATCTTTACTCCTTACTGCTTCCTTCTTTTTATTTTTCTTGCCTTTAAAATAAAATAAGAGGCCGGGTGCGCTGGCTCACGCCTGTAATCCCAGCACTTTGGGAGGCCGAAGTGGGCAGAGATCATGAGGTCAGGAGATCGAGACCATCCTGGCTAACACGGTGAAACCCCGTCTCTACTAAAAATACAAAAAATTAGCTGGGCGTGGTGGCGGGCGTCTGTAGTCCCAGCTACTCGGGAGGCTGAGGCAGGAGAATGGCGTGAATCCCGGAGGTGGAGCTTGCAGTGAGCCAAGATTGCACCACTGCACTCCAGCCTGGGCGACAGAGCGAGACTCCATCTCAATAAATAAATAAATAAAAATAAGAGGGTGCAAGGAGACTACATGGTAGCTATTCTACTTCGCCCAGGCTACAGTATCTTCAGATTTAGTGTTTTCCCAGAAAGATTCTCAAGTCTAGACCAGTCGAAATCTGGAAGGGTAAGAGAAAGCAGCACCAAATGAAAGAAATAATGAAAAAAACAGAAGAAGAAAGGGGAAAAAAAGATGAGAAGGCAAGTAATGGTTAAGGGGAATAAATAGAAGGCCTAGAGCATACTGTGGGCAGTCAAATAAAGGACTGGGAGTCGAGGGATGAGGTATCTTAAAGGCCGCCTTTAGGCTCTATATCCAGGAATAAATCATGCCTCCTATTCTGCATCTCAGATCCTACAACAATTTAGCAAAAAAGATCAGTATTTCCAAGAGTTCCCTTAGATCTGATATTACCGTTCCATGAAGGGAGACTAAATAGAGAGTGCTGAAAAGTGGAGAATAAGAGCCAGATAAAGCATAAGCAATCCTCAAAGAGTATTGAGGGTGCCAAAGGTGTCGGGGGTTAGGATACTTTATAGAAAAAATATTAAAATATAAGGATTGATAAATATAGAGAATATAATTGTAGAGAAAATTAATGGAAGAAGAAAGAGAATGGATTGGAATTTAAAAGAAGAAAATAAAGTCAAAATACTCTTTAAAAAACTATTTTTTACACATTAATTTCGAGTCCTTGCCCACATGGCCATATTATCTGTACGTTTGTGTCTTGTTTTTCACTTAACAATCTGCCATAAAGAATATTGCAATATAGATAGACTTCATTATCAGCCTACCTAACTTGGTATTTCACCAAGATAACATACTATTTGTGTTTTCTCACTTTTTAAACATAAAAATTGTTTTTAGTTTTAACCATAATAGATGATGCAGCAGAGAACATTTTGATACACTTCGCTTTTTACTTTTATTGAATGGTTTTTGTAGACTGGGACTATAGGACCTAAGAGCTGTTAAAAACAGCTTTACGGGTCCCAATTCTTGGAGCATCTTCTTTTTTCTGGAGCTCTGCTAAATATCACAATTTTATGAAACTTTACTCAGTCTCTTTTTTAAAATTGCATCCCTTTTCTTACACCCAACTTGGGACTCCTTCAACACACAAACACCAGAATGTTTCTTGTCTTTATAATCAACACAATGTTTAAAAGTTGAGGAGGAGGAAAGAAGAAAAAGTGGAAGGCATATCCTTGCTATCTTCTGCTTCTCAGTATATTTGCTGGTCAGACTTTTGGGCAGCATTTTCTCAGTTAAACTGATTATTTTTTTAATTAATTTGCTTATTTCCCTTTCATTTTCCAGGAAGCTGGCAAAATTTCCTCCACGATGAGGTCAGAGATGCAGTTATAGAGTTCCATAAAGCTTGAGTCATTAATCTTAAACTCCAAATTATAGGACTGTTCCCTTAAATATAGATGTGCATTCCAGCCCTTTCTGTTGCTATAAAGGTTTTGACACCTTCATGTATTTGATATCTGGCTACGGGATCTGTTCGTTTCTTCAAGGATGCACATTTTCTTTATTATACGGACTACTTCTTTTGCCACCAACATCCTGTTCATGCAATTTCATTTTATTTTCTTTATTTTTAAGGTAAAGAACTAACTCTTTTATCGTTTTCTGCTCTGCAGGACAGATTGCCCCTCCTAGTCATTTGATTCGAGTAGAGGGGAACAGCCATGCCCAGTATGTAGAAGACCCCATCACAGGAAGACAGAGTGTGCTGGTACCTTATGAGCCACCCCAGGTAAAAAGCAAACCAAACCAAAACAACACTCTATGGACTGAGTAGACCTGAGAGAACATCTGTTTCAGCAACAGGGATGTTTCTAGCATCTATCACTGTCTTAGTTCTTGTCATCAAATATGTAATATTTTTGTATTTTTTTCTACCTATTCTCCACATGCTTTCCCTTCAGAATACCTAAATATGCACTGAATCAACTTGGTAACATGGCTCTGTGTCCATATTCCCATCTTAAGGGCAGATAACAATTGAACTGGCAATTGGGTGTATAATGGGATTGTTTTATCCAACTGGCAATTGGACGGGTAGTTGATATGCAATAGTAGTGGATGCAAGTGTTACCATAAGTGGGAAAGCCTAAGAGGGATCTCTTAGCTGAAGTTTGGATGAACAGATGATAGATTCGTAAATCTGTTTCGTGAAGCAGAGTAGTGTGGTTGAAAGTACACTGGTGTAACAGAACCCAAGTTCTTTGGTTTCCTGGCTTGCTGTGTGGACCTTCGGCAACTCTCTCTCTCTAGGCTTCAGTTGCCTTACCCATATGTATGTACTTTGGACTAGATTATTTTTAATTCTGAGAACATTTTGAGCCCTAAGATGTTATTAATGGAAGTATATATTCAAATCTATATTATACCGTTTTATCCACATAAGGAAAATATTCTTGGAGCATTGCTACTGTTTTTGGCAATTATTCCCAGTTTTCCCTTTTCAGTGATATTCATGAAGGTGGTATAGCCTATTTGAATTACATGATGTGGATCAGCTTACAAATGAACAGGATCAAAGATCACAAAATCTGTTAAAGCCTGTCTCACCTAATGTAGTGTTCAGTGTTGCAAACATTAGCTTTAAGCTTCCCCGGAGGCAAGATGAAGAAAAATCTACAACAGGGTTCAGAGTTTGCCCTTTTAGGAGGAAGCGTATCACTTCATCAGAAGTGGAATTCCTTAAATAGAGGGAAGAACTGAGAGGGAACAACGTCAGTTTAAACCATTGTTAACACAGATTATTTTCCCCTTGTTTTCAGGTTGGCACTGAATTCACGACAGTCTTGTACAATTTCATGTGTAACAGCAGTTGTGTTGGAGGGATGAACCGCCGTCCAATTTTAATCATTGTTACTCTGGAAACCAGAGAGTAAGTGGCATATGTAAAATTGTCATTCTACGCAAAAAATCATGAGCAGAGGGCAAAGTGAAATTGTGGCTGCTTTATCATTAATTTTGCACGTACAGTGGAGAGCTTGTCCTTTGTGCTTTAAATCCTTGCTACAAACAGTTACATAAAAGATCTAAGAAAGTGGAGACAAAGGAAGGTGGGTAAAGTTAAAAGGAAAAAAAGAGCTAGAAAAGTGTGCAAGTCACTTCATACCTGAATTCTTAACATTTGACTGGAATTGTTCTGATTAGACCGTGGTCCTCAAGGCATTTGACAGTTTTTTTAAGTCTGCGCTGCCTTAGGGGATTTTATCCTTGAGACATCCACTGGCTTAACTCAAGTTTCCTTCAAAATATGTAGCTAAATACAGCTGTTCGGCTAATAGCTCGGAGGTCCTTTGGAGAACAAATGGAATGTTATTTACTAATATTACTTGTGGCATGTTAGCACTTTTGTGTTCTGCCAAGTGCTTTTGGGTCCATTCTCAAAGCCGCCATGGCTAAGCAGGTGGCACATTGGTGATGGCCCATCTGGGAAGTGGAAGTGGGAGATCTCCAGGGGACTTTCAAAATGCTTTGAATTTAACTGTTTCTTCCCCTTTATTCTAATTCCTAGTGGGCAAGTCCTGGGCCGACGCTGCTTTGAGGCCCGGATCTGTGCTTGCCCAGGAAGAGACAGGAAGGCCGATGAAGATAGCATCAGAAAGCAGCAAGTTTCGGACAGTACAAAGAACGGTGATGGTACGAAGCGCCGTAAGTAGATGTAGTGGCCAAATGGGGTAGGGTTGAGTCTTCTCCAGATGTTGGAGAATGAGGTGATATTGGAGAAGCTGCATGATAAGACCTGTGACCTTCAGCAGCAAGTGGGACGTCAGCCCTCAGAGCCAGTGAGAATAGGTACAGCATTGAAGTGGACTCCAGGCATGTACTACGGCTTTACAAAAACAAGTAGTCATTGTGACAATTTCTCAGTCCAGGGATTCTCAAAATGTGACTTCCACACCAGTAGCATAAACATCATCTATTCACAGACACACACCAGCAAGATACGGGCTTTCCTGCAACATTACTTAAGCCAAAGGCTATTTCCCAGCATACTGAATTTCTTTTATTTATTCTTCCCCACCATCCTTCCACCTCCTTATTGCTAGGATCACAATCAATGTAAAAACAATTGTCCCCAGTTAAATGGACGTTTAGGACTAGAGCCCCTAATCTTACATGTGTTGCTGGTACTACTGTGTGTTTGATATGTATATTAAATCGGATTAATATTAATATTTAATTATTAAGTATATTTAATATGCATTATTGCTTTAGAAATGTTCCCAGGATGAAACTTGCATTTTTCCTCCACCAGCGTTTCGTCAGAACACACATGGTATCCAGATGACATCCATCAAGAAACGAAGATCCCCAGATGATGAACTGTTATACTTACCAGTAGGTCTCCCTTGGGTGTTCATGGTTGCTTCATTTTAACCTTCTTTGAATGGGCTTTTACAGTATGATCATCATCTCGTTATCTGTGACAATGGGAAAGGAGGTGTCTTAGTCAGTTGAAGCTGCTACAACGAACTACCGTAGACTAGATAGATGGCTTACAAACAACAGAAGTTTATTTTCTAGAGTCTGGAAGTCTGAGATCAAGGTGCCCCTCTGGTCGGGTTCTGGTAAGAGTTCTCTTCTGAGTTGCAAACTGCCATTTTCTCCTGTATTCTCATATAGTGGAGAGGGCTAGAGAGCTCTCTAGGGTTTTTTTTTTTTTCATAAGGGCACAAATCCCATTTATGAAGGCTCCACTCTCATGACCTAAATTACTTCCCAAAGGACTCACCTTCTAATGTCATCCCAGTGGGGTTCAAATTTCCATCTATGAACTTTGGAAGGACATAATCCTTCAGTCCATAATGGGGAGGGGGGAAGGGGGTTGAGAGCTGGTGATACAAAGGAGAGAAAATATGTGTTTTTTAAAATTAGAATATTATTCTTTCTCTCCATAGTTTTGCACTGTATTACTAGCACGAGCTTCCCTACTTACCTACCCACCCAACTAAAGCTAAACTCCTAACATAATTTTTCTTACCCTAATGTTTAAAATGAATTTGTCCTTCATTATTTGAGAATGATAAGATTATCCTAGGCAGCATGGCCATAGAAATTTAAGCCTAAAATGTTGTCAGAAAAAGTTCACACAATTGATAATGCAGCAATGATAGCCTTGACTTTGATGTCTTTTAGGCAGCACTGTAAAGCAAGCCAAGCAAGGCAGAACCCTGAATTACAGTCGGCCCTCCCTATCTGCCTGTTCCATATCTGCAGATTCAACCAATCACAGATCAAAAATAGTTGGAAAAAAAAATAAAAAAATACACCAATCAAAATAATACAAATATAACAACAATATAGTATAACAACTAATTGCATAGCATTTACATTATATTAGATATTATGAGTAATGTAGAAGTAATTTTAAAGTATACAGAGGATATGCATAGGTTACATGCAAATACTACACCATTTTATATAAGGGACTTGAGCAACCTAGGATTTTATTATCCATGGGGGCCAGGCGGGGGTGGGTAGTCCTGGAATCAATGCTCTGCTGCTATCAAAAGACAACTGTATATGTAAATGGCCAGAAGTCTTAGCCCAATTATTATGTAAGAACCTCATTAATTCCCACAAGGGCCACTACTTCTCTTGGGATCACTAATGAGATCACTTTATTAGATTATGGTTGCAGTTAGTTGAATTCTTATTGCATTAGGTCTTTGCCATGTAGGGTGGCAATGACGTTTTGGTGGCTGGCATAGCCCTTGATGCCATCTAAAGTGATGACATGAGACACAGCCAAGCAGGGCCAGGAGATTTGACCATGAACTACTACCCTGGGATTGAACTAATGAAAGTCAACAGGTTTAGGTGTGCTGCACCTTCTTCCTCATCTTCTTTGGGTCCTGACTCTCAGGGGAATAAATTGCCAGTAGACTAATCAGATGGTGAGTTAGCTGAGATTCCCAATGTCTTGTTTCTCAAGCTATATATGGAAACTGACTTGTGATGTTAAAGTAAAACATTACCCTGATACACTAAATATTCCAAAAGTCTTAATATGTCTTCAGCTGATAAAACAGGAACTGCTTGAAAAATTATTTTAAAATTTCAGTTGGTTCTAAGAAGGAGGTATCCTTCTTAGTGTCATGTCTCAAGTTGAGAGAAGACTTAGCCTAAATAATTTATGGGTGAGGAAAAACTCCATTAATTTAATATATATTTTGTTAGTGTTTGGTGAGTGGCAAATATGCTAGACCTTGAGCATTTAGAGTTCAGTAGGATGCAATTCTTACTTTCAACTACCTTGCCTTCTATTGAGGACACAAACAGTTATAATGTAATAAAATAAATGTTTCCTAGATCAAGGCCTAGTGCTGTGTGAATACACAAGAAGTTCCAAAGATGCAAAAACTGTAAGAGTAAGAGCAAGAAAAGCTTCTCAGAGAAGGGGCCCCACAGCTGGGATGAGTAAGAGTTAATTCAACAAAAGGTGGAGAACATCTTTCATTTCTGAATTCTGACTAATTCTGCCTTTCCTACTGGGTGCGGCAACTAGGGTGAGGCAGGTAAAGTGCCTAGTGTGCAAAATTTAAATAGTCATTCACTCCCAGGGCAATGCACATGTGCGAAGTGCCTCTCTTGCCTCATTCTAGTCCTGGCCCTGCTCATCCTTTTTTTTGGTTTTTGTTTGTTTTGAAACAGGATCTCACTTTGTTGCCCAGGTTGGAGTGTAGTGGCAGGATCATGGTTCACTGCAGCCTCAGACTCCCAGGCTCAAGCAATCCTCCCACCTCACCTCCCCAGGTAGCTGGGACCACAGGTGCCGGCCACCACGCCCGCTAATTTGTGCACATTTTGTAGAGAAGGAGTTTTTTCCCGGGGTGGTCTTGAACTACTGAGCTCAAGCAATCTGTCCCCTCCCAAATTGCCGGGATTATAGGTGTGAGCCACCATGTCTGGCCCCTGCTCATAATTGTAAAAGCCTTTAAGAGCTTTTATTTAAAGATTTTAAGGGACTCTCTTAAAGAGAGAAACATATTTTATCCCACATGAAAACTTTTATCCTATTAGACATAGTTACAATCTATTCTTATTTTTTGTAGTTTAGTTTTATGAAGGTATTGCAAAAATGGTATTGGTGGGTATGTATCATCTCATCGCTCGTAAGAGAAATATAGGATTAGGTTTCTATGCACCTCTGGTCACATACATTTCATCAACAGAATAATATGTAACTTTAAGAGACATTTATTTAATATATACTGTTGACTCACTAACATCAGACTCGTGGCCAATTAGCCTTATAACTCATGCCTGAATAAAGTTTCTCTAACACACATATTTTCTTCATAAGGCACGGAACAACCTTCTCACACTTAGGGACACTAGATAGCACTTCCGCACTGCCCTTGAGGGTCTTTTAAATAACAAAATCACCAATGAAAAGGACAAAAATGTAAAAACATGTGGCGCTAAATAGACCATGAAAAGAACGTGGGTTTACGGCATAAGAACTACAAGATGACAGAGCATCTCCTTGTTCGAACTCAGCTGGGAACGCGCACAGTTGACTCAAATTTTTCATCACTCTGCCCAGGTCTGAATGACCACAAAAGGGCCAAGAGTATTGATTTTCATGTTACAAATAAACACTGGCAAATAAACAAATTGCAATTACGGAATCCTCGGATGATGAGGATTGACCACACTTCTAACAGTTCTACAGCTTCTCATGTTTCCTTCTTTCCTTCTGCTCACTTCCATAGGTGAGGGGCCGTGAGACTTACGAAATGCTGTTGAAGATCAAAGAGTCTCTGGAACTCATGCAGTACCTTCCTCAGCACACAATCGAAACGTACAGGCAACAGCAACAGCAGCAGCACCAGCACTTACTTCAGAAACAGTGAGTGTATCAACGTGTCATTTTAGGAGGCATGAGTGAGGGTGACATTATTTGGATCAGCAATAGGGTGATTGATGAGCAATGCGGAACATAATGGGAGATAGCAGATTGTCATAGATTCAGATGACCTGGTGTGGCAACCCTCTTTCAGTTGCAACTTCTTTTATGTGTCTTATTATGACCTTCCCTTGGGAATTCCACTCATGTTCTGAAATTAAATACAAACCATTTCTGGTGAATTACAAAGAAACTCACACTAACAGTTAGTTCTCTTCTCTATATGCCTGATCCATACACACTAACAGTAAGTACACACTCTATTTGGTAGTAATGTGTATATTTGAAAACATGAAATCTTTTCTCATCCCAGTGGATTGTCTTGTAAATCTCCTGGGATGCACACTATCCACTTTTGGGAATAACATTGTAGACCAGGGATAGCAAATAGACTTTACTATAATATAAAGTGACTTGTTTGAATGCTGTAGTGAGAAGAATTCCAAGACCTAGTGCATGATAATTGGGGAAATATCTGGGTGCAGAAGGATAAGGTAGCATCATGTTGTCATATTTTAGCATCTCTGCTCTAGATTGTCTTCCAGCAGTACATTTTTTACATAAATCAAGCCAGATTTTTCAAGTATACTACCATATACATATAACCCATTTATATGTTAAGCTTTGCCTTGAATCTTGGATCTTTCATAAAGTTATTTTATGACTGACTAGAATAGAATAGCTCTTATGAAAGGATGACAGGTTGACCAATCAGGACCCTGTTTATATTTACCTTTCTGTGGTTAAAAATAATCACTTGTTAGCTTAATTAAAATATTATATGTGTCCTGGAAGTATCGTCAGAGACTCTGTAGATAAGTGTGAAATATGTACATTATGAGCCCACTTGAGTAATGTAGACTTTCAACTTCATACTTTAGGCAAAAAAGAAGTCAAAAACTATCTTCCAGAGGCAAAGATTATATTTTACAATAGAAATACAAATGAACAATAAAAATGGTTATTTTCTATGTTATTAGCTGTTGTAGGGAGTTAGCTATGGAAAATGTAATAAAGAGGGCTTATTACTATTATTATTATTATTGAGTCTCGCTTTGTCACCCAGGTTGGAGTGCAGTGGCACGATCTTGGCTCACTGCAACCTCTGCCTAGTTGGGACTACAGGTGCGCACCACCGTGCCCGGCTAATTTTTGTATTTTTAGTAGAGACAGGGTTTCACCGTATTGACCAGGCTTCTCTGGAACTCCTGACCTCGTGATCCACCCACCTTGGCCTACCAAAGTGCTGGGATTACAGGCGTGAGCCACCGCGCCTGGCCTACAATTTTTAATAAGGGGAGGGACAATCAAAAGAATAATATTTCATGGCATGTGAAAATTATATGAAATTCAAATTTTAGGGTCCATAAAGTTCCATTTATGGAACAACCACTCTCTTTCCTTTATGCATTATCTTCAGCTGTTTTTATGCTACAACCACAGAGCTGAGTAGTTGCAAAAGACAATATAGACCAGAAAATCTAAATATTTACTATCTGGACTTTACAAAAAGCAGCTTGCCAATTCCTGTACTACATATGAGACCTTTTCCTATTAACTGGAAAAAAAAAAAAAAAAAAAGACAGGAAAGAGTACTGAAGAGCAACTAGTTCAGCATGATATATTACTTAGTGATGCTTTGGAGGTCATTTTGGTATAGTCAAACTTCCAGAGGGAACAGGAGGAAATTTGAGGGTGTTTCTTAATACCATGACACACATATCTTAGGAAAGGGAGATATCCCTCCTGGGTCCATAAATGATGTTACAGGTCTCTGTTTCTTTGATCCTGGTTGTATGGTTTTATAAGAACTAAATCATCTTTCACTTAAATATGTTAGTATATATTTCCATCTGATATCCCAAAATATCCATATGATTAGCAATGGACATTGTGTCTGCAACTCTGAGTTCTAATTCTCCTTCAGAATACACTGTGTGATTAAACTTTCTGCTCAGGATTACAAATAAAACCATACCATTAAAATTTGCAAAACTTTTATGCTAAAAGTAAATGGTGAGATCCCTTCTGGCCAAAAAGGATCTTGGATGCTCAAATAGCTTAGAGTCCTTTGAACAGAGAATGTGCTTCTTTTCTCTCTGCCGTCTACTCCACTCTGTAGACAACAGGTGCTCAGAAAGTGTTTCTTCACTATCAGAGATACATTCATATTGATTAAAAAATAATAATAAGGCCGGGCACAGTGGCCCACACCTGTAATCCCAGCCCTCTGGGAAGCTGAGGTGGGTGGATCACCTGAGTTCAGGAGTTTGCGACCAGCCTGGCTAACATGGTGAAACCCCATCTCTACTAAAAAATACAAAAAATTTGCCGGGCATGGTGGCGGGTGCCTCTAATCTCAGCTACTTGGGAGGCTGAGGCAGGAGAATCGCTTGAACCTGGGAGACAGAGGTTGCAGTGAGCCAAGATTGTGCCGCTGCACTCCAGCCTGGGCAACAGAGAGAGACTTCATCTCAAAAAGAAAAAGAAAAAAAAATACATATATCTATATGTATGTATTATATGTATGTCTGTATTATATATATATAGACTATTCTTAGCTTGCTGTAGTTTGATAGTCTGTCTTATAGATAAATGAGTGGATCTCCTTTCATTGCTTCTTGAGGGTCCAATTTTGTTTGATAGGTGTACTTGGAAGTTAACATGTATATTCCAAGCTAGAAAGGTATTAAAAGATTTTAGGAAATCCTGAAGTGGTTTCTCAGGTGGCATTTCAGTATCTAATAAAAACAACACCAGCCTTGAACAGATATCTTTTTTGTCTGAGAAAGTGAGGCATGCCCATCCAGATATAAAATGCAGTTAATGACACAACCTCATTGTCAGATGAGGCTGGAATAGTTGACTTGATTCACGTCACATATTCTTATTGAAGATCTGCTATGTGAAAGCATTAAGGATAGAAGTGAGAAAGATGTAGCTCCTGCCTTCCCATGGTCTACAATTTAATGGTGAATTTCTAACCTTAACACTCTGAGTTTGAAGAAAGCTCTGGAAATTTATTCTCAGCATTGTGCAAGTTAATAGGACAATTTTAAACAGTTTCCATGGATCATATGAGAAAAAGAATAGTTTCATGTCATTGTTTTAGAGACTTGACAAGCCAGGAGGATTGCCATCATTCAGTTCAGGGACATATGCTAAATGTATCTGTTTTTATGGCATACATGAAAATACATAACCCTCTTTTTCTATATGATGAGTATCCAGTGCTTATTGTCTGACTGGCTCATATTGCTCTAAAGGGAATTTTTTATTCATATTTCATAAAATAATCTGTGTCACCAGAGAAGAAAACACATATTAATATTGTGTTATCTTTAAAAGCACACAAGATTTTAGGGACATATTTACACTTCTTTGTATATGTGGCCACAGATAGGTAGTGAAGAACTAGTAGCTTCATAGTTCCCTGGTGTGTTCATTTAAATGTATTATATGCATGTTTTTGAGTTGGTATCTCACAGCTGTGATAACTTGTGCATGGAAATCTAACAGACTGCAAAATTAAATCTTTGCAAAATATAGACATTTGGTCTAATTATGTGTTTGTAACATTATATATACATGGGTCTCCAGTGATTGATATTCATCTATATAAATCCTTCAGTTGAATTCTTCAGCTGAGTTTTTTTAGCTCTTATTTTCATGCAAATCTCCAAGAAAGAGCATGAATGACTAAACAAAGAAAAACGAAAATCTAATTTCCTGGCAATCATTTGAAAAGAATAAATCAGCTTGGAAAATACCTATAATAGCCTGTGATTTTCTTTCCAAAAATGTAGTACCAATTTTATGCTGGTAAGGAATCGATTTTGGATTTTTCTTTATAGTAGAGGGAAAATTAGTGGGAAGAGGATGTACTTTCTGTAAGGTGGCACTACAATATTTTTACTTTAATTGCTCCTATTAGGTTCCCACTGTGTGTTTTCTTCTGCCTGCTTTTCGTTTGTGCATGGTTTTTCTTTTTTAAAAAATTTCTTTGCATTTACCTTCATGATCATAGGCTTTATGGAAGATAGACTTTACAGAGTTGCTGTGAATCAAATTGTCATAGATACAAGTAGGCTTTACACTATGAAGAAATGTGATTTTAGTTGATTTGCATACATTGGAATAAATATAGAGAGTTATGTATCTTGATCCCAGAATCTCATAGAAAGACAAATCGGACCCTATCTTTAGACTTCTTGCCGTCCTATTATCAAGTGGCATCAACGCTTAAGGCAGCTTTGCAGAAGCCTCTTGAGACCTATTTAGCAATGTTTTGACTTCTGTACTTCTGATCAGCACTATTTCTTTTTTCATTTTTTAATAGTTTTCCCTTACTCTTGGCTTCCAGCGTAAACGTGAGGCTGACATCACTTTGGTAACAGTTTTGCTTCGGCTAGATCTTACTTCCCTCTGGAAATTTATTTTTGAGCTTCTACAGGATGAATTTTATTTAAATGATAAAACAGATCTGTGACATCCTGATGAGCCCTTAGTGTTTCCTTCTCTTTTATGATTACTTGACAATTGTGGCTCATTAGTAACACAAGTCAGAGATTATTAGAACAAAGCAGGATCTTCAAGTCCGTGGTTCCAGCCCCTCACACCATAGCCGGATAAACTGAGGCTCTGTGATTTTTCTAGCCAGTTTATAATAAAGCTAAGACTAGAATCAGATTTAGAACATAGAGCTCTTTGTAATGTGTTTTGCTTCATTGGCAGTTAAGTCAGTAGTTAATTATAAAACTTAAACATCTATTTCCATTTTTCTGTCTTTTTTTTTGTATGATTGTTTTAGAGATGGGGTCTAGCTATTTTGCCCAGGCTGAACTTGGACTCCTGGGCTCAAGCGATCCCCTCCCTCAGCCTCCCAAGTAGCTGTGGACCACAGGCACACCCCACTGTGCCTGGCACGTTTTTCTGACTCCGTTGTTAGTTACTTGGTATTTATTCTTGTAGATTCAGTTTAAAGTCCCGTATCTTTAAACTTGTTTGGCGATGGTTATCATCAAGAATATTGATATGTTTTTCTCAGATTCATGTATCTGAGAGAGAAGCAGTATTTTCAGGATTATCAATGTAGAAGAGAGAAAGGTACACAGTCTCCAAACTGATAGAAAATGTCAACACCATATTTCTAGGTTTGACAGAGAAATCCTCCACGTTTCCAGAATATCTGTTTGAAATTGCCAGCTTTATAGGTTAAAAACAGATGAATATTGATAATTTCATATGATTCACCCTTATAGTTATTATGGAACTACACAAGCTTTTACAGTTTCCTTTTTTTTTTTTTTTTTTTGAAACAGAGTCTTGCCTTGTCACCCAAGCTGGAGTGCAGTGGCATGATCTTGGCTCACTGCAATATTTGCCTCCTGGATTTGAGCAATTCTCCTGCCTCAGCCTCCTCCGTAGCTGGGATTACAGGTGCCTGCCACCATGCCTGGCTAATTTTTGTATTTTTATATATATACATTTTTTTTAGTAGAGACGGGGTTTCACCATGTTGGCCAGGCTGGTCTCAAACTCCTGACCTTGTGATCACCCCAACCTTGGCCTCCCGCAGTGCTGGGATTACAGGTGTGAGCCACCACGCCCAGCCTACAGTTTACTTTTGAATTTCATAGTTATGAAGTTTTCAGGGCAGAGATTTATTATCTCTGAATTGGTAATGAAGAAAAAAGATGATTAATTAAACTCAGATAGATTAAATTACTTTTGTAACTTCTCTCACCTCATTGCAGAATCAGGCTCAGTCCTAGGTCTTATAGGTCTTTAGTTGGCTGTACGTTGCTTCCCTATCCATTTTTATTCGGGCATATTCTGTTAAGATGATATCAATTCTTGCTGGTGACATGGTTTACTGAATCCTAGCATTAAGCAAATAAAAATGGCTTTGTTCCTTTGACAGGCATAGCCAAATGTGATTCAAGAAGCCAATCTGGGAAACAATTTCCAAACAGTTCATGAGATTGCCCAACTTTTAGCAAAATAAAAGGGTTTATTTCTGGCATCCTTGTGGTGTAAATAATTTCTTAATTAATGCAAAAAATTGCTTTCTTGGGTTTGATATATGCATTTATAGGCTGGGTTTGTTACTCAAAGGATTAAGGTATTTATCCATCTCAATCTGGGAATATTCAAAATGCTCATTAAACAGTTCTTTGTAAATGCATGATGACACAGGCCCCATTCTGATAATATCATATTTCTCCATACCTCACACTTGGGCTAGACAAGAACTGTAATGAGGGATAATAATTGACCAGATGACATTTTACAAAAGATTAAAGTTTATTCTTCTTTCTTCATTCCTTTTTTTAATTGAGTCCAGTAAACCATATGCTAATCACTGTGTTAAATACCTTGATCTACCTTATCTCAGAGGTCCTCTACTGATTCGCCTTGGGTAACTTATTAAAAATATGTTTTCCTGGACACCAGCTTGTGTTGGAAGAGAGTCAGGAAAATGCATTTTTATAAGTTTCACAAGTGATTCTGATGTTTATTTCTGCTTAACTACTACAGCCTTATCCCATTTCTTCCTCATAAAAATCTTGAGAAGTCTCAGTAATTGTAAAAGAAGATAAATTGGAAGAACAAAAATAGCTTTTCAGGCACTCTCTTCTGTCTATACTATGATCATGAAGGTATAAGGAGTGTGTTTCTGTATTCAATTGATTTGCATAGATGAAGTCCTAAGCCTTCATTTTTTCTTTTCTCTGGTTCCTCTCTGCAGTCTCCTTTCAGCCTGCTTCAGGAATGAGCTTGTGGAGCCCCGGAGAGAAACTCCAAAACAATCTGACGTCTTCTTTAGACATTCCAACCCCCCAAACCGATCAGTGTACCCATAGAGCCCTATCTCTATATTTTAAGTGTGTGTGTTGTATTTCCATGTGTATATGTGAGTGTGTGTGTGTGTATGTGTGTGTGTGTGTGTGTGTGTATCTAGCCCTCATAAACAGGACTTGAAGACACTTTGGCTCAGAGACCCAACTGCTCAAAGGCACAAAGCCACTAGTGAGAGAATCTTTTGAAGGGACTCAAAACTTTACAAGAAAGGCTGTTTTCTGCAGATTTTGTATCCTTAGACCGGCCATTGGTGGGTGAGGAACCACTGTGTTTGTCTGTGAGCTTTCTGTTGTTTCCTGGGAGGGAGGGGTAAGGTGGGGAAAGGGGCATTAAGATGTTTATTGGAACCCTTTTCTGTTTTCTTCTGTTGTTTTTCTAAAATTCATAGGGAAGCTTTTGAGCAGGTCTCAAACTTAAGATGTCTTTTTAAGAAAAGGAGAAAAAAGTTATTGTCTGTGCGTAAGTAAGTTGTAGGTGACTGAGAGACTCAGTCAGACCCTTTTAATGCTGGTCATGTAATAATATTGCAAGTAGTAAGAAACGAAGGTGTCAAGTGTACTGCTGGGCAGCGAGGTGATCATTACCAAAAGTAATCAACTTTGTGGGTGGAGAGTTCTTTGTGAGAACTTGCGTTATTTGTATCCTCCCCTCATGTGTAGGTAGAACATTTCTTAATGCTGTGTACCTGCCTCTGCCACTGTATGTTGGCATCTGTTAAGCTAAAGTTTTTCTTGTACATGAAACCCTGGAAGACCTACTACCAAAAAAACTGTTGTTTGGCCCCCATAGCAGGTGAACTCATTTTGTGCTTTTAATAGAAAGACAAATCCACCCCAGTAATATTGCCCTTACATTGTTGTTTACCATTATTCAAAGCTCAAAATAGAATTTAAAGCCCTGTCACAAAATCTGTGATTAATTTGCTTAATTAGAGCTTCTATCCCTCAAGCCTACCTACCATAAAACCAGCCACATTACTGATACTGTTCAATGCATTTAGCCAGGAGACTTATGTTTTGAGTAAGTGAGATCCAAGCAGACATGTGTTAAAATCAGCACTCCTGGACTGGAAATTAAAGATTGAAAGGGTAGACTACTTTTCTTTTTTTTTACTCAAAACTTTAGAGAATCTCTGTTTCTTTCCATTTTAAAAACATATTTTAAGATAATAGCATAAAGACTTTAAAAATGTTCCTCCCCTCCAACTTCCCACACCCAGTCACCAGCACTGTATTTTCTGTCACCAAGACAATGATTTCTTGTTATTGAGGCTGTTGCTTTTGTGGATGTGTGATTTTAATTTTCAATAAACTTTTGCATCTTGGTTTATCTTGCAGTTTTTTTGTTTCTGTCTCTCTCACTTTTTTCCCACTAAATACTAGAATATTCTCATGTAAGTGCTTGAAGTAGCATGCGTAGGTCTAAGGAACAAGAATAATAGAATCATCACTTTGTTCCTATGTACATTTCTTCTGTCAGTATCTGGTGTTTTTATTTAAGACACTCTGTATCAAGGTCATCAGTTGTAACAATGAACTAAAATGCCTAAACTAACTTAAAAAAAAATACTTTAGCCCTATGAGTTTTAAAGTTTGTCATAGGAAGCCAGGCACCATAGACCCATTTATTGACATTCCTGACAAACCTCTAGTTGTATGTTAATTTGCCAAATTTACTAAAGTGAATTTCAATCAAATCCAAATGTTTTAAATAACATGGCTTCTGTGACATAGACATTAGCAAATATTTGGCCAGAAATCAACAGTGGAACCTATTGTCCAATTTTTTTTTTAGTTATAATATGTGTTTAGCCCTGAATGATTGCTTTTAAAAGCTTCATAAGAAGTTCTAACCAAAAAAACAAAAAAAAAAAAAACTAGTATTTTAGATAAATATTTCAGAAAAACTTTATATTTGAGATAAAAGTATATTAGTAAAACCGGACGCTCCTGTTATATTTGCAAAGTGTTTTTCAATTGGTCTAATAACTTTGATTCACAAAGCCCTTAAAGGATTTGTGAGTATGTTTCGTTTTTTGATATTCGCTTTTCTTTCAAAAGGGTTTTTCTTTTCTTTCAGCCTATTTTTAAGTAAGTTTTTGATGTGTTTATAGTGACTTGTATATAAATGCACATATTTGAAATGATGGAAAATATTAGAAAATTACAGTTTTCCCATCTAGAGAATAAATGCTGCACTGTCTTTAGAAGCCGGATAACCCAGCTAGAGAGAGGGGTCACAGGTAGGCAGTGCTGGCTAAAATTGAGAGAAGATACGATTCTTTTTCTGATGGTCCATGTTTTCCCTTTTTTTTTTTTTTCCTGACCTTTCTCATAGCAAGGATGCTCTGCTCCACCCTCAGTATCCCTTTCTGCTCCCAAATTCTTTACTCCAGAAAGGGTTTGTTGAAATAGATTTAGCCTAAGCTATCACCAAATCCTACTAGAGAGTTGCTTTTTAATCAGCAATGGAAGATTTTAGCCAAAAGAAGGAATCTAGTGGAATTCTAGGCGTCTAGGAGGTAGATAGTGTAACTTGTGTCTGTGCGGGAATTTTGATATTCTACCACATAGATAGTTACTAGGGTTGGAACCAGAAAACCTGATTTTAAGTCCTATACGTCCTAAAACCACTTCTCGCTTTTCAATTTTGAATTTTATTCTTCGGAAACTGTACAGAAGCTTATATTGTTAAGAACTGGAACTTGGCTTCACCAGGATTTTTCTTCAAAACTAGAAATACATGAAATATGATTTTCTACATCTCTGTTACACTGAATTCTTAGAAAAATCTAGTGAGGCTCTAGAGAAAACAACCTGAGGTGTACACCTTATGATTTTTTTCTGCAGACAGCTGGATTCTTACTTTTTTGGGTTTTGGATAGGAGAGGAGAGTGTAGGGAAGAAAACGAGAATGGTACAGGTCCTGGTGTTCTTTTGAACACATTTTCCTTCTCTTTAGTTTCTCCAGAAATTTTGGGAATATTTCTCTTAAGAACTATTATATTAAATTTATAATTTTTTAAAAAATGGTTGTTCTTCAAGGCTTTCAAATCTGCTGAGTTTATTCAGCCTTGCTTCCTTTTTCACAGTACATAGTTATCAGAATGCTTCTTCTAGTTCAGTCGTTTTGAAATTAATAATAGACAGACTACCTTGCTCCCCTTCCTTGTGGCTTTAAAACTCACTTTTATATTAAAGGGAAGGCATTCCGAATTTCTGACCTGTCCTGACTGTTAACCCCATTCAACTGTTCACCCTCATTTCTGGATATGTTCAATTAAGAATCCAACTCACCTCTGGCCACTTCCTCCTATTAATTCTTACATTGTTATCTTCTATGCCATGGGCCACATATCAGAGTGTTAAATATTTGAGTCTGGAGGGAAACAGTGAAAGAAGCTAAGAAGCTGATGTTTCCTGAGCACCTACACATCACTGGACCCTGTCCAGGGCTTTTACATGATCTCATTCTTAATAGAAATCTTCTAGAGTAGGTATAATATCTAGGTTACAGGTTAAGGAAATGAGGCTCAAGAAACTTGTACAACATCCTGCGTCACTAAGTTTGTGTTAGATCCAGAAGACAAACTAAGTTTGTGTTAGACCCAGTCAGTAAGTTTGTGTTAGACCCGGTCACTAAGTTTGTGTTAGACCCAGATGTTTTGATTGACTTAAAATCCATGTTCCTTCTTTCTTCATCTGTGGTTTCTGACCTACCCTCCTCAAATTAGTGGCTTATGATGAAAAATGGTAAATGAACTAATAAAATAGTCAAAAATAATAACCACAAGCTAAAGAAAGCAGGAGGTTATAACAGGAATTGTAAGAAGGAATTCACTCTGAGTGTCCAGAAAAAAATGCAAAACTTTTAAATGTATTTTTATTTTTCTAATTGTGGATATTAATGATTCAAACACTGCTTTCTATTAGCTGTTGCTGTACGTTTGACTGGTTTGAGGAGGGACAGAGAGAGAGGTCTCCTTAGGTTACAGAGGACCAACTGCATCAGGAATATGGGCTACCTGGAATCTTAGGTACTTTTCAGTGAGCAAAGAGAAGTTGAAATTGAAGAAACATCAGCCGGCAGAGAATCTCCTTACTGCTTTGCCCCATGCTTTCCTATACTCTGATGTGGACTAATGGATGATCCTAAGTATAGCCATATGTGCTGACTCTTTGGAAAGGCTCCTCCACAGGGATGGAGTGGACTCAGAAGTGCTTGGTAGTAGCTGGAGTTGCCTCCTTTACCCCTTTTCCATCTGGGTCTCCTACATTTCTCTTACTACTTCATCTATTTCTTGTCTCCATAACCTAGAAAACACGATAGGTGCCAGGAGACCTGGTTCTGCCCTTAATGCATCCATTTAGCAACATGTGATCTTGGGCATATGTTTTTTCTTAGAACCTTATATTTACCCATATGTATATTTGGAATAGTAATTTCTGTCCATCTCTGCCCTGCTATACCATGACCTGCTCCACAAGGATGGTGTGACAATCATTCAGAAAATGTACAAAGAAGAGTTCGGTAACCTGAAATGTTTTATAGTTGGGAGGATTTATTGTATCAACACCAGTATATATATACAATGTGGATCTATAATTGTGAGTATTTGATAAGGGTAAAGAGAAAAGTCAATGCCCTCCTACCTTAAAGGCAGTGATTCTAAAATACACCTGAATTGTTAATTTACATTAATTGACATAATTTATACATATTAAAATACAGCATATTGTTTGCATTCATCTAGCTGTGGCTCCCCATTGACATGGAATGGAGCCTTCCTTATTTTCATGTAATTATGGAGAGAATGCAGAGTGGCAGCTTCAAAGACCATCCCTGCGATTGCAGCACCTAAGTGCTAGGGCCATTTTAAAAATGATTTCTTCAAATATTATGCCATATAGGCTTGGAACCTGGGTCCATTTACAGAGCCTCCAAAATTTGAATTATACATATATACACAGATAAAACTCAAAGAAACAATTTATCTCCCCTCTAATGTAAATACGGCTGTGACAGGGAAAAGGTAAACAGGAACAACAAAATTCGTTTTGTTTGAGAATTGTTAAAGGGGAGTTTTCCCATAACAGATTAGAAACTTCCTCAAAGTCCAGTCTTCATTCTGTAGTCACAGTAATTTTAATGTAGATGCTGCATAGTCTGTACATTGCTTCCTCATCTTCTCTTTTTCAGTTCTCGTCATAGCCATATAAGGTAGGATGGATTATTATATCCATTGCCTCCACTACTCTATGAGTGTCTCAGAGATGGGGACCATGCCTTCAGTTTTATTAACTTGAACATCTGCCTCATGCAGCAAGTGTAAATGTATGTAGTTTATGTAGTTTTCTTGTGAGAAAACAAAGGCCAGGATGTTAAGTAGCTCGCATGGGCATCTATAGCATCCTAATAGATGATGGAGGAAGGCTTCAGCTCTGACTTTGTGACTCTCATTGTGGTACACATCACTAGTTTTTATATTAAGATAAAACATCAGGAATGACAGTTGAGTTGGGAATATTATCTGTAAGATATAATATGACAAACGAGTTCTAGTAGCTTTCCAAATTGAAGATCATGCTGAATGGAAAATTTTATGTTGCTATGTTTTTTTCATTTCTCCCAGGAGACTTTTGGAAAGTCAATAGAATAGTTATTTGGGCTTCAGCCTTCTCCTGTGTAGAAATGCTTTTGACATTCCAGTAGATTCTCTCATACATCATGAACATCTCTGTTGAAAATGCATGTTTCCAAGTAGGGGCCTCTGCATGACAGCAGGATGAGCTGCCAAATGCCCAGTTTGATTGGCTTTGTAGTCATTTTCTGCATATCCCAAATGGAATATGCAGAAAGCTACAAATGGAATGCTTTAGCTGCAGTTCGAGGGTGGGATATCCATGTTTTTTGTCAACCTTTAAGTCTTTGCTCAATTCTTTTCCCTAACTGCTTTTCAAACATATTTCAGTTGAAGGGAAAAGAGGAGAAGGGAATGGAGAAAACAATTGAAGGGAAAAGAGGAGGCAAGAATTTTCTCTTTCTCAAAGGAAAGGAAACCTTTCTCAAAGGAAAGGAAACCTTGCGCTCTGCACATTCAGGAAAAATATGATTTGATGATAGCCTTGCAATCAGTTTCTCCCTATTCAGGAAATATTCTCAGATGGAAACAAAATTAACTTCTTACCATTAATCCTAGAAGAATGTTTTCAAATGTTTGGTTTGAGGCCATGTTTTAAACAGAGACCTGTTGAAAATCAATAGTCCCCACGCTTCAGTGTCCCGTGCTCACCATCATTTCCATGTTTGTCTTCCTAGGACCTCAATACAGTCTCAATCTTCATATGGTAACAGCTCCCCACCTCTGAACAAAATGAACAGCATGAACAAGCTGCCTTCTGTGAGCCAGCTTATCAACCCTCAGCAGCGCAACGCCCTCACTCCTACAACCATTCCTGATGGCATGGGAGCCAACAGTAAGAGCATCTCCTTTTAGCTGTGGCTGAAGGATGAACAGGCTAGCCTAGGACAAGACTCTGTGGTGGGGAAAGGCATGTTCTTAAGCCAAATGAGAGGCACAGTGGGACAGATCAGATCAAAGTGGAGTGGCTTGGGTTTCTGACTGAACCTTTCACTTTTGAGGTTTATCGTTCATTGCAAAATATACTACTGGTAGAGATAGAGAAGGATGTTTCTTTAGTGTAGGGATAAGGATTTCTGTGAAAAGAACAGTCTACTTCCTGCTATCCTGGATGGAGACTCACCTCCTGCAGCCTTTGAAATAGCCAAAAGGAAATGGATGCAACATGCATAAAGTAGCATGTTGCAGTGAACTTAAAATCTAGAGAAATAGGCCGGGCACGGTGGCTCACGCCTGTAATCCCAGCACTTTGGGAGAACGAGGCGGGAGGGTCACTTGAAGTCAGGAGTTCGAGACCAACCTGGCCAACATGGTGAAACCCTCTCTCTATTAAAAATACAAAAATTAGCTGAGCCTGGTGGTGCATGCCTGTAATCCCAGCTACTCAGAAGGCTGAGGCATGAAAATCACTTGAACCCGGGAGGCAGAGGTTGCAGTGAGCTGAGATCACACTGCTGCACTCCAGCCTGGGTGACAGAGTGAGACTCGGTCTCAAAATCTAGAAAAGTAGATTATCATCTGGAATCTACGAAAAAAAACCTCTAATTATGAAGAAGTTACTTCTCTAATACTTAATTTTCTATCCATAAAATTATCACTATATATACTTAACATTTTATGTCTGTTACTCTATAATCCTGGCCTTTTAAACTCACCTATTCTATCCTAGACACAGTCAGTAAGGAACTGACCTATAAAGGAACCTGCCTTTTATTTATTCTTACACACACTCCTCATATCGGCTAAGTACAAATGAAAAAGGCACTGTAAGAATTGGGCCTCCAAGTGGATGATGACTGGCATCTAGCTTTACTATAAATATAATTATCTTCTCCACTAGGACTAAATCTAGCAAAGTGGATACACAAACTTGAAGGAAAAGAAAAAGTCGTGGTAAAAATGCAAGAGATTGTATAACACCCTCGGGGATACAGAAGACTGAACATTGCATGGGTATCATATAATCCCTACTACCTAAAAATCAGTACCCTCAAGCTTGTCTTTTGAAATCCTAGTTATTTTGATCAAACCTCTAAACATGCATTTCAATGTTGTCTCTTCTGAAAGAAATCAGGGGAGGCTAGGATTATGACTTTCTGTGGTCTAATGGCACACATTGATTGTTTTGGTTTTTTTTTTTTAGACAGAGTTTCGCTCTTGTTGCCCAGGCCGGAGTGCAATGGTGCGATCTCGGCTCACTGTAATCTCTGCCTCCTAGGTTCAAGTGATTCTCCTGCCTCAGCCTCCTGAATAGCTGGGATTACAGGCGTGCACCACAACGCCCGGCTAATTCTTTGTATTTTTAGTAGAGGCAGGGTTTCACCATGTTGGCCAGGCTGGTCGCGAACTCCTGACCTCAGGTGATCCACCCACTTCGGCCTCCCAAAGTGCTGGGATTACAGGCATGAGCCACCCCGCCTGGCCACACATTCATATTTTGATGAGATAGAGGTGTGTGTGTTTGGAATGGTTGCCTGTTACGGCAAACGTAGACTTTAGAGTGAGATCACTCTCTCACTAATGATAAATGCATCATAAGGCTTAAGACCTGACCCCTTGACAGGCCTACTTTGACATAAAAAGAATAGAAACTACTTGTTTTCAACTTTATTTTATTTCTTGTGTCATCTTAGAGTCCTCAAGTTCCTTCTTGGTATGACAAAATTGTGATAATAGTGATGATGGTTCACATTTGTATAACTTAGTTTGCCTACTTTTTTTCTTATTTGTACTTTACAATTATTTCAGAAGGGAAACAGATTGAGATGTGATAGGGTATGCTCTTTAGTTAGCTAGTTAGTGGCAAAGACCTTTTCTAGGCAAACTGCTACTCACTAAAGTAGAAACAAATTACATTAATCTTTTAGTAAATTATTTTGTTCTTTTTGATGTGAAGGCAAAATTCATTTTATAAATATTGATACTAAACTTTTTTTCTCTATCAGTGAATGTTTACACTTAATTGTTTAGTAAAATATCAGTAAGTATTGGTGGTGTTCCTGTATACAACCCTGAAAATGGACCATAAGTAATAGAATATTTAATTGTATCCTCATTTATTAGGCACATGAGTCCTTCTAAATATTGAAGTCAGTCTTCCTGTTCCCAAATAAATATTCCAAGGGTCACTCTTTCATTCACAGATTTGTGCGTTTATCCACTTACCCTAAGTTCACTGAGCACCTACTCTGTGCCAGGCACTGTGCTAGGGACTGTAGGAATCTAGACACCTATAAGATCTAATCTCTATGCTTGCGCAAGTTAGTGAGGGAGACAGAAATATAACCCTTGAAGGCAAATACAAGGAAGAATATGTTAACATTAAGAGCAATTAGCAATTAGAGAATTAGAAGTAGAGAAAAGGGAGGAAAGAGATTGTTCTCGGACAAGGTACAAAAGTCAAGAGGTGCCTAATTAGTTTGGAGTCTGACTGTTCTGTTTGACTAGATGTAGGCTGCTTGAAGGGGTGTAGTGAGAGAGAAGATTAAAAAGGAAGGCTGGTAGTTTAGGCCCTTGATAAAATTTAACCAGACAAGATGGACCACTGGAATGCTGGTACATGATGATGGCAGTAACCCTTTTTGTTCCTCCTGCTTCTGTTCAGTTCCCATGATGGGCACCCACATGCCAATGGCTGGAGACATGAATGGACTCAGCCCCACCCAGGCACTCCCTCCCCCACTCTCCATGCCATCCACTTCCCACTGCACCCCCCCACCTCCGTATCCCACAGATTGCAGCATTGTCAGGTGAGTCCACAGCATGTGCCCCTGGGGGCCTGTCCTAAGCATCCCGGGATGGTAGAGGGCGGATACTGTTATACTTCATCAAACAGCTGGAAGGGAAGATAGCAGTCCTGTGGTTGGAGTTCAGTCACTATTATCTCTGATCTGTGGAGTGGTCAACAATGTTTTATCAAGGAAAACTACTATAACCGGCATGGAAACAAGGGAAAATGTCTGTTTATAGGCATATTGTTTTCATGTCTGTTTCCCTCGCCTTCACTTACTCCCTTCCTCCTCTCTCACATTTTTACATTGTCAATTGCGGCCCTCAAGTTGGTGCTCAGGGCTGGGTTTCCAAAAGAGCAATAAACTTGCTATCTTGCTCCTTTTCCTCTCTCTAATCCTCATAGCTCTCAGCCACCATGGGACCATTATTTTGGAGTTGGATGTCCATAAAAAGTTTTAATGTTATCCAAAATGACAGGGACTTTCAAAAACTGATGGCCTCTACTACACTGCCTTTGGGAAATGGGCACACTCCAGAAAAGGGGAGTTGAGATAGGCAGAAGAAAGAAATGCATGAAGCCTGAAAGATTTGCTTCCCACAGAGGCAAGAGTAGGTTCCCAGATTTCTTGCATAGTGTATATCTTCTTCTTCTGCTTCATGTGCAGAATGATTGTTTCATTTGGCTTCTGGAACAATTTGTGTTGATTTTCCTGCTATGTCAATCACAGGGATGGCAAAGTGCATGGCCTGTTCCACCCAGGGTCTGTTCCGTGATGATGGTGGCATCATCATCAGTCTCAGACCAGCACCAAAAGGAAGGGGATCTGTATCCTGAGGAGGACATAAATCAAAAGGCATGAATGACTTCATGGAGTAGAGGCCTACAATTTTTTTCTTAACCACATGAACCATTCTCACAAAGCCCAGATACAAAACAAATAAAGTAGAGATGTTCTTTCTGAAGTGTAGAACCAAGCAGCAAGAAAGCTAGGAACCTGAACACTGGACTTCCCTTTCACCCTTTGCAATGGTTTCTAGACACTTACACAGAAGCCTAGAATTCCACAGATCACCATATGATAATCGCTGATCTGCAGGAATCCTTATAGTTGATTTTAATTTCTGTAGACCTAAACTTCATGTCACCAATAATCTCCAGACCTCAGACTTCAGGCCCACATATATATTATCCAGTTCTCATCTCTGATATGGGGCATCCAAGGGCAAAATATATTGGGTTTTCCCTTATCTCGCCAATGCAGTTGGGGTGAACTTTCTTTTTCTGTTTCCTCCTTCCTCTTCCCTCCTCCCTCTGCAGTTTCTTAGCGAGGTTGGGCTGTTCATCATGTCTGGACTATTTCACGACCCAGGGGCTGACCACCATCTATCAGATTGAGCATTACTCCATGGATGTAAGTAACTGTTAGACTTTTCTCAAATTTTATTTCTTCATTTCTTTCCTCTGATGACAACCGCCTTGTAGTTCAATCCCTGATAGTTTAAAAATTTGTTTTTGTCATGCCCCCAATTATCCATTTTGATGGAACCCGTAACTATGTCAGGAAGATTCCCAGGCCTCAACCTATACATATTAGAAGCTTACCAATCAATCTTCCCTAGCCTGTCTTATCAGTCAACAATTGTCTATTGCACCTATACTATTCGCAAGGTGGGAAAGAGGAGCTATTCCTGCAATCAAAAAATTTATAATTTCTAAAGAATTAATACAACTTTTTGAGTGTTCTCGTTAATCTGTATAAGTTCCCAGAAAGGATAGCAGGACACCAGTGGTGCTATTCTCTTAAAAACATGGAGAGATGACACAATAGTCATTTGCCATGACTATTTAAGACAAAACTAGGAATAGAACACAAACGTGTAAGCTTACAGTCTTTAACTTTATTAACTGGCCTTTTCTGCCTTTCTTTAAATTAGTACCTTAAGGGAGATTCAGCTATTCCTCTCAATTAAAACTATATGTTCTTTTGTTAATTTTCAGTTTTATCATAATAGAGCCCAGCCATTTCTAATCATTGGGCATTATCAATGGCCATGGGGTCAAATCCCAATCACCCTTTTTAGGAGCAGTGAGAACTGGGGGTTATCACTTTGCCTCTCTGGGCCTCAGTTAATAAAATATTCGGTTCATATTACTCCTTTCTGGCTTTGATATCCTTTGATTTGTCTTTGAAACCAGCTGGGCGAGAGGGGACTTTTTCTTGCTTCCTACTCCACTTTTTGAACTCCTGCTCACACGGGAGCTAGTGTCGCTCTGGTTTATGGCAATCTGATTTGTCTCTTAGGCCGCGCTCTTCATGCTGCTCTCTCTGGGGTTCCCTAGCCTCTCTTCTAGCTTCCAGAGGGTACTTTGGACTGCGGGAAGAAGACAGTCTCTGCCTCTGCTGCTACTTCTATTGTTGGGGACTCTTTCTTCCCCCTCCTTGAGCACCGATGCTAGAGATGCCCCTGCAGCATGAGAATGCCCCCACCATGAGGTGACGTGTACATAGTGCACTGCCCCTATGCCCACCCCTCTTCACCCCATAAATCACTCATGGCTGCTGCTCCCTGATAGAATAAGTTATAAGTGAAAACTGCAGGGAAAGCTTTAAGAGTAAGTTCCAGTATTATTCTGATAACTTTACAATCACTTCCATCCACTGAAGAGAACAGAGTTGCCCTGTATTTGAGAGAGCCTCTTGTAGCAGATTCCTACATTTTGGAACAGGGAATCTTCCTCTTCCCTATATTTTTAAAGTTATACTTTCCACTTGCTCACTTATTTCCACTGGGGAATATGTCAGGATGCTCCCTTGATCATTAGGATTTGCAGATGCCCTCTGTAAGTTCATTTCTGCTAAGTCCTATGCCAGTCTGTGGGCCACAGCTTTCTCACCTGTCAGTCATTAGTTAAAATCTATCCATAGCATCATGACAATTAGCAGCGTCTAATTCACAAAGGGCTTTGCATTTACTGAGAGCCTCAAAAGTATAAAGAATCCAAGAAAAATAAAAAACTATGCTTATTTAGGCCTGGCGCGGTGGCTCACACCTATAATCCCAGCACTTTGGGAGGCTGAGGCGGGCAGATCACAAGGTCAGGAGATCAAGACCATCCTGGCTAACACGGTGAAACCCTGTCTCTACTAAAAATACAAAAAATTAGCCAGGCGTGGTGGCGCACCTCTGTAGTCCCAGCTACTCAGGAGGCCGAGGCAGGAAAATGGCGTGAACCCGCGAGGCGGAGCTTGCAGTAAGCCAAGATCACGCCACTGCACTCCAGCCTGGGTGAAAGTACAAGACTCTGTCTCAAAAAAATAAAAAATAAAAAAAGCTATGCTTATTTATTTGTGGATTACCGTCTTTATAAGGTATTCTTCTGCTACAGTAAGAGATGAGGAATACCTCTAATGGCCTGAAAATTCACACCATAGGAAAATATGACACCAAACTACAGATTTCCAAATTGAGAAATGTTGGGAAGCTGTGCAATTTTCTCCTCCTCACCTCAGCTTCCTGCTTATTCCTAGAAAGAGACACCCTTTTCTCAGCTTTTCTCTTAGAGCCAGTCTAAGTTATTGGGCATCATCACTTCCTGGAAAAGGAATGTGACCAAAATTTGGGGCATTTCATTAGTGTCCCCATAACATGCAAAAATGAGGTAACAATATAACATAATAATAATACAAATGGTTAATATTTATATAGAGTGTGTTGTAATTTATAAAATACTTTCATAGCTGTATTTACCTATGAGTCTATAGCATCTTTTGCCCTATAAAGCAATTGTATCTCATTTTACCAAAGAAGAAACTGAGGCTGGTAGAGAATAAGTGACTTGCTAAAGTTCTATAGCCAGTCAGTGACAGTGAAAACCTCTGCCACGGTTTTCTCACTCCAAGCACAACGTGCTGTGTACATACCATTCTGCCCCGTGAAAATATGAGCTATCACTGAAACAATCTAAAGAAGAGCTAATGCAGATAAATGTCAGCAGTATCACCACAATTAGTTAAGGTTGACCCTATCTGCAATGCCTTCTGCCCCATTCACAGAACATAGACACCATTGCTCTGCATTTTGATACCTTGCTTTATTCAAACACCAAGAGACCTTTTAGATAAAAGTGCCGTTTCAGGTTCTGAGGATGCCCTAAGTCGCTAATTTTTTCACTTAGTTATGTGACTTTAAACTTGTCAACCTCTCTGGCCTTCAGTTATTCTAGCTATAAAACAGGTCTAATAATGTTTACCACTAATCTGAGGATTAAATGATATCATGAATATATAATTCAGTGCCTGGCACATAGAAAGTACTCAATCTTTTCTTCTCATCTCCTCAACCAAGTGGTGGTGACATTCCATTAATACCTGTCTTCTGGTGACTAGCCAGGTAAATTCAAGCATAAGTAGGTACCTCATGTTTCTATTTGGGATTTTTGCGCTTTCATCTAGCTATTATCCCAATTTTACCAATGAAGAAACTGAAGCCAGTAGAGACTAGGTGAAGTGTTATACACAGGCAGGAATGGCACCTCACAGCTGTGCCTTTGTGCTTAGTTACATGGAGTTGAAGACTCAGAGAACTAATTTTATTTTCTAGTTTGTGGATCAATAGATTCAGATCAGTTAAACCAGAGCATCAGGGAATGATAGCATGCTACGGACTAAATGTCAGTTTTTCTCCTTGTTTTTGTTCTCCATGACACCTTCCCCTGTTGCACAGGATCTGGCAAGTCTAAAAATCCCTGAGCAATTTCGACATGCAATCTGGAAGGGCATCCTGGACCACCGGCAGCTCCACGAATTCTCCTCACCTTCTCATCTCCTGCGGACCCCAAGCAGTGCCTCTACAGTCAGTGTGGGCTCCAGTGAGACCCGGGGTGAGCGTGTTATTGATGCTGTGCGATTCACCCTCCGCCAGACCATCTCTTTTCCACCCCGAGATGAGTGGAATGACTTCAACTTTGACATGGATGCTCGCCGCAATAAGCAACAGCGCATCAAAGAGGAGGGGGAGTGAGCCTTACCATGTGAGCTCTTTCTATCCCTCTCCTAACTTCCTGCCCCCTACAAAGCACTCCTGCTTAATCTTCAAAGCCTTCTCCCTAGCTCCTCCCCTTCCTCTTGTCTGATTTCTTAGGGGAAGGAGAAGTAAGAGGCTACCTCTTACCTAACATCTGACCTGGCATCTAATTCTGATTCTGGCTTTAAGCCTTCACAACTATAGCTTGCAGAACTGTAGCTGCCATGGCTAGGTAGAAGTGAGCAAAAAAGAGTTGGGTGTCTCCTTAAGCTGCAGAGATTTCTCATTGACTTTTATAAAGCATGTTCACCCTTATAGTCTAAGACTATATATATAAATGTATAAATATACAGTATAGATTTTTGGGTGGGGGGCATTGAGTATTGTTTAAAATGTAATTTAAATGAAAGAAAATGGAGTTGCACTTATTGACCATTTTTTAATTTACTTGTTTTGGATGGCTTGTCTGTACTCCTTCTCTTAAGGAGTATCATGTATGGTGATAGGTATCTAGAGCTTAATGCTACATGTGAGTGACAATGATGTACAGATTCTTTCAGTTCTTTGGATTCTAAATACGTGCCACATCAAACCTTTGAGTAGATCCATTTCCATTGCTTATTATGTAGGTAAGACTGCAGATATGTGTTCTTTTCTCAGTGTTGGTATATTTTATATTACTGACATTTCTTCTAGTGATGATGGTTCATGTTGGGGTGATTTAATCCAGTTATAAGAAAAAGTTCATGTCTAGACATCCTCTTTAGTTTTTGGTTGGGAATGAGGACAATTCTTAAAAGGCCCATGGCAGCCAGTTCAAAAACACCTGATGTCATGTATTTGAGCATATCAGTAACCCCCTTAAATTTAATACCAGATACGTTATCTTACAATATTGATTGGGAAAACATTTGCTGCCATTACAGAGGTATTAAAACTAAATTTCACTACTAGATTGACTAACTCAAATACACATTTGCTACTGTTGTAAGAATTCTGATTTGATTGGGACGAATGCCATCTATCTAGTTCTAACGGTGAAGTTCTACTGTCTATTAATATTCAGGGTAAATAGGAATCATTCAGAAATGCTGAATGTACTAAACAGTAAGATATCTCAAGGAACCATAAATTCAACTTTGTAAAAATCTTTTGAAGCGTAGATAATATTGTTTGGTAAATGTTTCTTTTAAAGACCCTCCTATTCTATAAAACTCCGCATGTAGGGGCTTGTTTACCTTTCTCTCTCTAAGGTTTACAATAGGGGTGGTGATTTGAAAAATATAAAATTATGAGATTGGTTTTCCTGTGGCAGAAATTGCATCACTGTATCATTTTCTTTTTTAACCAGTAAGAGTTTCAGTTTGTTGGAAAGTAACTGTGAGAACCCAGTTTCCCGTCCATCTCCCTTAGGGACTACCCATAGACAGGAAAAGGTCCCCACAGAGCAAGAGATGAGGCTTTCATGGCGGCTGTTGCTTAAACCACTTAAACAAAGAGTTCCCTTGAAACTTTGGGAAAACATGTAATGACAATATTCCAGATAGATCTTTCAGAAATATAACACATTTTTTTTGCATGCATGCAAATGAGCTCTGAAATCTTCCCATGCATTCTGGTCAAGGGCTATCATTGCACATAAGCTTCCATTTTAATTTTAAAGTGCAAAAGGGCTAATGTGGCTCTGAAAGGTAATGTATGGGTTGCCTCTGAAAAGCATATATATATATTTTGTGTGAAATTGCATACTTTGTATTTTGATGATTTTTTTTTCTTCTTGGGATAGTGGGATTTCCAGAACCACACTTGAAACCTTTTTTTATTGTTTTTGTATTTTCATGAAAATACCATTTAGTAAGAATACCACATCAAATAAGAAATAATGCTACAATGTTAAGAGGGGAGGGAAGGGAAAGTTTTTTTTTTATTATTATTTTTTTAAAATTTTGTATGTTAAAGAAAGAGAATGAGTCCTTGATTTCAAAGTTTTGTTGTACTTAAATGGTAATAAGCACTGTTAACTTCTGTAACAAGCATGCAGCTTTGCAAACCCGTTAAGGGGGAGAAGAATGAAAGCTGTTCCTTGGTCCTAGTAAGAAGACAAACTACTTCCCTTACTTTGCTGAGGGTTTGAATAAACCTAGGACTTCCGAGCTATTTCAGTACTATTCAGGTGACACTAGGGCCTTGGAAATTCCTGTACTGTGTCTCATGGATTTGGCACTAGCCAAAGCGAGGCACCCTTACTGTCTTACCTCCTCATGGCAACCTACTCTCCTCGAGTGTATGAGTAGCCAGGGTAAGGGGTAAAAGAATATTAAGCACAGAAACCACTACAAGTGGGCTTAATGGAGTTCTTGTGGCCTCAGCTCAATGCAGTTAGCTGAAGAATTGAAAAGTTTTTGTTTGGAGATGTTTATAAACAGAAATGGAAAGCAGAGGTTTCATTAAATCCTTTTACCTTTTTTTTGTTGTTGGTAGTCCCCTAAAATACAGTATGTGGGATATTGAATGTTAAAGGGATATTTTTTCTATTATTTTTATAATAATAATTGTACAAAATTAAGCAAATGTTAAAAGTTTTATATGCTTTATTAATGTTTTCAAAAGGTATTATACATGTGATACATTTTTTAAGCTTCAGTTGCTTGTCTTCTGGTATTTTCTGTTATAGGCTTTTGGGGAGCCAGAAGCCAGTCTACAGTCTCTTTTTGTTTGCCAGGACATGCAATAAAATTTAAAAAATGAATAAAAACTAATTAAGAAATTGTGTGTGTGTCTATCTGTGTCTGTTTGCCTATTTGTCCATTCTTCTTCCATCCTTTGGCCTTATTTATATTATCGAGGAAGAAGAGATACCAAGCGAAACATTGGAGAGGTTCAAATGTTTTTTTTTTTTTTTGCAGTCTTAATATTTTTTCTTTTTTTATTAATTTTTTTCTTTTAATTAATTTTTTTCTTTTTTTGCACACAAAACAATAAACATTTTCTAAAAATACATACAAACAAAAAGATGCATATCAAACAAACATATTAGGAAGGTTGCACATGGGAAGACCGGGAATAGAAATGGGGGGGGGTGGGAATGAAAGAAAATAAATGAGAGAGGGACTTTGTATGGATCAATGATAATAACTCAATCCTCTATGTCTTCTTTGACTGACAAAGAAGAAGGAGAAGGAAGAGGAAGAAAAAAAAAGCAAGTGGGATAAAGGATCAGAAAGGGAGGAAAATAGAAAAAATTAATTAGAGTATGACTCCAGGGTAGACCTGTTTTGTTGTTGGTTGGTTGGTTGGTTTGTTGTATTTTTCATATGTTTTGCCATGTTGGCCAAGCTTGTCTCGAACTCCTAGCCTCAAGTGATCAACCCTCCTCGGCCTCCCAGAATGCTGGGACTACAGGCGTGAGCCACCACACCCAGCCCCCACACTGCATCTGGCCTCCGTGGTAGACGCTCCCCACTTACCAGATGGGGCAGCCGGGCTCCTCACTTCCCAGACAGGGCAGCCGGGCAGAGACACTCCTCACTTCCCAATGAGGTTCAAATGTTGATGTTTCTCATCTGAGAACAAATAATCATTCTTTTCTCATTTTGGCCAACCTACAAAATAGCAAAGACCAGAATGGCATTTTCATTTGGTGAATGAGACATTCAAAGTTTTAATACTTTATTTGATTGAGGTCAGAAAGAGTTTGCTTTAGAACAGGGACTAGACTTCAAATATTCCTAATGTCTAACTTAGTGACCTTCCGATGATACTCAGCAGTGACCTCATCAGTACTGTGGGAGTGGAAAGCAGATAAGCTGGTGGTATGTGGGAGCATGCTGCAGATGGTGGGCCCTGAGTGGGCAATGTTCCCTTTTAAACTCATTGTTAAATATCACCCTTCAATTATGTACATTGATTCAGCCAATACTATCTCTATCAAAATGGGTGAATTATTTTTATTAAATAAGAATCTATATTACTTTATGGGATAACATTGAATGGCATGAATACAATATAATGCCTTAGACTTATTAAAAAAACTTTCCAGAATAACAAAAATATATAGTAAATATATCAATTTGTTTTTCTATTTATAGATATAATCACATTATAAAGATATGTTCATATAGGCAAGCAGGTGCAGCCAAAAGATTCAATTCTTAGTCCTTGCAGTCCAGGTGGTAGAGTGCCAGAAATGAAACAGTTAATTCAATGATGCTAGCATGAGGAACATAAAAGAGCTATAAAAATGATTAATCATTGATCGTTTTGGCTCTTTTAACTAAATTTTAATTTTTAGTTTTTCAGTAGTTCTATTTGTATGGATTGGTAGTTCATGACTTCTTTTATTGACTCTTAGCTGTCTTCTGGAGTAAAAGAAAAACCTACTTTAAAAAAAATGCATTTGCTTAGAATTATTGGGTCTGTTAAACCCTTTTACAAATACAAAATGCACTATGGAAACCCGGCGATTTGTTTTTTCATGTCTTGAGACTTTTTATTTTGGCCATTCTAGAAATTGCTTTATCAATCAATCAATTCTAATGAATAAAAAAAGAATAAAAACCAAGAAGAATGGTGGGATTGCTCAAAACTGTGCTGTCCAATATGATAGTCACTAGCTATCGCTTCTCGGCCTTTTGGCTAAGATCAAGTGTAGTCACTAGCTACGTGTAATTATTGAGCACGTGGATGGAGCTAGTCAAAACTGAGATGTGCTGTATATGCAAAATACACATTAGCCTTCAGGGACTTAAAAATATAAAATAACTCCTTGATAATTGTTTAAATTAGATGTTGAAAATTAAATATTTTGGGTTAAATATACTGAAATTAATTTTACCCATTCCTTTATTTTTATATGCTTACTACAAAATTTAAAATTATGTAAATGGCTTTCATTGTAGTTCTATTGGGCAATTGGCTAGAAAGATGATGTAATAAGAAGCCTGTGAGGATGATGAAATGAATTTACTATTTACTATTGTGTAATTATCCAGGTTTTTTGTTTGTTTGTTTTTTACTGGGTTGCTCATTAGTATTGCATCAGTTTTCAACAAAGTATAGAATAGGAGACAGTATCTTTGTAGTTAGGATTTTTTCATTTTCTCCCAATAATGGTAAAGATATTAAAACTGATAGAGAAAAACATTTCAAAATTGTTACATCAGAATATGAATACAAAACACAATGGCACGCTAGACTCTGGTGATGGTGAAATGGCTCGTGTAAGTTAAATTTTAAACTGAGTTTTCATGTAATGATAGCCTAGATGAATTTTCTCAAGCACAAGGCTCAATGGCCAAGGAATAAAGTTTTAAAGATAAAAAGGGTATATGCTTACTCTAATCTAGATGGTTCTTCAATAGGAAGAATTTTACCATTTAAGGTTACAACAATAATCTGACCATCCAATTTTCTAAAAGGACATGTGATAGTATCATTTTATTTCTAATGATTCTTGTGCACCAAAATTTACCAATATACTTCACAAGTGGACAAATAAAGGCTGGTGTGTATCAAAGGTAATCGGAAGAAAATAGATGATGTAGAAACTTAACTCATTGGATTAATCATTCTAATTGATGTTCAAAAACTATTTTGCAGGCCGGGCGTGGTGGCTCACGCTTGTAATCCCAGCACTTTGGGAGGCCAAGGCGGGCGGATCACGAGGTCAGGAGATCGAGACCACGGTGAAACCCCGTCTCTACTAAAAATACAAAAAAATTAGCTGGGCGTGGTGGCGGGCGCCTGTAGTCCCAGCTACTCGGAGAGGCTGAGGCAGGAGAATGGCGTGAACCCAGGAGGCGGAGCTTGCAGTGAGCCGAGATCGTGCCACTGCACTCCAGCCTGGGCGACAGAGCGAGACTCCGTCTCAAAAAAAAAAAAAAAAAAAAAACTATTTTGCAGTTTTGGAGTGAAGAACATAGTCATCCTCTCTTCAACAAAGGCATGAGCCATCAAAGATTCAAAAAAATATTCAAGTGTTTTATTTTGATGATGTAAATACAAGATAAGCAATCAGAAGTAATGATGTTAGAACTTACCAGAGGTGTATTTGAAATCAACATTTACAAGGTAGCTGTGTCCCAAATTTCATGATAGTTCATGAGCAGTTAATTGCATTCAGAAGATATTTTCTATTTCATGTACATGTGCCACTGAAATCATGAACAAAATTTTAGATTTACTATATTAAAATTTCTTATAAAATTATTCTTCACCATATATTCTGTTATTTATAAAATTACTAAAATAAAAATATAAAGCATTAATTAGACCCAGGAGATATGGATAAGGACTACTGTACCGAGAATTATTAGAATAACTTATCTAATATTGTTATAGAATGCCAAAAACCTAATGTTCATTAAATACTCTTGAATTATCTAAAATTTGCATAGAATCTCTGAGATTCCAAGAACATATTTCTGCTTTTGGGTGCAGTTTCTGGATTATCTAAGAAGGTAGCCCAAGGACTTTCCTTGGTATACTGATTTATTTTGTATTTCCAGTGGCAAAATAAAAGTATGGAGTAAAGGCCTGCACATAGGTGGATAGACATTGGAACCTTCCTAGATCCAGGAAAGATACCTTTAATCTTGAGTCAGGGCATCCACAGACTGGCAGAAGGCAGTGGTTCTTATCCATTTTGCCATTCTTTCTCTTTCATATACTACAGTTCTCTTACTAGGTAAACTGGAACATAGGACACTTTCAGCATTGAGTATGGATTTCCTAGCTTCCTCTTTGTGCCCATAAAAACCTCGGTGTCCATTATCATTCTTCCAAATTTGATTGACACTATGCCTTTTCCCCTTTTTTCATTCTGAAAAAAGTTATGCAGATATGAATATGAAGAGCCAGAGCGAAAAGAACACTTGACTGAGAGGAATCTGGTGACTTGGGCCAGATGCTTAATCTTCCGCATTTCAGTTTCAACATCTGCCAAATGAGAGGTCTGAACCCCTAACTTGTCAGTATTTCAGTAATACCTTTTGGAAGAAAGCTGAAGGATGGCATGAAACAACCCTTCCAATATAGAAATGGGGTTAGAGTTTTCAGAAAAAATTCAGCAGCCTCAAAGCTGTGCAGTGAGCCGAGATTGCGCCACTGCACTCCAGCCTGGGCGACAGAGCAAGACTCCGTCTCAAAAAAAAAAAAAAAAAAAAAAAAAAAAAAAAAAAAAAAGCTGTAATCTTCGTTAAATGCAGACCTAAAAGTGTCAGGAATCGTATTCCTTCTTTAGAAAGGTTTTTCATAGAGCACTAACCATACATATTTTTCTCAGATAAGAGTCGTTCACTAATTTAACTTTGTGGTTTTAGAGTCATGTTGGGTGTGTCCTTGAAATTTATGAGATTTGTAACTCCTTACACTAATCCTGACTCTGTCTATGTGCCAGGTGGGTGGCAAGTACTGGCAGGTGAACTTCCCTTTTGTGATTCTGATTAGAATTCTAGGCCTGGCACGCTGGAGGACCAACCTTTTGCAATTCAAGTAAAAGTCTGACACAGGACAAAGAACAAAAATTTTTCGCAGAGAGAGCTTGACATCAGAAACACCAAGCAGAAAATAACGAATCCTATGAGTGCTTTAGCTCCTCTGACGTTTGCTCTATAATTGGAAACACTATTATTTTTCTGTGAAAGAAATTATGGTGACTTTGAATATGGTTCAATATTCCGAAATTCTAGGTACTACCTTCTATAAGTTGATTACTCTGCAGTGCAGTGGCACAATCATAGCTCACTGCAGCCTCGAACACCTGGGCTCAAGCAATCCTCCTGCCTCAGCCTCTTTAGTAGCTGGGACTACAGGTGTGTGCCACCACAACCGCTAATTTATTTAATTTTCATAGAGATGGGGTCTCGCTATGTGGCCTAGGCTAGTCTGGAACTCCTGGCCTCAAGCAATCCTCCTGCCTCTGCCTCCCAAAATGCTGGGATTACAGGTATGAGCTACTGCGTCCAGCCTGCTCTTCTGTATCATAGCTAAGCTTGCATCAGCGGTCTTCAATATTTCTCCAACTTATCAATACCTTCCTAATACAATTTTGTCTCACTGGTGATTAAATGTTAGAGAAAGCACTTGAAAGCACTCGCAGTCCCTAGAGTACAGAAATGGTAGAATTTTAAAAGAGAATGAAAGGAGAAAGAGAGAACAAAAACATGAACCCATTGTCAGATTCTGGACTGTGAAATGAATAGAGAAAATCCTGCTGTGTCATTTCATGGGGCCTCTTGCCAAATGCATTTTGGAAATGTTTAGAAAGTTTGTTCCAAAGAATTCTGGAATTACGTGGCATCCAGGTACCAGCACATTTGGTATCTCAGAACAAATGCTGACATCCGTAAATATCCAATGGCAGTCGTGAAATAATATTCTAAGAAATAGAACACTTTTGTGAACCTCGCCCATGCAGAAGCCCTAGGAAATATTTGCCTAACACCACGTGGTGTTCAAAATGGCTTTCAGGACACTGAGAAGTAAATATATATATATATATATATATACACACACACACACACATACATATATATGCATATATATATATACACATACATATATATGCATATATATAATTTTTGTTTTTACTACTTGGGGATAGGGACATCTCAATATCCCTTTTCCTTGTCTTTTGCTTTCTCAGGGTCCTGTTGTCACCCTAAGTAATTTGCTTATAAGCAGCACAAACTCTCAGCAAAATAATATGAAAGTTGTCTTTGGAATATTCCATTTCCATGCCTGTATTCCTTTTCCCTTTCTGCTGAAGACATTCACTTTTTTTTTTTCTTTTTTTTTTTTACCTTCTCTACTCAAACCTGATGTTCCTAGCTGAGTGGTAATCTCCTTGATGGTGCATGAGATACCACGGTTATATGCATTTTGCCAGGAGTTTCTAACCATGCCTTGGAGGTGGTTACCTGCCACTTATTCTTACCAATCCCCACTTTAAGGCCCATGATTCTTTCAAGAGTCACATGTAAGACAGGAAGCCATGGCTAAGCCTAGTCTCACCAAAGGCTCAGCAGAAGGCGTAATACTGTCCAGTGGCTGGCCAGTGTTCAATTAGCATTTGGCAATCAATAGAGTTCTGTCTTCTCAGATACAGCCTTTCTTCTTCCCTGGTATAATATCCTATTCATAAGAGCATAGTTTGGCTGGCTCTCTCCTCCATCTTTCATCTCCTTAGCCTCATTAGTTCTTGTCCTGGGGTACAATACCACAGTCTTTGCTCATCATCACAGCCTCTGTAACACTTTGACCTCCCTTGGTAGAGTATCAGGAGCGGTGAATGTCTGCCTCTCTCCCATGATTGTAATGCATTCTTTCCTTCCCTGAGGAGAAGTGCTTCCCTGGCTCTTGGCTGAAAGACTAATTTTTTTTGTTTTTTAATGAACTCCACTCCAATTATTTCCATGATATTCTTGCATAATACCAGTCTTTCCTCCTCATGTTAAATGGGTTGGGTGCGTTCAGTGAGGAAACCAGACGTGGTAAACATTGGGAAAATGAGAGAATCTGATGGAGCAGGTGGAGCTCAGCAAAGGTCTGTGTGGAGGCTACACATGGGCTTCGGTGAGGGCTCTCCTTGTGCTTCCTGTCCCAGGGGTTACTCAGCTGCCTTTGACAGACTCTCATATGTGCAAAGCACTGTGGGAAATTCAAAGTTGAAAAATACACAGCTCTATGAATCACAGAAGTTTAGACCTAGAAGGAACTTAAGAGCCATCTAGTTTATACTCTTCATTTTCTGGAGTGGAAAACTGAGGCCCAGGCAGGAAAAGGAACTATCCAGATTCTCACAGCGAGGCAAAGAACCAGGTGATCCAGACTTCTCTTCGTCATTTGTAGTACAACCTAACCCAACCTCTACTTAGAAGAAGTCTCCCTTCCATACCAGTGATGCCCTTGTTATTGCTGTTGCTATTTCTCAATGGAACTTGTCAATGAATACTTTTGAGTGCTGCTTACGAGTGATTCCTTCTCTTACTCTGTTTGCTTTACTGTTTTTCATCCCCATGCTGGTTTTTACCACAAACACCCCTGGCCTAAAGAACTCTGGAATTCACACAATGAGTCTTGGTTTTCCCATCTCTAAGAGGAAAGAGGCTGGAGTAAAAGATCTCAAAGTCCTCTACTAGCTTCAGTGTTCTAGAAATGTACATTTCACCATGAGGCAGGCCGCCATTTAAGGAAGAAAATGGGATTTTCGTTACATACTGACATTACTTAGCTAAAATTAAGAGGCCTTAAGAATTAATAACATTTAGGTAAAAGCTGTGAAAGGTGCTAATAGGAATTGCTGGGATAAAAGCAAAGATTTGTGCAACAGCTAGAGGTATTTTCCATGACAATCTTCCTTCATAGCATGACTTTCAGCTGGGACACCCTCTTCTAATCTCTCAGGAAACAGAAGAAATGACATCAACGTAGGGGAAAAGAAGTGGCAATTTTCTAGTTTATATATTTAAAAAAATACAGTCAAGTAAAACATAGCTAAAGAATATCTGTCAATAGGTCTGATGATCTAGATGGATTGTATAAATAAATATAAAATCTATATTCTTAATATATACTGATTCACTGTTTCCTAAAACATTTCATATAAACTTGTCTTGTTTATTTCAACACTGTGTAATAGACAGAGCAAACATTATCAGTACAAAGGGTGGAGGAAACTGAGCCTCTGAGAAGTTACAGGCATGTCTAAGTTCACAAAGCTATTATAGTTAGTGGTAGAATCAGCAAGTCTTTCTATTCTAGCTTGGCTCTTTTTTTTCCATGGTACTGTTGTCTCCAATCAGAAAATAAGTTCTCAGTGGGTCACTCTCTTAGGCTGCACACACACACCTCAAAGAAAAGAAGCCTGTGGACTTTCCCTGGGTGGAGACAGAGTATGTGTTCCAAAATCTGTCAGCCCTAGATTGCATCCAACTAACCTAGGCCCCTCAAGCCCCTTATTGAAAACATACCCCTTCCATGACTGGCCATTGTCAGCAGGATTAAGCCTATCTAACTTTGTCACTAATTTGCCCTTTAAGTCAAATATTATCTGATGCTCCAACCAATTCTGTTTACTCAACATTCCCAGCTAGAATGTAATCTTCACAAGGCAGGTTTCCTTGCATTGTTAATTGATGAAGCCTACTGTAGCCTTCACTCAATAACTATTTGTAGAATTCAACAAATCAATTCTTGAATTTTCAGGTATCTGTGTATTTTCTATGCTGTTCTCTTCAACAGAGTGTTTCGACCCTACTCTCACCCATCTCAATCTACCTCTTTCTGTCTTTCAAAAATTACCTCAAACACTACTTCCACAACAAAGCTTCCTTGATTATCTAGCACTGGAAAGACTTTGTAGGACTTAAGATGTGTTTCGGTTTTCATGATAGATACGAACAAACTTGGCTCCTCAGTTTGATCGTCTTTTTTTTTTCTTTTTTCTATTTCTGAACGTTAAAAAGCATTTTAATTGTTGTGGGGCAGAACATAAGCAATCCCTCCCCATCCTCCAGGGGGTAGGAAATAGGAAGAAAAAAGGAAAAGAGTATATATACATATATATCTCCCTATCCCCAAGTAGTAAAAACAAGATGTCCCTATCCCCAAGTAGTAAAAACAAGATGTCCCTAACCCCAAGTAGTAAAAACAAGATGTCCCTATCCCCAAGTAGTAAAAACAAGATGTCCCTATCCCCAAGTAGTAAAAACAAGATGTCCCTATCCCCAAGTAGTAAAAACAAAAATTATATATATGCATATATATATATACATATATAAAACCCTCAGCTATGGACAATTAATACCACCTGTCTTTCAAAAATGCCTTTTGAAAATCCCAGGTTCTCCTTGATACAAGAATGCTCATTCTTTCTTCAAACTCCCTAAAAATGTATCTTTTAAGGCAAGCTACCTGTTCTGATTGGTAAATGTGTACATTCTGAGCGGTCTGTGCCCATTCTCTGTGAGTTGTTAAGTAGTTTGAATATAACCCCTGCCTCTATAGATGTCACCACAATCTGCTTTGTGTTTTCTGTTTTGTGGTCATATATCTCTTGAAAGTTGATCCTGCACAGTTTCTAGTCCAACCCCCAAATAAAGTGGTTAAGACATAATGAGGGTTTAATGAAGGTTCGATGGATTATTATTTTAAATGCTAATAAATACTTTGCAAATAGGAAAAACAGGTAGTATGTTTTGCTTTTTCTGAATAGCTTTCAGTGGAAGGAAGTAGAGAGGTAAAAAGATACTACCAAGGTATATTCAAAATTTATTTTCACATACATATATTTATTTTTCTTTGACGGTTTTCTTTCAGTCACACTAGATCTGGCATCAGCTGTGGTTCAGCTCCTGTCTAGAAGGGACAGAGCTTTGCAGATGGGGTAACTCCTAATTCTTAGCTAGGAAATAATCCCTTGGGATATTAGAGATCTCAAAAGGTTTTATTATTTTCATCTGAGAGTCTAAAGCTCTATTAAAACCTACTCTAGCTTCTCCTTGATTGTCCCTTGATTTACTAGTGACATGCTTTCTATTGAAGAAAGAGGATTTCGTGGTCAACAAACCATACCCTAAGCTCTATGATGTGAAATGGAAATTTTCTAGTATACATAGAATTTATACTTTTAAAAATATAGAAAAGTTTAAAAAATAATTGATACATGTCCATATACCTACTGCCCATAAATTATGATTAACATTTTTTGGTATTTATCACAAATCTATGTATCTCTGTGCTTTTCATATAAGTCAAACTTAACAACGTAAATATCCCCTTTATCGCCCATCTATAGGTATACACATCTTTCTCTGTTACTTCCCTGCATTACCTAGGGCCAGAATTAATCTGCACCATAAGTTTAGAGTATTTCCTCCAATCCATTATCATTTTGCTTTCTATAGTACAGATAAGTAAATTTCATAGAATTGGAATAATAATTTTTTTTTTTTTGAGATGGAGTCTCCCTCTGTCTCCCAGGCTGGAGTGCAGTGGCACGGTCTTGGCTCACTGCAACTTCCGCCTCCCGGGTTCACGCCATTCTCCTGCCTCAGCCTCCCAAGTAGCTGGGACCACAGGCACCCACCACCATGCCTGGCTAATTTTTTGTATTTTTAGTAGAGACGGGGTTTCACTGTGTTAGCCAGGATGGTCTCGATCTCCTGACCTCATGATCCGCCCGCCTCGGCCTCCCAAAGTGCTGGGATTACTGGCGCGAGCCACCGTGCCCGGCCAGAATAATAATCTTAAACATAACAGTTGCCACATTAAGGATTTTTTGTTTTTTTTTTTCCATCCAGTTTCTCTGCCTTCATACAGTCAAACTAAGTGATGGAATTGCCATGTTATAGATTGCATTAGTCAGGCTTCTCCAAAGAAAGAGAACCAATAGGGTATACATAATGAGAATTGGCTCGTGTGATGATGGAGGATGAGCAGTCACATGATCTGCTGTTTGCAGGCTGGAGGACCTTGAAAGCAGGCAGTGTAATTCAGTCTGAGTCCAAAGACTCAAGAACAAGGCGAGAGGAGGAGGGTGTTGGTGGACTGTGTGCAACCTTGTAGAGAACTGGGAATACCGATGTCTGAACACTCAAGAAGATGGAGGTTGCCGCTCAGAAAAGGGGCAAATTTGTCCCTCCTCCACCTTTGGCTCTCTTCAGGCCCTCAAAGGATGCCACCCACATTGGTGAAGATGATCTTCTCTACTCAGTCTACTGATTCAAATGCTAATCTCTTCCAGAAACATCCTCACAGACCCAATCAGAAATGTTTTTCTAGCTATCTGGGCCCATTCGAGTCAACATCTAAAACTGACTGTCACACAGATGAAAAAGCACAAATTCAAATATTGGAAACAAATTACCTAAGGCCACGCAGAGATTAAATAGAAGAAGCAGGATTGAAATGCTTTCTTTTTTTTTTTTTTTTTTACTTCAAAGGCTTTGCTCTCCCCTTTGCATCGTGCTGTACCTTCTAAAATGTTTGACTAAAACACGTGCCAATACCACTGAGCTTGGAAGTCCATAATTTTCAGTGGTACCAGTCTCCATGAATTAGTCTTTGGAGCAAGACAGATGTAAGACTTATAGCCCTTGCCCTTCATGTGAGCATGGTTTAGAGTTTGGGAGAAGGTAGGGATGCATAAACAAACATGTATAAAGTCTTTCCAAGTGAGACTGCAGTATGAACTACTTGGGAGAATCCCAGGGGAAGAAAAGATGTTTTTGATTAGAGAAATCTGGAGAAATATCAGAGGAGAAGAAGCATTTGGACTATCTTGTAGAATGAATATCACAGGCAAAGCCATAACGACATGGCAATGTAGCGGGTAAATCAACAGACCGCTTCATTAAGCTAGGAACATGAATGGGGACTCACAGCTTTACATATGACCAAAAGTCAGGAAAGACAGGCCACGCTACCTACTTTGGGGATTTTTGCCTCAGAAAGGTTTACAGAATTTTAGAAAAACTCTGTTTTCTTGGTACTCTACAACTCAGCTAAACATCTAAAACTCGCTAGTGGGGCTAGCCACCCCTCACAATATTTAGACAATTGCTCAATTACCCCTGGAGTAACTTGCAGGTTTTACACAAAGACATGTGGGAGAAGCAGGAAGGCTCCAATGCCTTGGGGTGAACGGCAAATTGTGAGTTTCCTAGTTTTCTGTTTTGTGGCTAGCTGATACAGGGACCATTCATTATCCACAGAAACACTGGATACTGTGAGAGAGGAATGAAGTTGCAGAATGCTGACCACAGCAAACTCACAGGGACTGCTTTTCTCTACAGACGCGGATGCTGTTACTCAGATAATCTGAGTTATTTTCCTAAGGTCACAAAGTCAGTGACTGCCCTCCAGTGACTTCTCGTGTCTCTTCTTCACATCCTGTGCAATACCCTTCCTGGCATGCCATGGTAATAACACTCCTATATGTTTCTTTGATTTTCTTGCACAAAGCATGCTCCAGTTTAGCTTCAGCCAAGCAAGAGCACACTAGGAGGATCCTGAGAGTGAAATTTGTTCCCTAGAATATTAGGTGAAGAGTGCAACCTGCCTTCACTGTTCCAGTCCTATAAAATACAGAGGCAAGTTTGTTTTTCTCTAAACCTCTTAGTGTTTGGGAATTCCACTGGGGTCTCTAGAAAGAGTGCCTACCTTGGTCATCTGATGCCGTTAGCTTGTGCCACTGCACCCATACGCTGCTGTTTCTAGATTTTCAACACAAAGACAAAGAAGATACAGGGGAAGATGACCTCTGTGGGCCCACTTCGAAAGGTAGTCCCGTCAGTGTTAGAAAATACCTACATTCTTCAAAGACATTAAATAGTCATGCTGCTCCAATATAGCCAAAAGCATGCTTTTTGGAGCAAAGTTAATCCTACTGAAACCACCTTCAATGAAACCAAGCTCTAGGGGCTAAGAAACAGAAAAGTGAATTAAGCTTCAGTGACTCAGCTCCTCCTTCCTCCCTGCCTTTGTCTATCAGCCAGGAATGTGGGGAGGAAGTGAGTTAGGGCAAATCTATGCTTGAGCTTCATAATGCAAAGAACCGGGATCTATACACACCCAAGGCGATTTTCCTACAAATGCTCTCTTTACAGTAAGTCTCCCCTAACACTTGGCTCCAGTGAGTATGAATCTTACATTTGTAAGTCTGGAAAGACCATGAATGGAAAGAAAGACATGGATGCCCATGAAGAGGAAATTAAGGTGTGGCCATAGTATTCTCATTGGCAATAACATGAACTGGATGATTTACTAATTAAGGTTAGATTGCCTACCATCAGACCCAGAAAAAATTCATAATGTACAAGTGATTTAATAACAAAGTTCTCCATGAACAAATAGCGGCACAAACAGGACAGGAGAGAGGAAGAAGCCACACAAGCAAGAATACAATGTCAAGCAAGGCGGGAGACAATAGCTTCAGCCTGAACTTGACACTGAACTATGAAATGTCAAGTTTCCCAAAATAGTCTCAACCTGAGGCTGGGAAACTTGGGATTTCATAATCCTGTACCTACCGATCATTGGTAAAGGGCTCTCCCAGGGACATATAAACTCTTAGGAACTCTCAGTTTTCTGTGTGTTCCAAAAATCCCAGGGGCAGTCGTCCAAAAAGAACCATCACAATTGCTGGCTGTTGGAAGTGAAACATACCAAAGCCCAGGGAACATATTTAAGAAAAAAAAAATTTAATCTAGAAAAACGTGTTCTTAGAATATCTAAACCTTAATCCAATAGCATCCTATCAGCTACATTTCCCAATTTTTTAAATTAATATTAACAAGGGGATCTATATTTAAGAGAGTTATCATCATTTACTAATTTACAGACATCGCACTAATGCTTTCATATATACTCTATGATACAGCATGGCGGTTTTACATACACTATATGGCATAGCAAGATCACTGGAGTTCAGCACTTCCAGGTTTAAATTTTGACTCATCCATATTTTAGCTGAGTGACTTTGCTGAAGTTGCTTCACCTGTCTATGATTCAGCAGGTAGGTAAGTGCCTGTGAGAAAGGAATGAAATAAGCAAGTACAACCTTTAATAACCCAGTCATGGCACATGATAAAGTCTCAATAAATACTTGTTATTAACAATGATAAGAATAATAATAATGTTCTTTATTTATTCATTCATACAACAAATATTTATCAAGCACCTTCTATGTGTCAGAGCCTCTTCGAGGACAGGAATTACAGAGGGGTTAGCTAAAGACCCTGACCTCACAGAGTTTATATTCTAGTAAGGGACATCAATAATAAGCACACACAAATAAGTATTTAATGCAATGTCAGTTACTGATTAGCACAATAAGGAAAACTGAAGCAAGGCAAAAAACAAAACACAAAATGAGGGGTAGAGTGAAAGATGGAGGCTATGATTAGATATGAAGTCCAGGAATTCCTCTCTGGGTAAAACAGCAGACATCTGAATAAGTGGAAAGGATAAGATATCTTAGGAGCAGAGTTCCAGGAAAAGATAACAACGTAAGCAAAGACCCTGGGAGGGAATACATTTGTAATGATAAGGAAATAGGAAGAAGTCCAGTATGACTGCAGTTTTTTGAGGTAGGCCAAGAGTATTAGGAGAGAAAATCAGGGACAGTGGCAGAGAACAGACTAGGTCACAGAGTCAAGTAACCCAAGGTAAACAGTGGAAATTTCATTTAACCTGACTGATAGAAAATTATTGGAGGATTCTGAGTAGAGAGGAATAAATCTGGTTATGTTTGTAAAAGAGTACACTTTTGACTATATGCTGCCACAGGGCATAGGAGCGTCTATACAAACCACTTTCGAGGAACAGACCTGCAGCTCACAGAATCCTCAAGTTCAGTGAGTAAAACTAAACTAATAGTAAACATAGGTTACTGGTTCATTCATGTGTCAGTACTGTCATTCAGTGAGTAAACTAAACTAATAGTAAACATAGGTTACTGGTTCATTCATGTGTCAGTATTGTCATTCAGAGAATAAGAGTAATTTTCTCTAATAGTTGCAAATCAAGTCCACATAAGCCATCTCTAATATAACGATAAGGTTACAAATGCACCATCCAGGTATTCTTTACCTTTAGTCTGCAACTTTAATTTTTCTGCCTTTTAGTGGAATAGTCTCTCTCACTGGAATAACCGTTTTAGGACGATCTTATATAACTGTGCCTGATTTGATAGAAGCAAAATTACATACTGTTGGGAATTAATTTTTTTGAAATATCCTGTCTCACAGAAACTCCCTCCATTTACACACCTCTGATGGCAGCCTTTTGATTTCAAATTAAAGCTCAACTCTGTAGCTGAGTATTCCATACTTCCTCTTCCCTGAACCAGGTAGAGCACTCCAACGTGCCTTACCTATGTTCTAACATAAGAGAACCACCTGCCCTGACACAATCAGGCTTCACTGTCCCTCAAACATACCATGCATAATTTTGTTACCACACAACTGCTGATTTATTTTACTTGCTTAAGTGTTATATTCTCTCAAGGCCAAGTTCAAGTCTCATCTCTATGTGGGGCCTTTCCTCACTACGAAAACCTCAATGATCATTCTCTCATCTGAACTACTTCTGCAGTTGTTAGAGTTAGCACATCATCTCTGGGATTATTACTGATCTTTTAAAGAATACATCCTTATAGGCCATCTGTAAACTTCTAAAAGATAGTGATCATGTTTTACAAATCTTTGTATTCTAGAAACTCTGCATGTAACACTTGACTTTCTCATAGATAATTCAAACTCATCATGGTTCATTCATGCTGAGTTCACACTGCTTTCCATCCCCAGCACACCTACTCTTTTTTTCCTTTTGTAATGTATATGAACCTCACTCCACAAACTTAAATGTGCAAGAAATTTACCTTTCTTTATTTTTATTAAATATTGACTTAATTTCTATTTCATTTTTGTTTTGCATCAATGTGGTAAAAAATAAAAAGAATTCTAGGTCAGTTCAGCCTTTCTTCCTTCTTAAGTTCTGGTAGGGCGCCTCAGATCCACTCAGCCAACTGTCCACTCAGCCATCTGTCCACTCAGACATACACTAAGGATTCCATAATCCCATCAGCTCCTTAGTCATTAATCCACTAGTGTCATTTCCGGAAGGCTTCTTTCTCTCATCGCCATGGCCATCCAAGGCCTGCAGCTCTATCTCAGGCTTAGAAGCATGGGAGTCTCTCTGATGCTGTTTTGGGCTCTTCCTGACTAGGCTCACATGCAGTATGGACATATTAAAGTCTTGCTACCTTCTTAAGTCTCTGTTCTTGAAGCAAGAAGCAAGACTCTTCTCTCCAGTATCTACCAATACCTATCTTCTCATCTCTGCATCATAACTCTGTGTTTCCAAGTGAGGAAAGCTTTTATGGTCTGGAGGAAGCCAACTCTCATCTTTCAAATATATTTCTTCTGTCTAAATTATTTAAGTTAACCTTAAATATTTATAACCAAACTCCAGAAAAACACTAGCAAGCAATTTTGTAATTGTACTTTGAAAATTTCTCTTTTTGAAAGCAATAATCCCTGATCAACCACTACTTTGATTAAGCAGGTATGGGAACATATAGATAAATTACTGGGAAAAAATGATTATGGGTTTAAAATGTCATCCAGCAACATTTACTTTAGTAATTGGCATAAATGTATACTTCTCATCTACCTAATCCATTAACTTGGTAGACAACTTAGACTTCTTTCTCTTGCCCATCTCCATTGGTCTTGTTGTGCATAAACCAACACCAAAGAGAACCCTTTGGTGTAAAATTAGGTTTAATGGTAACACTCATGCCTAGACAATTCTGCTTGAGAAAAGCAGAATGAGTGCAATAATTCAAAAGTTCAAAGTAAGTAGGGATAAACCATAAGGGAAAAGAAATAATACATGCTAGAAGTTCAGTTGAAAAAGAAATAAATTCTTTTGTCTTGTCTTCCTTAAGTTTCACCTCACTGCCTACATGTTCTAGGTATTCAGTAGTCATTTGTTGTCAATCATGATAATGACAATGGTGTCCATTTGCAGCTCAACTTGGAAGTTTATTTTTCCTTTTAAAGCAGAAATATGGTGTTTTCTTAATAATAGAGAGCATATTATCATCTTTCTGAAAGACACCTATTGTCATTCAGGTTGAGAAGTGCACACAGGCACAACATTCCAAAGTTGTAACTTTTACCGTAGCTATCGTAGCCTTGTATATTTAGGACAACAACTGAAGTAAAGGGTCTTGAGAAAAGGATAGCATTTTATAACTAACACGTAGCTACCATATGAGCTAGGGACTATTCTTTCCCCTAAGTATCAAAGAGCTCTCTAATTTGGTCCTCAAAATTTTAGTTTTAAGAACCACCTGAGCTCTTTATTTCATTCATATGTTCTTTAAAAATATACCAAAGGTCATTATTTATTTATTTCCTTTTTTGTTAATTTTTGTTTTTGACAGGGTCTTGTTCTCTGTGGCCCAGGCTAGAATGCAATGGCATGATCATGGCTTACTGTAACCTCAAACTCTTAACCTCAAGCAATCCTCCTGCCTCAGCCTACTGAGTAGCTGAGATTACAGGTGTGTGCCACCACGCTAGGCTCTAAGGCTCATTATTTAGTTAGAAATAAAAAAAGCATGACACCAAGCACCTGTAGGCCTCTTCTTTCCTTAAACAACTATATATTAATATACACAAAGCATGGTATTAGTTATCCTCCTGGGAAGAACCAAAATAAGATTATAGAAGTATATCAGACCTAGTCCTCAACCTCTCAAAGTTGACATTCTAACTTAAGAAATAACACAAAAGCAAATGGTTACAAAGTGATGAGAGCTGTAACTGCTGCCAGTCCAAAATGCTGAGGAGATATCAAGAAGGAAGCAACTGACTCTATCTTAGGGATTAGGAGAGAGCCTCAGTGAGGGAGTCAGGATTGGGACTTCCCAGGCAAACAAGAGAGGGAATGCTTCCCAGTAAAAGGAAATACAGCACATGCTGTTTCAGGGAACTAAATAATTCTGCTAGAAGATATTAACTGAGTCTGTAACTTGGGGTACAGGAGTGTGGAGAAGAGGGATAAAAAGCAAATCCGGTAAGACCGGCTGGAGTCTGGTAAGATTACGGAAACTTGTTTGCCAGGACTTAGAACCTGATTTTAAATGTATATGAAGGAGAGAAATGCAACTGCGTAACGAAGAAACTTCAGATGGTGTTGGGAAGATCTGAGGCACTCTACCAGCTGAGTATTAAAGCTGTCTATCCGGCAGCACTGTAGAGGTGGGTTGGAGGAAAGCAAAGGACTAGTCCAGGTAGGAATAGGACAAATCTAACTTCAGGAACCTCTTAGCCATCTCTGACCTTGCAGGACATCATGGGAAAGCTCTAATCATCTTGACAAGCGTCTAATTCTAAGACTCCTGTTGTCTCCACAGCACCAAGCAGCTCGTGGTAGCAAGTTTCTGTATGCCACCCACTTCTGAGGTCAAAAAAGAATGAAGGTGTTTATTTACAATCCCTTCGTTATTGTCTCTCATAGAATTGTGCTTCTTTCTTTCAGAGCATTTTTTAAAATTTGGAATTATTCTTTCGTAAGTATGATTATTTGATAAATGTCTGATGAATCTCACTGGATTCTAATCCTCAAAATATTAAAAGTGGTGCCTGTATTTTGCTCATCACTGTCTCTGGAGGCTAGCAGAGAATCTAGCATATAGTAGACAATCAATAAATGTTTGCTGAAGAAACATTGACTAAACTATTGAGAAAGCTGATGTAATAGCATGCTACTTAGAAAAATGTTTAGTGGGTTTTTTTGAAATGATAAAATATTCAATTGGTGACTTACTATTTACTAGATAATTGTTTTGCTGTTTATAGCCAAATTTTCTCTTCAATATTGCATGTGTACACTAACTTTGTACATATTAAATTTCAGATCTGAAATTTAATTATTTAATTGAATTATTTAATTCTCTGGACTTTATATCCCAAGATAAAGTAATATCTTCTGTAACTAAAGGGGACTTTTTTAACCTAAGGCAAACAATTTTTCAATCATGACTTTACATTTGATGAGGTTCCATTGAGAAACCCTATGCACGTCCTACTTCTAACAGGCACACACAAAAACAGACAGTCAAAGCACTTCATTAAAGGCAGAAAGATTAAGGCAAAAGATTACACAACAAAACCACCCACATTCAGTTTTGCAAGTCTAATAGTCATCCTGAATCATCACCCTAGAGCGGCCTGTATTCCGTTCCAACTCGTGGCTTCAGCTTACCATTCAAGATGCAAGAAAGTAAAATATTAGTATTGGTGACCAAAAAAGCAGGTGTGTTTCTCTTTCCTGAGATACTCTTAGCCCTGGAGGCAGCAATTGTTTCTTGATTTTTAGTTAGTAAATACATCTCTTGGGAGGTAATTAAAGAAACAGCACATATTTTAAAATCACCAAAGAATAATACTTGATCGTATTTCTAGCAACCGAATCACTGACTTAAAAATCTCAGAAACTAGTTTTTAAATAAGCTTTACTCAGCCCGGGCTCAGCCCCATAACAATATCTCCAATTATTCATCCTTTCCTTTATCAGGCTCTTCTCTCAAACTACCCTATTTTTCTCTTCTTGTACCTTTGTTCATGTTGTGTTCTTAACCTAAAGCAATGTCCTTCTCCTGGCAAAGTGTGTGCTCCAATGCTAGCCCACCATGTTCTCCCTCATCATTCTAGGAAAACTGTATTATTCCTTTGTCTGCATCCCTACAGCATGTGGTTTATGCACCTGTTACACAGTTTTCTTCCTCTCTCCTATTCCAGTTATTTGATTGCAAGACCTGTTAAGTCAGGAAATAAGGAATTCATCCTTATAGGCCTACTTAGAGACTAATTTGATGCCCCAAATAATGTAGGCAAGTGATAATAAATAACGAGTGAATGAACTTTATAAAGTACTAGAGAATCTTTATAATAATAGATACAGGTACAGTAAGACAATTAACTAAAATTTTAAAAAGTTTGTTATAAAACTAAGAAACAAGGTCAAGGGCAATATGATTGTTGTACTTAAATGTTAACATGAAACTTCCAGGAAACCAATGAAAAAAATATAACTAATAGATTACATATTTCTCATGATTTAATGAGGAGTAATGGTAAACTGAAAATAGAACAGCTGCTGCAAGGATTGAAATTTAGCCTCACATTAGCACAACTCCTTATAGAATTGAGATGTTATACTCTATTCTAACTTTGAGCTTAAAAAAATACGAAGATGCTACCATCTTTTATACACAATGTCAAGCATTCAATCCAAAATGGCTAGTTATTTCTTCATAAGACAAAATGACCAAAAGGGGGGAAAAAAAACACTAGAAATCACCCAACAAGTGAAATGTATACAGAAAAAAAAAAAAAGAATTTTTTCAGAACTGACTAAAGAAATTAATTCACAGATTTAAAAAGCTCTGTGTGTCTTCAAAAGAAATGATGAAATACAGAATATAACAAAATGCTAATGCTAAACTATTGAAAAATAAGATTCACAAACAAAACCTATATGCCAATTGAAAACACTTTTTTAAATGAACATAAAATAATTTTCAGAAAAATAATGAGAAAATTTAGTGGCAGCAGACATGTACTAAAAGATATGCTAAAGAATATTCTTTGGGCAGAAAGAAAGTGATCCTAGACAGAAATGCAAGAAGAAAATCAATCCAGGCAAAAATTGAAGTAGAAATAAAATCACTGGAAAGAATAAACATCTAAGGAAACAGAAATGAATACTGATAGTATAAAATGACAATGGTAGTACAACACGGGGTTTGAAATGAAGGCATAATTAAAATACTTGACAATAATACAAAAAAGCCTGAGCGGGGTAAGTGAAATGGAAGAGTCCTTAAGTGCTCACATTTCCTAAGAAATGAACAAAATATTAATTAAGAGTACATGCTAATAATTTAAGGGTTTATGTGTAATTCTTAGTGTAATCACTAAAATAAGAGAAAAATAATTTCTAGCTACTAAGCTAATAGATGGCAAAATGGAATTATAGTTGAAAAAATAATCAATTAAAAAGAAGGCAACAAAAGAGAAAAAAAGAACAGATGGGATAAACAAAAAAAATAGCAATACGATAGATTTAAATTAAAAAAAAATCAGTGATAAATTGCCTGTAAATAGACTACAAGTTTCAGATTTGATAAAAATAAAAATGCACAGCAATGGCAACAAAAGCCAAAATCGACAAATGGGATCTCATTAAACTAAAGAGCTTCTGCACAGCAAAAGAAACTATCATCAGAGTGAACAGGCAACCTACACAATGGGAGAAAATTTTTGCAACCTACTCATCTGACAAAGGGCTAATATCCAGAATCTACAATGAACTCAAACAAATTTACAAGAAAAAAACAAACAACCCCATCAAAAAGTGGGCAGAGGACATGAACAGACACTTCTCAAAAGAAGACATTTATGCAGCCAAAAAACACATGAAGAAATGCTCATCATCACTGGCCATCAGAGAAATGCAAATCAAAACCACAGTGAGATACCATCTCACACCAGTTAGAATGGCCATCATTAAAAAATCTGGAAACAACAGGTGCTGGAGAGGATGTGGAGAAATAGGAACACTTTTACACTGTTGGTGGGACTGTAAACTAGTTCAACCATTGTGGAAGTCAGTGTGGCGATTCCTCAGGGATCTCAAACTAGAAATACCATTTGACCCAGCCATCCCATTACTGGGTATATACCCAAAGGACTATAAATCATGCTGCTATAAAGACACATGCACACGTATGTTTATTGCGGCACTATTCACAATAGCAAAGAGTTGGAACCAACCCAAATGTCCAACAACGATAGACTGGATTAAGAAAATGTGGCACATATACACCATGGAATACTATGCAGCCATAAAAAATGATGAGTTCGTGTCCTTTGTAGGGACATGGATGAAACTGGAAAACATCATTCTCAGTAAACTATCGCAAGGACAAAAAACCAAACACCGCATGTTCTCACTCATAGGTGGGAATTGAACAATGAGAACTCATGGACACAGGAAGGGGAACATCACGCTCCGGGGACTGTTGTGGGGTGGGGGGAGGGGGGAGGGACAGCATAGGAGATACACCTAATGCTAAATGACGAATCAATGGGTGCAGGAAATCAACATGGCACATGGATACATATGTAACAAACCTGCACATTGTGCACATGTACCCTAAAACCCTAAAGTATAATAAAAAAAAAAAAAAAAGAAGGGAAAAAAAAAAAAAAAAAAAAAAATGCACATTCAATTTATGAGTCATACCTTAAACAAATATGTAGAGAGGTTAAAAATAAAAGAATGGAAAAAAGAATATACTATGCAAATATTAACCAAAATTCACTTAGGAAGCTAATAAATCAAAGTAGGCTTTAAAGTGAAAAGCATCATTATAAATAATAAGAAATAAAAATTGTAACAATTACAAATCTGTCTTCACCTAATAACATAGTCTCAATATATAAACATGTATAATGTGGCACAACTGCAGTCATAATGAGAGATTTACAACTTTCAGTAACTCATAGGACAAGCAGACAAAAGTCAGCACAAATACAGTAGGTTTGAACTACATAATTAACAAATATTGATTCAAGGTTTAAAAAAATACAGAGTGTGTTCAACAGAAAAATATACTACACAGTATTTTTATTAAAATAATAGCGGGGCATGGTGGCTCACGCCTCTAATCTCAGAACTTTGGGAGGTCATGGCGGGTGGATCACTTGAGGTCAGGAGTTTGAGACCAGCCTGGCCAACAGAGCAAAACCCCATCTCTACTAAAAACACAAAAATTAGCCAGGCACGGTGGCGGATGCCTGTAGTCCCAGCTACTTGGAGGACTGAGGCACAAGAATTGCTTGAACCTGGGAGATTGTATGAGGTGAGATCACACCATGGCATTCCAGCCTGGGCAAAAGAGCAAGACTCTGTCTCAAAAAATAAATTAGTTAATTAATTAAATTAAATTAAATTAAATTTGAATGTTTGGATGTTAATTATAAACTCCTAAAATAATTGATGAACAAATGAATAAATTGCAGTGTAAATTGCAAAATATTTTAAATGACTTCTAAAGAAAAATATGGAGGTCAAGCTCATGCTTGTAATCCCAGCACTTTGGGAGGTTCAGGTAGGAGGATCACTTGAGCCCAGGAGTTTGAGACCAGTCTGGGCAACATAAAGAGTCCCTGTCTCTCCAAAAAATTTGAAGGAATAAGCCAGACATGGTGGTGTGCACCTGCATTCCCAGCTACACAAGAGGCTGAGGCAGGAGGATCACTTGAGTCCAGGAGTTCAAGGCTGTGATTGTGCCACTGCACTCCTGCCTAGGTGACAGAGCAAGACCCTGTCTCTCACACACACACACACACACACACATACACACACACACACAGGTGTACTAAAGCTTTACGTACACAGCTAAATTTGACAAAAAACAAACAAACACTGATTTGCAGTCATCTACCAGAAAAGAAAGGCTGTATTTCATGATTTAATGTTTTATCTTAAAAGATTATGAAAATAACATCAAAGTAAACATGAAGAACTCAGAAGAAAAAAAATAAGAGTAGAAATGAATGAATTAAAACCAAAAGTACAAAAGAGAATATTAAAAAGGCAAGAATTGGTTTCTGAAAAATAATTAGTGAAGTGGATAAGACTTTCTAAAAGATTGATCAAGAAAAGAAAAAAGTATAAATTACCATATTAGGGAGTAAAAGTGGGCATTATATATATTACAAAATATAAATTACAGAATATTTTTGTAAATTACAAAATGAATTATTTAAAATATCATATATTTCATATATTCTCTTTCATATACATATGAAAGATAAGAGAATACTATGAGTAATTTTTGATCAATATATTTGTAAATCAAAGGAAATGAAGAAAGTCATTGTGAAACACAATTGACCAAAACAAACACAAGGAAAAAGAGAAAAATCTAAGTAATCCAACATATGATTTTTAAAAATGAATTTGTAATTTTAAAACATTTTACAAATAAATTTCCTGGCACAGATGGCTTTACAGGAAACCTTTCCAAACATATATAAAAGAAAGAACACCACAAAATCATAAATAAAGGTAAAACAAAGCATTTTGTTTTTCTTATTCTTAATCTAAAATGTAACTTTAAATTATTAATAGTTACAACGTATTGGATAATTATGGTACATAGATAAGTAAAAGGGATGACAACTTTGTCATAAGAAATGAGATGGAGGAATTGGAAATTCTCTATTGCAAGATATCTGTACTACATGTGAAGTGGCACAGTATTATTTGAAAATGGGCTTTGATTAATTTGAATTGAATAATGCAAATACTACAGTAATCACTAAATAATTTAGAATAAGTAATAATAAATTAAATTTAAAACTTTAAAATGCATATAATACATGTGCTAAGAGTGGAGATAAATGCAGTTATACAAAATGAATAATTAACGAGAGAAGAATTTTTTACAAGAAGGGAAAAAAACAGCAAATGCAACAAATAGAAAGCAGTTTAAAACATGTTAAATTTGAATCCAACTGTATAAACAATCACTGTAAATGTGAATGCTCTAAATACACTAAATAAGACAATATCAGAGCGAATAAAAACAAGTAAGATGCAACTATATGTTGTCTACCAAGAACCCACTTTAAAATGTAAAGTCTCAGATAGGTTAAATGTAAAGATATACCATGCTAATTCTAACCATGAGAAAGCTAGAGGAGTTATGCTAATTTCAAACAAAGCACACTTCAGAACAAGCACAATTTTGAAAGATAAAGAGGAGTAATACATAATGATAAAAGGGTTAATTTTCTAAAAGTAGAAACCAATCCTTAATGTGCATGTATCTAACAACACAGCATAAAAATATGCAAAGCAAATCTGATACAACTGCAAAGAAAAACTGACAAGTCCACTATTGTAGTGGGAGACTTCAACACCACTCGTTTAATAATTGACAGATCCAACAGGTAGAAATCTGGTAAGGATATAGATGGCCTTAAAAACATCATCAATCACAGTGATCTAATTGACATTTCCAGAAAACTCTATTTAATATGATGAAATATACTTTCTTCTCAAGCCCCCATGGAATATTCGCCAAGAACCACATTTCAAATCATAAAACACACCTTAACAAATTAAAAAGAATAGAAGTTATACAAAGTATGCTCTCAATGCATACAATAAACAAGAAATCAGTAATATAAAGTTGGGTGAAAAATATCAAACTACCTGGTGATTAAATAGCATACATCCAAATAACACATGATCAAAAAGCCTCAAGATAAATTTAAACATGTTTTAACTAAATGAAAATAAAACATCAATATTTGTGAGCGGCAACAAAAGCAATGATTACAGGAAAATTTACAATTACATGTATATGTTAGAAAGAAAGGGAAATATCTTAAATCAATGACTTAATCTTCTCCCTTAGGAAACAAGAGAAAAAAAAGAGTCATGTAAGCCTAAAGCAAGCAGAAGAAAAAAAAAAAAAACATAAAAAATAGAGCAGAAATTGATGAAATTAAAAACAAAAATAAAATAGAAAAAGGTAAACTAAAATCTATTTCTTTGGAAAGATCAATAAAATTAGTATGTAAGAAAGTAAGAAAAAGAGAAGACTTAAATTGCCAACATCAGAAACGAAAAAGAGGTTATTATTTTTTATTTTATGAAAATTAAAAGGATAATCATGGAATACTATGACAACTCTTTTCTTAGAAATTTGATAACTTAGATAAAATTGACCAATTCCATGAAGACAGAATCTACTAAAACTCATATAAAGAGAAACAGATAATCTGAATAGGCCTATATCGATCAAATAAGTTGAATTAATAATTGATAACCTACAATAAAAGAAATAATAGGTCCAAATGGTTTCATGACAGATTCTACCAACTGTTGAAGAATGAATTGTACTTATTCTCCACAATCTTTCTAGAAAAAAGAAGCAAAACAAACACCTCAACTCATTCTATGAGGACAATGCGACTCTAGCAACAAAACTAGATAAATATATTACAAGGAAAAAAGAAACAAGTGGTTCAGCATTTAAAAATCACCATAACTCACCACATCGAAAGGCTAAAGAAAGAAAAATCATATGACTAAATGCATAAAGTATTTGATAAAATCTAACGCCCTTTCATGATTAAAAATTAGCAAAAGCCAACTAAACAAAAACTCAGCAAACTAGGTATAGGAGGAATATCCTCAACTTGATAAAAATCTATACTCATGACCAGGCACGGTGGCTCATGCCTGTAATCCCAGCACTTTGGGAGGCCGAGGCAGGTGGGTCATGACGTCAGGAGATCAAGACCATCCTAGCTAACATGGTGAAACCCCATCTTTACTAAAAATACAAAAAAAAAATTAGCCGGGCATGGAGGTGGGTGCCTGTAGTCCCAGCTACTCGGGAGGCTGAGGTAGGAGAATGACACGATCCCAGGAGGCACAGCTTGCAGTGAACAGAGATCGTGCCACTGCACTCCAACCTGGGTGACAGAGCGAGACTCCGTCTCAAAAAAAAAAAAAAAATCTATTCTCGTATTTAATGGTAAGAAACTAAAATCAGAAACAAGGTAAAGATGCCCTCTCTTACAATTTCTATTCAGCCTGGTACTGTAAGTTCTATCTAGTGTGATAAGACAAGAAAACAAAATAAAATGTATATAGATGAGGAAGAAAGAACACTGTTTTTGCAGACAAAGTGATTGTCAATGTAGAAAGTCCCTCCTGGAACTAAGAAGCAAGTATAGAAAGGTGACAGGTTACAAGTTACTATACAAAAGCCCATTACTTTTCTATATACTAGCAATGAACAGTTGGAATTTAAAGTTATAAAAACAATACCATTTGCAGTAATACTATAAAACAAAATATACATGTATAAATCTAACAAAATATGTGTACAATCTAATTGTGGAAAACAACAAAGCTGTGATGAAATAAATCAAATGCCTAAATAAATGGAGGTGTTCCATGTTCATGGATTGGAAGACCCAATATTATTAAGATGTCAATTCGTTTCAACTTGATCTATAGATTCAATGCAGTTGCAATCAAATCTCAGTAAGCTCTTTAGCAAACTGATTCTCAAGTTTATATTTAAAGGCTAAAGACCTAGCATAGTTAACACAATACTCAAGAACAGAGCTGGAGGGATAAGAACCATGGAACAGATTAGAGAGGCCATACATAAGCCCATGCAAATACAATCAACTGAGAAAGGTGCAAAGTCAATTCAATAGTGAAAGCATAGATTTTCAACAAATTGTGCTGAATACTCACATGCAAAAAAAGGGTAAACTGGACAGACCTTATACCATTCACAAAAATTAAATCAAAATACACCTTAGTTTAAAATATGAATTGCTACACTACAAAACTTCTGAAAGAAAAGCAGGAGAAAATTTATGTGATGAGTTTTTAGATATAACATCAAATGCACAACCCGTGAAATAAAAAAAATTAATTGGACTCTATTAAAATTACAAACTTCTCTGCGGAAAACAATGTTAAGAAAATAAAAATACAAGCCATAGACTTGGATAAAATATTTGCAAGACGTATATCTCATAGAAGACTTGCATCCAAAATGTAGAGCTATCTCTTAAAAACCCACAATAAGAAAACAACCCAATAAAAATGGGTAGATCTGAAAAGACATTTCATCAAAAAAGATACACTGATGGTAAATAAACATATAAAATGCCCAATAACATTTGCCATTAGGAAGTTAAAATCAAAACAATATGGAGGTACTGCTAGGTACATCTATTAGAACGGGTAAAACAAAACAAATAAGAAAAAAAACCACTAACAATACCAATTGCTAAAGCAAATGCAGAGGAACAAGAATTTTTATTTGCTGCTAGTGGTAATGAAAAATGATATGACCACTTCGGAAGACAGTATGTGAGGTTCTTACAAAGCTGAACTTAGTCTTACGATCTAGCAGTCACGCTTTTAGGTACATACCTAATTGATTTGAAGAGTTATAACGAAACAAAAATCTACACGCAGGTGTTTAGAGCAGCTTTATGTACATTTGCCAATCCTAGAAAGAACCAAATTCTTCAATAGGTGAAGAGATACACAAATTGTGATACATTCATGCAATGGAACATTATTCAATGATAAAAATAAAATAACGAGTCATCAAAATTCACAGAAGAGCCTTAGTGTTGATTACTATGTGAAAGAAGCCAGTCTGAAAAGACTACAAACCTGTATGATTTTCATCATGAGGACATTCTGGAAAAGGCAAAACTACAGATAAAGTTAAAAAGTAAGTGATATCCAGGGCTCAGTGGGAGAGGGAGATGGTTAAATAGGTAAAATTCCCATGATTTTTAGGGTATTGAAACTATCCTGTACGATTATATAATGGTATATACTATAATGACATTATGCATTTATCAAAACCCATTGAACTTCACAATACATAGTGTGAACCTTAATGCATGCTAATTTTAAAAAAACATCTCTGAAATTGGAGGATTTTAGGAAGAAGTGTGGACTGTGGCAAGAGAATCTTAACAGTATTACAGATGTATGAAAAACTTCAATGAAAGGTTTGGAGGGAAAAGATACTGGCTAAATAAACTTTGGAAATTACTTGAGTTTGTAAAACTGAAAGTAAAATAAACTACATACAAGCGCTATACTCTAGTTAGTAAAGCTGTTTCTAGCAGGTACTAATACTGATGGTGCTATACTGTATACTGAAATTGAACAATTAAGTAAATGGATGGTGGATGGTGGACACAAGTTTCTCAGTTTAGGTGTGGGAGTTAACAGATAAGCAAAAAAAGTATGCCACAAGTATTCACATGATAATGGATTATATTTGGAGACATCAGTATGAACTCTTGTTTGCTTAAATTATAGATTTAGATTATTACAATTAAAATATTTACAAATATGTGTATAGACACCAATTAGTATCTTTCCTTGGTTTGGTTAGCTGATGACATGGACAAAATTCTTGAATGACACTATGATCAAAATGTACACAAAAGAGGCCGGGCGCAGTGGCTCACGCCTGTAATCCCAGTACTTTGGGGGGCCGAGGCGGGTGGATCACGAGGTCAGGAGATTGAGACCATCCTGGCTAACACAGTGAAACCCCGTCTCTACTAAAAATACAAAAAATTAGCCAGGCATGGTGGCGGGCACCTGTAGTCCCAGCTACTCAGGAGGCTGAGGCAGGAGAATAGCGTGAACCTGGGAGGCAGAGCTTGCAGTGAGCTGAGATTGCGCCACTACACTACAGCCTGGGTGACAGAGAGAAACTCTGTCTCAAAAAAAAGAAGTACACAAAAGAAATAGAAAACGAGAATAGCCCTATGTCTATTAGGAAAAATGAACTTGTAATTTACAACCTTCATCCACATAAAACTCTAGTCTCAGATGGCTTCATGAGTGAATTCCATCAAATATAAATTTAAAAATATAAAGGAAATTCTACAGAAACTTTTACATAAAATAGGAGAGACTTGCCAAGTCATTTTATGAAGACAACATCACATTGTTATACAAACCAGACTAAAACATTAGAAAAAAAAAAACTCTGAAAGACCTTTTTTTTTTTTCAGGAATATATTATCTTGTTAATATATTAGCAACTTGAACCTAGCAATATACAAAATGATAATACACCATATCATATAGAGTTTAATCTCATGAATGCAAAATTGGGTGAACATTAGATATTCAATCAATGGAATTTATAATAAAACAATAAATGTGGCCGGACGCAGTGGCTCACGCCTGTAATCCCAGCACTTTGGGAGGCCCAGGAGGGTGGATCACAAGGGCAGGAGATCGACACCATCCTGGCTAACACGGTGAAACCCCGTCTCTACTAAAACATACAAAAAAATTAGCCAGGAGCGGTGGTGGGCGCCTGTAGTCTCAGCTACTCGGGAGGCTGAGGCAGGAGAATGGCGGGAACCAGGGAGGCAGAGTTTGCAGTGAGCAGAGATTGCGCCACTGCACTCCAGCCTGGGAGACAGAGTGAGACTCTGTCGCAAAAAAAAAAAAAAAAAAAAAAAAACAAAACAATAAATGTGAGAAGATTATCATTTAAATGGATGGAGAGATAGCATTTGACAAAATTAAATTCATTCATGATTTAAAACCTCTCATCAAATTAGGAATAGGAGGTAATGTTTTCAACTTGATGAAGTGCACCCAGTAAAAGTAGAAGCTAATGTTATACATAATAGTAAAAGAAAATCTGACAAAATTGTCCTGATGATAAAAGAAGGTTTGAAGGAAACTATTTATTTGATTCCTGCCTATTAATTGACAATCTCTATTGCAGGCAAAGTCAAATAAGCACTTTATTCATTTTCATGGGAATGTAAATTGGTATAATCTTTCAGGAAATAAGCTGGGCAACATGTTCAAGGAACTTTAAAACGATCATATCCTTTGACCTAGAGTTTTTACCTTTTAGAATCTACTAGAGGATCTTATCAAAGATATAGGTAAATATTTATATATAAGAAAGTTCACTGGATAATTTGTTTTTCTTTGTAGAACCATGTTTTGAACTTGAACTTTAAAACTCCGATAAGATTACTTAACTTTCCTTTTAGAAAACACAGTTTGCCTTCAAAATTATTTAGGAACTAAATTGTTCCCTCCTCCTCCCATAAAGAGAAAGGCATACAACTATCCTGTTACCTCTCCTTAAGCCAGCAAAGAAAGGATAACCCTGTTGGTGACAGGACTAGTCTAAAAGAGCCTCTCAGCTAATGGGCAATGAACAGAAAAATAAATAAATAAATAAATAAATAAAAGCTATGTTCCTCAAAGTGTCTGAAGGCAGACGACATCCTGTGCAACTGCCCCGTCTTGGAAAAGTTTGGCCAAAGTTTTTATCTATCCAATTCAGTAGAGCATTGATTTGACAAGTGCTAACCAGAAGCTGCGCTCTAAGTTCTAGCAGTTGGACTTTCTCTGTTAAAATTAGGATGCTTTTTCATCCATATGCTTTTGGCATCATTCCACCCATCTTCCTTAGAGTCTAGGAAGTTATCTCTATTTGGTGACTTACCTTTTTAAATAATGTTTTTCTTCCCATTACCTTAGGTTGTTTACAGAGATGTATAGCCCTTTAATTAAAAACAAGACTATAATTTTATAATCCAGAGCTATACACACACACATATGTATATACACACATCTATATGCCAATAAGTAATCTGTATATGTACACATAATTTTTTCACACACACATAATTTTTACAGCATTGCTTAATGTGAGATTATTGGCTCGAAGGACTGAAAAGGGATCTTCTGATCAGTGGGGTTTTTTGGCTGAGATCTCATACTACAATAGCAGCAACAACAATGTCAACCATCAAAATAGCCATTAGGAAGAGATGGGTTAAAAAATTGTGTTATTAATATATAATGGAATATTTTTCACTCAACAGTTATGTTTTTGAGCAAAGAGCATGAGAACATTTCACATTTTATACGATAGGTGCTCAACATTTCTTGAATCAATTTATTTTTATGTGTTTTACAATATTGGCATAATAATTTATGCAAGTTAAATGTTTTTCCCCATTTATCAGTATCATCATGTCTATAAATCCTCATTGAAAATGCATTTTACATACTACACAGTATTTTACTACAAGATATTTTACTACCTAAAGTTTTATTATATGTTAGTACACAAATTAAGAATAACTATGATACCACACATGATACTGGCCCCAGGATAAAATATAGATAGTTTTTTCCAGGGTTAATTCATTGTACCCTGTTGATAAATATTTGCTAATTTTCTCTTAAGATTTACACATCTATCTTTACCCTCCCCCGCCACCAAAAGTATGGCCCCACATGGAAGCAATTCTCTAATTATCTAAGGCTATTAAAGAAGATTCCATTGTAACTACCATGAAATAATTATACTTGTATAAAATTAATTAGTTTATAAGTTTGCCCTTTCATACTGAGTATACCATTTGCAACTTAAAATAGCTCTATTATATTGGCATGAGAAGGCATTAATCTCATTTAGCAATGAAAATACTGAAATCAGAGAAGTTAAGTGAATTACCCAAAGTCACCTGAATAATTAGCAGTGAAATCATGGCTTAATTTTCTGACACTAAATTCAATCAGTGTCCTTTCACTACGTCTTCGGTCTCCTGCGATGTTTTTCTGTAATAAATAGAAAACATCAATCATGATTTTGCATAAGAAGCACATGGCATTTCTTGACTATACGTAACCAATACCCATGTACCAATATAAAAACTTATTTTTGTTTCACTGTAGTTCTGTTTGTTTGTTTGTTTTTACCAGGTTTATTTAGCTGAACCTCAGGTATATTGAAATTCTAGGAGAAATATTTCTATTGCCTCAGCAACCAGATTTTAAGAAGTGTTCTAAGTTCTCATTTTGCAACAGAATTGATAGAGCTTAACAGATGGCTAAATCTTAATTCTAAATTTCAGTGCAGAGTCACCGGAATCTAGGTCGACACTGGGACAATAGGCAGCACTGTCTGAGAGCTTCATGGTGGAATGGTCCTAGAGCTTTCGGTAGGCATAAGAATCACTTCGGGGAGTTTTAAAATGCAGACTCCAAAGATCTATTTCTGATTGAGCATAACAAATTTGGGGGGTTTGAAATTAGAATCTGCATTTTAACAAGATCTCCACATAATTTTAATGTGGGCACTTATTAGACACATTTCTGTAAAGCCCTGCAGACTTGTTTTTTCATGTGGGATGTTTGGCAAACAGTGAAAAGGCTTCAGAATCCAAATATCCCTTCACAAAGATTATCTGCCATATAATAATGTCCTTTTAAGCATGAGCACTTCTGTCTCTTGTCCTTCATTCACCCCAAAGATGACATTGGCGATTAAATGAAAGAAAGTGTCAAATTAGAGTCAGGACATTTGATAGCTGTTTCACCTTAGTATCTCCAACCTAACATAGAGAACAATCTCTGCCTAGACCAGTGCATACAGTGGTTATGGAAATGAAATGAGAAATAAGAAAGCTTCAAAAACCAAATTTCAAAATAAAAGAGTATGTCTCAGATTAATTGTTCTCAAACTGTTTTTTATATTAGATCTTGGGGAGCTTTCAAAACTTCTGATGCCCAGGCATTAGTATATATATTTTTAAACTTTCCAAGAGATTTCAGTGTACAACCAAGTTTAAGAACCAGTGTATTAGACCAATCCTTACATTTTGCCTTAGTGCATTCACTTTTGCCTTAGTGCATTCAATCTCTTAAAAAATGAATAAGCACTGATAAACTCTTGCTGTAGAACTGATTGATTGGATTCTTTAGGATCAGCTGCACTCTCACCATAAATCAGCAGTGTTTTATGTTGGGCATGAGCAGAGCTGCCAAACAGGCCATTTTCTTTCTGTCCTTCAACATCGCTTCCTCTAGGTAACTCACTGGCCTTGGATTAAGGAAATTGGCAACTAAATCGAGTCTCAGGAAAAGCTGCCATACTGTACTTTGCTGCAGGGGAAAAGATCAGCCCTTCATTTCTGGGAATTCTTAGTCATAAGCCACATGTCATCAGCCATACCAACCATTTAGTTCCATTTCCCTTCAGGTGAGACTGAGTCACTTCTCCAGAATGAGGACAGCAATGCAAGATGGTAGAGAGAAGAGACTTGTTACCAACGTGGGAATAAGGACAGCTTATCTCACATTATTTATTCAACATACATGCCTCTGGGTACCATTAGTTCAGAAAAATCATTAAATTATTCAGGCACCAGTCTAGATAAGGTCCTTCACCTCATATAAGATTCATTTCAGGTTTCTGATACAGATCAGCACCTAATCCCCAAACTTATTTTGAAATTAAGAAGCAGTACCACGTGATGGAGAGAGTCTGTTGCACCAAAATGACATGGTAGGAGACTTTATTTGTCCACCTTGGCCTTCTAACAGCTGCAAAAGTATTCAGACCTTCAACATTGCTCCAAGCCCCTTCATATTTACCTGCACCAGAGAATCGGTCTCACCAATTCACACCCCTAACTATTCCGGCAGAATATATGTCAGTTTACAAAATCTCTAACCCCACGCTACTACTACCACCACCATTAATTCTAGCTGCAACATTACAAGATGACAGCTTGCATTTCCATACCCTCTTAATTTCCCTACTAGTAATGTAAAGAGACTGTATTTACATGTGGCTTTGATCCAGCTGTATGAGTGTAAGTCGTTAACATATTGTTTCTGAATCTCATTTCCTTCATCTGTAAAATGGAGTAATTCTGACTTAATAAGGTGTTGGGAGTTTGTAATATCATGTTAAAATTAAGAAAACACTCTGTAAACTAGAAAACTGTTACAAATTAGATTATATTATAATTCTTCAGTAACCCAGGATGCCCAAACACTTCCCCCTTCATTTGAAATATTATCCCGTCATTCTGTCTTATGAAGATGTCCCAATGTTTCAGGATCTGCAACAGGATGCCTACTGTGTTAGGAACTCTACGGCCCCCTTTTGTGCAAGGTGATGTTAGTGTGACACAGTAGCAAGTGCATTGGATAATGTCAGAAAATCTGTGGTTTATTCTCATGACTGTTCTTAGTAATTTAAGTTCCATGAATGTCATTTTTCTCACCTGTGAAAATGAGAATTAGATCTATCTCAAAGATTTAAGATTTACATTTAATATTTGTGACAGCACTCATAAATCATTAAAAATATATATAAAATTATCAGATTATGATGAAGGGTAATTAAATATTATGGTGCTGGTTAACTATCCTTAGTCAAGTCTCTGGTATAATAATTTCATCTATCTACCTATGTGAGATTGTTGCAATGTTGAAGTTTTAGGATCCAGCTATGGGGTGGTTTAGGGTCAAAATCAATAGCCTTTGAGTCATTCCAAGCCCACCTTTACATAGATGCATGCATATACACACACCTTTTACTGAATCAAGAGTCTAAGTTTCTAGTTCCTCCCCTGTTTCCAAAACCCACTCCTCATCGTCCATCTTCCTTGTTAATCTTGTCTTCTCTGATGATAAATCTTTTCGCTCGCTAAGATAATTTTTAGCACAAACTTTTTGTCTTTGACCCCCTTTCCTTCTCCTTTCACAATATTTATTAAAGAAGCTCATACAGTTTTATAGCTTTCACTAACATGCATTTATTAAGAGTGTAATATCAGCCAGCTCTTGTGCTTTATGCAGGTGACTTCTGAATTTATAACTTTGGTGTTTGAGGTTCTCTTCATTTCTAGTCCCACAATTTCAACTCCCTGTCAGACTTCTGCTAGAATTCCCATCAGCACTGATAATAATAATAAATAATATTATAAAATAACCCATATGGTGCCTAAACCCAAAACCTCTCCTACCTAACTTTTTCACCTCGCATTCTTGTTACCACTCCTACAACTTTTCAGGCTATAAATCCATCTTTAATCAAGTGACTGCCAAATACTGACAATGTTTCTTTCATGATATTTCTCAGACATATTTCCCTGACAACCACTAATCTATTTACTGTCGCCACAGTTTTGCCTTTTCCAGAAAGTTGTAAAGCTATAATCATACAGGTTGTAGCCTTTCAGACTGGCTTCTTTCACTTGGCAAAATGCATTTAAGGCATTTCCGTGTCTTTTCATGGCTTGATGGCTCCTTTGTTTTTAGTGCTGAATAATATTTCATTTTATAGAAGTAGCAGTTTATTTATCCACTCACCTATTGAAAGGCATCTTGGTTGCTTCCAAGTTTTGGCAGTTATGAATAAAGCTGCTATCAACATTCATGGGCAGGTTTTTCTGTGGACATGAGTTTTCAATTTGTTTGGATAAATACTAACCAGCATGATTGCTGGATCATATGGTAAGAGTCATCCCTCAGTATCATAGAGGATTGGTTTCAGTACCCCCTGCAGAAACCAAAATCCATGGATGCTCAAGTTCCTTATATAAAATGGCACAGTATTTGCATATAACCTATGCACATCTTCCTATACACTTTAAATCATCTCCAGATTACTTATAATACCTATTATAGCGTAAATGCTATGTAAGTAGTTGTTATACTGTAATGTTTTTATTTGTATTTTTTTATTGTTGTATTGTTATTTTTATTGTAGTGGTTTTATCTTTTCAAATATTTCCAGTCTGCGTTTGGTTGAATATGCTGATGCAAAACCCTTGGATATTGAGGGCTGACTGTATTTAATTTTTTTAATATTAATTTAATTAATATTTGCAAGAAACTATCAAACTATCAACCAGAGTGGCTGTACCACTGACATCCCCATCAATAATGAACGGGAGTTCCTGTTGCTCCACATTCTTACCAGCACTCGATGTTGTTAGTGTTTGGGATTTAAACCATTTTAACAGGTATGTAGTGGTATCTCATTTTAATTTTCTAATGGCATATGATATTTAGCATCTTTTCATATTATTACATGCCACTTATATCTCTAGTTTGGTGAGATGACTGTTCATATATTATGACCACTTTATATTTGAGTTGTTTGTTTTCTTATTGTTGAGTTTGAAGATATCTTTCTATATGTTGTATACCAGTCCTTTGGAGATATATCTTATGCAAGTATTTTCTCTAAGTCTATGGATTATAGTTTCATTTTCTGGACATGTTTTTCACAGAGCTGCTTTAAATTTTCATGAAGTCCAACTTATCAATTTTTTCTTTTATAGATTGTGTTTCTGGTGCTGTATATAAAAGGTTACCACCGAACCCAACGTAAACTAGATTTTCTATATTGTTTTCCAGTTTTGCATTTTAGATTTGGCTTTATGATCCATTCTGAGCAAATTTTTGTGAAAAGTATAAGGTCTGTGTCTAGATTCATTTTGTTTTGTATGTGGGAGTCCAGTTGTTTCAGTGCCGCTTATTGAAAAGACTATTTTTACACATCCTATTGCCTTTGCTCTTTTGTCAACTGTGAGTTGGCTATATTTGTGCAGATTTATTTCTGGGCTCTTTATTATGTTCCATTGACTTATTTTTCTTTTTCCCAATACTACATCATCTGGAATACTGTAACATTATATTAAGCCTTATAGTTAGGTAGTGCCAGTCCTTCAACTTTGTTCTTCTCTTTCAATATTGTGTTGAATTTGCTGAAAGATTCTTTTATCATGAATAGGTATTTTATTTTATCAAAGGCTTTTTCTGCATTTATTGATAGGATAATATGATCTTTCCCTTCTTTAGTTTATTTTTTATTATACTTCAAGTTCTGGGGTACATGTGCAGAATATGTAGGTTTGTTACATAGGTATACACATGCCATGGTGGTTTGCTTCACCCATCAATCCATCATCTACATTAGGTATTTCTCCTAATGCTATCCTTCCCCTGGCCCCCCTCACTCCCCGACAGGTCCCAGTGTGTGATGTTCCCCTCCCTGAGTCCATGTGTTCTCATTGTTCAACTCCCACTTACGAGTGAGAACATGTGGTGTTTGGTTTTCTGTTCCTGTGTTAGTTTGCTGAGAATGATGGTTTCCAGCTTCATCCATGTCCCTGTAAAAGAACGAACTCATCCTTTTTTATGGCTTCATAGTATTCCATGGTGTATATGTGCCACATTTTCTTTATCCAGTCTATCACTGATGGGCATTTGGGTTGGTTCCAAGTCTTTGCTATTGTGAACAGTGCTGCCATAAACATATGTGTGCATCTGTCTTTATAGTAGAATGATTTATAAACCTTTGGGCATATACCCAGTAATGGGATCGCTGGGTCAAATGGTATTTCTGGTTTTAGATCCTTGAGGAATTGCCACACCGTCTTCCACAATGGTTGAACTAATTTACACTCCCACCAACAGTGTAAAAGTGTTCCTATTTCTCCATGTCCCCTCCAGCATCTGTTGTTTCCTGACTTTTTAATGATTGCCATTCTAAGTGGCATGAGATGGTATCTCACTGTGGATTTGATTTGCATTTCTCTAATGACCAGTGATGATGAGTTTTTTTTCATATGTTTGCTGGCCACATAACTGTCTTCTTTTGAGAAATGTTTGTTCATATCCTTTGCCCACTTTTTGATGGGGTTGTTTTTTTTTCTTGTAAATTTGTTTAAGTTCCTTGTAGATTCTGGATATTAGTCCTTTGTCAGATGGATAGATTGCAAAAATTTTCTCCCATTCTGTAGGTTGCCTGTTCACTCCGATGATAGTTTCTTTTGCTGTGCAGAAGCTCTTTAGTTTAATTAGATCCCATTTGTCAATTTTGGCTTTTTTTTGCTGTTGCTTTTGGTGTTTTAGTCATAAACTCTTTGCCTATGCCTATGTTCCGATTTTTTTTTTTTTTTTTTTTTTGACAAGGTCTCACTCTGTCACCCAGGCTAGAGTCCAGGTGTGATCACAGTTCACTGCAGCCTCAAACTCCTGGGCTTAAGAAACCCTCCCATCTCGGCCCCCCACATAGCTGGGACTACAGAGACATGCCACAATATCCAGCTTTTTTTTTTTTTTAACTTTTTTTTGTAGAGACAGGGTCTTCCTATATTGCCCAGGCTTTTAGCCTGTTGATGTGGTGGATTAAATTAATTAATTTAAGTGGATGCTGAAATAGCCTTGCATCCCTAAAATAAATCCCACTTGGTCATAATTCTTTTTGGAGGTTGTTGCATTTCATTTGCTAATGGTATCTTGAGGATTTTTGCATCTATGTTCATGAGTGCCAACTACCTTGTAATTTATGGATTTTAAAATGTAGTTGTAACTATCATAAAATTGCTTCATATAACTTGCAGTTTATTGTGGATTTATTTATTCATTTTAACATGAAGAACTCAGGATGTTATATTTAATTTGTATTATCCCAGAATGTAGCAAGCTGTGTGGCATATAGGAAGATATTAAATAAATGTTCATTCATTCAACTGATCAACTGAAAAAGTAACCATGTGATAAGTAAGTGCATATTTAGATCCCACTCTGTATGAAACTGGGCTAATTAATGGCAACACACGGGTGAATCAAACTAAACTCTGTCTTTATGGATATCACCAGACACTACTTGAGACATGGTTAAATTAGAATTGTTATAATTATGAGATCTACTCTAAAGTTGGAACCACAGTCAATGTAAAAATTGGCCAAAGAACAAGATCCTCCGTTTGAAAGCTAATTCTCTATACTGCAAAGCAAATTTTCAGTAGATATTCAAGGTATTCAAATAGCACAAATTATAGTTGGAAATGTATCTATTATGCAAACAAAGGGGTTATAAATAAAGTTTGTGAGGCTGGTGGATATGGGATTTTTATTTTTTCTTGACTTCTTTTATCAATCAATTTAATTCTTTCTTCCCTGATCACTCCCCTTCACCACTAACTTATTGAACCCCATAGTAAGCAATGAAATGGATACTCAGAGTATGAATAAAGCACTGGTAGAAAACGCTTGTAGTAACAAAGGCAGGACGAATGTGTATTATTGGTTTTTCTACTCAAGTGCAATGCAGAACCTTGTCATAGGAATCTGAAGAATAGAGGCAGAAAGAAAGTAATTCTTTACAAAATAAAAGGATATTGGGCGAGGTTTGTCATCTATAAAGATATGTCTTCATTCTTTATGTCATTTATTTAACAAATGTTTACCAACTTCTTAGCATGTGCCAAGCAGGCCTTACGGTAAGTACATTTGAGATGAATAAACCATGATCTCTATGCCTTCAAGAAACATATAGTCAATTAGGAAAGACAAGATAAGCACATAAGTAACTCTAACACAGTATCTAGCATAGTATAGGGGATCAATAGTTATTTAATGAAATTTAATTTAATTGATTCAATAATTATTTATAGAGCATGTAGTACTTTCCAAACCCTATTCTGGGTGCTTGGGATACACCATTGAACAAAACAGACAGACAAAATCCTTGCTCTCAAGTTGCTTTTGTACTTACAAGGGAAAAATTGTATTGAGAGAGATAAGTTGCAAGAACTCAAAGGAGAAATGCAGATAAAATGTTACTAGCATTATACTGAAAGGTGGAATGGTTACAGTGGATGGGGGAGAGCCAAGGAATGTCATCCATACATTACAGCCCCATTTTGTTTTGTTTTCTGTTCTTCTTTGGAGATTCAGAAGAAATGCAATCCAAGCAGAAAGAGACAGATGAGTCAGTCTCCAGTGAGCAGCTGGGTGTGCATGTGTCCTGGATCCTCAGGCACTTCATTGAATCTATATGCAATGGACATGTGGCTGGGACTACTAAGACATAAAGTTGGAGAGTTAGATGAATGCCTACAAACTTTAAGTCGCATGACTCTATAGCATGCAGAGGGAACCTAATAAAGATTTTTAAAGAGAAGGATGATGTTATTCGAGTGATGTTTCCAGAAGGATGGATGTGGTAGTGCGTCCAGAATTGGTTCCTTCCAGTGGGTTCTTGGTCTCACTGACTTCAAGAGTGAAGCCGTGGACCCTCGCGGTGAGGGTTACAGGTCTTAAAGATGGTGTGTCCGGAGTTTGTTCCTTCAGATGTTCAGACATGTCCAGAGTTTCTTCCTTCTGGTGGGTTTTGTGGTCTTGCTGACTTCAGGAGCAAAGCCACAGACCTTCACAGTGAGTGTTACGGCTCTTAAAGGTGGCGCGTCCGGAGCTGTTCATTCCTCCCAGTGGGTTCGTGGTCTTGCTGACTTCAGGAGTGACGCCGCAGACCTTCACAGTGAGTGTTACAGCTCATAAAGGTAGTGCGGACCCATAGAGAGACCAGCAGCAAGATTTATTGTGAAGAGCAAAAGGACGCAGCTTCCACAGCATGGAATGGGACCCCAGTGGGTTGCCACTGCTGGCTCTGGTGGCCTGCTTTTATTCCCTTATTTGGCCCCATCCACATCCTGCTGATTGGTCCATTTTACAGAGAGCTGACTGGTCCATTTTACAGAGTGCTGATTGGTCCGTTTTGACAGAGTGCATTTACAAACCTTTAGCTAGACACAGAGTGCTGATTGGTGCATTTACGATCCTTTAGGTAGACAGAAAAGTTCTCCAAGTCCCCTACCCAATTAACTAGACACAGAGCCCTGATTGGCGCATTTACAAACCTTTAGCTAGACAGAAAAGTTCTCCAAGTCCCCACCCCACCCAGAAGCCCAGCCGGCTTCATGTCTCAGTAGTGTCATTGAGAATTAAAGAAAGGAATTGCAGCAAAGGCATATTTATGTTAATTTAAAATAATAAAATAGTGTGCCTGTGGATCTGCTCTAGTCTAAGGACAGAAGCTGAAGTTTGTGCCCATGGACTATGCATCAAAATCTGTGCTCCTGAAGAAAGGCACCAAAATACTAGAGAAGAATGTTCTGCAAAGGCATTGCTGGTCTTTCTATGTCTACCTTGATATTTATAAGTCTCCTGAGGAGATTCTACTTTCTCTATGGAATGATATTACATAATCATTTAGGAGTTTGACTTCAAGGCCCGCACAATCTATCTATTGCATCATACATGACACAAGATCCAGGCACAGAACAATGTGTTAAGATGATGACTCTACCATTGTACTCACATTTGCCTCCAGGGAAAAGAAGGGCACTCTTGTCTCCAAAATATCTAACTCCTTTTCATCTCAGCCGTTGTGGCTCCACCTTATTTCCTTGTCATGTGAAGCTGAAGAAATAAGAGCAAAGCAAAGGGAATGAGCAGAAGATATCACAGCTTTTCTTGGAGTGGTTAGTCTCAGGAGGGGAGAGAAATGGTGAAAATTATTGGGGAAAAAGCAAGACTGACAAGGTAGTGAGAGATACATAACTGTCTCCCACAGAGACCAAACAGGAACACACCCAAGGCTAGGGGAAGTTGGGAAATAAGAAAAATAAAAACAGAAGATAAAACATGAGGAATAACAACCTGAAACGACACACATACACACAAATGGCTATTGGGTGGTTCCCAGCCATCCTAGTGAAAAAGTGTATCAAATAATTAAGTTGGCAGATGGAGTGGAAGAACCACCCAGAGCCAGCTTGGGCAGGGCTTCTGACTGTTTCTAAGATAAAGCATCCTGGAGCCCTGGGAGAAAAGACACGGCACCTTTTTTTTTTTTGGTTGTTTTGTTGTTTTGTTTTGTTTTATTTTGTTTTGTTTTGTTAAGGAGGCCTTAGATTGTTCAACTCCTACTTTTTTCCCATTCTCTCTCTTGTAATGTGCTGTACTACTTTGGAAATAACAATTTTACTGTGAACAGAGGTAAAATTTTTATTACAATTTTAGAGAATGACATGGCTGAGATCTATGGAATGTTTAGAGCATGAAATGAACTTTAAACACTAGAATTGTTTACTCTATCTTTTCTGTTCCTATTTACTTACTTATATACATGTATGCCCTTAGCTGTCATGCTTTTCACTGCCTGGCAAACTCCTGTTCATTTTTCTACACTTAACAATTAATTTAATTCTCATGTGAACCTTCACTTTCCCTCTCAAGCTACACCTGACTTTGTCATTCCATGTTATTCCATTCCATGTATATGCCTTCATTCGCAGCGATTACAAGGTGTTTAATATTTTAAGGTTTATCTTTCCCTCTAAGTAGACCTGAGGGCCAGGGCTATCTGATTCATCTTTGTTTTCCCCATGCAAATAATGCAATCCTTGGTACATGAGGAGGGAACAATATATTTAGGGGCAGACGATAGGTACTAATAAAATAAACAAATGAGCAAATGAGTTGGTTGACCTCTTCCCTTCTCTTCCTGACACTACGGGTGTAATTAGTGCTTTCTAGGGCACTGTGAGGACCTGCCACTCCCATGCCCTATCCTTGTGACTGGCCCCGTGGGAATCTGCCTGGCTTTTGCCGGATAGGTCACCCTCTCTTTTGGCTGGAGAATGATCAGGCCTGGGTGTTGGAAGTCAGATACACCACTGAGTCACAGTACCTCAAGGCACTGTGGTTCCACTCCATGTGTGAAAGGTCTCTCTGCAGCATTCTTGCAAGATGAGTTTTCTAATTAGCTTTCCCTTATAAGGTGCCAGAGGGGACGGTTGGTCACCATTAGAGCCTACAGATGGGAAAACAGTGGCCAAGAGACTTTGCCTAAGGCTACTGGGTGGGCCGAAGCCTTCCAGTTAACATCTGGTGAGAATTTAATGACTCAGTGCTCTATTCCCCACCCAAGGTTCTCTCACCCACCAGTTCCTTTCATTCTGCTGAGCCTTGACCTCAAGAGCATGAAATTGAATGTGATATGATTCTACGACTGCGCTACTGGCTACATTTCTCACTGGTGACAGGAAAGCATGGTCTGAGGTGACTTTGTCTTTAAATGGGTAGAAGAGGGCAGACTGCATCTCTGAGTATACTTGAACCTAACACCTTAGTTTAGGGTTGCTCTCCAGAAAAACTTGAGAGAAAGCCTAAGAATTTGCAGAGTGGTCAAGAGATTGAATAATAACTGAGTAGCAATAATACTAAGATGGGTTATGTCTTTTGACTATTTAAAGGACTTTTGTATACCACTGCATGCAGCCTTATGAAATAAAGTGTGTATACACACACACACACACACACATCTAGGATAAAATTAATAAATGGTTCAGTGTTAAAGATTGGAAAATACGGGAGGAAAAACAAAAAACTGACATATAATGCCATCATCTCGATCTAACTAGTGTTAGTATTTTTGTGTTTCTCTTTTCTATTTTTATTAAATAACATAGTTCCTAATATAGTAAAAAAGTGACAATTAAAATTTTTATTTATGGAGGAGGATCTGAGATAGCAAGATGGCTGGAAGAGTAGTTCAGGAATGGAGAGAGAATCAGTAGTTCTGATGACTTCATGTGTGATCTTGAGTAGACCTTAAAATTTCTCTTAGTCCTTAATTTTTGCCCCTACAGAAGGGCAGGAAATTTGAAGCCAATGTCAATACAAGCTCAGTGCCCTAAGTTGAAGGTTACACCTTAAATACCAAGAATTAATGTGATGAGAAGTTAGTCTACATGCAGTAGACAAAGACACTGAAATACACCCTTTAACTTCAGAGCTACTGCCAGGATTTCTATGTATCAAGGGACTGTCTTATGAATTAATTTTTTTTTTTTTTTTTTTGAGATGGAGTTTCACTCTTGTTGCCCAGGCTGGAGTGCAATGGCACAATCTCGGCTCACCACAACCTCTATCCCCCAGGTTCAAGTGATTCTCCTGCCTCAGCCTCCCGAGTAGCTGGGATTATAGGCATGTGCCACCACCTCCGGCTAATTTTTTTATTTTTAGTAGAGACAGGGTTTCTCCATGTTTGTCAGGCTGGTCTCGAACTCCCAACCTCAGGTGATCCACCCACCTCAGCCTCCCAAAGTGCTGGGATTACGGGCGTGAGCCACTGCGCCCAGCAGCAGGAATTATTTACCTGATCTCCATCCTTTTTTTTTTTGTGCCCATATTTTCAGGTTGTCAAGGTCTAAGAAAGGAAAGGGATGAGGTAGCTTAAACGACTGTAAGATGAGCAGCTCTTCTATCATTTAAATCCAAATAAACTAGGCAACAAGGGAATCATCACATCAACCCTCCTACACTAGTAGTTAGCTGTAGTATAAAAGGTAGTTGGCCAGGCGTGGTGGCTCACACCTGTAATCCCAGCATTTTGGGTGGCCAAGGCAGGTGGATCACCTGAGGTCAGGAGTTCAAGACCAGCCTGGGCAACATCGTGAAACCCTGTCTCTACTAAAAATACAAAAATTAGCTGGGCATGGTGGTGTGTGCTTGTAATTCCAGCTACTTGGGAGGCGGAGACAAGAGAATTGATTGAACCCAGGAGGCAGAGGTTGCAGTGAGCCAAGATCACGCCCCTGCACTCCAGCCAGTGTGACAGAGTGAGACTCTGTCTCAAAAAAAAAAAAAAAAAAAAAAAAAAAGAAAAAAGTTTTCTGCGTTCAAATTATCTCCCATTTAATGATTTGAACACACCTGTTCTGTGGGCCTCATACACTCTCCTCTGACACCCAGACATCACAACAAGAGAACGCTACCTAGAACAGGCAACAATTGGAGGAGATGAAAAAATGTTCACCCTGGGTAGGGCATGCCTCTCCAGACTGGGAAAGCTAGTTGGAGAAGAACAAGAATAAAGGACATCTGGGTTTTCATTTTTGCCTTGCTGGCCTGTGGTTTCTTGAGATTTTCTTACCATAAATTCCCCACTATTTACGAGAGAATTTTGATTCTGTGGGTTCAGAGAGACCAGGTCGGCTGTGGAAGAAAAGGGCGAGGGCTAGTGGCATTCACTTACTCCTGGGCTCTGAGCTCTGGGCTCTCTCTGGGAGAGAGAGGATCCTTCTATATACTTCTTAGTGCGTAACCCAGTCTAAGGTAGAAAAGAAGAAGCTCTCAGGGCAAATGTTCTATCCAGGACATTGGCTGGAGCATTCCTTGTCTTGTATCATATTGTGGATCAGCAGCAAAAGGCAGAGAACAACTCAGGGATATAATTTACAGAAATATCCAAACATTGTTGTCTGAACAAAACTCTGTTGAGTAAATGGTGATGGTGACGATGGGATGATCATAATTACTATTATTGATGTGTTCTGTATGGCGCTTTACATGCATTATTCTTTCTACGACCCAGTAAAAATAGGTATTATTTCTTCCATTGCACAGAGGAGGAAGACAATGTTCAGAACACAAACAACTCACCCAAAATCCCACAGCTAGTTATTAACCAGGACAGTATTGAGGTTTCCATAGCCTGTGAAATGTCTTTCACTATTTGCTGTTCCTAGTTTTGTGTTAGAGTCTTGGGTTTGGTCTGTTACAGAGAATGCAGGATGCAAATTCTGGAGACTCCTGCCCCTAACATGTCTGGGCTACTGATCCGAGTAACCCTCACAGGTAGATCTAACTTAATTGGGTACAGCTAGATGGCATTTTGTAGCAAAGGCTGTGAGCCTAAAGGCTGGGGGTGGGGAGCGGTTCAGCCTTCATGAATTGCAAATAATTTTTCAAGGTATCTTCTTAGGGAAGAAAGAGAGTTGGGGTCTCAGGATGATGGGGAGAAGGAAATGCAGTGGGGCCCAGTGTAGAAATAGGAGGCCAATATTTATTTTCTACCTCTGTTAGGGCAGATCACAGCTCACTTATTTTCCTTCAGCCTCAAACAAGTTTTTTTTTTTTTTAATTTAGAAAAGAGAGAGATTATCTTTAAACAAAAGTGGCACCAATATCCTGCCATCCTGATTAAAAGCAGGATGAAGATAAAATGATTTCTCTACCCCTCATGGCCTACAAAGCCAACGCCCCCCAGGGAAATGGCCTTCTCCCAGCGGCAGCCCAGCTCTTCACCTTTGAAGCTGCCTCTAAACCTGTTTGCTTTTGGAGCTCCAATAAGATTTGTGCTTGCTGCCACGGGCTGGCCCAGATAGGCTGCTCATGCGGAGACTATGGCTGTCTTCCCGGGTGAACAACAATGATAGTTAATTACATCAACCCAATTAGCAGCAGCCCCCACTTTGTGCAAGCAAGGCCCACCTGTGGTCTTACCTATGTCTGGCAAAGGGCCCCTGGGCCTTAATGGGGAAGCTGGTGAATTGGGAAGCTAGAGGTTTAGCAGTGACCTCCTTTCAGAACCCTCTTTTCTTGGAGATAAGTGAGGGAACTGGAAAAAGACCAATGCCTTACACCATGGTCGGCTAAACAGCCTGCAGATCATAATGGTTTTCTGATTATTCTGCTAGGTAGGAACGGTCTTCCCTCAGCACTTAGTGGATGATCAGAGGTGGAACTTTATCAGATTTTGCCTTTGGTAATGAGGCTGTGTTTGCCTTGCCTCTAATAGAACACTGAGAACAAAGCCCTCTCTATGGAAGGTGGGAGGTAGACAAGAGAATGTGACAGCTGTTTTCCTTGGCTCCACACTCATGTTTTCCAGCCTTTACAGGGAATCAGAAGTGCTGGGTTCAAAGGCTAAATCTAATCACCTATTAGCTGCTTACCTTGGGCAAGTTACTTAAACTTTCTGAGCCTTGCTTTTTTATTTGTTAAAAATGTGTCTAGACAAACTGTAGGGGTGGAGAGCAAACCAGTGATTGCCCAGGAATGAGTCAGGAGGGAATGATACAAAGGGCAGCGGAGTGGGTGGGAGGAGAAAAGTTCTGTGTCATGATTATAGTGGTGGTCTCACAGCTCCACGCCTTTGTCAAAACCCACAGAAGTGAAACTGAAAATAATGAATTGTACTGTATACACATTTTAAAAGCAAATAAATTCTAAAGAGTGATTAAAATAAGGGTGAGGATAATAATAAAAGATTTGAAAACATCTAGTACAATAAATGGCTCACATATGTACTAAATACATATCAATTGCTTTCTTTTCTGAGTCTGTTTCCTCATTCATAAAATGAAAATTAAAATATTACTTCTTATAATCATAAAACATGTTATCTTTGTCATAAGTATGGTACGATTATAAGATTTTGAATGTAAACACTTTATCGGTAGTCAAGATGTAGCAATTCATTCATTCATTCATGTTTTTTGAATGCTCTTGTTGGGTTAGGCCTCATGGTGGGCGTTGCTGTTAAAATTTTAACAGAACCAATCCCTCCCATCCCAATGTAGCTCACAGTCTAGGGAAAGAGAGAGTGATGAAAACATGATTGTAATAAATGCTACATGTGTGAAGTTCCAACAGCTATAGATGTGTATCTAAGAGGCATCTAATGCAGACTTGGAGGACCAGAGAAAACTGCTTGAAAAAAAATACTATCTGAAAAGAGACATGGAAGGTGAGTAGAAGATAGGCCTCAAAAGAAGCACAGAAAGAGGAAGGGTTTGCAGGCAGACAAGACTATATAGAGAAAGATCTAGAAGGGAGGAAGAACAAGGCTCATTCAGGAACAAAGCATCTTGCTGTCTGGCTGGGGCCGGGGATGATGGTTCATCCTGAAAATTCAAGCCTTAGACGGGGTGTTGGATGAAGTGACCACTAGAGAGATTTCCACTCCCATGGGCACATAATTTCATAATGACTCTTGGCTGCCTCCTTATATTCATTTCTAGGCAACTGGGGTCCCAGCCCTTTGCTTTTCCTCAGGTATTTGGATTAGAACTTAGGGGAAAGTCTCTCTATTGAGCAGTGTGACCTTCTAGGTTCCCTGTGTCTGCTTTTGCATAATCACTCAGGTTCCAGCCTGCGGTCTTCACCACCAGATAGAAGGTGACAGGAGTCATGGAAAGGATTCAAATCCTCTAAGGCTGCTAGATGATGTCAGCCCAATTACCAGAGAGACAGCACTATCTGAACGGCAATGCCCCTCAGGTATCTGCACCTGTGTGGATCTGGGTGGAATTTTTTAATATGACATTTGACTGGCAGAAGATCTGCTCCTCCCTGCCTCTTTTGTCCCCTTCTGAAAAGGAAGCAGCATCAGCAGTAGGGCAAAACTTCAGACAATTCATAAATAGCCACTTTCCCCAGCCCCAGCCCCTGAACCACAGCAACCTCTGCCTCTAGCCTCCTCAGTTCCTCCTTTAAACACCTTGAGACCTCCTCACAATCCAGTTGTGAGCCTGGCCCCTGCCCCATGCTTCATTTGTTCTGGTTGTTGAGAACGTACTGCTTGTTGTATATTATAAATATCACCTCTTGGGAGGACAGAGGACAACTGACTGGATGACTGCCCCGGGAAAATCATTTTCTTTTTCTGGGTTGCTATGACTCAGTGAAAACAAAAAAGGATTATCATAGAGTTAAAATGTAGAGTTACCAGCTTTATTAATTTCTAAGGTCTCTTCCACTCTTAATAGTCTATGATTCTTAAACTGAGTACATTCAGATTCCCATATCAGAGGTCTGAATACTGAGTGCTCATCCAAAGAAAGGAGTAAATAGTCTGCATCTGGATATGAGTAGAAACTTCTGCGAATCTTAGATTAATAGAACTTTAGAGCTGGGAGTGAAATCAAGTTCACCCAGCAAGCCTTTTTAGATGTGTTCCACAGAGCTCTAGGAAGACCATGGGAAAAGATGAGAAGGGGTTAGCAGAGAGAGCTCCAAATTCCTGACTCTTGCTTCAGCCCAAGAAGCTCTGATCTTTCCTGCTTTTTACAGTGGTAGTCTGCCTAAGATTTTATTTGATGAAATATTTCTGTGTCTGGCAGACAAATCCTAAAATCCTCATATCCTGACTTGACAACTTCCTCTCAGTAGAGCCTTGAGTATTTACCTCCCAACTTCTCTGAGCCTCAGTTTTATTGTCTATAAATGGAACCAATTATTCTGGCTCTCAAGGTTTTAGAGCAGCACAAAGTGTCCAAGAAAATGATTAGCATGAACTAGGCGTTTGATATCTGTTAGCTGGATCTTAGTCCCATTTATGATTACTTCCTTAAGGTGGAAACCAGGTTCCCAGAGCTGCTCTGTGAAGATTGAAGAGGTTGGTAAACACATAGAGATACACATGAGCACACACACACACACACACACACACACACACACCCCAGGAACTGCCAAGAGGATATTTTAACAGGGACAATTACATCTGCAACACTTGCTATCGCTGCATTACCAAACAAGGCGACAACAGCAGAATCCTATTCAACCACAACGGCAGAAGCAGATCGCTCTGATAATCACCGCAACACCATGGGTTTGGTTACTGCAGAATAACTCTCTGACCTTACTGGGCACCGTTTCCATACAGTAGCTATACAGGGGAAGTTGAATAACCGGTCTTGTTCCTCGCACTCAGGGTGTGGCAGCTGTAGTGCTTACAATGTCTGTTTCAAATTTACTAATCCAGTCCCTTCCACCCTCCCCATGTGCCCTACAATGGTGGCCGACTCGTCGCTCCCACCGGAGACAGGGTTGCAGTAGGCAGAAAGTTGTGCGCATGGGGAAACTGCTTTCCGTTTCCCAAGACGTGATACTCTTCTAAGTGGAACAGCCTAGAACTTAGATGTATCTTCTCTTAAGCCTTCTGTTCTCATATGACTAATTCGAGAATCCACCCACTCTGGGGGCCATTAGGCGGGTACGAGGAAAAATTTCCAGGCAGTGTTCTCGACACAAATTGTATCAGTGCAGAGCTTTGTAATCAGATGGGGACTGACTCTCTCTCCCAGGCTGCCAGGGCAACATATCCCTGGGCTGAGGTTCAGTCCTAGCCCTGTAACAAATTGACTGTGTCAGCTTTCCCCAGTCACCTGCCTTTTGTGTGTTTCCTCACATATGGAATTCTCATGTTTCTTGTATATATTTTTTTCTCAGTTGGAATTTGCACAATGCTTCTCTTTCCCTTGCTATTGTTTCTTGCTTTCGGACCCTGTTTAGGAACAAATTTGGATTCTAGTTTATACTTATCATTGGCTCCTAGACTTTGAGAGTACCATTACTTCCAGTACTCTCAAAGAGTATGAGACTAATGCCTTCATTTTTTAGTTGGAGAAACTAAGAATTTGAGTTAGAGAGTAATTTTCTCAGAGCCTCCCAAATCCTGAGTGATTAAGCTAAAATTTGTGACTTGCAGTCAGTTGTCCTTTCCAATGTGTTTGTTCACTCTTTCATTTGTGTGTACATTAATTAATTACTCATTTAATTAATACTTATGCATTTCTTATCTGTGTCATGTAATATTTTAAACTATGGAAATATAGCAATGAATGGAACTCTTTTCTTAGAAACTTTTTTCTGGGCAGAAGGAGGCAGTCAATAAATTAAGATAGGTTACACATAAGTAGGAAGTTATGATATTAAGGGTTATGAAGAAAATAAGCAGAAGGCTGAGGTGTGCAGATCAACTGAGGTCGAGAGTTCAAGACCAGCCTGACTAACATGGAGAAACCTCGTCTGTACTAAAAATACAAAATTAACCAGGCGTGGTGGTGCATGCCTGTAATCCCAGCCACTCAGGTGGCTAAGGTAGGAGAATTGCTTGAACCCAGGTGCTGGAGGTTGTTTGTGGTGAGCCGAGATTGCACCATTGCATTCCAGCTTAGGCAACAAGAGTGAAACTCTGTCTCAAAAAAAAATAATAATAAAATGAAGAAAGAAAAAAGAAAAAATTAAGCAGAGAGAGGGAGTGAGAATGCCAACTGCAGAAGTTCAGTTGTAGAGAGAGGTCATGACAGACCTCCCCAGGAAGGTGATCTTTGATCTCAACTTGATAGACAAGGGGAATGAGCCACGTAGACACCTGAGGGAAGAATGGCTCAGGCATAAACAACAGTAAATGCAAAGCCCTGAGGCTGGAGCATGCTAGGCAACAGGCATGTTTTAGGAAGAGTAAGGAGGCCAGTGCCACTGCAGCCAGCTAAGCAAGGGGAGAGTATATGGGATATAAGTACACAGAGGTAGCTGCCTCAGGTCTTGTTGGCTGTTCTAATGACTTAGCCAATGAAATGCAACACCAATGAAAAATGTTTGAGCAGAGGAATGGCATAAGCTAATTTATGTTTAAAAGGATACCTCTGGCTTTTTGATTGAGAATACACCAAAAGAGGACAAGAGTAGAAGCAAAAAGAAAAGTTAGGAGGATACTGCAGTAATTCAGCAGAGAGATAGATGATGTGGCTTAGACCAAGATTGTGAGAGTGGTGATGGCACAAAGTCCACTGCCATGGACAGCAGATGAGATGAACATAAACTCAATAATTAGGGGTGTGAGAAGGGTAAGGAACGGCGGGTCTGGACTACTCTGCAGAGAGACTGAACTTAGCCTAGGAGTACACGGCATCAGAGAAGGCTTCCTAGAGGAAGAAATATTCCAGACCTAAGCCACAACATGATGTAGAGTGACCAGCTGTCCAAGTTTGGTTTCAAGACCCCTCAGTCCCAGGGAAAGCGGGATGGGTGACCACCCACTGTTGGAGTTTCCTGGTGAAACCAGAGTGGTGGTGGGAGGACAGTGTTTTAGGCAGAGAGAATTGAATGTAAACACCTGAGAGACAAGAAAGGTCCGTGCTACAGGGTAGGGAATAAAGAGGAGGAAAGGGGCAGCATGCAGGGTTGAGGAGGTAGGCAAGGGTGCCAGTGTACGGCGAGGACGCCAGAAGATCGCTGGGATTTGTTTCTACATCATGGGAAGAGTTTTAAGCAAGGAGTGTTAGCACTAACAACTCAGTGTTACCTGTCACCTCAGTTAATTTACCTGTAGAAGAGCTATTAAAAGTAATTTATTAGTTTTCAGGTAAAGGAAAAGATAATAAGCAAGAAATCGCTAAACAGAGTAGGAAATACATTTATACAAAAACATTCCAGCTAGGTGTCAGTTGCTACTTGAAGTCCTTCTGTGTAATAAGGTCACATTCCCTATGAAACCAGTTGATGTTTTCCCTCGTTTCCCTACTTGCATCACTGACATCATTATTTTCTTAAGCTCAACATCTCAGACACATAATTTTTACCTTTTCTTCTTGGTGACTCTGACAGCCTCCAAGTTCTGATTCGTTTTTCCTTCAGGATGTCTCTGCTTAGTCCTTTACCCGCAAGTTCCACGGCAGCCAGCCTGCCTCAAGCTTCCTCACATGCGCCTTGGCAGTGGTGGATTAAGGTAGGCAATCAGTAGGATTGGATACCCCTGGGTGCAGGCAATGAAGAGGTGTTGTCTTTAGAGGTCTAAAACCCATACAAAATCAATTCGAAATTAGCCTGCCTTGTATTATTTCCATGTGCCAGCAACTATAGACAATGACAAAGATAAAATCTCCTGCCCACTGGGGCAGGCAACTCCCAAATTCCCACCCACCCAAGTCTTGATTAGTGTAGCATTTGCTTTATTGGTAACCCTGACAATTGACTTTTTTCCTCCAATCCTTCTCATGCTGACTTTGCTAATCTAACAATTACAACCTATAACCACCTGTGTCGAGCTGCCCTCAACTTCAGAGTCCTCCCTCAGGTTTACAGGATCAAGCCCCAATACCTCAGTTTAGCTTTCAATCAAGCCCTCGGTAACCTGTAGGTAGCCTACCAGCTGTGACTTTTCCTTTTTATTCCACATCCCAAACCCTCTTTTCCAGGGAAGTCTGTGTTACAAAATTTATGGTTTCCTGCTGCATTAGCAGGGAGGAAAACCAGTTTTGGATCCCAGCAGTACTAGTGACTGTGTGAGCTTAAGCTAGTCACTTTCCCTCTAAAAGCCTTGATTTTCTCATAGTAAAATTAGGATAATAATACCTATAGAGCTGAAGTCACAGGATTACAGTAAGGGCAAAATGACATCATGGTTGTGAAAGCAGCTACCCATGTAAGCCACGATGACTATTATAAGCAGTAAAGGTAATACTTGTCAGGGTAGTGGTTGTCAACAGTTAGTGTTGATGTTCATAACAATGCATGACTTATTGGTATTTTTAATGTTGTCTATTTTATCTTTTATTTATTTTATCTTTACCACTCCATATCATACTCGTCATTTAAGAAACAACTCTAGGCCGGGCACGGTGGCTCACGCTTGTAATCCCAGCACTTTGGGAGGCCGAGGCGGGCGGATCACGAGGTCAGGAGATCGAGACCACGGTGAAACCCCGTCTCTACTAAAAATACAAAAAATTAGCCGGGTGTGGTGGCGGGCGCCTGTAGTCCCAGCAACTCGGAGAGGCTGAGGCAGGAGAATGGCGTGAACCCGGGAGGCAGAGCTTGCAGTGAGCTGAGACTGTGCCACTGCACTCCAGCCTGGGTGACAGAGCGAGACTCCGTCTCAAAAAAAAAAAAAAAAAAAGAAACAACTGTAGACTAACTTCTCGCGAAATACTTCCTGGGTCACACTAGCCTACTGAACTGAACTCTGCTGTCCTCAAACACCTCCAAAACATATACCCTTTGCATTCAGGCATGTACCACATGTATCATTTTATATTATGTTCCCACCTGGACTATAAATGCAACATCTCATGCTTGTTTAGCATTTCTCTAAATGCTGAGAACATAGTAGATGTTAAATCAAGACTTGCTAAAATGAACGAATGAATGAATGCATAGAGGCATCTCTTTTTTATTTTTAACCCCTCACAGCAAAATATGCTAATAGTGCCCTCTGCTGCTGACTAACGATTCTGTGTTTTTTACTCAGTTGAAAAGCAAGTGACAGAAAGCTCAGTAAAAGGAAATAGGTAAAAATTGTGTCTTTCAAGGTGCTTGGCACAAACAAAGTAGCTGTAATGTCACAGTGCAGACAGAAAGCTAGGCTGTCAGAAGGACCAAATGAGGTGGCTGCAGAAAAGACAAGCCTCTCTTTTCTGGACTGCTGATTGACAACCAGCTTGGAGTTAAAACACTCTCAATTTTGTAATTTTGTAACAAGTTTCTCTTCTCCTGTGCCCCGCCCTAGCAAAAAGTGCGTTATTTATGATCAGAGACTATTTCTAAATGTAACTGCATGAAAATTAACTCTGAAGGTTCTGAGGTTGATCAAGGGATAATGCACTAAAAAAAAAAAAAAAAAAGTCATGAGAGCAGGTAAAATATTGCCAGAGAATTCAGTCCTATTCATTTTCCTTCATTTTAGGTGTTCTGATATAGTCACAAGTCATTGTCTTTTAATGATTACCTGCTATGTGTTCGGCTCTTTCCTTTTATAATCTCAATCTTTCTTCTTTTCTTTCTTTCTTTCTTTCTTTCTTTCTTTCTTTCTTTCTTTCTTTCTTTCTTTTCTTTCTTTCTTTCTTTCTTCATTTCTTTTTCCTCTCTTTCTTCGTTTCTCCTTTCTTTCTTTCTCTCTTTTTCTTTTCTTTCTTTCTTTCTCCTTCCTTCCTTCTTTCCCTCCCTCCCTCCCCCCTCCCCCCTCCCCCCACCCCTCCCCTCCCCTCCCCTCCCCTCCCCTCCCCTTCCCTTCCCTTCCCTTCCCGACAATATCTCCGTATGTTGCCGAGCCTGGTCACAAACTCCTGGCCTCAAGTGATCCTCCAGCCTTGACCTCCTAAAGTGCTCAGATTACAAGCATGAGCCATTATGCCTGGCCAATTAAATCTCTAGATAATTTATGAAATAGATATTACCAGCCTTTTCTTTACAGATAAAGACACTGAACAGATGTGCATTAAAGGCCAGTAAAAGGCAGAAAGGGTTGCAAGTCATGTAACACAAAGTCTGCACTCTTCTCTGCAATTCCATAGGTTCTCAGTATGGTCTGCTGCTCTAGGAGTCAGAGGACCTGGTTTTGAGTCCATATTTCTACCACCAACATTTCAGTAAAGTTGAGTAACTCACATTTCTCCAACTCTAAAATAAAGGGCATAAGGTCAGGTGCTTTCTAAGGTCCCTTCCAACTTGGAGTCAGTTGTTTGCCGTGTCCTTCATTTGCTAAGCTATAAATACAAAGCACAATTGTGGCTATGATTCTTCCTTGGGGTCCCTACCGTGGACCTGATCTGCCCTGTTTAGCCTGCTCTGATGAGTTAAACGTTGACCTCAGATCAATAACGAAAAGCCCTCTGTGCTGAGTTTGATGGTCATTCAGATATCATTCTATTTAATTTGTAAATCCTTCTACATATAAATGATGTGTTTTGACCACAGAGTTCAAGGCATGATAGTATATTTTATGCTGATTCTGAAGGTAGGGCAGTTTTAAGTTTTGGCATGCCAATTTGTCACATTTGACATTTTTGACAATCAGCCTTTAGCTGGTAAGTGGCTTGGTGGGCAATGTGTCCCTGGTTGATAGGCACACCCCGATAGCTCACAGTCTCCAGGGACAGCCGTCTCCGCAGCATGCCTAGCCTTTGAAGCAGCTCACACGTTCTTCAAAGCAAACTTCCTGGTACAGGGAGCAACATCTGATGTACTTTTATTACCCTTAGAGACAAAAAAAACATCACTCAGAAGCCAAACGTCTGCAAGGAAAAATCTGTATCCTGTGCTTAGCCCTGCGGCCTGGAAGTTCAGAGAAGGCTGCAAGTGCTCCCTGTGAGGAAACCAGGGCATGTTTAGACAGAGCTTTAATCATGTCTGACCAACTCAGAGCAGTGGCAGCAGCCATCTTGCTGAAGATGTCGCCTCCTTCTGGATTTCCACTGGACTGTGGAGGAGTGGGCGAGATCTGGTGTCAGATAACCGCATAATAATTCCTACTGCTTCCTAGTTATTCAAAACATCAAAACTGCAAAATATTCTTAGAGAGTTCAGCAACTTTTTTTTAACTTGAGGAACTGACATCTACTGACTTTGACTTCTGTCCAATTATTTATCTATTCTGGTGTTTTATTTTTTCCACTATATGAGAATAATCACATCGATTGGGATGTCGTAAAAAACTTAGTGAACCCAGTGCTAAACGATGAAGTGGACTACTTTCCCAGAAATCTTTACTCTGTCTAGGCAAGGGAGCTTCAACAATACCGCCCATGCCTGTTCTTTACTTAATACTAAGTAGCTAAAGTTAGAATAAATTGCAGATTAAGACCACTGAGAATCCAGCTGTCCTAAAAGATGTTTACACCTTTATCTTGGATGCTGAAGGGGTGAAAATCTCCAAGTAGTCTTTATTTAATTAACCAATGTTAACTTCAAAGAAATACAATTCTGGTTCATATTACCTTGTGAAAAAAAGGTCCTGAAATTCTGAACTTGAAATATAATAAAAATTCTACCTATTCAGTAAATGTTGCTAAACACTGGACTATCGTGATAGACCAGAATATTACTCCAGTGACCAGAAGCCTTGAAGTCAGCTTCTGAGCCTCAGAGACTCTATAATTTATTCTAAATCTAAGTAGTCTGATTACCTAAGACCTTCAAAGGCATTTGCAAAGTTTAACACACCAAAAAACAGGTACAGGGAACCAAATAAGGGTGATTGGATACTTGTTGCTTTATGTCCTATTTGACCCTTCGGTTTTAAATGAGGTAAATTGCCCCAATTAACTCCTGTTGGAGATGGTTTTCTTTCAGTGATTCCTTCTGTTCCTTGTTTGACATTGGAAAGGATGTCATTCGTAAAGCATTACACGGCTTTCGGGTTTTATTAAAAGACGGACTGAGTTTACCAAATGCTAGGCTTTTCAGACAACACATCTGTGTGCTGCAATATTGTCATTATTCCCATTTCTGCTATGAAAGTGTAATAATTTGAGTGAAGTGGATTAGTTCCAGGTCATGTAGGGTAGAAAGTTTCATGGACTTACGGGCAGAGGAATACGCTGCTGGTAGAGCCCATTTGACTTTAGTCTGAACGATGAATTCACTTCAGCTATTTCTGAGAGTAGCTACTCCTCTGCTTCTCAGAAGGAAGCTTAGTCCTTCAGGGCTTCACGCTACCCACTTGAGTAATACCTCCCTTGCGAGCGAATACAATGAAACTTACTCTTTAACTGGTATTTATTAAGATTTTCGCAGCATTCATTAAACTGCTTTCCCAAGGCTATCTCATTCCACTCCACCCCAAAACACCAACTTTCTGAACTCTCATTTTCTCTGAAGGCTCAATCCTTTACAACCCAAGAAATCACTCAGTTCAAATGCAACACTTTTCAGCTGAGGACACTGTGATGCAATGAGAGGTTAAGCGGCTCATTCCCATGTATTGGTGGCAGATCAGGCATGCCAGATCCAGCTTACCTGTCACCTTCTCTCCAACTTTTCCCACTCCTTTCCCGCTTGCATGACCTTTCCTCCTACCCCTGTCGCAATCCACTGCCGTAACATTCACCTTACTTTAAGTTGATCATTTGTTTACATCTGTTTTTTTCCACTTTGAGTTCCTTAAAAGAAGGGATAACATTTTATTCATCTTTAAATGCCTCCCTAAGCCTACAACTGCACGGCCACTCAAAAACTCTCTGCGAAATGAATTCATACATAACCAGGGCTTTACACCATCACCTTCTCTGTGCCTGTTTGTTTTTTCCCATTTACACAGTGAAGATGGCATTGATGTGTCTCTCAAGATAATTATGTAGTTACATATGATTGCTACGTGCTTCAAGGCCATAAAAAAGCTTTATAAAGCCAACCACGATTACAACCTTTGAAACAATGGAATGTACGATTAACAAGTGGAAAGAGATGAGACATACCAGGTAATGCTTATTGTCCGTTCCCTATTTCTACCTCCACCCACCACCAGGTAGTAACTCAGAGGTAAAAACATAAACTTGGAATAAGAGAGGAGGGCTTACTTCGGGTCTGGATAAGATTATTAGGACTGATGTCATCACGCTGCCATCATGCAGGAAGGCACCTAAGTCTGATGAGAGAGGCCCAGGGCAAGATTCCCATATATATAGGTAACACTCAATTCACTGTTGAAATGAGGCCCAAATCAAGAAGGCACTTGGCCTCATCTATTCAAAATTGATTCGCCCTTCAAAAGCAGAAGATATCAGATAATTCGAAGAGAGACTGTTAACGTAGAAAGACTGTCAAACTCTAGGCTACCCTGGCTCTCCTCTGTGGCCATTCTACCAAAAAAAAAAAAGAAAGGGTACAGCATGTCTTATTCACCTTTTGTTCTCCCTTCTCCTAAATGTACCATATAAAATGACTAGAAAGCGTGTGTCATATGTTGACTAAATGAAGCATTCATTTAGATTTTCCTCCGCAGCAACATGTCAGGAAAAAAAAAATGATAGGAACATCTTGTTTGGTTATTTTTATTGCAGGCCCTTAACAAGATTTTTGAAGCCAGAGGTGACTCATTAACTCAACTTTTTACAGCTGATGCCATCCATTGTAGAGTGAAACAGAATCAATAGTCAGATTGTTCCCAACTTGGCTTTGCCTGGCCTCAGAGATCAGCAGTGGGCACAGAAAACACTGAATTACAAGGAGCAGGAGGCAAAGGGGAAGCTCTGACAGAATGAGTCTGCAGCTCCAACCCAGCAGTGAGCTCAATGAGTGGTTGATGTTACTTGTTTTGATGTGTTTGAAGAAATCAACCAGGTTCAGGAAAAAAAAAAAAAAAAAAAAAAAGGTCTACATGTCTCCTGTTGGGAACATTAAATTATCTGGGAGTAGAGGATTTGTGGGTGGGCAACTGGAACTTTGTGAGACGTCATTTCACATCACAGGCTTCTTGGCAGGAGGCAGAGAGGGCTTGTAACGTGGACTTGTGGTCTGGAGTTTTTGCCAATGGCTCCTGTTTCCCTAAAGTGCTCTGGATGTGGGAACAGGTCAACATTTTCCCACTTCTCAGCCATTGCACTGTCAGTCAGCTCAGAATGTTTAATGCTTTGGCATAAGGAACTGGTGAGGTGGCCCCCATTACCTCCTTTCTTGACGTCAGTGAAGGAGTCATTCCCTGTGGCTCTCTTATGTGAAATAATTCAGCATTTGTACTTCAATTAAAATTCACAGGTATATATTATTAAATAGCAATGACTCATTCCATGGCTTCTCCTCAGCTGAGGAAGTGCCAAAAATGTTATGATGTTAATGATGAAGAGTGCATTAAAAGTCTTAAGAGTGCATTAAAACTGAGATTTCCTTGTCAAACAACGTACGTTCAGGGCTGTGAAGAAAGCCCTTCGCACAATCACTGTATCACTCTGTCCTGTGTCAGATTTTTCTAAAGAAGAAATTTAAGTTCAAGATTCTTTTTGCCTTTGAGGGAGAGAAAAATGATACCTGACTAGAATCCTCTTCCCTTTCGTGAGCTTCATAAAAGTAGTTCAAGGCTCAAGGTACATCTTTAAAAATAGGGCTGAATCAAATTGAATAATACAACTCGTATTCAATATATCACAGAGGAGAGAAGAGGAAGTATGCCAACATACATCCCTCAGCAGGAAAATAAAAGAGGAGAAAAAGGTTTTCTTGATTTGGTAAAATCAGACTTTTTTATTCACATTTATTATTTTATATTTAATATGCCTAGAAGCACAGCCAGGGGAGCAACAACCCTGATGCTCTTTTCTCCCTTCTGACCCAAAAGACTGTGCTTCTAGCTCAGACCTGGACACTCTGAGCCGAGTGACCCCAGGTAATCACCTCACTCCACTGCTCTCCATGTCCTCATCTGCAAAATGGACATCAAAATCCATGCCCAGAATACCTCCTGGGGTTCCCAGTGTGTGAACATGCTCTGTGTTATAAGCATTCAAAACATTAACATAGGTGAAAATAAAAGCTTTGTGAGCTGCAGACTTTTCACACAAGGGAAGGGTCATCACCAAGACCAATGGTAATTCCTCAAATAACACAGGTGAGATGTACTATTCATACACATGGGACTATTTAGCCTAGGCTGACTCAAGCACACTCAGCACTTCGTGAGAATTAGAAAAGACAGCCTTTCTGGAAAGATATAGCCCTGCAGGTCCATAGATTGGTAAGCAAGTACCATCTCTGGGCACATAGAATAAGACATCCCCTCCACCAGCTGGACAAAGCCCTGTGCCAGGGTTCCAGCCCCCACATACACTCCCGCAGGCATTCTTGCATAACCAAATTCAATAGTCCTGGCTTTAGCTCCGGTTCTGTTGCTCAAATTCTGTAACCACGGGATCATCTTTACCACCTCTAAGCCTCACTTTCTACCCAAAAAGAAAGATGAAATTGAACTGTGATTTCTACGCCCTCCTTCAGCTGTAAAAGCAACAAAAGTCCTAATGGGCTTTTCCATCCTTCTACGCAAGGGATTATGTACCATACGAACTGCAATTTCTAAGTTTCACTTTTTTTTAAGTCATCTGATGACACTCCCTAAATATTTGAATGAAATTATGTATGGTTTGATGTGGAGCAGTTAAGAAGTAAATGCTTTAGTATATACATGATGTTTCAGGCATAAAGCAACATGGTTAACCGGCAAAACAAGAATAACTACCCTGTGTTGTCAGCAAATGGCACAAGATGTGGCTCTAACACAACATCTATTCGGCCTTCACCCACTTTCTGTGGGACTTAATATAAGAATCAGTGATGAAGTCCCTGCCTCTCCCCTAGTGCCCATTGCACCCAGGAAGTGGGAACTTGAAGGAGCCAAACAAAGACTGTTTCTATGTTGATGCCTTGTTGCCAGAAAACAGAAATCAGATCCTCACCCAGATCCTCCAATCAGCAAATCTGAGTGCCAAAAAGCTCTTCACAGTGGGAGGACAAATAGCGATCTACCTTTGCAAAGCTCAAGAACTTTTAGGCCTAAATTTGGGTTTAAGTTTTTAAAAATCAGGTACACACATAAAAAACCCATTCATGGCCGGGCCCAGTAGCTCACACCTGTAATCCCAGCACTCTGGGAGGCTGAGGCGAGTGGATCACCTGAGGTCAGGAGTTCGAGACCAGCCTGGCCAACACAGTGAAACCCCGTCTCTACTAAAAATACAAAAATTAGCTGGGCATGATGGCAGGTGCCTGTAATCCCAGCTACTCAGGAGGCCGAGGCAGGAGAATTGCTTGAACCCGGGAGGTGGTGGAGGCTGCAGTTAGCCGAGATCGCGCCACTGCACTCCAGCCTGGGCGACAGTGAGACTCCGTCTCAAAAAAACAAAAAACAAAACAAAAAAAACCCATTCACGACTCTCTAAATGTTAGCAGAAATAAATTTGGTTGTACTTGTGACAATTTCTAAAATGGTTTTGGGTTCTTTTTTTTCTTTTTGCTTTGTTTGTATTTTGAGTAGAAGGGAGGGCCTTGTTACAATCAATTATGTCATTTTCAGAGAAGGGAACTAAAGTCTGGAAAGGGAAAGAGAGTAGTTCCATATCACACAGCAGGGCATATTTGATAGGAATGGGAGTATAATCCAATGCTCTTTCCACTTTCCCATGATTAAAATACAACCAGAAGGTTCAGTAAAAAACAGATGGTTCATACATCACTAACTCAAATTTTCAGTTTCAATGGATGAATGTTCTTACCACTCACCAGATTGTAAACGGCAGAAAGCAAATCTTCCCTCCACCACTGCCCATCATAAAGGCATGTGATCTCCCACAGGCGAATGATAAAGGCTCCTCTAGGTTAGAAGAACCCCATCCTCCGTGAACTATGCCTTTGTAGTGTCTTTCTTAGAAGTGGGACCTGGAACCAAGCATTCTCTGGATTAATGCCCAGTTTGGTCTCCATCTCTGTTCTTCAAGAGCGGTGTCCCCACCTGAGGCCACTGCACCAGCAACACTAGTCATGTCCCAGTGTTGCCCCTAGGTGGTCCCAAAAGCTCCTACGTAATTACAAAACCATTCTGTGAAGATAAACCAAACATTTGGGAGAACAAAAATAAATGCCAGGTATTAAAATAAGGCTCCCTTTATTAAACAAATCAGACACAAGCACAAATCTGTGTGCTGGATAGCAGCAATGAGGAGGGGCCCCCAAAATATAAGCAGATGACGGCTAAAATCAATCAGAAATTTATTTTTCTTATGTTAAGTACAAAACACCTCTTTTCATCAGTGGACCCCACTCCTAGGCAACCTGGCCATGGTGCCCAGATGCAGGCAGTATTCAAGATTTTCTTCCAAAGTCACCAGGGTGAAAAGCCATTCTACTACAACCTCTACATGACCTTTTAAAGTGTACAACTTATAGGATAGTCCTTTCTGGAGTACTGTGGAGGATGAATCAAAGCTTCCAGTGTAAGTTTATTGTCTGGTGAAAACACCAGAGCCAAAAATTCCACCAAGGCCCTGGAAAGACTGGAGGCCCCTCTGTCTCATACGGTAATCATCCATGAGATCTCCCGGAGCCTGGGTGATCATTACGACCATGATACCTGGGGCAGCGTGGACTCTGCCAGGGGCTCCTCAGACCCAAAGTAGAACTCACTTTGGAGAGTCAGAGCTCACAGCCATTAGCACCTAAGGATGTGGCTGAAAGGCGCAGAGCAAGAAAGGGCTTCGGAGACCAGGCACAGGTTAATTTTAGAACTGGAGCACACATGAGAGTTGTAGTTTCACCACCAACAAGCTTATTCTCTCTAAGCTTTTGAATTTGCAGCAAATTAATTTGTGTGTGTGTGTGTGTGTGTGTGTGTTTAGGGGAGGAGGTGAACTGGGCTTTGATAGATAGATGAAATGATGAAAAACCAAGAAAGAGCTGGGTGTGGTGGCACGTGCCTGTGGTCCCAGCTCCTCGGGAGGCTTGAAGGATGGCTTGAGCCTAAGGTTTGAGGCTCCAGTGTGCTACTATGATCACATCTGTGAATAGCCACTGCCCTCTATCCTAGACAACATGGTTAGACCATGTCTCTAAGAAGAAAGAGAGAGAGAAAAAAAAAAAACCCAAAACAAGAAAGATAGATTGATAGATTGAGTGAGGCAACACAAGCATCCTTAGGAACAGAAGGAAGATCTGATGACTGACATTAACCTGTTAATTTATACCACGGCTCTGTACAAAAATAAAAAGGTTCTCATAAGATTAACAATTTAAATAAATATTTGATAGAACATTCTTTCTCATTTTTATAGCTCATCTTTAGGGTTGATATTCAGTTCATGCTTCCCTTGCTGTTCTTGATCTAGAATTGCAATCACTTCATCAGCCTGTATTCGCTCCTGCAAAAAAGACAATTTACACATTTCTGTTACAAGCATAATAATCAGTCTCATCAGCAGACGCTTCCCAAACACTTCCTGGCATCCATCTGTACATGGGTTGATGCTAAATCCAGTTAAGCATTGAACACCTCCTCTTCATCCCCAGACAGATGCCTTCTCCTAACATTCCTAGGTCCTAAGCAATTACTTTCTAAGATTTCTCTCCTGCAAAGAACGACTGTATGTTCAACTGCTTCCTACCCTTTCTAATTCATGGCCCCATAGCCATCTCCAGCTCAGTTCAGTGGTCAAGCTGAATTCACCATTTTCTCCCCAAGAACCTGCTCTGTTCTTCACATAGGCTCTCTCTCGGTAAAGACCAACATCGCTCACCTATTTGCCTTAAAAGCCCGACCCTGGTTTCCTGCATCTGATAAGTCACCTACTCTGTTCTATCTGCTGTCTCTGCCCCTTTCTCCTCAATGCACTATTGTTGCCGTAGTTTAGGTCAGGGTTTCCCAATTTTGGCCTGATTGACATTTTTAGACCAAATAATTATTTGTTGAGGGGTGGGATGGTGGTGCTGCCCTGTGCCCTGCAGGATGCTCAGCAACACCCCGTCCTCTCTACCTACCATAGGTGTCAATAACATCCTCCCCCACCAACCCCCAGATATTGCCAAATGTCCACTGGAGGGCAAAATTGCTCCCTTTTTTTTTTTTTTTTTTTTTTTTTTGAGATGGAATTTTGCTCTTGTTGCCCAGGCTGGAGTGCAGTGATGCGATCTCGGCTCACTACAACCTCCGCCTCCCAGGTTCAAGCGATTCTCCTGACTCAGCCTCCCCAGTAGCTGGGATTACAGGCATTTGCCACCACGCCTGGCTAATTTTTGTAATTTTAGTAGAGACGGGGTTTCGCCATGTTGGCCAGGCTGGTTTCAAACCCCTGACCTCAGGTGATCTGCCTGCCTCGGCCTCCCCAAGTGCTAGGATTACAGGACTGAGCCACTGCACCCGGCCGAGGAAAACAATCCTGATACTTAACAAACGGACACACATACAAAGCTTTCACATCTGTTGACCACAAGAAATGATCGTAATCCTGTCTCTCATTAAGGGAAAGAAATTCAAGGGCTGGAACCAATATATATGAAGCTTCGAACATCCTTGCATCCTTAAAAGGATGTTGCTAAATACTCCTTGAGAACTGAGACCCTTTAAAGTAATTGATAATAAGCATGAGAATCGGCCAGCTCTAATGACTTGTTCATAGGTAGGCTTTTTGTTTTTTTTTCAGAGATTCAATCTGAAAAAAGACGTCTAGGCCAGGAACTCCCAAACTCTGCTGCTGCACGTTAGAATCACCTGGGGAGCTTTTAAAGCTCCTGAAACACAGATGTTAGTAGTTTGTAAAGATCAATAGATGATCTCCACGTGTAGCAAAGAATGATTCACAGCCTGGGCTAATTTAGCTGAGGAAAAAGTTCTGGTCATTTCCCACTGTGGCCACTAGATGCCGCTACGGCCTGAAGACTGGAGAGGTTTTCTAGTACTTTTCCATCAGAGGAAGGGACGTTGGCGTTGATGTTTCCTGATTACAAAGGGGCAAAGAGAACTTACTTTGTGTTAGCTTATTTTGAGAGAACAATACCTTGGAAGAGAGAGTTTGGATATTGAATGATGAAATACATTAAATGTCTGCTGAATTGAATACTAAAATAGTGAGGTAATATTTCAATAATTTTATCTTCACTGTCTACCCATTTACATAGGTTCCTTAGTTTAAAAAATAAAAGTGCTTTGGTGGAATGCTAGCATTTTGGAGATGGAAAATACCAGGATATAAAGTAATGATAGGGAAAGGCAATTGTTTGCTGCTTCCTTGAGGTTTTCAGGACTCTGTGCTCTGGTCCTTTTGTCAGGGCCTTTCTTTCTTTTTTTCTTCTTCTTCTTCTTTTTTTTTTTTTTTTTTTTTTTTGAGATAGAGTCTCACTCTTGTCGCCCAGGTTAGAGTGTGGTGGAGTGATCTCAGCTCACTGCAACCGCAGCCTCCACCTCCTGGGTTCAAGCGATTCTCTTGCCTCAGCCTCCCGAGCAGCTCGGATTACAGGTGCGTGCCACCACGCCCGGCTAATTTTTGTATTTTTAGTAGAGATGGGGTTTCACCATGTTGGCCAGGCTGGTCTCCAACTCCTGACCTCAAGTGATCCACCCACCTAGGCCTCCAAAAGTGCGGGGATTACAGGCGTGAGCCACCGCGCCCAGCCAGGGCCATTTTTTCTATGCCTGGCTATCATCTTTGCTTCTAGGTCTGAGCTTATAGAAGTCTTCCTTGATTCCCTGCTACAAAACGTATACTGTTCTCTTCTTACAGCCTATTTACTACCTGTTCTGTCCAAGCTCCTCATAGTCCAGGACCTTGTTCTGTTCACCCTTCTACCCCTAGGGCCTACCTAGCAGAGTTTCCAAGGCAGATAATAATAGCTCTTCTGTACAATAAAAGGTCATAATAGGTCTTTTGTAAAATATGTGAAAGAATGGCTTAGGGAATGTGGGCAAACACTTTGTGAGTTAGATTTGATGGTGAAAAGTATATGAGAAAAACGCATTATTTTTAAATAGTTTCTGATGAAATTGGATTCAATTTAGGAAACTAAGAAGGACAACTGGATAGAATGCCAGTTTTAAGAATAGAATTTCATAGCTTCATCAATACTTGGGGCTGGAGAAGATTTGGAGGTCATCCAGTTAAGCCTCTGCTACGATGTTTTAGATTCCATTTCAGTGTTCCCTGTCAAGCAGTTGCCTGAGCTTTGATTGGAGCCATCCAATCAGTGCTTCCAACGCAGACAATTCTGCCAAACTGTGGTGACTATTTGAAAGTTATTCCTTGTGTTGAGCCCAAGTTTTCCCTCCAGGGCTTCTACCCATTGGTCTTAATTCATGCCTCTGCAGCTCCACAGGTAGAGACTATGACATCTGCCCACGGGCTTCCAAAACGATGAGCTCATGGCCTCCTCCTAGCTAAGTGTCTTCAGCTAGTTTGCATATAATAATATTGAAATACTTAATGTAACAACAGTAATAAGTAATAATAATTTTTAGGTTTCCTTGCCCTCTTTCAAATACGTTTCATAAATGATTCAATACTATTTCTTATGATTTGCGAGAAAACAAATCAGTCTTCTGGGTGACCAATAAAAAGCGATTCCTCCCTGATGCCACAGGGTTGTTTTCGTTTTTGCTTTTGTTTTGAGACAGAGTCTTGCCCTGTTGCCCAGGCTGAAGTGCAGTGGTGCGATCTCGGCTTACTGCAATTTACGCCTCCCAGGTTCAAGCGATTCTCCTGCCTCAGGTTCCCGAGTAACTGGAACTACAGGCGCATGCTACCATATCCAGCTAATTTTGTGTTTTTAGTAGAGATGGGGTTTCAGCATGTTGATCAGGCTGGTCTCGAACTCCTGACCCTAAGTGATCCACCCGCCTCGGCCTCCCAAAGTTCTGGGATTATAGGAGTGAGCCACCGTGCCCAGCCTTACAATTTGTTAATAAGCTCAAGGCAGATTAGTGACTATCGAATATCATTGACACAGCTATTTCTACAAACATCTTCACTTACTAGAACATATCTGACTCAGAACTGCTTTTACCCTCTTCTTTTCCTCAGATGAAGCAATTTAAAGGACTTCTTAGATAAAGCAGTTCATGAAGCAAGCCTAATTGGCTTTCTGGGTGCGTGAGAAACTCACCAATTCTCTATAAAGTGGGTCCAAGGTGAACCACAGAGCCACAGCGCATCTCTTTCCCTTGGTGACTGCCTTCACCCCATGAGGGTTCTCTCCTCCAGATGAGAAGCTGATCATGCGCCCACATTTTGGTTTTATAGAGGCCTGTGAAAGAAAGCAAAAATTAGACTTTCAATTGTTGTATCATAAACATTTCCACAACTCCCGCTTCTCTGGCTATGAGATTATTTGAGTTAAGGCCTGAGGCGAAGAATAAAGGAATCCTGGGATTGAAGATGATGTAAACTATCTCAATTTTCTCACTGTAAAACAAAGGTAAGATCAAAATAATATATACCTCAGAAAATAAAAAAATGTTCAAGTAAAACGTGTAGCAAGGTCCACATACATAGTAATCATTCAATACATGCTATATGATAGCCTGCAAATTCAAAGAAGGCAAAGTTTTTCTCTCATAATTCATTGCTGTAGCTTTCGCACTAGCAAAGCATCTGGATACAAGGTAGGTGTCCATTCCGTACTTGTGGAATTAACAAACAAACAAAGAAACAGGACATCTGCAGTCCTGGAAAAGTTTTTATTGATCTAGGTAGTGGTTACATGAGTGTATACGTTTTCTAATTTTTAAATTGTACAATCGTGGTTTATGTGCTTTTCACAATACAAACATTTTTAAAAGTCAAAAGTCATAATTCTGTATGATATTTCATTTCCTTTACACTGTTGTTTCCCAGTGGTCGTTTAGGCATTGTTTGAACATCACCAGTGGTGAGAACCCGACACCCCTTGGAGTGGCCTATTCGCCATTGCCTTTAAGTGTTTTGAGACTGACACACTCCTTTGCAGCTTATGCACTGCTCAGGCGGAGCTGTCCACAGCGTTTAGGCAGAAGAGTGTAGTGAGAGAGACGGAAGTACTGCTGGGCTCACTGAGCCAGGGTAGAAGATCAAACAAGCTGCCTCTTCAAACTGAAGGAGCTTAAGCAACTGAATATTAGAGGCCTTGCTTCTGTGTTTTAAAGAAGTGTCTCCTGTGAGTAGAGTCCATTTTGCCTTTCTTGGGAAATACAGAAACTTTATTCATTCCTCTGTATAGCTCCGAAAAGTAAAGTAAAACCAAAAAAAGGTGGCACTAGCCATTTTACTAGGTGAGAACATGGACTGGTTCTCACTAGCCATTTTCTGAATTGACTTGAGTTGACATATGCCCATAAATCTTTGGTTTCCTTCTGTGTAAAATGAGCTGGCTGGTTTGTCACTGCTAGCTTCAGGAAGAATATTTGAAAAATTTCCTAAAGTCCTTGATTGCTACATAACATAGGTACTCCTGGACTATGTGACTACACATGGAAGGTCAGAGGTAGGTGGAGGAGTCAGAAAGCCAGAGAGACAGGTGGGTGCATATGTGTTTATGTGTGCACGTGTGTGTGTTTATGTCTGTGTGAGTCTGCATGTGTGTGTATATGTAACTCGTGTGTGAGTGTTAAATGGAAGAGCAGAAAAAAAGCAGTCAGTTTCTTGTTACTCTCCTATTCACAATAACTGAAGAGTGATTTGTCTTTGCTGGAATTGCTTTTCCTAAACAGCTTTACCAAGGCAACTGTTCTGATGTAAATCCACAGAGTTCACGAGTTATTCGTGTCCTCAGTATCAATCTGATTGTTTTTCTAGAGAAGGAATTTGTACATTTCCACATAGAAACAGCAAAATAAGTGAAACGTAAAACCTATGAAGTAGGATAGAAAAGGCTTCTGAGGCCGGACGTGGTGGCTCATGCCCATAATCCCAGCACTTTAAGAGGCCAAGGCAGGTGGATCATCTGAGGTCAGGAGTTTGAGACCAGCTTGGCCAACATGGTGAAACGCCGTCTCTACTAAAAATACAAAAATTAGCCAGATGTGTTGGTGGGCGCCTGTGATCCCAGCTACTCGGGAGGCTGAGGCTGGAGAATCGCTTGAACCTGGGAGATGGAAGTTGCAGTGAGCCGAGATCGTGCCACTGCACTCCAGTCTGGGTGAAAGAGAAAAAAAAAAAAAGAAAGAGAGAGAGAGAGGAGAGAGAAGAAAGGAAAGAAAGAAAAAGAAAGAAAGAAAGAAAGAGAAAAGAGAAGAAAGAAAGAAAGAAAGAAAGAAAGAAAGAAAGAAAGAAAGGCCTTCTGAGTAAATGGCCTTGGGATGTTGGAATTTCAGGTTTTCTGGGCTGCCCACTCCCTGGTGCTGGTCAGGACTCACTCAAACACGCGTTTGCCAATGTTTCTATGTGATGACCAAGTCTTGGTAACATCTTATAAGACTAAAGAAAGGATGTGGGGACAAATTAGTATTTTCTTTCTTCTGGAATTGAAAGTACTTTTAAACATGAATAACTTTGGGAAAGTTTAGGAAAAGAAGCTGTGAACTGCATGAGGCAGTTGGAACCAATTATAGGCGTGGATTCACAAGGATCTCTAAGACCCATCTCATCACACAGCGAACATCATCTGTTACATGTCAGGTATTTGGAGGAATAAACAAGCTTTAGTGAACATGCTTTCATGTGTCACATTGTTTCTACAGCAAAAATATGTTATGAAGTTTAGATAAATGATTATAAACATACTTTTGTAACACAGCCCCATTTATACTGAATTTAATTTTTCATGAAACAAATGGAACTCTTTAAATTTTATCTTCTTTGAACCTGCACAGAGAAACCAACATCCTTGAATTCCCAAGTCTCACAAACAAATGTTGCTATTGAAAAGAATCCATGTATCTTCCAGGTATACTAAGCATAATTTAAAGTAATCCTTTTGCTTTCCGTCTAACTGATGATTGATTTCGAAAAGCATTTGTGCTGTAATTGTCTTTAATAAAAGTAAAATTTCAGCCACCTTTTAGCTAATTATACAACTTCCAGATTTTTCCAAAGTAAAGCACTCAGAAGACGTTACTTCCTTGTGTGGCCTCAAGTTATGCCATTTCTGTGCTCCATTTGTCCCTCCACAGTCAAAGGGAAACTAAAACAGAAAAATACCCATTTTTGTTGTTGTTGTTGCTGGTACTAGAATAAACTTCCTGTGGGGAAGGATAAGAACTGCCTTACGTAAGAATTTTAGTTATCTACATTATTCCCTAAAATGCCATTGTATGCATTAATATGAAGTATTTGAGGAAATAAATGTTCTCAAGCAGGGGCTTTTGGATTAAAAATTTGTTTAAATCAGTTTTAGTTTTTTTAGGGGAGGTTAGATTCTGGGCTTTTAAAAATAGTTACAGATTTTAATTAAAATTGTAGCACTCTGAAAGGAGAATATTATCTGCTTTCACATCTTTAAAAAGCAGAATTCCAGTTAACTTGACATTCAATGAAACAGGCATCCCTTGCTTTAAGCATCAAGCATTTCCAAATACGGCCACTAGATGGAGGAGAAGCAAAGAAATCTTCCCAACCACCTGTCTGACTTTCTTTGAAACTGCGAAATGCCAGTATTTTTGTAACTCGGTTTCAGTGTTAGCAGAGATCAGAAATAAAATGCTTCCTGCACTCAAGCTTTCCCAGAAGTGCAAAAAACCTTCTGGATTTTAAACTCCAATACAGATCGTCAATCTTGATTTAATTTATCAGATTATGGAGCATTAAAGTACTCCTATATTAACATTTAAGCTTTTTACCCAAAAATTGAGGCATCATGACTTTTAACATACATTATTGTATGAAGTCACATGAAATATTTTTTCTTAGTTATTACAATGTCTCTAGACAATTTTAACCAGAATCCTCATAGGAATCACTTTTAAACCCAGTAATACATACTTTTTGATATTACCTGCTTATATCACAGTACTGTGTGATGAATGACATATGTGTGTCATGAATGACAGATATGTTTCACTAATGAGAAAAGCACGTAAGCGATGAGGGACAAGCATAAAATTCAAGAAAAGTTTAGAAATAGCTTCTATAATGCCAAAACTTTGAAGTTTATCACATACATGTCCCAACTACTTAGATTTTGTATGGTGGTAAGAGATACCTGGTCATCTATAATATGCTTACTTTCTCAATTGGAAAATGTTTTTTATTATTATTATACTTTTAAGTTCTAGGGTACATGTGAAGAATGTGCAGGTTTGTTACATAGGTATACACGTGCCATGGTGGTTTGCTGCACCCATCAAACCATTATCTACCTTAGATATTTCTCCTAATGTTAACCCCCTGACAGTCCCTGGTATGTGACATTCCCCTCCATGTCCATGTGTTCTCATTGTTCAGCTCCCACTTATGAGTGAGAACATGTGGTGTTTGGTTTTCTGTTCCTGTGTTTGTTTACTGAGAATGATGGTTTCCAGCTTCATCCATGTCCCTGAAAACGACATGAACTCATCCTTTTTATGGCTGCATAGTATTCCATGGTGTATATGTGCCACATTTTCTTTATCCAGTCTATCACTGATGGGCATTTGGGTTGGTTCCAAGTCTTTGCTATTGTGAACAGTGCTGCAGTAAACATATGTGTGCATGTGTCTTTATAGTAGAATGATTTATAATCCTTTGGGTATATACTCAGTAATGGAACTGCTGGGTCAAATGGTATTTCTGGCTTTAGATCCCTGAGGAATCGCCACACTGTCTTCCACAATGGTTGAACTAATTTACAGTCCCACCAACAGTGTAAAAGCGTTCTTATTTCTCCACATCCTCTCCAGCATCTGTTGTTTCCTGACTTTTTAATGATCGCCATTCTAAGTGGCGTGAGATGGTATCTCGTTGTGGTTTTGATTTGCATTTCTCTAATGACCAGTGATGATGAGCTTTTGTTCATATGTTTGTTGGCCACATAAATGTCTTCTCTTGAGAAGTGTCTGTTCATATCCTTTTCCCACTTTTTGATGTGGTTGTTTTTTTTTTTTTCTTGTAAATTTGTTAAAGTTCTTTGTAGATTCTAGATATTAGCCCTTTGTCAGATGGATAGGTTGCAAAAATTTTAAAACAGAAAACTGGGCTATATTCTTCAGGCTATAGAGGGTTTTTGACCATTCCATGGATGCTACCTGAGGTATGGTACTGAGCAGTAAACTTTTGGCTTTACTAGCATTTTCTTTCAGGGTCTTTAAGTCCCAGTCCACCAAAACTGCTTCCTTGTGCTCCTTCCAACAGTCATAATCTGTCACCATGGTGATACTTGCATAACAAATTCCAGCCTCTTTAGTGAGAACCACCTCTGGAACTGTGGTCATGTTGATAACATCCACCCCCCAGGTGCAGAACATGAAGCTTTCTGCTCAAGAGATAAAACGAGGTCCCTCAGTTGTGACCATGGTCCCCTTTGAATGTCACCAGAGTCCTAGCTTCTTAGCAGTCTCTATAAGAACCTCTCTCATTTGAGGGCTTGGCACCCATTGGAATATGGCACACTCCTCTGGCACAAGAATGACTTCCATCATAGAAGGACTGAGGTCTCATAGTGGTCCCGTCAATGAACTGGTCAATAATGACAATATCGCCGGGTTGAATCTCCTCCCTCAAGGAGCCACAAGCTGTGGTCCCTATGACATGTGTACAGCCCTCTTCCTTCAAAGCCCAGATGTTCGCCTGGTAGTTGACCTTGGAAGGCAGGATGGTGTGCTGCCTCCCATGCCTTGCAAGGAGGACACAATCAACATTTTTTATCTTCCCCAAACTTAAGGCTTCAAATGGCTTGCCAAATGGAGCATCCACATATTTTTCAGTTATTCCTTCTAAAATTTCTGGATCATCCAGGCCTGTTCCACCAATTATTCCAATCTTCATGGCAGTGGTGGTGGTGCTTGAGGCCACGTCTGCACAGGAAACGAAGCTGCAGTGGGCGAGCACTCGGGACTAAGGGAACGAAGTGGGCCAAAGAGCGGCAGCTGTAGAAAATATATTTTTCTACCATTGTGTATGCTCTTTGGCTTGAAGACCAAAGGATGCTAACTATATGGTCTTTAAGTCGGCTTCTTTCCAAAGGCACAGGTTTGCTTAGGAAGATGGTGGTTGAATTGAACTTTTGATTTACTCTTTGTTTACATATTTGTGCATGTGTGTGTATATCAATTTTCAGGTATAAGTTTATTCCATACAGCCACAATCATATATCTCTCTATGCATATATATATGCAAATATATATATGTGTGTGTGTGTGTGTGTGTGTGTGTGTATATATATATGAGGTAATGTCTGCATGGGAAAGGAAGCTGCAGTGGGCATATATATATATATGTAGATATATATGTGTGTGTATATATATGTGGCGTATATATATATACACACGCACACATACATACACATATATATGATAATTTTAGGAACTATATATTTGAAGGCCAATGCTCAGTCCAAGTATGTAGAACACCAGGTTACTTGAAAGACACCTTGCAGAATCATTTGACTTATTCTAGACTTGGGTGACTTAGGAACTGATGTTCTTATTTTCCATCGGATTACTTGACAAAGAATTAGAAGACCTAGGTTTTGGTTCCAAGTCTAACACTAACTAGCTATATGATCATGATAAAGTGCTTAATATCTCAATTCTTTAATTTACTCATCGTTACAACATACTAGATTTTTATGGATACTTCTAACAGTTTATGATCTATACATTTACTGAAACTCTCTTAACCTCTTAAAATCTTGAGCTCAGAAGTATTTGAAATCTAACAGTCTGTAAGTCCTTAGAAAAATGGCGATACTAAGCCAAAAAATACTAAATAAGTATTCAAGAATATGTTTACTTACAGTCACAGTCTTAGCATCCATCTCGGTGAATATGAATTCTCCTCCTTCAAAGTCATCATTCATATATAGGAGAGCACTACAAGAATGAAGAGAAAACCATTTGTATTATTATATGCTTATGATAGCATGGTCATAGAATACTGAAGACTGGTGATGTACTGTCCAGCCTCCATTAGTAAGTTTCCTTTGAACTAGACATTGACATCATTGGCCCTCCAAATTCTTAAAGAGAAGATCAGATAGTGTTTGGGTTATACCTCTGAAGAGTTTACTTATTCCACCTTTATTAAAATTGTAATCATATTTCAAAGCTTGTCTCACATTTCACTTCCTCCACAGAAAACCTAACTAGTTTTAATTTAATCTAGCCCTCTGAACATGCCCACCCTAATTACAACTCTTTTTTTCCCTTATATAACTCTAAAGGATGCTTTGTTTGTTTGTTTGTTTTGTTCTTGTTGTTGTTTTTCTCCTTAACTTGCTGGAGAGTTCCTTGTGGCCTAGCCATGCCTTGCAGATAGCGGGTGCTTAATAAATGTTTTGGAATAGAGTACTGTGTAGTTATGATGAACACATGGTGACTATAACTCCTGATTCCTTACACACTGAAATATCTCTCAATAGGTTAGGATATTCTTTTCTCCTGAGTTTCTAGTGTCTTATTTATAAAATGCAGACATCATTCTTCTTGGGTGTGAATAAAGATAAGTGATGTGATAAAGTCCTTATGTAGGCCAAGACTCTATGCCCTTGTATTCTGACTGAAATACACATACCACAAGAAATATGTTCCAGGAAAAACAGGAATTTTTTCAACAAATGGACATTTTGTGAAATGGGATACAAAATGTGCACAATTTTTAAGATAAAAGTGAGATGATAATGCCACTTATTGGTTGTGGCAGCTGCTTCAGAAGATTATTTGAGAATTTCTGCCTCGGAGAGATGAACATGACATCAAGCAAAACAGAGCACCTTTCCAGTTTTCATTGTTTGAAAACTGTTAGGTAAAAGCTTTGTTTTGAAGCAGGTTCTAGCTATACCTATAGTCTCGAAATGTGTAAGCAGGAGGCTCCTTCCAGCATTCGTTGGCCTCTGGATCCAACAAACAGTTGTCAGCATGGATGGGATGACTGAGGTCATTTCTTCTATCCTGCTGACCTGCCACAAAAGGGAATAGGGAAGAACGAGAAATGAAGTGCAGCAACTTCCACCAAAGTAACTGACAATCTCTCTTCTCCCAGGCCTGATGATCTTCGCAAATGGGGGGAGGCAGATAACAGGAAAGAATAGACAAAAGAACAGTAGACAAGTAGTTGAGATTCTGGTCTCGTTCTGGTATGAACTGGATGTGAAACCTTGAGCATGTCACACCTGTCTCTTCAGCTATAAAAGTTATTTCTGATATAAACATACATGAACAAATTCCATGCGTTTCATGGGTTGTACTTCATGTAGGGCAGCAAAACAATGGAGAGGAAATGAAAATTAAAAAAAAAAAAAAAAAGATTTAATTCAGCTAAAACTTCCCAAGTATAAAAGTCTACTCCTGTGACATCATTCTTCTCCCCACCCCATTCAGGGAGGCATAAGACATAGAGGAGAAAAAATGATGAGCAGGGACCGAGGAGGTCTCTGTCTTTTTAACAATATTTCTTTCAATCATCCCTTCATCTTCTATGCTTCCACTTAATGCTGGTAGACATCATGGTGACTATGATTTCCATGTTCCTGATTCCTCAAAATGGGAAACCTACAGCAGAAAAGCATTTTTTTTTCAGGACTTCAGCAATTGGGGAAAATTGATCTGGAAGGGAAAATGTTTAGAATGAGGGTATTCTGGAACTTCAGAAAAATAAAATGAAGAAAAAGAGAGAAGCAGAATAAGAGTTCATAAGCTACTTTTGTTTTTGAAATCTAGAATTCATCTAAAATATTAATCTACCATGCTACAGAGCTTTGTTTTGCCTTGTTTCATTTCCCAATGTATTGTGGGTAAAAGGGAACCATTTCAGACTGGTATCTCACCAGACAGGGCTGTTCGGCAGACCATGTGTGTATAGGAAAAATACAGAGTTGAGTTCAGCATAAAATAAGACTCTACAATCCTTCGAGCCTTTTCGCTGATGTCATAAAACAGACGAGCGCTCTTCAGTGGGACTCGACCTTCATAACCAGACTGAAAAAAAAAAAAAAAAAGAATATGAGAAACAAATGGGTTCATTGGAGGACGTAAGAAAAACAGGCACTAGATTGCATTGAGCCAATATAGGATTATCAAGTCTGTATTGACTAATGGGAAGGCTACTACATATTTGTGGATTTCTGTTAGGACATTGTGACATTGAAATAAACTCTTCCCAATAACAGATGGAAAGCTAAAAGCTACTTGGTTCCTCTTCTCTTCTGTTATAATATGTTCTACCATCCTCTCTAACAACCCTTCCTGCAGTAGAGAATAATTACTTGTTTGAATATGTTTTCACTATTAGATCATGATCTTACAAAGAGGGATTGTACATTTTTTGTCAGGAAATGTAAAGTTTGATAAGTTGATGGCTGAATGGAGGAATGATTAAATACAATGAAGGTTTCATTTCACACTTGCTTCTTTCAACTGTCCTGATAGGTATATATTCTAAACCTTTTTTTTTCTTTTTTTTTTTGAGACGGAGTCTCGCTCTCGCCCAGGCTGGAGTGCAGTGGCGCGATCTCGGCTCACTGCAAGCTCTGCCTCCCAGGTTCACGCCATTCTCCTGCTTCAGCCTCCCGAGTAGCTGGGACTACAGGCACCCACTACCATGCCCGGCTAATTTTTTTTGTATTTTTAGTAGAGACGGGGTTTCACCATGTTAGCCAAGGAGGTCTCGATCTCCTGACCTCGTGATCTGCCCGCCTCGGCCTCCCAAAGTGCTGGGATTACAGGCATAAGCCACTGCGCCTGGCCACTTTTTTCTTTCTTATATCTTCCATTTACAGAAGCCTTAGGCTGACGCTAAGGAACTCAAACCCAAAAGAAGTTAAGACTTTACTTTGAGTGCTTTCAGGACAGTTGCACCTTCAAACTTTTCATTGGGCGTATGGGGTGAAGTTTTTCCTCTGTATCCATCACCAACAAGCATGATTCCCTGGAAGCAAATACAAGAAGATACGTCATCAATAACAACTATGAATTCATTGGGTCTTTTTCTGCTTTGGCTGCCAGAAAGCTGAGAACTCTAGTCAATGCTAAGAACCATCCCCATTTTATTCCAGGATGCTGGTATAACTATTTCTTTTAATTAAAAGAGATGTCTTTATTTAATCTTCATTCTACATTTTTATTATCAAATACTGTCACTTTTTATGGAAATAAAAAGAATGTAAATTATTGATAAATTGGCTAATTATTAATTAAAATAAAAGGATTTTTCCAGCAACTTTATAGCAGGGACCTTGCTAGATGGCTGTTGGGCTAGGAAATATGCCTGTAGCTATTCCAGATCCCATCTGGGAAAACTAAAATAATCCCAACCCAAAGGCTATAAAAGTTCCTCAGAAATAATTTATGTCTTTCTCCTAAAGAAAGCACTATTTCAGGGCTTGTTGTCTGGCTCCAGATGAGACCAGGACCAAAGCAGTTCCAGCTTCTTGGCAGGCCAGTGCAGTGAGCTCCCCTCCTTCTCTGGATCCTCACGCTGGCCACGCTGTGGAGCTCCCGGCACTGTTCTTCCGACAGGACGTTGTCCAGGAGAACCCGCTGAGTCCCATTCAGCTGCTCCGAGTTGTAGACGAATGTGATGTTCTCATAGAGCAGAGGACCACCTGAAGGAACAGAGCACATTGTCTTCCCCGTTACCTCTGTCCCCCGAAGGGAAGCACGGAATACCAAACAGCTTTCAATGTGCAGTTCGAGTGAGTCCGTTTCTTCATGAATATTTAGAAATGCAAAGACAAATTGCAAATTAGGAAGCTTGATAAACACAATATAGATTCAGGAGAAAGATGTCTATCAGGTTTCCTCATAATGTCATAATAATGTTACGTGTGTACATTATTTTGGGAGAGATAGAACTATTTTTGCATTTGTTTCTAATGCTGATCCCAAAAAGTCAACTGGGCGTCTCATAGGACTCTCTTCTGAGAAGCGCACCCTTGTTCACAGCCCCTCATTCATACCTCTGTCACGACACCACAGATGGCATGTTTGGGTCCCCAGGTATGACATGCACACCTCAGTTTCACTGGTGTCTAGAGCAACACCCTCACCAGGTGATTCAGGTAGTCACACCCAAGTCACTTGACTCCGCCTCAGTCTTCTTCCTAGCACACAACTGAGCCCAGGTTGTCTTGCTTTTGGAGTGTTTTTCTCTGTTCTCTAGGCAAAATCTTCATGTTTCTATTCCCACACAGGAGGGTTTCCTTTAGGCACCTACTCTCTTCCCAGAGAGAGACCACAAGTTTATAAAATTAGCTCCAGATAGGCTGTTCAGAGGGTGATGCTTTGGGGTCACATTTTAGGTTGTGAAATTACAAAATCCAGACCTGACAAAGACCTTTTTTCATAGAGTAGGACTGAAGGACAAAGCCTCTGATAGAGAGGAAATCTTCTGATGTAGCATAGTGCAAACATTTTGAACCAGAAAATCGAACAGAAAAGAAAACACTGCTTCTAACCATTTATAACACTCCCAAGGGGCCTGATGCGTGCTTGTCCATAGCAACAGCTGAAGATAAGGACAGCAGGGATAGGGAAGGCACAACTCCCTGCCACCCCAGGTCTAGCAAAGGTCACCAACACGTTGGCCTAAAACACTTCTGTTGGAGGAAGAAGAGACAATTGAAATTGATGTCTACTTTATAAAATAGATTAGTCAGCCTAAGGAAGAGCACTATCTAAGTGTTTATTAGTCTAGCTAGGATAAAAGACTCACTACAGCTCATGATTAATGGAATATTAAAAGAATGAGGCAGTGTTTCTCAATCTAGAATAATGTTCGGTTATCTGTTACAGCAAAAGTTCCCTAAGGAGCTCCAGTGCTGACAAATTATTTTTACTCTAATTTTACTTCTATATATGCAATCATAGAACTATGTTGACATTATTTTAGTAGTTTCATACAGTACCCAAACCAATTTACAAGACTAAATAAAAGCAAGGCCACAAAATGAACTAAATTCCAATTAACAAAGGAAATGGTTAATGTTATTTTTCTGAAAATAAAAAGCTACTTTCCACGTGAATATTCTACTCACTGATCTGCTCTGGGTTCTTTTGAGCCAGGATTCCTTATAGTCCTGTTGGTGTGTAATTACTATTCTACCACAACTTTTCTCTAGTTAAACTACTACACAATCTTAATGTACCATGATTAATTTTGGCCTTTCTATCAGTCCATTTTCTTGCTGCTAATAAAGACCTACCTGAGACTGGATAATTATAAAGAAAAAGAGATTTAATGGACTCACAGTTCCACGTCTGGGGAGGCCTCACAATCATGGCAGAAGGCAAAGAAGGAGAAAGTCATGTTTCACATGGTGGCAGGCAAGAGAGCTTGTGCAGGGAAACTCCCGTTTATAAAACCATCAGATCTTGTGAGACTTAGTCACTACCAGGCGAACAAACCACCCTCACGATTCAATTATCTCCACATGGCCCCGCCCTTGACATATGGGGATTATTACAATTCAAGGTGAGATTTGGGTGGGGACACAGCCAAACCATATCAGCTTTCATCTGAGCCTAATACATTATTTATAAGTTCATCGTATTCCATTTATTTCTAGTCTTTAATCATTGAAGTATTATTAATTGGTGCTAATATGACCATAACTGTGCCCATTCAACTGTGGAATCCCATGACACCACCTGGCTAGAAGTTGATCCCTTAGATAACCCCTAATTGCTTCTCTTAATTTTTGAAAATTGTGATTAAAATTTATAAATATGGAATTTTTGGATCCCAAGAATATATCCATAAGCCCCCTGTTTCAGTATCACATCTTTTAGTTGAACAGAAAAATATGCTCTTCTACAATTCACTATTTCTCAAATTTTGTTGCATTGAAAGTTCTGGGAAAGTACGGGGTTAAATAAAATATAAGAGGACGTCTCAGAACTTTCAATATGTGAACGGGCCTTATGAATGTCCTAAGCAGTAATATAATATGCAGCAGTTTTTAGCCTTAATTGAATACAATTCTCTCCCTCCCCCACTCCCCCAGCTTCCTTCCTGCAGCAAAGACTTTACGATGGGCTGCAATGATCATTGCCTCCTGACATTCATATAGCTGTGCAATTTGCTTCCCACAAGTGCGAGTGGAACCTTGAACTTACTTCTAAACAGTAGAATATGGCAAAAGCGATAAGGTGTCATTCCTGTGACTATGTTACATAAAATTGCAACTTCTATCTTGCCTTCTCAGTCTCTTGACTTCTCTGCTAGCATGCTGTGATGAAGCAAGTGGCCGTACTGGAGAGGATCACATGGCAAGGAATAGAGGGCATCCTCCAGCCAACAACCAACTAGGAACTAAAAGGCCATAGTCCACCAACTTTTTAGGAACTGAATTCTCAGCCCTGGCCAACAACTTGACTGAAACTGGTGAGAGACCCTGAAGCCAAGGACACAGTTACGTTCTCTGCAGACTCTCACCCCACAGAAACTATGAGATAATAAATGGATATTTTCATAAGCTGCTATATTTTCATTATTTTTTTCACAGCAATAAAAAAAGTAGTCTTTAAAAAATGTATTTGACAAGGTCTCACTGTCACTCAGGCTGGAGTGCAGTGGCACCACCATCATGGCTCACTGCAGCCTTGACCTCCTATCCTCAAGCATCCTCCCACCTCAGACTCCCAAGTAGCTGGGACTACAGGCATGTGCCACCATGCCTAGTTTTTCTTTTTTTGTTTTTTTTTGTCAGGGTCTTGTTATTTTTTTATTTTCAGGGTCTTGCCCAGGGTCGTCTTCAACTCCTGGACTCAAGCCATCCTCCCTCCTCAGCCTCCCAAAGTGCTGGGATTAGAGGCATGAGCCGCCACGCCCAGCCAAGTAGTCTTTTAAAAATCCTCCCTAAACGTCTTAGCATAGAACGCAATTTGGAAAAGCCTGTTCTAATCTATGTAGCTGATTAAAATTTGTAGTCAAATTAAGACAGGCATTCCCTCGAATATTTGGAAAAGTGAACTGTGTATTCCATTCCAATTTAGAAGTATAAAAAGAAATGTTCCTTCAAGAAGAAAGATAAGATACTTGCAGATTCACTGAAAAGCATTTGCTAATAAAAACTCAAATAGAAATGAAAGACAGATGAGAGATTTAGTGAATTAAGTTGGTTTATACTTTGCCAAGTTTTTCTCTTTTTCTACATTGAAGGTGTATTATTTTAAACATAATTAGCTTATTTTCAAAATATGATTTTGAAAGTTAGCAAAAATAAAATATTTAGGAAAATGTCTACCAGTCTTAAGCTCTGTTATAAGCATGTACTATCATTACTATCACTGTTGTTGAATTAATAAGCTACACCTGGAATACTGTGTTAAGTTCTGATTGAGACACCTTAATAAGCATAGAGTCTTAAGAGAAGGCTACTGGGATATTGAGAATTCTCCTAGCATTCCACAAGCAACATGCAAAGATCAAGTAAAGGAAGAATGCAACATGCAGTCTTAAATATCTGAATCTTGGGTTCCGGGAGAATCTGCATTAGAAATCTGCCTTTCCTGTAGCTAACATAATCATTAATATTACTAAGTGTAGAATTTTACACTGATATTTTCCACACGTACATTTAACAAAAACGACCCATCACCCATGAACTAACCAAAAGAAAAAAAAAAAGATAAATGAAATCCTATCATTCAACAGTCAAGTCAACCAGCCTCCATATGACTACCAGTCTTAAGCCGGTAGCTTAATGACTAGTAGCACAGCAGACAGAGGAAAACATTAAAATAAAAATAAAAATGTAGTCCAGTAAGTTGTGGTTTCTGGGGCCTGATTTGATGGCTTCAGCCAATTCTTAACCACAGCCCAAGAAGATTTAGTCAAACAAGTTAATTCTTCTCTCATTCATAAAGTATGTGCCTGGCTCTGACTCTGGTTGCAACAAGAAGGGACCCTGAGAAAGTACTCCCTTGTACTCACTGTCTGGCTCATGGCAAGAAGAATCACTTTATCAGAAATTCGATAGTGTCATACAAAGCATGATGGTGTAGGCAGGCTAACAATCCCTTATAGGAGTACAGCCTTTTACAGTTTAAAAAAAAAAAAAAAAAAGGTCAAAGCACGGTGGCTCACACCTGTAATCTTAACACTTTGGGAGGCTGAGGCGAGCAGATCACCTGAGCTCAGGAGTTGGAGACCAGCCTGGGCAACACAGTGAAACCTCATCTCTACTAAAATACAAAAAAAATTCGCCAGGCGTGGTGGCGTGTGCCTGTAATCCCAGGTACTCCGGAGGCCGAGGCAGGAGAATCACGTGATCCAAGGAGGCAGAGTTTGCAGTGAGCCAGGATCGCGCCACTGCACTCCAGCCTGGGCAACAGAGCGAGGCTCTGGCTCCAAAATAAAAAAAAAGAACTTTTTATGTTCACCATCTTAAAACAGTTACTATCCTTCTTCTATAGATAAAAGTCATAGGGCCCAGAGAAAATGAGTCACTAGATCTTCATCACTGTAGAGCATATCAGACTAACATAATCCCAGAAACTAAGCCTCCTGATTCCAAGTTTATTCAACATTGTTTCTACTATCCCCCTACTGACTCTGCAATCATATGCAGCACAACCTTTACAAATCTGGTGGGTGGGCTGAGCACGGTGGCTCAGGCCTGTAATCCCAGCACTTTGAGAGCCCAAGGCGGGTGGATCAACTGAGGTCGGGAGTTCGAGACCAGCCTGACCAAGATGGTGAAACCCCATCTCTACCAAAAAAAAAAATGAAAAAATAAGCCTGGCATGGCGGCATGCACCTGTAGTCCCAGCTACTCGGGAGGCTGAGACAGGAGAATCACTTGAATCCAGGAGGCAGAGATTGCAGTGAGCTGAGATGGCACCACTGCACTCCAGCCTGGGTGACAAAGTGAGACTCTTTTTTTTTTTTTAAATCTGGTGAGTGAAAGGAGAATGGACAAGTGACAGCAATGTTTTTTAGTGAGTTTCCATATCACACATGTTTCATGGACTGAAGCCACTGTGGGATGTAAGTAGCCCTGGGTCACCCCATCTTAATGCTCAGGAGCTGTCCAGTAGGAATAATACTAAATACTAAACACTGTTAGGCATCCAGAGTAGATGACAATCTTTTTGGGGAAGATGAGAAATGCTGAAGTATACTTTATTCTGTGACACATGCCTCCCTGACAACCCCTTTTAGTCAGATTAAGATATGAAAATGTTGGCCGGGTGTGGTGGCTCACGCCTGTAATCCCAGCACTTTGGGAGGCCGAGACGGGCGGATCACAAGGTCAGGAGATCGAGACCACCCTGGCTAACATGGTGAAACCCCGTCTCTACTAAAAATACAAAAAATTAGCAGGGCGTGGTGGCAGGCCCCTGTAGTCCCAGCTACTCGGGAGGCTGAGGCAGGAGAATGGCGTGAACCCAGGAGGCGGAGCTTGCAGTGAGCCGAGGTCGCGCCACTGCACTCCAGCCTGGGCGACAGAGCAAGACTCCGTCTCAAAAAAAAAAAAAACAAAAGAAAAAAGAAAATGTTGCCAGGCGTGGTGGCTCATGCCTGTTATCCCAGCACTTTGGGAGGCCGAGGCGGGTGGATCACAAGGTCAGGAGTTCGAGGCCAGCCTGGCCAATATGGTGAAACCTCGTCTCTACTCAAAATGCAAAAATTAGCCGGGTGTGGTGGCATGTGCCTGTAGTCCCAGCTACTCAGGAGGCTGAGGCAGAAGAATCACTTGAACCCAGGAGGCGGACCTTGCAGTGAGCTAAGATCATGCCACTGCACTCCAGCCTGGGATACACAGTGAGACTCCATATCAAAAAAAAAAAAAAAGAGAGATATGAAAGTGTTTTCTGGTTGGAAACTTTGTCTCTATCTACAACTATTCTTAATTGAGATCCTAATTAGGTATCTGACAACTGGACAACAGGCTTTTTAGTTATGATATAATAAGAAATATACTGGTTTTTATCCCTTGTTTCTAGCACAGAGCTCCTAAATCCCTTGGAATTTCCCAAGGGATAAGAGTGTCCTTTTTACTTATACTGAGATCCTTTTGATCACAGTTAAGTTTATGCCGATGAGGTGAATTAGGGTAGGGCCCCTAAAAAGACTCAGAATGGGGCTGGTCGCCAGCAAGACCAAGTGATTAGGAAAGTGAAACGTTTAGCTCCACCCACAGACCTCTGGGAAAGGAATTTGGGGCCTGCAGATTAAGCTCTATAAAAACTCTTGAACAACAAGATTTGATGAGCTTCTAGGTTGCTGAGCACGTGGAGATGCTGAGAGGGTGGTTTGCCCATGGAGGGCATGGAAATACCTCCTCCCATCCCCAACACCTTGCCCTATGTACCTCTTCATCTAGCTGTTCATCCGTATCCTTTATAATAAACTAGTAAACACAAGAGTTTCCCTGAGTTCTGTGGGATGCTCTAGAAAATTAACCTAACCCAAAGTCAGGATCATGGGACCGCTGGTTTGTAGCTGGCCAGTGAGGGGTTGGTCAGAAGTATAGGTAACAACTTATACTTACAATTGGCATCTGAAATGGGAGCAGTCTTGTGGGCTGAGCCCTTAGCCTGTGGTATCTGATACTATTTACAGAGAGACAGTGTCAGAACTGAATTGGATTATTTCACACTCATTTGCTATCCACTGGAGAATTACTGGTCGTGTGGGTAAAACCTCATACACATCTGGCCACAGAAGTATTCTGTATTGAATATGAGAGTACGGTAGGTAAAATTATTTTTTTTTCCTTCAGACCAGTAGGTGCCCAGAAAACATTCCATCCTACAATCCATTAGCCACTTCATCCTAGACAATTCTGTAGAAATGGTAGATTTGGGTAGCCCAATTAATCATGATCCTTCTCTACCACATGTAGTCTTCTGTTCTGCTCTTCTATTACCTACTAGTCAGCTGCTGGACACCAGATTCCCTGGTAGCCAGGGAAAAAAAAATGCTTTGAAATTTGGCAACTGTCCTAGAGTTTCCCAAACATTTACAGCAATGTGTTGGCTTATTGGCATGAACTTCCTGGGTGATTTCTCAGCCTAAAAGGCAACATGAACTCTGGCTGACCATGAAGCTCTCTGGCATTTGTAAAACAGCTTGGGCTTTGTGGCTGCAAACTGAGGTCCAGGTCAGATTAGATGAGCATATTATCCTGTTTACTGGCTCAAACTGACTTGGAAGCCAAGGAAGGGAAGGGATGGGAAATGTGAGAGCTGTAGAGAGCCAAAAGTTTTCAAATCAGAGGAATGTGCTGACAAGGTCTCCTGGGGAAAGAAGTACTGTACAGCTTCCCAATGCAGCGCTTTGAAAGCCTCGTCTTGCAATTATTTAATCAATAGGTGATACATTTTTGATATCTACACAATTCTATGTTTCATGCAGCAGGCAAAGAAGAGAAAATGGGATTTCTGGTCAAATGTCTGGGTTCAAATGCCTGTTCAACCTGTTCTGAGCTTCTGAGACTTCAGAGAAGTCATTAAATCTTCCCACATGAGATGCTGTTAGTATTAAAATAGTATGCAAATAAATTGTATGCAAATTTGCTGGGAAATCATAAAACATATAGAAATAATAATTGTTAAGAATTACTACTGCTGTTAGTATTACTATTGCTAATAGTTTTTATTAATATAACAATGCTTGGCTCTACTTAAAAACTGTTTCTGGCAACATTCCACCTGTGTCTCTACTAATTTTCATCTTACATAAGTAGGCACATAATGGTCCGCTTGCTTCGTCTCTGTGCCTTTGCTCCGTTTCTTTTAACCACTAGAATGGTTCCCTCTAACTCCATGCATCTTACTACATTCTGCTTTCTCTAAAGGCCCTGCTCAGATCTATGTGCTTCAAGCATCTAAGGTTAACTAATCTAATATCCCATGTGGCTGGTCTCCTCTCCAAGTTCCTCTGATATACAGTCTGTCCCACACTACCTAGCTCTTACTGACTGTGTAACAGAAGTAAACCATAGGAAATTGCTAAGCCTCCGGGATTCTGAGAATGGTGATGACCATGCAAGTTTCCTTGGGAAACAAATGAGGGAGTGAATTTGGAGGCTTTTTCTTTCTTTCTTTTTATTTTTTTTGAAAACCTATGGTAATAATACACAAAACTAAGACTTTTTTTTTTTTTTTAAGTCTTGCTTTCAGACTATTAGGGAGTGTAGTAGCTTAGTCTTATTCTTTATTTTCTAGAGAGAGTGGGTTCTTCCTTGATCTGGAAAGGAACTGGTCAAGCCCCATCTTCCCCTTCCCCTCCTTTATAGAGTAAAAGTGCACAGCTACTTACCTTCTCTCAGGTCTCGATCTATCTTGGGTGATAGCTTTTTTCCCATTGACAATCCGTGAACTTCTGCTCCCTCTACGTTCACTCCTGAAGGAACCCTGCCCATTGAAAAAATTTAAAATGGCAATTTGTCATTGAATAACAATGTTCAAAGGCAAACAATACTTTACCCAGGTAGTCTGTGACTCTACATTGTGTATTTTGTTGTAAACAAGTTCACCTGTCTTTTAAAGTCAAATTAAATGTCACTGCCTCTAGGAAGTTCTCTGTTTCCTCAGTGAGTTTGCCTTATTTCACTCCTCTAAATCTTCTCAGCAACCTTTACTACAATTAATTGTATGCATAACATAACTCTCTTCAGACTAGACTCTAATCTCAAGTAGTAAAAAAATTATCATGAGCATCTTTATAATGCTCAGAGTGTCCAGTGGGGCCTGGAACATGGAGTGCATCATTGAACAATTATTGAATTGAAACAAATTATGTCATAATGTAGTAGTTCTTGACTATTGTGAAAAGAAGGCACAGGTTTGTCATTTGCAAACACACAAATGATAGCAGGATGTTCTTTATATACGTAAAAATCAAATCCAAATGTGTATATACATTCTTGGATCTTTTGAAATAATTTTATGCCACCCAAGGGTTGAGTTTTTGAAGCCTAGTGAAAGACTTCAAGATTCCAAACAAGAAGATCTGGATCTGTCCTTCCTTTGTGATGAGACTCTAAGCAACTTGCTTGCCTTGTCAGGGCCTCAGGTTCCCAATTTGAAAATGAATAAGCTGGACCATGTGAACTCAAGCAGGTGTTTCTAACCTTCTGAGTTTCAGTCCTTTTAAAAGATGTAAATTGACTTTTGTCATTGTAAATAATGAGCTTTCTTGGGGGGAGGGAGGAGGGACAGCATTAGGAGATATACCTAATGCTAAATGACGAGTTAATGGGTGCAGCACACCAACATGGCAGATGTATACATATGTAACAAACCTGCACGTTGTGCACATGTACCCTAAAACTTAAAGTATAATAATAATAAAATTTAAAAATAATAATAATAATGAGCTTTCTTGATTTCTGATTCAGTTAGTGACACCTAATATTTTAGCTATTTTAGTATAACTTTCTGAACTTCATTATTTCAAGTAAATACAGTAAGGGAATTCACCATCAAAAAACCCATTTCATAGTTTTTCTGTTAATAAATCAAAACCAGTATCCAACCTTCTCAGATTTGGAATCATGGAATGTTAGCACATAAAGAGCACCTGATTTAACCCTTTTTTTTCTGTAAAAAAAACATGAGATCCAGAAAGCAGAAGATATATTACCTAAGGTTACAAAAACGTGGCAGGAAGAGCTGGGACCTGGATGCAGAGCTCCTAATTCGCAGCTTAGAATTATTTTATTAGCTCTCCTTGCCTGTTTCATAGAGCTACATTTCTCTATGATAGGTTATGACACTAAATATTTCTCCTCATAAAAAACCAGTTCGCATTCTGAATGGACTTACCGATTCTCACCCTGTCGTCCTCCATATCTGATCCAATAGTTCTGTTTTGAATCGAGTAAAAAAAAAAATGCAGTAATTTTGTCACTAAAACATCACTTACAGAATTAAGATAAAATAAAATATGCACAAAACATTCAAAAGATCTATAATTTAGGAATTTTGCATATTGTGTAAAAATACAATATATTTATATTTTATAGATTAATGAAAAGGAAGGCTAAAGTGAGTGGAGATTTGGCAAGGACAAAATGAAATACAAATCGATTTTTTAAATAGCATGGAATTAGCCTAGATATCCACCCTTTTGTCCAAGAAAGTGACTTGGAATTTGGTGGCAGAAAAACATTTGAAAGATCATTCAGTTCAACTTCTTTATGTTTTCTGAATAAAACAAGCAAACAAAATCGAGCTTGAGTAATCACCTGTATAGATCATGAAATTAGTAAATAACATATTTTAAGGTCTCTTGGATAACATAATTTTTAAAGAATAATAAGACCTGAAATAAATATTAATATATTAGAAGGTGTTATATTGGAAAAGTACGTTAAAATTAACTCATTTTAAAAAGTGTGCCTATAAAAACATGGCATAAGAAAGAAATGAAAAAAGGTTGTAAATGGACATATTATAAATAATTTTATAAATGTATTAACTTGTATATCATTTGAAGAACTTACATAGAAACCAATGGATAAATGAATAAAGCCCATTGCCCAAGTAATTAAAAGAAGAGGAAAAATGGCTTTTCCTCTTCTTTTGTGAATATGTGAAAAGGTTTATTCTTGCTGGTCATCAAAAAATTACAAGTTAAAATGATGTACTATTTCATACATAATATATAAATAATAAAAGTGATTTTAAAGTGTTATTTCTTATTGCTGATAAATTTGTGGTAAAATGGTACTGCTATGCATTACTAGGATTCAAATGCCTGTTCAATCTGTTGTGAGCTATGAAACTTTAGAGTAGTCACTAAATCTTCCCACATGAGATAGTGTTAGTATTAAAATAGTGTGCAAATAAATAATTCCAAGAGAATTATTTATTCTCTTAGTAATCATATATAATGACATATAACTATAAATAAATTAACAATAAATAAATAATTTCTAAGAGAATTCTCTTAGAAAAGCAATTTAGTTTCAAGAAATTTAAAACCTTATATCCTTTGATGACAGAATAATTCCACTCTTAAGAATTTATTTTAAGGACATAGTTCAATAGAGAAAAAATGCTTAATACGTTATGTATAATTCAAAAATCAGAAATAATTAAAGTGTTCAGCAGAAGAGTTCATTTATTTATTGTACATCAATTCTACCTATCTAAAATTCTAAATTCTATCTACTTTTTAGATACTAAAATGTGTCTAAAAATACCTTTTAAAGCTATACAAATGTAGAAATTTCTTATGATATCTTCTTAAATAAAAGAATACAAATCTCTTTATACCATAGTATATGTTTCTGCAAAAGATATGTCTTCATATCAACAATGATTAGAAGACAACATGGAAAAGTGAAGTCAGCATGATGGGCGGTAGGAGTGTGACTGATGATATTTTGAATTCTCTTTAATGTTTAGGTAATATACAAGATTAAAAGAAAAATTTAAAACACCACATCCAGAATTTAGGAAAATAAAACACTCCCAGGGCAAACGAGTCATACACAAAATACTTTTACCCAATAGATTTGCTTTTGACTTTGGACCTCGTTAATGTGGAATGACTGATGTGGAAATCCATTAGTCTTTTAAAGTTCATCAGATGGCCGGGTGCGGTGGCTCACGCCTGTAATCCCAGCACTTTGGGAGGCTGAGGCGGGCGGATCACCTGAGGTCAGGAGTTCCAGACCAGCCTGACCAATATGGTGAAACAGCGTCTCTACTAAAAATACAAAAAAAAAAAAAATTAGCCAGGCATTGTGGCGCATGCCTGTAATCCCAGCTACTGGAGAGGCTGAGGCAGGAGAATCGCTTGAATCCAGGAGGCGGAGGTTGCAGTGAGCCAAGATCACGCCACTGCACTCCAGCCTGGGCGACAAGAGTGAAACTCCATCTCAAAATAAATAAAGAAATAAATAAATAAAGTTCATCAGATATATTGAGTAAATATCTCCTACCCCCAATTTTTACCTCAAGGAGGGCATTAAAATCTTAGCTTTTCGAGGTAAATGGCAAAAATGGAGGCAGGTAATAAAAACATAAAAAGGATTCCACTGAATCATTATTTTAATAAACATTTCCTCTTTCCTCTTACCGGTTCAGTGTATGAAAACCCCAGACCTTCTGCAGCTGATTTTATCAGCTCAGACTCCAGCTTATGACGTTTCACAAACATTGTTAAATCCTAGAGAAAAAGAAGTAAAGAAAGACATTTTTTATTTAAATAACAGGTAAGAGATATGATAAATGTTCAGGTGGCAATATTTTCATTAGATAGTCACAAATGAGCTAACAAATATTCAGAGCTGCAAGACATGGCCCCATCTCAACATACTTTCACACGCTAACATGTATGAATAAAAATGTGCTTCAGGCATAAATAAAGTTTGAAAGAACTGAGTTCTAGAACCTTTGCTAAATTGTTAGATATCTTTAAGACCAGTGTTATATTTTTATCAACTCTCCCCAGAACACATGCAGAATCAAGAATTTCTTTTCAGGCCACGCACGGTGGCTCACACCTGTAATCCCAGCACTTTGGGAGGCCGAGGCGGGCGCATCACCTGAGGTCAGGAGTTTGAGACCAACCTGACCAACACGGAGGAACCCCATCTCTACGAAAAAAAAATACAAAATTAGCCGGGCGTGGTGGCACGTGCCTGTAATCCCAGCTACTAGGGAGGCTGAGGCAGGAGAATCGCTTGAACCTGGGAGGCAGAGGTTGCGGTGAGCCAAGATTGCGCCATTGCACTCCAGCCTGGGCAACAAGAACGAAACTCTGTCTTAAAAAAAAAAAAAAGAATTTCTTTTCAAAACATTGGTCTCACCTCTCTGGCCTCAATGGATGCTGGGTCAATGCTATCATCCAGCAGACTCTCATAGTAATCCACATTGTCTAGGACATCCTCATCATCTGGATGGCACAGAAGATAGGCTTTGGCACACTCCAGGGCTTTCACATACTCACCAACTGAAAGACAAAGGAGTTGCAGCATTCGAGTCAGCCTAGGTCTGTCCAAAGGATTTTAAAGGGAGGCCATCAACATGTCTACAGAGGTCAGCACTAAACATGAATACGAGGGAAGATAAACTGAGGCTCAGCAGAGAAAGCAGAAACAGTCACAGATAAAAGGAAAGACACGATTTCAAGTATTCAAAAGTTATTACCTTTGCTCTGCTTTGGTGCTAGTCGTTTTGCGCAAATCGTCAAGTTTCTTTTTTTTTTTTTTTTTGAGACAGAGTCTTGCTCTGTCGCCCAGGCTGGAGTGCAGTGGCGCAGTCTCGGCTCACTGCAAGCTCCGCCTCTCGGGTTCACGCCATTCTCCCGCCTCAGCCTCTCCAAGTAGCTGGGACTACAGGCGCCCGCCACCACGCCCGGCTAATTTTTTTTGTATTTTTAGTAGAGACAGGGTTTCACTGTGGTCTCGATCTCCTGATCTCGTGATCCGCCCGCCTCGGCCTCCCAAAGTGCTGGGATTACAAGCGTGAGCCACCGCGCCCGGCCACAAATCGTCAAGTTTCTATCCGAAGATGTTTGTTGACAACTTTTATTATTTAACACATATAAACAGCAGAATTGTAAGAGTTAATTCTGATTTTTGTACTGAGTTTGGGTTAAGTAAACATCCTGAAGGTGATCTTTGCAACAGTAATGAACCATTTTATATATAATGTATGAGTAACATAAGTGCTTTTAAAATGTTATTTTTCATTGCTGCAGTTTGTGGTAAACTGGTACTTCAATGCGAAGTCCTTCATAGAGTCCCAGATGTTCTGGAGGAAGCCCCTCAAATCCTTCACTATACAATTATAGCAAATCCAACAGTAGCAAACTACTGAAAGGAACTAACAAGGATGTTTCCAATATAAACTTTTCATTATAAAATGTTTAGCTATTACAAGGGAAATTTTAAATGTCTGTATGCTTTGTTTTCAAATAGGTCACAACATTGTATTTCTTCTAATGGAAATTTACAATATATGTATGTGTGTATATATATGTGTGTGTGTGTGTGCATGTATGTGTGTATAAGTACATATACACACACACATATATATATATACTCTGAGATGACTCTGATTTTTAAAAAGAATGATAAAAATTAAGCAACTCTCTCATCTTTGATTCACTGTTTATGACTTTAGCACATGACTCATTGTGTGCCATCAACACCAGGAAAATAAATAATGTTTTGTTTTTGGAAAGGAGGAGGATTTTGCAAAGTTCCTTTTAAAATGAGTTTTAAAAACATTAGTCTAAAAAATCATGCAAAATGTCAATCTAGTATAATTTTCAGTAAATTATCACAGCATTAAATTTTGTACTTTGCCCATTGGTGATATCCCCTTCTGCTCTTCTTGTCCTGTAGCTCAGGAGAGAAGAAATGCATAAATTCCTATTGCTTTCATAATAAACTGAAGAAGTCAGAACACTCAATTATAAAAATGTGATGTCTGTAATGATGAACCACAACCCCCCAAGAAGTCTTCACGGATGATCCACGCTTTACCTCGATAGTAGGCAAACTGTAGGTAATCATAGTGCAGAGGAAGAAAATTCTCGATGGGTGAGAGGCGGCCAGGGCGGGTGGCAAGTTCCCTCACACATTCATGCTGACAAACAAGCACCTGCATATAGTGATCTGGAAGACAAGAGCCAATACGTGTGTTCCTCCAGGCTGCTGAGTGCCCAAACGTCAACGTCACAGCCACAGTTAGGGCATTCCTCACCTCACCACACTCGGAGAGCAAAATGACTATAATCCTCACTTCCGGACTGCAAAACCTTTTTACAAAGAAAGTAGGTGACTTGCCAAGGTCTCCTGGCCAGCGATCACTAGAACGACAGTAGATTCCAAATCCTCCAGCTCACAGTCTGTTCTCTACACCTCTCTTTTCCCTTCCCATATACACTTTTTATACCCCACAGTCCATTTACCCCACCTACACCCAGCTGAATGTCAGTTTTCATATTTAACAACTTTGGGGCCTCTCTTTGGATATCTTGGATGGCTTGAAGTGCCCTGGAATCGGGAATGGAAGTTCAGATGCTAGTAAATGTTAAGGAACAGTTTGGAAAAAGAAACCACCATGGATGTGGAAATTTCAGGCTGAGAAGTGAAGGAAAAGTGCTCTTTTTCTTTGTTAACATTTTCAAGCCAAATTGTCCTAAAGGAGAAATAAAAACTCTTTTTTTTTTTTACACCTATTGGTCAGAAACCTATTCTACCCAGTTATAAATTAGTCTATCACCTAGACATTGTATATTCTAATACTAAGGACATTGTATATTCTTTGCCAGAGACTGGTAAAATAGGGAGAAGGATGTAAACTAAAGGAATTTAAATGAGCATCTTATTTCCTGTTTCTCTTCACTCCCCTTTTTATTGCTCCCATTCTTCTTGCTTGAGGGTCCTGAAGTGTGAGGGTTTTCATGCCTCCTTTGGCTCTGGACTCTTATCTTATCAAAGCCTGAGATGAGGAAACACAAGTGGTGAACGTCCCAGAGAAGAAAATGCCTCCTGCGTTTCACCTTGACTGATTTTTACAATGAAGATGGATGTATTTTCCAGAAAGAATGGCTCATTCATGCCTGTGCTGAGTGGGTTCTTTCGAGAATGATGATAAAATCATTTGATCTCATAGCTGTGCAATTTAATTTACCACAACTGCCTTTTTTTTCAAAAGGCTCTCTGTTTAGTCTGAGTTTGGCTTGGATCTTGATGATTTTGCAGAGGGACCCCAAAACACAACAGGAAGGAAATGTGCATTTTCTGGTGTGGGGGAATGTGCCAGTTTTGCATAACTTGGCTAACTGAATCATTTATAGCACAGCTAATAGAATCCCTAAAGCCCATTGGTTATTAACCCTAATCAGGGGATGCGAAGGAAGTATGAGTTCTATTTATTTGATTAGCATGTTAGAAATAAATAACCAGCTGTTTTATTTCTTAAGAAAACAAAAACAAACAACCTTCAACTGTTTTCTCCTACTCAACTTACCGTTTGCATTTCTATTTACTTTCTAATACACATTCCTTTTAATTCCAAGTGACAAGCAAAAGGTAAAGGCAAAAGATACCCACCGAGAACTCAAAATCTGAATGGAAATATTTTTTCAAAACGGATATAAACAGCAGCAAAATAGGAGTGACAGAAAGGTATCCTTTAGGGTTTCATAGCAGGGCTAGTAATAAATAACTGCATTCAGGAGCCATTTGTATTTTTCCCCAACTGTTAATGTCTAACTCTAAAATTCAAATATTCTGATTTTCTAATACATTTGCTATTTAAAAAGCCAGTTGTATTCCTAATTTAGGACAATTTTGAACCAGACAAGAATTTACATAGTGAGAGCTGTCATATTACTTTTATTAGGTATATCCCTTGCCTCCTTCTATCTTAAATGACATTGTGCAATTAATATGTTTTTAATAAGTTTGAGTCTTAAAAATTAAAGAACCTGAGTTATGAGATCTCTATTCTTTTCTAGCTACCAACATGCTGTGGTGACCTTGAGCAAATCACTAAATGCTAATCTGTGGGAAATCGTCGGTCAGTTTTCCTAAACCAGATCTAGGACATTGGCCAAAACTGTTCAGTGGCCATTGGTGGAGGCAGGTGTAGAGGCCAATGTGGGAGTGAAAGCAGGATGCCTATCCCCCCACAACCACAACATAGCTAACTATAATAAAGGAAGAATCTTCCATCCCAAATACAAGATCAAGCGTCGAGAAATAGCAATTAAAATGTGAACCACACATAAAACTGACATTCCAAAAATTTAGGCAACTGGATCTGGCAGAGATCCAAAAAAATAAAACTTCCAGGAAAATATCCTCAATAATTGACAACGTTGTATTGAATTTAGGTGAACTGAGTTGATTTTGGGTAACTGGCTGTGTCACAAATTGGTCATTTGACGTATTAATTTTCAGTCTACTTCCTAGTCTAATTTTTGACAGCTATACCCTAATTTTCTCTATAAGAAATCTTAACAATAATTCTTAACAATAATTCTATACCTACATTCTCATAAACACGGAGTATTTAACCATTTTAATCCCTGCTATGCAACTGATGGATATGTCATCTCCTTCCTTCCTTCATTCATTAATCAACCCATTCATTTAACCAGTATTTACTAAGTATCTACTATTTGCCACTCACTCTTCTTAGGCACTGAAGATTGAGCACTAAACAGGACAAGTCTTTAGCCAAGAGATAGAAGAAAACAATACTTTGAAGATCTGTAAGTGGAAATAAGCATGGCATATTTAAGGAATCAAAAAGCAAGAGAGAGAGTGAGAGGGAGAGAGAGAATGAACGAAAACATACACAAGTGCCCAATCATGGAAGTTCTTATTAAAGAAGTGGATTTTATTCCAAGTGGAATGTAAACCATTTGGGGTGTTTAAACCAGATCTGTCAGCAGAATTTTGTTTTTTTAGAGACTGCTCTGTGGGCATTCGGAGCAAAACCAGAACGGGACATGAAGAGCGGCAAGGAGGCAATCACTGTTGCTTTGAGCCAGGGTGGTAGCAAAAGGGGTGGAGGGAGTTAGGAAGTGTTCAGTGCTATTAGGAGATAACATCTATCCAAGTTTGGTAACAAGTCATATGGGAATAGGAATGAAGGAAGATGTTGGATTGAAAGGTAACTTGGTTTGAGTTATTAGGTGAGTAGTGCTTTTCGTTTGTTTGTTTGTTTTTCCTTTGAGATGGAGTTTTGCTCTTATTGCGTAGGCTGGAGTGCAATGGCACCATCTCGGCTCACTGCAACCTCTGCCTCCAAGGTTCAAGTGATTCTCCTGCCTCAGCCTCCTGAGTAGCTGGGATTACAGGCGCCCGCCACCACACCTGGCTGATTTTTTATATTTTTAGTAAAGATGGGGTTTCACCATGTTGGCCAGGCTGGTCTCAAACTCCTGACCTCATGTGATCCACCTGCCTCAGAATCCCAAAGTGCTGGGATTACAGGCATGAGCCACCGCGCCTGGATGAGTAGTGCTTTTGAGGAAGACTGAAAGCATTGGAAGTTGGGGAGAGCAAACTAATTTTATTCACTGGCATTTTAGTAAGTAAATGAAGTTGAACGTTGCTTTTCATATATGGGTAACTCAGAAAAAAATGTGTGCTCAAAATATTTGTGAAAAATTTATTAATAAATTATCCTTTGCCTACTTTTCAATTATGTAGACCTTAAAAGTATAGATTCTAGATTCAGAAAAGTCCAAATATGAGTTCCAGCTTCACTCCAATCACATCACTCAATCTTTTTCAGATAAATTCCTCATTTACAAAAGGGAGAGGAGAGTAAGTAACAATAGTATCTATAAGAGTTGCTCAAAGCATTAAATAGATAAAAATATGTTAAGTGCTTTGTATGTTACAGTTGCTACATATGTGTTGGTTATTATTACTACTGATAAGAAGTAAATTACTATGAACAATAATAATTTACAGGCTCTCTTTGAATATGAAATATATGAACACTTTGCCTATAAAATATTTTGCAATACTTTCTATTTGTGTTTGTAGATCAGCTTGGTTTATTGTATAAATCTGTACTTATAAATCTTAGGTAAAGTTTAACTTGTTCTTTATTTTTGTCATGTCTTTTGTCATGCTTAGAAGAGCTTTTCTGCTGGGCGTGCTGGCTCACGCCTGTAATCCCAGTACTTTGGGAGGCCGAGGTGGGTGGATCACCTGAGGTCAGGAGTTCGAGACCAGCCTGGCCAGCATGGAGAAACCCCCATCTCCACGAATAATACAAAATTAGTTGGGTGTGGTGATGCATGCCTGTAATCCCAGCTACTCGGGGTGCTGAGGCAGAAGAATTGCTTGAATCCGGGAGGCAGAGGTTGCAGTGAGCCAAGATCACACCATTGCACTCCAGCCTGGGCAACAAGAGTGAAACTCCGTCTCAAAAAAAAATAGAGCTTTTCTTCTCCTGATATTATACAAATATTTTCCCTCATTTTGTTCTAACAGTTTTATATTTTACACTTATATTGTTATTACAAATACAATTTATTTTTGTGTAAGGCATACAGCAGAGAACCCACTTTCCCCTCATAAGTGGTTAACTAGCCAATCTCCCAAATTATTCTATAATGTGCATTACCTACTATTTTAAATGCCGCTTTGTAATATATTAAATTGTTATTAAATAATAAAACATTTTAAGTAGTTGAAAACTACATAAAAGTGTTCACTACTACATTGTTTATAATAATGAAAAGTTTCAACCTCTTAAATACTCATCACTAAAGGACTAGTCAATTAAATTATGATGCGTTTATATAACAGAGCATTACCCAGCCATTAAATACAATAAAATGGCTCTACGTACTTACATGAGAAGAAGTCCACAATATATTGTTGAGCATAAAATAAAACAACAAAAGTTGAAAAACAATATATATAGTATTGTCCTATTTTATAAAAAAATGAAATAATAACTATAAATAAATACATAAATATTTACATAAGGACCTGAAAAAGTTTGGGAAGACAGTCACCAAAATTTTAACTACATACATTTCTCTACAGGAGACAGGCTGGGATAGACACATGAGAGTCTTTTATTTTTACAATATATTCTTCTATTTTGCTGGAATAGCTTTTTACAAATCGCAGGTAGTATTTTTATAATCAAGAAATAAATAAAATGAAAAAATAAGCTTTACCTGCAATAGCTTCATACAGACCAGCCTTGTACCCTAAATACTCATATTCTTCAAATCTCTGAGGCCCCTCACATAGGGTTCGGCATTCTATATCTTCAACGAAATATTCTCTTAGGGCTTGTTCGAAGTGCCTGATAGCCATCTCAAAGTCATCAGCCTCATAATGTTTAACTCCTGCATTGTAACTTTCCTGTAATGAAACAGACAAAAAAAAAAAAAAACCAACCAAACAAAAAAAACCTCTTATTTTCAAAGAGAAGGGGTTATGCTGACTGAGGATCATCTAGGTAGGCGGGGTACTGGATGCTTGTGCTGCGGAGGGATAAAGAAGGGTTGCACTGGGAGATAAAGAACAACATTCCTGGCTTCAAATACTTGTAAGTGAGAGGGCTCTTACTGAGCAAATAGACTGCTATGTGATCGATTTCGTTTTTTTCCCTTAGCACATGCAAGACTGTATTTTTGAAATCATTTGCCTATAGGTAGGGCCAAGTAACAAGTGCAGGGCAACAGATGTGGGTGGAACTGACATCCACTTTTAGGCCTTGCCTGTGTGTGTATGTGTGTGTTTTAATATTTTCTAAAATCTTCCCTTATCCGTTTCTGCAATAATCTTGGAGGCTACGTGTTGAGAATGGTGATCTCAAAAATTAAAAAAAAAAAAAAGCTTTCAACATGTGATTTCAAGTAATGTTTAGTCTGTAGAAAGAATTACATCGCTTTTTAAAACCCCAGTTTGAAACGTATAGGTACAATGGGCAAACCACTGGACTGGGAGCTGGAAAATCACAGTATAATCCTGAACAATTTACACTGGCCTCACCTCCTAGGTATAAAATAAAAGTATCAGAAAGGTTCAGAGAGGATTTTTTTTTTTTTTTTTTTGAGACGGAGTCTTGCTCTGTCGCCCAGGCTGGAGTGCAGTGGCGCAGTCTCGGCTCACTGCAAGCTCCGCCTCCCGGGTTCACGCCATTCTCCTGCCTCAGCCTCTCCGAGTAGCTGGGACTACAGGCTCCCGCCACCACGCCCGGCTAAATTTTTTTTTTGTATTTTTAGTAGAGACGGAGTTTCACCGTGGTCTCGATCTCCTGACCTCGTGATCCGCCCGCCTCGGCCTCCCAAAGTGCTGGGATTACAAGCGTGAGCCACCGTGCCTGGCCAGAGAGGATTATAAATAATTATATGATGTTCTAGTTTTTATCACATTATACCGATTTTCTAAGTTAATTTTTATTTTCTCTTAATTTAAAAATATTTAATTTTTTAGTTTTTTTATTTCAACTTTTAAAATTGTAATTAAAATTTTAAAAAAATCTCAGTTTTTTCAGACTTGATCATTATATTCTGAGAACTCTGAAAGTCCAAAAATGTTACTAAAATTTGAGAATAAATTTTATGAGATATTCATTCATAGAAATCTGCTTTGACGCAAATGAAACTTAGGAGCACTTAGCTCCCTGTGGTGAGGGAAGGGGTCCACAGAGCTTACCATATGTGGTTTAGCTTCTCTGTCTACCAACTGCAATGCTTCAACACCAGCCGTCGCCCTGTAATTCTCAATGTTCTGCTGAATTTCCATGTGCTCAGGGTTAGCCACGAAAAATGTGTGAGCTGCTTCCACTGCTTTTTCGAGCTGGTTAAGCTAAAGAGAAAAAAAAAAATGACCAAACGAAGGCAAATATTTCCAAATCACACTCAGAGAAATACAAAGATCAATCCAAAATCTCACAGTTTAAGAATGAAACTAGGAGCCTTGGGTTTTTTTTTTTTTTTTTTTTTTTTTTTTTAGGAGACAGGCAATAAAAACAAAATAAATGGGATTATAACAAAGTAAAAAACTTCTGCACAGCAAAGAAAGCAATCAACAGGTGAAGATACAACCTACAGAATGCAAGAAAATACTTGTACACTATATATCCATATCCAAAAGGGGTTAATATCTAGGATATATAAGATATATAAAAAGCTCAAAAAACTCAATAGCAAGAAAAAAATATTTAAAAATGGGCAAAAGATCTGAAATGACATTTCTCAAAAGAAGATATACAATTGGCCAACAGGTGTGTGAAAAAATGCTCCACGTCACTAACCACCAGGGAAATGCAAGTCAAACCCACAATGAAATACAACTTCATTCCAGTTAGAATGGCTATTAACAAAAAGGTAAAACATAACAAGTGTTGACAAGGAAGTGGAGAAAAGGGCACCTTTATACATTGTTGGGAGGAATATAAATTAGCAAGACCATTATGGAAAACAGTATGGAGTTTTCTCAAAAAATTAAAAGTAGAACTACCATATGATCCAGCAATCTCACTGCTGGGTATATATCCAAAGGAAATGAAGTCAGTATGTTGAAGCTATATCTGTACTCCCATGTTTATTGCAGCACTATTCACAATAGCTAGGCCATGAAATCAACCTAAGTGCCCATCAGCAGATGAATGAATAAAGAAAATATGGTACATATACACAATGAAATATTATTCAGCCATAAAAAATAATGAAATCCCGTCATCTGCAACAACGTGGATGAATCTGGAGGGTATTATGTTAAGTGAAATAAGCCAGACACAGAAGGACAAACACCACATGATCTCACTCTTATATGGAATCTGAAACAGTTGATCTCATAGAAGTAGAGAGTGTAACGGTGATTGCCAGAGGCTGGGAAATGTAGGAAAGGGAGAGACAGGAAGAGGTTGGCCAAAGAGTACAAAGTTACAGTGAAAGAAGAAGAATCATTTCTGCTGCTCTATTGCACAGTAGGATAACAATAGCTAACAATTATGTATTGTATATTTCAGAATAGCTAGAAGAAAGCATTTTTAATGATGTCATCAAAATAAATGATAAGTGTTTTAGGCAACAGATTTGCTGATTACCCTGATTTAATCATCATACAATGAATACACATATGGAAACATCACACTGTACCCATAATTATGTATACTTATTATGTGTCAATTAAAAATAAGACAAAACTTTTAAAAAAATTAAAAGGATAAATTATTCCAATGCATAAAGATGCTAAGGACAGCACATAAAATGCTTTACCACACAGCTTTGAGATATTTGATTCCAAACTTACAAATTTGATTCTCATTAATATTTGATTCTCATTAATAAAAAAGAATTTTGAACAACCACTACACAGACACTGCCAACTGTCTCCTAAACCACTTAATACAATGATCTCCATGTAACAAGCAATGATTTTTTTTTAAATGGAATTAATTTACCCATTTTAACACATTTTTAAAAATTATTATTATTATTATTATTTTTTTTTTTGAGACAGAGTCTGGCTCTGTCCCCCAGGCTGGAGTGCAGTGGCACCATCTCGGCTTACTGCAAGCTCTGCCTCCTGAGTTCACGCCATTCTCCTGCTTCAGCCTCCTGAGTAGCTGGGACTACAGGCGCCCGCCACCACGCCCTGTTAATTTTTTTTGTATTTTTAGTAGAGACAGGGTTTCACTATGTTGGCCAGGATGGTCTCGAACTCCTGACGTCGTGATCCGCCCACCTCGGCCTCCCAAAGTGCTAGGATTACAGGCTTGAGCCACCGCGCCCGGCCTAAAAATTATTTTTAAGATGGAGTCTCGATCTGTTGCCAAGCTGGAGTGCAATGGCGCGATCTCGGCTCACTGCAATCTCTGCCTCCAGGGTTCAAGCGATTCTCCTGCCTTATCCTCCCGAGTAGCTGGGACTATGGGCACGCGCCACCACACCCAGCTAATTTTTGTATTTTTAGTAGAGATGGGGTTTCACCATGTTGGCCAGGATGGTCTTGATCCCCTGACCTCGTAATCCACCCACTTCACATGTTTACATATGCTTTAGTCATGGAGAATTTCAATAGACAGATCCATTTACCTCACATCAGAAAAATAAAAATTCACATTAGTTATCTTTTTCATGGTGGAATCTAAAATATGCTCAATCCATTTTAAAGTGTGAAGAAATGAAAACTAATTGTTGTTGAACAAAATAAAATCACAGAATGGCATGTAAGATTCAACTGCATCTGCTTTTGATAATTTTGCCACTCAATTATTAAAAACTAGTAGTAGACTCACAAGTGCCCAGTCCCTGCAGTCTTGTGAAATATAAAGAATCAACTCTTAACACAAAAACATAAACTGCCCTGTTTTAAGACTTGACATCCCATAATAGTAAAGCTTTCCCTTTTCAAATCTAGTTTGCATATTTTTAGCTATTGACTTTCCTTCCATTAAATCTTGCCTGAAATGAGCTCTTCCTGCCACTTTTACCTTTGTCCTCAATTCTGTGCACTCAGAATTATTTTGACTGTCAAAATCACTAGTTTTGGATTTCATCTTTCTCAACTTTAATTTTCTCAATCTCTTACATATCAATACAGATAAAAATTGTATGCATCTACATAGTAATAACTATATAGGTATAAAGAATGGGTTCAAAATTGTGTGTGGTTTGCATTTATTGGCCAAGTGAACCCGGAAAAAGTTGTTTAAACACTGGTGCTTTAATTTTCCCTAAAGAAAAAATGCTCAAAAGAACTATACACCATCATTTACTGTGGAGGATTTTGGAAGGATTCAACTGTGAAATACATATGAATGTGTTCAGCAGTCACTAGAGCACTAGAGAAAGATAAATAATAGCATACAATATATAAATGATCTGTTTCGAGGATGTGAATATGCTCCCATTAATGAAGAGGAGAGTTCATAGCTCCCATGAACACATAATTTAAGAGGATAGAGTAGGTGATTCTGGTTGGTGAAAATTTTCTCTGGGTAACAGGCAATCTACAAGCTATGAGTAAAACAGGTTAGTACTGACATACTCTGATTCTACAGCACTAGGTGTTAAAGTTAATGGAACACAAATAAATACTTATGTTCTTAATTTTCCTACTTTATGCTTTGGCTCAGGATATTCCACTGACTTAGAGAACCTTTGTCCCTCTGTCTTTTCTTACTGAAATATGTCATGTCCTATAAGGCCAAACTTAAATCCTGCCTTCTCTAAGAGACCCTTTCCCATTCCTGTAGCCATAGTTAGGCACCACAATATAATCTCAACCCTGTTCCTTTATTGGTGCTTACTATTCCGTACCTTATATATGCATCAGTATATCTGCTTCTCCCGTTAGAGTTTTCTGTGGATATGGATCACATGGTATACTAATCTTTTTATTTTCTACCTACTTTACATACAGAGTATATCTATGATATGTCTTAGAAAAGAGAAAAAAACTGGCCAGGCGCGGTGGCTCACGCCTGTAATTCCAGCACTTTGGGAGGCCGAGGCAGGCGGATCACGAGGTCAGGAGACCGAGACCATCCTGGCTAACACGGTGAAACCCCGTCTCTACTAAAAATACAAAAAATTAGCCGGGCGAGGTGGCGGGCGCCTGTAGTCCCAGCTACTCGGAGAGGCTGAGGCAGGAGAATGGCATGAACCCCAGGGGGCGGAGCCTGCAGTGAGCCGAGATTGCGCCACTGCACTCCAGCCTGGGCGACAGCGAGACTCCATCTCAAAAAAAAAAAAAAAAAAAGAGAAAAAAACTTGTAAGAAGTAAATCTTTTATACACAAGTTCAAAGGTATTTACATGTGAATATGCTTCATAAATTATAAGGCAGTGGTCCCCAACTTTTTGGCACCAGGGTCCAGTTTCGTGGAAGACAATTTTTCCATGGATGGGGTGCAGGGATAATTTCAGAATTAAACTGTTCCACCTAAGATCATCACACAAGATTCGTATAAGGAGCATGCAACCTAGATCCCTCATTTGCACTCTTCACTAGAGGGTCGGTGCCCCTATGAGAACCTAAGACCTCCACTGATCTGACAGGAGACAGAGCTCAGGTGGTAAAGTTCACCTTCTGCTGTGAAGCCCTGTTCCTAACAGGATTGTACTGATCCATGGCCCAGGGGTTGGGGACCCCTGCTATAAGGTACTAAAAGTTTGTACATTTAATAAAAACTTCTCTGAAATCATCATTCATATTGAGAGCTTCCGATGTGGTTATCACGATGAATGTGATTCAGTAGTTCTTGAAATCAGTCAATGTTGACAAACTGGGTCCTTTTCTCAAATTTGACATTTTGCTTATTTGGTGCTTTCTTCCTTTATAGTCCACAATTGAAGATACTACAATCTATAAAAAAAGATTCCATGACTTAAGGCTGAACCGTAAAACTTCATGGCCCTGGCTTTTAAATTATTGTGAACCAGTTTAGGAAACCAGAATTTGCTGCCAGGGTCTATAAAATAAACCACTGTTTTAACTGGAAGCTTGATATCTCTGTCTTCCATTTTATAAATTAAATACACACATCCAAAGTGGTAAGAAGTCCACATAAACATGTGCATGCTACATATAATGTCATATGATTGGATGGAGGTTATTACAAGGCACAGTCAGTACTAGGTTTCAGCTAAGGAAGGACCTTCCCACTCCTCCAATGAAACAAACCAACAGCACACTACAGTTAAAGGCTCCAAACTGGACTTCCTTTAAGACCTAATTAAAACAAACCACAGGAGCGAGTAAGTCTAATATGGGGGTAACTCTATGCATTAGAAAAATAAATTGTGAAATAAAGAACAATGGAGAAAAGGGGAATAATCTGACATGAAGATGGTACGGACTTTTAGGGGAGGCCACTGAGATGTCGGAAATACTGGTAAAAATGCCTTCAAGAAGCTTCGGGCCATTTCCTCTCAAGCTGTGAAGAACTAAGGCAAATATTTTCTCTTGCCAGCCCAGAAGCATGACTACGTGGTAGTCATACCGTACGGAAAAAGAAATGAACATTCACTACATCAACAGCCTGCTGACGTTCAGAAGTTACACTGTCCTTGAACCTGTGAGTGAATGAGGCTCTTCTGACACAGAAAGAGTTTTCCATAGCTAGTAATAAAGGAGGGATTGTTAAAGCACGCATTGACTATTCAAAAATCTCCAGTAGCCATCCATTGACCAGAAAACAGATTTCAGACACTCCACACCATGACACTCGAGAACTCTGGGATTTGGCTCTGGTTTTCCTAGCATCACTTCTTCCTCTCTGCCATTATACCAACTCTTTCCAGAGAAACTGAACTTCTCTAAGTTTTATAACTTACCGCCCGCCTATTCAAGAACACACACATAGGTCCAATTCTCCAGTGATGCCCCAATTCATTAGTTCACCCATTTACTTATTCAGTAAATATTTATTTTGCACCAACTCTGTATCAGACACTAAGCAGAATACCTACGTGGTCAAGACAGACAAAGGCCCTGCTTTCTATAACAAATGTTGACATTCTCATGGAAGGGGACAAATCCCAAGTAAATAAATAAGTAATGAAAGTAATTTCAGATTGTATTAAGTGCTATGAAGAAATAATGAACAAAGTCGTGAGCACCGGCTGGGACTGGGCTAGAAGGAGAACTCTTTTAGATTCATTCATCAAAGAAGACCTCTCTTCAATGTAATTTTTGAGCTGAGATCTAAAAGTTGAGAAGCCAGGCATGAACTGAACAAAAGGAAGGGCATTCCAGGCCAAAGAAAGTCAAGTGAAAGGTGCCTGAAGTGGAAAAAGGCTTGATGTGTTTTCAAAGCAGAGCAGAGATCAAGGAGGGAGACTTTAGAAGTTAGAGAAGGACGGATCATTTGTATAGGCTATGGTAGAGTTTAAATGTCATTGTAAGTGCACAAGGAAACAGTAAAGAATGTTAAGGAGGGATATAATCAGATCTGATACACATTTTAAAATGATAATTCAAGCTTCCTTGTGGAAAATAGATCTTCCTAGCGGGCAGAAGAGCACTGCAGTAATCAGTCAGAGATGATGCTTTTACTTTGCAAAATAATGCGGCACAGCGTAAGTCAGTTGCTTGTTTTACTTTCCTTCCGTTCCCTGCCTCCATTCCTTTCTCTTCCTCTCTATTTTGCCCATCCTTGCTATAACAATGTTTCTCAATTCAGAAGGCAAACACATAACACAAAAGGAAACACTTCTAAAATTTCCAAACATTTTGTATGGAAAATATGTAAGTTCCCTATTTTCTGAATTAGGATATGTAGCTCAAATATTTTGAATATGAAATGAAGCACAGCTTGTAAGGCACGTGCAACAAAGAATGGGGGCTAATAATTCTAAAGCATATTAAAACATGGAAAGACCACTGTGTACTTCTAAAATAGAATATTTGGCAGCACTTTTTACTCTTTTTTTTTATTATTAATTTTTTTTGCATACAAAAACAATAAACATTTTCTAAAAATACATACAAACAATAAGATGCGTATCAAACATATTAGGAAGGTTGCACATGGGAAGTCGGGGAATAGAAATGCGGGTGGGAGTTAAAATAAATGAGAGAGGGACTTTATACTTTTTACTCTTTTGAAGGTTTTTTGTACAGAGTAAAACATCAAGCCTAAAATAAGTAATTTCCATTATTCTCAAACATCAACATTTTCAATAAATGAATGAATTCTTTTTCTATTTTCGTCAGCCTAACTTTGGGAATTTATGCATTACATTTTAATGAAGTGCTATAGTTTTTGCCTTGGTCTTTTTACTTAAATTTCACAATATAGTAACTTTAGAGATTTTTAACTCCCAAGTGACAAGCACGTAAGCTGACACTGAAGACATCCTGTTTCTAAGCCACAGTGCAAGTTTTAAGCTCTAGCTAGCAGCATAAGCACAACAGCTAGAGAGAAAGGAAGTCATCAAATTACAGCATGTATATCATACTAAACAACAAAATTCATCCTTTGATGAACCTGTAAGATGTGTGCGTGTATACACTCATATACATATATATGTCACAAGGCACGTTTGTAGACATTTCACTACTTGCTAAAGGGTCTCCAAATTTACTCGAATTTTTGCCGACTTGAGTTAATTTTTCTTCATAGAACCAAATAAATAAATACATTTCTTACAACATGAATAATATATTAAAAGAATATTCTTAAAATGTACAAAACATCAAATTTTGAAATAAAATTTGGAAGCAGTTTGTTCAACCTACTGAATTAAATGAAATCCTGTAAATTGCAGTATTTAAATGTAAAGAGCGGGCTGTTGAATGAGAATTTAATCTTATTTTAGGAAATTCCTAAACATTTCTATATAACAGAGTCAGATTTTTGGAGTAAAATAATAGCCATATAGCAAATAACTTTGCATTTTATTTCACAATTACTGATATGTTAATACATTAACATAACTTCTAAGAAGATCCATATTTGAAATTATTTTCATAATTCAGTTATAAGAAATAACAGTTTACTTCTCTTGACAAATTTATAAACTTAATTTTTACATCCATAGAGAACTACCTAATATATTCTGTTGCACCTTTTGCCTTGACTACTGGGAAGCTCAGAATTGCATTCACTGTCATTCATAGTAACTATATTATGTTAGGTTTCTTTCTTTTTTCTTTTTTTTTTTTTTTTTTTTTTTTTGAGATGGATTCTCACTCTGTTGCCAGGCTGGAGTGTAGTGGCATGGTCTCAGCTCACTGCAACCTCTGCCTCCTGGGTTCAAGCAATTCTCCTGCCTCAGCCTCCCAAGTAGCTGGGATTACAGGCATGCACCACCACACCTGGCTAATTTTTGTATTTTTTGTAGAGATGGGGTTTCACCGTGTTGGCCAAGCCGGTCTTGAACTCCTGACCTCGTGATCCACCCACCTTGGCCTACCAAAGTGCTGGGATTACAGGCGTGAGCCACCATGCCCGGCATTATGTTGGGTTTCTAATGTGTCAAACTAAAGCTGGCATATTTCACTTTTTTCTTTGAGTGTTTTTGTTTCCATTTCAAAAATCTAACTATACAAATAGTTGCCTTAGCAAGGAAACTCAGGGACATACAAAAGGTACAACTTATTTAAAATATATACTCCCATAGTAAGGGAAATTTTTATACAATATATTCCTTTTGTACATCTCAAGGCAGAACATTTTAAAATTTCTAGCTTTGAAGAAGACATGTTAATTCACAAGTTAGGTGGCCATGCTAATGTAGAAAATGAACTTATCTTTGCATTTATGGAACGTTACTCTAAAATATAGTCATAGGTATAAGTAACTATTTATAGTTTTCGAAATGCAATTTGGTAAGGATTAAATGGAAATGACGTTTCTAAAGAGTAACATTTCCTCTGTGGAGTAAGTTGGAAAGGAGGAATGAACATGCTTTCTTAAAGTGCTTTCTTTTGCCAAACTGCTTATGCCCTTTCCCTCAATTACTTATGGTCCTGATTCTGATTAATAGACTCCTGCTTTTCTAAACACTCTAGTGAAGTTTTAGTCTGATGTTTACATTTTACTGTTAAACACTAATGGTGAATAGCCACGGCCAAATAAGGATACTCTTAGGAGCTCAGTGAAACAACAGATTCCATCAGCTTTCTAGAAGATTTCTTATCCAAATAGAAACCATCTTTCTGGGTAAGGAAAACATTACAGTGAAGAAACAGAACTTTTAAACATACTATTTCTGATTAAAGACTATTAAAAATGAAATGCTCTTGATGTTAAAAAAAAAACTAAGTATTAGCCAGAAATAAGTGTGTGCTTTGAATTAGACAGAATCGCTCAAGTCATCTGTGTATTGTCTAACTTCCTACCAAGGGAACAGCCAAAACTTGAATGGCTGCTGGGTAAGAAGGAGAGCACATTATCTTAGTGATGGAATGTAGACAAGTCGTCTCTGCCACGGGTCGAATGAAGTTAGTGTGCATGGTTTATTGGTATGCTACTGTTGTTTTTGGTTCTAAATGCTAGGACAGGGTAAGACTGAATAACTGGGCAGGGATCTTAACCTCTGCAGTGTTTGTCCAGCACTCTCCCTTGAGGTGTCAGATGATGACTAATGGTTACCGAAAAGCAGTGTGGGCCAAGACCTTGCTGACATTTGTTTCCTGCTACTGTTTTTGGAATCAGCTTTAATCCTTTTCAAAGTTTATTCTGAAGGTAGTTGTTATTAATTTCATACCCTAGTTTTGCCAGCATCCCATGACTATGGTAGCAGTTATTACTTTAACATCTAAAGAATCTAGTTCATGTCAGATTTTGAAAAATAAATAAATAGAAATCCAATGTCTCTCTATGTGAGTACAGAATTCTACTCCTCTTGTACATGACTTCTGTATTGGTGAGCACAATCTAACTTGTGAGGTGGCTAGTAATAAAAATTGCATTTGTCATATAGTTTGTACGTTTTGTATAGTTGGCAAAGCATTTTATAATATTAGTAATAAAAATAAGAGAAATAAAAATGGCCATTTATTGAGTGTCTGCCCAAGAGGACAGCTTCAAAAAGCTAGATGAGCCCTTACCTCTACTTCAGGACCAGTGCAGAAAGTGGCTGGTAATTATTGACAAGGGTACGCTATGATATAAACGATAATTTATTTATTTATTTATTTTGAGACGGAGCCTCGCTCTGTCGCCCAGGCTGGAGTGCAGTGCTGCGATCTCGGCTCACTGCAAGCTCCGCCTCCCAGGTTCACACCATTCTCCTGCCTCAGCCTCCTGAGTAGCTGGGACTACAGGCGCCCGCCACCACGGCCGGCTAATTTTTTTGTATTTTTAGTACAGACGGGGTTTCACCGTGTTAGCCAGGATGGTCTCAATCTCCTCACCTCGTGATCCACCCGCCTCGGCCTCCCAAAGTGCTGGGATTACAGGCGTGAGCCACCGCGCCTGGCCACGAACAATAATTTATAGCACCAAGTCAAAACTTGTCCAGGGACAGAGTTCCCCTTAGTGAACTTTAGGGTACAAAAACAAATTTTGTTGTGAAAACATTTGACTCATATTTTGCCTGGTTTTCATTATAATAAAGGGGGGAAAATGTTGTCTTTCTCTAGTGACTCAATAAAAAAAAAATGTTTCAGCTGGCCATCAATTTACTATAGCTAAAAGCCAGCTTCTTAATTGTTCACTACCAATTATGTCTCTACAACCATAAGCAGCCAGATCACATTTTTTCCTCAAACTGTATGTCACAATCATTTGAATTTGCCAATTATGATAGCAAAATGGCAATTAATTATGGATTTCTGTTTCTAAGATACCTTTTTGAAAATCAGCAGTGAAATAGCTTAATGCGAGCCTGGGAATGATTTTTCTGATCTTGAGAATATGAAAAAAAAAATTTCAAAAGTTTGTTGGTGTGTCTGCAACATTGTTTTGTGAAATGACAAAGTATCAGACATAAAATGCTTGTCATAAGCAACTGGGAATCAAAGTATGGGTTTATTTAGTGTTTCTCCTGTAAGTCCACATGTTTCCTGAGTAGATTGCATGGGGGCATATAGATCAGGGAGAAGAAGTAATCATTTGGGCCCTGGCCTGTTTTAAATTGTAACAATGCTAGGATAACACGGAAAATAGCTTGGCAAATTTGATGATTTAAGGAGGGTTTTAGGGTTTAGTGAATGTACAGATAAATTCTGTCGTTACAATTTCCAACATGCTTGGTCTGCCTTCCATTTTGTGTTTATGAAACAAACTTAACATTCCACTCAAATTGCTTTACTGTGAGCAATGCAAGAAAAGCAAACAAGTAAATCAAAAGCCTTTCCACTTGTACCTTTTTGGTATAAATACGCCACGTTCTTCTGTGAAATATAAACTCTTGCTTTTATAGGAGTGGGAAGATTTACTTCAAAAATTATTTCCAAACACTCATTTCAGCTCATGCAAAGGAATGCATCGTGGCTGCAAGCCAAGGGGAATTTTATTCCAAAGACCCCTCCTGGAGGAATCTTTAAGAGAAGACTAAGGTCTCTGCAGGTATGTAACCCATCAAGCTCACTAATGGGTACTCCTAACCTGACAGGCCACATGCTCTTACTAAAGAGATGGTTTTGATGATAGAGTTCTTTCATTTCAATGTTTCATAAATTCCTCTGGCATCACACCTGCACTTTTATAAGTATCCAGCCACAGCAATAACCTTCAGGCTGTACAGTATATGAAATATCCCTACCATATATACAGGTTAAATATAAACTCAAACATTTTCTTTGTACCTCAGCCAAGAGACTATATTAGAAAGAAAGTTCTAGACCATGTAAATTCTAGAGAGAGCTAAAGTTTGGGAGAGATCTGCTTACTGACTAAACATATCGAGTAGCATCAATTCTGTTATTTTTGTGGCACTTGCATTGATCTTATAAATACGAATTGCAATTAAGTCTACAGAAGACTAGGGCTGGACAGACCATATCATATAGTCCCACTGTTTCATTTTACAGGTGGATAAAGAACCTGCCTAGAATATTAGCAGCAGAAGTATAATTAGAAGCTACGTCTTTGATTCAAACGAACATTCACAAATAGACACTTGGGATTTTAGTCACCACTATTTCAAAGTAGAGGTGAGTTTGTGCATGTCTTGTTTATGTAACAGGTTTGCCGGTCACTTCAGTCATAGAAAGAACTATGATAGATGACAAGTGTCTAAGGATACAAAATAAATGTTACAGGATCCTAATCTTTTATTAAATATAGCCCAGTTAGGACAAGAAGACATACACAGACTTGATATCAAGAACTGTGAATTTACAAGCTTTTAGGGCAGAGTGGGTGGGTGGCAGGCTACATAATCCTGTAAAAATTAGGAGAAATGTGAAATCACAGTAACCTGGAAGGTTCAGGAAAGGCCTGAGAAGGTTGGACTGAGGGTCCTGAAAAACAGAAAACATGTGGATGTCCCAGCTGCAGAATGGCATGATAATGTTACAGTAGAAATGTCTCAGATGTATTTATAAGATAGTGTTTTGGATAACGTGGCTCATGTGGAAGGTTTTGATTCCAGAGTAATGGAAAACAAGGTGGAACAGGACTGGATTATGGGGATCTTTGATACTAAGGTGAGTCGTTTTGATTTTTATTCCTAGAAAAGGGGAAACAGATAGATGTATCTATGTATCATCTATATGTGCACGTTTGTGAATGTAGTCATAAAAATATATCTCTCTCATTCCAAAAAGGGCTGTGAAAAGTAAAAACTAAAATATGTGAAGTAAAATTTCACTTATTGGCAGGGAGAACTTCCTCATTGGCAGGGAGGAGAGTGTAAGACTGGAGGCCTATGATAAACTTGATAATATCCTTTTAGTTGTGGAAATATTAGCCTGGTTGTTGTAGGACTAAGTGAGAGTAAAGGGATATTGGAGAAGAGACAAAATTTTGGGGAAACCATTGTACTTCTCTTTCTCATATAACAGAGAAGAAGTAAGTTGGTCAAAGGGAAATGCAAAGTTAAAGGCATTCTTAAACTTTCAAAACTAGTTAACTTGGAATATGGTGGTAATAGCAATGGAAATAGTATTTTTTACATGGCTACAAATTTTGGTTGTGGGTTGGAGAAATTTTTCATTTCACTTTGAGCTAGTTTGTGTTTGATATAATGAAAAGGCATCCAAATAAGCACATCTTCTTAGTAGTCAAGAACCTTGACAAGAGATCTGATCAACCAAATATTGAGCAAAGTCTTCACTTGAGACACGCTTGAGGTCTTTTCGCAGAGAGAAAGCCAGAGAGAAGAGTTTCCTAAATGAAGGAGCAATCTATTATTATAAATAAGTTAGAGCAACCAAGAAGGACAGAAAAAAAAGGTTTATTTTGATGTTTAGTCAGCCCTTACCTTGCTAAGAAATGTACTGCCCTAGATGTTCATAAGACTTATAAAAATGCTTTTATAATTAACAAAGGGTAAGATGAACTGTAGTAAGAGTTAAACACATTTCTTTAGGATACAGTGTTCATATTTTTTTTTAATGTACTACTGTAACAGTTAATCTCTGTAAATAAGACATTGTATTTCACATTTTTCAATGTATTTCACATTTTTCAAACTCTTTTGGCCAAAAACCTTCTAGTCTGCTTCAGAGTGGCTCAAAAAACTAATCAGCTGCCTGAGATTCTATTTGTTGACATATATATATGGTAAACTTCAGTAACGTTGATGAATGACTTGAATTATTAAATAATGACCTAAGTGATCCCAGAATCCCGAATGCAGATATTGAAATAGCTCTTCATCTGCTGTGACATCTGCTTCCCTAATATACTTACATGAATAAGATAAGTATAGAGTGAAAAGTGTTCTTCTCAGGGTCACGTGGGTTCTGACAGAAGAGCTGAAACCCGATCTCCTAATTCCAAAGTTAATAAATTTTTTAGTATAGTTCACCGTGCCTGAGACTAAGTGGACAATCTTCCTTCTTCAGCAGGAAAATTATGAGTCTACCATTTTTAATAAGTGCATATAAAAATGTCAGGCCCAAAATGTATCTCTCCAAAAGTCGGTGGCAGACATCAGTTTCTCCATGCCACCCAGAATAACGCAAATTAAAGTTGCAAAGTGACTGCCAGTAAGTATAGAAGAGAACTATAGGATTGTGTTTAAATGAAGAGACTGGCTTGAATTGAACCACAGCCTAGAAAAATCATATCAAATAGACTGTGAAATTATACTCGGTGGTTAAAAAAACTGAGGGTTTCTGATTTCAATTCTGTATATACTGTGGGTTTATGTTGGCTCCCTTCCCCTTGAAATGTTATAGTGTGGCAGAGTGTAGCAGCTGCATGTTTGGTCTGCGCTAAGAAAAGACTGCCACTATGCACTTCCACATATGGAGTCCTGCTTTGTCTGCAGAGAGGACTATGAGCTTTCTATTTCTAGAGGTTTTAAAGCTCAGGCTGCTTTACTTCATCTTTCCATTCCACCCAAGCAACATTTAATGAGGGGCCTGTGCTGGGCATTGGGTAGGTGGGAACAGTGGGGAGAAATCTGAGATAATTCCTGTGTTTTAGTAGTGAATCTGGGGGCTGGGGTGGGAAATCAGGTACATACCTCTAATTTGGGGTTAAGTAAGGGCCCTTAAGAGAAGTAAAAAGAAATTCTATAAGTATTCAAAGTAGGAGAAAGAACTTCTGAATAGATGGATCTGAAAAGTCTTCACGGGGATCTTACTACAAATATGGCATCTGTAACAGACCTTGATGGATAGATGAGATTTCAACAGACAGAGGTGCTGGGAAGGGCATTTCATCATGAGTAAGACACAGAGGAAAAGCGTCATCTATATTTGAGAGTTAGTTTATTGGGAGTACAAGTGTTGGGAGTGGGGTTTGAAAGAGCAGAGAATACTAACATGGTAGTCTGATGCCAAAGTGGGGTGGGGTTTGAAAGTTAAGCACATATTAGGTTTTATTTTGGGGAGCACATGAAACTTGTAAAGCAATTGAGTGATTTGTAGCTCTAAAAATTTCCTTCCAGAAACATCTCCATCTGAGAGAGGAGAAAGTCTAGGTTGCTAGTTTGTTCGAGTAGCATAGGATGGTCTATGAGAGAGCTGAATTAGATCAATCTTACTGAGCAATACGTGCCAGTATACCCTACTCCTTCCAACCAGTTCTCCTCCTGGACCGGAATGCTGAGTGTTATGGAGTCAACCTGCATACTCACACTCTAACAGTGCAGTTGGTAGGCCATCCCAATAAGGTACTACACTTCCACATTTCACATTTCTGGAAGACTCACTTTCTGTTCATTTAAAACGTTTCATATCTTGAAGACTCCATAGCAAACCCAATTTTAAGCCAGAGAGAAATTTTAGCCAAGTCATTAAAATGAATATAGCCTTCCATCTGAGAGTTGCCATCTCTACTCTTTCTACCCAGAAAAACATGTGGTTTTATTATGAAATAATATAAGCAGCTTTTGTTCTTTTTTATTTGGAAACACTCCCATGAGGCACTAGAGGAAATCTCATTTGCCTCTACTTGGAGACAGTGAGGCACAGAGATTCTGTTCCACTTTCACTAATCTTTGCTCCTTGCCCCATGTGAGCAGAGGAAGTACTGTGGGAAAGGCTATATGACTTGAAAGTTACTAAATTTGTGTGCCTAGGGGCTGAGGATGCTGAGACCCTATACAAATAAAAGGAAGATGACTAGGAGCCTACGTCCTACCCTTCCAACTTCCAGCTTTAATGTAAAAAGAAGCTAATAGCAAATGCCTGGATGCAACTTGCATATTCTGAAAGAGAAGATGGTGAGTATATGTGTGTATGCCTAAAATACACAAGAGTATTCTACCTTTTAATTTACAAAGAATGTTAATATAAATAATCTTAAGTCATCATCATGTGTAGACTGGGCAGATATTAATATCCCAGTTTTGCAAATAAGAAGAGTGAAGTTCAGAGAGGTCAGGTAATAATAGTTGCTACTATTATTAAACATGTAACATGCCAGAGACCTGAAATAAATGTATTACCATGTGTTTTGCACTAAATGGTGTCTCCCAAAATTCTTATGTACTAACAACTAGTATTTTAGAATATGACTGTATTTGGAGATGACACCTCTAAAGAAGAAACTGAGTTAAAATGAGGCCATAAGGGTGGGCCCTAATCCAATCTGTCTGGTGGTTTTTTGGTTTGTTATTTGTTTGTTTTTGAGAAGAGGAGATTAGGACACAGAGAGAGACACCAGGGGAACGAGCACACACAGAGGAAACACTACGTAAAGACACAATAAGAGGGCAGCAATCTGCAAGCCAGGGAGAGAGGCCACAGCAAAAACCAAACCTGACTCCTTGACTTTGGGCTTCTGGCCTCCAGAACAGTCAGAAGATAAACGTCTGTTGTTAACTTACCCAGTCTGTGGTTTTTGTGATGGCTGCCCTAGCAAACTAATATATCCTGAAAATAACAAGTTTAGCATCAATAACTTCATTTACAATTGAGAAATTCAAAAATAATAAGTAATTTAATCTGACTTCAAACTCATTTCTGTCTTACACCAGAAATCAGACCGTTAAGCTCTACTCTATCCTCCCAGCATGACCAATGACAACGCTGGCAACTAAAGTATTCTAACTTTTAATGCAGTGTTCTTTCTACAAAGGTATCAAAAAGTGACCTTGGTAGACTAATTACAACATTAAAAAGAATGGGAAACAAAGTTAAGAAAAAATATAGTTACTTGGGAGGCCGAAGCAGGCAGATCACGAGGTCAAGAGATTGAGACCATCCTGGCCAACGTGGTGAAACCCCGTCTCTACTAAAAATACAAACAATTAACTGGGCATGGTGGCACGCACCTGTAGTCCCAGCTACTCGGGAGGCTGAGAGGAGAATTGCTTGAACCCAGGAGGCGGAGCTTGCAGTGAGCCGAGATTGCGCCACTGCACTCCAGCCTGGCAACAGAGCAAGACTCCATTTCCAAAAAAAAAATAGAGTTTCATGCAAAAATGAAAATGTCTGCTTTTCTTTATACTTTCTCAGAATAAGACTAAACAATTCAAGGTAAATGATTTTTGTAAGCATTCTGGAGTGACACATTATGGTCCTTAAACCTTCCATTTTGGTTTATCCTAAAAAATAAGTTTGATCAAGACCCTCTTCCTTTAAGCATCTCCATTTATTTTATTGTAAGTAAACAGTTTTCCTAATGCAGAAAGCTTCCCAAAGGGAAGATACTTTTCTGATATTATTTTGATTAGCTGGTAAAGTTACTGAAAAGTGCTGAAAACCCCAAATACCAGAGCACCCGACAGAAAGAGCTGCCTGGGGAATGTCATCTTAATTTTGTGAAGCAGATTTTTTTTTTTTTTTTTTTGAGACGGAGTCTCGCTCTGTCACCCAGGCTGGAGTGCACTGGCGCGATCTCGGCTCACTGTAAACTCCACCTCCTGGGCTCACGACATTCTCCTGCTTCAGCCTCCCGAGTAGCTGGGACTACAGGTGCCCGCCACCACGCCCGGCTAACTTTTTTGTATTTTTAGTACAGACGGGGTTTCACCATGTTAGCCAGGATGGTCTCGATCTCCTGACCTCGTGATCTGTCCGCCTCAGCCTCCCAAAGTGCTGGGATTACAGGCGTGAGCCACCGCGCCCAGCCTGTGAAGCAGATTTTTTAAGACTCCAGATAAACTATGGTCTGATTAAATTAAAAGCAAAATTTCTAACGGGCATAGATTAACTTACAACACAATCATATGGTAGAATATTATGTGCCCACTGAGAATAATTAGAATGCAAACATGCTCATGATATACTCTCAAATGAAAAAAGCAGATTGTATGACACTCTGGATAATATGATTCTACTCATGTAATATAAATTCATTAGAAAAATGTTATACATCAAATGTTAATGGTCATGATATCCACGTGGAGAAATGAGACTTAATAGTTGACTATTTCTAATTTTTTTCTTGTTTTCTAATTTTAAAAACAAACGTGTGGTATATGAAGAAACAGGAATGGAAGTAGAATGAGAAAGGAAGCAAAGGTAGAGCTTAATCATGATTTCCTAAATAAATATTTCAAGCATGAAAGGGCTTCATCTTAAAATTGGGACAAATTATCCCACCAGTCAATTTAATTTATATAGTTTATATAAGGCAAGTGAAATTCCAAAAAGGTGTGTGCCTGTGTGTAGGTAAAGGGGTGTGTGTGTGTGTGTGTGTGTGTGTGTGTGTGTGTGTGTGGTGGGGGGTGGGGGGCATATTTAAATGTACAAAGGAAAACAGCTGTAGGAAATTTTCTTGTGAATTCCTGCTCTCCTTAATCTATTTACCACACTGCAGCCAGAGTGATCTTTCTAAAATGCAAATCTGATCTTATCCCTCTCTGATTTAAAACTTCCAAAGCCTCCCCACTGGTCTAAGGATAAAGTTCAAATTCCTAAACATGACTCACAAGCTCTTGCCTGACTGCTCCTGGTTTACCTGCCCAGACTTAAATCTCATTATTCTCTGCTGTTTTCTAAAATATGGTCCTGATGAATTTTGTCTCCGTTCCACTCAGCCTCCCCTCTGGGTTTGTAGTGTTCCTCTTCTTGGGAAATTCTCCTTCCAAATCTTTGACTGATTATTTCTCACTCGTCTGTAGTGGCTAGCTTAAACATCATTTCCTCTGCTACGTCTTCCATGAACAACTAAATCCCATACGATCCCATCCACTTCTGGACTTCCCCTCATGGTGCCTCTCTGGCAGTATTATAATCATCCACTGCTATGTCTGTATTCCCCTCAGTGGCTCTCTGGGGGCAGAGTTCTGAAGACACTGTTTACCAGTATACAGAAGATTAAGAGATTGTGTAAGTCAAAATAAAAACTCATTTGTATAAAAAACAGAACTAGTTTCTCTCTTTAAACTTGAAAGTCTGCTTAGCTCATAAAAAGCTGTGTCTCTGTGTGTCTCTGATTGATTGTTGTATTCCCAGTGACTAACTCTTCTTGGCACACCTTGGGCTCTCAATAAGGACTGTAAGAAAAGCTGTTCATATGGTTGTTCACTCATCACTGATTGAGAGCCCTGGATGGGCTACTGTGGGTTACTTACCAACTATGCATGATAGGCACACGGGGCATGGGTGTGCTCTTCAACATATATCGATATGAATATAATAAGAGATTATAGCATTGGGAGGGCTACACAGTAAATAAACATGACAATTATCAGGTAGTGAGTCAAGTGCAAAGGAGAATGATGTGAGAACACATAGAAAGGACACCTAACTCAATTTATTATACCACCAAGTTTTAAAAATTATGGCAGCTGGTTATAAACTATAGCAGTCTCCTGATAACTGGTTTTCAAAAGAGTTTAGTGAAACTGGAACCAGTCAGTTATTCTTTAGAATTTGTTAAAAACAGAAATAAACCAATGACAGTTGAAGATCTGTTAGCAAACTTTGATAAGCTGAAAGGCATTTACTAAAAAGGTGTAGAATTCAGTCAGCTACTGGATGATGGATACATCTGTGGAAGGACAAGTGGATCTGTCTTCCTGCCACATAGGACAGGGCAAGGGTGAGACATGTAAGAAGAGAAAAATAGACAAATAAAAATCTGTAAATTCCAAAGAGAAAACAGATTTTCCTTGTAAATATTTTCCCTTAGGACTTTTAACATCCTTTAGGGAAATGGTGATTTTAACAACCCTGGCTTTGCCTGCTGCTCAGTTTTCAAATATCTTTTCCAGGTCCAGAGAGTAAGTTGAATGGTCCTGGCTGCCAAATGCTAATAGCTTGAAAATCCTCCACAAGAGAAGAAAACCAATTAAGACGTAATTAAATCATCACTTCATCATTTCTGCATATGAAATATTACACTGAGATCAAGAATTTGGTGTGAGTAGGGTATCAGTAAATCTTAGCTTTGATTTTTTTTTTTTTTTTAAGTAGGAAAAAAGTAGGTGTAATGTTTTCTTGGTATTTTTCCTGAAGAAAATTACTCTCTGGGCATTTGCTGTCTATTAGCGAGAAAAAAAAAAAAAAAAAAAAACTTTTGGTGGCAAAATATGGACAATAAATAGGTGATTTATGAGAAGTATTTATTGCTTACAGGTGAGGAATTAGGGAATGATTCATGAAGAATGTAACATTTGTGCTGATCCTGGAGGAAAAGATGTGATTTGAATATGAGAAGCAGGGATCAGCCCAGGCTTGTTAAACTAAAAGATTGAATGAAGGAATGAATAACTATCTCAAGTCTTTGTAAAGTTACAGGATTTCTTGTCACTGAAATTTCTTTCTCCTATTTTTATGCAAATAATTTCACTCCTTCTGAGAGAAAAGTAGACAGGTGATCCACAGGTACGGCTACGTGAGAAGCATATCATTTAGGGGAGAGAAGTAAGGCTCCACATAAAGGAGCAGACACTTCGGATTAACCTTGACAGATGGATAGGGTTTGGCAGCTTAAGGTGAAAAGGTTATCGTCCAGGTAAAGCAATGGTAACTGATGAAAGCAGACTGCCCAGAAAGTGCAGGCTATGTACTGGGAAAGAAGCTCCAATTGGCTGCATCTGAGACTGACGACTGGAGAGAAATGGGACATTAGGAAGGAGGAGAGATTTCATTCACATCGTGGTCGTATTTGAGTGAACACAGACACCAATCTTGAGCCCACAAATTCTGCGGCTTGAGTCATAATGAAAAGCTCACTGTCTTCTTTGCCGCTCTTGGTGGGCTCGTGGCTTCTCTAATTCCCTGGCCTTAGCATGGAAGCCTCTTTATCATTCTGCTCCGTATGACTCTTTCCATACTCCCCGGCTGGTGTCTTCAGAGCCACAGAAACTTCCTTACTAGACTTGTGAGGAAGGAGGGAGCCTTGGTAAAAGGGAATGTGTAAGACCAGACATCAGAAGAGAGGAATTCTAGTTTTGGCTCTGCTGGCAACCTGCTGAGTGACCTTAAGCAAACCATTATCTCTGAATCTGCTGCTTCATCTGTAAAATGAAGGGTTGGGCCAGATGATTTTATTTATTTTTATTTATTTATTTATTTTTTGAGACGGAGTCTCGCTCTGTCGTCCAGGCTGGAGTGCAGTGGCGCGATCTCGGCTCACTGCAAGCTCCACCTCCCGGGTTCACGCCATTCTCCTGCCTCAGCCTCTCCGAGTAGCTGGGACTACAGGCGCCCGCCACCACGCCCGGCTAATTTTTTTGGATTTTTAGTAGAGACGGGGTTTCACCGTGGTCTCGATCTCCTGACCTCGTGATCCGCCCGCCTCGGCCTCCCAAAGTGCTGGGATTACAAGCGTGAGCCACCGTGCCCGGCCAGATGATTTTATTTCATTATTATTTTTTAATGTTTAGAGACAGAGTCTCACTCTGCCACCGAGGGTGGAGTGCAGGGCTGATCATAGCTCATTGCAACCAGCAACTCCTGGGCTCAAGTGATCTCACCTCAGACTCCTGAGTAGCTTGGACTACAGGTGTGCACCACCATGCTTGGCTAATTTTTAAAAATTATTTGCTGACATGAAACCTCACTATGTTGCCTACTTTCCTGAGATTATAGGCATGAGCCACTGCATCCAGCCTAGGACACATGATTTTTAAGATGACTTCCAGTTTCCTATGTTTATCTATTTAGTTTCTATAAATTCTAAGAATTAAAGGCTTAAATAGTATAATCTGCTTAATCCACTTTAGAAACTAAATTGTGAAAAATGTGAAAGCATGCTTCAGTGTATAACAAGCCTTACTCGGAGCCCCTTTGGCTCTGTTTACTCACTGAAGAATAACTGATTCCAACTCACGGTTTTCCCTTCATGCCAATACCAGCGTTCTATGGTAGAAATAGCACTGACCCAGGAATCTGGCATGAACTTTTTTTCTCTCCCTCAATCATCTTCTTTCGACAAACCTTGAACTACTCCTCAAGATAAAATATCTCCCCAAGAGTGGGTCCAGCATTTCTGATTTTCCCAAGCTGATATTGGTAGGATATGATTTATCGCAGCATCACTGCACTCAGCCTGGAACTGTCCTATAAAGGGCAGAGATTACTTCAATCTTTTGGTTATTCCTTGACCAAGCGAATCTTGCATTGGAGGGTATGGCTGCTTGCATTCTACTTCTTGACTATTTCCCGTAAAGTTCAACCATGAGGGTAGACCTCTATGAAACGTCCTTGCTCTTTAGCTTGCTGTTTTGCCTCTTTATTACCTGTGGCTTCCTTATCCTGGAAGGAGAAAAAATCCACAACATATAACACTGATGGGATTTTCCATTCTTCTTGTTTTGGTATGTGATAAATCCTAATTTGTTTTACCTTAATTGCCTCATGTGTATAATGGGAATATTAATACCAAATCCTAATTTTTATATTTATTTATTTATTTATTTTTGAGATGGAGTTTCACTCTTGTTGCCCAGGCTGGAGTACAATGGTGCGATCTCGGCTCACTGCAACCTCCGCCTCCTGGGTTCAAGCGATTCTCCTACCTCAACCTCCCAAGTAGCTGGGATTACAGGTGACCACCACCACGCCCAGCTAATTTTTTGTAATTTTAGCAGAGACAGGGTTTCACCATGTTAGCCAGGCTGGTCTTGAACTCCTGACCTCAGGTGATCCACCTGCCTTGGCCTCCCAAAGTGCTGGGATTACAGGCATGAGCCACCACACCCGGCCTGCTTATTTTATTTTTTAATCTGGCATGTGATTTGTGAAATGAATGCCAATTGTGATCTAAACTGGTTAGAAAAAATAATAATAATGCCAAGTTTGCAAATTAAAACTCCAACATATGTTTAATGTAGTCTCATTGCTTTTTTCCATTGAATCTGAGACTGAAAAGTTCTTAAGAGTCATCTGGCCAAACCCCACTCTCTCTTCTGGTACTTGGATCTTCTGCAAAGTTCTGTCAATTGTCCTGTGACCCCCTTCTTGCATGCATTCAGCAACAGGAGATTCACTGCCTTCTAAAACAGCCCATTCCAGCTTTGGGCAGCTTTGGCCATTCCAAAGTCCTGTACTTTGTCTTCTTAGAATTTCTACCAAATTTCCCTCAATCTATTGGTCACAGCCATTCCAGATAGATCTAAGGTAGCCATTCGAGTCCACTGAATCAATGTGGTTAATTCAGTAGAAAATGTTGTTCTTCTAAGAATGTTTTTATCATGAGCTGCCAATATCTTAATGTACCTTTAGATAGGTACATGCATATCTCTATTATGGGAGCTGCTGTGTCTTCTCTGTGTTTCCTTGCATTTGTTCCTTAGTTCCTTTCCAGCTGTCCTGTCAGTCAGGAGAGGTCTCTCCATAACCTGAAGAATTTTATTCAGAGAACCAGAGATACATGATACATAGAACAATGTCATTTCTTTGTTCTTCATAAATTAGCCATGACTGGGGCAGTGAAATTCTATTTAGTAATGTAAATTTGAGCCACCTCAGCTGCTCTCTCAGGGAAAAAAAAATAATACTGTTGCTTCCCCAGTTACAAAAGTTTGGGAATCATCCCAAGAAAAATATTTCAAAAAGAGGTATTATTTCCAGAGGCTAAATAGCATACACATGGATGCAAAAGAACTGTTGACTAGATGGAGCCAGTAACAGCATGGTAAATATATTTGACTCTGACAATAACAAAAACAAGTCCTGAAGACAGCTTGTATAACGGGAAATGGATTTTAACAGAAATTCTTCTCTGGATTTCTCTTTAGCACATTCACCACCAGCAGTACAGTTATGTGTTTGCCACGGAGCCACACCCCTAAGCCACAATGTATTATGCATGTGCTGAGCTGCTGAGTATGGCTGATGCTACAGCCCTTGTTAGTTAGTCTTGGAGAAGGAGGAAACACTTTGTTTGTGGATTCACAAGAAAACCTCTACAATCTATTTCCTGAAAGGTTTTTCTCTTTGACTTGAATGATCCTGACTTTTTGATTAAAGCCAAATTACTCAGGACATTGGCATGGTGAAAACTGGCCCCAAGAGGGCAGAAAAGTGCTTCAATGGCAAAGAGAACTTGCTAATGCCATAGACACATATGTCTCTGTATATACACAGAAATACTAGCCCAAGTACAACAGATCTGAGCACGTCAATGGAAAAAGGGTGTTTAGATTACCCTTCTCATGAATTGTCAGGTGGCTGAAGTCACAGTGACTGATTCTGTAGTTCCTTATGAATTCATCCTCTTATTATGAAAGGTTTCACAAGCAGCTGGTCAAGAATTATATGAAACTCTGTAAGGAAGTATTGTTCTACTTGGCAAAGATCGCTTCTATCTTAACATCGATTTTAACTTATTTCACCCATCACTGTAGTCTACCTTGATGAACGAATCACTCACATTTGCCATTAATTCAATCTCTCTTGCATCTAGATGCACATTTCTACAAAATAATAATAATAACAAAATCATGGTTATCATGTATTGTGCCACCTTGCTAAGCACAATACATGTATTTAATACATGTATTTAATCCTTTTAACATCATTAATGTAATACATGTATTAAATTAATACATTAATTTAATACATGTATTTAATCCTTTTAACATCATTATAAAGCAGGTGTTAATAGTCCCATTTTTACAGATGAGAAAATCAAGGCTTAGGTAAGAAGGCCAGGTGCAGTGGCTCCTTCTTGTAATCCCAAAACTTTGGGAGGCTGAGGCGGAGGCATCGCTTGAGGCCAGCAGTTTGAGACCAGCTTGGGCAACATGGCAAGACCACTGTCTCTATAAAAAAATTAAAAATTAGCTAGGCATGGTGGCAAGCACCTGCAATCTTAGCTACTTGGGAGGCTGAGGACAGAAGATTCCTTGAGCCCAGGAATTTGAGGTTGCAATGAGCTATGATTGTACCACTGTACTTCAGCCTGGGCAACACAGCAAGACCCTGACTCAAAAATGGAAAAAAAGATAAGTGACTTGCTAACTCCACTACTTAATGCTGCAGTTTAAGTTAGATATAGGCATAAGAGGGAATGAACTGTAAGTGGTTTTTGATATATTTATGCATGAATCACTTAAGACTGTTGTACTCCTTTCTAAATTATTCACTATTTTAGGTCAGAACACATATTTCTATCTTCCCTTATAATACAGCCATCAGCAAACTTCTTACACAGTAATGGCCCAGGCTATTATGGAAATGCATGCAGAAATCTTAGTGTCACTGTGACAGACACAGGAAGAAACTACTGGATCCTATGCCACTCATCCTTCTCCAAAACACATATGAATATGTTTTGACCAAAGCCTGCCTTGAGAAAGCCAAGATAATTGCCATTCATTTCAATAGGTGGGAAGATTCAATGCAGTCACTTTTCTGACTTGGCATTTAAGGAAGAGCTAGTTAGATAAACAGAAGCGAGCGAAACCAAAGAAGACTGGCCCTCCCAGTGTCTGTGAACACAGGCTCCTCTCAAGCAATGGAGATTAAGGATGCTGATGTTATTTTTAGCCACATTTCCCCTGGAGTGAATGCCACTTCTTATGCCAAAAAATAAGGTATTTCTTTCCATTCCAAAAGTCCACTGTGAAAACTTCATATTCAGAATACCTGAGAGAGTTTAAACTTAGTTTTCAGAACCGAAAAATTGTCAAAATATTCAGTAGCATTTGTTCAGTGACATTTATTTATTCTTACATGATAAGAATAAATCATGTCCCTTCATCCCTATATCCATAGGTGTCTGGATGCTCATTATCATTTCTATTACCATTAATTTTGCACATTTTAATAGTAAGAAGACAGATGACCTGGGTCTTTCATTTTTGAAACTTCAGCAAGTCATTCCATTGCCTGCCTCCTTTCAAAAGCCTCATTTATAATAATAGCAATGATGATCCTTGCTTGGGTTGCCTTGAGAAGTTGCTGTGAGGAAGAAAAGGAAAAAATCCAAGTGACATTACCTAGAAATTAAAAAAAAAAACAACATATACTCACAAACTCACAGTTGATGCTTCTGTAATTATTTCTATTTAAGTATGTCCTGTCTCCATCCTGATGACAAGGACTTGCCATATGTTTCATGTTATCTCAAGTGCTTCAGAAGAGTAGGCATTCAGTGGATATAAATGATAATGATGAGAATGATATTTAACACACATTGCCCCATGAATACAATTCTGCCAGTAGTCATCATAGCCAGCAGGCGGGGGCACAAGCCTGAAGACTTTAATTAGAAAGGTTCATAGTTGGTCTACTGCTGAAATATGGTGAAAAGCTATCAAATTAGTTCAAAGTTTCTTCCATTATCTGTGGTGGCTGCCACCTTCAGAAAGGCTAAGGCATTCAACACCAGCTTTCTGGCAAAACAGAGACTGTGTTTCAGGAAACCTACATCAGGTATCTGAACAGCACTGGATTGAAATCAGGAATAAGTCTTAGCACACAAATGTGTGCTCTTGCTAATGTAAACATCAAAGGATTTAGAAAAAAGTAAAATGAATTAGAATTTTTCGTTTGCAAAAGAGTGGAAGAATTGTCTCAATAACCAAGATTGCCTTCTCTTTTCCATCTTAATCCAAACATGTTTTTCTTCTTTTTAAAAAAATAAAGCAGCTTACTGGATTCCCAAATATAGTATTAATATCAGTGGTAACTTCAAAGAAGCCACGATCAGTTCTTTAAGGACTTTCCCTCCTAGCATCTTTTTCATGGCTCAATAGGCCTAACCTCCAGGTCTCATCTTAAAAGTCAGAGCTTTTCCCTTTCATGAAAGCCTCCTATGTCTCATCAGTGCCAGATACACAGCAAAGTTAAATAGGGTCACAGTTTAGTGTGGGTCTCTAGGGTGAAGCCCATCCAGGGGTGTGGTGATTTTTCCTATGCGTGGTCTGGCTGGGCGGCTGCTACCCACACGTTGATTACTTTAAGCCTGCTGAAGTGCTTGGAGCCTAACTGGCCTTTTAGAAAGGCTTCCTAAGGAGACCTTTTCCAAGGAGGGGTGGAATCTGTCAAAAATGTCAAACAAAAGAAAGCAATGTCTACAAAATCCCTGTTAAAATATTGGGGTAAAACCTGGATGGCTATGGAACTGCAAGGAACTTTTAAGTATACTTTAGTCCAAATCCTTCAGTTTTTTTTTTTGTTTGTTTGTTTGTTTTTGAGACGGAGTCTCGCTCTGTCACCCAGGCTGGAGTGCAGTGGCGCAATCTCGGCTCACTGCAAGCTCCGCCTCCCGGGTTCACGCCATTCTCCTGCCTCAGCCTCCCGAGTAGCTGGGACTACAGGCACCCGCCACCACGCCCGGCTAATTTGTTGTATTTTTAGTAGAGACGGGGTTTCACCGTGGTCTCGATCTCCTGACCTCGTGATCCGCCCGCCTCGGCCTCCCAAAGTGCTGGGATTACAAGCGTGAGCCACCGCGCCCAGCAAATCCTTCAGTTTTATAAAAAGAGAAACTGAGACTCAAAAAGGCAAAATAATGTTTTCAAAGTCACTTGGAAAAATCTCGGACCCCAGGACCCTAAGTAACCATCTTTGCCTTACACCAGGCTAGAGTCCTCCAGATGTTTATTCTAAATAATGCCAACTACAGCCAACTGGAAGCCAATATTTACAAAACAGCCACCATGAACTGTTTCTGATAATCAGAAACTTGGTTTGAAAAATTAATAAAACAACAAAAAGTACTTGAGACGTTCCAGATATTTCACATCCTTTATGCAGATGTTTTACTCTGGTGGAGAAATAAGCACAATCAGGAAAAACAAATGTGGTTCCCTTTCTTATGCATCAGTGTGGCTCATTAAAACAATAATTTGCCTTTGTCTCTATTTTTTTGTCATTTCCTTAAGATTGAAAAAGTAAAATTCAATTATTAAACTATTTCAGTTTGTTTTTAAAGTCTTCCTTTTTCCAATTTTTTGTTCTGTAACAAATAGATTTTCAACAATGTTATAATGCATAAATTCTAGCCAAATATATTTTTTCTTTTATAATTTCCTTTTGTAAAAAAGTAATTTTCTCTTCTCTCCAAATATTTCATCCCTAAATTATGTAAACTTTTCTCTTTCAGTTTTAAAAAATAAAATCCATACTTCTGGCTTAAATTGCACACATTTGTAATATTCATACCAACAGATGCCTATCCAGCTAGCTGTACATCTGCCTACCCACTCATCCATTCATCCATCCTTCCATCCATCTTCCCAGTTATTCACTTCTTCAGTAAATATTTAATGAGTGTCTTTCATGTGCCAGGCATAATGCTAGGTACTGGTGATCTAAGTGTTTAAAAAATAAGCATCTCTGACCTTGAGGATCTACTCCAGTAGTACTAAATTTGTAAATTCTGGATTTTGTTAGACAACTATGTACAGTATTACATGACAGTGCGTTTCTGTAATGTAACTGACATTACAGGACAGTTCTAAAAAGCTGTCAATGATACGTTATTGCCTATTCATTCAACAAATATGTAATGAATATATATCATATGCCAATTACTATTTTAGGGATACATTGATAAAAATAATGTTCTTCTAGGAATGTACAATGACATTAGCCTCTAAAGGGTATTGAGAGTATCTTGGTTACAAATGACTAACCAGACTTCTCCCAATAACTGAGAAACAAATTTTACCACTGATTTATTTTTCTCATAATAAACATTAAATAGCATCTCACAAATAATATTCCATATAATAAACAGTAAATTCTTAAAATTTACATATGTAACATTTGTGACTTTAGCTCTCTGGAAGTGACCAAAGGCTTTTAAGAAGTAGTAGATTTGTAGTTTAAGGCACAAATGAGCCCCTCAGGGGTGGGGTGTGCATTCAAGAAAATAGATCCAGCCAGGGGACCAAAATGTTCAGCTCAAAGTGGCTTTGCTTTTCTAAACTCCTGGTAACTAATGCAGTAACTCTCAGGATTCCATAAGACCACTGTTTCTTTATGAAATATAAATAATGAAGTGAAAGTCTTCTTTAGGTATTTTATACAGAATAAACTTGTATATACTTTTTAATTTAACATATTATCCTCAAAGAAACATTATTTGTTAGTTAAATGCACATACACAAATTTCTCTATTTGCAAAGTTGGCAATTTAGAGAGTTTCTAAATAGATCAAAACCCCAAATGCCTTCAGAGGCCAGGCAGATAAAATCAATAATGAAGTGGGTACCTTATAAAACCATTAGGCAGTGGTTATCAAATTTTGTTATGCCTCAGAATCACCGAGGGGTCATAATAAAAGATTGCTGGTCCCCTCCTCCGAAGTTTCTGATTAAGAGAGTCCAATATGGGGCAAAAAATATATATATATATATATTTCTTTTTTTTTTTTTTTTTTTGAGACAGAGTCTAGCTCTTTCACCCGGGCCGGAGTGCAGTGGCGCTATCTCGGCTCACTGCAAGTTCCGCCTCTCGGGTTCACACCATTCTCTTGCCTCAGCCTCCCGAGTAGCTGAGACTACAGGCGCCCGCCACCACGCCCGGCTAATTTTTTGTACTTTTAGTAGAGACGGGGTTTCACCGTGTTAGCCAGGATGGTCTCGATCTCCTGACCTCACGATCTGCCCGCCTCAGCCTCCCAAAGTGCTGGGATTACAGGTGTGAGCCACCACGCCCGGCCAAAATATATATATATAGTTCTAACAAGTTCCCAGGTGAAGCTGGTGCTGCTGACCAAGGACTACACTATAAGTCTGCTATAAGAAATGGTGAAACTCATGACAAATTAAATAGCCTTACTCCATTGCCATTTTGGGAATGGAGGTAAAGTACTGGCAGGTGATTCAATTTTTTATAGAGATGATGAGTGTGTTACTCCATTTTCATATTGCTCTAAAGAACTGCCCGAGACTGCGTAATTTATAAAGGAAAGGGGTTGAATTGACTCAAGAGTTTACATGGCTGCAGAAGCCTCAGGAAACTTACAACCACGGAGGATGGCAAAGGGGAAGCAATGAACCTTCTTGAGGAGGCGGCAGGAAGGAGAAGTGCCGAGTGAAGCGGGTAGAGCCCCTTATAAAACCATCAGATCTTGTGAGAACTCACTATCAGGAGAACAGCATGGGGAAAACTGCCCTCATGACTCAATTACCTCCACGTGGTCTCTCCCTTGACACAGGCTGGGGGGATTATGAGGATTAGAATTCAAGAGGAGTTTTGGGTGAGGACACAAAACCTAACCTTGTCAATGAGAGTCTATTTATCTATGTAAAATTTGTTGGCAGTATTTAAAAGTATTGTGCAAGTCTACACTTGGAAGCCCAAAAGATTAAGTCCATAGATTGGATTTGCTATGAAGGCCAAATATTTGTGTATTTTGTTCAGCTGTATTTAATTATGTTAGGTTTAATATACTAATGTTTTACATAGTATCACGAAGGCAACATGATGTCCAGAAAGCTCTGTTACCAATACCACTTATTTTTATGCATCCACTATACATCGCTGGTGAGATATAAAGTGAATTACTTAACGGTTATGGTCCCGTTTCATCATCTGTAAAATATAAACCTATGTGCTTTAGAGGATATACTATAATATTAAATATAATAAGGACAATGGTGCATGGTGCCCCTGCAGTTTTTTTTTAATGCAGGGGCCCTGCTTGGTATGAAATAAATTAAGTGTATAAATAATTGTTCCTGAATTTTAAAATATCTATCAGAGTACACATGGTGCACATAGTATACAGCTAATACATAAACGTTAGCAAATAATATAATATGTAAATCTTACTATTTACGACAGATGGATTGGCCAGGTGCAGCGGCTCACACCTGTAATCCCAGCACTTTGGGAGATCGAGGCAGGTGGTTCACGAGGTCAGGAGTTTGAGACCAGCGTGTCCAATATGGTGAAACCCTGTCTTTACTATTACTAAAAATACAAAAATTAGCCAGGCGTGGTGGCGCATGCCTGTAATCCCAGCTACCCGTGTGGCTGAGACAGGGGAATCACTTGAACTGGGGAGGGAGAGGTTGCAGTGAGCCAAGATACTGCCACTGGGCAATGGAGTGAGGCTCCCTCTCAAAAAAAAAAAAAAAAAAGAGAGAAAAAGAAAGAAAGAAAAAAAAATTTTAAATAGATGGATTCCAACAGTCTGAATTTACTTTCCGCATTGATGGAGCTCTTGGTAAATGTGTCTGATGCCTTCTGTCTGCTTTGGTACCTCTACAGGTTGTTATACCTGCAATGATGTGAATTTGTAATGCTAGCAAAAGAAAACTCTATTGTCCCCAATATAAAAGACTGAGAAGATAAAAAGGATTTCAAGCAAATAATGTGAGAGAAAACACACAGAATTACATTTTTCTTAAAGACAATGTTAATATTGGAGTCACTTCAACTTACCTACACATGATCATAAATGGAAACCCTTCTCCACCCTAACACTACCATAAATGTGGCAAATACTTTTGTCCTTGATACCCAGAGGAAAATCCAGTCCAAAAACAGACTGACTTACCAAAAGACAAAAAAATCCTTTTAAAAAGACTCTTAAAGGAACTATAAAATTGACACTCTGTCAAGTCCTTGATATATGCTGTCATATTTAGCTCTTAAAATAGACCTATGAATATGTAAAGCCTACAAAATGCAGGCTTCCTGCTTAATGAATCATTTCCTCATCTGAATTTTTCAACCACAGTCACTAGTAGAACTTTTTTTTTCCTTTTGCCTCTAACATAATGTTTCTCCAGGAATAATTTCCCTCAGAGACCATAACTTTTCATCCTTTGTAAGCCAAAAGTCCATAAAATTATTATCTTTTATTTTTCTCTTTTGCAGGCCAAAAAAAACCAAACTGCTTTATCCCTCAATTACTTTTTTAATTCTTAATATTTTAATCATTAATAAGTAGCATGGTGAGTTAGTCAAGACTGTATACTCTAAAACTAAACTGGCTGGATTTTAATTTTAACTTGGTAATTTACTAGCTTTGTTTTCTTGGACCACTAATTAACCTCTCTGTGCCTCATTTTCCCCAAGTATAAGGAAGACATAATAATAGTATTCACCTGTGAGGGTTATGATGAGGATGATGTAAATTGGCATTTGTTAAGAACTTAGAACTCTCTTTTGCATATAAGAGTTTGATAAAGCAAATATCATTATGTCTCATTTATATCTTCTTCTCTTTATATTGCAGCCCCAAAATAGATAAAAGTCAAATAGAAGTATGAATGAAAGAAAATAAAATGAATTCAAGATATTTTTGGAAACTGATTCATTTACAAATGGACTAACACATAATAAACCTCAGTCGGGAATCTTAGAAGTAACCATCAATGCTTCCCACAACAATCAAAATTATCTGTAAATCAAGAGTAGAATCCTGACCATGGACCAAAAAAAAAAAAAAAATGCTTTTGAAAAGCTAATTTTAGAAATTTACTACTGGATTTATAGTACACTTTTTAAGACCAAAATAGTAAGTATTTGTCTTTAGTAAGGGAAAGTACCTTTTAGAGTTGCTAATTTTATTTTGGTTTGATTTTTTGTTTTTCTTAACCATTATTTCTCAGGCTCCTGAAAACATTTTTCTTTCATCTGGGGAGGTTCTGTTAGTTTACAAAACTTGCATCATTTCATTTTTTTAAATGCAATTTAACAGAATTTTGTCTCAGCTTTTACACGATGTCTGTGAACTTGAATAAATTCATCCCTTTCTTTTAGCATGTTTACTTAAAAGTCAAATTTTGGGAAATTCCTGTGATCTCTTTCTCATAGTATTGTTGTGTCAGAGACATTTGAACCCGAGCAACTCCATCTTGAGCAGTTGCTGGGTAAAAGGAGCCTGAGGCAGACTGGGCTGCATTCCCAGATGGTTAGGCATTCTAAGTCACAGGATGAGACAGAAAATCAGCACAAGATACAGGTCATAAAGACCTTGCTGCCAAAACAGCTTGCAGTAAAAAAGCCGGCTAAACCCCACCAAAACCAAGATGGCGCTGAGAGTCACCTCCGGTCATCTTCACTGCTACACTCCCACCAGCGCCAGGACAGTTTACAAATGCTGTGACAACGTCAGGAAGTTACCCTATGTGGTCTAAAAAGGGGAGGCATGAATAATACATCCCTTGTTTAGCATATCATCAAGAAATAACCATAAAAATCGGCAACCAGCAGCCCTTGGGCTACTCTGTCCATGGAGTAGCTATTCTTTTATTTCTTTACTTTCCTAATAAACTTGCTTTCACTTTGCTCTGTGCAGTCACCCTGAATTCTTTCTTGCAGGAGATCCAAGAACCCTCTCTTGGGGTCTGGATCCAGACCCCTTTCTGGTAACATAAAGATTAAAGTAAAATAAGAAGTGCCTCATAAACTGAAAATATCATGCAGGTATTAGTTGTTCTAATATCCAGGTCTGGTTTCTCAATCTGTGAAATGTGTAGTATTTATCAAAACTCAATGAATATTTGCTGGGTGTATGAAGGTATAAAATGAAAAGGGATAAGCTAGGAGAGAATATTTATACTTTATTTAAAACATAACTGCCTTATATAATACAAGCCAAGCACTGTTTTAGGTGATTTAGAAACATTTACTCATTTAACACACATAACAATTTTATAAGGTAGGTACTACTATCATTCTCATTTACATATGACAAAACTGAGGCACTGAGAAGTACAGCTAACTTTACCAAACAAATGGGTTGGAAATAACAGATAATGTAATGCAAACACAGGCAGTTTGGCTCTGAGGCCTGTAATTTTAAACTATGGTACCTAACTAAATCTCCGCCACTTAGCTCTGGAGAGAGAAACCACCCAACAGATAATACTATACTATGAAGCAAAGATGATGTAAACACATCTTGTGGCATTTTATCTCTGGGTTCTATCCATAAGGGCAAGAAAAGGGTTTCACAGCCAGCTAATTCCACCACTATGGAAAATACAGTAACCCATTCTTAACCCTTGTGAGGGAGAGTGTTTGGGTACCTGAAAAGTACTGGAATAAAATAATTAACTCCAAGGAATTATGACCTTATAATGAAACATCAGGTTATAGAGAAAGAGGTCATTAATTAAACTATAAAAGTGCTTGTACATATTTGTTGTATTTTCACTAAAATAGATATTTAGATTAGGTTGGTGCAAAAGTAATTGCGGTTTTTACCTTTTTTTTTTTTTTTTTAAGCAATGGCAAAAACTGCAATTACTTTTGCACCAACCTGTAGATACTGTTAACATTTAGTGTTTAGTGAATCTTAAGTGGGTAGTGGATTCATAAAATATTATTTTCTATCATTCACTGCTCAGGATTTCCCTCTGCTGCTCTTCCCACCCAATGCTGGTACATGTATTTTGCACACAGGAGGTCCTTCGTGCTGGGTCTGAGCATTCACCTCCTCCCTGGCTTCACGGAATACATTTTAAGACCAGGCACTTGAACCCAGAAGGTGGAGATTGCAGTGAGTGCGCCACTGCACTCTAGCCTGGGCGACAGAGCAAGACTCCATCTCAAAAAAAAAAAAAAAAAAAAAAGAACCAGGCTTCCATTACCTCCTCTGCTCGTATTGTCTCTTGAGCCCTCTGCACTCTATTCCTTGGCCTTTTATTTGAGGTGCTTTTCTATGCCTGTCAATAAGTTCCCTCTATTTCCACATATTTCCAGAAGAATGATTGATAATTCTCACAATTTCCATGATATGGAAGCAAAATTTCACAGTACTATGCCAAATAAGAGACACATATTAAATGTTACTCCCACTTTTAAAGGAAAAAATTACCATACTTAGCAAGAGAAATAGCAAAGCCATTCTCAACTGGGGAATCATTTTTAGGCTGGCCTCTCATCCAGCATAGTGAAGAAAAAATACACATGATTGATATTCCCCTCAAGCCCTACTCTTGCAGAGCACTCAGGTTTAGAGGCTTAGTGAATGTCGAGACTGGGAGAAACAGAGAAACATCTGTTTGAAGAGGTATCCCAGCCAAACTCTGGAGATCTGACATCCTCCATCTTTTCTGCTGACACACAATTAGAGGGGAACTTGTCAAATATTTCCATACCTGAGGGGCTCTCTCAGTAGCCACAGATCAGAAGCCACAACTTAGACCAATGATCTTTTTGACCACAAGTGCCATGGTTTAATCTTCATAGTGCCCTGCATAGGATGTGCCATTCATTGAATGCTGTCAGAATTAAAATTCTGTGCTTCTTAGAATGGAGACACTCTATGTTTTACAATGATTTTATTATTTTAATAATTGTTTGAATTTTCTCTGAGTCTCCTCAGAAAGTTCATTCCTTAAAAGCCCCAAACATACCTCTGCTAACTGATATGAGAGAAGAAGAGGATGGTATGTTTGCACTTCGGCTACACAGTCTAGGGAGAGGAGTGTGGGGGAAGCCAGGGAGAAATTTCCAGGAAGCTAAGGTAGAGGTAGAAACCCTGAATTTACTACTAACTCAAAAAGTCATTTACATGACTTAAAGAAAAATTTTCTCTGGTTCTTGCCAAATTCTAGTGTTCCAGCCTGAGGTTCTTAACACAATATTTGATTATCTCTTAAGAGTTCGAGTGGGGGTGGTTAGCATTTATTAAGTGTCCATTGTGAATTTGGAGCTCTCAATATCTGAATAGAAGTTGATTATCCAAGCAGCTGAGAACCATTGATTCAATCCACCATGAAGTGTTTATATCAATGGTGAAATTCTTATTTAGTCTCAGTCTCATGCTGGTAATTACAAAGAAGACTTTAAGAAATCAGAGAAATCTGGGGACTTTTAAAAGTCACCATACTGTTACCCCTATCTATTCTTAAATATCATCAACTTGACAATTTCATTTGGTGAGAACTGTTTATTCATTCACATGCCAAGTTTCGGGCTGTCACAAGCGATAATCCTCTAGAAATGTCAACAGGCAAAAGGAAATTGGTGACTTTCTTTCTTTCTTTTTGCTTTTTTAATTAAAGTGTCTGACCAATGCACTTCATATAATTTCTGACTCAAAAAAATCATGTTTAATAATTAAATATTAGAGTAATATTTATCCATATTGTTATTTAACCTTGTTGTAGAAATTCTGACCAATAAACAAGATGTCAAAAAATTACAGAAAAGTAGAAGACACAATGTATCATTATTTGAGGAAACAAAGATAATTTGCTGGCCAGGCACGGTGGCTCATGCCTGTAATCCCAGCATTTTGGGAGGCCAAGGTGGGTGGATCACCTGAGGTCAGGAGTTTGAGACCAGCCTGGCCACATGATGAATCCCCATCTCTACTAAAAATACAAAAAATTAGAAGGGCATGGTGGTGGGCGCCTGTAATCCCAGCTACTCGGGAGGCTGAGGCAGGAGAATTGCTTGAACCCGGGAGGCAGAGGTTGCAGTGAGCCAAGGTCGCACCACGGCACTCCAGCCTGGGCAACGAGAGTTAAACTCCTTCTCAAAATAAAAGAAAAAAAAAGAAAAAAAGATAATTTGCTGAACTATTAGACTGAGTAAGAGTTCAGTTAAATAGCTGTATAAAAATATACAATTACATAAAATGTTTAGCTTTTCTATATTCCTTTAAAAATAAATTTAAATATATAATGAGAAAAGATAATATCTATACATTCCATACACAAAACCTGAACACATGATCTTTATAAGCAATGTGTCATAGCTACATGAAAAAAAATATAAAATTTCACTGAGATATGAAAAATTAAAATATTAGAAAAACAATGAGATTTTGGCTGGGGTGGTGGTGAATGCCTGTAATTCTAGCAGTTTGGGAAGCTGAGGCTGGCAGATGGCTTGGGCCCAGGAGTTCAAGATGAGCCTGGGCAACATGGCAAAACCTCTTGTCTACAAAAAATGCAAAAATTAGCTAGGCGTGGTGGCATGCACCTGTAGCCCCAGCTAATCTGGAGGCTGAGGTGGGAGAATCACCTGAGCCCAGGGAGGTTAAGGCTGGAGGGAGCTGTAATTGTGCCACTTCACTCCAGCCTTGGCAAGAGAGTGAGACCCTGTCTCAAATAAATAAGCAATTAAATAAATAAATAATAAAAACAATGAGATTGTATTGGAAGTTGGCAAAATGATTATCATATTTGAATGGAAAAATGAAAAGGTGAAAAGGAAGAGTAAAATTTTGAAAATTAAAAGTAACGAAAGTAAACATGCTATAGCAAATTTATAATAACTAAAATAATATGTTAGTGAGAGAAAATTGGAGAAAATAATCAGTGAACAAATTATCCCCCAAAGAGATCTTAGACTATAAAAGAACTTAATATAGGAAAAATGAGGCAATGTCAATTAATGAGAATATTACATAAAATCAATAAATGATGCTAGAAAAATTGGTTGATCATTTGGAAAACATCACTTTGATCTTAGCCTCATATCCTGCTAAAAATAAACTACAGATGTATTAAGAGTATGTACTATAATTCGTAGTGAATGCTTTTTCAAGTTATATATTTTTTTAAAAAGCTGGAATAAAATACATGTGAATATTTCTGACACTTAGATAAGGATGGATTTTCTATGCTGAGAAGTGATGAAAGACAGCACAATAAAATAAACTAAAAATGAATTAAAATACTAAATGCTCTAAAATAAACATAAAACAAAATATATGCAGATATTTTTAATTTATAGATGAAATGATTTCTCATGTTTAAAAGTGATGGAAGATATAACCAAAAAATGTCATTCAACATTCATATACATAAAACAAAGACAAATAAAACCAAAATAAACCCTTGTGTACATAAAATTACATTATCATGTTAGAAAAAATATTTTTAAAGAAGTGTAGGCCGGGCACGATGTCTCATGTCTGTAATCCCAGCACTTTTGGAGGCCAAGGCAGGCTAATCACCTGAGGTCAGGAGTTCGAGACCAGTCTTGCCAACATGGTGAAATCCTGTCTCTACTAAAAATACAAAAACTAGCTTGGCATGGTGGCAGGCAGCTGGAATCCCAGCCACTTGGGAGGCTGAGGCAGGAGAATCACTGGAACCCGGGAGGTAGAGGCTGCGGTGAGCCAAGATCACACCACTGCACTCCAGCCTCTGTGACAAAGCAAGACTCCACATCAAAAAAAAAGAAAAGAAATGTAATTTCTGTTAATATCTTAATATACAAAGATCTTTTCTAACTTTTAAGGAAAATCACTAAAAGTCTAATAGATACAATCAGATAAATTTGCAAAGAAAAAAATGCAGATTGGTAACAAAAATTTAAAATTTAAGCTAAGAGTTGTGACATACATATTTCAAATGACTCAGCTAGAAATAATTGATCAGAACTCAATGTACCAAAGTCATGTAAGACAAGTATAGACCAAGAAACTGGCACAGAGTAGAGGAGACTAAAAAGACAACAATTAAGGGCAATGTGGGATCCAGGATGGGCTTTATCATTTTTTAGTTTATTCCAAAACATTCAGTAAGTGTCTACCAAGTGCTAGACCTACGGCTATACCTCACAATGCAAGAATGATTGAGACAGGATGCCTGTCTTATGGGAGTAACAAGGTATTTAGCTGGCATGAGCTGAAACTCCAGAAATGCATGTCCAGTGTGATGGAGGACATGCTTCCTTCCACATCCTATTCTGAAGTGGATTTTTATAAATTATTTGTTCTCTCTACAATTCTAGAAATGTTTATGGTAGCAGTGCCTGGTCTACATTGTTTATTTTCAACAGAGAAATTTTTTTTTTTTTCAAAGCACTGTATTTCTGTAGGTGTGTTGTCAAAATGCTGACTCATCCACTCAAGTATAAAATTTACTATATGAATTGCCTTAGGAGCCTGAATATTTTCCAAATTCCATGTCTTAAATCAACATGTGAAGATTTTAGTTCCACAGTTTCTGTGATTTAGTCTCAAGCAATCCAGAGTAAAAATTCAACGTTAAAGTTTTGGTAACATCACAAAAAGGAGGAGGAAGAGAAGGATGAGAAAGAGGAAAAGGATAGGAAGGAGAGGAGAAGAGGAAATGCAGGGAAGCAGATTGACTCACAACACATGAAGGGAAACTTTGGACACAGACTCAAAACCCATGAGAACATTTATGGGTACATTTAGAGTTTTGGATTTGTAAGATTAGAATTTGAAGCTTTATTATTTCCTCCTAGAAACTTTGTCTACAATAAAATTAAATTGTCACCCTATGACGGAGTCACCGAGATGGAATATTCAAGTTCTGGCTTTTTTAGGAGGTGTGATTTAACTCAGCGGTCTCCAGCCTTTTTGGTGCCAGGGTTTCGTGGAAGACAATTTTTCCACGCGCCACAGTGGGGATTGTGAGGGGGTGGGGTAGGGCGATGGTTTGAGAATGAGTCAAGTGGATTACATTTATTGTGCACTCTATTTCTATTATTATTACATTGTAATATATAATAAAACAATTATACAACTCACGATAATGTAGAATCAGTGGGAGTCCTGAGCTTGTTTTCTGAAACTAGACGGTCCCATCTGGGGGTGATGGGAGACAGTGACAGATCCTCAGGCATTAGGTCTCATAAGGAGCACGGAACCTAGATCCCCCGCATGCAAAGTTCACAATAGGGCTCGTGCTCCTAGGAGAATCCAATGCCCCTGCTGATCTGACAGGAGGCAGAGCTCAGGCAGCAACGCAGGCGATGGAGGGCAGCTGTAAATACAGTCGCTTGCTCACCTGCCGTTCGCCTCCTGCTGTGTGGCCCAGTTCCTAATGGGCCACAGGCTTGTACTGGTCCGTGACCTGGGGGTTGTGGACTCCTGATTTAACTGAATTAGTAATACTGTGGTGTTTTTTCAAAATAACCAGAATAGACACCTTTATTAAAATTAATGTTGGAAATTTAGAAAAATATAGAGAGAAATCTGTGAAAGAAAATAAAATCTAGAACCAACTGGGTACTTTTCTCATACTCCTTGGGAGAAAATTATCTATTATTTTTAAACATTTTTGTCATTTATGACTGCAAAAAGAAAACGTATGATTTTTTTTCTTTCACTCATCTCATGTTTAATACATGTCTATTGCTTTATGAACACAGGATCCATTCTGTATTGTTTGGCCATAGCAGTTCAATCTTCATTTGCAAACCACACCGCCTTCATTCCATTTGGATGTGGCTGGTCCTGTAAACTTGGCTGTAAAAGTCCCAAAAGAAGTAACTATTCTTATCTAGTTATCTGTACCTGGTTTTGCTGCCTTTTAATCCCCATAATTTAAGCTATTTGCAAGAGACTGCTGAAGACCTCCTATCCTAAAATCCCATGTTGTTGTTTATTTTACCAACCAAAAGTGAATGATATTCATATCCTATTGCCCAGGGTGAAGACAATCTCCTCTTTTCGACAATTTTGTTATTTTATCGCCAAATATTTAATAAACAGAAATTTGCATACAATGGTTTTCTTGGCAACTAGGGAAGCTTATGTTTTCTGCTTTTAGATGTTTACTTTCCTAACATGGGTTTTGCTACAATTTCAAGCTCATGTTACAGAATACTTTCATAAACAATATTCGGACAGAACACGATGTTATAAAAAAAGATTTAATGTAATTATTGTGGCAAGATAAGACTCAACGTGATATAAAGACATCTAAAAATTTGCACAGACCTCTTTTATAAATAATCCTGTCCAAATGACTAAAGGGATAGTTGAAATAATCACATATCAATAATTGTTCCTCATAAACTCAGTCAAAGGTCAGATTTAGTAATGAGAGAGACACCTAAAAAAGATGACAGCTGGACTTGCACTTTTGGTGGTAGTACTTTCTCTAGGCATATTAGGTATAATCTTTAAGCGGTAGAATTTGAACAATAATTTGTCTCACTATTTGGACATTGAGTTTCACCATGAACACAATAATTCAGAAGTTTCTGCAGTATTGCACAGTTTCAGATATGTAAAAACATAGGAAAATAATCACATACTTTCCATGTGATTTCGCTCACCCATATAAAATAATCAGAAACAGAAAGAAGCCAGAAACAAAATGATTCATACTGTTTGATCCCATTAATAGACTTTTGCAATAGGCAAAACTTGAGGAAGAAAGAACAAATGGTTGTCACAGATTGGGGAGGAGGGAGGGGTTGATTATAAAAGAGCTGCATGAGGGAATTTTCGGTGGTGACATAACTGCTCTGTATCTTAGTTTCTGTGTGGTGGTCAACATGACTCTGAATTTGTTGATAGGAGTCGATCTATACATCAAAAATGGGAATTTTGCTGTATGTTTATTTAAATTACATTAAATAATTTCAAATATTTAAAAATATCTGGCCAAATGGCTTTTTCTTTTTTTTTTTTTTTTTTGAGGCGGCATCTCACTCTGTTGCCCAGGCAGGAGTACAGTGGTGTGATCTCTGCTCACTGCAACTTCTGCCTCCCAGGTTCAAGTGATTCTCCTGCCTCAGCCTCCTGAGTCACTGGGATTACAGGCATGTACCATCACACCTGGCTAATTTTTGTATTATTATTAGAGACAGGGTTTCACCATATTGGTCTGGCTGGTCTCACACTCCTGACCTCAAGTGATCTGCTTGCCTTGGCATCCTGAAGTGCTGAGATTACAGGTGTAAGCCACTGTGCCTGCCCCCAAATGGCTATTTTTTTCTTTTCTTTTTTTTTAGCTTATTGTTTTTAATTCCTTCCTTGGCAACCAGGAATAGTTCATAAAACAAAAGCTTTTATATCAGAAGACCAGTGTTTAATTGTTGGCTCCCACATTATTTGCTGCATAACTTTACAAAAATATTTTAACTTCTCTGGTTCATTCTATTTAACAGGTATTACAGGATACCTGATACCCAACCTGCCTCAATATATTTGATAATTGAGTTAGTCTATATAAAATCCTATTAAAATGTTATGTGAATATAAAGCTTATTAAAGAGATATTTAAAAGTTTTAAAATCTTAAAGATAAAAGTCTTAAATCCTTAATTTTTTTTTCTCTTGTAAACCCTTGAATAAATTTCTCAGGACATCTCTTTGTCACTCCCTTTTAATCTACCAGCTATGATGTATATAGCAATTTTCTGTCACCCATTAATAATCTTATGCGTTTTATTTTTTACGTTTGCTCTTTTATTGATACTGTTATCATGTCCTTTGCCTTAATTTACACTAAAGGACAGCAGGATGGGAGTATTGCACTATTGATAACTCAAAATAATCCCCATTTAAACAAAAGGCAAAAGGCTAAATACCTTCTGTTGGGCTTTAGGCTACTTGGGGGATTTAAAGCAAACACAGATCTTATACTGGAATGTTGTCTTAGAGTTTTTCCTTCAACATGTGCTTCTAATTAGCAGTAATATTTGGAGTGTGGGCAGGGGACAAAGGGTACATACAGGTTATGTTCTCAATTGTTAAGTTACTTAGTTTAAATTCTGCACAGTAAGCTGCAGCGAAGAGTCCCTGGAAACTATTTGTTAGTTGGATGAATATTTCCTACCAGTTATTTTATTCAATCGCAAGCATTGTCTCTACTTCTGCACCATTTGGTTTCCCATTTTTCCACATTCAGAATGAAATTTTTTCTTCTGAAAGTCTCAGTTGCCACCACCATCTCCTTCCCACTTCTGTTGTCCTCTAAAATGAAGTCACAGTTTGTCTCTCTTTTTTGTATAACCATGTGACTCTTCCTTTTCTCCCAAACTTTCTCATTTTTCAGTTAGTCTCTAATTTCTGATTTGAGAATTTTGCTCTTAACTAATGATGCATTCCACATATTTCTTGTGTCTCCAAAGGAACAGTAAATCATCATATAGACTATATACATGTTTGAATAAATACAACAGTATTGAAAGCCCATCAAAAGGAAGTCCAAGGGAGTGATCAAATTATTTTGCCCCTTAGAATTTTGTGCAAATGACTACACCTTAATAATTAATAACATCTAAACTGGTATATCACTTTATAGTGATGATATGGCTTCATCCCACAGATATGATAATTTCACTCTTAACATAATCTTGTGAGATTATTCTTTAAAATCTCCATTTTAAAAACAATTAACATTGAGTCTTAAAGGAATTATGACTTGGTTAAGATTGCATGATGGCAAGACAGAAATTAAAACTCATAATCTAATGTCAAATCACATTCATTTCCACTTTTCTATTTCTTCCTCAGTCTCACTCACTGAGTCTACCTTTGACTTCAATTATAAGGAAACAGAATTAGTTCCCCCAAGTTCCCTCTGTAGAATCTAACAAAGACCAGGGACACCCTCTGCTCTGCCCTTGAGCGATGATCCCTTCTCCTCCACTGTGATGTAAACCAGGCAGCAGCCAGGGTCCATTAGATACTTACAATGACTCATTTAACAACAAAGGCTTCCAAAGGCATGGAAAACTGAATCATCATTCTTTGAGAAACTATGTTGGCAACGTTGGAAAGATAAAAAAATATATATATTTACTTGGTAATAGAATAAAATTTTCAACTAACAACAGCAAAAAAAAATGTATCATGGATTGGCACATGCAGAAGCCCAAACAATAGTAATAATGTTTATGTCTGCAAATATTTTATAGTTTATTCTGGCCAATTATGTAGCTCATCTCATTTGACACTTAGGAGTGAAGGGATTATCTGCCCATTTCATATATAAAAACAACATTGTGGTTGGATAACTTGAGATCATACAGCTGGAAAGAAGAGCATTAAGGTGTATAATTTATGTCTTTTCAACTTAATTCTAGAATTCTGACCCTGCCTTCCCTAAAACAAGAAGCAAATTATAAGTAAAAATCTGTATTAATGATTCTTAACATTACTGGATCATTACTTTTAGAATCTAGTATAAGCTCTAGATTTCTTCCCAGAAAGATGCTCACATCTACACAATTTTATGTGCTTCATAGACCCCTAAGCTTCAGGAAAAATATGGACCCTTGGGAAGAATCATTGCTCTGGATAGAGTCTGCAGAAAAAAATAAGATACTGTGGCTCAGATTTTAGCAAATAGTTTGATTTAGTTACCTGTATCAATTCTTCTCCCTTGATGTCAACACCTCAATCTGTCACATCCATTCACCTTATTAGCATGACTCTGTTTTCTTTATACAATTACTGATCAGCATGATTTTAAAGGTCATTTTAAATTACTGACACATATTTGAGATATGCATGTTGATTATATGGTAAGACATTTTAATAAAGTCAATTTATAAGCAATTTAACTATGGATATTGTGTCTAAAATACTTTTTGCATCTCCTTTATGTCACATATTGCAGACACTCAATATTTGTTAAGTAAAATAATAGTTTCTTTAAAAGGAGACAACAAATGTTTCTATAGCAATGGAAGCATCACACATGGGCTCAAATAATAATATCAATAAGCCATTACCAACATTTATTTTTGTAACAAAGCCACTCTCCTAAGTTGAAACTTCTCCACTGATCTCAAAGATCTCCAAGATCTAATGACAAGCTAATTCACATCGGCGATGAAAACTATCTTTTTAGAAAATCAGCAAAAATAAAACTGAATTAGAAGTTGGTATTGAGATATAACTAAATCCAAGAGAAAATTAGATCAAATTGCTTTTGATTCCCACTCATACTGTTTCACAAACACTCATTTACTGTGCCTAACACACTGCAAGTCAAGATCTGTCGTGAGCCGAGATTGCGGCACTGTACTCCAGCCTGGGGCACAGAGCAAGACTAGGTTTAAAAAAAAAAAAAATCTGTCACAAACAAGGAAACCTGATTGGCTGCAAGCTTCCCGGAGACTATCAGTGAGTAACAGGATGAGATAAACAGAACTTTTGGCACTAGAAGTGCTGTGGCCTCTCAGCCTCCTGAGCATATATAGTCTTCCTCCAAACACCAGATACATCCCTGCACTATCTCAATCACCCCAGCTGTACTGCTAGATAAAAACCTAGATATTCAACAAGAAGAACTAACTGCGGAATGAAAAAAAAAAAAAAGTGAAACCCAAACAGGAGTAGAAAAAAGTCACATAAAATAAAAGCTGATGACTTTTCAGTTCCCTTTCTGCCTAAAGCTCCAGGGATGAAATAAGGATAGAAGCTGGCATTATAGCTAAAAGAAAGTTGGTCCTCTAGGATGCATTAATCACTGAAGCCAGAGATGGAAATGACTACAGGTGCCATTTATTTCATCCCCAAGACAAGCCAGAAATATACCTTATAGTTTCCTTCCTAAAGTACCTACAATATTTATCATACACTGAATGAAACCATACGCCACAATAATTCACATTTATGGACAAGGCAGAGGTTAGAAGTTTTAAAGAATAAACTGCAGTTAGTATGCTTCATGAAATCCTACTCTTTAACTCTGTGTTTAAGAATTGAGGACTGTGGCCAGGCACGGTGGTTCACGCCTATAATCCCAGCACTTTGGAAGGCCAAGGCGGGCGGATCACCTGAGGTAGGGAGTTCGAGACCAGCCTGACCAACATGGAGAAACCCTGTCTCTACTAAAAATACAAAATTAGCCAGGCGAGGTGGCACATGCCTGTAATCCCAGCTACTTGGGAGGTTGAGGCAGGAGAATTGCTTGAACCCAGGAGGCAGAGGTTGCGGTGAGCCAAGATCATACCATTGCACTCTAGCCTGGACAACGAAAGTGAAACTCCATCTCAAAAAAAAAAAAAAAAAAGAATTGAGCACTGTAAGGAAGGAAAATTTTACGGAGCATATGATTGTTGAGTTCTCCACTAATAGTAGCAGAATCCCCCAAACACAACTACCAGCCATAGTTAAATGGCAACTCATGTTTACATGAAAGCACATATTCAATTTTAATAAGTCTGTACCTTGGTACAATGCTTTGCTTCTCAGTTTGCAAAATTTAATTCATCTAATTCTGGTATGATAACTTCATGAAATACAGCATGTGTTATCTTCACAGATGAGAAAACAGGCCCCAAAGATACAAAATTACTAGCTAAGGGTCTTATATATTGTTAATGGCAAAACCATTGAACCTTTTATTTAAAAACATGTGTTAAGCACATAGCATGGAGTAACCACTACACTGGGAACCAGGGATATAAAGATAGGGAAAACAAAGTCTTTGCCTTCCAGGCATTCAACATCTACCAAGGAGCATAAAAGAAATGCCCGTAAACTCTTAAGTAATATGGACTATGATAAATCCCTCCAAAGGTTTCCAGAATGCATGAGGACTCACAGGAAGGAGGAATCAATATGAGATTATTCGGGTTGGTTTTCTACTGATCATGAGGTCAGTAAGGGGAGAAAATGAGATTTATTGATTCTTGTTTCCCCAGTGAGCCTAGAACACTCTGTAGGTGTTCAGAATATTGATGGAAAGGAATGAATAATGAATGCATTAAGCTTTCTGTTCCTTGTATTTACTTTCTATGATATTCATTCCTAAAATGATCACTTTACACTCTAAGAATAAGGAACAGAACAAAAACTCACAAGAATATGGAGAAGTGAGAGCAGAGACTACAGTTGCATTAGATATTTCTTAAATATTTAGCCTTTAATCTTTTTATATGTAATAATTCAAGATGTGTATCTTCATGTCCTTAGTAATTGGCATCACACACACACACACACAAAAACCTGTCTTACACTTTCATCAAATGATATCCAGGCGACCATCAGTTACAGAACAACTGCACATTCGGCTGCATAGATTCCAGGGGAGATTTGAAAAATCTATGATGAAGATATCTGTAAAGCAACACCAGATATTTAAACAGCTTTTATTGGGTCTATAAACCATCGTGTTACTCATTTGGTCCATAAACCTGGTGTATACACAGGATTACCTGAGGCTTGTAAGGGAGAATGCCAACTAATGGTTACTGAATCCACCACCGGCAGAATAACTTTGGAAAAGCAGCTTGTTCCATCAGAGTCAAGACACGAGAACACCATCTTTTCATAAAGACATGGAATCTGATCTGACTGGTCATCTAAGGGCACCAGATATATGACTAAAAATGTTCATATTCATCACCTAATGAAGGTAATGCTTTTATGTTCGCTATCACAAACATAGACAGTAGTGTTTATCCAGGAATGGTGATAATATTGCCTTAAGTCATTTACATCTTCTGATTTCTTGGTTTTACACAAAGTATCCCTGACTTAAACTGCATCATTGTCTGTGGAAAGTTATTGGAATAGAAGATACATTGGATACATTTCTGTTATGAACTCTATGCAAAAAATGAGCTGATTAGCATGCAATCCATTCAACAAATATTTAATTTATGATTATGATGTATCAGCTACTACAAAGCTAGTGCACATAGTACCAGTTAATTTCCATATGATGCTGTGTGTGACCTTCAAGAAGGCACTAAAGGTCTGGTATGGTGGTGCACACCTGTAAACACAGCACTTTGGGAAGCTGAGGCAGGCAGATCCCTTGAACTCAGGAGTTAAAGATCAGCCTGGGCAACATGGCAAAACCATGGCTCTACTATATCTATATCTATATCTATATCTATATCTATATCTATATCTATATCTATAGATATATAAGCTAGGCATGGTGGTGCACACCTGTAGACCCAGCTACTTGGGAGACTGAGGTAGGAGGATCATTTAAGCCTAGGAGGTTGAGGCTGCAGTGAGCCAAGATCGTGCCATTGCACTCCAGCCTGGGCAACAACAAAGTGATAACCTGCCTTAAAAAAAAAAAAAAAGCACTAAATTTTGTGTTTACATAAGGTCTTCCTTTTTTATTTTCATACCTTGTTTCTTTTTAGCATATTAAGAGTACATTTTTTAAAGGAGAGTGGCAGTGAAGAGAAGAAAACTTTACTGCCTACTCAGCAAAACGTTTAAATTCTTAGTCCAATAAGGGGGAAATCCCGAGAGGTTCACAGCTGGCTCTGCTTACTGCAATTACAGAATGCAAACTAGTACTTCAGTCAGAGCCTGCTTAAAACTTTCCATGCCTGACCTGCAAATGCTTAAGGAGAATAATAGCTACTTTGCAACCTGAAAGGCCTCAAAGACCTCGGTCAATAGCACAGCTGGTCTACTCATTGTTGCCCCTCTACTAACATGTTAAAACCTGAATTAGCTAATTTCTCCCTATTACTTTTATATGGCTTTTTATGTTCTCAAGTACCAGGAAAGAGACACTCTGCTTTTTAAATTTTTAATTTTTTACACAATTTTTAATTTTTAAGTGAAAAACAATGCTGTGAACAGAACTTAAAAATTCATGGTCATGGGAAGTTCAACTTAAAAAATTTTTTAACATATAAAAAAGTATATGAAGAAAGTAAAAAGAAAGTAATCACTTACCCAGTTTGTTTATTTTTCTTACCTAGTTTGTTTTCAGTTTAGAACAGCATATGCATGGAAAACACATTCCCCACGGGGCAATACTTATTCTTAATGATTAAAGTCTGTAAGTGCCTAAACCAATGGCTTTTGGTAATTAGCGGCTTTAAACTCTAAAACTGGCTTCTATCATCTGAATGCAATGGTGGAGGAGAAGAGGGAGGGGTAGAAGAAAATTATTTATTTTAGTTAAGACCTATCCTGACTAGGATCTTCTGATGTGTAACTAACCTAGCAGACATGTGTAGGAAGTTGAGATTCTGAACTCTATTAGGGGCTGAGGCTTACTGCCATATTTGATGTTTTTTTGTTTAACTTATCCAGTCCACAAAGTTTGTGGCAAGTAACCATGAAATTGACAGCAGAAAGTGTATGGTATTAGGAATCTGAGGACACGGTTCCAAAAATTTTTACTTGTTTACTCTGTGTGTCCTTGGTGTCAAGATATCCTAAGAACTTCATTGTCTTGTAAGATTGTGTGTGTGTGTGTGTGTGTGTGTGTGTGTGTATGTAGAATCTGGCCATCTATCTCACAGGCATATTATGGAATATATCAAAGTATGTCAGAATATACTGCAAACTCTAAAGCTATATAGCAATATAAGATGTTAGTATATTTGTAATAAAAGATTTTCAGAATTAATGTAGAATCTTCCTTCAGAACAACCTTATGAACAAAAGTACAGTATGTTGTACTTTGCATCATTTCCAGTCCCTACAGTAAACCTTTTGACCTGAATTCAAAGGAATGGTTCCTATTTTACATTGGCATAGTTACTATTCCCTTTTAGGGGTAAGTGGGATTCCAGCATGCTGACTGTTCTTAGAAACAAGAGGCAGAAGGCAGTGAAAGTTTATCCCCAGAGTTCCCCATTTTGGAGAAAACTGTTGAGCCCTGAACATTTTTTTTCACTCATAAAATAATACTTTGGTAGAAAGCCAGACTAGAAACGAAGGCTAGTCAATTTTAACGCTGAAAATGAAGGCAGATTTTTTTCATTTGAAATGTAATCACTAGAAATGGCCATTAATTTTTCTTCCTAATCTCCAGTAGCAGAACAGAGTACCACACATGGCTTATTAGCAAAGGGTTGTAAGAGAGTAAGTATAGAAAAGCGTTTGAAAATGTAAGAAATGAAACAATTTCAAAATCACTTTTATATTATAATTATCACAAAATAATAGAAGTGTCTGTGTGTGTGTGTTCATGTGCACATGCTAAGAAGGAACATCATATACATTTATCATATTTCTAATTATAGTAAGATCTCATATAAGGCTTATTATGTACCTTCATGAAAATTCAGGCAGTTTTCATCCTTTAAGAGCCAAAGCAACAAATCAAAATTAAGGAACCAGAGTTGCTAACCTCCAGGAAGCCATGTGGAGCCTACTGATGAATGGAGATGATGAGGCTGGAGAGTGATGAGTGGAAAGAGTGCTGACTTCCTACGGGGAATTCACAACTCTCAGTTTCTTCTTCTTCTCTTTAAACTTGTACTTTACACAGGTGGAAAAAAGAACAGCAGAGTGCAGGTCACCCGTAAGAACTTGCCACAATTTCACTACACAAGAATCTTCTATTGATCTTTATCCCCCCTCACTTCATTGAGGTATAACTGGTAAACAGGAATGGTATACAGTTAATGTGTGCAATTTGATGTTTTGAAATATACATACAATAAAATGATCACTACACTCAAACTAACATATCCCTCACCTTCCATAGTTACCACTATCCGACCTTATACTGTTGTTGATATCAACCAAGTGTTTATATATCACAATTAGAAACAATAATGAGAGTAGGAATTATGAACCTTGAGCCAACATGTTCCACAAGTTCACAGCTGTGTCTCCCAGAGTCAGATGGAGGATTCTCAGGGCAGCAGTCTCTGACAATGCACCTCAGGAGCATTTTTCTAGCAAATCTGCCTTAAAATCATGCTTCTGTTACTGAAATAGGAGTTTTATAGTGTTATTTGGATGAATTCCAGAGAGATGTCAAAACAAAACAACGGAATTGTATTGCTTTCCTGAACTTCCAAGGTAGTCATAAACACTTTACAAAGAAGTATAAAATGAAAGAGAGATTGTTATATTTTACTTCATTTTTAGTTAGCATATTGCACAGCTCTTAAAATAAATGCAGGGTCAAACAACTGTTTCCTCTAAAATAAAAACAAAACAAAAGCACAAATAAGAGAATGAATAGGTGTCCAACTCCATTCCCAGGATATTTTTAAAATCATTAGCTAATACTTGAGCACTTGTTAGGAGCAGACGTTATTTCCCAGATGCTCACTGCCTTCTCACCACTCTGCATAATCCTAACACATGACACATTAATTTAAGATGAGCCAGATGCCAAATGGGAGACATTTTACAGTACAGAGAAATCAGAATGGTGGAGTAATACAGAAACTTTTAGCCAAGGCACATTCTCTGGGTTCTCAATCCTTTGCAGCTGCCACACCTCTCGCTAGAATGCAGTGCACACAGAAAACAGTTCTGACATCTGCCTCCCTTGTGGTCCCCAATAAGAATTCTCGTCATTGATATATGTTGTTCCACTCAGGACTGGAGCATGAGAATCCTCACCAGGGACACTTGATTAATTCTGCAAAAGCATACATTTATCAACAGACTACACACTAACAACTTCCAAAAATAATAGTGTAAGCTAACTTACAATAACAATATATGTAACCAGAAAATATAATGGTACAAGCTAGGACAAAAACTATCACATATGAAGGAGTGATTGATTGTACTTGGAAAGTGAATTGGGATGCCTCTATTTATTCCATGAGTATGAGGTAAACCCCGACTAAATGTCAGGTAAGGCTATTGTCACTATGATTTAGCGGAGGGAAAAAAAAAGAGTCTCTGTTCTCAATAACATGAATAAAGTGAAGACATGCAGTAACTAAAAAAACCTGTGAAATCACTAAGATTAATATAGATACAACTTTTCACTAAAAATTGAAATTGGATGGTAGGATACAGTAATTTGGGGAGGAGGAGACTCCTTTAGCTAAGGTAGCCAGAAAGGCCTCTGAGTAAGTATTTAATAACAATTGAGCTAAGAACTCAATAACATGCCCAGGAGAGAAAATACTTTGAGGAAGGTCTTTAAGGCAAAGAGAAAAGCAAGTGCAAAGGCTCTTTGAGGAAGACCTTTGGCATCTTTGAGGAAAAGAAAAACATGCTAGATTTTATATAGGACCTAATAAAATTAGGGAAGGCTTAACAAACAGGCAAGGCCCAGATCATCTAAGCCATTGTAGGCCAATGTGAAAAGCTTGGATTTATTTTGCAATGATGAGAAAATTAATGCAATTGTGTGGTACACTTAGATATAAGCTTCGTGGCAGCTAAGAGCTCTAAACATTCTTTTCCCTCAGCAAGAATAAATAGGGCTCTTGTTGTAAGAAGAGACATCTGAAAAAAATTCAAATTTTCTTCTTCCCATTATTCTGCATTCCTGTTTGCTGTCTTTTATTCATTTTTCCTTCCCCCCAACCAAATCCTTCATATATCCTAGTTCTAACTATGACAGAAAGAAAGAGAGACATAGAGAGAGAGGCAGAACAAGAACCAGCTACAGAGCTGTGATGTGTCAACTTAACTAGACTACAGTCCCCAAACACCAATATAAGTGTTTCTGTGGAGGTATTTTTGTAAACATGAGTAAAGTCCATAATGAGTTGACTTTAAGTAAGACAGAGTATTTTAGACAATCTTGGTGGGCCTGATGCAATCAGTTGAAAGGCCTTAAGAATAGAATTGAAATACCTTAGGAAGATAATTTCTTCTTTCCTGAAAAAAAGAGAAATTCCTCCTGTAGACAGAAGCCTCAGCTCATGGTTAAGAGTTCAAACCTAGGCCGGGCGCAGTGGCTCACGCCTGTAATCCCAGCACTTTAGGAGGCCGAGGCGGGCGGATCACGAGGTCAAGAGATCGAGACCATCCTGGCTAACATGGTGAAACCCCGTCTCTAAAAAAAAAAAATACAAAAATTAGCCAGCCGTGGTGGTGGGCGCCTATAGTCTCAGCACTAGGGAGGCTGAGGCAGGAGAATGGCGTGAACCCGGGAGGCAGAGCTTGCAGTGAGCTGAGATTGCACCACTGCACTCCAGCCTGGGCGACAGAGCAAGACTCCATCTCAAAAAAAAAAAAAAAAAAAGAGTTCAAACCTGCCCTTCCTGGTGCCTGCCCTAAGGATTTCAGACTTGCCAAGCCAGCCTCCACAATCGTGTATGCCGTTTCCTTGCAGTACATCTCTTATGATCTATCTGGTTCTATTTTTTCTGGTTGAATCCTGACTTACACAAGATATCACACTTATTTTGAATAAATGTCTAAAGATAACTTATGCCAAACACCAAAGGGGCAAAATCAACATAACCCCTTTATTTCTGTGACCCATACAATATGGTTTCAATTACGTGGAAGATGAAAGGAAGAACAGTCTACTCAGGTATAATGCTGCCAAATTCCATTGTTCTGGCCAAATGAAGTAATGGTAGATGATGATGAAGAGAGGAGCGGAGTTAGAAAGTCTTCATCCATTTTGGATGTCTGGGCCACTGTAGCTGTGGATGCTATTGCCAGAATAGCTTGTCATAGTGGCCAGTAACATTAAAAATGAACATTTCAACACTATAATCTCACAGGTAAGAATTTACTTTTAAGAAACAATCAGATATAAACTCAAAATTGATGCAAATGGATTTCTCAATAAAATTTGTAATTGAACCACAGAGAATTAAACTAACTAAATGCCCAACATTAATGTGAATTAAATAAATTTATGGTAATTTATTTTTAATTTAATTTAATTTATTTTAGGGTAATTTACCATATTAAGCCACTCTAATTGGTATTGTAGAAGACCTCAAAAGCTCAGGTAACCAAAACAAAAATTGACAAATAGAATTATATTAACCTAAAAAGCTCCTGTACAGCAAAGGAAACAATCAACAAAGCAAAGAGATAACCTACAGAATGGGAGAAATATTTGCAAACTATTTATCTAATGAGGAATTAATAACTAGAATATATAAGAAACTCAACTCAATAGCAAACAAAACAAAACAAACAAAAAAACAAATAATCTGATCTAAAAATGGGCAAAATATCAGAGTAGACATTTCTTAAAAGAAGACATACAAATGACCAACAAGTAAATGAAAAGGTGCTCACCGTCACTAATCATCAGAGAAATGCAAATCAAAACCACAGTGAGATATCATCTCACCCCAGTTAAAATGGCTATAATCCGGCCGGGCGTGGTGGCTCAAGCCTGTAATCCTAGCACTTTGGGAGGCCAAGGTGGGCGGATCACGAGGTCAGGAGCTCGAGACCATCCTGGCCAACATAGTGAAACCCTGTCTCTACTAAAAATACAAAAAAATTAGCAGGGCGTGGTGGCGGGCACCTGTAGTCCCAGCTACTCGGGAGGCTGAGGCAGGAGAATGGCGTGAACCCGGGAGGCAGTGCTTGCAGTGAGCCGAGATGGTGCCACTGCACTCCAGCCCGGGGGACAGAGCCAGACTCTGTCTCAAAAAAAAAAAAAGAAAAAAAAATGGCTATAATCCAAAAGACTTCATATAGCAAATGCTGACCTGACAATGACGTTGGTAGAGATATAAATTAGTGCAGCCACTATGGAAACCAATATGGAAACAGTATGGAGGGTCCTCAAAAAACTACAAGTAGAATTACCATAAGATCTAGCAACCCCACTGCTGAGTATATATCCAAGGGAAAGGAAATTAGTGTACTAAAGAGGTATCTGTACTCTCATGTTTATTGTAGGAGTATTCACAATAGCTAAGCTGTGAAATCAACCTAAGTGTCCATCAATGAACATGAGAATGCAGATATCTAAACATAAGAGTTCCTGCAAATGACGGGGTTGTATTCTTTTTTATGGCTGAATAATATCCTCGTGTGTATATACACCACGTTTTCTGTGAAGAAACATTTGCAGCAACATGGATAGAACTGGAGGACGCTATGTTAAGATAAATAAGCCAAGCACAGAAAGACAAATATTGCATGGTCTCACTCATATACAGGTGCTAAAAAATTGATCTCACAGAGGTAGTAAATAGTCTCTGGTGGCCACCAGAGGCTGGAAAGGGTAGTGGGAGAGGTGAGAATGAAGATGCATTTGTTAATGGGTATAAAAATACAGTTAGATAGAAGGAATAAGTTCCAGTATTGAATAGCATAGTAAGGAGACTACAGTTAACAATAATTTATAATCTATTGCAAAATAGCTAGAAGGTAAGATTTGGAAAGTTCTCAACACAAAAAAATGCTTTACCCTCGTTTTATCCTTTTTTTATGTATACAGGTCTTTCTTCTGATTTCTCGCATTTGAGAGAAGTGGTGGTCACAATGACTTCTGGAGGTACTTTAGAGGTGCCTCAAGGACTGCTGAATACAGAAGAGGAGCAGTTTCACCAACACAACTATCTTCATTTATTGTTATTTTTTCTTCTTTTTTAAAAAAAATTACAATCATTCAAGAGATTTCATTTTAAAAATAGCTTCTGCTAACTTAAACATGGTTTGAGCCGGGTATGGTGGCTAACACCTGTAATACCAGCACTTTGGGAGGCTGAGGTGGGCAGATCACTTGAGGTCAGGAGTTCGAGACCAGCCTGGCCAACATGGCGAAACCCCGTCTCTACTAAAAAATACGAAAGTTATCTGGGCGTAGTGGCAGGTGCCTGTAATCCCAACTACTTGGAAGGCTGAGGCGTGAGAATCGCTCGAACCCAGGAGGTGGAGGTTGCAGAGAGCTGAGATCACGCCACTGCACTCCAGCCTGGGCAACACAGTGAGTCTGCCAAAAAATAGTTTTGAAAATAATATAACTACAATAGATTTTGCTTTATTTTACTAGATGATTTTTGTACCTGGTAGGCTATTGATGGACTATGACATTAATAACCAAGTATATTAAAAAACAAACAAATGAAAACAAAGTTAAAATGTAAGCTTGACATCATTGGCTATAAAAATTCTCCTGGAGAAGATGATCAGAATTGAAGCCTTTTTAACTTTTCAGTGGACGATAGGGACAATAGCAGGAGATCAGCTACATATCCTAGAAGCAATGTTTCTTCTAGGTCAGTATCATATCATTCACAAGTGAAAAAATAAACACTAAAAATAAATAGAAGTTCTGTAACAGAGACAGGAAACGGACTCTCCTTGCTGTCTCCTGTCTACATGTCCTTTTAGCCTTAACACCTTCCAAAGGAAGGAGAAAAATAGCTGTGCAGGTGTGCAAATGTGTGTAGTTAGCATTTTAAGAACAAAAACGGGCTGCCTCTCACAGCTGTGTTGGAATTTGCTTCAGATTCTGCCTTCAAATTACAGAAGACGTGAGTAAGGGCACGTCCGTGACTCAGTCCTCAACGCTTGCCAAAGTAGTAGTTTTCTAGATATAAAACTACAGGGAAAGAAAAATAGAAAGTCAGAAGAGGAAGAAAAACTGCACGTTCATAAATCTTGCACAAAACTGAATCTCGAAGGTGTGATAAAAACATCAGGATCGGGGAGTGTTTAGGAAAGAGAAACACACATACGTGAGGCACTACCTAACATTTCAATAGACACATGGTTTTTTTTTCAGTCGTATTAATTAAGTTCTGTGCACGGTGCTTGCACATAAATAAAACCAGATGCTTAAATTGTAGCTCAATCATTACGCTGTATTTGCTCGCATCCCCCCTTGTACTCCTGTACCACTTTCAAGAAATTGGCTTTTTGCCTAAATGGCAGGGGAGGGAAAGGGAAAAAAAAAAAGAAGAAAAAAAATTCTGGAGCTTTAGCTTTATTCTCAGGTTGATGAGTGGTTGTTGATATGTGACAAATACATTTTGCTTTCATGACATCTCTATGGAAAGTTAAGAATTGTAGTTTTCTTGAGGCAGTTGAGATTCTCAAAGGAGTATTTATTCATCATGCATTAATTTATCGGCCCTCATAAAAACTCTTTCAAAATTGTCACCTATATATAGATAAGCCTTAAAACCCACCCTCGGCTACATAGACACACACAAACACAAACACACAGATGTATGTGTGTGAATTTATAAAATAAAGTGTCAATACATATGGAGAAAATAGTTTCATGGAATCAAAGTCATCTGGTCCACCTACTTTAAGTGCATTTCCCAATGTGTGTTCTGAAGCATACTTGTTCCATGATATGTGAAAAACTGAGGGGCTTAAATAAATTGGCAAATGCTGGGTTACACAAAGTTAAACAGCTTTCTTTATTGTGGAACTTTCAGAGTCTCTAATATGCTGATGCATATTGTAAATATTCAAGAGGTCAACATACTCTATAATATCTCTCAAAGCTGGTTGACCCAGAAACTTGCAACATATCTTACAAGGGTGGTAATTTGCAGGACATGCAGCGAAAAATGCTAATATAAATCAATCTAAAGTGTTCATCCAGTCTCTGGTTAAATTTTCCCCATGTGAACAAAATTGCTACTTTCCAAAAGAGTTCATTCTGTCCTACGAAAGATCTAAGTCAAACGGGATTTCTTTCTTACGCTGAACCATAATCTATTTCTCTATAACTTCCACTATTGCTCTTGATTTTGCACTTTGGAAGAACAAAAAGAAGAGTAATGTAATTCCTTTTTCCTGCAATAGCTTTTTAGATATTTGAAAGCAACAATCATATTACAAACTCTTCCATTTCGCAGGAAGACACATCTCTAGTTCTTAAATGAATGCGTCAAATTAATCCTCTCTACTTGTCAATGTCTTATTTAAGACATGGGGCTTCAAAATGATTACAGAAATTCAGATCTCTAGAAGTATCTATGCTTCTATAGATGCAGACTTAGATGTCAGGTTTTGTTTTTTTCTGGAAGGCATGTCTTATCATTGATTCCAATTAACTTACTAAAACTTTTGAGTCCTCATAAATATTGTGGCTAAGTCAATTCTCTACAGTTCTAGATCTGTATGATCATTTGTTTGTGTATATATGAGTTTTTTGAGGAATATTAGGAAAACACAAGTCCATTAGATTTCATTTGCCCTTCATGACAGAGACTGTGCTTTATAATAAAATTGGTCATCTTTTCTCAGTTACCTTCTCTTATAAAGTTATCATGCAAGTTCTATTACATTAGGAGAATGAAGAGTATTAGCCAGAAACTTACTACCTATACTAGTGACCTCCTTCCAGCTTAATACCAATTCATTACTTGATACCAGGTAAATTATTTCACAAACCTACACAATACCAATGATAATACATTTATCCAGCTGGTCATGAAGTCATAATATAAAAGACACTGTCAAATGCCTTCTGAAATTAGGATATTAATCTGTAGCAATTTCCTAATCTGCGAACTGAAGCAGACCAGTCATAGCTATAGGTAGTGCAGGTCTTGTTAGTTCACCTGTGACATCAATAACTGTATCATCATGTAATTTGATATGTTAGAATCAATAATGCAGAAACAGGACAATGTTAATGCCATTTGATGTGGGTACAGGTTAGGATTTGAAGGAAGTAAGCGATTAATAGCTGGGAGGTTACTTTGGATGAGAAAAGAGTGAAGATGCAACTGAAATAAAAGTTACTTTTGTCAGGATGATGAACAACCAATACAAAATGACACTTGTTTTTTTCTCTATAAAAAATGGAAATAGGAAAAAATGACATAGAATTTTATGGCATTAAGATAATGTCATTTAATCTTTGGTCAAACAATGCAATTTAATATGGAAAAGGTAAAAATTTGCTCAACTTTTCATACTACAGGCCGTAGTTGAAAAGAATATAGAGATAAATCCTGGGCATTTAGTAGCTGTAATAACAAGGTCTTGCTTAAAGAAGAGCCAATTTCTACAAGTTACAGCTTATTTTCTTTTAAAAAATTAAAAGGAGCAAAGGAAACCTGCCATTTGGCAAATTCAAGGGTCTTGTAACTATCTTCAAAATCCTCAACAATTTAATTGGAACACAAAAAATAATAGAAACCTGCAATACTTGTTTGTCATTTTTAAGAACAAACATTACTTTCAAATCACTTTCCCTCTCCAAGATGTAATCTGCCAGGTTTCAGCCCACAGTGAATTCTTGCAGCTGGGTTAGGATCCCCCAAGAAAGGGCGTTCAAAACAAAAATGCTGAGGGAGGCATTTCAGCCAAGGGAGGCATTTCAGCTGTGGAGGAGGATGGAAAATTTCTAAGCACAAGGACTTCCCCTCTCAGGCCTGGGAATGCCATTTGAAAGGCTTCTTCATCCATCTGTTCTATTCACACTTGCCAAGGAGCCAGACCTTCTAAAAACTACATACCACAAAACAGTCCTTGAGGAAACACAGTATCTTTCCTGGTAACAAATATCCTCAAAAAGAAAGAAAAAATGGAGAAATAGAATAAACAAATCATTTTTAAAATAAATTTTACTTTAAGTTCTCGGATACATGTGCAGAACGTGCAGGATTGTTACATAGGTATACATGTGCCGTAGTGGTTTGCTACACCCATCAACCTGTCATTCAGGTCCTAAGTCTCGCGTGCATTAAGTATTTGTCCTAATGCTCTCCCTTCCTCTTGCCCCTCACCCCCCGACAAGCCCCAGTGTGTGATGTTACCCTCCCTGGGTCCATATGTTCTAATTTTTCAGCTCCCACTTATGAGTGAGAACATGCGGTGTTTGGTTTTCTGTTCCTGTATTAGTTTGCTGAGAATGATAGCTTCCAGTTTCATCCATGTCCCTGCAAAGGACATGGACACTTCTTTTAAAGCATATTTCTTTTAAAACAAACTTCTTTTTTTTTTTGAGACGGAGTCTCGCTCTGTCGCCCAGGCTGGAGTGCAGTGGCGCAATCTCGGCTCACTGCAAGCTCCGCCTCCCGGGTTCACGCCATTCTCCTGCCTCAGCCTCTCGGAGTAGCTGGGACTACAGGCGCCCGCCACCACGCCTAGCTAATTTTTTTGTATTTTTGGTAGAGACGGGGTTTCACCGTGGTCTCGATCTCCTGACCTCGTGATCCGCCTGCCTCGGCCTCCCAAAGTGCTGGGATTACAAGCGTGAGCCACCGCGCCCGGCCTTAAAACAAACTTCTTTTAAAATATGTTTTAAAAGAAGTGAACTATACTACAGAGTAATAGTTTTAGCTCACATTGATTGAGATCTTTCTCCATGCTTAGCACTGTTCTCCATGAAGTAAGTAATATTATATCCCCAATTTATACAAACGTAAATCGAGGATAGAAAGGTTATTATCTTGTCTAAGAATATATTGCTGTGTGTTTATGTGTATATAATATATATATATATAAATGTGTGTGTGTATATATATATGCATATGTCTATATACACATACATATCTATCTATCCTTGGTGAGTTTAATTGATGATCAGTAAACCGTACATGTAAAAGAATATAATTTGATGGGGCCAGGTGTGGTGGCTCACGCCTGTAATCCCAGCACTTTGGGAGGCCGAGATGGGCGGATCACAAGGTCAGGAGATCGAGACCATCCTGGCTAACACGGTGAAACCCCGTCTCTACTAAAAATACAAAAAATTAGCCGGGCGTGGTGGCGGGCACCTGTAGTCCCAGCTACTCGGGAGGCTGAGGCAGGAGAATGGCGTGAACCTGGGAGGCGGAGCCTGCAGTGAGCCGAGATCCCACCACTGCACTCAAGCCTGGGGGACAGGGCAAGACTCCGTCTCAAAAAACAAAAACAAAAACAAAAACAAACAAACAAACAAAATATATATATATAATTTGATGAATTTCGGCATATGCATTCCCCCATGAATCCACACAGCGATCAAGACAATGAATATATCCACTCTCCCTAAAAGTTTCCATGTGCCACTTTCGAATTCATCTTTCTTACTTAGTCCATACTGAGGCAACCATTCATCTGCTTTCTATCCTATAGGTTAGTTTAAATTTTTATAAAACTTTATATGAAAAAGAAAAATACAGCAAATCTTTTTATCTGGCCTCTTTCACTCAGAAGAACTATTTTAGGATTCAATCATGTTGTGGCACATATCAATAGCTGACTCCTTTGAATAGCCGAGTAGTATTCCATTCTAGGACAATACCACGATTTGTTTTGTTATATATTTGTTGAGGGCCACTTGTTTCCAATTTTTAGCTATTACAAATAAATTTGCTAAAAACATTCAGATACAAGTCTTTAACTTCTCCAATGATGTTGAGCATTTTTAATGTATTTATTTGTTATCCACATATCATATTTGGTGAAGTGTCTATTCAAATATTTTTGGTTGTAAAATTGGATTTTCTTATTGAATTTTAAGAATTCTTTATATATTCTAGATACATGTCTTTCGTTAGGTATATATTTTTCAAATATTTTCTCTCAGTCTATGACTGCCTTTTTATTTTTATTTTTTAAAAAAAGGTGTTTTTTTTTTTTTTTTTTTTTTGAGATGGAGTTCCACTCTTGTCACCCAGGCCCCAGGCTGGAGTGCAATGGCACAATCTCAGCTAACTGTAACCTCTGTCTCCTGGGTTCAAGCGATTCTCCTGCCTCAGCCTCCCGAGTAGCTGGGATTACAGGTGCCTGCCACCATGCCCAGCTAATTTTTGTATTTTTAGTAGAGACAGAATTTCACCATGTCGGCCAGGGTGGTCTCAAAGTCCTGACCTCAGGTGATCCACCCGCCTCGGCCTCCCAAAGTGCTAGGATTACACGAATGAGCCACTGGGCCCAGCCAAAAGTGTCTTTTGAAGAACAACCACTTTTAATTTTTAAGGGGTCCAATTTGTTGATCTATTTCTCTTATAGTTTATGTATTTTATTTTCTAATCAAGACATATTTTTCAAATCCAAAGATACTAAGATTTCCCTGTTTTCTTAAACAAATTTCAAAATTGTAGCTTCTATACATAGGTCTACAATCTATTGAGTTTGTTTTATATCAATCTTTCCATCACCATTTACTGAAAAAAAAATTCTTTCTCCATTGAACTTCCTTGGTACATTAGGGGAAAATCAGCTGGCCATATATGCGGGAGCTTTTTCTGGACTGCAGTCTAATGTTCTTAGCCACTATGCTGCATTATACTTCAAGGCCACTACTGGAACAGTGAGGTTACTGAAATAATGCCTAATCAGAGCCCTCCACCCCCACCTATGTTTATTTTCTAAATGCCTTATTTATCATCATTAATCAATTTAGGAAATGAAAGATTCTGCCTTATGTAACTATGGTATTCAAAGGAATTTGATAGTCTGAGAAAACTGAATCTTGGATAATTTGCAAGGAGACTAGCCTGGTCTCTGAGGATCTGGTGAAGCCATCAGCCACGACACAGACTGATCTGAGAGCCGACGTCAGTAGTGACATCCAGCCTTGTCATATCTTTGGAATGTGGTGGAGAAAAAAAAAAAAAGATCATAGAATATCAACACTGGGAGAGATACTACTGGGCCTGTAGTTCAGCTGTTTGATACTAGGATCTTTTTTTTTTTAATCATGTAAAATACCTTTGCTCAGTCATGAAGCTTTGATTGGACCTCTACGGAGATGCCAATATCACTCCCTCCACTACTCCAGGCAGCTCATTCATCTATGGAGAGTCCTAACTGCTTTAAAGATTGTTCTCGCGTTGTACAATTTCTAAGATTCTGAATTTTTCACCCATTCATCCACATCTTGTATCCCTTCATGGATTTCAGCTACCTGGGCATCAGGCATATTAAAAGATTCAGGCACTGCCCCCATCCCCTCACCTCACTTCATTCAGTATTATGAGTAGAAACTAAGGGAACTAAGCTTACTACCTGCCTCTTCTTCACATTACAGAATTGTATGCCCCCCATCATCTTGTTCTCCATCTGTAACAGCTCTTCTCTTTCAATATCCCTCTTAGATGCCCCCAAACAGACACAATTCTCCAAGAATCTATCCATGAGAAATACATTGTGAAAGTCAAATTCCATGTTCATGAGGCCTCCCAATTCCTTTTCCTTCCTTCAGTAGTTAAAGTGGGATGCACATCTTTCTTGTTCTCTGAGGGACAGGCCTCTCTCGAACAGGAGACTCCCCCATCTTCCCCAATAGAAACAGGAAAGTGTAACATGGGCATCAGATGTTAAGGAGACCACTGACCCCTGTGTCCACAAACAACTTTAATAGTGCATTTTACAATTGGGAATAACTACAAGCTGCGTGTAATACAGGGTCTTACATTCAGCAGTCTCCTCATTACTTAGCCAAGTTTGTTTTCGTTTGGATAAAAACTTCTAAAAATTTCCCACATTAATTTTCTTCTGCCAAAAAGTGACATTATATTTAATTTATAAAACTTCAATTTGAAAGATTGAATTTCACATCAGTGCATTCTCAATTTTACCCCTTTACTTAAAACAGAATCACCATAACAAAAAAGTTTTAAATTCATTATAAGAAGAATCTTTAGATATTAAACAAAATGTGAAAAAAAATTGGGAATGAACCTCTATACAGAGTGCTATTTTTTTTCCTTTCTCTCATTTCGCTGAATACCAAAAAGTCCAGTACTTAGAAATGTAATTACATTTCAAGAGTCAGGCAATGGGCATAGTTACATTTTACCAAACGATCATATTCTCTTGAAGGAAGTCAAAGATTATTATGTGGGCCTTGAGGCAAGTACAAACAAAATAGATTCAGCTTTCCAAAAAAGAACACAGAATACAGTATCATTCTCAATTTTACACTCCTGGCTCTTCTGATTTATATTTTTAGTGGATAATAAAAGTAAGCTTTCTATAGCAATTCCATGGAATGAAGCTCTAAAAGGAGCCTCTTTTTCCTTCTTGGGATGTATTATGCTTTGTAATTGGGATTTACTTGTGTATTTACTTGTACTATGGACTGTTTGTGCCCACCCAAAATTCATATATTGAAGCCCTAACTTCAGTGTGGCTGTATTTGGAGATAGGGGATACTAAGGAAGTACTTCACAATGAATGAGGTCATTAGGGTGGGGTCTTTTAGGATGGGGCTGTGACATGATAGGATTAGCAGTATCCTTATAGGGAAAGACACCAGAAAGCTCTCTGTCTCTGCCTCTCACACGGAAAGTCCATGTGAAGGATGTAGTGAGAAGATGGCCGTCTTTAAGCCAGGAAGACAGCCTCACCAAAAACTAAACCAGCTGGAACCTTGATCCCGGACTTTTAACTTCTAGAACTGTGAAAAAATAAATGTCTGTTGTTTAAGTCATTCAGACTGTGGTATTTGTCCTGGCAGCCCAAGCTAATACAGCTTGTTAAGAAGCTGTCCCCCTAAAAAACCAAACACCGCATGTTCACACTCATAGGTGGGAACTGAACAATGAGAACTCATGGACACAGGAAGGGGAACATCACACTCCGGGGACTGTTGTGGGGTGGGGGGAGTGGGGAGGGACAGCATTAGGAGATATACCTAATGCTAAATGACGAGTTAATGGGTGCAGCAAAACAACATGGCACATGGATACATATGTAACAAACCTGCACATCGTACACATGTACCCTAAAACCTAAAGTATAATAATAAAAAAAAGAGTATAATTAAAAAAAAAAAAGACATCATTCTAAAATTGTCACTAGAACAAAAGTGTAAAATTTCTTAGGTAACAAAAGAATGATATAGAAAAATTGCTTCTACATAGTGAAAAGGTTTAGAAAAAAATAAGAAAAATGTCAAAATATGACAAAAGACCAAATATATAAAAATATTTTTAGATTAAAGAGCAAAATTAACTCTCAAAAAAAAAAAAAAAAGAAGCTGTCCCCCTGATAGAGACCATAGGCAGTTCCCTATGGTCATGAGGGCAGTTACCGCCTTCATTTGGTTCACCGCTATATTCCCGAGTACTCAACACAGGGTCCCCATAGCAAGGGCTCACTGAACATTCATGGAAAAATATGCAGTTTTAAATTAGATTGTTCTCAAATGAATGCTGGGAAACCTTTAAGTATTTTCATTGCATTCAGAATGTTTGATAGCTGGACTCTTTCTGAAAAGCCAAATCTACTGGGAATGTAATTTCAAGAAGTCGTGATGATAATCTGGATTAATCCATTCATCTCCAGTCAAACTATGATTAAGCTTCTGAGGGCCAATAAAAATGATAGAGACTTTGTTATGAGCCTGGATAGCTCAGTCAGAAATGATGGAGACTTTTTCTCAGCTGCAGTTCACTGGGATGCCTTAAACAGGCCAGCGGTCTGTTTCTATAAATCCAAGGAGCTGGATTAGAAAGGCACACGCAGCTGCTCTGGGCCTCCCCACTTCCTCTGCCTAGGGAAAGTCCTCAGATCCACACTCTACCCAGACTCTGCTGTGTTTTACAAAGAATACGCTTCCCAAGCCTCAACTGTTCAAGCAGACCCTCCCCCTTCACCATAGACTAGAAACATGCTTTTGGAAAATGTGACCTCATTCCAGGGTAACTTGGATTGATTTATAGCAGAGAGGACTGATGAAACGGCTGCCAACCTTTCAGACATGAGAGAAGGGGAAGTGGGGAACTGGAGCAGAAGGAGAATGACTTGAAAAGGGGATGTCTGTATTACCTACAAATCAACTTGAAAAATTTAGTAGGCCTAACTTTAAGCATCTTGTTATCCTGCTTCTTTTTACATAATGATGGATAGTTTAGAGTCTTGTTACTTAAAGGGTAATCCTTAGACCAGAAGCAAAGGGAACTTGTTAGAAATGCGAATCTCAAACTAGATCAGACCTACTGAATTAAAACTGCATTTTAACAAAATCCCCCACCTGATATGTATAGACATGAAAGTCTGAGAAGCACAGCTTTCCAGTGTTAGGAGTAAGAACCATGGAAGGCTAAGTCCCAGGGATGTATCTGAACCCCACTGGTTCTGATTCCTAATCATGTCTGGAATGAATTTCTCTGCTCCTTCTCATGACTTTCTTCTAAGGTCTACCTTCCACCAGTGTTATTCCTTTCCCTAGTTTCCTGGAAACAGAATCCCACATCACTGCTCCATCTGAAGCAAGCTATCCTTTGAGAGTTTCGTATAGGTTTCTATTTGGGATAATAGTGTGGACGCTGAGGGGAAAGAAAAAAGCCATCACACTTTATCTTACAGGATCATCCTGCAGAGGGAAGGGTGAGGCAAACAGTTGATGTAGTGTGGCCTTTGTTTTAGTCAGCTTTACATTCATCTGTATTTCAATAAAAACCCAAACTTTGGCTACTAAGAGCATTTTTCCATCGAAACATGGGAGTGAAAGGAAAGATGAAGGAATAGGTAACATATTCAGCTGTAGGAATCTATTTTCAGAGTGTAAGGAAGATGGGTGAGGGTTCCTTCTTGAGTTTCTCTTCCTTCTTCCCTCTCTTCCTCAGTCATTCCCAGAACTAAGGCACAGTTGACCTTCAACTTGAAGTAGTCATTAATGAGAAAAAAATTCTGGGTCTATTTGTGAAAGATGGGAATATCAGAAGACAGAGGAATAGCTGGGGCAGACAAAAAACACGATTGAAAGGGCCTCCCCAGCACACACACACACACACACACACACACACAGTGTAAGGAAGAGCATGGAAAATCTCAATATCACCTCAGTCATTCCTGACTTAATATAATTTAGGAGAATATATAATCCTCAACACATATCCCTAAGGGGGCAGCAAAATGCCTTGTACATAGATTTTAGTCCATATCTGTTAATTGGCTTGTTGAAGTCCTAGTTCTTTTTCAGTAAGATGGGGATAAGCTACCCTCTCTTGTGTAAGTAGCATTTATCGTTTCCTATAGATCGATTTATTCACCTCACAGTGAAGATACCAGGTATTGATGATACCTATCCCCGCCCTCAAGGAATAAAAGTATTTATTCCTGTCCTAAAACAAGGCGAAAACTACGGAAGCCATAGGAACTACAATGGGTTAAACTTGTGAAGTTTCAAATATGGGTCAAAGTTGTAAAATGGAATGGGGAGTAAATGGTCCCAGGAATGCTGGAAACAACTTGGTAACAGAATGGGAGTGAGTAGATGTCCAGGAATGGAAAGGGTGAAATGTTATATCAACTTAAAAGGGTAAAAAGACTTAATTGCCTTGACAGCTTCAACATTACCGGAAGCTGTGGGTAGAAGGGTGACCTGCTTTGCTGATGCAGACAGCAAGTTATAGGGAGGATGTAAACCAGTCAGCAAAATTCAACCTTCACTTGAGCTACTGCTGTTATTTTAACCCTGCGCAAAAGGTCACAGTGTTCTGTCCCTGATAATAAAAGGATGCTGGGAAAAGACCAGAGAAGGCACACACACAAAGGAAACTCACTAAACAAAGGCCAGATTTAGTTCAGAGAGAAAACAACTGATTTTTGCTGAAGAGACTTTACAGTGAAACACAATGGCTTCCTTCTTTCCCTGCTATCCTTTCAGCCTAGTGGATTGGGGAAAGAGAGCATTCTTATTAGCTACCAACAGTGTACATTCAGTTGTTAAATCTCTGCTTTGCTAATCCCCTTTCTCGATCATTTTCTGATACCCAGGACTTCCTTTGGACAAAGGCTGGGCTACACAGAGGATGCAGACTCAGACAAGCAGTCCCTGCTTCATGGCAGTTGGTGAGGCTGCAGTAGCTTCCCCCCCTACACTTCTATAGCCCTGTGAGGATTCTCCTACTTCCCCCAACCTGTGCCATAATAGTGTAATTATCTGTCTTCATGTCTGTCTCCCCTACTGATGGTGAGTTTCTTGAGTAGCTGGTCTGTGTTTTAACAGCTGATGCAGACAGTAGGTGGGTCAGTATGTGTTTGGCAACTGTATGCCAGGAAGATAGTCTCATGAGTAAGAGACTCCCAGCACAGCTGCACCGAGAGGTATCAAAAGCACAGAATTGTCATACAACACTGGAGGATGGAAAATTGGACAGGTCACTGGCTTTAGTCATGGGGATCCTTTTCCTTCCTGCATCTCCAGCCATAGTGTCATGGTGAAAGAAGCAAAGACTAAGAGAATGAGAAAGCTCTGAACTACCAGAATTGGAAAAAGTGACATTTTCCTATTTGTCATTATCCTTACTTCACTGCTTTCCTCCAACGCCAGCATCATTCACCTTCACTGCCTCTGCCACCCACCCCTCCAACACTTGCCACCAATTCCCACTAATACCGGCCTCCTCATCCTGGTAGCATCTTTAGGATATGAAAGAAACACTGCATGCTGGCTAGGGGACAAAACCAAACATAATTCTTGATCATTTTTTAGTATCCTGCAAGAGCCCTAACCACTCTCCACAGTGTCTTCTTGTTCACAAGTCTGACTAACTTCTTGTTTTTTAAGCTTTGAAAATGAAGATTCCTTCTCGTTATCTGAGATTTTTTTAAAGTCACATGGTACCATATGAATGAAGTGCGTTACGATGGGAAACTCTAATTGGTGTAGTTCCAGTTTAAGGAGAAAAGACAAGAAATTTTTCCAGGTATCCACCTTTTGCCAACATCGAGAATTTTCTTCTAAAAATGGCTTTATCTAAGACACTTAATGTAAGAATTTAGAACGTTTTGATGAAAACATTTTTCTTAAGACTAATCCAATGCCTGAAAAATACCCAGGTTTTGTAACAAATAGCTGAAAGTGTTTGTCCTGAAGCAGATGAAGCACCCAATTTGTTGAAATTCACTGCTTTGGAGGTTCCTAAAATGCCTGGATGTTAAGGAAAAAAAAAATAGCAGTCACAGAAAAATACAACATTTACCACTATTAACGAAGTATTTGGCTAAATCCTAATGCAAAGCATCTATTTTAAAACTAGGCTGGAGATCTCTAAGGAAGCTTACAACTCATTCAGCATCCAAGTCCTCCAATTTTCTGGAGGTTACAAGTGATCACAAAATCTGTTCAAGTTCACATATTAATTTTCCGGGAATTAGAAGAATCATGAATGCCAAGCCAGACTGAAGAGAAAAATTTCCTGGATATTTTAAATAGTCAGTGACTCCTGGAAGTGGTTTTCTCTCAATTCTTCTAATTCCAATTTTATATTTTTTAATAGCTATCATTGCTTTCAGTCAAGCACTCTGTTTTTATATAATTGGATGATGCACTGTATCTTAGTCACAATGGCCTAATTTAGCCTATGATCTCTACTTACTCGAATGAAGTATATCTCCAAGGGAAAAACAAAGATTTCACAGCAAACTATAATTTGGTGCTATTTTGTTCCACTGTCTCATAAATGGATAAAGATGCTTAAAAGAACTTCTGAAACTAAAAAATTGATTGTAAATCAAAGTCCATGTAATAACGTGCTAAAAATATAGGGAAGGGGAGTATAGAAACGGCAGGGACCACACTATACGGCTTGTTTCATTTTGATGACCTTTATGGAACACTAAGAGCCTGCTTTACTTATTTTTTTATTTGTACAAATTTACGGGGTACATGTACAATGTTGTTATGTGTAGATTGCTTAGTGGTGAAGTCAGGGTTTCTAGGCTATTCCATCACCCAGATAATGTACACTACACTCATTTACTAATTTCTTATCTTGCTTCATTCTTCACTAAAGCGCTCTAGGACATTCCATTGTTTCTGACTACAGAGGAATATACAAAGTAAGATTGAACTGGAATTAACAACAAAACTAAAACACCTTCTTCCTCCACCCTTCATCCTCCTTACTTGCCCCACAAGTGCCTGAGAATAGCTCCTTCACTTTTTTTCCGCTGGACCTTAGGAGAGCATTTAAATACTGTTCTGTGTTTGGGAATTAACGCCACAGGAATCCCAATGGAGGGAAAACTGACAACCATTAAAACACACATTCCATTGAAAGGTTGATGCCAGGAGCTATGGGGGGATTTTATTTAGTGCAGTATGGTTCTGTTTTTAATGCAAACCTTCATATGACAGTGAAAGTGATAAAAATGGCTCAAGGAAGGGTCCAGAATTACAAAGACTGGCAGCTAGATGACAGGAAAGTGGGTTCAATTACAAAGACTGGCAGCTAGATGACAGGAAAGCAGGTTCAACCACAAACTTCAGCGTTAAAAACAGGTTACCCAGTTTGTGTTTATCAATACCTCCTACTATACTACAAAATCTAAATAGTACTAAACCTTTTAGAGTTCATTTCTGCCATGTCCTGAAGATGATTTCTTACTCTTCATTCACCTGCCAGTTTCCTGCTAAGGACACTCATATCCCTTAGCCTTGCCTCCTTCTAACTCAGGCAAACTGGTGCCAGATACCATGTACTGTCCTAAGAAGTCTTTTAGGGTTTCTTATTGCCTTCAAAAGAAAGAGGTCATGATGAAATGGAAAGAACAGATGCTAGGATCCACAAAGGCATGAATTCAAATCCTAGTGGATTACTAAATGACTTTGAGAAAGTTCCTCAGTCTGTCCAGGCTTTTTTTTTTTTTCTTGGTAGAACATAAAACATAACTACTATTTGTGGTTGTGAGAATTACATGAGAAAAGTATATAAAATTCCTAGCATATATTAGGTACTTAATACATGGTAGTTGGATTTTCTTTCTCCTCAAGGTCCTCCATGATATGCTAACTTACTTTTCCAACCTCAGCTTACTTCTACCCTTCAACGGGCAAAATCAAAGATAATTAAACTCTTTCCTCTAAAATTCTCCCCTAGCCTTCTTAATCCTTCATCACAGTCACTTTATATCAATTGTGTTCATATGCTATCCATCCTTCAAAATTAAACTGCAATACTATCTCTTTGCTCTCAAACTCTTCCTTATTTGCGTCAACCCTAATATTACCCCCTGTATCCATGGATCCTTATAATTACTTGTCTTTTGGTACTTCCTGTGTCCTATATCATAAACTAATGTGTATGACAAATCCCCTCCCAACACAATCCTTGATGCAAGCATCATTTATTTAATGCTCTAGTCTCAAATTTCCTTGCACAGAATATCCCCATTTAATAAATTCAAATTGAATAAGTAATTTTTCACTCTTAAGAACTAGCTCTAATAACTAAAACTGTGGCCCACACATTACCCACTGCTTTATCACTAAATGTAGAATATCCACACTTATAAGTAGTGGACTTAATAGGTGTCCAGTGAATACTTACTGATTAATAATAAGCCTGGCACTATTATTATGTATAAGCATTGCATTGTGAAATAAACCCAGACTTCCTTTGTTGGAATCCCAGCTTTCCTTCTAACTAGTGACATAACCTTGGGCAAGTTACTCAGTCTCTCTGTGGCTTGCTTTTATCTTCTGTAAAATGGAGTTAATAATAGTATCTTGCATCAGTGAGATAACGTTATTCCCCACCTATACAATCTCACATTTACAAACTCCATACCCTAACCACCACCAAGGACTTGAACAGGAAGCAAGACCCTGGCATAATGAACTGGCGGGAAAAGAATACCGGAATGGGATAACACCAGAAGTGGGAGCGAGAATGTGGAGCAGGCAGTAGTTGAGGGCCATGAGCAAATTCTATTGAATAATTTTGTTTATGATTAGCTCTGAGCTTTCATCATTAAGACTTTTAATCAATCAGAGAAGTTATATATAGCTATTATTCTATTAAGCCAGTGTATTTGGGCCCAAACCACTTTCCCCAACAAATGGCTCCTGAGATGTCTTAGTTGAAATTTAGGAGTTCTACTTTTTACAAATGGCTTCATAATCTATGAAAATGGTGCCATGGGGTGAGCACAACTACTGGCAAATCATAAGCTGCTTCTTGTTAGTTAGTGCTGGAGAGTCTGCAGATAGCAAGGGCTGTGGATTATTAAAATATGATCAGTAATCTGACATGAAGAGACAGTATTAATCATTTCCATGCCGGAGCACAGCATCCTACTTGTCAGCACTCCACAGGCAAAAGCAAATGTTCTTGGGAAAAAGGCATTTTGCTAAACTTTTGCTCCGGTCAATACATTTGGCTATTGCATTACAGACAGTACTAATGGTTCTCTTTAAATAGGACAACCACATCAGACACTGCTTGGTACAAAAGTTATTTTTAAAAATCATATCTGCAGTTGCTTTCAGACTTCCATTTTTTAAGTTTAAAAGCTTCCCTTTGCATGATTAATGTGTGATTAAATACCAAGTGTGTGCTTTGTTAGAGATTCAGATAATAGTGCTTCAATACAATTTCCACCCTTGATGTTCTGTGACACATAAATGTGTCAAAGTCTCCTCACAACCACTGTGGTGGTGGCTGTAATTATAATGTTTATTTTTGGAGTGAGTGAAGCCTGTATGGTGACCATTAGAGACTTCCGAGCTGCCTCTGGAACATAAGATGTTACCTCAGGATATGCAGAAAAGGATTGGGAGGAGACAGGCAGAGGCTTTAAAGACAGCAGCCAATTCCTCACTTTCTGCAAGAAATGAATTTGAAGAGCCTCCTCGCTCTTTTCACCATGAGTTAGATTTGAGAATGTTTGTACTTAACTATATATCTATTTAAACATTTAAATTTAAATAAACATTTAAAAAATCATTTTAGAATAAACATTCTTTTTTGTTTGTTTTTTGAGACAGGGTCTCTCTGTTACCCAGGCTGGAGAATAGTAGGGCAATCGTAGCTCACTGTAGTCTTGACCTGCCAGGCTCAAGTGATCCTCCTGCCTCAGCCTCCCAAGTAACTGTGACTACAGGCACACACCACCACATGTAACTTTTTTTTTTTTTAATTTTTAGTAGAGAAGAGGCCTTACTGTGTTGCCCAGGGTGAACTCCTGTTGCTCAGTTCTTGAAATACTGAGCTCAAGTGATTCTCCAACCTCGGCCTCCCAAAGTGCTGGGATTATAGACATGAGTCACTGAACCCAGCCAGAATAAATATTCTTAATAACTAAATTCTTGGCTACACTTCGGTAATTTTGTTTCTGATACTTCCTAGGGAGTGAGTCAATAAATAGGGCTGTGCTGGAAGGGCTAGGCTGATAGCTGCTCAGTAAATCTCATCAGGGTATGAATCTTCTGAATCTGAAATCGACAGGTTTAAGCAAGGGGATATTTTGTAATTTAAGATATATTTAAATAACATCTGATGTACATTTCCAGTCTTTGTGCATTCACATATATATTTATCTATTTAGCCTATTTTTATTGAGACAATGGTATGCCAGATACTCTGAAAGGCACCAGGGACAAGTGGAGAGCAAAAATTGGTATACTCTGGGGCTTCACTGAAATAACAGTCTAAATGTATATATTTATAATAACAAAGATGTCTATATTTGAAAAATATAAAATTTGAGTCATTCCATATAGTTTTGAAAATCCCTCCTAAATTAACATGCTGTCTTAAGCATTTTCCTGGCAGCAGGAAATAACAGGACATATCAGAGGCTATAAGATAAGCCTTCTTGTTTTGTGTCAGCCGGTCTTCTGATACACAACAAAATCAAAATGTAAAGCAGGTTCGTTAGGCCCAAACAGTAGACTGCAGGGGCTGTTCAGCTAATTCCATCTTCTAGGAAAAGCCTGTTGTTGCATAAAGAGTTTGGGCTCTTGGTTTCTGGTAGGCTGGCTCTCCATAATTGGAGGACTCCCTGCCTAAAAACTGCTTATGCCAGAAGGCATTGATGTCCAACGTCTCCAGGAGAGCACTGTCTCCATTAAAAAACTGAGTCTCCCTAAGGCAATGACAGTATTTCAGAGTCTGTCTAGTTGTTCACTAAACTTGCTTCCCTGTCATCCTGGGCAAAAAGTGAGGCAATATTGTCCAGTCCTTTTGCATTAATGTGGCCACAAGACTGAGTTATACATCAGAATATGGATGCAGGTGATACATGTCATTCCCAGGCTTGGCCCATAAAAACCTTCCATGGAATCCATTACCCTCCCTCCCTTCCCTTGTCTATCAACTGGTTGATCAGTGTCAATACCCAGGAGGATTTTGAAGCCATTTGTTGAAGATGTCAGAGGAAGAGTACTCCTCCCCATCACCCAATACCTCTTGAACTTTATATGAGAAATAAACTTTGTTTTAAGCCACTGAGATTTAGGAGTTTCTCTTTTACAACAGTCAGTGTTATGTTAATCAGTAATGACACAGAGTTTGTTTTTTTTTTTCAGTACCTGCTCCTATAGAATTACTTTCTAACTGAAGACTCTCTCTAGCCAAAGTCTCAGTCAATACAGGATTCAAAAAAATATTGTTTGGCTTATTTTGTCATTTTCTTAATTATATGAAATGTCCTACATGTATTTGGTCATCATATCTGCCTCTGTTACCGAGATATAAGTAAGCCATTGTGGGCTAGTGCAATAGCCTTCTATTTGGTCTTTCATCAGTCTCCCCTCCAATAATCTATAATTTATAAAAGTTTATGAAACACTTTTTGATGTAGACATTTAAGGCTATGAACTTTCCCCTTAGCACCACCTTTGCTGTATCCCAGAGACTTTCGTAGGTTGTATCACTATTGTCGTTCAGGTAGAAGAATTTTTAAATTTCCATCTTGATTTCATTGTTGGCCCAATGATCATTCAGGAGTGTGCTATATAATTTCCATGTATTTGCATGGTTTTGAAGGTTCCTTTTGGAATTGATTTCCAATTTTATTCCACTGTGGTCTGAGAGAGTACTTAATATAATTTCAATGTGGAACAGATCCAAATGCCCATCAATCAATGAGTAGATAAAGAAACTGTGGTGCATATATATATATATACACACATATATATGATGGAATATATATATATAGATGGAATATATATATGATGGAATATATATATATGATGGAATATATATATGATGGAATATATATATGATGGAATATATATGATGGAATATATATATATGATGGAATATATATGTATATATGATGGAATATATATATATGATGGAATGTATATATGATGGAATATATATATGTGGTATATACATACATATATATGATGGAATACTACTCAGCCATAAAAAGGAATGAATTCATGGCATTCACACCAACCCGTATGGGATTGGAGACTATTATTCTAAGAGAAGTAACTCAGGAATGGAAAACAAAACATTGTATGTTCTCACTCATAAGTGGGAGCTAAGCTATGAGGATGCAAATGCATAAAGATGACAAAATAAACTTTAGGGACTCAGGGGGAAAGGATGGGAAGTGGGTAAGGGATAAAAGACTACAAATTGGGTTCAGTGTACACTGCTCAGGTGATGGTTGCACCAAAATCTCACAAATCGTCACTAAATAACTTACTCACGTAACCAAACACCACCTGTTCCCCAAAATCCTGTGGAAATAAAAAAATGTAAAAAAGAATGCAATATAAAAAAGTTTATGAAAAAAATCTGATAGTGAAATCCCTCTACTTAAAATAATTTGGGACTTACTATCTACAGTCCAAATTTCTTAATATGTCATTCATCAACAATCAGACTCCAACCCAGAGCTCTAGCCCTGTCTATTCATGGCTCCCTGAAAAAGTCAGACAGCCCCTCATCTGTGCTTTTGCTCATGTTGTTCCTTCTGCCTAGAGTGCCTTCTCCTTCCACCTTTCCAGATCCAGCTCAAATGTCACTTCCTGGGTAAAGCTTTCTTTGACAGTCGCTGGATGAACAATAATTCTCTCCGCTACATTCACACATAGTTTATTCTTTTTTAATTTTTTTTTTTAGTAGAGATTGGGTCTTGTTTTGTTGCCCAGCCTGGTCTCAAGCTCTTGGGCTCAAGTAATCCTCCTGCCTTGGCCTCCCAAAGTGCTGGGATTACAGGTGTGAGCCACCACACCCAGCCTTATTCTTACATTTACCTATTATTTGTGTATTTTTGTAGATGTCTCTACTATCAGATTCATAGCTTTTTGCAGACATGATTTGAGTCTAATCCATCTTTCAGGCTCAAGCCATTCAGGAAATATTTACTAAAAAAAAGTAAAGGAAGAGAAAAGGGGAAGGAGGAAGTGGGAGGAATATGAATTATCAAGTGGTCTTCCTGTACTGAGGAACTAGGAAGAGAAAGGGGAAGGAGGAAGCGGGAGGAATATGAATTATCAAGCAGTCTTCCTGTACCGAGGAACTAGGAAGAGAAAGGGGAAGGAGGAAGAGGGAGGAATATGAATAATCAAGCAGTCTTCATGTACCGAGGAATTAGGAAGAGAAAGGGGAAGGAGGAAGCGGGAGGAATATGAATTATCAAGCAGTCTTCCTGTACCGAGGAATTAGGAAGAGAAAGGGGAAGGAGGAAGCGGAAGGAATATGAATCATCAAGCAGTCTTCCTGTACCGAGGAACTTGAGCTCCATGTTTCTTCCACAGAAGCAAAGAGACAAATCCTTGCATGACCTCCATACCCCTTTTACTAATTATTTCCCTCATACACCCAAAACAAAATGAAAACAAAGAATTAGTCACTCGAAATCTCCCTATGACAAATTCTTAGATAAATGCTACCATTCTATGTTATCTCAATTTCTCTAGAGTTTTTCTTTTGAATAACTAGTGATTCTGTGTCACTCTCTGGTATATTAATTTAAAACAAATCTCCTCTTCACCTCCCTTCCAGCCATAAAATTCAACATATGGTGCTGGCACATTTACCTACTAAGTATATACTTTTGATTCTTCTTCTCCTCCTCTTGTTTGTTAAAAAGTTTTAAAATTATTTATGAAATCTTTCTTGGGGGGGAATATTTTCTTTATTCTTAAGTATATAAAAATTATTTCTCTATATCTGGAATCCAATAAAAAGATAAAATATTGCATTTCATTATTTACATAATAAATCCAAGTACAAGTTGTGTGCATCAGCATCTCAATATTTAAGCTGAAAAATGAATTTGAAAAGAAGACCTAAGAAAAAAAATGTACATAGTTATAGCAATTTAAATATAAAAATTAGGCTTCATCCACAAATAGCATGAGTTAGATTTTTCATATGATAATAAAATATACAACATTTTTATTTAATTTTAAGTCAAATTTATGCTTAAAATATTTATACAATTTTTTTCAAATCAAGAACGGTTAAGATGAATGGGATAGTATAATCTCATGTCTGAATTACATTGTTTATAAAAATTTTCTAAGATAAATCTTATAAATCACTTATAATTTTCTCCAAACATTTAAAGAGGATACATTGTTAGCAAACATTCGAAAGGACCTTCAAAAGAAAATCAATCTGGTTGAATTTCAACAATAATTAAAATGAAAAACAATAGCTAAGTAACAAGTACCGAAAAGAAGGTTGGGAAATCTACCTTGTCCCATCCTCTGAAATATTACTAGATTCCAGATACCTTAACCTCGACAGCCACTCTACAAGTGGCCAACCGGTCTGGTCACATGAGGGTGGACTCAGCCCCCTGGCCACATACATACGTTGGTGGGAAGTTACCCCACACCCCTTGTCTCGCACAAAAGTTATTGGGTCTTAAAACTGCTAGATTTGGTAAATTAGGCTTACTCTAAATCTTTAGTGGTATCAAAACTGAACAGTTACTAAGGAGCTGGCAAAAATACATAGAGTAAATCTATGTAGGAGATTTGTTTTCTTTGAAAAACTACTGCTTGCCCAGTTCATTCCTGGATGAAGATGGACGAGTAGAAAGAGCTGTTTCCTAAAAGCTGAAGTTGCGGTTTCCTGAGTGAGAAGGCTTATCACTTAAAAGAGTCACCGATTTTGACAGCTATTTGCTGATCTACATAATGTGTTTTCTTCTTTGGCAATAATTTTCAGCTTCCCTACATACAGATGCTTTTGCACACAAGAAATTCAAACCAATATATAATTTGTAAGACTTTTACAAAAAAAAATTGCAAATACAAAAAAGAGAAAAATCACATTTAATATCCTATTACAACCAACTAAACGTTTGCTATCGATACCATCCTGTGTTTGGTAGTATACTGAAAAACCACGGGAAAAAATGTTTTATATGAGTGAGGTCAGTATTTTCATAGGTGGCACCTTAGTTCATTCTAACAAAAATTCTGGTATATTAATCCAAGATAGCCTCACCTATCTGTGCCTTTCACATGGTAAAGTTCAATAAATACTTAGGTAATTAAGGATTAAATATCTATAGGCTCAGCTCCAGACCCTAGAGTGTCTTCTGAATAAACTATACCAAGAAGAAAAAGTCTATGATGACAGTCTTGGTTTCTCTACTGGGACATTGCTAAAGACTTGGGTTTCCAATAAAAGGATATTGCTACCTTCAATATGAGGCCTAGTTAACTTACCAACCCCACTCAGTCAGCATCTTTTGACATTTCACTGATTTCAGGAATAGAAAAAATTGAAGGTTCACAGTCCCTAGAAATCTTCTCCTAGTCTCAGTGTAAATCTTATATATTTGATGGGATGTTTTAAACTTCTCCCATAAATGAATCTCCTCTTCACCTCCTCTCCAGCCACAGAACTTCTCTGTAAAATTTATAGCATGTTTACCTTTTCTTCTTTTCCCAGTCCTCTTCATGTTTATCTCTGTGTGTTAAAATTCTACCCATATCTTTAGCAACCAAGATGCTGAAGCACATCAACTTTCAGAGGGCCAGTAAAAGAACCAACAAACAAATAGAGAGAAAATGTCCAGTTAAATAGAAGGAAATCTAGCGAGGGTGGGAAGAAATGTCCAAAGAAGAAAGGGTTTCAAGATGCAAGGTCATGAAAGTGAAATAGTGCTAAAAGGCCAAGAAAGCTGATGGCCAGTAACTGACCATTGGCTCTAGCAAAGGGTAGACAACTGGAAACATTTACGAGTGACATTTCAGAGCCGTGGTGTAGATGGAAATCCAATTAGCAAGGATTGTGGAGAAAACTGGGGGTAAAGCCAGCAAGTGTAGACAAGTTTTTTTTTCTTCTTCTTCTTTTTAAGTTGTGGTAACAGAGAAGTGAGGTGAAAGGTGGTTTACTTGTTTTAAGATGGGTGCATTAAGGTTGCGCTGCTGGCAATCACGTGGTGGCTATAGAGAAACTGATGACACAGGAAAAAAGAAAAAAAGGATAATTCCAAGCATGAAGTCCTTATGAAGGCTAGCGGAAATAGGTCAGATCCAGGGATTTAGTCAAAAATGTTGAACTTGTATTGTTCTTACATAGAGATTTATTATTATTGTTATTATTGTTACTTACTATTGAGAGAGGAAGAGAAGCAGATTTTGGCTAAGTGCACTGGAGAAATTGGTGGTAAGAGGATAGGATTATCCTCATCTGATCTATCTTGTTTTCTTAGAAGTCATAGTACATAGGAAGATATAGAAGGGGTTCTAGTAAGCATCAGGTTCAACTTTCTTGCCTTGCATTTGGGGTAACTGAGTCACAGGAATATCAAGTGAGTTCCTAAAGTCATAAAAATGTGAAAGTGTCCTTAATGAGGGTCATCTAGCCTTGAAGCTTCCTCTCATCTTTTCTGGCGTTATAATCATAGTGCTGTAATCAAGAGGACACTGTCCAAGGAGGGAGTGGTCACAGTTCCATCAAAGAGGCAACAACTTACAAGACAAAACATTTTGACTATCTATATGTAGCCAATTCCCCTTCTCACATTAAAATTCTTATTACTAACAATCCATATTAACAGCCAGTATTCTCAAAAAAGCTATCTTTAGTTAAACAACACATTGTCTGCCTGAAATGGGAATTTCCATTACCTCAAACTTGCCTTAAATTCCAGCCCCTTGCTACAGCTTCAATTTTCATGCTTATGCATTGCTCACACTTCATTAACTCCTGTTAATTGAGAAAAAATGTTATTCTTTTAGCTGACCCGACCAGAACATCATAATCATATTACATGTAGGCTGCACACAGTCTTTTAAATGACTTAAAGCAGAATAATTTAAATGAAGGAAACCAATTTATTAGAACAATTTTATTCCAGATTATAAAACATTTTCCACTAGCTTCTAAGATATTCATCAAATCTGAAGTATCTAATTTTCTCAATAAATACTATCATGTTACAGGATGACATATTTGCATTGAAACTGATGAACCAAGCAAATCCCTGTGACACTGACTTTAGCTATTATGGTTTGCTTCAGGCACTCAGATAGTATCCAAGTATTTACTAGGTAAACATTGAAATAAATACCCTTCAAAGGGCCTACATTAATTTTGAAATGTCTTATTACAAGCCACAATAAATAGACTTTTCAATGCCAGTCCTTAAAAAGAATCTGTCACCTAGAATAAATATTGAATTAAAACTTAAAATATATTTAAGTTCTTTCCTGGCAAATCAGTGAAATCTACTCGTAGTTCTAGAAACATGTAAATCCAATCAGTTTCCATACTAATTCTGAATAACATTAATCACTAAGCAAATATTAGTTAATAGCCACTATAAATTGTAGTAGAAAAGTTAAAAATAAGGCAATTAATTGTATTCCGAATTATTCCAAGGAAGAATTTAAAAGCACGATTGTGCTGTTTTACTCCTTTCCATTTGAGGAAAGATCATAGTCACCAACTTATTGTGCTATTCATGGGTTTTTCCTAGGCATATACATATTGAAATAAAAAAGAAAAAGCTGCAGATGTTAAAGAGTCATTTGAGAGTGATGAAAAAGAACATTTCTTTTTAGAATCTAGGATTCATGTCAAATTAGTTCTGGTAAGTCTGTTGATCTCAGCTATGATTATAGGTGATCAATAATTGAAAGGACAATGAGGGACTGGAAACAGTACCTGCATACCTATCTATAAACAAACTAACATAGCAATTAGAAAAATACTTCAATAAGATGGACAAAAGACATAAACAATGAGCAAGAAACATATTTAAAATTTTTTATATTGATAATAAAAGATGCATATTAAAACAAGATGAAGGTTTTTTTGAGACAGAATTTTGCTCTTGTTGCCCAGGCTGGAGTCCAATGGTGCCATCTCGGCTCACCGCAACCTCCACCTCCCAGGTTCTCCTTTCTCAGCTTTCTGCATAGCTGGGATTACAGGCATGATTACAGTGATTCTCCTGTCTCAGCTTTCTGAGTAGCTGGGATTACAGGCATGCGCCACCACGCCTGGCTAATTTTTTGAATTTTTAGTAGAGACGGGGTTTCACCATGTTGGCCAGGCTGGTCTCGAACTCCTGACCTTAGGTGATCTGCCCACCTCGGCCTCCCAAAGTACTGGAATTACAGGCATGAGCCACCGTGCCCAGCCAAAATGAAGTTTTAATCCATCAAATTTTAAGTCTCTTTTATTTAAAGTATAATTTAGAGCATTGGCAGTGGCTCTGGGAATCAGAGAATCTCATCCATGCTGTTTAGAGTATTATGTGGTACCAACTTTCTAAAGGATGATTTAGCAATATATATCAAATATATTAAAGTGTGTTTGCTATTTAATCCAGCAATTCTACTTCTAAGGATGTACTTAAAAATTTTTAAAAACTAATATGCAGATACAACAGTGACCATCGAGCAATATTTATTAGTGCAAAACTGCACACAAATAACTAAAAATCAGTATTTATTAAGCAGATGCCAATATGTTCACATAACAGTTATACTACAGCTATTCAAAAATTTTATAAGTATCATTTTATTTTTTTAATTTTATAAAAGTTACTAAACAACATGCACAATATAATTCAAACAATTGTTTAACTTTATATGTACATGTGGCATATGTGCATTTCAAATGTGATACTGGAAAATGTTATCGATGATTAGTTCTGGATGATGATGTTGAATACTGATTTCTGAGATCTGTTATCTATACTTTGCTTCTCTATATTTTGCAAATTATCTACCATGAACATAAATTATTCCAGAGAAAGTAAACGTCATTCTTAAACCACTATTGTAACAGTCTCATATCAGAGTACCATATCTCCTGTACCATTTTAACTGCATTCATATCACTTTAAAAATCACAAAACAAAGTCACGTGGTATATAAAGAGGTAATAGAAACAGTAGTTTGTGATCAATGTGGTGAAAATATTTATTATCAGAATTTGGCACTTAAGAACAGATACATCTAATTTGGAATTTTAGTCTTCATTAAATGGATGCTCACCTTGTGATTTATAATCAATGTACTTTCCTGTGTGTGTGTTATACTTCAATTAAAAAGATTACAAGTAACTCCAGCCTGTTATTTCTTAGATTCACAGCAAAGCTGGCAGGAAACCCAAGAGGTCATTTCCAACCTCTCATCCCATTTCTTCAGTTCTACAGATAAGAAGTGCTGCGATCCTTGAGTATCATTCCATTGCCACGCAGCCCTGATAAAAGCCCTCTTCCTCAAAATGAGCCATAAACAATCTGCTTGTTTTCAACTTCCAGGCGATTCTGAGCTCATCAGTTACAGGCATGCTTGAGCACAGATGGTAAGAGGGTCATTAACCACCAAGGCCTAGAGTACATCCTGTCATTTGGCCTGGGAACTGTGGCTGCCACAGCAGCTCCGGTGGGCATGACTGAAGGTCGCTGACAGCAGTGTGCCCAGAAACCGCAGTGTGGTCAAGGAACATAGGCTGAATGTAAACGGTAGGGTCAGAATTTCTAAGGCTCAGTTATGGCAAACTGAGTTTCATTTCAAAGCCAGTGGTATTTATACACCCAATAAATGTATGCTTTTAAAGGAAGAGATGCTTGCAATAATGGAAATGATTCAACTGCAATCAAGGACCTTTGCTCTTTTTGTGCCAAGGCCATACCTCAAATGAGCTACAAATAAGGCTGTTTGGAGAATTATGTCTGCAGCTGTATGAACTTTGCCTGAATTTTTAAAGTGACAAACAAAACTTAACAAATAATGCTTTTGGGGATAGTTCACCTTTTTGAGGAAGGATCAGCTATTGAAGCACATCATGCAGGGAATTACTTGTCATTAGATTAAGAAATACTCTCGTATCATTAAAAGACAGGACACTTAAACTATAAGTTAGGACACTTGGATTTTACCTTTGAGCCTTCATGTACAAGCTATATGACTCTAAATTATTTGATCTTGTGGTGTTTCAGTTTCTGGATAAGTAAAGTGTGATTGGATAACTTAATCTTGAGATCCCATTTATTGCAATAATTGTGAATTTAAATCTAAAATACTGTGATTCTTGGCCAGGTGCAGTGGCTCATGCCTATAATCCCAGCACTTTGGGAGGTCGAGGCGAGTGGATCACTTGAGGTCAGGAGTTCAAGACCTGCCTGGCCAACATGACGAAACCTGGTCTCTATTAAAAATACAAAAAATTAGCCGGGTATGGTGACATGCACCTGTAATCCAAGCTACTCCAGAAGCTGAGGCAGGAGAATCACTTGAACCCAGGAGGCGGAGGCTGCAGTGAGCCAAGATCGCACCACTGTACTCCAGCCTGAGTGACAGAGCGAGACTCTGTCTCAAAATAAATAAAATAAAATAAAGTAAAATACTATGATTCTAAAGGTATAATTTCACACCAAAGGCATCACTGTAAAAAAAAAAGATATCGCCTAATTTATCATAACACAATGTAATTCCTGTATTTATTACAGACCCAGTCCCATCTCGTTATAACCAGAGGGGAAAAACTCAAAAGAGAGGGAGGGTGCATGTACAACTGAATGTAAATCTAACATCTTTTTAACCAATCTGTCTTTTGATTTTCAACAATTTGCTTTATGCCTTTTCTCTCACTTCCTTATGCATCCTGTAAGTTCTCTTTAATAGATTATAAAAATAAAATTAAGAAAGACCTGAAAGCACAAGAGAAGAAAATATACACAGATAATCAAATACATGGTCAATGTGTACAGTTCAGTCTATGATCACTTCTTTTTGAAACTTCTTCTCTTAGTCCGAGGGGATTTGCTCTAACTTTCCACTGTGCTACTCTCAATACTCCCTGAAGAACATCTGACCAACAGCACCTCCCTCAGCTATCATTCATCCACTCCACTCTCACCTTTTAGCATGTGATGAGAGTGACGTTATGACCAATACAGAGGCAAAACTGAGAGATCCTGTTCTCAAGGAGTTCATAGTCTAGTAGTGAAGAAAAGGCTAGGATATGAAACAAATAACTGTCATGCAAAGTAGGAAAGAATAAGTGCAGCTGGGCACAGTGGCTTAAGCCAGGAATCCCAACACTTTGGGAGGCCAAGGTGGGTGGATCACCTGAGATCAGGAGTTCGAGAGCAGCCTGCCCAACATGGTGAAACCTTGTCTCTACTAAAAATACAAAAAAATTAGTTGAGTGTGGTGGGCACATGTAATCCCAGCTACTCAGGAGGCTGAGGTAGGAGAACCGCTTGAACCCAGGAGGTGGAGGTTGCAGTGAGTCAAGATTGCACCATTGCACTCCAGCCTGGGCAACAAGAGGGAAACTCCATCAAAAAAAAAGGAAAGGAAGAAAGAAAGAGAGAGAGAGAGAAAGAAAGAAAGAAAAAGGAAGGAAGGAAGGAAAGAAGAAAGGAAGGAAGGAAAGAGAAAGAAAGAAAGAGAAAGAAAGAAAGAAAAGAACAGAGAAAAAGAGAAAAGAAAAAGTGCACCAAGATAGATACACGTAAAATCTCATGTGATTTCTGAGAAGGGAAATCTTCCTGGTAAACTACAGGAATTAGAGAAAGCTTCCCAAAACATACGGCATTGGAGAAGTGCTTTGAAAAAAAAGGTGGGATTTGGACATGTGGAGATTAAGAGGGAGAAACATCAAGAAAGAGAGAAGTGGAAGAGACATTTGGTTGCACTTAGGGTGCCTGAAAAGGATTAATAGGAGATCAGGCTGAAAGACAGGTCGGGTCAGATCCCGAAAGTCTTGATTTTCAGATGAAGACAGTCACATCTGTGTCCTACAGAGGACTCACTACAGATTGTATTTTAGAGGAATAATGTGATTGAATTTTTACATTAGAAATGTATAAACTTCCAAAACTAAAACACTTTTTTCTGCAGATATTATCAACTACCTTTCAGAAAACTCCAGGAAATTTGAGCATGGCTTTGTCTTATACTCCTCATGGTGACACAAATGGTCACTCTTAGACCTGAATTGGGCAGATTTCATTTCATCTATTCAGTTTATACATTTTGGACAAATTTGGGTTTGTTTCTCCTGGGCTGAACCTTGTCAGCAGTGGTGATTTCCAGCCATATTAAGATATGAAAAAAAAAAAAAAAACCACTAAACACACATGCACACACACACACACAAATACACACACACAGAAACAATTAAAGACAAGTGTCCTTAATTTTGAGATATTTATGTGCTTTGGCAGGAGCACACTCTGGATTTTGAGGGCCAAGTGCTCCCTGCTTCCTGGAACCATGACAAGAAAGAGAATGTGTTTAACCATAAACTATCAAAAGCCAGAACATTCCCTGAAGTTCTTTGCTGGCTGTAGGAAATGGAACACCGGGCAATTCTTCAGTACAGTGCCGTGCTACCTTAATCATGGAAAGATGGGAAAGATGAGGCAGCTATTACTATAGCTGCAGCAAAGTGAGAATGCTTGCTCACTCATTCACATAGCCACCTCCCTGGGTCTACCTTGTGATCCCAGCATTCATGTGCTTTAGAATTAATATAAGCAGATCAGGGTGGTTGACATTTGCCTGTGGCCCCAGAACCAAATAAAGCTGAATGTTTTATAAGGTATTATAACCCACAATTCTAGCCTCATTCATCTGAGAAAAGGGAGACTCCTAGAGAAAGATGACATGTCCAAGCCCACATGGCTGCTTGGTGGAAACAGGGATTAGTAATGAGTTCTTCCAAGTCCAGGTAAGGACACACCACAGCCTTCTCTTATAAACACTACAAAAAGTCTAGACTCTAACTCAGTAATGATGATTCATTTTATCAATAATTTTGACTACCTCAAAGTAACTCTGATGACAAGCAAGTTAAAACTCCTCCAGCTTAGTCTTTTGGAGGAAAGGGTTTTTCATTCTAAATGCTGGTTTACACACAGTACCATCTGCCTCAGGGTGTTACTAAAAACTTTAAAGCATCACATATCTACTGCTGAGCCTTTCATTAGGCATTTGTATCTGAAAAGAAAAAAAATTTAAGGGAAAAACCAAAAAGAGGTACAAAAACTTTCCTGACTGTTTTTAGCTTCAGTTGGTTCTGACTTAATCCTTCTGGCATGCATGATTCAATAGTTTATGTCAAACACAAATTCCAGCCCAGTGCCCTCCATCCGACATGTTCTCATTCCTGAGCCTGACAGCAGACCTGGTCTCCTAGCAACACTGAACATTTTCTCTGCCTAGTCATCTGTAGCAATTGGTTCTTTTTCATGGCTGTGCTCTCGTCTTCAGTCCAGACAAACCAAAAACCTTCCCTGTAATCAAAGGGGTCTGACGTCTAAAGTCAGACCTGGAAAATCAGTTGAAATTGAACTTATTTTCTTCCTTCCTAGGTCTCCAGCTCCCTTTCTCTCTCTTCTTCTTTCTCTTTTTCACACACAAACATCTGTATGCACATGGACACACACACACAAACCAGCAAAAGAATGGCCTGAAATCTGTCCTGGAAATGGGAATACTATCTAGTACAACAAGCATAGAATTGTTCTTATCTATTGAAGAAATCAGACATGTCCCAGTGCCTCTTTGGTTACCTCATCATGTAAAAGGGAGATGATAAATACTCAACTCAAAGTGTTATTGTGAGACTCAAAAGATACAATGAATGATGAAAGGTTTTGTAACAATGATGGCTATACAGATTAATACAGTTATTACATTATAAGCAGAGGAAATGTTTTTAGACATGTATTTAGGAAGAGATACAGCTACACAAGCCTGTGAAAAAGTCACTACTCACTTAAGAACAAAGCTCTTATCAAGATATAAATGGAATTTATTCTCTCTAATCATCTAAATTTCAACTTGTACCAGAGCCTTCCTGGGACCCATAGAGAGTAATGACTGCAATTGATGAGGCATATAAGACCAGGGAAAGCAACATATCATTAAATCGAATAATTGTTGCATGACCCAAAACTGCTCCAACTGGCCCAAGGCAAATAAATCAAGGGCCCTTCCTATTGCTTTTAACATAGTTCAAAAGATGAAAGTATTGATGGGTAGCAACTCTAAATCCTCTCCATCCCCTTTCTCAAGGGCTAATGGAGTAGAACTAAAATTTGAAAGTAGATAAGGTGAGGGAGTGAGACTTATTCAGCACTCAAAGTCCCTGGACTGTAAGCTCCACTAATCCAAAAATTATGTCTGTTTGTTTGTATTATTTTTTACTTATTGTATCTTCAGTGCCTAGGACAGTGCCTAGCATTTGATAACCACTTGATAAACATTTGTTGGAAGATGGGACAAATTCAGTAGTCAGGGCTATGAAATTGGTCATTTTAGCAGTTTTTACTGCATTGATGATGAATTTGATTAAAACTTATAGGGTTACTATTAAACAAGAAAATATATGTCAATCATTTAGCACTTAATAGGATTTCAATAAATGAAATCTGTTGTTTTATCTTCTACTATTATCAATTTCAACCATCGCTCGTTACCACCTACTAAAGGCAACTGATTAGAGGGAATTGTGTATGAGGAAACTTCTAATCAAGCAAAGGAGACCAACAAGCTATAATAGCCCCATGAGACAAGGGAGACATACTATGACCCAACGGCATACATATTCACAAACTAGAAAAGGACACAGAAATGTAGTGTTATTATCCTCACTCATAATTTCATAGATAAGAAAAAATAGGCTCAGTTCCCTGAGCTCTAACTGTATACCCAAACTTTTTATTTGTTTTTTATTTATTCTTTATAGGATAATCATTCTCTTCCTTCCCATTAAGACTTTGTTCTTCCAGGGAAGTAGCAAAGAAATCCGTGCGTATGCCCTAATCTTCTTAGTTAAGGGTAGAAGAATGGTCAGACAGCTCCCTTGAACCCTCGACTGCGAAGTGCAGGAGGGTGAAAGGACTGTTTACATGAGACCGTATGCACAGTGGTCGACAGCATAGGCTCTGGAGTCCACGTGCTCCAATCAGTCACTTGCTGGCTATGTAACCTTTGGCATCAACACTCTACGACTTAATAATCCATATTTGAGCCAGGTGTGGCGCTCACACCTGTAATTCCAGCCCTTTGGGAAGCTGAGGCAGGCGGATCACCCAAGGTCAGGAGTTCAAGACCAGCCTGGCCAACATGGTGAAACCCTGTCTCTACTAAAAATATAAAAATTAGCTGGGCAGGGTGGTGCATTCCTGTAATCCCAGCTACTCAGGAGGCTGAGGCAGGAGAATCACTTGAACCCAGGAGGTGGAGGTGGCAGTGAGCCGAGATCATACCACTGCACCAGCCTAGGTGACAAAGCAAGACTCTGTCTCAAATAAATAAATAAATAAATAATCCATATTTGTAAAACTGGGGACATAATGGTGCCTACCACAAAGCATTGTGAGAATTGAGTTAGTATACGTAAGCACAGATGAATGATACATCAATTTAAATTTTATTAGTAGTAGGTTATGATTTGGCAGAATCGTTTTAGATATATGCCAAAAGCTCATGGAAACTTATTTTCTTAATACCTGATATTTATGAATTGAAAGGCCACTAATGTCCCAAAACACAGAGACACTGTCCAGTGTGCATCACCCTTTCCACCTTCTCAACAGAGTACCTACCAACACCACACCTGGGGCTAGCAACTGTTACACAGAAATGCATTCGCCATCGAACCTCCCCTTTCTTAATTCACTGATATCAAGCTGTATATTATAGTGGTGAGAGCCTTTACCTCAAAACAGATAGAACTGGCTTTAAATACTGGCTATCATTTACTAACTGTGACCTAGGCAGTTAACCTGTCAGTGCCCGGTTTTCTCATCCATAAAAGGGGGTAGGAGAGTATTAATGGCAATTTCAGAGATTTGTGATACATCATTTAAATAACATAATATATGAAAAGTCATTAGGACAGTGCTTGTACAATAAAGCTACTCAATGAATCATTGTTAGCATAATAGAGTAGGAAAAGGCAAGTTATATATTTCCCTTATTAAGTAGAGGCATAAAAAAATAGTATGACAATTTAAAGTCATAAATGGGTAAGGAAAGTAGCTGTACAATCTTGAAAATCAGTTCAGAGGTGGCATAAGGGCCTGACAGCTAAAAGGAAGAGCATAGACAAAAATCACAGATACATGTGTGAGCATGATGCATTCAGGCAACCCCAATATTTGATTGGAGTTGGATAACAAGATACGGGCAGAGCAGAGGGAAGTGAGGCTACAGAGTAAGCCAGGTTTTATTGTATGAAGGACCTTGGGTGCCACGGTAAGAATTTTGGCCACACAGCATCTGATCTTGTTGGCAGAGCTGGAAGAGAATTAAATTTGAGCATTTTTTTCCTTTTTTTTTTTTTTTTTTTTTGAGATGGAATTTTGCTCTTGTTGGCCAGGCTGGAGTACAATGTCACGACCTTGGCTTACTGCAACCTCTGCCTCCCAGGTTCAAGTGATTCTCCTGCCTCAGCCTCCTGAGTAGCTGGGATTACAGACATGATGCACCGGTTTATTTTTTGTATTTTTAGTAGAGACAGGGTTTCTCCATGTTGGTCAGGCTAGTCTCGAACTCCTGACCTCAGGTGATCCTCCTGCCTCGGCCTCCCAAAGTGCTGGGATTACAGGCGTGAGCCACCACGCCCGGCCGAGATTTGAGCATTTTTCCTAACCCCAACTGTAGATGGTGTCCGTAAATTTGAGAGGCAAATCATAAAAACATAACAAACAAAAGAAAAAAAATATGGCAACATCTGTAGTGGAGACATAAAAGGGAATGAAATAAAAATAATGACTTTCCCATCCCTTGAATTCACAGAAACCCTCCAGAACCTCATAATTAAATAAAAAGAAATATGCTGATGTTTCTTTCTGTCGCAGACAATAATTTACTTCAAAAGCAGTTCAGAGCTTAGATTACCACGTTTCTGTGAACAGCTCTGGCTGATAGTCACACTCAGAATATCTAATGCTTACAGATACTCTGAGCAAACCCTTGGCTCTTCTCTTTGTTAGTGTCTCCAACTGTATAATAGAAAAAGCAGAAATATTCCTGTCTTTTATATAGAACTAAAGAAATTATCAAATAAAACTATGAATATATACCAATCTGTAAACTCTAAAGATTTTATGTGTTCTGTGATATTTATTATTATGGTTAGTTTGTGTATGCAAGGTACTTTGACACATAGAAATCTAGAAATAAAATAGAGATTATAGTATCAGGCACTTAAAGAGACAGAAGTCTTTAAGACTTTCTTATCTGAATTATTTTTCTTACTTTGGTATATAATCAAGGGCAAAAACAAGGTAGCTTCAGGTTACCATCAACCCTAAAGTAAGTGGATTATTTTTAAAAGGGCTTTCCAAATTGAATTGTATGTATGTAGTGTATCTTTACAATAATAAAATGAATATAAAAGGAAAGAAAAAAGAATGATTTGGAAAAAAAGAGAAAGGGCCTTCAAGTTTTTTCAAGAAAATGAGTCTGATTTCTAAAAGTGGACTACCATCTAGTGTCACCACTTTCTCCTCTTCAGGCCTGAGAGACAAAGTGACTAGTGACAAGTGACTATCATTCTAGTCTGGAGGAGAGACACTACGAGACAGATGCCAGCATTGTTTCAATGCCAGCCCTGCATTTATTGTTTTGCATGCATTAACTTCCCCAAAACCTTTGAATGATGAATTTAACCACTTCTATTTTAGAATACGAACTAAGTTATAATATGAAATGCAGACACGTTGAAGAGTCAATGATAGGGCTGGGGCTGTAGGATTATACCCAGCCACTCATTTTGGCAAAATTATAATTTATGAAGTATAAAAGTGTGCTGAACAGCTAAGGCTTTCTGAGACATCAAACTTCAGGCATTCAGCTGTACATGCTAAACATGGTTAAAACAATGGCCTTAGCTTGTGGCCAGGCGCAGTGGGTCACGCCTGTAATCCCAGCACTTTAGGAGGCCAAAGTGGGCAGATCACTTGAGGTCAGGAGTTCGTGACCAGTCTGGTTAACAGGGTGAAACTGCATCTCTACTAAAAATATAAAAATTAGGTGGGTGTGGTGGCGAGTGTCTGTAATCCCAGCTACTCAGGAGGCTGAGGCAGGAGAATCACCTGAACCCGGCTGACGGAGGTTGCAGTGAGCTGAGATCATGCCTCTGCACTCCAGCCTGAGTGACAGAACAAGATTCTGCCTCAGAAACAAAACAAAACAAACAACAACAACGAAACAACATTGACCTTAGCTTGAGACGAACCTGGATGCAAGTCCTGAGTTTGCCTTCTAATTGTGTGAAAACACACAAGGTAATCTTCGTTTCCTCATCTATAAAAAAAGACTAATAATAATGCCCACCCAAAGATTCTTGTTTTAACTTGATATATCATAGTTGTACATATTTTGGAGGTACATATGATATTTTGATATATGTACAAGGTAGAACAATCAAGTCAGGGTAATTGGGATAGCCTCCAACTCGAACATTTATCTGTTATTTGTGCTAGGAACACTACCATTCCTCTCTTCTAGCCACATTGAAATATACAATAAATTATTACTAACTATAGTCTCCCTACTATACTATTGAATACTGAAATTTATTGCCTTTATTGAACTGTATTTTCAACCTTAGGATTCTTAACAGGAATAGATGAATCTGTGAAGGTGATGAGCTTAGCAGAATGCTTTGCATAGAGTATTGAGAGTCGGTGCTGTAGACAACAGAGGTGGGTTTTTTTTTTTATGTTTTCTTCTTGTTGTTTAATCAAGTGGGAAGAATATAATTACCTTGTGTTTACCATTAATATGAATAATAAAAGAATGAAGAATCACTTTAGAGAGATTGTATACATATATTTATAAACAAAAATAAAACTATCATACTCATGATTTGATAAAGGAACATAATAATCCAAGATTAGGTGAATAAATATGTACACATAATCAGGATCCCATAATGCAGAGGATCACGGAGCTTATCTGCATTCACCTAAGGTCATCAAATTCTCACAACCAAGCAGCTCATAATGCTGTCCAGGTCTTTCTCTTATGATAAATTTTCTAAAGTCTTGAAAACACAATTATGAAAATAACTTGCCTTTTTTGCCTCTTTAGCCTAACTTACCAAGAAGACATATGGTCTGAAAAATGCAAAACATCTTATTTTATGGCAAAGACCTGGAGAAGGGATGGGATGTTCACAGTGAATTTCTAACCAAGAGGAAACACCACAGCCATCAGAAGTGTTAGAGAAGAAGTTGTGCCTTATCCACATCAAAGAAGGAAAATCCACACCCTTTCTATTTTGGATAAGGAAAAGACTCAACTCCTGGTATGTTCTTTTTGGCTAAGAACTACAGCCTATATAAATCTCCTAAAGACTGGAAAAAAATCTGCATGTATGAAAACGATCAAACCATTTTCAAAGGATTTTTAACTGGCAATCTTTTAACTGGGGAGAAATGAGGGGGTAGAAATTACATCTGTCATCAAAGGATCCACCCTTCTGAAAATGTGTAATTGTGGTGTATCCCACCCCATCACAGGCATAAAGGCGGCTCTAAATAAAAGTTCTTTCTAAAATTAACTGAGTATAAGAATTCCCTAGTCACCCATAGATATTTAATCCATTCTCAAATCATGTATGGCCTCTCAGACATTTCAGATTAACATCAAACCTTTTTTCTCTCCCTTTTGCCAATTGGACCTGAGAGCCATGGTCTCGGCTACATAAGACAACAGAACCCTCCCTGGTGGCTCCCATGAGGGCTGTAGTTGTGTCTGACAGAGTAATGTTTGTTTAAAAGTGAATGAACAATAACCACAAGCTTGGTTGGATTTTTAAATGGGTACCTGGATGTTTTCATTATAGTAACATTCTTCTAGGTTAAGAGTCTAAGTACTTAATGTACTCCATTTTCATTATGTTTTTTAAAAAAGTCATCAAATCAAAAGATATTTCTTACAGCAACTTGGATTCTCAGTAAGAAGATGATTTAAATGGTGGCATATTCCCTCAGTGACTTAGCCAAGGTCAAGCAGCTATTAAAAAGCCGAGAAAGGACCTGAATCTACACATGAAGTTAGGACTCAAATGAGCTGATTATGTATATTGCATATAGAGCGAGAATTTCCTGAATAATTTCTCACCATTCACTTCCTTTACACCACGCCAAAACCTCTTCAACATGTTTGCAGCTAACAACCTTCAGAATAGGAAGACGACATAAATAAATGGTCTCTGCTAAAGAAGAAAATAAGGATGACAATCTGATGATTTCACAAACTTTTGCCAAAATTTTAAGTAGCACACTAATAGCACTATTTTGTATCTAATTTTCTTCAGAAAGTTGTATTAATTTTCTCCATCTCTTGGCCAGAAGACATACCTTTAGTCTTAGCTCACGTTACTTCCAAGACCTAAAATCACATTTAAAAGGTAGGTGTGGAGATTGTAAAAGCTATGATGCTGCAGACTTAATAATAAATTAATAATCATAGGTGCTGAATCTAATATTGTTACTCTGACAAGTGGTTTTTGCATTTTTAAAATCTTATCAACATTAAATGAAGAATAAAATATTATTGTATAAAAATAAACCAACTCCGCAAAATGCATTTATTCCATATCTTTATTTCTCCTGTATGAAGCAATGTGAAACAATGCAAAGTATACAAGTTTAGGGTTAACACAGACCTTGGTACAACTTTTCTGAATTGAGGTTTTGTTTTAGCCACAGTCTCTACAACCTGTAGAACAGACTTAGTACCTCTCTCAGTAGGTGTTTTCTGGTGTAAGATAGTATATACAAAGTTCACAGCACTGTACCTAAGGGTAATTCCTTTTACCCAGTTTTTGCTGAGAGCTAAGAGAAACAAACAAACAAAAAAGAGACAGAAAAGAAAGAAAGAAAGAAAGAAAGAAAGAAAGAAAGAAAGAAAGAAAGAAAGAAAGAAAGAAAGAAAACTAACTATAAAGCTTTCAGATAAAAATTTAAGATGGTGTTCATCTCAAATACAGAATTACAGGGTATGTGCTGCCTGGGCCTAAGGTTATCTATTTGGGGAGCAGACATTGAATTATTCTTGTGTTGCTTCTGGTGAAATTCTCATCCCACAGAAGTAACAACCAAAGTGCAGAGAAAAATCATGACTTTTGCTTGGGAGCACGATAAATCAGAGAGAGAAGAAGGAGCTAGAACCCAGTGTTTTTTGTTGCACAACATTACCTCTAATGACGCAGTCATTGGTGATGTCTGCTGTTTTTATTGAATTTTTAGTGTAAGTGTGATGTTAACTAAGAAGGTCAAAATTATGACATTTCTGTTTATTGACACAGACATCCTCAAAGGTAGCTTACCCCTAATTAAAAGTCTCTGGATATATGTGATTAAATATATAAACTTCTGAATGGAAAATAGAAATGTTGCCAAAGCAGGAAAAGGATCGATTTCCCAATTGCTTGACATGTGCTTGCACAAATTATCTAGGCATTTGCAGCTCCACACAGTCTGATCGATTAATATGCTCCTTCCTTGTAAATAAATAACTCTAAAATTGTTGTTCTTACTGGAACTGACTACACAGTTTTCCCTTTTGTAGCTTATTTTTCATTGCTCAATAACAACTACTTCTAACCCTTTGTTTGAGACAGATTAGAAAACCTAGAGAGAGAAAATACTAATATTTATGTACGAAAGTGATTTTTGAATTATTGGCATATTTAATATATTTATTAATTCTCCCTCTATTCATTAATATAGATTAAAAAATCATGGCATTATTTTACTTTGTTGATAACATTCTCTTTACCTTAGTTGGGTCTCAAACCTAAAAATCCATCCTTGTATATATCCCTAGTAATTTTACAAAATCAATAATATGTAATGGTCTAATACTTGAATTTTTAGAGTAACACTTCTCACTGGACAGGTAAAGAGAGATGGGAATATTCCATTGGGTGTAGCAAAATTTACTAAAAGATTTAAATAAAGATTATTATTCATTACCGAAACTGCCCTCAGTAAATTCTCCCCCAAACCCATTAATTTGCTTGATGGTATCATTAGCTACCCCATGACCCAGGCAACAAATGTTAAGGTCATCTTCAACTACTCATCCCCCAAATTCAAACTAAATCTGTTTGACTCTAATCTTCCTAATACATCTTGGACTCATTGTCTTTTTTTATTCCCCAAAGCCACTATCCTATTTTAGAACCTATTTTAGAAACTCATGGTCTCTCACTTGGAGTCTCTTAAGGGCTATCACTGAATACCTTCTAACTGCATAACAAAGAAGATTGACAGCTCAGAGTGAAACCTCTGTAGAAAGAAACAGATACTTACAAAAGAGAGTACCACAGCATGAGGTGTCTGCTTCTCTGAGTGTTTCCTGGGGGTAGTTGCTGACCTCCAGATGCCCAGCTCCTCTCTCTAATTCCCAACCTGCAGCAGTTCTCCTGGATTCCTTACCCTGCATATAGCTGAATAAGAATCAGAACTCCTGCTTGCACAGAAGAAGCCTCAGAATTGATTAGATCGTGGATGTGCATAGGCCTGAGGTTCTGTGGTAAGGTTTCGGCATACAGATTTCTCAATTTCACAAATGGTTCGGACTAGGTAAATCACGAATCCAAATTCTCCCTTAAAGGTCAAGTGGGACACACCATACCTCAGTTAGTGCTAGCCCAGGGACTCAACCAGACCAGCATCCAGGAGACTCCATGAAGATCTGAAAGAACCATACTCTGCTACCAAGAAGTCACACAAAGCCTCTCAAATATCCAGGCATTGTGTTGGAAAGGGGCATTGAGAAGAGAGAAGAAATATGAAAGACCAAGTATTTTCCCCAAAAGATTGAGCCATTTAAACAAACAAAACCAGAAGGGGACTGGTTGGTAATTTAAAATTCTTCTCCATAGCCCAGCCTAAATAAGATGGGAACTTGAGAGGAAGACTCGATGTGCTGTGGAGTATAAGCTTTAACTTATTTACACATAAAAGTAGTAGTAATTAAATCTACAATCCCTTTATGAAAATCCATGCTATTTCCTCCACTTTGAAAATCCAGCAAACTCCTATTCATCTCCCTAGACTAAATTAACTTAGCCTTACAAATACTACCAGGTCGAACAAATTCTTATTCTGCATATTTCACAACACACCGAATTTAACTCTATAAAAATACTTTTCAAACTCTATCACTGCTGTTTATACATCTGTATCATCTGCTTTAATAAAATACCATCAAGAAAAGGCAATGTCATCCGTTTATTTGGCTCTTCTTTATAAATTAAATATCTAAATGCATTATGGGAAGTCAGTATTTGAATACGATCAGTATTTCTAAATTCAGATCTGTAAAATTCCATAATGATCCCAGTTTTGGTGGGTTTTTGTTAGTTTTGTTTCTGGTAATGATTCTTGGGTAGGAGAGGAGTGGGAAAAAGTAAGCAAAAGTGGAAGAAAGAAGACTTCAAGACAAAAATTGTTCTGGCTTACTGTAAGTTAAAAGCAGACCTGATCATCTATGCTTTCACAGCTAACTGATCTCAAAGATGCCTTATTATATATCACACATTAACAAATATTGGAAATAAAGGCATTGGTCCAAGTGTTCAACAAGTTCCTGAAAGTGATTATTTTCTGCCCTCTCAACATGAGTTCTATTGTGCAAGTTTTCTTATCAAAACTTAATGTGCTAGTTTTTAATTTGGCTTTACTCAAGGTAAGCGTAACAGAGACCAAACATAAAATTTCATATGAAACACATGGAAATAATCTTTATTTCAATAGATCTAAAGTCTCATTGATTATAATCATAAAATTTAAAGCCATTTTTAAAGGAGTTCTTTCTTAGGTTCTTAAAATGAACACATCATTAAAAAAACTGAATCCCTAAAATATTATTTCCTCAGAATATTAATATGTATAATACAGCTGGATAAGCATGCTATGGGATAATTCCCTTGGCAATATTAAGTGAAAAACCTTAACTGGACACATTCTTAGATGTCTAGGGAGAGAAGGCAGGTTATTCATTAAGCTCAATGATTCTATATTTCTTTGTTAATTTGGAAAGTGGTAAATGCAAACAAGGTAAGCCTGTGTTCCTTTTTACAACACTGATGTGTAAAGAAAACACATAGACCTCTCTTGTATTTAGGTTGTCACCAAAATTAGTCATAATTGGGAAGGGAAGGATAAAATTTGACTCTGCTATCATATCCCGCTCTTGAATGGTACTTGATAACTGAATTATTAGGGTCAAAATTAACAGAACATTAACAGAGACCAGATCAGAAGGAGGGCAAATGAGTATAGGTTTTTCTTCCCAGAATAATAGTTATGGGCTTGTGAGAATGTCAAAGATTGAAAAGATGACCCTTGTACTTGATTTTCTCATTTTTTAAAAAAGTAAGAAACTTAATGAGATTAATTCTTATTAAAATGAAAAATTTTATAGAGCATTTTTATATATACTACAGCCATGAAAACAGTTCCTATAATACTTGCAGATGTTCATAAATGAACAAACTTCCTCTACCTTTGGAATACAGCGCGTTTGACCCCTACCTACAGCACACTTCAACTCTCCCACACTTATACCACCCTGAGTACTTAAAGTGTATGAAAACCAGAGGGAACAAGAAATAGACCCAGTTTTGTTAGAAGTCTTCCCCATGGCCCCTGTGGCGTCCCCAGGCAGATATTGGGAGCTCCACACTGACACCATATTCTCTAGCCCTTTGTCTTATCTCCTAGGGCCAGCACTCATGCCAAATGACTAAGGAAGTTTCCAAATGAGTGAATCAGATGTTGAAAACTCATTGTTAGTGAGAACACTTGGACACAGGGTGGGGAACATCACACACCGGGACCTGCCGTGGGGTGGGGGGAGGGGGGAGGGATAGCATTAGGAGATACACCTAACGTAAATGACGAGTTAATGGGTGCAGCACACCAACATGGCACATGTATACATATGTAACAAACCTGAACATTGTGCACATGTACCCTAGAACTTAAAAGTATAATTAAAAAAAAAAAAAGAAAGAAAATTCATTCTTAAAGCAGATGTTGAAATTTCACCAAAAATTCCAAAGTAGTTGTCTGAAACAAGGGCAACAGAGGATGGGCATACATGTCCAGAGACTAGTTCACTAAAAAACACCTTAATGTCTCCTTCCTTGTGACCTTCTGTTCCTGCCCTCCCAACAGGAGGACTGGACGGATGTTCTGTCCTGACTCTAGGGGGTGGTCATACATACCTTATGCCTCATTCTCCACCTCCCCTCTTTCTGTATTTTGTCAGTAAAGGGATATAGCATTTATAGGAATAACTCATGGGCATCTGAGACATGGGAGGGCAAGTATGTCAGAAACTTGGAAACAAGTGCTGGTTGTCATGTCGGACTTTCCAAACCCATGGAGTCATAATAATATGGGCAGGACAAGATGGGTGTCCAATTTGTGGGGCCTGTTTAAAAAGACTTGCATACCACAAGGCTACCACCCTGGTGCACTTGGGGTTTTTGATCCCATATTTAGCTAGTAATGCCTGACACCACATCACATTTTAGTCACAGGGTGAAGAAATGATGAATGGGGACGTTTGTTGGTGAGGCTTCCTGGGTCTGGCAGAGTCTCAGTGGTCAGTGAGGTAAAGAACTTGTGGTTTGGTGTCTGTGTCATAAAGCAGAAAGACTGAAGTCAATGAATCTTCTCTGTAGGTAGATTTATCTAGGGCTTTGTATGTCAGCCTTCAGAATTGCTCCTTCCTCTGTGCCCCAACAGAGCCTTTCCATTTCTCATTATGCATCAGGTCAAACACGCTTCTTAACTAAATAAACATGGCTACATCCCCAAATAGATTGGAAATTTCTTTAGAAGATATCATTCGTTTTTATTTTTTTCCACTTCTCCTTTTCCTTCTGGAGTATACCGAATCAAAGGCACTAAAAAATATGCTGAGTAAAATGCTTAGTGAAAACAAAATATTAATCTGTACAGAAAGGTAAATAAACATTTTATGGACATATTTTTCACAGTTCTCACTGAGCAGATTTTAGACTCAAAAAATATTTACCACCTATTGGCCGGGCATGTAATCCCAGCACTTTGGGAGGCTGAGGTGGGTGGATCACGAGGTCAGGGCATCAAGACCATCCTGGCTAACACGGTGAAACCCCTTCTCTACTAAAAATACGAAAAATTAGCCGGGCGTGGTGGCATGCGCCTGTAGTTCCAGCTACTTGGGAGGCTGAGGCAGGAGAATAGCATGAACCTGGGAAGCGGAGCTTGCAGTGAGCCGAGATTGTGCCACTGCACTCCAGTCTGGGTGACAGAGCGAGACTCCAACTCAAAAAAAAAAAAAAAAAAGTTACCACCTATTATCTTAGAAAACAAACTGTAAACCTAGTAGAATTCTTCACCAGGTACTTAAACACTACCAAGTCTTTACACACATCATTCCCTTCTCTTGGAGAGCCCCACCCCATTTCCTCTGTGTGGAATGTTTTACTCCTTTGCAAGGCATAACTTCAATGTCAATTTCTCACAGAAGTTTTCCTTCATTCACTCAGTTACCTACTCCCTCATCAGTACTATCATAGCCTTCTCATGTACTATTTTTTTATTCTGCCTGCTGTCTCTCAAAACTATGAACAAATAAGGTATGTCTGTGCTTCTTTCTACCTGCCAACACAGGTATTGTCTTATTTGGAATATAACGTTTGTTCTATAAATAAAATAAATATCAAAGCTAGTTTTTTTATTTTGCAAGTGAAGAGGAATTTCAGCCACAAAAAATCAAAAGCCAAGTAATCAAAAAATTATGTGTTGGCTTTTAGTATTGATTTGGATTTGTGGAGACAATTTTAGCTTCTGGATTGTGTTTGCCGAGGTACAGCATTAAGCTCAACTTTGGTGAATGCTTACTGGTCTGATATAAAGCATTCAGATTGATGGAAGTGGTTCTAAGAGTCATGATTGACATATGGAAACAGGAAGTGGACACATTTGTTACCTTAACAGTAACTTACTTTAATGAATATACCCTCTCAACTTCACACTTCTGCATAATTCATAGTTAATGAAATAATATAATAGGATGTCCCAGACTATTTCCCAATATTACTAAGAAAAGAAAGGAAGTGTTACTACAATATTAATTTAGCACAGGTGACAATTTAGGTTATAAAATGATACATTTTAATGTCTGTAAATGGCTATTTGTTTATATATATTATACTGGAATGTCAAAGATTGAAAAAAATGACCCTTGTACTTGATTTTCTCATTTTTTAAAAAGTAAGAAACTTAATGAGATTAATTCTTATTAAAATGAAAAATTTTATATAGCATTTTTATATATACTACAGCCATGAAAACAGTTCGTATAATACTTGCAGATGTTCATAAATGAACAAACTCCCTCTACCTTTGGCATACAGCGTGTTTGAACCCTACCTATAGCACACTTCAACTCCCCCACACTTACACCACCCTGAGTACTTAAAGTGTATGAAAACCAGAGGGAACAAGAAATAGACCCAGTTTTCTTAGAAGTCTTCTTCCAAGCCTATCATAGATCAATGAGCACAGACACCCAACAAGGCCAAAAGGTCTCCATGTATTAAAGAGTGGGGTAAATTGCTAAATTATAATCTCTTCAGCTTGGAAATACCACCTATCAGAAAAGATAAAGACAGCATCATGAAAAGACATCCTTTTACGAAAAGATAAAAGCAGCATCATGAGAGATGAGAGCCTTGAAAGAGAAATAAAGAGAAATTTATTGGTTTATATATAATATATATAATACTAGAAATATATATATTATATATTATACTAGAAATATGTATAATACTAGAATATATAATACTACTTTATATATATAATATACAAATATATAATATATATAAAACTATAAAGTTTTCTTTAAAAATACCAATCAATATAGGTTTCTTTTTTTTTTCTCTCTCTTTTTTTTATTATTATACTTTAGATTTTAGGGTACATGTGCACAATGTGCAGGTTTGTTACATATGTATCCATGTGCCATGTTGTTTTGCTGCACCCATTAACTCGTCATTTAGCATTAGGTATATCTCCTAATGCTGTCCCTCCCCCCTTCCCCCACCACACAATAGTCCCCCGAGTGTGATGTTCCCCTTCCTGTGTCCATGAGTTCTCATTGTTCAGTTCCCACCTATGAGTGAGAACATGCGGTGTTTGGTTTTTTAAATGAGGCTTTTTAAAGAGTGCACAGGCTGGCAGAGGAAAACAGTATTCTGACAGTACAAAAGCAAAGAGATGTTGGAAATGACTTATTTGTTTCTTTTGTTTTGTTTTGACATTCTCTGTGAAGTAGGAAAGGTTACAGGCTGGGCGCGGTGGCTCACGCTTGTAATCCCAGCACTTTGGGAGGCCGAGGCGGGCGAATCACGAGGTCAGGAGATCGAGACCACGGTGAAACTCCGTCTCTACTAAAAAAATACAAAAAATTAGCCGGGCATGGTGGCGGGCGCCTGTAGTCCCAGCTACTCGGAGAGGCTGAGGCAGGAGAATGGCGTGAACCCGGGAGGCGGAGCTTACAGTGAGCCGAGATCGCGCCACTGCACTCCAGCCTGGGCGGCAGAGCGAGACTCCATCTCAAAAAAAAAAAAAAAAAAAGGTTACATACGAAGAGGCTGAGATATTAAAGAAAACACTGTAGAAAGGGAAGAGAGAGCAGCATAACCCGATGTATTAGAATAGGAACAATCCGGAACCAGGTTTTACTAATGTGCATTAAATAAGTGGGGCCGTGTTTTACATTTAAAAATGTTTTCCGGCCAGGCGCAGTGGCTCACGCCTATAATCCCAGCACTTTGGGAGGCTGAGGCGGGTGGATCACCTGAGGTCAGGAGTTTGAGACCAGCCTGGCCAACATGGTGAAACCCCATCTCCACTAAAAATACAAAAATTATCCAGACATGGTGGTGGACTCCTGTAGTCCCAGCTACTTGAGAGGCTGAGGTAGGAGAATAGCTTGATCCCAAGAGGCAGAGGTTGCAGTGAGCTGAGATTGCACCACTGTACTCCAGCCTGGGCGACGGAGCGAGACTCCGTCAAAAAAAAAAAAAAAAAAAATCCAGTTGGTCTTAGCAACTCTGTATTTCTATCAAAGGAGAAATACTTCAGCTGAAATAGTATAAAAGGGCCATGTACTCAGGGCAAGTAGTTTATACTAAAATAACCCCAATGCCATGAGTCACTTCCTCACCAACTCTGTCAATCTTTGGTTTGCTAAAAAGCAAAACCCTTCAAGAAGACACAGTTGCTTAGCAAAATAGCTGGTGCTTAAGGCAAGGAACAAAGTCTAGAAAATACTCTCATTAAGAGCTACATCTCGCTTACATGGCTATCTTTAAAAATAAGGAAAAGTGCAAGGGACTTATGGCATTTTTCCAAAGGCAGAGTACTGTTCTAGTTATCCAGCATTAGAGAGCTTACAGCTGCCTTATTAAGAGGATTATTCTTTCGGGAAGCTGGGATCTGAACTCTTTTCAGTCTTACTGGTATGTGCCCTTTTAGTTTGAAAGCTCATTCATTTCAAGCAGTAAATTTTTCTATTTTATTTAAGGCAATTAAGCAAAAATAATGAGACTTTTAAAAAGACAAAGAGGAAAAGAAGGGGCAAAGGAAAATAATATCCTTCCTTCCTATTCCACATCCGCTCCTGTAGTTCTTGTTTTTGCTCATAGAATCACAATCCATCAATCACCCAGGCTTTAAATCTCCGAGTCAATGCTGATCCCCTTCTTTTACTTTCTAATCCCCCCAAAAATGATACAGACACCTATTAATTTCACCTGCTTAGTGTCTCATACATGTGACCTCTCTTCTCCTATCCCAATTCACCACCCTAAATTCCTCCATTTATTAGAGTTTTCCTTAGTAGTGTGGGAGATAAAAATCATGAAAAGAATGAAGGGATACAGTTTGAGAAGTAGAAATAATTCTGACATCAATTCTAAGAAAAACTATTAAGCAATGATAATAGAAAATTGATAAACAACTCTAAAACCTTAGCTGTGATCATGCAGTGCCAATACATAGTAGATGGCAGAGACATAGCTCTGTGTCATTTGTCCGCAGTGCTCAGTGAACAGTGGTGGAGTGCTGTAAAGCTTGACGAGACAGACAGTTGAGGAAAAGAATGATCACCAATCCTTATGGCAATGCAAATGGCCCTATGCTTCTATACACGTGAATAGCTAAAGAGGTTGGCCATGAGTTTGGGGTTGGTCTGGAGAGAAAGGGAAAGAGGAGTGAAGGCCATAGAGGAAAGTTCTGCTGGGTAGCTAGTAAGGGTGAAATCAGATAAAGAAATCTGAGAAAATTAAAGGAAAATTATTAAGGCAGTGTCCTTAAGGTTGTTGAATTCACAGGCATTGGTAGCTGGAGAATGGATAAAAAGGAAGGATCATGACGCACCGCAAGCCAGAAACTGAAGTCATCAAAGGTGTCCAGGATGGAGGAGAGAGAGAGTAGACGGCACTGCTGAAAATGTGACTGAGTGGAAGAAAAATAGTGATTGCTACTATTTATAGTGTTTGTTTGCTTTGCTTTGGGTTTGGTTTAACATTGTTGTCAAAACGATTTGCAGTAGATACACTGAAAATAATTAATATGCTGGTGGCTTTTTTGGTAAGTTTTACAAAAATTCACCACATTAATCATTAATAAAATTTCATTAAAATTGAAGATTATATGCTATAAGTTTAAATGGTTCACTGAAACATTCTCATGAAGTCATTTAATTTTCATTTTACATGATAACAATTTCACATCCTTTTCCTATCAACGTGGATCCCAAGAAGAAAAACATGGTGCTATGTAGTATAAACTAAAATAATTTTGATTAATTCTAAGAATTCCACAAACATTGATACAGAGCAATAGCTGACAATCTGATATACTGTAAAACCAGAATCGAGAATGTGTTTCTCTGGAAAATTAACATCTGCTCTACTGACTGGAACTATGGAGCTATATACATTGCAAAGACACTAATCAGTAATCCAATACTGATACTATTTCTTCCACCCAGGAAAACAAAATCTTGGACCACATCCTCATGACAACATCCAAGTAACAAGCAGGAAATTCCAAGCTTGAAGTTATAGTTTCTATTTAGTTTTCTTTAGTATTGCAGCTAGCCTCGGGATTCTTGCAGAAGGCCTTCCTTTGAAAAGTTATTTTCCATTTCTCTTACATATCTGATGTCCTTGAATTCTGTGACCCTGGTTGCTGATGGCAACTAGAACCATTCTAGACAGACTTGTTCTGATTTATGAAACAGTGAAGCAAATTTAGCAGCCAAGTAAAACAGCCCACTGATTCACATTTTCCCTACAGGTTCCACAGAACCCAAGCACAGCTCCATAATCACTGGGACAATGGTGGCCTTGGAAAGGCTGACTCAAGCTCATAGCCTTGATGTCCTGAGTACAATATACCAACAACAGTGGAGTACTGGGTCTCTCTGACATTCTGCCCAACCCCAAACAGGAACTGATAAAGCTGAGATAATAAAAAGACATATATAGTACTTTGTAATTTGCAAAACACTTAACACAGCCAATACAGAGAAACATCCTTTTGTTCATCCTATAAACGAAGTGGACCATTTTTCTTCACTAGAAGACAAAAGAAACAAGACTCAGAGGTGTAAATGACTGGTCCAAAGTCAGGCAGCTAGAAAAGGAACGACTAGAACAATTATTCAGATTTTTTGACTGATCATCCACGATTATGTCATTGTATCAAAACAATTCTGCCACAGCCAGGCCAAATATAATCAATATCACAAGTCTGAAAACTTAGTAAAAGAATAGAGCCAGTATTTCCCAAAGTAAGATCCATTAGTTTTAACAGAAAAGTTAACATGTGCTTTATTCTTATGTTTTGACAGGCATATCTAAGCATTTTATATGTATTAGCTTATTTAATTATTATAACACTTTTAGAAGTTGCTCATTGTACAGACATGAAAACTGAGACTTATTATTATGTTCATTTTACAGATGACAAAACTGCGTCTTATAGACATTAAATATCTAACCCAAATTTACACACCTATACACAGGAACTTGATGTTGACTCATGTCTCAAAGACAAATTGTCTCAAAACATATATATATATATATATATATATATATATATATAAGGATTTTCATCTCAAAATGTTAAGCAATGAACCTATATCTACACCAAAAAGAGTTATACAATGTTCAACATTTTGCTTACAATTCTGCAATGTAAGCAAACCAAAAAAAATATCATCCAAAAGTTTATCAGGAGAATTTAATTTCAAATTTCTCTTGGGTTCCACAGTGAGCAACAATAAGAGAGAGCTAAGTCCATGAAGATATGTAATTTAGAGGGAAACTAAAATACAAAGACAAGTTGTGATTCCTTTTTTTTTTTTTTGAAACGGAGTCTCTGTCGCCCAGGCTGGAGTGCAGTGGCACGATCTCGGCTCACTGCAAGCTCTGCCTCCCGGGTTCACGCCATTCTCCTGCCTCAGCCTCCCGAGTAGCTGGAACTACAGGCGCCCACCACCCCACCAGGCTAATTTTTTTGTATTTTTAGTAGAGATGGGGTTTCACCGTGTTAGCCAGGATGGTCTCAATCTCCTGACCTCGTGATCCACCCGGCTCGGCCTCCCAAAGTGCTGGGATTACAGGCTTGAGCCACTGTGCCCGGCCAAAAACAAGTTGTAATTCTAACTCATTACGACTCAAGTGAAAGGCAAGTAAATACAGCATAAAAGGCAACAACAACAACAACAACAAAAACCCATGTGTAATTGTAAACCATCTCCTTTGATGCCCTATCTTGGATTCTGAAAATCATGTAGTCCTTTAACTGATTAGGGAATGAAATACAACACTGCACATCAGTGTGTACACAGAACACAAACAGAATGTTTACAAACAGTGCAAACAAATGCCAAGAACCCGACAAATAGACCTAGGCCCATACAACTGCCATTTCCTTTAAGCACAATAATGAACAATTGGGACTATTATTCAGTGATACGGTTTGGATTTGTGTCCCTGCCCAAATCTCACGTTGAACTGGAGAAGGGGCCTGGTAGGCGGTGATTACATCATGGAGGCTGACTCCCCCCTTGCTGTTCTCATGATAGTGAGTGAATTCTCACAAGATCTAGTGGTTTAAAAGTGCGGCACTCCCTCCTTCACTCTTTCTCTCTCCTGCTTTGCCATGGTAACACGTGCTTGCTTCCCATTTGCCTTTCACTAGGACTGTAAGTTTCCTGAGGCCTCCTACCCACGCTTCCTGTGGAATTGGGTCAATTACACCTCTTTTCTTCATAAATGACCCAGTCTCAGGTAGTTCATATACAGCAGTGTGAAAATGAACTAATACATTTTCAGGATGCTTAAGAAAGAAAGAGAAGGGTGTAGCTTTCACTTTAGATGAAAAAAGCTTTTGGGTAATCCCACATTCAGTCATGCGACTGTGTTAGCATCTGGCTGGAATCAGTATTCTCACACCCACCTTCTTCCATGCCTATCATAGATCAATGAGCAGAGACACCCAACAAGGTCAAAAGGTCTCCATATATTAAAGAGTGGGGTGAACTGCTAAATTATAATCTCTTCAGCTTGGAAATACCACCTATCAGAAAAGATAAAGACAGCATCATGAAAAGACATCTTTTTATGAAAAGATAAAAGCAGCATCATGAGAGATGAGAGCCTTGAAAGAGAAATTTATTAGTTTGTAGCTTTATGTCTATAAAGAACTTCAAATCTGAACAGACAGCAACTGTGACTTTTTGGCAAGAGCACTGGCCTTGGAGTCAGGAAACTTCTCTGCTAAGCCATGGTTCTGCCACACTCTCGGTGTCTGACTGGACAAGCCCTTAAACCTCAGGTTTCTCACAGGGCTCTCGTGAGGAAGGGAAGATGTGTGTGATAAAGTTTCAGAGCATGAATTACAGAGCATGATGCAAACATGAGAAGTGATTATCTTCCTTCTCACTGTAATTCTCACCATTCAAAAGCAAGAAGAATCAATGTGAAACAGTGCTGGAACATATCATGCAAGCACTGACTCTCACAGATGTGCTGCATTACTTAAAGTAAAACAAACAATCAAAAAAACTGCTATGATTTTCCCAATACTGATTCTTCCCATATATTTGAAAATCAGAAATAATGTTGCTGGTTCCTCATATACAGTTCAATAAAGAAGTCAATAAGAGACTGACTTATACCTACAAACAAACAGACTACGGACTAAAAAATAAAACAAAACCTACGATTACACCTGTTATGACATGAAAAACAATGAGGCCCCCACATACTGTGCTCTGGGGCCCATTCAGACCTCCCTCACAGGTACAGATTCCCCTTCTTTCTTTCTGCCTCAGGTATCATATCTACAAAGTCTTACTTGAAAACCTAATTCTTATTGTTGTTGGATTACCCTCAACAGTAAAATTGTTTTATTGTTGTTGGATTGCTACATAATCTTTGGCAGTGGATATTATCATCAGAATTCAAAACAAGAAGCTGCAAATATTCTAACCATTGGCCTTATCAAACAATTCCTACTGGAAGTGTTGTTTTAAGCAGCAGCTTTCATCCCCATGCCCCACCCCCGCAGGATAAAGGCATGCATGAGTCTGGAATGTATTAAAGGAGGTCAGAGGCCTTAAACATTTCAAGGCCCCCAAAAAACCCCTACATATGCTCTCTGTGTCTGCACTATCCATGTCTGCTTTATGTAAGTGCAATAGCATTTGGAAAAATACTTTAGGCCACATTAAGCTTTATGGCTAGTATGGATATTGTCATTGTTAAAGTAAAACTAAGCAATTAATGTGGTGAAAAATAAAAAGAAACATTTTATAAATATGGTAAAAGTAATTTTTTAAAAATGAAACAATTGTAAGCTATACAAATTCTCATATAAATGAGAAATAACTTTACATTCATGTAAAATGCATACATTACGTTTGCATACTTTACATTTGTATAGAACTTGAACATTTCAAATTACTTTCCTAAGTCCTTACTGCAAACGTGTTCCATAATCAATATTAGTAGCCCCCATTTTAAAGAAGGAGAAACTAAGTTTCCAAAAAATGTATGACTTTTGCAGGGATCTGTGGAATTGCTCTTATTGTTTTATAATCAGATTGTGTACAATTTAGGTTCTAAATGACAATAGGTTAATCTCATGCTACAAAATTAAAAATTAAGAGATGAGGTCTGAAAGTGACAACAGTCATAATTTTCCTTAGTTGATATAAATGAGACAGGATAATAGATGATAGATAGCCCATTAGAAAAATGATAATGATAGCACCAATAACAATTATTATTTACTAGTCCTTACTATAAGCTGTTAGTATTCTAACTGCCTAAATTGTATTCACTAATGAAATCCTCGCAATGCCACTGTCACTTACCCTTCCTTTCTGGATGAGAAAACAGAGGCAAAAGAGACTTTGAGTAACTTGCCCCAAATCAAAAAATAGTGTCTCATTTATTTCTCTAGATCAGTGTTTCCCAAAATATATTGATCATTCATAATTTATTACATGGACCACCAACAGTTTCAGACTTAAAAATGATTTGATTTAGGTGTATTTCACAGAATTAAAATGCAAGTTTAATTATGATTTTCTTAGCAATCCCATTATATTCTTAATAATTATGACATTCTTAAGGTCACAACAAGCTCTTCATTGGATTCTTCCAGGCATTTTCTATCATATATCACTTAGTTGTCAAGGTTTATTTAATCTTGCTAACTTAATATTGTTGATACAATGCTGTTTACTTTTATTAAATTTGCAGTTTTAATGCCATTGCTATATTTTGCTATAGCTCTGCTTTTTTTTTTAAGAAAAAGGGTTTTTTCATGATTTACTGAAGCTTAATAGTAATATAAAAATAATAACAAATACTAGATCTAAAAGTAATTTAACTAATAAAAACATTTTGTAAAGTTTCACTTCTTGCAGCAAAAATACTTACATTAAATATTATTGCCAAGAAGCTAGTAGAAAATGCCTCAACATGAACAACAAATAATGAGTGGAAAGAAGAATAAACTTCTGGCAAAACTTCATTTTCAAATGATGCTGTAGGATATCACATAATGTAATACAATACACACAATGAGGAAAGACAATTACTATCACATGTTTAGATACAACAGATATTGCCTTATAGTTGGACAAACCACGAGAGAAAAATTACACTTGGACAATGGGTATATATGCAGGGGGAAAGTGTGGAATAACTTCTTTTTTCTTTATCACTAAAGCTTTATATCTTTATAAAGGTTTTATCAGCAAAAACTTCTTGCTTCTTTATCACATAGCAAGAAAGATTCTGTTGCTCTTGTTTAATTCACAATATTGTGTAAATCAGAACATGGATGTGTTGAACTAAGGTTGGCTGAAATAAAGAATGATACAGAACTGACCTTTTTTTGTGCAGCAAAAAAGCACATTTCTAATAAGAAGTCTTACCTGAAAGACAATCTATAAACTGCTTTATTCATAGAAAAAAGCTGGTATTAACAATATATATCTTGATCTTTTTTAGCATTATGGAAAATAAGGAAAATTGTGAAGAAAGTTGAATGTTAACCATTGGTTTGCATCATTTCAGAGCGGAGTGTGCAGAACTGTGTGGCAGGTACAATACCTTTATCTAACACTAAAGTTAAGAGGAATAGGTACTGAGGCTAATTGTAGAATTGAGTGATGAAACTAAAATATTTCTTCAGAACCCTGACACTGCTATAAAAGACCACTTCTGGCTGGGTGTGGTGGCTCATGCCTGTAATCCCAGCACTCTGGGAGGCCGAGGTGGGTGGATAATCTGAGGTCAGGAGTTCCAGACCGGCCTGCCCAACATGGTGAAACTCCATCTCTACCAAAAATACAAAAATTAGCCAGGCGCAGTGGTGGGCACTTCTAATCCCAGCTACTTGGGAGGCTGGGGCAGGAGAATTGCTTGAACCAGGGAGGCAGAGGTTGCAGTGAGCCAAGATCATGCCATTGCACTCCAGCCTGGGCGACAAGAGCAAAACTCTGTCCCCCGCCCCCCCCCACAAAAAAAAAAACACTTCTATGATTGCATAAGGCTTGCCAAGGTCACTTTTCTCTGCAATATATTCAATATTTTATATTACCTAAGCTTATTATCTTAATGTCTAAATGTCACAATTTTTGGTATTGAGGATAAGATACTAGAATTTATTAAGACCAAAATGAGGAGTGAACAACTGCTGAGAGTTTCCTAGTTTAATAGCATTTAATAAATTTTTTTATAAGAGGAAATACTCTGCGAAATATTCAAATATATTGAAGCTGGCAGAGACTTCCAAGATTATATATTATAATCACCTCATTTTATAAAAGAATACACTGAGGCCAAGAAAAGGGTAACTATTATAAAGCCCTACAGTTAGTGACATAATTAAAACTAGAGCCACACTTTCTAAATTCCTTACCCTAATATAGTTTCCAAAATGTTCCACCCAATTTCATGCTATTATTCTCAAACTGACCTATGAAGTTGGTATCATCGTGAAAGATCTGTCTTTACAAAACTATGATCAAGTGCAGAAAATGGTATTTTTGAAGTATGTAAGTACAGGCATACCTCTTTTGATTGTGCTTCATTTTACTGTACTTTCCAGATACTGTTTTCACAAACTGAAGGCTTGTGGTGACCTCGCATCAGGCAAGTCTTTGGGTGCCACTTTTCCAAGAGCATGCGCTCACCCCATGTCTCAATGTTACATTTTGGTAATTCTCACAATATTTTAAACTTTTTCATAGTTATTCTTACTGTTATGATGATCTGTGATAACTGATCTTTGATGTTACTATTGTAACTGGTTCGGGCCCCACAGACCATACCCATATAAGATGGCAAACTTAATAGAAAAATGTTGTGTGTGTTCTGATGGCTTCATCAACTCACCATTCACCTGTCTCTCTCCCTCTCCTCAGGCCTCCCTATTCCCTGAGACACAACAATACTGAAATTAGGCTATTTAATAATCCCACAATGGTTCTAAGTGTTCAAGTTGTGAAGAGTCACATGTCTCTCACTTTAAATAAAAAACTAAACATGATTAAGTTTACTGAGGAAGGCAGGTCAAAAGCCAAAATAGAATAAAAGCTAGGTTTCTTGCATCAGTTCATCAAATTGTGAACACACACACACACACACACACACACACACACAAGCGATTGAAGGAAATTAAAAGTGCTACTACAGTGAACACATGAACGATAAGAAAGTGAAACAGCCTTACTGCTGATATGGAGAAAGCTTTAGTGGTCTGGATAGAAAATCGAATCAGCCACAACATTCCTTAAGACCAAAGCCTAATTCAGGGCAAGAGTCGAACTCTCCTCAATTCTGTGAAGGCTGAGAGAGCTGAAGAAGCTGCAGAAAAAAAGTTTGAAGCAAGCAGAAGTTGGTTCATGAGGTCTAAAAAAAAGAAGCCGTCTTCACAACATGAAAGTGCAAGATGAAGCAGCAAGTGGAAGCTGCAACAAGTTATCCAGAAGATCTAGCTAAAGTAATTAATAAAGGTAGCTGCACTAAACAACAAATTTTCATTGTAGATAAAGCATCTTCTTGGAAGATGTCACATAGGACTTTCTTAACTAGAGAAAATAAGTTAATGCCTGATGTTAACGCTTCAAAGGATAGACTGGCTCTATTGTTAGAGCTAATCCAGCTGGTGACTTTAACTTGAAGCCAATGTTCATTTACCATCCCCCAAATCCTAGGGCCCTTAAGAGTTATGCTAAATCTACTATGCCTTTGCTCTATAAATAGAATAACAAAGACTGGATGACAGCATATCTGTTTACAGTATGGTTTACTAAGTATTTGAAGCCGACTGTTATCTGCTCAGAATAAAAGATTCATTTCAAAATATTACTGCTAATTGACAATGCTCCTAGTCACCCAAGAGCTCTGATAGAGGCGAACGAAGAGATTAATGTCGTTTTCATGCTTACTAACATAACATCCATTCAGCAGCCTTTAACAGAGGAGTAACTTTGATTTTCAAGTCTTATTATTTAAGAAATATACTTTGTAAGGCTATGACTGCCGTAGATAGTAATTCCTCTGGTGGATCTGGGCAAAGTAAACTGAAAACTTTCTGGAAAGGATTTACCATTCTAGATGTCATTAATAGCATTCGTGATTCATAAGGAGAAGGTCAAAATACCAACATTAACAGAAGTTTGGAAGAAGTTGATTCCAACTCTCATGGATGATTTCGAGGAATTCAAGATTTCAGTGGAGAAAGTAACTGAAGTGTGGTAGAAATAGCAAGAGAACTAAAATAAGAAGTGGAGCCTGAAGATGTTAGTTAATTACTGAAATCTTACAATAAAACTCGAACGGATAAAAAGTTGCTTCTTAAGGATGAGCAAAAAAAGTGGTTTCTTGATGTGGAAACTACTCCTGGTGAAGATGCAGTGAACACTGCTGAAATGACAACAAAAGATTGAGAATATTACATAAGCTTAGTTGATAAAGCAGTGGCAGGGTTTGAAAGAATTGACACTTTGGAAAGAAGTTTACTGTGAGTAAAATGCTATCAAACAGCATAGTATGCTACAGAGAAAGAGTTTAAAAAAGGAAGAGTTATTAATGGGGAAAACTTTCTTGTTTTTTTGTTTTCGTTTTTGTTTTAAATGCCATAGTCACTCCAACTTACAGTAACCACAGACCTGATCAGTCAGCAGCCACCAATACTGATGTAAGACTGTCCACCAGCAAAAAGATTGTATCTTGCTGAAGGCTCAGATAATTTTTAGCAATAAAGTATTTTTTAAAATTAAGGTATGTACATTGTTTTTTAGACATAATGTTATTGCATACTTAATAGACTAAATTATAATGTAAACACAAATTTTATATGCACTGGGAAACCAAAAGGTACAAATTGTGAGGCTTGCTTTATTGCAATGGTCTGGAACCAAACCTGCAATATTTCTGAGGTATGCTAGTTTTCTAAATAACTATGCATAAAATCATATGGACAAAGGAGTTCTCCTATGTCCTAGGAAAACTGACAATTCAAATTCAACAAGCATGAGTTTCCATCACGTGCAAGACTCAAATAGTACTATCAGCCATATGTAAATATTTAGGTCAAAGATTCACATATAATAATCTGGAATTCAGGAGGTATTGATCATAAGACTATCATACTTAATCTAGGGCAATGGGTTACAGGAAAAGAAATCATTACTTAGAAACTTTTTTTTCCTATTCCAAACTCTGAGTAAATTGGTTTTCCATAAATAACACATTAGGTAAACCTTTGCTAACTATCCTATTGGGAAAGTGGACCAGGATGATCAAATCTGTATCTATTTACAAAGAGTTAAATCACAGTGTTCTAGAGGAGCCTCACCTACAGACATATAAACAAGTGAAACGGCAGGCTGGTGGCAAGGCTGAAAGAGCACTGGGACTTTTCCATACTTCTAAAGCAGAGGTAGGAAAGAATGTTCAACAACTTGACATGAACTATAGAACAATCTGGTTCACCTACTTACGGTTGATTTAGTGGTGGTGACAAAGTTGACTTAGAGATTTTTATTCAACATTAGAAAGGTTTTTCAGTAGCTTTTTTTTTTTTTTTAATGAAGTCTTGCTCTGTCACCTAGGCTGGGGTGCAGTGGTGCGATCTCGGCTCACTGCAACCTCTGCCTCCCAGGTTCAACCGATTCTTGTGCCTCAGCCTCCCAAGTAGCTGGGATTACAGGTGCCCGCCACCACGTCTGGCTAATTTTTGTATTTTTAGTAGAGACGGGGTTTCACTATGTTGGCCAGGCTGGTCTTGAACTCATGACCTCAAGTGATTCACCGGCCTCGGCTTCCCAAAGTGCTGGGATTGCAGGGGTGAGCCACCGTGCCCCGCCTTCAGTAGCTTTTTGTGGTAAAGTATTGGTAACAAAACTCTGCTAGAGATCTGAAATCATATCCATTCCAAATTATATTAATCATCATCATCATTCAAAGATCGTTTAGAAAGCATGCTCTCTCTAGTCAAAGGATCTGGCATAGCAGAACAGAAATATTCGTGATAATATCTAGTCTACTCCAGCTAAACAGCATGGGGCAAAAACCATGGCTCAATGCACCTTTATGTCAGCTGGTCCGAGAGAGCACGGACTTCCACCCATTCCCCTCCACTCCGGTGGTGGCATCAGGGCACTCCTCCCTCTCCCAACTAGAGAGTGAGGGAAGAACTTCAAAGACGAGGGAGTTGGATAAAGGGATTCTTTAAATATTATTATAAAATATTTAATATTTTAATACCCATTAAATTTATTTAACAGTCAGTATAAAAGTTTGAGAAATGAACTACAGTGTAGAACACCACCAGGTTTGGCCTCTGGACAGCACATACAGGAAGCAAATTAGAATAGGACTGCAAAGCCTCTATAAATGAAATTGCTTTTACTTAGTATATCACGATATATTTGCTCAGAGAAGCATACCTAGTTTCAATTCCTAAGCATGGATGTCCTGATCAGCTGTAATAAATTTAACTTAAAACCCCCAGTGGTACTATGTAACCACAACTAAATCCATCTCAGATGTTATCTCATGGAGACATGAGTCAGAAATCAGAGGACTGATGCTAATCATGCATGTGGATATTATTACTGCTAAATATTCCATGCATGTGTGTTCTGGCACGTGTGTTTTAGGGCCTTAGTACTGCTTTTTCCTCTTTTCTTTTTTGCATCACGTAATTATTTATAGGGAGTAGGCTGGCAACCATGGCCTAAAATACATTAACTAGAATGCAAAAGTAAGCTAGAAAACTGTATGACTTTTTCTATGAAAAAGACTTTAATGATCCCCTCTGTGGGTACAAGACAAATTTTCATTTTGCAAAATCATGGAGTCTTACAGACTTTGGATTGGAAAATATTTTAAATCTCATTTATTTCAACATCACTCTGGTGCTTGCACCTTAAATACAACCTCTACATTAGGTATTTGTTTGACTCACGTTTGAACACCTTCTAGGGCTTCCTATTAGATCTCAGAATAGCTGTTAGTGTGAGGAAAGTCTTTCATATTTGAGCCAACATCTTGTTTTCCGTTATTTGGTGCTAGCGCTTCAATTCTTCAGTCTCATAAAGATCAGGAACAATTGCCTTAAGTGATAATCTTTTTTGAACCTCCAAAAGGAGATTTTTCGTTGTTGTTCTTGTCTTTTCTTCATTAGCTTACTCATCCTCTATATCAGCTGTTTCTCACATATGGTTTTGAGTCTTTTATCTATCTTCTTTGTCTTTCTTGAACAGGGCCTAGTTTATTCCATCCTCTTAAAGTACCATTAAATTAAATATTTGTGTAACTTTCTTTCAAGTTTTACTTTAAAAGGATTCACTGCCCCAAGATGAGGACCAGCATTAGATACACTGGAAGTAATTCCTTTCCTGTAACCTTTTAAGCTATTTTATGTCCACTGCATTTTATATTCCATCATTTTATAATCTCATCAATTTTCTGTTTCCACAGGTAGACTGCTGGCTTGCTGTACCAATCCACTAAAGAATTTTAGCGCCGGGCGTGGTGGCTCGCGCTTGTAATCCCAGCACTTTGGGAGGCCGAGGCGGGCGGATCACGAGGTCAGGAGATCGAGACCACGGTGAAACCCCGTCTCTATTAAAAATACAAAAAATTAGCCGGGCATGGTGGCGGGCGCCTGTAGTCCCAGCTACTCGGGAGGCTGAGGCAGGAGAATGGCGTGAACCCGGGAGGCGGAGCTTGCAGTGAGCCGAGATCGCGCCACTGCACTCCAGCCTGGGTGACAGGGCGAGACTCCGTCTCAAAAAAAAAAAAAAAAGAATTTTAGCATCTCAAGTTGGCAGATGCAGAAGAGCTTTTATTAAGCAACCGGCCCAATGCTGCCCTAGTCCAAATGCAAACCCCAAGGACTAGAGAAAGCCATTTATGACAGAACTGGGTGCAGAGGCTAAATTGCTTGATTCCTAGACTAGTAACCCTCTACTACTTTTTGTGAGCTACTCTCCCATTTACCTGACTGCTAAAAAAAAAAGGCAGTTTCATTTTGGTGTCTATGATGAAGAAATGTTTGTTGATTCTCAAACTTAAGTCATGTCCCATGGGTACAAGAAATCAGGGTAGGAAGGAGGCTTAAAGAGGTTTAAAATTTCCAAGCTGCGTCTGTGGGAAGAGATTTTATCTATTAATATGAAACAGAGAAGATTTGGAATGTGTTTGAACAGAGTCCATTTAAAAAAATTACAAAGAAGAGGACACAATATAAAGGAAATTGTGAAATCAGAGAATGGGAGAATTTAGTGGGGAAGGAAGAAAAGAACATTTCTTAACATAGCAAACGAACAGCCTCAAATTTCCAAGAAGAGGATGATTTTTGTTTTATCCTGATGGTGAAGAGGCTGGTAAGTCTGTGCTACAATGCGCAGTGTTGAACGTGAAGCCAGTTACTAAGATTGAATGGGTCAAGCGCCTGTTTTGTTTGTCCCCTAGCGTTCTGTACCTGTTATAGATGTAATTATTTTCTCCACTTACCATGATATATTTGCCTAAATATTCTTTTGCCCTTCATCTTCCCTTAGAAATTCACCATCTGCCTAGAAGCTATGAGGCAAGGAACAATCTTTTTTTTTTTTAACTTCTCACAATTACCTTGTAAAATAGGTATGATTATCGCCATTTTCTTGATAGAAAATTCTGATTGATTCATGGCCGGGCGCGGTGGCTCACGCTTGTAATCCCAGCACTTTGGGAGGCCGAGGTGGGTGGATCACGAGGTCAGGAGATCGAGACCACGGTGAAACCCCGTCTCTACTAAAAATACAAAAAATTAGCTGGGCGTGGTGGCGGGCGCCTGTAGTCCCAGCTACTCGGAGAGGCTGAGGCAGGAGAATGGCGTGAACCCGGGAGGCGGAGCTTGCAGTGAGCTGAGATTGCGCCACTGCACTCCAGCCTGGGCGGCAGAGCGAGACTCTGTCTCAAAAAAAAAAAAAAAAAAAAAAAAAAAAAAAAGAAAATTCTGATTCATGTAGACAAGTTTCATACAGTCTCAAACAACTGATATAAGTCAGAACTTTTTTTGACTATGTATCTGTTTGATGTCGAAACTCAAGCTATGAGAAGTGGATGACAACTCAGGATTTGTGATCAGAAAAATCTGGATTCAGATTCTGATTCTGTTACTTACTAGCAGTATAATCTCAGACACCTTATTTAATCTTTCAGGCTTCAGTATCCCTATTGAAAAATGAAGAATATACTAGAGTTTAGATCTCATGATTGTTGAAAGAATTTGATGAGAAAATCTACATAAAGCTTTTAGCATAATAAGAGGTACATAGTAATAGTCAATAATATCTGTTATCACTAATAACTATAGTCATAAAACATAACTGTCTTCAAAACTAAGATCAAGTGTTTGATTTCAGTGACTTTTTAAGTCTGTTAAAGGAAATGTCATTTTGCCATTTCAGGTTTCTTTATAATCTGTTTTGAAAACAAAATGTATCAAGAAGATAATATAAGATGGTCTTCAAAAGCTGACAATTTTTTCTATATGAGCATTTAGTCCGATTCTTTCTGCACATACACAAAACATTCTTTGTTATTAATTTAATGACTTTCTTGATATATATTTAGATGATAGATGATAGATGGATATACATTTATACCTATTGAGGTAAAAAATAATTCAATAAGTTATCTTGATAAAGTAGGGAGATCCTTTGACCTATGTTTCAGCTGTGTGAATAGAAGATTTTCTTCTTGTTGTGCTTTCATAGCATTTTTGTGTGAATAATTTAGTCTACAAATGGGGATTTTAATTTCTCTATTTTCTCACTCCTAATTTTATGTATCCTATCCCTCATAAATGACTTTCACAAATATTTCCTCATTTTGTCCTTTCATCAACCCTATGAGTTGGGTAGTTTTTATTATTATCTTTTCACAGAGATAGAAATTGAGACACAAAGAGGGTGAACAATCTGGAGAACTGTAAAAGGGAAGGTTGAGCTTCCCCTAGAATTTCAAAGGAACCTGAAATGGCAAAATGACATTTCCCTTATCAAACTTAAAAAATCTTTAAAGCTACAATTCACTTACATTTAGCTTCGAGGTAATAGATTTTATAACTATTAGTAAAATTCCCTAAAAGGCATTGTTTCATGTCTTACTATACATATATTTCTTTCAAGCCTCAGAATAGTACAGATTCTTTCACAAACTATGATTAGTCAAATTTATTCTTAAAACTGCCTATACTATTGATTAAATTAATTCTCCAAATTTTTCACTGTCTCTGTTTCCAATAGTATTTTTTGTTTTTTATTCCTTTTTTCCTATCTATTAAAAATTACCAGTATTTTATTTTTACTTTTTTTTTTTTTTTTTTTTAGAGACAGGGTTCCCACCATATTACACAGGCGGTCTTGAACTCCTGGACTCAAGCAATCTTCCCGCCTCTACCTCCCAAAGTGTTGGGATTACAGGCATGAGGCGTTGTGCCCAGCCTAAAAATTACCAGTATTTTTTAAATGGCAGGTTTCACACACTATAATTTTTTTTTTCTTTTTTGAGACATGGTCTTGCTCTGTCACCCTGGCTAGAGTGCAGTGGTGCAATCATGGCTCACTGCAGCCTCAAACTCCTGGGCTCAAGTGATCCTCCCACCTCAGCCTCCCAAAGCACTGAGATTATTTACAGGCTGTGCATTTCAGGATGGCCAGCAACATTCCTGGCCTTTACCTGTTATATCAGTAGTAACACATTCCACTCCCCTCCAAGCAGTGATAACAAAAAATGTCTCCATATATTGCAAAATGTCACTTGGAGGTCAAAATCACCCCAGATAGAAAAACACTGATTTAAACATTTAGCTATATTTAAGATGACTGGGCCAGGTGTGGTGGTTCATGCCTGTAATCCCAGCACTTTGGGAGGCTGAGGAGGAGGGTGGATCACCTGAGGTCAGGAGTCCGGGACCAGCCTGGCCAACATGGTGAAACCCCAACTCTACTAAAAATACAAGAACTAGCCGAGTTTGGTGGTGTGCCTGTACTCCCAGCTACTTGGGAGGCTGAGATGGGAGAACTGCTTGAACCTGGGAGGGAGAGGCTGCAGTTAGCTGAGATCACGCCGCTGCATTCCAGCCTGGGCGATAGAGCAAGGCCCTGTCTCAAAAAAAAAAAAAAAAAAAAAAAAAGACTGGACATCAAGGTTAGATGGTTAGATAAGTACAATTTATACTAGATTATACTAGAAGACAATTTGCCCACTGATGAATTATAATATTTATAAAAACGTTTGGCTGCAGCTAGATATCTTTTAGAGGAGAAATCTATTAGAAATAGAGCTTCTCTCTTCAAGATGCAAAGCACTTGGCTTATATCCCTTATCTGGTTCTGCATAGCTGCAGTAGCTCAGCTTACAGAAAAGATCAGATAGTTTTCTCTACTGATTGTCCTAACATGATGAGACAGGTTGCTTTAACAATACAAACTAACTCATCTTAGTTGTGAATTTCAAACTCCAGAATGACTATACTTCTCATTCACCTTGTAAAGTTCCCAAACCCAATTACTCATAAATAATCCACTGCAACCTGTAAGTTTTCTTTGAGTTAGCTCTGTGTCACATCTATTCTTAGGAAGCAGCTTGACTGAAAACAAAAATGCCAACTCACAGAAGGCTGGGAAGTGGGGGAAATAAGAGGAGGTCAGGTGAAAGAAAAAATATTAGAGAGAGAAAGAAAGAGAAAGGAAGGGAAGGAGGGAGCCAAAGAGTGATACAGAAATAGAGGAAGAAGGATGACGAGATAATGAATAAAAATGAAGCAAAGGAAAGCCAAGACCAATTAGATTGAAGTCCAAAGGTCTCAGGCATGAAAAGAGTCTCAGGAAAGAAAACTAGGATGTTTCCCACTCTGGTATCTTTCTCTGTTGTAAAATTAGTAATTGGGAAGCAGATGTTTGTCTTTCTTCCACTCTGTATTGCCGTAAGGCCATATTCTATTGAGACACTTCTGCCTTGCTGAAGCCCAGAACAGCAGAGCTAATCAGCTTCTTCAGGAAAGAGAAGGAAGTAATTCCTCTGGCTAGCGATTCCACATGTACAACGCTGAATATTTACCAAATGATATAATTCCCCTCTAAAAAAACAAAAACAAACAAAAGAGAAAGATCCCAAATAAAAAATGCTAGCTAATAGTTTTCATTAAAATAAACTGTTTTCTCTATCAGCAATTTAAAAAAAATACTGAGGCCTTTTAGATGTAACCTTCTTTTTTAAGGCCCTGGAGATATGAAGATGAGTAAGGCACTCTTCCTATCTTCAAGTAAGTCACAGTCCATTGAAGAAAACAAATGTGTATATAGCTGTAATATTAACGTAATAAACAGAGGCACTCCTATGTGATTATGTAGTGTCAATTCAAAGATGTTTTGTATCAAAACAGTGAAATTAAATATGGCAAAGAAACAGTAAAGATTTACAGGCTGGGCATAGACTGGCCACACCTGGCCCAGTCATCTTAAATATAGCTAAATGTTCAAATCAGTGTTTTTCTATCTGGGGTGATTTTGACCTCCAAGTGACATTTTGCAATATATGGAGACATTTTTTGTTATCACTGCTTGGAGGGGAGTGGAATGTGTTACTACTGATATAACAGGTAAAGGCCAGGAATGTTGCTGGCCATCCTGAAATGCACAGGACAGCTTGCCACAACAAAGAATTATTCATCCCAGAATATCAATCAGCCAAGGTTGAGAAACCCAGACTGAAATGCTTATTGACCTGAAAACCTGCAAACTCCACTGTTTAACTGAGCCCTTGCTAATCCTATAGAAACAATGACTGTGAAAGTCTCTGTCCCTGGTGGCATTTATAAATGGCATGTATTAGAATCAAATGCTGATTGTTGATCCTGGATTTCATATGAAAATATTATTTTAAAATAGCACACGCTTCAGTGGAGAAATAATTTGTATGGTCTACTGGATTAGTCTTTGATACTATAAATTGAGCTCATTTTTAAAAAAACAGCCAAATCTGGTTTTAATGTAATTCTCTATGCCTGGAGTCTTAATTATGTGTCAATTTCTCTGTGCAAATCTATTGATTTTGGCAGACTTACAAATTTAGCATTCAAGCAAGAAGAATATGTCAAAATTGGCTCAAATTTCCTGGGCTTCCAGATTTGTTAAAAGTTTCTTTGTTTTGTAATCATTTACTTTATTACATATTTTGCTTTTATCCATTCCTTTCCAGGGTCCCAGTACAATTAAACTGCAATCCCCAGAAGTTTCCTGTTATGTGCTCAAAAACTGAATCTAATATTTGTAGATAATGAATTCCAGCAGGATCATTCTGATAGCTCTGCACTTCTAGAAATTCTGATGTTTTGGATCTCCCCCTTTCTGGCTCCTATTCCTCTATTTCCCTTCCAAAGAAGATCCTTTGCCTCATTCATTTTCATTAAGCTAACTGGGAAACAGCATTGACTCAGGTTCTTATTTCTGAGTTTTCCCCAGAAGTAGGCAGAACAGTAGTGCAAGGAATAACATTGCATAAGAAGATTGTGGCTGGCCGGGTGCGGTGGCTAACGCTTGTAATCCAACACTTTGGGAGGCCAAGGCGGGCGGATCACGAGGTCAGGAGATCGAGACCACGGTGAAACTCCGTCTCTACTAAAAAATACAAAAAATTAGCCGGGCGTGGTGGCGGGCGCCTGTAGTCCCAGCTACTCGGAGAGGCTGAGGCAGGAGAATGGTGTGAACCCGGGAGGCGGAGCTTGCAGTGAGCCGAGATTGCGCCACTGCACTCCAGCCTGGGCGACAGAGCAAGAATCCGTCTTAAAAAAAAAAAAAAAAAAGAGAAGATTGTGGCTTTTATTTCACGGTCTCTTTCATTTAGCAAATAATGGAAGTGGCATGCTGTGTGTTTCATTTTAACTTCGTTAAGCTTGTGTTTTCACTGTGGGCCTTCCAAATAGTGGTCAACGGCCATTTCACAGAAATGGAAGTCAGGGTTCTTGGATTCTAATCCTGGTCTTTCTCTTACAGTGCTGTAAAATGTGGGCCACTCAATTCTCTTTTGGCCTTTATTTTCCATCTGTAAAATGGGATGCCTGGAATACTAGTGTTCCACTAATGTGGCAGGGTGCAGCTGCAGAAAGATAGGGTGGTAAAGGGTGGGGAGAAAGAATGCCTTTTTTTAAAAAAAAATCAGTCAGAGGGGCTCTATTTTAATATACTATATACAGAAATGACAATGTAGCTTTCATCTGTGTATCCAAAACCCCAATCTGGAAACTAGCATTGGCCCCTCTAGAATAAAAGATTTTAAACATCACTTCCTCCATGAAACCAGTTTCTGGTCTTCCTGTTCCCCACTTAAATGTGACTCTTTCTTTCTTTTGAACTTTCAAAGACAGGGAAAATTTTGTACAGAATATCATGCATCTAATTTACCCGATGCATGGATTCTTGCCATAAACAATATTCTCGACAGCCTCAATGTCAGAATCACAGACAACTGGTCCAGCCACTTCTATTCACAGGAATTTATGGAAGATGCTCAGAGAGAGAAAAGTGAAACTTGTTGAAATCGTTAATGTCCCTAGGGTTAAGTCACTTTATCATTAATGGAATAATGGGGAGTGCAATAAAAATAATCCTATAACTTGTATTATGGTTGACAATTTTCCCCATGGGTCTTAGGTTATAATTATGTGCCATTTGAAATCTTCTATATTAGATGCGAGCTCATTGATGGGAGGAACCCTATTCTAGTGTGGATCTTACAACTAGTGGTCAATGGCAATGTCACAGGGTTGGACGGAGTCTAGGTTCCTGGATTCTAATCTTGGATCTTCCATTTGATTGCATTTACTTTGATCAACCCAATTCTTTTTTGAGCTTTATTTTCCCATCCATAAAATGAAATGGTTGGAGTACTGATGTTTCATGAATGTGCAGGGGGGCAGTGGCAGAAAGATAGAGAGCTGGTGGGGAACATCTTCCTCTAACCCATACCCAGGTCTTGCACAACACGCATGAGGGTAAGTGACATAAAAACAGTATCAAAAAGTAGATACCTATGACTGTTTATCAGATTAAATGAGAGGCTCAATGGCTTTTATTTTATTACAGCTAGAAACCTGACCGTAGGTCTACCACTATTTTCTCTTTCCCCATTTTTCCCTCTGCTCTCTTCTTTTCAGATATGCTTTCATTGTGTAGACCACTAACAGGACAATGCAGGGGTAGGGCCAAGGAAAAACAGAGAAATAAAGAGGAAACGATATAGTACAGTAGAGCAGAAAGGAGTGTGGTCAAGAGAAATAGCTTCTTTCAACGACAGTCTGCAGTCCTCTTCAGTACTAAAACCAGCAAAACACACATACAACACTAGGAATGCCACTCAGAAGGCTGACACCAAATTATTTTTTTTTTAAAGATATGTGTAGGCCATTTGGCAAATGATGACAAGGTCTGGTGGAAAATACTAGGCTAGAAAATCAGACAGCAGGAAAGGAGGGATGAATAAAAAGAAAAAGAATTATAGAAGAAAGATGAATGGAAAAAAAAAGACAGGAGGAATTATTTTTCCTAATGAGAAATGCAACATTTTCCACCAGACAACTGTGACTCTTGGCTGAATAACTTAAGTATCATGTGAATGAAAGTGCAGGGCGGAGGGGGCAGTCCAGGAAGATGTGTCTTATGCCCACTTTGTCTCTGAAGGCAATGGGTTTACTGCAGGTCTCAAGTGCACCACTGATTCACCAGACCACCCCTCAAGGAGGTAGCCATGACTGTTACATAGAGGCTGGAAAGAGCAGGAGACTGGAAGTGAGAAAATCTACTCTGGACCGAGCTCCCTTTGCTGGCCCTTCTTGATTTGTTGTAGAATCTGTGAGGCCAGTGTCATCATCTGTTAAGTGACAGGGATAGATTTTTTCACGATCTTTGAGGGCCTTTCAAGCTATAGCATTTTTATAATTTTAATAACTACCACTTCCACTCTTGTTAGATTACATTTCTTGAGCAAAATAGTTATCTTTCCCTCCCTCACTTCTACGTCACTGCCCCAAAGCAGTTAGTTGACTTGAAGATGTTCTTTTGGAGTCTCTTCCAGCTATAAAATCTGCGATCCTAAGAAATCCAGTTTACTTAATTCCTTAGCAATACGAAAGAATAGTTATTATATCATATCCAGCAAGTCTTCATTTAGGTGAACCTATCTACCTTTCAAAATGTATCAAGTCTCGCCTATGAGGAAGTTGACATTTTATCAAGCATTTCCAAGAGAATTTCACAGCTACCCCTTTGGAGTTTATCAATGAGCAGATGATATTACTAACAGAATCCATTTGATTCTGAGAGACGAGGTCTATGAAGAAAGAGAGACAGCAGTTTATTAATTTCCTTTGTTAAAGGCTAGGAAGGAGGCCTGGAGCGGTGGCTCACGCCTGTAATCCCAGCACTTTGGGAGGCTGAGGCGGGCGGATCACGAGGTCGGGAGATCGAGACCATCCTGGCTAACACAGTGAAACCCCGTCTCTACTAAAAATACAAAAATAAATTAGCCGGGCGTGGTGGCGGGCGCCTGTAGTCCCAGCTACTCGGGAGGCTGAGGCAGGGGAATGGCGTGAACCCGGGAGGCGGAGCTTGCAGTGAGCCGAGATTGCGCCACTGCACTCCAGCCTGGACGACAGAGCGAGACTCCGTCTCAAAAAAAAAAAAAAAAAAAGGCTAGGAAGGAATCCCTGATTAACCAGGCTGATTAATCATGGGAGAATACTTGCAAGCAGTTGCTGCCGTCGCCTAATTATTATTATTATTTTTTTTTTTTTGAGACGGAGCCTTGCTCTATTGCCCAGGCTGGAGTGCAGTGGCGCAATCTGGGCTCACTGCAAGCTCCGCCTCCCAGGTTCATGCCGTTCTCCTGCCTCAGCCTCCCGAGTAGCTGGGACTACAGGCACCCGCCACCACGCCCGGCTAATTGTTTATGTTTTTAGTAGAGATGGGGTTTCACCGTGTTAGCCATGATGGTCTCAATCTCCTGACCTCGTGATATGCCCACCTCAGCCTCCCAAAGTGCTGGGATTACAGGCGTGAGACACCGCCCCCAGCCTCATCTAATTAAATTTTAAGCCTCTGTGGCACTTATCACTTATACGGGCAATGGATGACTGGGAGGGAGCTGACCAGGCTTTCAAATATGGGACAATCCCAAGGAGGAACAATTGTGATTTTAATTCCTTAGCACACAGGACCTAAAAACTAGCTAGACGAACAATCTCTCAGGTTTTCTTCCTAAGGAGTGAGACATAAAGATAGTGACCTGTACATTTTGATGATTTAAGCACAAAAAAGTGTTCAGTTGTTAAAGAGAGGGGGGAAAAGCTTCATCTTTTGAGGAAACAACCATTAGAACATTTTCATAACAGCTATTTCAAGAAGATATGAAATCAATCTTCTATCTGAAATAATTTGCAGATAAAATATACATATTCTACAAATAGGTAAAAATAATTTAAACATGAAATTCAGGAAAGCATTTTTATTCTAAACTAATACGATCTATATGATGCACTTGTCTGGGTTTTCAATTTCATTTTAAGGCATTCATAATAGAAAGAAATAGCAGTTGATACAACAGAGTAAGAGTGAGGAAATTCCTAGCGTTTACTTTTTTTCCCTCTAGGAACCACTAATCAAATAGATTATGGTCAAGATAAAGGAAGTTTCAAGAGGACTCTAGGACCAAAACAGAATTGCCTAATGTAATTGTGTATTTATTTTTCCCCTTCCTTTTAATCCTAAGAAGAAAAACAAAGGTCAAATGAAACAAAGCAACAACACAGAAACAAAACAAGCAGGGGCAAGCTTGTTTTGAGTAGAAAACTGAATAAATAAACAGCATTTTCTTTTCTTTTCTTTTTTTTTTTAAATGGTTGGGAGAAGTGGGAGGAAAAAAAAAAAAAACAGACACTGTCAAACCATTCCTGATTCTAAAGGACACAGATAAGAAAGAAAAGTATCCCTCATGTTTGTTTAAATTCCAGAATTGTACATAAAACAGGTACAATATGTCAAGGGTATTTTGCAGTACAGTTTTAAGTAATAAGAACTAAAGAAGAAAAAGGGGGGTGGGAAGGGGGGTGAAAGTTTGCAACATTAGCCAGAACTTGTAAGTAGAAAATAGTGAGAAGTCAGGCAGTCAACAGTCCTGTAACGTTCTCTCCCAACTGACCAGCCAGGAAGCCAAACAACTAAAGTGAGAAAACCTCCTGCCACCATGCAGACATCTTCCTCAACAACAGCTCATACGCATGGAACCAAGTTATTATTCATTCAGCAAACATACACTGAACATCTACTGCTACCACCCCCCGTGTTAGGTATTTGGAGGGAAGATGGTTGCCGATGACCCACCTCAGACCTACTGAGCCTTTATCTCTAATTTTGAATCACATTTTAAAGCCCCTGATGATTAATAATAATTATCCATTTAGTAATCATCCAAATCTGGGAACCTCTACTTTAGGAGATACAAGAACCACTAAGACAGTTCTTGATTTCAAGAAGCTCACCTAAGTAATAACAAAATTATCAGTTTTTCCAAAACAAGGTTAAAAATGAAAAATGACAGAAGAGGAACAAATTTGTTACTGTGGGAATTCAGAAAAGGGAGAAATGGTGTACTTTTGGGAGTTGTAGATGGAGTGAAGGAAGAACTCACAGAAATAGATGCATTTATATGTTAGGATAGTTATGATTTGAACATGTAGAAAAGGCGGAGGGAAGGTCTACTATTTTAACTAATAAAAAGAATAAATGTATCTCCAATGGTTACTGAGAATCAGGCCCTACTCTGGGTGCTTCACATCACTCATCTCTTAAATTTAACCTAAAATAGGAAGGTAGGCCCCATTATTTCCCCATTTTGCAGATGAGAGAACTAAAGCTGAAAAATCTTATGTAATTTGCTGACAGTCACACAGATAGAGACTGGGAAAACTAAAAATTAATCCCATATCTGTCCTATTCTAAAGCCTCTACACCTCCCAAGAAAGACTAAACAAGGCCAAGAGATGCAAAAGTGTCAGGCATAAGACAAAGCACTCATTGTTACCTTTGGCTGGAGGGTGGCAGAGTTGGGGAAGACAGGGCTGGAAAGGTTGAGAGGGAGCCAGGCTGTGGATGCTATGGTAAACTATTTGAGCTTTATATGGTAGCAAGAGGAAGGCCACTGAAGGTTTCTGAGCAGAGAATGCAATGATAAAAGCCATATCTTAGGCTATGAATCATGGGTTATCTCTAACAATCTTAAATGATAAAAATCAAAAGTTTGAAGAGTCTCACGCTGCCTTTCAACAAAAACGATGGCTAGGAGCCACGTGAAACTACTGCCTCATAGCTGTCTAGGCAAATTCCCAACATGCCAGGCCTTGAAAAAATTCAACAGAGCAAGGCTTATGAAAGATGTAGTGAGTATCTGTTACCCTGCAAGACAAGGACATACTCATCCCTGGAGCTGTCCAACTCTGGCATAAGGATAGCCCTGGGGTATGCAGCATTCTCTGGGACCTGATGTGAACCTACGCCAGTGGGCACAGGAAAGCTATTGGAATCAGTTATTGGAAGAATCCAGACTCCTGACTCCCAGCCCTGTGCTCATTTCAGCAGATCATTTGGTACACCACTAAATATGTGACACTGAGCAAACCTCTTTACCTTTCTATTAAACATTTAGAAACATCCCTTTCCTCATCTGTGAACCAAGAAATTGAACACATTGGGTCTCAGATTTCATGATTTTTCATCCTTCTTCCCCTCCAACACACCAGCACAAATAATCTGCTTTCATCGGAAGCCCACTCATCGGAGGATTTGGGGAAGCAGTAACATCTCCTGAGAGCTTCTATAGTTGGAAAATCTCTTAGCCGAGAATAATTGTACTTTCTTAGCTTTATGAAGCATTCCAGTCCTCCCTCACTGAATTTGATTTAGTCCAGGATTATCCTTTTAAGTGCAAACTGGATCACTGATGTTAAAAGCAATTAAAAGATACAGGGCACCATGACCATATCCAGTCACATGCAGGGAGTTCCTCAACCTAACATCAGGGAATTAATGCTCTAGAATCCAGACCTGTCAGAGCTCCAGGATGTTCTTTTATTATTTGAGAGGTTTTTTTTTTTTTTTCAGTCTCAAAAGATGGTGTGTGTGCATATTCATAAGTGAAATTCCGAGGAAGCCAAGCAAAGGCTAACATTGTGGCATTCTTGGGGGCTGGGGGAGGGGGGTGCAGGGGAGAGAAAAACCATGACGAATTTGTAGATGTTCACAAACTCCAACTTTCAAACATGAATTTCCAAAGGGATAAAATATTTTCTTCTTAAGAGATTATCAATTATGTAGATCCAAGAAACTGCCAGAGAAGAGAAGTAGGGAGAAGATGCAAGACTTGTTCTGCTCTCAGAAATATTGTTGGTAGAACTGAGATGAATACATGAAGCCACATATCTTTGAAAGAACTTCTTAAACTTCATTAATTCATCAGACAACACCCAGTAATTCACTTACAGAGTGTGACTTGTTCCTGTAATCAATTCGCCACAAAAATTTGAGGTATGTTAAACCTATGGCCTCACCTTCTTTGACCTCCAACCAGGGAACCGGAGGGGAAATTACTGACAAATGCTAACATTAACAGTGAAGCAAGCAGAATTCCAGAACCAGGGAAACCCACATATTGAGAGTTACCTCATGGTTATTTATTTTTATAGGACTGGCCTTGAATATGTATTCTTTCTCCAGATATGAGAAAGGAAAACATGTCCAAAATTTGTGACAGAATTAACAGCAGGACTGCTAACCTCACATCTGAGACTCCTGGGAGGACCAAGCTACAGGGACCACCCATATTCTGCCCTGGGAACTAGCTTGTGATAACTTCACTGTCAGACACTCAAGGTCCCCTCTCTGCCTGGTGTTGACTGATTTCTGTAAGACCACCAGAAATTGTGTAAATCACTTAGAAGAAATCAGAGTTATACTTCATACATGGCTTAGCAATCAGGAGGCACAAGCAAGCAGAAGACAAGTCCTGGAAAGGATTCAGCTTTCTCCTCATTTCTTGCCCAAGATACTTACTAGTCCAGTGAACTCCAACACCTTAGCCACAATACACAGGAAGTTAAGATTTATACTTAGTTGAAATTTCGTGCACTCCACCAACAGTTGCCAATCTGAGAGAACCCTACCACAGATGAGGGCAGAGATCCTGTGGGATGAGCTGCAAAAGGCATTCGGATATTTGAACATGGTATGTACTTTCATCTCCTTAGAAATGCAGCCTGGTCCAGCCGTGCTCGCGCCTATAATCCCAGCACTTTTGGAGGCGGAGACGGGCGGGTCACCTGAGGTCAGGAGTTTGAGACCAGCCTGGTCAACATGATGAAACCCCTTCTCTACTAAAAATATACAAACACACACAAAAATTAGCAGGGCATGGTGGTACACACCTGTAATCCCAGCTACTCAGGAGGCTGAGGCAGGAGAATCGCTTGAGCCCGGGAGGCGGAGGTTGCAGTGAGCCAAGATTGCACCACTGCACTCCAGCCTGGGTGACAAGAGCAAAACTCCATCAAAAAAAGAAAAGAGGCCGGGCGCGGTGGCTCACGCTTGTAATCCCAGCACTTTGGGAGGCCGAGGCGGGCGGATCACGAGGTCAGGAGATCGAGACCACGGTGAAACCCCGTCTCTACTAAAAATACAAAAAATTAGCCGGGCGTGGTGGCGGGCGCCTGTAGTCCCAGCTACTCGGAGAGGCTGAGGCAGGAGAATGGCGTGAACCCGGGAGGCGGAGCTTGCAGTGAGCCGAGATCGCGCCACTGCACTCCAGCCTGGGCGGCAGAGCGAGACTCCGTCTCAAAAAAAAAAAAAAAAAAAAAAAAAAGAAAAGAGGAGAAGAGAAGAGAAGAGAAGAGCAGAGCAAAGCAGCCTGGTTCATTGGCTAGCATGACCAACCAACCCCAAAGCTTCCACTTTTCCAGTAGCTGTAGAAGAGACATTGATATATTAACATAGAAAACCAGAAAGAAGGGTTAAGAGTGTCAATTTGAAGGAAAATTAGGTGAGTGGCAGTGGAGGTTGAAGAACTCATTCAAATTCCCTCTGCTGAAGCATCCAGAGAGATCTTCAAAGTTATGGATGTGAACAATATGTCAATATGCACAGTATACCTCCTGACACTAACTTTAGGCAAGTTAGGCATACAAAATAAAACTAGAAAGAGAGGACTGATGCCTAGTAACCCAGTCCAATGCATACCACCAGAAAACGGAAGCCCTCTATCAAAGGAGAAAAAGTCAACACTTAGGGGGGATACTTTGACTGAGACTGCCTCAAACAGCTTCGCCTCCTCCAAGCATACCTTCTCTTTAAACTTTGATGTTTACTTTTTTGTAGGTGAAGGGGAGAAGAGAGAGAAATTTGTTTTGGAACAGGTCTTTCAACTTCACTATTTTGAAGATTCTTTTACACTTCAGAGAAAAGGTGCAGACTACAGTATAGGAAGGATGAGAGAGAGGAGACAGGAGAGAAATGGGAAGTGAGAAGGGAGAAGAGAAACTGTACTAGATTTAGCTTTGTCAACGCCTCATGAATTAGTGCTGAATGGGTACTTTAAACATCGCCCTTATTAAGACAGTCCTCTTTTTGACAGAGAAGTTGGCTCTGAGAAAGAGAGAAAAAGACTTGTCCAAGTTAATCCATTGTTGCATACAGAGATAGGGCCATCAGATATCTGGATTCACAAACTGAGACACGTATTTAAGGAGACCCAATTTGAAAGACTGAACAGAGATGACAGGGGCAGCAGGGAGGGCTCAAGAGAGCATGTGAGAGCCGCAGGGGCTTTGGAGTGGAGGAGCGCTCTGTGGGTACCTTGATGTAGGCCCGCTGCAGGTAGTTGTAGGGCACTCTGCGCTGGAAGTCGCTGCGCACATCCTCGCTGACGCGGTGGCGGGATGCGGGGCCCCCGAGGCGCTGGGTCTCACAGCTGCGATAACAGCGCGCCCGCCCCAACAAGGAGCGGAAAAGGGGCAGCTCGGCCCCGGGGCCCTCGCCGGGGGGCGCCAGCGGGTGGCGCGCCGCGCAGTGGCGGGCACAGCGCGTGCGGATTTCCCGCAGGCGCCGGTGGCTGCGCAGCGCCGCTTCCAAGTCGCGCACCGCTTGCTCGTAGTCTCCGCTGTAGTAGGCGGCCGCCCCGCTGGCGTAGAGCAGGTCGAAGGGCTGCAGAGGCCCGGGTTCCAGCTCCAGCTCCCGGCGAGGGCTGCCCGGGGGGCCGCCCCACAGTGGCGGCGGCAGGAGCAGCGGCAGCAGCAGCAGGAGCAGCGGCGCCCAGACGCGCTCCCGCATCCTCCGCCTCAGAGAGGCGCGGGACGGTTACGCTCGAGAGGGCTTCGGGGCACCTCGCGTCCGGGTCCCCTCTCCCACCTTCACTCGGGAAAGCGCGCCGACTCCGCCGCGATCTGGCTGCTCCGCGAGCCCCAGGTGACCGCCGGCGCTCCGCGTACTGAGAGGCGGAGGCCGTGCCTGGCCAGCCGCTCTTAAAGGGACGCCCACAGCTCACACGCTCCTCCTGCTGCCTGAGACTCCGAAAGCCAATCTCCCAGGCTCCCGGCTGCAGCGGCGGGGCTGCCAGGGGCGGCACACTCCAGCGCCAGCCAGAGAGCTAGCGCCGCTTGAGGCCAGCCGGGGACGAGGCGCTTTACACGTGGGCTCCCTTCTAGTTGTACAAGTGGATAGTATTAGTCTTCTTTTTGGGAAATAAAATCCAGCTTAGCAAGGTTAGGGCCTTAATCATATTCTGGAATCTGGGTATGGCCTCGCAGTTTGCAGAGTGCTTCACCTTCTAATGAAGCCTGGAGCGCCATTTCAGACTGAATAAAGCCATAGAGCCCATGTATACCTACGCAACAAATCTGCACATTCTGCACATGTATCCCGGAACTTAAAGTTAAAAAAAAAAAAAAAAGAATAAAGAAATAAATAGGAAAAAACCCATAGAGGCCCTGTAGGCCCAGATGCGGAGGTTTAAGAAGATAAGTGATTTGCCTAAATACATAAAGCTGAGAAGTGGCAAAGGACGGACCCAACCCAGGGCCTTTAGAATCAAAGCTTACTGCTCCTTCTCTTGGGGAAGGTCTCTCCCTTACTTTTTCGTCCAACTTGGTGTGGATGTGTGTCCGGGCATTGGATCAGGGCGCTGGGCCAGGGGAAGAACAATATGTAGCTGCCTTTCCTGTGCAGCCCGTGGTTTTACAGGGCCCAGAGAACCTTTGGAGGCAGGAGGAGCCGTACTCGCATTTTGGCTCCGTCCGTTTACCATCTGTGAGAGCTTGGCAACTTTGGGCCTCAGTTTCCTCATTTCTTAAACAGCCAGACGTCTAACACGTAAAATGCTATTCAGAAATAAATTCTTGCTGTGGGCCAGGTGCAGTGGCTCACTCCTGTAATCCCGGCACTTTGGGAGGCCAAGGCGGGTGGATCGCCTGAGGTCAGGAGTTCGAGACCAGCCTGGCCACCATGGCAAAACCCCGTCTCTACTAAAAATACAAAAATTAGCTGGGCATGGTGGCGCGTGCCTGCAGTCCCAGCTACTCACGAGGCTGAGGCAGAAGAATTGCTTGAACCTGGGAGGTGAAGATTGCAGTGAGCTGAGATCATGCAGCCTGGGTGACAGAGTGAGACTCTGTCTCAAAAAAAAAAAAAAAAAAAAAAAAAACAAAGAAAAAGAAAGGAGAGGAGGGGAGAGGAAGGGACAGGACGGGAGGGGAGAGGGAAATTCTTATTCTAAGAGTTGAACAAAGAGGCAATTTAGTATATCCCTTACCTTAAGGAATTAAGCAATGTGCATCAATCTAGGAATGGGAAAGCTGACAGAAATGGTTGCCAGATTCCAAACGACTAGCTGGAGGCTTCCTCTTCCTCCCCTTCTCCTCTATCACAAATACATTCTTAAGCCAAGGTGTTCCCCTCTTCCGTGTTCTTTGGCTTCACATTCTCACAAGAGTATTCGTTGGACCCTGGATCCCAGCCTGCCTCCTGGAGGCATTTCTGCGGTCTTCTATTGCCTGTGAGAATGTCATCAGTCTTTCAGCCCCTGCAATGCTGAGCAGAGGGACAGGCAATGGGAAAAAGACTCACGCATGTATCTAGTTGCTATGATTTTTCCGAAGAAGGCTTTTATGTGGAATCACCACTTGCCAGAGATTCATGCAGATTCCTTCATTCATTTTGTTAGGTTTGACCACTCAGGCCATGAACAGCCCTGGCTGTGTAATTCCAAGAGACACTGATGAATCATGCTCTTTTTTTTTCTCCCCCACCAAACGTTACTAATTCGGCTCATATCAGTGATGAAAAAGCTCCAGTTTGGAGCTGAATGTATATTGAATGCCTTGGATGGTCAGTGTTCCAGAATTAGCACATCAGTCATCTGCTCAGACTTTTTCTCTAGAGATTGTCTCTGTTTTCAGATAAAGATTTTGGAGTCTAGTCCAGGGTTATCAGTCCACTTGTGGAAGGTTTTGAAGCACATCAGGATAGGAACTCCTGCTGTGGGACTGAGGACAACGTGCCAGGATACCTTGCTACATTCTATTTGTACATTTGGTGACATTTCTACATCATTTAATATATTTCAATTAAATTAACATTTTTTGATGCCTACTATTAAAGTGAATATTCTAGGTGAAAGAGAAGATGAGTAAGTCAGGATTCTTATCTCTGGGAAGCTCACAGTACTGTATAGGAAACAAATTTGATATATATGATGTATAGAGCTTTAATACGAGGTAGAATGTGGTACGTGTTAGATTAGATTGACAGTGTTGGCTGGGCACGGTGGCTCACACTTGTAATCCCAACATTTTGGGAGGCCAAGGCAGGCGGATCACCTGAGCTCAGGAGTTGGAGACCAGCCTGGCCAACATGGTGAAACCTCGTCTCTACTGAAAATACAAAAATCAGCTGGGCGTGGTAGCGGGCACATTTAATTCCAGCTACTCAGGAGGCTGAGGCAGGAGAATCACTTGAACCTGGGAGGCAGAGGTTGCAGTGAGCCAAGATCGCGCCATTGTACTCCAGCCTGGGCCACAGAGTGAGACTCTGTCTCAAAAAACAAAAAGGAAAAAAAAATAAAAGAAAAAGAGAAAAGAAAAAAGAAAGAGTTCTGGGAACACAGGTTACAAAGATAGCTTCTGGCTAGAAGGATCTAAAAAGACTTAGGGAAAGAATTGGCATTGGCACACAGTCAATAGCCTGTATACTGCAACCACATCCTACTGATTCCCAAATTGGCCGTGTTCTTTCAAGCCTTTTGCATGTTCTACTCCTTATTTCTTATATCTTACTACAAGTAGTAAGTAAGTAATACACCTTGTATTACTACCTTACCTAAAATCTCTGCCTGACTTGGGAGAAACTATTCACTGACAACTCAAATTTGCTTGAAATTAGAATCACCTAAGAAGTGTTGTCTGGCTCCTGCTCTGCAAGATTCTGATTTGTTGGTCTTGGATGTGAGCTGAGAAATGGGATTTTTAAAAGTTTCCCAGCTGATTATAATATGAAGCCAAGGTTGAAAACCACAGGTCTACAGCTACTGCCAGAGCCCAAAGAATAATCTATGAGTTGGGGTTCCAGGTGCTGTGTAGAATTCATGAGTAGGTAGGGTTTGGGGAACAGGCAGGGTTTTGTTTAATCCCCCAGATATTCCCTCCCAGGAAAGCCAATCTGATTTGCTTTTTAAGGCTGGGTCAGGACAAAAAGTTCATGACCCTATGGTAATAAGAGCCATGCAGTGCAAAGAAGCTGATTCCAGGTCATGCTATCCCAGTGGTACTTACTCAATGTTGGGACAGACAGTCATCCACGAGTCTCTTATACTCCTGAACTTCTTGCAGAGTGAGCCAAGAATGTACTTTTTCTTACATAATTAACTGACTTCCATCTCAGAGTTCCGGATTCACTAAACCTGGGGTGGAGCTTTCAAATTTGCATTTCTAACTTGTTCCTTGACGATGTGCTGGCCATACTTTATTGTCTGATTTCTTATTGTCCTTATTGTTCAATGGTTCTAAAACTTTGTTGTGTTGTTAAAAAGCTAGTAAAATCGTGGAGACCCTGGATTTTTGAAGTAGAATCTAGTCTGGGCCTTTATATTTTTACTAGTTTCTCAGGAGATGCAGATACTAACCAAAGTTTAAGAATCACAGCTTCAGTTAGAGCAGCGGTTCTCAATTAAGAGTGATTGTACTCCCCAGAAGACATTTGACAATATCTGGAGGTATTTTTGGTTGTCAGATCTGGGGCGTGGTAGTGACAGGTGACAGTGTGCTGGCAGTCCTCACAGCCCTCGCTCTCGGCGCCCCCTCTGCCTGGGCTCCCAGTTTGGTGGCACTTAGGGAGCCCTTCGGCCCACCGCTGCACTGTGGGGGCCCCTTTCTGGGCTGGCCAAGGCGGGAGCCGGCTCCCTCAGCTTGCAGGGAGGTGTGGAGGGAGAGGCGCCAGCGGGAACCGGGGCTGTGCAACGGCGCTTGCGGGCCAGCTGGAGTTCCGGGTGGGCGTGGGCTTGGCGGGCCCCTCACTCAGAGCAGCCGGCCCGCCCTGCCGGCCCCGGGCAATGAGGGGCTTAGCCCCCAGGCCAGCGGCTGCGGAGGGTGTACCGGGTCCCCCAGCTAGTGCCAGCCCACCGGCGCTGCGCTCAATTTCTCACTGGACCTTAGCTGCCTTCCCGCGGGGCAGGGCTCGGGGCCTGCAGCCCGCCATGCCTGAGCCTCCCACCCCCTCCATGGGCTCCTGTGTGGCGCGAGCCTCCCCAACGAGCGCCACCCCCTGCTCCACGGCGCCCAGTCCCATCGACCACCCAAGGGCTGAGGAGTGCAGGCACACTGTGCGGGACTGGCAGGCAGCTCCACCTGCAGCCCCGGTGCGGGACCCACTGGGTGAAGCCAGCTGGGCTCCTGAGTCTGGTGGAGATGTTGGGAACCTTTATGTCTAGCTCAGGGATTGTAAGCACACCAATCAGCACCCTGTGTCTAGCTCCAGGTTTGTGGATGCACCAATCGACACTCTGTGCCTGGCTGCTCTGATGGGGCCTTGGAGAACCTTTGTGTCCATATTCTGTATCTAACTGATCTGATGGGGATGTGGAGAACTTTTATGTCTAGCTCAGGGATGGTAAACGCACCAATCAGCGCCCTGTCAGAACAGACCACTCGGCTCTACCAATCAGCAGGACGTAGGTGGGGCCACATAAGAGAATAAAAGCAGGCTGCCCGCGCCAGAAGTGGCAACCGGCTCAGGACCCCTTCCACACTGTGGAAGCTTTGTTCTTTCGCTCTGTGCAATAGATCTTGCTACTGCGCACTCTTTGGGTCCACACTGCTTTTATGAGCTGTGACACTCACCGCGAAGGTCTGCAGCTTCACTCCTGAAGCCAGCGAGACCACGAGCCCACCGGGAGGAACGAACAACTCCAGACGCGCCTCCTTAAGAGCTGTAACACTCACCGCGAAGGTCTGCAGCTTCACTCCTGAGCCAGCGAGACCACGAACCCACCAGAAGGAAGAAACTCCGAACACATCCAAACACCAGAAGGAACAAACTCCAGACGCGCCGCCTTAAGAACTGTAACACTCACCGCGAGGGTCCGCAGCTTCATTCCTGAAGTCAGTGAGACCAAGAACCCACCAATTCCGGACACAGTAGGTGGGAGCATTCATACTGTTGGTGTCTAGTGGGTAGAACCAGGGATGGTGTTGACCATCCTGCAATACACAAGACAGCTAAAATAAGAAATAATTACTCAGTCTAATGTGTCAGTGGTGCCAAGCCTGAGGGATATAGCATAGTTTGAGCACTGCAAGGCTCATCTAATTCCTCTAATTTAAAAATGAGGATACTTAGACCCACAGGTAGGCAGTAGCAGGAGTACAATGCTTGATTTGATATAGCAAAATATAAAACATATATGCTAGGTGTCATGGGGCAGTGGGTGATCGTAGTTTTGTAAATTCTTTTCTAAAAAGCAAAAGAAAAAAGCACATGACAGTAAGAAAGAAATATGATTTGAGAAAAGACGACATTGGAACATAAAATGTTGACATTTCTACTAAGATAGGTATGAACTGGGAGACTGAAATTTTGCTTTTGTTCCTACTCTTTACAAAATCAAAGAATAGCCAGAGCACAAGAGAATCCATCCAAAAACATTAAAAGAGATTCTGGGCGACAGAGCCCTTTTTATTATATTTGGAATGAGTCTTAACAGAACTTGAATTTCCTTTTGACTTCTGTTTACAAGTCAACGGCATAATTGCACCATCTTGCTTTAGGGAACCATTAGCAAGTAGGAATTCAGAAGAGATTTTTAAGTGCTTCTTCTTTTCTCCAAATCAGCTTAGTTTTTAAAAACCAACTTTTCTCCATTCTAGTAAATATTTTTGGAACAGTAAAAGTGTACTCCGACTTCAGCAGTAGACTTAACACTTTCCAAAAGCAAATCTGATATTAGTTTATTTTGATCACGTGTAACTAGGTCTCTTGCTTGCCCCAAACATCTTTGATTCCTTTGAAATGAAAGGAATAATTCTCACTGTGCAACAACCCAACTCGTTGTTCAGCTGATGTTGATGCTGGTGACAAGGGAGTTGTTTTGGAGACAATTTTTTCTTACACAAATAGAATCATCTGAAGACTTTTTTTTCCTCCAAATAAGTTAGTGTGAAAGGCAAGCCACCAACAATCTGTCAACATAAGAGAGTGAGAGAGAAAGCCCTCCCTGGAGAAAGAGATTATTTTTTTTAGAAAAATTAATATTTAACTTACATTTAAAATCAAACAGGAGCTGCCACATTCCAGGACTGTCTGTTCCTTTCCAATTTCTTTAATAGCTCCATCATTGTGCTTACCTTAATTCTCAGTTGAGCTTTAAAATTCCAAATCAAACAAAACATGCAAACACTGTCCTCACACTCATGTTATGGAGACATTCTAAGTTCATTCCTTGGAAGACTCACATTTAGTTGAACAACAACTACAAAGAAGTGAAAAAATAATGCTGGCCAGGCACAGTGGCTCACACCTGTAATCCCAGCACTATGGGAGGCCGAGGCGGGTGGATCACCAGAAGTCAGGAGTTCGAGACCAGCCTGGCCAACATGGTGAAACCCCATGTCTACTAAAAACACAAAATTTAGCCAGGCATGGTGGCCCCCACCTGTAATCGCAGCTACTCGGGATGCTGAGGCAGAAGAATCATTTGAACCCGGGAGGCAGAGGTTGCAGTGAGCTGAGATCATGCCACTGCACTCCAGCCTGGGTGAAAAGAGTGAAACTCCATCTCAAAATAAATAAGTAAATAAATAATAACGATGCTAAGTATTCCTCAAACAATAGAAGCTAAAAACACGATTCAGAATGAAATCCAGATTATTGGATATATCCTGTGTTTAGCATTTTACCAATTATTTTCACAAACATTAAGTTATGTAACCTTCAAGGGTCTCTTTGAGTAAGACATCTGTACTGTAATGTTACCGTTGAAATAATTGAGGCTTATAAAAGAGAAATGACTTGCCTAATGCAATAGTTTGAAACTGACAGAGCCAGGACTAAAGCTTATTTAGTGCTTTTCTCACTGCTTCTCAGTGCTTCCTTCTAGGCCTAAAATACCTTCATAGCTTCTGTCAAAATTCTGCCTTGGTTCAACTTATACAGACCACATTTCTGCTTCAATCACCAGCGTTGTTTTATAATCATCATTCAGCTAGAGTCCTAGACTCATAAAATTATTTTGCAAAATAAATATAGACAAGGGGTGTGTGTGTGTGTGTGTGTGTGTGTGTGTGTGTAAAGCCGTATGTAGTAGACAGAAGCTGAATACAACTTTGAACTCAACTTGATAGACGATGTAATGTGTATAGGAACACTCAAGACAACAGAAGTAAATAGGTCTTAATTCATTTCTACACAAGCGATGCCAGAACACTGTTCATGGGTGCAAAGAAAAACCTTATGTATCAGAAATTCTAGAAGAGAAGAATATTCTGTATGCATGGGTTGATCTGTCATCCTGAGATAACCCTTATGTCCTCCCTGTCCCTGAGACCCTCTTCCCATTTCCATCCCTGCAGTCTTCCTCACAGGGGCTCCCTGATATCACATTTCAGAAGCATCCCTGTTGCAGGCTCTAGGAACTGAGTCTGGCTCTGGTCATTCTGTAGTACCAGGAGGCTTTGTCCCATGGCAAAGTAGATACCACTGTTCTCCTACTTGCCTACTCTAACTTGGAACACTGGTTTAGAAACTGAACTCTTGTATTTTCCTGTTTAGGTATATTAGGGTTGATCATTAATGACTTATCTTTTCTCAACTTCAAACTTGGAATCACTTGAGGTAATTACCCAAATATTACCTTTATTGATGAATAAGCAGTTTTGAAGAACATGGGTTTTAATCTTTAGTAAATGATCTTTTTATTTCTTCAGCCAACCACACCCTCAAATCAAACTTGCCCACCTACTCCCAGGCCAAGCTAGACAAGTGTGAATTATTACTGTAGAAATTTTCTCATTGAGACATTTAAGAAAAATGAGGGCTTCCTTCAACATTCTACTTAATCTCAATAATTATCACCCTATTTCCTCTGAAATGGGTCCCTTGCCTTACTCCTCTGGCTCTAACTGAAATGGTTCCTAAACCTAAGTCCCTTTCATAGCTGTTAGACATCAGTAATGCCACTAACCTGCCTGGACCAGCACCTAGCTCTTGCTATCAAACTCCTTGGGTATGAGCTTCATCTCTCTGGTATGGCATCTTCCTGTCTCCCTTTAAAGTCACCCGAATACTGACTGCTTTGCTATTGGACATCTGCATTTCATCCTGTTGCTTCCTGCCTATATACCCTTAAGTCTGGTCTGCTAAAATGTTCTGACTAGTTACTAGGACCTTCCTTCTGGATCTGGCCTGCCCTGCTTCTGACAGGGCCCCTGAGCTGACACAGTGCACTGAGGCGTGTTCTGGCTACAACAGAGCTATTGATGTGCTTATCTCTCTGGCCCCAGCTTCATGGGAAAAGGATGGAGAAGCACACTTAAATTGTGAATGATATCTTGTTCCCATTTTCAGAAAAATGTAGGCTGCTGCAGTTTTTACATTTTGTCGGGGATCTAGATGGAAAGCCAAATATAAAAAGTGCAGGAAGGAATACAAAGATATTCGTTGACTGATAGAAAATTTACATTAAGTTCCCTCCTAGCGTTAAACTTTCACCTTTGTTCAGGTTCAACTCATACTAATTGAGGATTCTAAACTGGAAACATTTTTGTGATTTGAGCCCTGAGGTTTAGAGACAGGGAGAAATTAAGGGATACAATATACAAACTTTACAAATGAAGACGTTTGTAAAGATATTTGTCTTTACTGCTTAATTTATGATTTTTTTGTGGATTTCAAAAAATATTTTAAGTCCACAGGAAAAAAATAAGTTACACAGTAAAGAGTCGAATCAGAATCCAGAGCTCAGTTTACTGGAGATGTCTTCCTTCTCTTGTGAGGACCTCCAGACAGGAATTCCTTTCGGTGCCTGCAAACAGGAGGCTTTGTTCTAGTCAATTTCTTCAGACTTCTGGTAGCCTCCAAATTCATCATCTGGTAGGATCACAGGGAAACTAAAAGAGCCAAATACTAGGACAATAAAGCCTCAGCTACTAAGACCCTCTGAATTCTACTGCTGGGTATCCACCACTCTAATGATTCGAGGCTGCTTTGCCCACCCTTACCACCATTTCCCCACATCTACATTATGCATCATGTAACGTGTGGTACCCTGCATGCTGGCACCAAGTTTTCCTACCCAAACTTGCATCCCTGCTTCTCTGAATAGCATCTACATGTGCTTCCCCCAGGACTGTTGAGCCCCCTCTTTTGTTCTCTTCTTTAGTGCCTGATGGGTACTAGCAGCCCACCCCAGCCAGATGGAGGACAAGGCCTCTCCAAGTCTCAAGGAAATGCACAATCCTTCCTTACCTCTGGCCTCAGAAATCTCAGCATCTCATTGATTAGCAACCTCGTCTGTGGCAAATCTAAGGTAATTGCTTTGAAGGTAATAAGATGATGTAATATGTAATGTTTTTACTTTAAATATATATAAAGCATCAGTAGCTCACATTTTATGATTTGTAGTCACAAAGATTAACAACTCATATGATTTACTATCAAGTAGAGATTAAAAGGTAATTAGATAAAGAGTCAGCCTTATAAATATATACATATATGTTTTTTCTCCCATATATACATGGACAAAAACAGGTTCAGAGGAAAAAGAACAGATTTGCGGCCCAGCTCGGTGGCTCATGCCTGTAATCCCAGCACTTTGGGAGGCTGAGGTGGGCGGATCACCTGAGGTCAGGAGTTCGAGACCAGCCTGACCAACATGGAGAAACCCCGTGTCTACTAAAAATACAAAAAAAAATCAGCCAGGCGTGGGGGCGCATGCCTGTAATCCCAGCTACTCGGGAGGCTGAGGCAGGAGAATTGCTTGAACCTGGGAGGCGGAGGTTGTGGTGCCAGCCTGGGCAGCAAGAGCAAAACTCCATCTCAAAAAAACAAACAAAGAAACAAACAAAAAAGAACAGATTTGCTTTTTTCTTGGTAAAGAAAAGTGTCTTGAATTCACTCTGTAGAAATTTAAAACTGCTTGATGTTTTAGTGATCAAAATAAAATTATCAAAGCTAAAATACCAAATAGATATGTCACTAAATTGATTATTTTGTTCCTCATAGTAATTTTAAAAAACACATTCAGGCCGGGTGCAGTGGCTCACACCTGTAATCCCAGCATTTTGGGAGGCCAGGCAGGTGGATCACGAGGTCAGGAGTTCGAGACCAGCCTGGCCAACGTGGTGAAACCCCGTCTCTACTAAAAATGCAAAAATTAGCCAGGCGTGGTGGCGCGTGCCTGTAGTCCCAGCTACTCAGGAGGCTGAGGCAGGAGAATCACTTGAACCTGGGAGGCGAAAGTTGCAGTGAGCTGAGATCATGTCACTGCACTCCAGCCTGGGTGACAGAGCAAGACATCGTCTCAAAAAAAAAAAAAAAAAAAAAATGCATTCAGAGGAAAACATTGGCAGAACTCATAAAACTTGCCAATGTGACTTCTGGAGAAATCTTCAGTCATCATACCTGAATATTTTATATTCTGTCTGACTTCACTACTCATCTTGGCTACCCTGAAAATAGATTCCAACTTCCTGATTACCTCACCAGCCTGTCTGTGGTTTCTTTAACCAGGCTGTCCCTACACCAGTCCAGTCCTGCTGTGTTTATTTCCAAATTATCTCTCGGTAGCAGTACCTGACCATATGCAGATTGCCCATATGGAAATGTATTTGAAGGGATAAACTAGTGATCATCGTTCTCTTAACCTCTTGGGAAAAAATATCTATTTGATGTCAACACTGTGTCTATGTCCTAGCAAATAATATTTTGTTGAGTGAACAAAATAAATTTATATTTCAAAAGAGATGTGCACATAAAATTACCCTGGATAGGACATTAGACTATCTTGGATCTGGTCTGTTTCTTCTGTTAACTAGGTCTGATATCTTAGGCAAGTCCTTTTCTGGGCTTCTTTTACTCCCATCAGTAATGGAAAATGTGAAACTAGACCTCTGAGATGTCTCCTAGATCTCCATATTCTTTAATTCTTTCATTTGAAATATATACTTTTGTCACATTCCTAGAGATCCCCAAAGCATTGCTCTCCCTCTTCCTACATCCGTCTCTGGGATAAAGTTAAACTTTGGTTCCCAAGCAAATTTCAAAGCTCCCTCTGGGGTCATTAAAAGTCTCAGTTTACTCAGAGCTTGTTGGTTTTGCCTAGAAATCTCGGCTGCACTCACCCAGTAGAGCAAGAGACTACTGTTATTGTTTTGAGCCAGCCCGTAGCATAGTAACAATTCTAGGCAATACAGAGTTGATCCATATGCCCAGCTCCCTGAGGAACTTACTTCAGTCTGTCCAGCATGCGCGTTCGCCTTCTGTCTTTGGGCCTTTATCCATAGAAAAGAAGAAATATGAAAATAATGCAGGACTGGGGGAAAATAATGAGTAGAAGTGCAGCTACTCACCACTTCACATGATAAATAGAGAAGCTAACACCCAGGTGCAATGATGAAGCTCACCTAAAATAATAACAAATGATTGGTTAAACCAATGTCTTAACTCATTTCTTCTATTGGATTGAACCCCTTGCCACTCTGTTCCTTGGAGAAATTCAGAATGTAAGTAGTAAACTATCTGAGCCAGTTTACTTCTGAAGGAGGGAGACACTTTATATTTTAAAATAAACTTATTTAACTCTAAACCAGTTTCAAACTTTCAATCACTACTTTTGAAGTACTATAAAAATATACATATGTATGCTTAAACCTTTTTTAGGTTCAGAGGACTAGGAGTAGCTTTAGATGACTCCTTACTTTCTTTTTTTTTTTTTGAGACGGAGTCTTGCTCTGTTGCCCAGGCTGGAGTGCAGTGGCGCGATCTCGGCTCACTGCAAGCTCCATCTCCCAAGTTCACGCCCTTCTCCTGCCTCAGCCTCTCCGAGTAGCTGGGACTACAGGCGCCTGCCACCACGCCCAGCTAATTTTTTTTATGTATTTTTTTAGTAGAGACGGGGTTTCACCGTGGTCTCGATCTCCTGACCTCGTGATCCGCCTGCCTCGGCCTCCCAAAGTGCTGGGATTACAAGCGTGAGCCACCTCGCCCGGCCTAGATGACTCCTTACATTCAATGATGCAAGTTGTATAAACAAAATCTCCATTTTTGTTCCCATTTCAGTCCTAATATACCCACGAGAAAACATGAGTCACTAACTTGACATTCTACTTCTGGAAGACTGCCAGCCCTCAGGTTCTATCACATAAAATCAAATTATAGATTGATTTGTTAAAATAAATATCAAATTGCAGTTAATTTCCTACAAAGTAGACACCTTGGTGTTACATATGCTGATCTCATTGATGATATCAATGCTTTGGTAAGGACTTGTAGAGAAACTTGTTATGTTATTTTATAACCAAAACTGATTGTTTTTCTTTTTTACCAAAGAAAAGTCTTTTTAAATTCATTTTCCAAAATCAACTCCAGGCGACATTTAGATGTTTCCTGAATTCAACTAAACTTCAAAAGATAAAGAATTACCCTTATTAAAAATAATAGTAATTGAAGCCAATCTTCTAAACATTCAGAGACCTTTCTTTTGATTAATGAATAATCATTTCATATATAATAATCACTGATTTTTAAAATATATTACTTTAATTTTTGTAGCCCTTGATCATTTTCAAAGCCTTTTCACATGTGTAAAATGATAGTGATACAGCTGTTGTCTCATCACCTGGTCTGGTCTTCTGGGCATTTCCTATATAAAGGCTTTGGGTTGTGTTGCAAAGCAGGAGAAATTCAAAATCTTGCTTGCCCCCGGGACTGCCTTTAGTAAACCAATGACAATCTGCTTACCTATACCCTGGGACTCTATACAAAAAATAATGTACCTCTAAAATTTCCATCATTATTGAAAACTTTAGCTAGTAGAAAACAATTTTATTAAAGCAATACATTTATCTTTCTAGAGACGTTCTCTGCACTCCAGAGTTTTCCCACACTTTGAGAAATAAAATTAATAATATGAATCTCAAATGTTGGGATATATGAAAAAGTTGCTATTAAATGTCTTTTTTTCTCTATTTTTTCCTTACTTCATTCCTGATATATTCACTAGAAAACAATTGCCGAACTCTGCATCTGAAAGACTGCCAGACCTCAGATTCTGTTACACAAAATTTGAAATTCCCTAGGGATCTGCTTCTCTATTATTGCAAGATAACAGAAAAGAACAGTTGAAAATAGGAGTTTACCCTTTTATTACACTTGCTACCTCATGTTCATTGGCAAAACTTATGACCCTTCTCTTGGAAGATTATGCTGTAATTGACTAAGGCTTTCTGATAAGAACATTAAAATTCAGAGATAAAATTTTTATTTATTCACTTTTTTTTCAGTGACATTCCTTGTAAGAGGGCCTCTGATCTGACATTTTAAGAACAGAACAATGTGGCCAGATTATGTATTTATTCAAAATCTCTGTTTTTTCCCCATGATTAGAGATTAAAACTCAGATTTTCCTGATAATGAAATAGACTATGACCTCAGGATATGCTTTATCCCAAATCTCACAATGAATCTAGAACTAAATCGGTGAATGAGGCTCAGTGACTAGCTTTCCAATAGTGGTTAGGCAAATGACAGGGTCTCCTACTATCATGCTTGTCCAAACTTCCTATTACCTTCCCTTTGCCCTACAACCACACAGTGACCTACTATTCCAAAAGAAAGTTGAAGAGCTCATGATGAGCCTGGAAATGATACAGAGATAATCTTGAATGCTTAAGCTCATTGGATGCTCCAGGCTGAGAGAATCTTTTAAGTTCATCTAGTCCAGATTCCTGATTCAGGGGAAGACACTGAAGCCTAGATTAGAAAGTGATTAACATACAATGTTACAGTGATTGGTGGCCGAACTACAAAAACATCCTGTTTTTGTAGATAAAGCTCATTTTTTTTAAAGAATGACCATGTCAAGATTGAGATTTAAAACTCTTCTTTGCTGATTTAACGAAAATCGTAGTTAAACTGCATGTGGGATCCTTAGATGTTCTTCAGAATCTCCGAGGCTTTTTGGAAACCCTGCTCCCACTTCGGCCGGAGCTCTTTGATTTTATTTGCATATAATGTATTAGAAAAATAATAAGATATTGCTACTTCACGCTTTGAAAAACCTTAGCTTCAGAAAAGCCACACATACAGCCATCACACCCCATAAACTCCAGGCAGGATCTGCGAAGAAGACATTATTGAGGACAAAGAAAACATACAAGATTTATCAAGGGCTCAAAGTGGAAACCGTCGATATTGTTCAACTGCACAAGAGTTTAGAAGTTGTGTAATGCCCAACCTGGTCTTTAGTAACCCTGTTTTTAGACTCTCCCTTTTCCTTTAATCACCTAGCCTTGTTCCACCTGAATTGACTCTCCCTTGGCTAAGAGAGCCAGACAGACTCCATCTTGGCTCTTTCACTGGCAGCCCCTTCCTCAAGGACTTCACTTGTGCAAGCTGACTCCCAGCACATCCAAGAATGCAATTAACTGATAAGATACTGTGGCCAGCTGTATCCGCAATTCCCAGGAATTCGTCTGATTGATAACGCCCAAAGCCCCGGGTCTATCACCTTGTAATAGTCTTAAAGCCCCTGCACCTGGAACTGTTTACTTTCCTGTAACCATCCTTTTAACTTTTTGCCTACTTTATTTCTGTAAAATTGTTTTAACTAGACCCCCCCCTCCCCTTTCTAAACCAAAGTATAAAAGAAAATCTAGCCCCTTCTTCAGGGCTGAGAGAATTTTGAGCGTTAGCTGTCTCTCGGTCGCCGGCTAACAAAGGACTCTTAATTCGTCTCAAAGTGTGGGGTTTTTCTAACTTGCTCGGGTACAACAGTTGCTTTTGCTTTTACTTTCTATTGCATTTGTGGTGTGTTTTTCTCCATTTCCATGGAGAAGAATATTCTCATTTACTTCTAGGTTATAGGTCAAGATGACCAAGCAAACAAGTCAAGCAACTGTGATCCAGCAGCAGAGTATGAAGATGGATCTAAACACAATGGGGATTCAGTGAGGGATCAGGGATAGACTCTGAACAATAGTGTTAAATCCAAGAGGCAAGTTGAAGAAACTTGGAAAGACAAAGACAGAACCACTGGTCAATCAAACAAATTAATATTGAAACACTAGAGAAATGAGAAGTTGTCTTTATTTTGGGCCCCTCCCCTTAATCTCATCTATTCTTTTTTAGGCTTTCCCATATCATTAAATCTCTCAGCATACACCTAGTTGCTCAAACAACAACAAAAAACCTTAAATTTATTGTTGAGATCTATTTTTCCTCATTCTCAATAGCTAATCCCTCAGCCTTGTCCACTGAAAATTTTAAAAATATCTCACTAAACCAATTTCTTTCTTTCTAATCTAGGCCACTACTCCACAACAAACAGCCAATATCTCTCACTTAGTAAACTGCAATAGCTTCTTACCAGTCTCCCAGCTTCTATTCTTGGCCCCCGAAACTTTTTCTCCATACAACAAAAAACTCTATTAATAAAAATATCCTGAAACTAATAGATAATTATAGTAGTTTGCAGGATCCAAAGTTAGTATACAAAGTCAGTTGCTTTTCTATATACTAGCAATGAACAAGTGGACTTGAAACTAAAAATAAAATGCCATTAGCAGTCCCAAAAATGAAATATTTAGGTATAAATCTAACAAAATGTGTACAAAATCTATATGAGGAAAACTACAAAACTCTGTTGAAAGAAATCAAAGAAGAACTAAATAGGTAGAGTGATGGTCTATGTTCATGGATAAGAAGAATCACTAGTGTCAAAATGTCAGTTCTTCCCATTTTGATCTACAAACTTAAAGCAATCCCAATAAAACTTCCAGCAGCTTGTTTTGTGAATATTGACAAACTGATTTAAAAGTTTATATAAATAGATGAAAGACCCAGGATAGCCAACAAAATATTAAAGGAGAAGAACAAAGTTGGAGAACTACCACTACCCAACATCGATACTTACTATACAGGTACAGTAATCAAGACTGTGTGGTACTGGTAAAAGAATAGACAAATAAATACATGGAACAGAATAGAGAGCCCAGAAATAGACCTATATAAATATAGTCAATTCATCTTTGACAATGGAGCAAAGGCAGTACAATGGAGAAAAGATTCTTTTCAACAAATGGTGCTAGAACAACTGGACAATCATATGCAAAACATAATAACAAATCTAGACACAGACTTTACAGCCTTCACAAAAGTTAACTCAAAATGGATTACAGACCTAAATGTAAAATGCAGAACTATTAAACTTTAAGAAGATAACATAACAGAAAATCCAAATGACCTTGAGTTTAGTGATAACTTTTTCAATACAACACTAACAGTACAATTAATGAGGAAAAAGAATTAATAAACTTTATTAAGATTTAACTTTTCTGCTCTGTGAAAGGCACTTTCAAGATAATAAAAAAAGAAGCCGCATTGGGAGAAAATACTTTCAAAAGACTTATCTTGTGAAGAATTGTTATCCAAAACGTACTAAACAAAAAACCCTTAATGGCCAGGCACATTGGTTCATGCCTATCATCCCAGCACTTTGGGAGACCAAGGTGGGAGGATCACCTGAGGTCAGGAGTTCGAGACTAGCCTGGCCAACGTGGTGAAACCCTGTCTCTACTAAAAATACAAAAATTAACCAGGCATGGTGGAGCGTGCCTGAAATCCCAGCTACTCAGGAGGCTGAGGCAGGAGAATCACTTGAACCCGGGGGCTGGAAGTTGCACAGAGCCGAGATCATGCCACTGCACTGCAGCCTGGGTGATAGAGAAAGATCTAAAAAAAAAAAAAAAAAAAAAAACCTAAACTAAAAAACCTTAAAATTCAGCAACAAGAAAAAAAAAATAACAGTGATTAAAAAATGGTCCCAAGACCTTGACAGACATCTCACCAAAGAAGTGATACAGATAGAAAATAAGCACATGGAAAGATACTCCACGTCTTATGTCATCAAGGAAATCCAAATTCGAATAATGAGATACCACTACACACCCATTAGAATGGCAAAAACCCAGGACACTGACAATACTAAACAGTGGCAAAGAAGTGGAGCAACAGGAACACTCATTCATTGCTAGTAGGAGTGCAAAACTATACAGCTGCTTTGGACAAAATTTGGCAATTTATGATAGAACTAAACATACTCTTTATCATGTGACTCAACATTTTTGTTTCTTGATATCAACTCAAAAAAGTTGAAATATTATTGTCCACACAGAAACCTGTACACAAATATTGATAGCAGTTTTATTTATAATTGCCAAAGTAACCAAGATGTTCTTCAGTAGGTGAACAGGTAAATAAACTGTGGTATATCCAAACAATGAAATATTATTTGGTGCAAAAATAAAAAATTTATAAAGTCACAAAAAATAGAAGCTTAAATGCATCTCGTTAATTGACAGAAACCAATCGGAAAAGGATACATACAGGATGATTCCAACTATGTGAAACTGGAAAAATTAAAACTATGGAAACAGTACAACAACCAGTAGTTGCCAAGGGTTAGGGGGAGCTCAGGGCTTTTAAGGCAGTGAAGTTACTCTATGATACTATAATGGTGAACAGGTGTCATTATACATTTGTCTGAACATAGTCTATACAGCATCAATAGCGAACTTAAATATAAACTATGGACTTTGGATGATAACAATGTGTCAATGTAGGTCCATCAATTGTAACAAAGGCGGCACTTCCGTAGGAGATGTTGATCATGGGGGAAACTATTCATGTGTGAGGGGAGGGAATATCTGGGAAATCTTCATATCCTCCTCTCAGTTTTGTTGTGAATCTGAAACTAACCTAAAAATAAAATGAAATATAAAAATGTAGTATACTAGAATAGAAAAGATACAGAAAGCCTACAGTTTTACAGGATTAATATGGCAAAACATTCAAAATAGTTAACTTATTTGAAAAATGTTGTCTTAAATAATAGTTGTTAGATATTGCCGAAATATAATGTGAATAAAACAAAAAGAGACTGGAAATAATTAGATAGTATTATGTACATAGTTTCATGTTAAAGGCAGTTAGAATTAAAAATATCTTTGGTAGAATTTGTCACGAACTTATCAAAAACCTCAGCATCAGTTAACTGATCACTTTCTTACTTAAAAATATAGTTTATAGAGAAGAGTCAATTGAAGTGATCAATAATTTCAAATTAATTAATTAATTTAAAAAAAGATTGGAAGAACATTACCAGTAATTTTTTAAAGTTAAAAATATAAAGCCCTTGTGATGATATTTGCACAAGCCTGTAAATTTATTTTAAAATATTAAATTGTACACTTAAAATGGGTGAACTTTATGGTATGTAAATTACACCTCAATAAATCTATTAAACATTAAAAATAAAAGAAACCACTTTGAAAAACAAAATATATTCTAGGAAACAAAATTACTAATATAATAGTAGAAGTAAAATAAGACACTAAAATTTAGAAAATGTATCTAAAATAATTATTCTATTGTTTCTTCATAATATTTAATAAACAATTTAAATAATTATATTTTAATAGATATTGTCAGGCCTCTGAGCCCAAGCCAAGTCCTCTTTTCGGACTCAGCCCGCCTGCACCCAGGTGAAATAAACAGCCATGTTGCTCACACAAAGCCTGTTTGGTGGTCTCTTCACACGGACACGCATGAAATTTGGTGCCGTGACTCAGATCGGGGGACCTCTCTTGGGAGATCAATCCCCCGTCCTCCTGCTCTTTGCTCCATGAGAAAGATCCACCTACGACCTCAGGTCCTCAGACCGACCAGCTCAAGAAACATCTCACCAATTTCAAACCTGGTAAGCGGCCTCTTTTTACTCTCTTCTCCAGCTTCCCTCACTATCCCTCAACCTCTTTCTCCTTTCAATCTTGGCACCACACTTCAATCTCTCCCTTCTCTTAATTTCAATTCCTTTCATTTTCTGGTAGAGACAAAGGAGACACGTTTTATCCGTGGACTCAAAACTCCGGCGCCAGTCATGGACTAAGGAAGGCAGCCTTCCCTTGGTGTTTAATCATTGCAGGGATGCCTGATTATTCACGCAGGTTTCAGAGGTGTCAGACCACACAGGGATGCCTGCCTTGGTCCTTCACCCTTAGTGGCAAGTCCCGCTTTTCTGGGGGAGGGGCAAGTACCCTAACCCCTTCTATCCATGTCTCTACCCCTTCTCCGCCTTTCTGGGGGGCAAGAAACCCCCAACTCCTTCTCCTTCACTCTTAGCAGCAAGTCCTGCTTTTCTAGGGGGCAAGAACCCCCAATCCCTTATTTCCACACCCTGACCTCTTATCTCTGTGCCCCAATCCCTTATTTCTGCACCCTGACCTCTTATCTCTGTGCCCCAATCCCTTATTTCCACATCTGACCCCTTTCATGCTTTTCTAGAAGGTAAGAACCCCTGAACCCCTTCCCTCTGTGTCTCTACACTCTCTTCCCTCTGGATTTGCCTCCTTCACTATGGGCAACCTTCCACCCTCCATTCCTCCTTCTTCTCCCTTAGCCTGTGTTCTCAAAACTTAAAACCTCTTCAACTGACTCCTGACCTAAAACCTAAATGCCTTATTTTCTTCTGCAATGCTGCTTAACCCCAATCAAACTCAACAGTAGTTCCAAATAGCCAGAAAACAGCACTTTGAATTTTTCCATCCTGCAAGATCTAAATAATTCTTGTCGTAAAATGGGCAAATGGTCTGAGGTGCCTGACGTCCAGGCATTCTTTTACACATCAGTCCCTTCCTAGTCTGTGTGCAATGCAACTCGTCTCAAATCTTCCTTCTTTCCCTCTCACCTGTCCCCTCAGTCCCAACCCCAAGTGTCGCTGAGTCTTTCTAATCTTCCTTTTCTACAGACCCTTCTGACCTCTCCCCTCCTCACCAGGCCGAGCTAAGTCCCAATTCTTCCTCAGCCTCTGCTCCTCCACCTTATAATCCTTTTATCACCTCCCCTCCTCACACCTGGTCTGGCTTACAGTTTCATTTGGTGACTAGCCCTCCCCCACCTGCCCAGCAATTTACACTTAAAAAGGTGGCTGGAGCTAAAGGCATAGTCAAGGTTAATGCTCCTTTCTCTTTATCCCAAATCAGATAGCGTTTAGGCTCTTTTTCCTCAAATATAAAAATCCAGCCCAGTTCATGTCTCATTTGGCAGCATCCCTGAGACGCTTTACAGCCCTAGACCCTAAAAGGTCAAAAGGCCATCTTATTCTCAATATACATTTTATTACCCAATCTGCTCCTGACATTAAATAAAACTCCAAAAATTAGAATCTGGCCCTCAAACCCCACAACAGGACTTAATTAACCTCACCTTCAAGGTGTACAATAATAGAAAAAAGTTGCAATTCCTTGCATCCACTGTGAGACAAACCCCAGCCACATCTCCAGCACACAAGAACTTCCAAACGCCTGAACCACAGCAGCCAGGCATTCCTCCAGAACCTCCTCCCCCAGGAGCTTGCTACACATGCCAGAAATCTGGCCACTGGGCCAAGGAATGCCCACAACCCGGGATTCCTCCTAAGCCGCGTCCCCTCTGTGTAGGACCCCACTGAAAATTGGACTGTTCAACTCACCTGGCAGCCACTCCCAGAGCCCCTGGAACTCTGGCCCAAGGCTCTCTGACTGACTCCTTCCCAGGTCTTCTCAGCTTAGCAGCTGAAGACTGACACCGCCCAATCACCTCGGAAGCCTCCTGGACCATCACAGACACTCTGGGTAACTCTCACAGTGGAACGTAAGTCTGTCCCCTTCTTAATCAATATGGAGGCTACCCAGTCCACATTACCTTCTTTTCAAGGGCCTGTTTCCCTTGCCTCTGTGAGTATTGTGGGTATTGACGGCCAGGCTTCTAAACCTCTTAAAACTCCCCAACTCTGGTGCCAACTTAGACAATACTCCTTTATGCACTCTTTTTTAGTTATCCCCACCTGCCCAGTTCCCTTATTAGGCTGAGATATTTTAACCAAATTATCTGCTTCCCTGACTATTCCTGGACTACAGCCGCATCTCATTGCCACTCTTCTCCCCAACCCAAAGCCTCCTTTGCGTCTTCCTCTCGTATCCCCCCACCTTAACCCACAAGTACAGGACATCTCTACTCCTTCCCTGGCAACCAATCACATGCTCATTGCCATCCCATTAAAACCTAATCACCCTTACCCTGCTCAAGGCCAATATCCCATCCCATAGCATGCTTTAAAAGGATTAAAGCCTGTTATCACTCGCCTGCTACAGCATGGCCTTTTAAAGCCTATAAACTCTCCTTACAGTTCCCCCATTTTATCTGTCCTAAAACCAGACAAGACTTACAGGTTAGTTCAGGATCTGCACCTTATCAACCAAATTGTTTTGCCTATCCACCCTGTGGTGCCAAACCCATATACTCTCCTCTCCTCAATACCTCCCTCCACAACCCATTATTCTGTTCTGGATCTCAAACATGCTTTCTTTACTATTCCTTTGCACCCATCATCCCAGCCTCTCTTCGCTTTCACTTAGACTGACCCTGACACCCATTAGGCTCAGCAAATTACCTGGGCTGTAGTGCCGCAAGGCTTCACAGACAACCCCCATTACTTCAGTCAAGCCCAAATTTCATCCTCATCTGTTACCTATCTCGGCATAATTCTCATAAAAACACACGTGCTCTCCCTGCTGATCATGTCTGATTAATCTCCCAAACCTCAATCCCTTACAAAACAACAACTCCTTTCCTTCCTAGGCATGGTTAGTGTGGTCAGAATTCTTACACAAGAGCCAGGACCGCACCCTGTAGCCTTTCTATCCAAACAACTTGACCTTACTGTTTTAGCCTAGCCCTCATGTCTGCATGCAGCGGCTGCTGCTGCTTTAATACTTTTAGAGGCCCTAAAAATGACAAACTATGCTCAACTCACTCTCTACATTTCTCATAACTTCCAAAATCTATTTTCTTCCTCATACCTGACGCATATACTTTCTGCTCCCTGGCTCCTTCAGCTGTACTCACTCTTTGTTAAGTCCCACAATTACCATTGTTCCTGGCCCAGACTTCAATCTGGCCTCCCACATTATTCCTGATACCACACCTGACCCCCATGACTGTATCTCTCTGATTCACCTGATATTCACCCCATTTCCCCATATTTCCTTCTTTCATGTTCCTCACCCTGATCACGCTTGGTTTATTGATGGCAGTTCCACCAGGCCTAATTGCCGCACACCAGCAAAGGCAGGCTATGCTATAGTACAAGCCACTAGCCCGCCTCTTAGAACCTCTCATTTCCTTTCTATCGTGGAAATCTATCCTCAAGGAAAAACTTCTCAGTGTTCCATCTGCTATTCTACTACTCCACAGGGATTATTCAGGCCACCTCCCTTCCCTACACATCAAGCTGGAGGATTTGCCCCCACCCAGGACTGGCAAATTAGCTATAATCAACATGCCCGGAGTCAGATAACTAAAATACCTCTTAGTCTAGGTAGACACTTTCACTGGATAGGTAGAGGCCTTTCCTACAGGGTCTGAGAAGGCCACCACGGTCATTTCTTCCCTTCTGTCAGACATAATTCCTCAGTTTAGCCTTCCCACCTCTATACAGTCTGATAACAGACCAGCCTTTATTAGTCAAATCAGCCAAGCAGTTTTTCAGGCTCTTAGTATTCAGTGAAACCTTTATATCCCTTACGGTCCTCAGTCTTCAGGAAAAGTAGAATGGACTAAAGGTCTTTTAAAAACACACCTCACCAAGCTCAGCCACCAACTTAAAAAAGACTGGACAATACTTTTACCACTTTCCCTTCTCAGAATTCAGGCCTGTCCTTGGAATGCTACAAGGTACAGCCATTTGAGCTCCTGTATAGACGCTCCTTTTTATTAAGCCACAGTCTCAAACACCAGACCAACTTGGAATGTGCCCCCAAAAACTTGTCATCCCTACTATCTTCTGTCTAGTCATACTCCTATTCACCATTCTCAACTACTCATACATGCCCTGCTCTTGTTTACACTGCCAGTTTACACTGTTTCTCCAAGCCATCGCAGCTGATATCTCCTGGTGCTATCCCCAAACTGCCACTCTAAACTCTTGAAGTAAATAAATAATCTTTGCTGGCAGGACTATGCTGACTCTCCTTAGGCACTCTCTAATCAGATGTCCTGGGTCCTCCCAATTCTTAGTCCTTTAATACCCATTTTTCTCCTTCTTTTATTCGGACCTTGTATCTTCCATTTATTTTCTCAATTCATCCAAAACCGTATCCAGGCCATCACCAATCATTCTATACAACAAATGTTTCTTCTAACATCTCCACAATATCACCCCTTACCACGAGATCTCCCTCCAGCTTAATCTCTCCCACTCTAGGTTCCCACGCTGCCCCAATCCTGCTTGAAGCAGCCCTGAGAAACATTGCCCATTCTCTCTCCATACCACCCCCCAAAAATTTTCGCTGCCCCAACACTTCAACACTATTTTGTTTTATTTTTCTTATTAATATAAGAAGGCAGGAATGTCAGGCCTCTGAGCCCAAGAGAAGCCATGGCATCCCCTGTGACTTGCACATATACACCCAGATGGCCTGAAGTAACTGAAAATCCACAAAAGAAGTAAAAATAGCCTTAACTGATGACATTCCACCATTGTGATTTGTTCCTGCCCCACCCTAACTAATCAATGTACTTTGTAATCTCCCCCACCCTTAAGAAGGTTCTTTGTAATTCTCCCCACCCTTGAGAATGTACTTTGTGAGATCCACCCCTGCCCGCAAAACATTGCTCTTAACTTCACCGCCTATCCCAAAACCTATAAGAACTAATGATAATCCACCACCCTTCGCTGACTCTCTTTTCGGACTCAGCCCACCGGCACCCAGGTGAAATAAACAGCCATGTTGCTCACACAAAGCCTGTTTGGTGGTCTCTTCACAGGGACCCGCGTGAAAGATATGAATATATGTGATTTCGTCTTTAAGAGGTTAATTTTTTTTTTTTTTTTTTTTTATTATACTTTAGGGTTTTAGGGTACATGTGCACAATGTGCAGGTTTGTTACATATGTATCCATGTGCCATGTTGATTTCCTGCACCCATTAATTCGTCATTTAGCATTAGGTGTATCTCCTAATGCTGTCCCTCCCCCCTCCCCCCACCCCACAACAGTCCCCGGAGTGTGATGTTCCCCTTCCTGTGTCCATGAGTTCTCATTGTTCAATTCCCACCTATGAGTGAGAACATGCGGTGTTTGGTTTTTTGTCCTTGCGATAGTTTACTGAGAATGATGTTTTCCAGTTTCATCCATGTCCCTACAAAGGACACGAACTCATCATTTTTTATGGCTGCATAGTATTCCATGGTGTATATGTGCCACATTTTCTTAATCCAGTCTATCGTTGTTGGACATTTGGGTTGGTTCCAACTCTTTGCTATTGTGAATAGTGCCGCAATAAACATACGTGTGCATGTGTCTTTATAGCAGCATGATTTATAGTCCTTTGGGTATATACCCAGTAATGGGATGGCTGGGTCAAATGGTATTTCTAGTTCGAGATCCCTGAGGAATCGCCACACTGACTTCCACAATGGTTGAACTAGTTTACAGTCCCACCAACAGTGTAAAAGTGTTCCTATTTCTCCACATCCTCTCCAGCACCTGTTGTTTCCTGATTTTTTAATGATGGCCATTCTAACTGGTGTGAGATGATATCTCACTGTGGTTTTGATTTGCATTTCTCTGATGGCCAGTGATGAGGAGCATTTCTTCATGTGTTTTTTGGCTGCATAAATGTCTTCTTTTGAGAAGTGTCTGTTCATGTCCTCTGCCCACTTTTTGATGGGGTTGTTTGTTTTTTTCTTGTAAATTTGTTTGAGTTCATTGTAGATTCTGGATATTAGCCCTTTGTCAGATGAGTAGGTTGCAAAAATTTTCTCCCATTGTGTAGGTTGCCTGTTCACTCTGATGATAGTTTCTTTTGCTGTGCAGAAGCTCTTTAGTTTAATGAGATCCCATTTGTCGATTTTGGCTTTTGTTGCCATTGCTTTTGGTGTTTTAGACATGAAGTCCTTGCCCACGCCTATGTCCTGAATGGTATTGCCTAGGTTTTCTTGTAGGATTTTAATGGTTTTAGGTCTAACATATAAGTCTTTAATCCATCTTGAATTAATTTTTGTATAAGGTGTAAGGAAGGGATCCAGTTGCAGCTTTCTACATATGGCTAGCCAGTTTTCCCAGCACCATTTATTAAATAGGGAATCCTTTCCCCATTTCTTGTTTTTGTCAGGTTTGTCAAAGATCAGATAGTTGTAGCTATGTGGCATCATTTCTGAGGGCTCTGTTCTGTTCCATTGATCTATGTCTGTGTTGTGGTACCAGTACCATGCTGTTTTGGTTACTGTAGCCTTGTAGTATAGTTTGAAGTCAGGTAGCGTGATGCCTCCAGCTTTGTTCTTTTGGCTTAGGATTGACTTGGCGATGCGGGCTCTTTTTTGGTTCCATATGAACTTTAAAGTAGTTTTTTCCAATTCTGTGAAGAAAGTCATTGGTAGCTTGATGGGGATGGCATTGAATCTATAAATTACCTTGGGCAGTATGGCCATTTTCACGATTTTGATTCTTCCAACCCATGAGCATGGAATGTTCTTCCATTTGTTTGTATCCTCTTTTATTTCATTGAGCAGTGGTTTGTAGTTCTCCTTGAAGAGGTCCTTCACATCCCTTGTAAGTTGGATTCCTAGGTATTTGATTCTCTTTGAAGCAATTGTGAATGGGAGTTCACTCATGATTTGGCTCTCTGTTTGTCTGTTATTGGTGTACAAGAATGCTTGTGATTTTTGTACATTAATTTTGTATCCTGAGACTTTGCTGAAGTTGCTAATCAGCTTAAGGAGATTTTGGGCTGAGACAATGGGGTTTTCTAGATATACAATCATGTCATCTGCAAACAGGGACAATTTGACTTCCTCTTTTCCTAATTGAATACCCTTTATTTCCTTCTCCTGCCTGATTGCTCTGGCCAGAACTTCCAGCACTATGTTGAATAGGAGAGGTGAGAGAGGGCATCCCTGTCTTGTGCCAGTTTTCAGAGGGAATGCTTCCAGTTTTTGCCCATTCAGTATGATATTGGCTGTGGGTTTGTTGTAGATAGCTCTTATTATTTTGAGATACGTCCCATCAATACCTAATTTATTGAGAGTTTTTAGCATGAAGGGTTGTTGAATTTTGTCAAAGGCCTTTTCTGCATCTATTGAGATAATCATGTGGTTTTTGTCTTTGGTTCTGTTTATATGCTGGATTACATTTATTGATTTGCGTATGTTGAACCAGCCTTGCATCCCAGGGATGAAGCCCACTTGATCATGGTGGATAAGCTTTTTGATGTGCTGCTGGATTCGGTTTGCCAGTATTTTATTGAGGATTTTTGCATCAATGTTCATCAAGGATATTGGTCTGAAATTCTCTTTTTTGGTTATGTCTCTGCCAGGTTTTGGTATCAGGACGATGCTGGCTTCGTAAAATGTGTTAGGGAGGATTCCCTCTTTTTCTATCGATTGGAATAGTTTCAGAAGGAATGGTACCAGTTCCTCCTTGTACCTCTGGTAGAATTCAGCTGTGAATCCATCAGGTCCTGGACTCTTTTTGGTTGGTAAGCTATTGATTATTGCCACAATTTCAGAACCTGTTATTGGTCTATTCAGAGATTCAACTTCTTCCTGGTTTAGTCTTGGGAGGGTGTATTTGTCGAGGAATTTATCCATTTCTTCCAGATTTTCTAGTTTATTTGCATAGAGGTGTTTGTAGTATTCTCTGATGGTAGATTGTATTTCTGTGGGATCGGTGGTGATATCCCCTTTTTCGTTTTTTATTGCATCTATTTGATTCTTCTCTCTTTTCTTCTTTATTAGTCTTGCTAGCGGTCCATCAATTTTGTTGATCTTTTCAAAAAACCAGCTCCTGGATTCATTAATTTTTTGAAGGGTTTTTTGTGTCTCTATTTCCTTCAGTTCTGCTCTGATTTTAGTTATTTCTAGCCTTCTGCTAGCTTTTGAATGTGTTTGCTCTTGCTTTTCTAGTTCTTTTAATTGTGATGTTAGGGTGTCAATTTTGGATCTTTCCTGCTTTCTCTTGTGGGCGTTTAGTGCTATAAATTTCCCTCTACACACTGCTTTGAACGTGTCCCAGAGATTCTGGTATGTTGTGTCTTTGTTCTCGTTGGTTTCAAAGAACATCTTTATTTCTGCCTTCATTTCATTATGTACCCAATAGTCATTCAGGAGCAGGTTGTTCAGTTTCCATGTAGTTGAGCGGTTTTGACTGAGTTTCTTAATCCTGAGTTCTAGTTTGATTGCACTGTGGTCTGAGAGACAGTTTGTTATAATCTCTGTTCTTTTACATTTGCTGAGAAGAGCTTTACTTCCAACTATGTGGTCAATTTTGGAATAGGTGTGGTGTGGTGCTGAAAAAAATGTATATTCTGTTGATTTGGGGTGGAGAGTTCTGTAGATGTCTATTAGGTCCACTTTATGTAGAGCTGAGTTCAATTCCTGGATATCCTTGTTAACTTTCTGTCTCGTTGATCTGTCTAATGCTGACAGTGGGGTGTTAAAATCTCCCATTATTATTGTGTGGGAGTTTAAGTCCCTTTGTAGGTCACTGAGGACTTGCTTTATGAATCTGGGTGCTCCTGTGTTGGGTGCATATATATTTAGGATAGTTAGCTCTTCTTGTTGAATTGATCCCTTTACCATTATGTAATGGCCTTCTTTGTCTCTTTTGATCTTTGTTGGTTTAAAGTCTATTTTATCAGAGACTAGGATTGCAACCCCTGCCTTTTTTTGTTTTCCAGTTGCTTGATAGATCTTCCTCCATCCCTTTATTTTGAGTCTATGTGTGTCTCTGCACGTGAGATGGGTTTCCTGAATACAGCACACTGATGGGTCCTGACTCCTTATCCAGTTTGCCAGTCTGTGTCTTTTGATTGGAGCATTTAGCCCATTTACATTTAACGTGAATATTGTTATGTGTGAATCTGATCCTGTCATTATGATGTTAGTTGGTTATTTTGCTCGTTAGTTGCTATAGTTTCTTCCTAGCCTCGATGGTCTTTACAATTTGGCATGTTTTTGCAGGGGCTGGTACCGGTTGTTCCTTTCCATGTTTAGTGCTTCCTTCAGGAGCTCTTTTAGGGCAGGCCTGGTGGTGACAAAATCACTCAGCGTTTGCTTGTCTGTAAAGTATTTTATTTCTCCTTCACTTATGAAGCTTAGTTTGGCGGGATAGGAAATTCTGGGTTGAAAATTCTTTTCTTTAAGAATGGTGAATATCGGCCCCCACTCTCTTCTGGCTTGTAGAGTTTCTGCTGAGAGATCAGCTGTTAGTCTGATGGGCTTCCCTTTGTGGGTAACCCGACCTTTCTCTCTGGCTGCCCTTAACATTTTTTCCTTCATTTCAACTTTGGTGAATCTGACAATTATGTGTCTTGGAGTTGCCCTTCTCGAGGAGTATCTTTGTGGCGTTCTCTGTATTTCCTGAATCTGAATGCTGGCCTGCCTTGCTAGATTGGGGAAGTTCTCCTGGATAATATCTTGCAGAGTGTTTTCCAACTTGGTTCCATTCTCCCCATCATTTTCAGGTACACCAATCAGACGTAGGTTTGGTCTTTTCACATAGTCCCAAATTTCTTGGAGGCTTTGTTCATTTCTTTTTATTCTTTTTTCTCTAAACTTCCCTTCTCTCTTCATTTCATTCATTTCATCTTCTATCAGCGATACCCTTTCTTCCAGTTGATCGCATCTGCTACTGAGGCTTCTGCATTCTTCGCGTAGTTCTCGAAACTTGGCTTTCAGCTCCATCATCTCCTTTAAGCCCTTCTCTCCATTGGTTATTCTAGTTATCCATTCTTCTAATTTTTTTTTCAAAGTTTTTAACTTCTTTGCTATTGTTTTGAATTTCCTCTCGTAGCTCAGAGTAGTTTGATCGTCTGAAGCCTTCTTCTCTCAACTCATCAAAGTCATCCTCCATCCAGCTTTGTTCCATTGCTGGTGAGGAACTGCGTTCCTTTGGAGGAGGAGAGGTGCTCTGTTTTTTAGAGTTTCCAGTTTTTTTGGTCTGTTTTTTCCCCATCTTTGTGGTTTTGTCTACTTTTTGTCTTCGATGATGGTGATGTACAGATGGGTTTTTGGTGTGGATGTCCTTTCTGTTTGTTAATTTTCCTTCTACCAGACAAGACCCTCAGCTGCAGGTCTGTTGGAGTTTACTAGAGGTCCACTCCAGACCCTGTTTGGCTGGGTGTCAGCAGCGGTGGCTGCAGAACAGCGGATTTTCGTGAGACCACAAATTCAGCTGTCTGATAGTTCCTCTGAAAGTTTTGTCTCAGAGGAGTACCCGGTTGAATGAGGTGTCAGTCTGTCCCACTGGGGGGGTGCCTCCCAGTTAGGCTGCTCAGGGGTGAGGGACCCACTTTAGGAGGCAGTCTGTCCGTTCTCAGATCTCCAGCTGCGTGCTGGGAGAACCACTACTGTCTTCAAAGCTGTCAGTCAGACAGGGACATTTAAGGCTGTGGAGGTTCTCGCTGAGTTTTTGGTTGTCTGTGCCCTGCCCCCAGAGGTGGAGCCTACAGAGGCAGGCGGGCCTCCTTGAGCTATGGTGGGCTCCACCCAGTTCGAGCTTCCTGGCTGCTTTGTTTACCTAAGCAAGCCTGGGCAATGGCGGGCGCCCCTCCCCCAGCCTCCTTGCCGCCTTGCAGCGTGATCTCAGACTGCTGTGCTAGCAATCAGCAAGACTCTGTGGGCATAGGACCCTCCGAGCCAGGTGCGGGACACAATCTCCTAGTGTGCCGTTTTCCAGGCCCGTTGGAAAAGCGCAGTATTAGGATGGGACTGACCCGATATTCCAGGTGCCGTCTGTTTTCCCTTTCTTTGACTAGGAAAGGGAACTCCCTGACCCCTTGCGCTTCCCGAGTGAGGCAATGCCTCGCCCTGCTTCGGCTCGCGCACAGTGCGCTTCACCGACTGTCCTGAACCCACTGTTAGGCACTCCCTAGTGAGATGAAACCGGTACCTCAAGCAGAAATGCAGAAATCACCCGTCTTCTGTGTCGCTGGGGCTGGGAGCTGGAGACCGGAGCTGTTCCTATTCGGCCATCTTGGCTCCACCCTCAGAGGTTAATTTTAAAAAATACTTTTTGAATCAACTATTATTGTTGGTTTATGAGGAAACTATTTGATATGATCAATCGAAATTTTAAAAGAATTTACATACGAATATGACTATGTCATTGTCCAGCTTAATATTCTTTAATGATTTTTTACTGCACTTGAGCTAAAATATGAAATCTTCCATTTTTCTACAAGATCATGTGTGATCTACCCAATGTTAAACTCATCCTACTTACTACTCTATTTCTATTAGACAACTCTCTTTTTTTTTTTTTTTTTTTTTTTTTTGAGACGGAGTCTCACTCTGTCACCCAGGCCGGAGTGCAGTGGTGAGATCTTGACTCACTGCAAACTCCACCTCCTGGGTTCAAGTGATTTTCCTGCCTCAGCCTCCCGAGTAGCTGGGACTACAGGCGCCCGCCACCATGCCTGGCCAATTTTTTTGTATTTTTAGTAGAGACAAGGTTTCACCATGTGAGCCAGGATGGTCTCCATCTCCTGACCTCGTGATCCGCCCATCTCGGCCTCCCAAAGTGCTGGGATTACAGGTGTGAGCCACTGCGCCCTGCCCAGCATCTGTTGTTTTTGACTGTTTAATGATGGTCATTCTGACTGTAAGACGGTATCTCATTGTGGTTTTGATTTGTGAGAAAATATTTTTCATTTACCAATTGTTGACTCAGGGTGTTTGTTATTCTTTGTTATTTATCATAAGGGAATGTATAAAGAGCTTGAACATAGTTTAAACCTCAAGATTAAAAGTTATAATATGTTGGAATATTATTACGTAATGTTTATGTAACATTTTTGGCAGTTTGTATACCACTAGAACGTCTATTTTCTAATTCTTTTTTTTTTGTAGGTACTTTTATTTTATTTTATTTTATTATTATTATACTTTAGGGTTTTAGGGTACATGTGCACAATGTGCAGGTTTGTTACATATGTATACATGTGCCATGTTGGTTTGCTGCACCCATTAACTCGTCATTTAGCATTAGGTATATCTTCTAATGCTATCCCTCCCCATTCCCCCCACCCCACAACAGTCCCCGGAGTGTGATGTTCCCCTTCCTGTGTCCATGTGTTCTCATTGTTCAATTCCCACCTATGAATGAGAACATGTGGTGTTTGGTTTTTTTGTCCTTGTGATATATTTTCTAATTCTTTGTGTATATGTGTTTCTGGGTATATAAAAATTGAGTTTAAAAAACACAAACACATACAAAGAATAATACATTTCTGAGTTCTCACACCCAGTATTAGTATCTATTAACATTTTGCCATTTTTTTTTTAGAGGAACACCGTCTACTTAAAATTGAAGTTTTGTGGGCTGGTTGTGGTGGCTCACTCCTGTAATCCCAGCACTTTGGGAGGCCAAGGTGTGCGGATCACGAAGTCAGGAGTTTCAGACCAGCCTGACCAACATAGTGAAACCCTGTCTCTACTAAAAATACAAAAATTAGCTGGGTGTGGTGGCACGTGCCTGTAGTCCCAGCTACTCAGGAGGCTGAGGTGGGAGAGTCGCTTGAACCCGGGAGGCAGAGGTTGCAGTGAGCTGAGACCACACCATTGCACTCCAGCCTGGGTGACATAGTGAGACTCTGTCTCAAAAAAAAAAAAAAAAAATTGAAGTCTTCTGCAACTTACTTCCACCTTTCACATTCACACATATATCTCACATGTATGTATATATGTATACACACATATATCTATGAACAATATAGAGTATTCTTTTATGTGTGTGTGTGAGGGGTATTTTAAATTCTATGTAACTTTTATTGTATATATTGTTTTTCCCCTTATTTTTGAATTCAGTATTATATTCTAACTTTTATCCATGTTGGGAAGAAATACACACACACACACACACACACACACACAGATTTGTCACTTATTGTGTAAACTACAAAATTTTCTTGTCATTTGTTCTTTGAAATAACCCTCCCACACCCACTTTACAGATAGGATATTAAGTGAGTCACCAGGATTTGTAAAAGACACTTAACTAGAATTGTTGTAAACTTAGTTAGGTGTCTGATATTCTTTCATTCACTCCCGTCCATGTGAAGAGACCACCAAACAGGCTTTGTGTGAGCAACAAGACTGTTTATTTCACCTGGGGGCAGGTGGGCTGAGTCCGAAAAGAGAGTCAGGGAAGGGACATAGGGGTGGGGCTGTTTCATAGGATTTGGATAGGTAGTGGAAAATTACAGTCAAAGGGGGTTGTTCTCTGGCTGGCAGGGGTGGGGGTCACAAGGTGCTCAGTGGGGGAGCTTTTGAGCCAGGATGAGCCAGGACAAGGAATTTCATAAGGTGATGTCATTAGTTAAGGCAGTAACAGGCCATTTTCACTTCTTTTGTCATTCTTCAGTTACTTCAGGCCATGTGGATGTATACGTGCAGGCTTGGGCCCAGAAGCCTGACATTTTCTTTTTTCTTTTTTCAGATAGAAAAGCCAGGTTTACAGAAACATGGAAATTCATCATTGATTATCAATTTTTGTTCTACTGGAGAACATTTGGAGATTTGTATATTTTTGAGGGATGAGTTAGAAATGATGGCTTTAGCGTTTACTAGTATAATTTGCATGTGAAACTTCTGACATAAATGAAATATAACTGCATATATGTCTCCCACTGTCCTCCAAATTTTCATCAGTGGAGCAAGTCCCCAGGGGTGTTGGATGACACCCCCGCAAGCCTGTGGCTTCAATTCTTGGGTTATGGTCTTCTGGTGACTTTAAATGTAAACACGGTCCGAATTTGGAAACTATAAAGTCCTGTCCAAGATACCAGACAAAACCCTGGGCCTGATGTATCAGCTAATTTTTTCTCTGGTGGAGTCCGGGTCCACTTCAGACTGGAGGCCTTGAATGAGTCAAGGGGTGATCTGAAAGGGGCAAGGTCCTTCCTCTGTTTGCTCCCTCTCTGCTTGCTTTTTCACCCACTCACTAGTTGTTTTCAGGTTTTATTCTCTGTAGGAATCTTATTAGGAAAAGGAGGAAAGAGAAAAGGATAGGACTTTTTTTTTTAATTAAACTTTAGGTTTTAGGGTACATGTGCACAATGTGCAGGTTTGTTACATATGTATCCATGTGCCACGTTGGTGTGCTGCACCCATTAACCCGTCATTTAGCGTTAGGTATATCTCCTAATGCTGTCCCTCCCCCCTCCCCCAACCCCACAACAGTCCCCGGAGTGTGATGTTCCCCTTCCTGTGTCCATGTGTTCTCATTGTTCAATTCCCACCTATGAGTGAGAACACGCGGTGTTTGGTTTTTTGTCCTTGCGATAGTTTACTGAGAATGATGTTTTCCAGTTTCATCAATGTCCCTACAAAGGACATGAACTCATCATTTTTTATGGCTGCATAGTATTCCATGGTGTATATGTGCCACATTTTCTTAATCCAGTCTATTGTTGTTGGACATTTGGGTTGGTTCCAACTCTTTGCTATTGTGAATAGTGCTGCAATAAACATACGTGTGCGTGTATCTTTATGGCAGCATGATTTATAGTCCTTTGGGTATATACCCAGTAATGGGATGGCTGGGTCAAATGGTATTTCTAGTTCTAGATCCCTGAGGAATCGCCACACTGACTTCCACAATGGTTGAAGTAGTTTACAGTCCCACCAACAGTGTAAAAGTGTTCCTATTTCTCCACATCCTCTCCAGCACCTGTTGTTTCCTGACTTTTTAATGATGGCCATTCTAACTGGTGTGAGATGGTATCTCATTGTGGTTTTGATTTGCATTTCTCTGATGGCCAGTGATGATGAGCATTTTTTCATGTGTTTTTTGACTACATAAATGTCTTCTTTTGAGAAGTGTCTGTTCATGTCAGGATAGGACATTTCATACTTGGTGGGTGGTTTTCTTATCTATGGACCTGACAGACAAGTAAAGGTGCTACCCCTAAATGGCCTGACAGATAAGAGCCAGATCTTTCTCTTAGCAAAGGTTTTGTGACTTCTGTGGAGATTCCTTCCTGGGTCTCTCTCTTAAATCACCTTGAAGCCTCCTTTTTAGGTGGCTGTTTGTAATTCCTTTGTCAGCACCTGGCTATCAGCAGTTACACATCCAGTGGTTTTTCACTGAGGTCTCCTTGCCCCTCCAGGCAACACCATCAGACAGGAGCAAGAAGGCCCCTTGTGGACTTTCTCTCATGTGACCTTTATCTGACTTTGGAAAGCCTCAGCTACCTTACTATGAGGTGACAGATTCCAATGCAGAAGCCTCCTCCAGGCTCTATCACCACAGCCAGGCCTGCTTTGCCCTTCAGATTTTCTAGTTATAACTTGATAAAGCTTTCTCAAAACTGAGGCAAGCAAAGTGCTTTATATCTCCCGATTACCAGAAGCAAATTTCTGAGGTCTTTCAGTTATTTCCTTGAAAGCTCTCTCGCTATATTTAAAGGGAGAGGTTGACAGCCTTCCACTATAAATGGGTAGGGCGAAGATTTACAGCATAACAACCTATTCCCCAAAACAAGTCTCTGCAGATCCCCTGACCATACCCTCTTTTTTTTTTTTTTTTTTTTTGAGACGGAGTCTCGCTCTGTCGCCCAGGCTGGAGTGCAGTGGCGCGATCTCGGCTCACTGCAAGCTCCGCCTCCCGGGTTCACGCCATTCTCCTGCCTCAGCCTCTCCGAGTAGCTGGGACTACAGGTGCCCGCCACCACGCCCGGCTAATTTTTTGTATTTTTTAGTAGAGACGGGGTTTCACCGTGGTCTCGATCTCCTGACCTCGTGATCCGCCCGCCTCGGCCTCCCAAAGTGCTGGGATTACAAGCGTGAGCCACCGTGCCCGGCCCCATACCCTCTTAAAGACTAGGCGTCATTTTATGTATAAAATTGCACTGAAGGGAAGGGGTTCGATTTATGCTTGGGTAACTGATGTTATTTTATCAGCCCCTCAGTCAAAAATGAGATAGAAAACATGTCATTCTAATTTCCTGTGTTACCTGACCAAGTGTCAGAGACACAATGTTTTAATGACTCTACAATTTCCCCACGCTTAAAATGAGGATCAAGTGAGGTAGTAGGATACTAGTGGTACTTAATTCAGATGGTTATTGTATTAAAAGAATTAAAACAGTAGAGGCTGAACACATGTCTGGCTTGCCGTAGAACTCAGTTAAGTATTAGTTGTACTGAGTTATCTTTCAAAATTCAACTCAACTCACATTTTCCTAATTAGCTTTTCTTAATTTTTCCTTTCAGTGTTAAACATATTCTCCTCAGTGTTCTCAAAGAATATCAGGTGAGTTCTTTTTTGTTTTTAAAATTTATGTATCAAATTCATACAAATCATCAGAGTGTATTTGTCTGTCTTCCCCCTTTAACCTCTCAAGCCAGGGACTTTGATCTATTTATTTTTGTTTCTGAAGCATTTATCACGTTTGAGGAGTGAGCAAACGGACAGGTCTGATTAGATGGCTAGACACTCCAAAACAGATAAATCAATTTGCTTAAGAGTGTCCATAAGGATGAGCCAGAAGAATCACTTAAACCCGGGAGTTGGAGGTTGCAGTGAGCTGAGATCACGCCACTGCACTCCAGCCTGGGTGACAGAGCAAGACTCTGTCTCAAAAAAAAAAAAAAAAAAAAAAAAAGAGTGTCCATAGATGGTCAACTTTGCTGAGGTAGATGAATGAATGAGTAAAGCTTGAAGAGCAAACAAATCTCTGAAAGCTTTCAAAAAGCACGGAAATATGCACAGTTTACACATAACTGTGCCAATATTTTCCTATTAAAGCCATAAGTATTTGTAACAAAAACAAACTAAGAAAGCATTGGATCTTGCTAGATGTTTAATGATACTGGGCTGTGTTCAGAAAAAAGAGCAAATATCTCTATAATTACACCATTTGAGTAATTTACTGAAGGAATGTTGTTCTAAAAAGTGATGGCAAATGGATTCCTATTTCCTGTAGATAATTCTAGCTGTTCATCATTCTTTAGGCCTCAAAGAGAAAAAATAGATATTTATAACTGATTAAATTAGCTAGATGATGAAACTGTTGAGTATTAATACTGAAAAATGTAATAAAATTAGAAATAATTCTTATTCATATAAAGTTAAATATATTATTACATTATTTTTTCTATTTATTTATATGTTTTAGTAGTAAATACATTCTTTAAAAATAATATGATATTGATTGGGACTAAAAGGCACCCATACAGAAAGAAAATTGATTTCTTTGGCATTTAAAAACTATTAAGTTATTTTTCAAATGGAAACTTTCAATAGTTACAGAAGGTAGCAGATGAAAGTCATTAGTCATCATCAAGAGAAAATAATAGTGAAGTTTTTTGCTTCTTTGTTTTCTCCTTTTAAGCCAAGATCTTCCATTTGTTTAGTTACATAAAATCTGAAGCATTGGGAAATTTTTTTTTTTTGAGACGGAGTTTCGCTCTTGTTGCCCAGGCTGGAGTGCAATGGTGTGATCTTGGCTCATCACAACCTCCACCTCCTGGGTTCAAACAATTTTCCTGCCTCAGCCTCCCGAGTAGCTGGGATTACAGGCATGCACCACCACACCCGGCTAATTTTGTATTTTTAGTAGAGATGGGGTTTGTCCATGTTGGTCAGGCTGGTCACAAACTCCCAACCTCAGTTGATCCACCCGCCTTGGCCTCCCAAAGTGCTGGGATTACAGGCGTGAGCCACTGTGCCCGACTGGGAATTTTTTTTTTTGAGCCATGAAAAATAAAATTAACTTAGCCGTCATAATTCTCCTTGGATTCCTCTGCATAGTATAGTGTTAGTAACAGATGAGGAAATTATGCTGGACCTTTGGATATGTCATAATTTTCCTGCCTACTTCAGTCCTGTAAGATAAGCTGCCCTGAAAAAGTTTAGATGGCACTATGGGGAATGAAGACCTGGATTTGACTCATTCTTCTTTCAGTGTGCTATTGAACTTTGGGCAAGTTATTCAACCTCGGCTTTAGTTATAAAATGGTACCTCTGTTCAGCTATTGGTAAAGTGGAGATGAGTACGTTCACTCTCCAGGGTCATTTTGAAGCTCAATAAAGTCAACTTTTATTAAATGCCTTAGAAGTTTCTACATGCCCTATTTTTTTCTTGCAAAGAACAGAAACTATTTTAAATAAAGGGATACTATTTTAAATAAAGGATAATACTCTTCATGGTTGGATGGGGGTGGGCCTACTGTCTTCTGGTCTCAACTTGGGACATATTAATATTGTCTAGTCCAGCTTAGAGGGAATTAGCTCTTAATTCACCAGGTAAAACCATACTTATTTTGGTTTATGAAAACTTGAAGCATAGAGAATGTATTTAATTCATTCACAGTTTGGCTAGATATTTAATTCTGAAGTTTATGCAGAACAATGTTCCTCTTTATACAAAAGCAGCTTTTCCTAAGGAATTAGCAGCTGGCCAAGGTACTGAGTCGGTTCTATTGAACACAGCTGTGGGCCCTTGAATGGTCCTCGTCAAGGTCCTCAGACCCTGCTGGTTTATGTGACGCAGACCATCAATGGTCCCCTTTAAAGGATGGTGTCCATAAGGCATCGTCGCTCCCTTTCTGCTTTCCTGATGCATCTTCCTTAGGCTTTCTTCTTCAAAACTCTTGTTCAGTTTCTTGTCCTTCATGGGCTTAATGACTAATCATAAAGAATTTAATGGCCCAATCACATGGAACTCCATGACTTAGCAACATAAAATACACTTTATGCCCTCATCCAATGGATTGGGGTCAAATCTGTAAGAACACAACTACTGCACTTTTCTAGCTGGAGAAAAGGGAAAGTGATTTATTTCCTTCTTGATACATGATCAGTTGGCAACTAGGCTTCTTGGTAAAGCAGCATAAATAAATAAGTATATAAATTCCCCAAACACAACAGAGTTTCTCTGCCTTACGACACCACCAGCACTTGCCTGGATTTCTGAGTTGGGAAATAAGGTACCATACTCAGGCCTCACAGAGAGCAGAGCTGGAATGCCAGGCATGAAAGAGTTTAACTCTCAAGAGGCCATACCATTTTTTCCATTGCTTCTTCTCTTTGTATAAGTTTGCTCCATTCCCCTCTCTTTGCTCTCCAGCTTCCTCTGCATGTTCGTCATGCACTTAATCTAGTATGACTGTGATCCCTTGCTATACATCATGATTTCTTAGGTCCAGCACCTACTGGTGACAGTCTCTGGTTCTCTTAGATCAGAAAGACAATCAGCTTGGCCCAGATTAGTGGTTTTATCTATTTCCCACTCCCTGAAAATTCCATTAAGATAACTTGTCGGTCACCAAAATAATCTTTTGATAAAGCAAATCAGAGTTTATTGCTTGCTGTAATAAGGGAGTACAATGTGTTGACCATCTCAGTAGCATCTTACAAGGGTGTGATGGATTTCAGGCATGAATTTGAGGATTTGGAGGTCTACTTTAAGGTGAGTCTTTCTGTTGGAATCAACTTTGGATTGGACAAGTTAGTGAAAGAAAAGTTTATGGCTGGTCAACACAAGAAAGTAAGGGTTTCTCAGAGTCTTAAAGAGTAAACAGTCTTTTGATGAGCCTACTAAAGTGACCTATTGTCCTATGAACAGGTAAGGAGAGCTAGAGGAGTAGTCTGTTGTTCAGATAAATGGTTTCTGGAGGAAGTTCTTAAAACAGACAATAAAGTCAGTTGGAACTTCTTCTTCCTGGGCTAGGGTTTTCTAAAGTTCTGTTAATTTACTCAGTGAGCTGTATGTTTCAGATTGTTTCTTTTCTCAATTCGCAATGCCATCTCTTATTAAAATTGTGTGGCAGAGGGAGGGCACATATTGTGATTTACCCCATTTCAGGACATGAAATTTTTATCTTTAGGGGAGGTGCTTGGCCATTGGTAATTTTTTTTTTTTTTTTTTTTTTTTTTGAGATGGAGTCTTGCTCTGTCGCCAGGCTGGAGTGCAGTTGCCCAGTTTCGGCTCACTGCAACCTCCGCCTCCTAGGTTCAAGCGATTCTTCTGCCTCAGCCTCCCCAGTAGCTGGGATTACAGGCACCACTATGCCCAGCTAATTTTTGTATTTTTAGTAGAGACGGGGTTTCACCATGTTGGCCAGGCTGGTCTCAAACTCCTGACCTCATGATCTGCCTGCCTCAGCCTCCCAAAGTGCTGGGATTACAGGCGTGAGCCACCGTGCCCAGCTGGCCATTGGTAAATTTTTATAAAGCTTCCCAGGTGACTCTAATGTTCAGACAGGGCAGCAACTCAATGGCCTAGATCAACGTTTAAAGCCAGGCCACATAACCCAATGGTGTTTTGGGTGTGTTTGATCAGTTATCCATCTGTAATGGTGGTGGCAAGGGTCAGGTAAGGCATGTAATATATAAGATCACTCCTTCTAGGGACTGTGGGAGTGGCAGGAAATTGAAAATGTGTCTATCACAGGTATTCATTGTCTCTAGGGAGTGTCTGGTCTGAGATGAATCACAGTATGTGCTCTCCACCCGCATTTTTAATACAGGTGTTAAAAAGCCAACACCCTTGGAAATCATAGGGCTTCAAATTGGCAGTACGAGAGTACTCTGTCTAGAGCTTGTGTGGGCTGAATACACCAGGTGCCATGGCTGCTGTTGATGACTAGAAGTGGGTGGAGGCAGCAAAGGGGATCTTGTTCCTGGGCCATGGTCCAGAGTCTCCAAAGAACAGGCAGTGAAAAGATTATGAATCGGCTAATTGGTGTGGCAGTGTCAAATTATGGTCAGGAAAAGGCTGTTGGAAATATCAGGGAAACGCAGAAGTGGGAGAAGGCTGGAGGCCTGTTAGTGCAGAAAAGGGACTGGCAGGATGCAGAAAAGGGACTGGCAGGAATTTAAACTAGTATACTGCAGTGTTCTTGGTTGGGGAGGGAAAGCCTGGTTGGAACTGAAAGTGAGGTCCTAGGGAGAACACAAGGAATAATCTAGCCACATATTATCAGAGAAGAAAAGGACCCAGTCCAGGTACAGCTGTTGGTTGTGCCTTGGTTTCAGGCTACTTGAAAAAAAGCAGAACTGTAAGTATTATATACAATGACCAACCACAACAAGCAGAGAATTCAAGATTAGTAGCATAAAGGGCATGCAGACAACCTCCCAGTGTTTTCCCCAATGACAATGAGCCAAAAAAGGAAAATAAATATTGAGACAGGAAGGGTGTGGTTGCTCACACCTGTAATCCCAGCACTTCGGGAGGCTGAGGTGGGCAGATCACCTGAGGTCAGGAGTGTGAGACCAGCCTGGGCAACATGGTGAAACCCTGTCTCTACTAAAAAAATACAAAAATTAGCCAGGCGTGGTGCAGGTGCCCGTAATCCCAACGGGAGGCTGAGACAGGCGAATCACTTGAACCCGGGAGGCAGAGGTTGCCGTAAGCAGAGATGGCGCCACTACACTCCAGCCTGGGTGACAGAGCGAGACTCCATCTCAAAAAATAAAATACAATTAAAAAAAAAAATTTAAGTCAAATGAAAAGGACAAACCTAGAGAAACATTGTTCTCAAGGAGGAATCTAATGGGACCAAATCCATGGATTTAGTACTTATGGGCTAGGAGGAAAATTAGAACCAAAGACGAGCAGCCATAGATCGACCCTTCCAAAAAAATTATGCAAATACTACTGTGTCAATATCATGGAGACACAACTATTTAAGATACTGCCAGTTTATAAAATCCCCTTGAAGAGGATTATGGCCTCATTTACTAAATCAGAAAATGACCCAGCAATTTCACTTCTAGGTATAACTTCTAGATAAATGTTTACATGTGTACATAAGAAGGCATTTACAAGTATGCTCATTGAAATGTTGATTGGAAACCAAAAAATTAGAAATAGTTATATTAGTTACAGAATAAATTTACTGTGTTTTATTTAAATAAGAGAATACCATATGTCCATTAAATAAATAACTATAAGAATTGACATTTATAGATAACAAGTGAAAAAGCAAGTTGAAAAATGATACATTCAGTATGGCAAAATTTATATATACACATACACAAATATATAGACTAGTAGCTGGGTGTCATGGCTGCGTGTCAAACCTGTATTTCCAGCTATTTGGGAGACTACTTGAGACCAGGAGTTCAATGCTGTGGTGTGTTATGATCATGCCAGTGAATAGCCACCGCACTCCAGCTGGGGTAACATAGCATGACCTTGACTCTAAAAAATAATGATAGTAATATAATTCATTTATAGGTACGTACATATTTAGAAGAGGAATAAAAATATAGATTGCATATGCACCAAATCAATAAGAACAATTTCCTCAGAAGAGGGAATTGGGGTTTGGGATGGTATCACACAACACTATGTATAATATTTTATTTTTTAAAACATGAAGTACATTTCTTATAATATTATCATTTATAATTTCAGTATGGTGGGCTTGTAGGTGTTGTTTATATTTTTGCTGGTCTTAAACTAACCAAAAGTAAATATACAAACAGAACAGAAAAAAAATCACATGGTGATCTTTATAATATTTCATAAATGGTACTAATTCAATTTATCTAACCCTGTGTAGAGTATTAATGATGTTAAGGATAACATTTAGTCCATGAATTCCAAGGAGCAACTGATATCTAAAGACACACACACACACACACACACACACACACACAAGCAATTAGAAGAGTAAGTATAAACTTTTATGAAAACATGTATAAAGAAGATATTTCTTTTTGTTAGAAAAGGGAAGTCAAGAAAAACTACAAAGAAGAAAAACATTTTAGATTGGCCATTCAGAAAGAGTAGGATGTTCAGGAATGGGGGACAGCATGAATAAAGGCATAGAGATATAAAACAAGTAGACATTTTAAATAACAACACAATGTATTGTGTGATTGGATTATAAATTGGATTATAAATTGGGTATGGATTATAAAGGTAAATGACAGAAAATAGACCTGGAAATTGGGGATAGTTAATAAAAGGCCCAGATGTCATATTAAGGAGTTTGGGGCACAGATGTACATCTCAGTAAAATAATGCTGTTGCTGATATGGAGGATGATTGAATTGATGTGAATCTGGAGAAAGGAATACAAGAATCTAGGTAAGACAGACCCATCATTCATTACTAGATGATGGTCAATATCTAGTGAGTCACTTCTACATCACATACTACAAATATAGCCTCAATATTTCAGAACTGAACTGAAGGTCAGAACTAGAATTATTACCCTGATGGTGGCTGGTGGCAACCTCAGAGAGAAGCTAATATTAGCCTCAAAACAATCAGAAAAGTTGGGTACAAAACTGCTCTTTACCCAATAGAGAAAGCTTTCTGTTGACCATCTATTACTCATATAAAGAATAAATATATAATCAACACTCTCCAGGCAAAGAAGGTTCATTTGTTTGTGAAGCAAAACCAGCTTTCTTGGATGGTTGTACTGTAAACAAGAGCCCCTTTTAACTACACGCTTAAGAGTCTGTTGAACCTGCCAAAGGGTGGGTCACCTTGGCTGGAGTAATAATGCAGACTGGCTCCTCCACAGGAAAATTAGGGATTTGTAAAAAACCGCCAAAGACCCTGAAAGCATTTGTGTGAGTGACCTACATATTTGCTGGAGTGACATTCTGGATGGAGACAGAGTTTTTTCTTTGCTCGCATTCTCACCCCACTCTCCCTACCTTGTGGAGACAACATTGGTCTCAATATCAGAGGCCTTTAAGTTAGTCTTACTTATACCTTTTCATCCCATTAGAGTTTTAGAAACTTGCTTCTCCTCTCAGGATTCCAGGGCCCTCATCTGAGAGTAAATTTTTTTTTTTTTTAATTTCTCTCAGCTGACTACATCTTGACCTTGGAGCAGAGAATATGATAACTACATTACTCAGTAGTTTTATTCAGCATGCTGATTCAGTGGTCTTTCAAATCCTTTCCACTAATTCGTGCAAAGGAAGCACAATTCTGAAAAATATGTGTCTGAAAAACATGCCTATTTACTTTCTAGCCTTTCAGGGGAATAATGATCTAAACATGGCCACTGATCTTCAGAGCACCAGGGAAAGAACAATAGTTCAAGGCCCAATTAGATGAAGATGAGTGCAACTCAGCTGACCCCAAAGGTCTGAGATCTTGAGTCCCAGTCACTCTCCCTGGCTTCTTCTACACTGTTCAAGGCAGAGGCTTCCTGTAGATTTTCTTCAGGGACAAATTAGGTGCTTGGCTACTACCTTGAACTATTTTTTTGTTTCTTGTTCTGTTTCTAACATCTGGTCCAATCAGATAATCTTCTCTCATTTGATGATGATGGGAGGCCTTACCCATCTTACATCTCAGAGGTTTGTGAGTGAATTCAAAGTGAGGTCTGTGCTTCTCTTTAAAGAAATAATTTGGAGCGCGTAATGTAAAGGTCTTTTCAAGATCCACGTTCTCACTCTCGCCAAGGGCTTTCATCTGTATGTTTGGGAGATGGAAAGCAATGTGGAAAATTTTGATAAAGGTCTTTTATTAACTGTGAAACTAGGGGTGAATTATTTACTTTACAAGATCTTCAATTTATCTGTAACTAAAATCAGAGACAAAGTGCTCACTTACAAAATTGTTACCATCATCACTTGAAGGATAAAATTTGTGTAAGAGCTCTTGAAGTAACAGAGGTGTTGAGTACACAGTAGTTCATGTTACTACGCTGCTCAGGATAATCTACCAAGAAAAAAGTGCTATCGCGTTTTAGTATTAATAGCAACTTCAAATTTGACAACTGAATTTTTGCAAGTCATTTTTCTTTCAGTTTTCTTTTGAAGACAAGGAATAACATTGTAGTGAATAGGTTATAGTAGGTGAGAACGGGGTGGAAGTGGGAGGTGGGATGGGGAGCCTACTTTCTTATTTACTCATCTCCTTATCTGACTACACTGTGACTGCTGTCATGCATCACAAACTTATGCTTTGTACCTTTCTCTTTCCATTAATCTCGTTTACAAAAAGATAACTTTGTTATTACGCTGTGTTCACACCTGAGTAGACAAACACGGCCGAAGAAAAACATGGGCTCACTTTATATTTACAACTCTCTTTAGATTTATAACACAAACCTCAGATGTAACCTCAGGGCTACTAAGTAATTCACTGAGGTCTCATGATTTAATATATTTTCCTCCCTTTAGACAGCTATTTAATATTTTTCCCATATCTGAACACCTTGCTTACCTTCTCACTGATAGCGTAGGACTTTGTTTACATATTCACCTGAAAAAAATAGAAGTGATTAGAACAGAGTTTCATCATCTCCCCTCCAGCAAACTGTAGCTGAGCTACATCAGAATTCATATTCTGTGCTGTACTTTCTGTTAAAATGATGAGCTATATCCCTTTTCCAAATTAAGATCAGAATTTTCACCTGTGTTCTGAAATCTACTTCTTGGCTGGGTGTAGTGGCTCATGCCTGTATTGCTATAACTTTGGGAGGCCGAGGTGGCTGGATCACTTGAGGTCAGGAGTTCGAGACCAGCCTGGCCAACATAGTGAAACCTCATCTCTACTAAAAATACAAAAATTAACCTGGCATGGTGGTATGTGCCAGTAGTCCCAGCCACTCAGGAGGCTGAGGCAGGAGAATTGCTTGAACCCTGGAGGCGAGGCTACAGTGACCTGAGATGGCACTACTGCACTCCAGCCTGGGCGACAGAGTAAGACTCTGTCTCAAAAAAAAAAAAAAGAAAGGAAAAAAGAAAGAAATCTACTTGTTATTATCTTCTTCAGGGCTTTATTCTTACATCATAAATGTTATACTTTCTCTAAAATAATTTCTATCAACGTAAATGTGCTGTAATATATTTTACCTTTAAAAAACCCTTATGGATTTGATGTTTTCTGCTCTTCAGAAAGTAGTCCATACATTCCATACATTCTACCTTCACCTTTTTCCTCCTGTTAACTCCAAACACACTCTAATCAGGAATGCCTTCCACTCTACACTGAATCCACTTGCCAAAGTTACCAACAAGCCTCATGAACCAAATCCAGTCATCAGTTCCCAGTCTTTATGTTATTTAACTTAGAAGCAGCATTACCAGAGTGCATTATTCCTGCTTTGATATGCTTCCTTTTTTGTTTTTCGTTTTCAATGCCTTGTCAGTTAGGCAAAAGATTATAAGTTCATAAGGGGCATCATTTCATAGTCGCTTTACATGTAAATTTCCATGGAGAAAGATCTTTCTCAAAAAAATTATTGACGTGGCTTTTTTTGTGAGTAAGCAGTGATATCCAATCTGTTTTCTGGGAAATAAACAAACTTCAAGAGAGTTGGGGCCGGGCATGGTGACTCACTTCTGTAATCTCAGCACTTTGGGAGGCCGAGGCGGGAGGATCACTTGAGGTCAGGAGTTTGAGATCAGCCTGGCCTGCATGGTGAAACCCCGTCGCTACTAAAAATAAAAATTAGCCAGGCGTGGTTGTGCACACCTGTAATCCCAGCTACTCGGGAGGCTGAGGCACAAGAATTGCTTGAACCCGGGAGGCAGAGATTACAGTGAGCCAAGATCATGGCACTGCACTCCAGCCTGAGGGACAGCGAGACTCCGTCTCAAAAAAAAAAAAAAAAAAAAAAAAAAAAATTAAGAGAACGGTACTGAGAAAAGTACCACGAGCGTCTATTTATTTATTTATTTATTTATTTATATATTTATTTATTTATTTTTTAGAGGGAGTCTTGCTCTGTTACTCAGGCTGGAGTGCAGTAGTGCTATCTCGGCTCATTACAACCTCCACCTCCTGGGTTCAAATGATTCTTCTGCCTCAGCCTCCTGAGTAGCTGGGACTACAGGCATGTGCCACCACACCCAGCTAATTTTTGTATTTTTAGTAGAGAGAGGGTTTTGCCATGTCGATCAGGCTTGTCTTGAACTCCTGGCCTCAAGTTATCCATCTGTCTCGACCTCCCAAAGTGTTGGGATTACAGGCAAGAGCCACTACACCTGGCCCATTGAAGTCTTTAATCCATCTTAAGTATATTTTTGTATATGGTGTAAAAAAGGGGCTTTTCTAGTTCTTTAAGATGCATCACTAAGTTATCAGTTGGAAGTTTTTCTACTTTTTTGATGTAGGTGCTTATGGCTATACATTTATCTCTTAGTATTGCTTTCACTGTATTCCATAGGTTTGGATATGTTGTAGTTCCATTTTCATTTGTTTCAATAAATTTTTAAATTTTCTTCTTAATTTCTTCATCGACCCACTGGTCATTCAGGAGCATATTGTTTAATTTCTGTGCATTTGTAGAGTTTCCAAAATTCCTCTTGTTTTATTCCATTGTAATCGTGGAAGATACTTGATATTATTTCAAGTTTTTTTTTATTTTTAAAGACTCATTTCGTGGCTTAACATATGGTCTTTCCTTTAGAGTAATCTACCTGCTGAGAAGAATGTGTATGCTGCAAGTATTGGATGATATGATCTATAAATATCTATTATATCCCATATTAGTCAGGGTTCTCTAGAGAAACAGAACTAATAGGATATATATATATATATATATATGAGTATATATGAGTTTATTAAGTGTTTTTTTTTTTTTTTTTTTTTTGGAGTCTTGTTCTATTGCCCAGGCTGGAGTGCAGTGGTGCAATCTTGGCTCACTGCAACCTCTACCTCCCAGGTTCAAGCCATTCTCCTGCCTCAGCCTCTCGAGTAGCTGAGATTACAGGCATGCACCACCACACCCGGCTAATTTTTGTATTTTTAGTACAGACAGGGTTTCACCATGTTGGCCAGGCTGCTCTTGAGCTCCTGACCTCAAGTAATCTGCCCGCCTCGGCCTCCCAAAGTGCTGGGATTACAGGCTTGAGCCACTCTGCCCAGCCTATTAAATACTAACTTACACGATCACAAGTTCCCACAATAGGTTGTCTGTAAGCTTGAGGAGCAAGGAGGGCCAGTCCAAGTCCCAAAACTGAAGATCTTGGAGTCTGATATTCAAGGGCAGGAAGCATCCAGCATGGGAGAAAGATGTAGGCTGGGAGGCTAGGCCTGTCTTGTCTTTTCACGTTTTTCTTCCTGCTTTATATTCAGTGGAAGCTGATTAGGTGATGTCCACCAGATTAAGGGCAGATCTGCCTTCCTCAGCCCACTGACTCAAAGGTTAATCTCTTTTGGCAACACCCACACAGACAGGCCCAGAATTAATACTCTGTATCTTTCAATCCAATCAAGTTGACACTCAGTATTAACCATCACAGGTCCATTTGGTTTATAGTGCAGATTAAGTCTGATGTTTCTTCGATGATTTTCTGGCTAGATTATCTGTTTAATGCTCAAAGTGGGATGTTGAAGTCTCCAGCTATTATTGCATTGGGGTATATCTCTCTTTAGCTCTAATAGTATTTGCTTTATATATCTGGATGCTCCAGTGTTGAGTGCATATATTTTTATAATTGTTATATCCTGTGGCTAAGTTGACCCATTTGTTATTATATAATGACTTTCTTTTTTTTTTTAATAGCTTTTGTTTTCACATCTATTTTGTCTAACTATAGCTACTCCTGGTCTTTCTTGATTTCTATTTGCATGGAATATTTTTTTCCAACTCTTTATTTTCAGTCTATATGTGTCTTTATAGGTAGGGAGTGTTTCTTGTAGGCCACAGATTATTATTCTTTAAATCCATTCAGCCACTCTATGCCTTTTAATTGGAGAGTTTATTCCATTTATATTCAATGCTATTATTGATAATTAAGGACCCCTGACATTTTGTTATTTTTCTTACTGTTTCATGGCCTTTTCTTCCTTTGTTCTTTTTGTCCTGTCTTCCTTTTAGTGAAGATGATTTTCTCAGTAGGTTTGTTTTAATTTCTTGCCTTTTATTTTCTGTGTGTTTGGTTTTTCTTTTGATTTGTGGTTATCATGAGGCTTGCAAATAATATCTTATAACTCATTATATTAAAGTGAAGAAAACCTAGCACTGATTACATAAGCAAACAACTAGCAAACACTCAAAGAGAAAACTAATAAAAACTCTACACTTTAAAAATATGGACTGCTTCACATAATTGCATGTTCTTCTTTGACGGGGTCATGGTAATCATCTCTGTATGATTCTACTTTTATTATATGTGGTGCCAATGTAAACACTCAATTATTTATGTAAGTAAATTAAATTCTCCAATCAAAAGGCCTAGGGTGGCTGAATGGATTAAACAGCAATTTACAACAATGTAATTCCTGCAAGAGACTCATTTTAGCCTCAAGGAAAAACAAGGCCTGAAAGTGAAGGGATGGCATAAGATATTCCATGCAAATGACAACCAAAAGAGAGCAGAAATGGCTGTACTTACAGTAGACAAAATAGACTTTCAGTCAAAACAGATGAAGAAAGTCACTATATAAAGAGGTCAATTCATCAAGAGTGTATAACTATTATAAATATATAAGCATCCAACTTCAGAGCACCTACATACGTAAATCAAATTTAACAGAACTTAAGGGAGAAGTAGATAGCAATACAATAGTAGAAGACTTCAGTACCCCGCTGTCAACAATGGATAAGTTATTCACTCAGAAAATCAGCAAGGAAACAGCAGACTCGAATACCACAATAGATCAAATATCCTAGCTGATAAATAAAAAACATTACATCCAATAGCAGCAGAGTAAACATTCTTCTCAAGCTTACATGGAACATTCTCCAGGATAGATAATATGTTAGGCTACAAAACAAGTCTTAACAAATTTAGGAAGATTGAAATCATATCAAGTATCTTTTCCAACCACAATGTTATGAAACTAAAAATCAATAACAGGAGGAACTTTGGAAAATTAAAACATACGTGGAAATTAAACGTACTCCTCAATAACCAAATTACTTTTTCTGGTCAGAGAAGAAATCAAAAGACAATGAAAATAGACTTACAACATATCAAAACTTATGGAATGCAGCAAAAAGCTTCATTCTCTATGGGGGAAATTTACAGTGATAAATGCCTACGTCATGAAAAAGAAAGGTAGAAAGAAAGAAAGGTAGAAAGAAAGAAAGGAACAACCTTACTTTATACCTCAAGAAAATAGAAAAATAGAGAAAATATGAATCTAAAATTGACAAGAAGAAGGAAGTAAAAATTAGAGCAGAAATAAATGAAACAGAGATTAGAAAACAATTTAGTCTCCAGAAACACTCAAGCTGGTGGGCAGTGAGGGTGTTAATTATAATTTGGATATAAAACCATTTTCCTAGCCCACCTTAGAGAAGACTGTTGCCACACGAGTTGAAATGGTTCCAATAGCCTCCCTTGCAAGACACTTCAGATTCAAAGAATTTCCTTTGTAAAAACAGCAAGGGAGGTGTCACAGTTTCCCATTTAGAGCAACAACTTTAAGTTCTCGCCATGGAAAATTCAGAGAAGACAGAAGTGGTTCTCTTTGCTTGTGGTTCCTTTAATTCTATCACCAACAGGCACCTCAGGTTGTTTGAGCTGGCCAAGGATTACATGAATGGAACAGGAAGACATAGAGTTGTCGAAGGCGTAATCTCTCTTGTTGGCGATGCATACAAGAAGAATGGACTCATTCCTACCCATCACCGGGTCATCATGGCAGAACTTGCCACCCAGAATTCCAAATGGGTAGAAGTTGATACATGGGAAAGTCTTCAGAAGGAGTGGATAGAGACTGTTAAAGTGCTAAGGCACCATCAAGAGAAACTGAAGGACAGTAACTGTGATCACCAGCAGAACTCACCTACACTAGGAAGGCCTGGATAAAAGAGGAAGTGGACTGAGCAAAGACAAGATTCTGATCAAAAGGAATCCCCTAGAGCCAAAATGAAATGTGTGCCAAAGGTCCATCTGCTGTGTGGGGGTAGATATACTGGAGTCTTTGGTGTTCTCAGTTTGTGGAAGAGTGAAGATACCATCCAAATCGTGGCAGATTATGAGCTCATATGTATTACTTGATATATATTATGGAAAATTCAGATTAAATTGGAAATGATGCTCAGAAATTCATATACGAATCTGATGTGTTGTGGAAACACCAGAGCAACATTCACATGGTGAATGAATGGATGACTAATGAGATCTCATTCACAAAAATCTGGAGAATCCTCAGAAGGGACCAGAGCATTTGCTATTTGGCACCAGATCTTGTCCAATAATACATTGAAAAGCATAATTCATACAGCTCCGACAGCGAAGACAGGAATGTTGGGATTATCCTGCCCCTTTGCAGAGAAACACTGCAGAAGCTAAGGCACAGGAATTCTGCAACATGATGTTTTGGACTTCCCTTTTGGGGATTTGAAACAATCTGGGTGTTAGTAATGAGGGAAAGAAATTGTGATTCTGTTGCATAAAATAAAGCTTAAAAGTTTAGTAAAAATCAGTGGTAGGTTAAAATCAGGATTTACTTTTATTAGAAGTTGCTAAGATGAATGTTTTCCATATGTTTTGGTTTTTTTAGAATGTACAAATCTCTTTATCTTTAAACCAAGAGATTAGCAGCACAGTAAAACCAGAAGAATTTTCAGTGAAACTAGCCACAAATAAGAAGTAAAAAAGTACATTCAACTCTACCACATAAAAGAAACAGAGCATGAAAAGCAAAAGTTCATTTAAAATTCTAACTTTGGTTATGAAGGGAATTGACATTTTATGGATGCCTGTTGCTGGCTAATCAGGAGTCAGGGTAGACAAAGGAAGGAACTCTTACGGTGGTGATCTTGTAAAATGCACCATTGATAAATCATCTCCAGTTATGCAAAATAATGATTGTGAATTTGCCTGGCAGAAACATTGCACCAATAGTTAGTTTTCTATGGCACACATCAGAATGGCTGAATAAACTTTGGCAAGACTTATCTGCCTAGAGCTCCACCTTTGGAGCTAGGGAGTGAGGTCCAAGCCCGTGTATGTTTAGAAAGGTGTGCAGGTATTTCTGATGCCCACCAAAGGTAGAGAATTGCTGTTTTACAGGTTACACACGTTCACTTAGCCTTTTGTGAATCATACCCTAGCCCGGGCCGTCTGCCACCTCTTTATCTTCAGGAACAACTTCAGAGATAACATCATGCTGCTTTGAAATGAGAAAACCACAGATAATGAGGGGTCTCATTCAAGAAATTTATAAGTCTGAATGCTCTCAGCCTTTATTGATAGTTTAATCAAAAGATCTGAGTGGGACACAGTGGCACATGCTCTGTAATCCCATCTACTTGGGATGCTGTGGCAGGAGGGTCGCTTGAGCCCAGGACTTTGAGACCAGCTTGGGAGAAACAAGGAGAGCTCATCTTAAAAAAAAAAACTCTGGAGTTTCTGAAGAGCCCTGCTCTTTGTTCCAGCCCACTGTGAATCTGCCATTTGTGGATTTAAGCAGAAAAGGGGTCTGTTTTCTTATACTTTTCCTCTTCTTGTCCTTTTGTATGAAGTTTAACTAAAAGTGGTACTCTCAAATAATTAGTCATAGCTTTACAATAAAAACTGGTTAAAATTTTGTGGAAGTTCTACCAACTGGTAAAATGAAAGACTAGAAATAGCTGTTCGTAAAATAGTTTTAGGGTTTGTGAAAATAGTTCTGTGATAGAAACTGGACTGAAATTAAATTTCTAATGAAAATAGAATAGTTTGCTTTTTTGTAATTTCAATTTCATATCTATACCACCCCAGATGAAGGGTTTGAATTGCAGAATAAAAAACATACTTAGAATTGTGCAATTCCATAGTCAGACCTGAATCTACAGTTTAAAAAAGGAAAATGTTAAATAAGGTTAAGCAAATGTTTATGCTACAGCTGCCAGCTTAATCTTACTAAAGCCATTGGGCCAACTCCCAAAGACAGGGAAGGCGAAAAGCCTCACACCTAGCAGGTTTCATTATCCATCTGCCCAGTGAATGAAAGATTGGAATCTCAAATCCTAGAGATGCGAGTCATTTTTCTACTCTTTAGCTTTTTGGAGTTTAATAGTTGAAGCAGCACTGAAAAATAACGATTGAGCAAGATGAAGCTATCATAACTGAGCTTTATTTTCTTCTGGGCAACTTCTAGTTCATCTGAAACTTCTTTCATACTGTCATGCCTTCCTACTTAGAAGTGCCCGGGCCCTGCTCACCTGTGACACTACTGACCTCAGAACCTCACTGGATGAGGCACGTGCAGGAGGCCTGGAAATGGAGCAACAACTTTTTACAAAGAACAAGTTACTTGTTTTTTTCTCCCAGTTCTGATGATGCTGCTGATGCTGCCACATAATAGTATAATTTTCGGTGTCCTCCTGAACAGAACTTCCCCTTTGAAAATGGAAATAAGAACAATGAACTTCGCAGGAGAATAAATATTAATGACTGTTGTGAACTTTCTTTAAGGAAGAAGAAAATATGCCATTGCTTATTCCCTGCTTCATCATCTCTGTAATTTGCTTTTGTAATGTGAATTTAGAGGAAATATGTGATGCCGGTATTGTGTTTTGTTTGTTTGTTTGATGCTGGGGGCTTTATTTGTTGTATACTTTACTCCGTATATTGTGTAATTCAAATGCAACAAACAAACATGCAGGAAAAGTCCTTTATTGGCATCTTCAAAAACAATTTAAAAATCAACAAAACTGAGTTGGTTTCTTTGGAAATAAACAAAATTATCAAACCTTTAGCTAGACTAACCAAGAAAGAAGAGAGAAGCCTCGAATAAATGAAACTGAAAATGAAAGAGAAGATGATACAACTGATACCTCAGAAGCACAAAGGATCATAAGTGACTATTGTGAAGAATTATACTCCTAGTTTCTAGAGAGCAAAGTATCAGTTATGTCTTTATTAACTAGGACTAAATGTTCAATTACCTCATATGGTAATATACTTGAAAGAAGGATCATTGTGTGTTAATTGTTCTTGGCCAGAATATCAGGTGATGGAGAATGGTAATATCGTCTTAAGAGAGTTGACGGCAGTAAGAAAAACATATTAACAAATGTTATTAATATAGCATTATAATTTTTGATTTTACTACCATTTATAGTTTCAATGGCTGTCATTTTAAAATGTTTTTATCTCTACACCTGAGGCAGCATATGTATTTTGGAAAGCAGAATACCATGCTTAGAAGTTAATAATGCAAAATTAGTCACTTATTAGCTCAGTGACATCTGATGAGTCAATTAACCTCATTGTGCCTTGGTTTTCTCATGCATAAAGGGAAAAATAATAATAGCGCCTTTATCTTATGGAGATAATGTAATGTTTTATGGAGTTAACACCAATAAAAATCTTAGACACGTGCCTGGCATATAATAAATGTTACATATACATTAGTTCTAATTATTTGTAGAGAGAACGTTAATCTTCTGGTCTTAGCTCTGTTACTCTCTGATTATCTGTAATCTTGGGCAATATATTTTGATCTCTGAGCAGCCTCCATTTTCTTCTGTAATATGTGCATAATATTTCTTTATAATGTTTTAATGAGAAAACAGATACAAAACTATACATAGTCTGGGCACGGTGGCTTATACCTGTAATCCCAGCACTTTGGGAGGCCGAGGCGAGCAGATCACGAGGTCAGGAGATTGAGACCATCCTGGCTAACACGGTGAAACCTTGTCACTATTAAAAACTACAAAAAAAAAACAAAAAAAATTAGCCAGCGTGGTGGCGGGTGCCTGTAGTCCCAGCTACTTGGGAGGCTGAGGCAGGAGAATGGCATGAACCCGGGAGGCGGAGCTTGCAGTAAGCCAAGATTGCACCACTGCACTCCAGCCTGGGCGACAGAGCAAGACTCCTTCTCAAAACAAAAACAAAAACAACAAAAAACTATACGTAAAAAATTCCACATCACTTAAAAATTTATTTATTGCATAGTATAAAAAGAGTATGTGATCTCTGGTTCCATCCATGTTGTTTCATATGACTGGATCTCATTCTTTTTTATGGCTAAATAGTACTCCATTGTGTATATGTAACACATTTTCTTTTTTTTTTTTTTTTTTTTTTTTGAGACGGAGTCTCGCTCTCTCACCCAGGCTGGAGTGCAGTGGCGCGATCTCGGCTCACTGCAAGCTCCGCCTCCCGGGTTCACACCATTCTCCTGCCTCAGCCTCTCCGAGTAGCTGGGACTACAGGCGCCCGCCACCACGCCCGGCTAATTTTTTTTTTTGTATTTTTAGTAGAGACAGGGTTTCACCGTGGTCTCGATCTCCTGACCTCATGATCCGCCCGCCTCGGCCTCCCAAAGTGCTGGGATTACAAGCGTGAGCCACTGCGCCCGGCCTAACACATTTTCTTTATCCAGTCATTTGTTGATGGACACATAGGTTGCTTCCAAATCTTGATTATTGTAAACAGTGCTACAACAAACCTAAGAATGCAGTTATGTCTTTGATATACTGATACTGATTTCCTTTCTTTTGAGTATATATATATATATATACCTAGCAGTGGGATTGCTGGATCATATTTATGTTAAATGAAATAGGCCAGGCACAGAAAGGCAAACACTTCATGTTCTCACTTATTTGTAGGAGCTAAAAATCAAAACAATTGAACTCATGGACATAGAGAGTGGAAGGATGATTATCAGAGGCTGGGAAAGGTAGTGAGGGTGTGGGGGAGGTGGGAATGGTTAATGAATAAAACAAAAATAGAAAGAATGAATAAGACCTAGTATTTGATAGCACAACAGGCTGACTATAGTCAATAATAACTTAATTGTATGTTTCTAAGAGTGTAATTGTATTGTTTGTAACTCAAAGGATAAATGCTTGAGGGGATGGCTACCCCATTCTCCATGCTGTGCGATTTCACATTGCATACCTGTATCAAAACATCTCATGTACCCCATAAATATATATACATCTACTATGTATCTACAAAAATTAAAAAAAATTAAAAAGAATGAAAATTATGGAGAAGAACAACAAAAAGAACCATCTAACATATAGAGAACAGGCCGAATATGATATAGTCTTGATTGATAATTTGAGATAGTTTTGTTCCATTCTACCAACCATTTTTTGCTTCCTTCCTTCTTTCTTTCTTCTCTTCCTTCTGCCATCCCTCTCTTGTTTCTCTCCTTCCTCTTTTCTTCCTCAGTATATTCAATAATTTGTCACACATATGCTGAGAAACTATACTCTAACAGACCCAATGCTGACTACAAAAGCATTCTCCACCTGTGGGAGAGTTCAGGCAGAGAGTAAAGAACCAGGCACACCGAACATCCATGGATGAATGGGTAACACAGCTAATTTAATCTTCAGATTTGAAGTTCCACAAATTAGTGACCTCAGGATAATTTGTGTGGCTTTTAAAAAAATACAAATTTCTAGACCCTACTTCTTGATTCTACCAATAGGAATTTTGAAAATGAGGGAAGGGAGTTGCAGAGAGAAATGGTCTATATTTTCTAACATTTCACCAAAGAATTCTGATGCAGCAGGTCCACAGACATTGGCCAGTTTGAAAATCTATTGAAATATCTTATAGTTCATTCCAATATAGGTATATAATTAATCATTTTTAAAAGATAATTTTACATAAACCAAAACATATTGTCATTGTTGCTTTCTTAATTTCAGCAGGTGGGTATTGTGATATAGGTTCCCTTCATGATTTTCCAAATACAATATCATCACTCAAAATGTAGCAATACTAATCACAATAGTAGAAAAAGAAACACATTCCAACACCTTCTATACATAGATGTAGAATTTTTGTCCAGCGATATCAATCACCTTGTTCCACAAATCTAAATTTGAGATAAATCCTCTTTTTTCGCTTAGGTGGTTTTGTTTCATTGTTATTCCACATCTGAATTAATCCAAACTGTTGATAACAAAGGAAAGAGGTGAAGAAATATAACTTGATTAGCCTAAACCCAATTCCTACTATGAAAAAGAGCATGTAGCCAGCCTGTGAGCAATGGCGAGTAACATCATCATTACTAACAAATATGAGCCATTTTTAGGTATTCTAATCTTGGGCTTCAAAGTCTAAAACATTAAAAAATAAAAGAATAAAACCTTTTTGTTTAAAGCAATGCTGGTTTTCTAATGGCTCAAAAGTCAATCATTTGCTCATGTCTAGTAAAAATGAGGATTACATGTTATCTGTTTTAGAACCAGAAAACAAGATTATATTGGAATGCAGATTGTTGGAAATGAGGCATTTTTGATGTATCTGTTTAATTCTCTCATTCAACATATGTCTAACCTGTGTGATTTTTCTGTTAAATAATATCTAGGCCAACTAGAAATCTACACAATATTTCTAGTCAGGATTATTTTCTATGGATTTCAGAGCAAGTACCAAAAATGTACAAATATCTAAAATTTATTTTTCATTTCTTGAATGCTAAAGCATGTGAGCATCTTTGTCTATTATATTTAGTCAAGAATATCTTTCCACTATTTCTGCACTAAACATTAATGAGTAGATTCCTTTGGAAATTTGGCATTTTGTCCTGAACTAGAATTAGAAAAAGTTTTCTCCTCAAACAACTGGAAACAGCGTGTGTTCTGTTTATTGCTTCACATCAAAGCCAGCCTTATAATTCCTTTCTGATTTTGTCTGGATAAGTTCAAATTAGCTACTACATGACTAGCCCAGACAGCCTTTCATAATCAAAATTGGTTGGCAAATGGTAAGACCTTTGGCTAAAACTGTGTTTTCCTGTGCTGTTATTAATTGTCTAGCTTAGAGGAAACTGAGAGTTGTACAATTGCTTGTTTTCTAATGAAGTTTCTTAAAATCATAAAATGGTAGAGTATAGTAGAACAACCAAAAAAAAAGGCTCTCTGAGGATAAATTTCATCCTGTGTTTCTGTGGAAATAACTAGATTTTGGTTGTATTTTTCCCCAATCTGTGAGACATGAATGCTTTTGGAAAAAAAATAAAATAATGAGTTATTAGATTAAAATATACTAAAAATTAAGCCCCATGTTTTATTAAATTCAGCAGAAATAAAATTACTCCGTCAGAATGCTGTGAAAGGTTTTTCAACATTTGCACTCACTTTCTGTACTCATTTAATCTCATATCAGTAACAAAAATTTTCAAAACTGGCATCATTCTGCGGGTCATATGTTGAATAGTAGTAATACAGTTGGTTTCCCTCATTTAATATATGGTGTCCCTGAGACTCCTGGAGGACTAATGTTTCCCTCAAAATTGCAGAGACGATTGCTGGCAGAAGTAGGGCGTGATTTTATGACCTTCAATGCATAGGCCAAAGTACTTTGTGGTAGAGCAGGCTGCCTCAACTACTAACTCTTAATGAAGATGTAAGGACAGCCTAGAAGACTCAAATTCAGGCACCTGTGCAAGTCACTGCCAGAGTTCAAATTGGTTTTCACTCTTGTGTAAATTCCAAAACATGTAGGTGTTGAGTTCCTGGACACTTCCCTCAGAAAATTTGACAGACAAAAAAGTACTTTGAGCATTTTTAATACAAATTTTATACTTTTATTTAAAAATTAGAAGCATTAACTCTGTAAAATAATTAATATGGATGCCTGTATAATCATTTTAAATTTTGACTTTGCCTGGGAATTCAAAGCATAGCAAGTCCATGTGATTTATGCATTTCTTTTTCCTTTTTCTTTCCTTTTTTCTTTCTTTCTTCCTTTCTTTCTTTCTCTCTTTCTTTCTTTTTTCTTTCTTTCTTTTTTCTTTCTTTCTCTTTCTTTTTCCCTTCCTTCCTTCATTCCTTCCTTCCCTCCTTCCTTCCCTCCCTCCCTTCTTTATTTTTCTCTCTCTTTTCTTTCTCTCTTTCTTTTTCTTTCTTTCTTTCTTTCTTTCTTTCTTTCTTTCTTTCTTTCTTTCTTTTCTTTCTTTTCTTTCTTTCTCTCTCTCTCTCTCTCTCTCTTCCTTCCTTCCCTCCCTCCCTCCTTCCTTTCTCTCTCTTTCTTCCTTTTTTTTTGATGGAGTCTCACTCTGTCACCCAGACTACAGTGCAGTAGCACGATCTCAGCTCACTGCAACCTCTGCCTCGTGGGCTCAAGAGATTCTCCTGCCTCAGCCTCTCGAGTAGTGCACATCACCATGCCCTGCTGATTTTTGTATTTTTGTAGAGACAGGGTTTTTCCATGTTGCCAGGCTGGTCTCAAACTCCTGACCTCAGGTGATCCACCCACTTTGGACTCCTAAAGTGCTAGGATTATAGGCATGAGACTGTGCCCAGAACTTTCTTTTAAAGAAAATTTCTGGACACAGACTGATATTCAAACTGACAGCACTGGTTTTGCCTTTTTAATTAAATCTTCCCTGGGAAATAGACTATCTGACACTGTTAATTTTTATAAATGTCATTAAATATCAGAAGATTTTTGAAAAATGAAACAGCTCCACAGACAAGTCTGCATGCAGAAAATATCTAAACTCTTAGATTACCCAGTCAAGCTCTACTTCTTGACCTGCATGTTACCGATTGTTAAATTAGAAAAATGAAGTTAATTATATTGTATACATTCTAGCATACACTCATTAAAGTATATATACTATAAGTATTTAGTCAGTTTCTAAATTACCAATACATTGATATATTAATGATCTAAATGTCAGTTTCTGAGTAGTATATTTCTAACTTACTTTGTAATTTTCCAAAGGAAAAAAATTCTATAAATGATTTCAAAGTACCCAAGCTATTAAATAGACATAATATATATATATAAAAAAGATACCTCAATTATAATACATAGAGCATGATAGAAACTTACCGTCATGCTTAGCAGTGTGTGAATTTTTACAATGTGCACAGAATTCCAGGAAAGCAAAGATAAGTCTGACTCATTCTTAATTGAACCAGGGATTACTTCACCTCAATGGGCAATGCCTTTCTGTTAAAGTAGAATGAATTCTCTTTCATTTCTATAACAATAGCAAATCCTATCACTTTGAAGGCTGTAGAGGGCAAATAGATGGATATCTTAAGCACACTAGGCTTCAGACCAATTAGTTGTAGTCATTTAATAATTATTCAAAGGCCTGTTAATCCCAAAGTCTGTGCTCTTGTCACCAAGAAACACCAGAAAAACAGTTTTTTAATAGTTGAGTTAATAAGGAATAATTTCAAATCACTTATCTTCTTTCAGTAATTTCAAATACACAGTAGTCAATAAGAAGTTAGAATAAATAGTGGCCCACTGGAAAAAGTCAAGATAGTGGACACTAAGAACCTGATCAAGAGCTTAAAGAAACCAACAAGGGTAGAATCAAAAAATTCCATAAGAAAATCCTAGTTGATTAACTTATTTTGTTGATTTGCAAGGGCTATTGTTATTGATACTTCTCCCTCAATATGATAAACGGTCTATAGAATGGTATCAACTTGTCAGCAGACCAGTGCAGATTTACCATGGAGCTGATGGACGTAAATTTCTACAGACTCTTCCCGAAGGCCTGGGAGGATCCCTTTTCCAACTGTGTGGTCCTATGTTGTTATAAAGTTTACAAAACATTCTTATCCTTTAAACTTCCTTTTTGTTACTCTTCTATTAATGAAGTGTGCCCATGGAGTGGCCATAGGGAAAATGAGTTGGGAACACATTTAGTTTGAGTTCACTGCAATATGTTTATGTGGCTTGCATTTACTGAATATGAAAGTATTTGAGTGCTATACATTAGTAGCAATGAGCACGCAGATCTAGCACACAAACCATCTCTGCCTAAAGGAATCAGGGCTTTTGGGACTTATGGATGGTACCAGGGTTGGGGCAGATATAAAGTAAGCCTGCTGAATAACTTGTTAATCAAGAACATAAAGTGCTCAGAAATATAAGAACATGTACAGAGACTCGGGAGCCAGCTTGAAGGGGCTCCCAATGGCCATGTATGAGACAGTTTGATGACCAAAAAATTAGATACAGTAATGAATTATAAATTATTGAATGAATAGAAATTTATGAATCCACATGATAATAAATGAATAAACTAGTAAGTAACTGGAGGAAAAGAAAACACGCGCAATAATGTGGCGAATGGATTAAAATATTAGCTATAGGCAAATCTGCCTAAAGCTCTATACAGTTATTCTTTCACTGTGTTTATTTTCAAAAACTCTTGTAAGTTTGAGGTTATTTTCAAATTTTTTTTTAAGTAGGTTATTGCTAATTTCTCCTGTGCAGGAATGATTTTCAGGAATACTCCTATGGCCACTGTATCCACTTATCCAGTGATGTGACCTCGAGATGCAGAGCCAGAGGTCATAGTGTGATAAAAATGGGTCCTGTATGACTCAGCACACAAAATATAGGCTAGTAGAAAGAAAAAAAAAACCACAGTTTAAAATGCATTAATTTAGAAGATAATGTGTAGGAACTTTTTCTAACTATCAGCTGTAATAACTGACATTTAAGTTCTTATTAGCTCCTAATCCAGAAGAAGATCTCTTCTCATAGAAATATAATTGGTATTATGGGGTATGCAATTATAAACATAATCTTTATTTCAAAATTTGGTTAGAAACTATGCAAAATAGAATGTATTGTAATATCTGTGTTTGATGGGGCCAACTGTGAAGTAATGCTATAATAATGAGTACATCTGTGAGTGAAAATTTGTATCTTATACATCCCAACATATGGGATCATGTCTGCACATATCTGCTTTTACCTTGCCCTGACAAGTCTGGAGCTTTCAGATAAAACAGCATGCAAAATTGCTTTTGACACAGCAAAATGGTCTGAAGAAAAAAAGTGTTCCTACATTTTCTATCAATGATTCAATTCATGTAATTACTTGATCATACAATTAGGTAACCCAGTACACCATGTCAGACAATTTCAAAAGCATTTGAATTGTTCCTGTCTATGGCATATCGAATAGTGAGTTATAAAGTTGAAAGAAACTCTTTTAAACTCAAGAATGAAAAAACTTTGATCAATCACGCTAAAGCAAATATTGAATTATCCTTATATTGTATGTAGAATACAATATCACAACATTATTATCTTATGAAGAGAGTCAAACTATATGGAGCCGAAAGTATAGGAAAAAAAGATTATAGAGTATCAGATAGTTAAGTAATGAGAAATCTTATGTAATTTTCTGCATTTTTTTTTTTTTTTTTTTTTTACATTTGTGCTGTTTGTCAGCTTTAAAAAAATTGGCCAGGCATGGTAATCCCAGCACTTTAGGAGGCTGGGATTGGAGGATCACCTGTGTCCAGGAGTTTGAGACCAGCCTGGGCAATGTAGTAAAACCTCTCATCTACAAAAAATAAATAAAATTAGCTGGGTATGGTGGCGCACATCTGTAGTCCCAGCTATTTGGGAGGCGGAGGTGGGAGGATTGCTTGAGCTTGGGAGTTTGAGGCTGTCATGAGCCGAGATCTCACCACTGTACCCTAGCCTGGGTGGCAGAGAGAGACTCTATCTCAAAATAAATAAATAAATATTTGGTAACTAGTAATTATTTCCTGATTCTAATAAATATTGTTTTCCTCTATCAGCAGACATATAATGTCTCCTTGTGACTCTTTGTGATATTAACAGTCATTAATGATCAATGCCTGGGTCCTTTAATTTATTAGAGGGTGAAAGATTGGAAGATTTTAATTCACTTACACCTTAATATAATAGTACAAATGCTTCCATAAAGAAAAACTTCCCTCTAGCTATGGTTACACAGTAGTATACTTTTCAAGGGAAAAGTATGAGGGGTAATGAAGCCCATTTCATAATGATAAAGGGTTCAATTAATCAAGAGGGCATAACAATGCTATTAATGTATACACCTAACAAGAGTTTCAAAATAAAAAAAAAAACCTAAGAAATGCAGATACAAATGCAAGTAGAAATAGACAAACTCACAATTAGCTGGAAATTTTAACAACCCTCTCAATAATTGACCAAACAAGTAGACAGAAAATCAGTGACTATACAAAAGACTTGAACAATACTAATAACCAAAGTGAACCAATTGACATTTATATAACACTGTACTTAATGAGGAGAGAATGCACATTCTTTCTAAGTGTATACAGAAAATTTACCCAGATATACCATATTCTGTGCCATACAGCAAGTCTCAACAAATTTTAAAGGATTTAATTGTACAGTGTATGTTATGTGACCACAGTGGGCTTAAATTAGATATTAGTCAGTGACAGACATCTGAAAAAGTCCCTCATATTTGGAAACTAAATGATACACTTCTGAATAGGCTATGAGTCAAAGGAAATTTCAAAAAGTAAAGTAGACAGTATTTTGAACTAACTAAAATAAATACATAGTCAAAATTAGTAGGATGCCACATAAGCAATCTTTAAAGGGAATTTTATAGCACTAAACCTACATTAGAAAAGTCTTAAATCAATGACTTCCACTTTAACCCTTAGAAACTAAAATTAAGTACAGTACTTTTAACCCAAATTGAGCAGAAAAGATAAAATAATAAAGAGAACAGAAATTAATGAAATAAAAAGCACTTACAACTGTAATGAAAGTTAATGAAAGCAAAACTATTTATTTTAGATGATTAATAAAATTTATAAACATCTAGCCTGACTGATCAGAGAGAAAAAAAAGATGATGAACAAAATTACCAGTATTAGTGGGGAGAGAGATGATATCACTACAGATTTTACAAAGAATAAAAGAATGAAAAGAGAATGTATAACTCTACAATACCTTAGTTAACATAGTTGAAACAGAAAAATCCCTTGAGGATAGAATTATCCTGATACCAGATCTTGACAAGAACAATACAAGAAAAAATATATCTATTTGGCCGGGCACGGTGGCTCAAGCCTGTAATCCCAGCACTTTGGGAGGCCGAGGCGGGCGGATCACGAGGTCAGGAGATCGAGACCATCCTGGCTTACACGGTGAAACCCTGTCTCTACTAAAAATACAAAAAATTAGCCGGGCGTGGTGGTGGGCGCCTGTAGTCCCAGCTACTCGGGAGGCTGAGGCAGGAGAATGGCATGAACCCGGGAGGCGGAGCTTGCAGTGAGCCCAGATCGCGCCACTGCACTCCAGCCTGGGGGACGGAGCGAGACTCCGTCTCAAAAAAAAAAAAAAAAAAAAAATATATATATATATATATATATTATATACACATTTAAATTTATTTATTTTAAGGTAAAACACCTCATGAGTTCATGTTCATACTTCCAAAATAAAATTCAGAGCTATAGGTTGGGCGTGGTGGCTCACGCCTGTAATCCCAGCACCTTGGGAGGCTGAGGCAGGCAGGTCACCTGAGGCAGGCAGGTCACCTGAGGTCAGTAGTTCAAGACAAGCCTGGCCAACATGGTGAAACCTCTCCTCTACAAAAATACAAAAATTAGCCGGGCATGGTGGTGGGCGCCTGTAATCACAGCTACTTGGGAGGCTGAGGCGGGAGAATTGCTTGAATCCTGGAGGCAGAGGTTGCAGTGAGCCGAGATGGTGTCACTGCATGCCAGCCTGGGTGACAGAACGAGACTCCATCTCAAAAAATATATATAAAAAAAAGTAAAAATAAAAAAGTACATAAAAATAAAGAAATAAAATTCAGAAATATGGGATTTTTAACTATTCCCTTTTAACATCTTTATCTTCTTTAACATGTCAAATATCTTGGTTCTCAGAACAATGAAGATATGTAATTAGAATGTCACACCATTATGCCTTTGTTTTGTTCTATATTATACATTTTATTGTCTCAGAAAGCAATACTAACCTTATCCCTGATATGATAATTGAAAATATTTAAATATTTTAGTATGTTATTTCTCTGTCTCTCCCAGATAATGCAGTAAATTTGTTCTCTCCATGGAAAAATTAAAACACCCACATTTTTCTGACCTGAAATAAAATGTAAGGTTTAAGCTGACACCCATGTGATATAAGAAAGATACTAGACTTTATAATTAGACACACTGTGATTGAATTTCTGCACTACCATTTCTAAGTTTTTGCATTTGAACAAGGTCATTTATCTCTTTTTTTTTTTTTTTTTTTTTTTTTTGAGATGGAGTCTCCCTCTGTTGCCCAGGCTGGAGTGCAGTGGCATGATCTCGGCTCACAGCAAGCTCCGCCTCCCGGGTTCACGCCATTCTCCTGCCTCTGCCTCCCGAGTAGCGGGGACTACAGGCGCCTGCCACCACGCCTGGCTAATTTTTTGTATTTTTAGTTAGAGATGGGGTTTCACCGTGTTAACCAGGATGGTCTGGATCTCCTGACCTCGTGATCTGCCCGTCTTGGCCTCCCAAAGTGCTGGGATTACAGGCGTGAGCCACCTCACCCGGCTGGTCATTTATTTCTTGAAACTGTTTTCTTCATCCGTGGAATGGAGATCATCTCTACATTTCATAACTGTTAAGTATTAACATTCATGTGTTACACTTAAGGTGTCTAGCATATGGTAAGAGCTCAATAAATAAAAGTTATTGTATCTGAAGGAAACATAAAGATAGACATGATGGCCTGAAATCGCCTTGGATATGTTACTGAGAAGTATCTTTCACATTCCTACCCTACAATGTGGCTGTAAGTGTAGGCAGGAATGACTCAGGTGAACATTTATTATTCTTAGTATATGTTTACACACATGACTATGTCAGAAATCCTGAGTACTTTCACAAACATTTACTCTCTAAATGCTAGCAGTGAATCAGTAAGGTATTAATGTTTTCTTTTACATTTGAAGAAATTAACTCAGAGAGTTAAAGTGGCTTTGAGGTCACAGTAATACAGAGATTCTTGCCCGGAGAAAAGAAAGGACACTGAATTATAATGCCAAAGTGACCAACATCGTGACTTTGGAATTATAACTCAGTGTTCTGTCTTGTCTCCGGCACAAGAAGCTCTATATTACTGTGAAGCATGTATATAACCAAGGCATTACACAGATGGAGCAGTGCAAATGGTAGGAACCTGTCTAATTTCCCTTTAGAAGTTCTAGTACTACTGCTCTCTTCCTCTTTATTTTCTCCAGGGCACACATTCTGAGGCCAAGACAATGTGTTTATTGAGGGACTTTACTGGGGACACATTCAGGAACTTTTCAGTAGAGAGGTTTGGCCAAGAAGTGCTGGTACATTTTCCATGTGATACATTTTTCAGCTGAAGATGTGATTGGAGGATTATCTCCCAGCAGTCACTGCTTGTTAAGCTCTTTTATTTTCTTCATTTGAAAGGCTTGTGGAATTAAGCTGTGATCCACTTGTAGTGTAATACAGAGTAGAGACAAACAAACCACTAGAAATGGGATACAGACTAGAGGAAAACACACTTTATTGTCTTAGTCAAGGACGCCATTGGCTGGAAGAAAACGTAAATGAGTTGCTGTCTGCCAGACCACAGCATGTGGCAGACAAATAGAAACCAATGAGGTCATGCAGAAGTAGCTCATTACGCTGAACCCAAAAATAGAAGCCTGACAACCCAGCTTGGTGTGATGTTGAAAAGCACTGGACTGGCAGTCAAGACGTGGGTTCCAGTCCTAGTGTTAGTGGCAACTTGATATATGGTTTTAGTCAGTTCCTCCTGTTTTTGGCCTCAGTGTCTCTGCTTGTGAACAAATAATGAAGGAATAAGATTAGATAACACCTATGGCCTTTGCTAGTGTGGCAATCAATAAATATATATTTATTTAACACTCACTATGTGCCCGGAATTTTATTATGTCCTGGGAAAACATTAGTAAACAAAACAGACTTGATGCCTGCCTTCATTTCAACGTGAAGGAAGAGCCAACAAATGGATTTATCTGGCCTTCACAGGCCTCAAATATCGCCTGGGGAGTAAGAACACTCCAGGAGTTCTTTTGCTATGCCTGAAAGGGGATATACATTTGTATTAAAATTGCAACTTTACTGCCATTCTCTACCTTATACTCTCATTATCTCTTGCTGGAATGGTAACAGTCAGCTCTTCACCAGTCTCCTTGTTCCCACTGTCAGTCTTCATATAACCACGCAAATTGCTATCAGAAATTGTTATCAGTGTTTTCAGAAACTGTCAATATCAAGATTAAGGCGGCCGGGCGCGGTGGCTCACGCTTGTAATCCCAGCACTTTGGGAGGCCGAGGCGGGCGGATCACGAGGTCAGGAGATCGAGACCATGGTGAAACCCCGTCTCTACTAAAAATACAAAAAAATTAGCCGGGCGTGGTGGCGGGCGCCTGTAGTCCCAGCTACTCGGAGAGGCTGAGGCAGGAGAATGGCGTGAACCTGGGAGGCGGAGCTTGCAGTGAGCCGAGATTGCGCCACTGCACTCCGGCCTGGGCGACAGAGCGAGACTCCGTCTCAAAAAAAAAAAAAAAAAAAAAAAAAAAAAAGAAACTGTCAATATCATTCTTCTTTTCAAAAGTCTTATTGTCCCTGGGACACACAAAAGCAAGTAGAAATTTCTTAAGATGAAATTGAAAGGCTCCCGTTGTCAGCCTGAAATCCCCTGTCTTATTGTCATCCATCACATGTATACATGTATTAGTCTATGCTTTGTTGTTGTTGTTGTTTTTCTTTTTTTTTCTTTTTTTTTTTTTTTTGAGACGGAGTCTCGCTCTGTCGCCCAGGCTGGAGTACAGTGGCGTGATCGTGGCTCGCTGCAGCCTCCACCTCCTGAATTCAGGCGATTCTTGTGCCTCAGCCTCCTGAGTACCTAAGACTACAGGTGTGCACCACCACGCCAGGCTAATTTTTGTAACTTTAGTAGAGACAGAGTTTTGCCATGTTGGCCAGGCTGGTCTCGAACTCTTGGCCTGAAGACAGGTCCCCTCCTCAGCCTCCCAAAGTGCTGGGATTACAGGCATGAGCCACGGCACTAGGCCTAGTCTATGTTTTAAAGGAGGCAAGCTACTTAACAGCTATAATCCCTATTGCAATCTGAGTTGTCAGTTTCTGTCACCAAACCAAGAGCTCTTGGAGAGCAGAGATGACTCCTTATATATCTCCGAGTCCTCGTGGTAAAGCTGCACTTGGTGGCACAGTAGGCACTGTGTTTGTGGAATTGATTGGTTGCTCTTTTAGCAGGATCTCTCCCTACCTGTTTTGTCTCTCACACTGCAAGCTCTCAATAAATAACTGCTGTCTGTTGTCTAAACTAGTGCTGCTGATTGTTGTCTAAACTAGTATGATCTTTGAACTGCTAGCATCGGCTTGATCTAGGAACTTGTTAGAAATGCAAATTCTTGAGACTTGATCTAAGTTTTTTTTTTTCTTTTTCTTCTTTTTTGTCAGAGTCTTGCTCTGTCACTCAGGCTGGAGTGCTGGAATACAGTGGTGTCATCATAGCTCACTATAACCTCAACCCCCTGGGCTCAAGAGATCCTCCTGCCTCAGCCTCCCGAGTAGCAAGGACTACCAGGTGCACACCACCACACTCAGCTAATTATTTTATTATTCTATTTTTGAGACAGTTTCACTTTTGTTGCCCAGGCTGGACTGCAATGGCCCAGTCTTGGCTTACTGCAGCCTCCACCTCCCAGGCTCAAGCAATTCTCCTGTCTCAGCCTCCTGAGTAGCTGCGATTACAGGTGTGCACCATCACTCCCAGCTGATTTTTGTATTTTTAGTAGAGATGGGGTTTCTCCATGTCGGTCAGGCTGGTCTCAGACTCCTGACCTCAGGTGATCCATCCACCTCAGCCTCCCAAAGTGCTGGGATTACAGGCGTGGACCACCATGCCCAGCCTAATTATATTATTTTTTGTAGAGATGGGGGTCTAGCTATGTGGCCCAGGATGCCAAGTATCTTCAAGAGTGGGAATTAGGAAATCTCCAAAAGTCTCCAGAATTGTTATGCATGCTAAAGTTTGAGAGGCACATTCCTAAACCATTACCAGGAACTAACTTATAGATTCTGGGAAGATGCTGACTCATGTTTCATTTAATAAAAATGTGGTTGTTTAACCAGTGCCAAAACACCAAGGCTGGGGATTCCATTAGTTGGTAGAATCTTAAGACATAGCCAAGATAAAGCCTGAGTATTGGCAAAGGTGGGACAAAAGCCAAGAATTGTTAAAGTCGCTTTGCTTATGATGGTTCCAACTGTAGTGTTCTGCTGCACTCCCAATGAAAAACAGCAAAAATCAACACTTGCTAAGTTCACACAATATAATGAAACTCCCCTGTAGTACAGTATTGCTGCGTGTTAGGCAATGGCTAGGAGGGTGTTAATATGTTAAGCCTCACAGAAAATATAATTTTATTGTATAGGAACCTTTATAATATCAATCCTTTATTCACTAATTAGATCATTTATTATTTCCACTAATATTTATTGAGAGCCAATGATGTGTAATCTGTATGCTAACTATTGTGGTGTTACACAAATAAGTAAAAGACACAGACTTCACAGTTAAATTGCTGACAGTGTAATGGAGGTAACACACAGTGAACATGCAATTTTAAAACAATGCCATTTGTGTTAACTAGGAGTAAATACCAGCTGTCAAACAGCCCAGCACATGAACACTAACCCAGTTTAGACGGCTCAGAGAGGCTTCCTGGAAAAATTAGTATGTTAGTTGAGGCCAGTAGCATTAGTAGGAATTATTTAGGCGATGGGTGCAAGGAGAAGGAATGAAGTGGGGAATACAGTGAAAGGATGTTGCATGTAAAAGATATTACATTTATGTAAGCCAGAAAACAGGGTGGGAACCGCAGTAAGGTGCCTTCATGGGACTGTAGGTCGTTCATACTGGACAAAACAGAGTACAAAATGGAGTGAGGAGAAATGATGGTGGTGAGATACAGAACCAAGTTGTGAAAGTGTCCTAAACCACAATAAAGTCTTCTAAACCATATTTGTCCTGGAGAAGGAATGAAGGAGATTAGAGTGGGTGGGTGGCCATCAGCCAGAAAGAACTGAAAGGTTTTAAAGTGGTGAAATAGCTACAGTCTATTTCTGCTGTAGAAGTAGTCTGGCTACAATGTGCGTAACATTGGAATGGGACAAGACTGGAGGCGGGGAGGCCACATAGAACCATGGTGACTTGAACTAAGTTGCAATGGAGAAGGAAGAGAGGTGGACTCAAGAGGGTAAGTACTAAGAAGCAACAGCTTAATGGTATACTGGATGTTGAATCTAAGGTGGTACCTAAGTTCAACCTTGGGTAAAACAGTGGGTATGGGTTCACTGAGATAGGGAATTCAAGAGTTGTAGTGCAGTGGGGATCCAGGGTTGGAGAGGACAGGAGTTTTGAGACAGCGATGACTAAGTGACCTGCTTTAACCCCAAAGTGAGAGCATATTTGAAAGCTGTAAGCCCGTTGCTCTCCAGAAGCACACTGTGGGCCGGTGTGGTGGCTCATGCCTATAATCCCAGCACTTTGGGAGGCCGAGGCAGGCAGAGCACGTGAAGTCAGGAGTTCGAAACCAGCCTGGCCAACATGGCGAAACCCCGTCACTACTGAAAATACAAAAAAATGAGCCGGACGTGGTGGCAGGTGCCTGTAATCCCAGCTACTCAGGAGGAGGCAAGAGAATTGCTTGAACCTGGAAGGCGGAGGTTGCAGTGAGCCGAGATTGAGCCAGTGCGCTCCAGGCTGGGCGACAGAGCGAGACTCTGTCTCAAACAACAACAAACCACACACACACACACACACACACACACACACACATACACACACACTGTGAAACTACCAGTTCTCTGAATTTCCATGCTATTTCTGAATGAATATGCTTCATTGCACAGAACAAGGGCGTGCTGAGCACTCTGGATCAAAGGTGAGGCTTAGCAGTAAAATCGCTTTTTGTCCCACTATCCAGTTCAGTGAGCCAAGGAAAAGATTGAAGACCAAAGACTCTGCTCTTGTGTTGCTCTATAACCTGCATTTTAATTTTTTAGTTTGTGGAGTGGGAGAAATATTAACTTTTCACAGCAGACCTAAAAACTTTTTAATTAAAGTAAATATAAAACATCCTAAAAGTTGAATTTGATTATAGATGCCTAACAGCAAACTTGCACAACTTAATTTTTTTAAAAAATCCTAATCTGCAAAACTTAATCATTCTGGAACTATTCTGAAGCCACAAGCCCTGAATTTTACTTTTTTTTGTTTGTTTGTTTATATTTTTTGATATAGAGTCTTGCCCTGTCACCCAGGCTGGAGTGCAGTGGTGCAATCGCAACTCACTGCAGCCCTGAGTTGCTAGGCTCAAACATTCCTCCTACCTCAGCTTCCCGAGTAGCTGGGTCTATAGGCACATGACACGCCATCTAGCTAACTAAAACAAAAAAAATTATAGAGGTAGAGTCTCTCTGTGTCGCCCAGGTTGGTCTCAAACTCCTGGGCTCAAGCAATCCTCCTATCTCAGCCTCTCAAAGTGCTGGGATTACAGGCATGAGCCACGGTGCCCAGCCCCTGAATTTTTGTAAATTGTGCGTTTGCCATCCCATCTCAAGCTCAGGGAGAATATTCCTTCTACATATTTAAAAACAGGTAATATGTTAACCTAAGAAAACCTTGCTTTGGGCTTAGAAATGCAGAACACTTTTCATACATTGCTGCTGCATATCTAAGCTTTTGGCCACTGGTTCTATATAATCTTCTGTTTAATGATCTATTATCCTACTTTGATTTGAAGATGATGTTTTGAAGGAAAAAAAATCCCATGATTTGTTTCATAGAATTGAGACTTGAGTCCTGGCTTTGTTATTGCCTATCTGGGTGACCGTTGGGCAGGCTTCTTTGTTGTTTATACCTCAACTATTTCATCTGGGCCTATAAGAGTATTCCCTTTGGACACTCTTGATTCATAATTACTTTCTCAAGATCATCACTGGCATTCAACTTGGTCCTGTGCTACATCAGTGCAACCTCCTCAAGCCCACATTTTTATCCTGGTAACATCTCTCTGTTTTTCTTGACTGCTTTTTCCTCTACCCCCTCAAGCACACACAAGCTATTTGGTTGGATAATTGAAACTAAAAATTGTAAATTCTCGAAAATCCTAAGATATTTCTAAATGGAACCTAAGTTTTTTCCTCTTTCTGTACCCTACAAATATTACTGCATCTGCTAAATAGCTTTCTGGAGCCCAACTTCAAATCAAGCATCTTGGAAATAGCAAAAACATTTAAATTGCCTCTGAATTAGTTGTGAAAATAATAAGACATAAGATGTATGTATTTATTAAGGCTTCATTGATACTGCCAGTTCCTAAGAGTTCCCCGAATATATTGGCTGTTGCTCCAGTATAAAGCAATGAATAGTAATGATTTACAATGAGATGAACTGACTATTAAATTTATTAAATTCAGTAGGAATTTCTCCCTCTGGATTTAAGACCCACTACCATGCAGCTCAAACTCTGTCATTAGTTCCATCTTCCATTAAACCCCAAGGCTCTGTCAGATAATATGGATTATGTGCTTCATTTGAATATGCCTTTGCATTCACATTTCATGTCTATACTCATGTTGACCCTTTGACTTGGCAGAATAATAGCCTGGTTATTAATAAGAGTCTACATTTGCACAGGCATCTCCATAGTCTTTACAATAACTGATTCCCATTTTGCAAAAGAAGAAAGTGAAAACTCAGGAAAGAAATGCCATATTGCTAGAAAGTTACAGGTCTGAGATTAGAAAGTGGGTTTCAAAGCTTCACCATGGCCATATTGCCTCTCCTGGTATGATTGAAATGCAAAGAAAGATACTTTTAATAAATGCAGCCATATATTATGTTGTTTAATGAATTATATATGAACAAATATACACATATTCTGACCCAATATGTCAATAGTGCTGAGGTTGAGAATTATTGGTCTACACTGAGGGTACAGCAAACTTTTGAACTGGCATTCTAAGCACTGGTCTTTGAAATTGCTAGCAGTACTATGCAATATGCTGATGGAAGAAAGGGCTGACTCCTCCACAAAGTGCTTTTGCTCCAAATTTTAGTAGAATTGTGACAAATTTGCTGGGGAGATTTGAGGCTGAATTTTTAGAATGAATTATATAGATTCTCAACTTTAGTCTAGAACAGCAGTCTCAAAGAGATCCAGTCACCCTTAAAGCATCCTGAAACACTTTTAGGGAGTATTAAAAATTAAAACATTTTTGCAATAATATTAGAATGCTGTTTCACTTTTATTTTTTTATGAGATTAGAACAAAGTTTTCCAGAGTCAACATGATTTGCAATATTGCAGCAAATTAAATTCAGAAGCCAGTATGAGCATCCAGCTGCTTTCTATTAAGCCAGACATAAAAGAGATTTGCAAAAATGTATAACAACGTCACTCTTCTCACAATTTTTTATTTTATAAAAATATAATTATTTTTCAGCCAGGCACGGTGGCTCATGCCTGTAATCCCAGCATTCTGGGAGGCCAAGGCAGGTGGATCACATGAGGTCAGGAGTTAAAAATCAGCTTGACCAACGTGGTGAAACCGTGTCTTTACTAAAAATACAAAAAATTAGCCAGTCGCGGTGAGTGCCTGTAATTCCAGTCACTCAGGAGGCTGAGGCAGGAGAATCGCTTGAGTCCGGGAGGCAGAGGTTGCAGTGAGCTGAGATCGCACCACTGCACACCAGCCTGGGCAACAGAATGACACTTGATCTCAAAAAAAAAAAAAAAAAAAAAACAGTTATTGTTTATAAATATGTGATTTATGTTAACATATAATGGATTTATTAAATACATAAATAAATAATTAGGAAATTCCCCAGTTTTCATTTCTAATATAGGAAATAGCAATAGATGTAACCCACATAAACAGAAGCACTTAGAATCCTCAATATTTTCAAGACTATAAGGAGGTCAAGAGAACAAAAAGTTTGAGAATAGTTATTATAGTGCAGTGCTTCTTAAACTTTAGTATGTGTATTAAATTTCTGCATATGTATAATATGTTAAACCACATGCTGATTCTCTAGGTGTGATGGTTCATTTTATGTCAACTTGACTAGCACACTGGGGTACCCAGATATTTGATCAAACATTATTTTGGGTGTGTCCATGAGGGTGCTTTTGGATGAGATTAACATTTGAATAATTGAACTGAATAAAGCAGGTTGCCCTCTAACATGAATGGGGCACATTGAATCAGTTGAAGACCTCAGTAGAACAGAAGGCTGAACCTTTCATGAGCAGGAGTGAATTTCCTCCTGCCTAACTGTCTTGAGCTGGCATATCAATTGATGTATTCCTTTGAACTAAAACTGAAGCATCTTGGGTCTTGAGCCTATAGCCCTTCACACTGAAACTATACTATTGGCTCTCTTGGGTCTCCAGCCTGCTGACAGCATATTTTGGGACTTGTCAGACTCCATAATTTTGTGAGCCAATTCTTTGGAGAACCCTGATTAATCCAGTACTTCTGGGGTGGTACCTGAGATTCTGCATTCTATCTACCTTCCGGATGATCTTGGTCCATGGACCACACTTCTAGGAGCAGAGGTCAGAGCACCAATGTAACCTGGGAGTTTATTACAAATATAGAACCTCAGACCCTGAGTTCAGACCTACCGAATCAGAATCTTCATTTTAACAAGATTCTTAGCTGGCCCATTTGCACACAATAATTTAAGAAGCACTGTTCTAGAGTGGTAGTAATCAGTCCTGAATATGGAGTAGAATCGCCTGAATAGCATTAAAAAACAAACAAACAAGTGATGTCTAGACTCCACTCCAATTAAATCAGAATCTCAGAGAATAGAGCCTGGATGAGTTTTAAAAGCTGCACAGATGACATTCATGTGCAGTCATGAATGAAAACTGTTGGTCAAAAATAAAGACTGAAGGCCAACAATGACAGTCTTTGAGGCTCTTAATGAAAGAAAATTAATTATCAAGATGGTAGATAAAGTCAAAGATCTCAAATAAATATAGTATTTCTGGAAATTGAATCAATAGTTAACCAAGCAGCCAAACCCTTGATTAAAACACCAAAGGAAATATAGCACTACTGTGTATGAGAAAAAAACTGTACAATTTATTTTTTTAAATATTTATTTATTTATTTTTTGGGATGGCATTTCGCTCCTGTTGCCCAGGCTAGAGTGCAATGGCGCAATCTCGGCTCATTGAAACCTCTGCCTCCCGGGTCCAAGCAATTCTCCTGCCTCAGCCTCCTGAGTAGCTGGGATTATAGGCATGCGCCACCGTGCCCAGCTAATTTTTTTGTATTTTTAGTAGAGAAGGGGTTTCTCCATGTTGGTCAGGCTGGTCTCAAACTCCCAACCTCAGTTGATCCACTTGCCTTGGCCTCCCAAAGTGCTGGGATTACAGGTGTGAACCACTGCACCAGGCTGTACAGTTTCTTAGGTGTTTGATATCTTCTTCCTGGCATGAGGACTTAGCTTTGAGTGTTAACTGAAAATTCTAAGTCTAGGGTTCTTAAGTTGTTATGTGCTGCACTATACAAGTAAACCTACAGAGATGGAATGGTTCTTAGAGATTATCTAGAACAAGCACTTCATTTATAGGTAGAGAAACTGGGGCTCAGAGAGGGCGATTCACTCACAATAGCAGGCAGCATAATTTAGTAGCAGCAACAGACCTGAGTTAACTCATAGCCTTTACATTTCCCCTGGAGTCATCTCTTTGTTCCCACAAGTTACACACTTCCATCAGTACTCCCTGCAGCCTGTAAGTACAATGATCACAATGCCTCCTCGAAATTCTGCTCACTGTTGATTGACTATGATATATACTATGCATTTACGTATTTATAATTGTTTACCTAGTCATTCGTTCAACAACTGTTTATGGAGCCTCCACCACAGGGCACCAGGAAACTAGCACACTTGATTGAAAGTGGTTATTTCATTACATTACCATTATTTGTAGAATTGTTTAATAGATTTCGGGTCTCCTGATTTCCACTTCAGTGTTCATGTAACTGCATGTCCTACTGTCCTCCTTGGCACATGAAGGTGGCTGAAACAATTGAACTGTTCACCCAACTGGGCAAGTAGGACTAGGACCTAGATTTCTGGACCCATTACATTGTCCTCTCTACCAACGAACTATGGCTTTAAGAGCACACATTGATGCTGGAAATAATTAGTAACCGAAAGCTCCTCCCAGCTTTTCCTCTTTTCTCTGAAAATAGAAGTATTTAAAAAAAGAGAGAGGGTGTATGAGAGAAAAAGGAAAGAAAAGAAAAGGCACACTGTTTGATGTACTGTATGTTGGAAAGCTTTGGAAAAATTTATAATGTGCTCTGTACTCAGAGACAAAATTTTCCAAGAGAACATTTATACAATTTCTTCCAAGAGTCTGCATCCTGTTATACTCTGGAAGAAGTGACCTCATGGTGTTTGTATTTGTCTCTCTCACAAAACCTCTTTTATAGTATTAATGCATGTGCAGATCTTAGGATATGTAATACATGAGGCCCTGACTTGGGCAGGTCACTCTGAGAACATGCTGCTACTTTCATAATGGCATCATCTTGTTTTATAGTGGCAGAGGGGATGGGCGGAGGAGAGCCGGCTAGGAGGAAGTTCTATGCCAAGTCATTTGGAAAATATAAGCTACAAGCAATTGAGGGAACCTAATAAATTTGAAGGATATTAAAAAGTGATACATGTTACTAGTCTCAGAGGAATTAACAGTAATCACTATAGCCCCTTACAGCATATTAGAATTCCAGTAGTTCCCTCTTACCTGTGGTTTTGCTTTCCATGCTTTCAGTTACCCACAGTCCAGAAATAATAAATACAAAATTCTAGAAATAAACAATGCATAAGTTTAAAATTGCAAGCTGTTCTGAGTAGCATGACAAAAATCTCACACCATCCCACCCAGGGCGTGAGTCATCCTTTTGTCAAGGGTATCCATGCCGTGTATGCTACATGCTCTCTAGTCACTTCACCCTTTTGGTTATCAGATTGTCACAGTGTCAGGTGCTTGTATTCAAATGACCCCAATTTTACTTAATAATGGTTCCAAAGCGCAAGGGTAGTGATGCTGGCCTATTGTTATAGTTGTGCCATTGGATTATTGTTGTGTTTACCTAGTTTATAAATTAAATTTTATTGTAGGTTTGTATGTATAGGAAAAAAACAATATATATAGGGCTTGGTGCTGAGGTTTCAAGAACCGACTGGGAGTCTTGGAACATATCCGCTGTGGATAAGGAGGGCTACTATCTAAGGTGATTGTGTGCATACTACCTCATTTGTACATCAAGTCTCCAGTTTATAGAGTGATCATCCCTAGAGGATCTTGATTGTTTCTTCCAACATCCATGTGAGCTATGCAGGACCAGTATTATCCCAAATTTATAAGCGAGAAAATGGAGACTCTGAAAGAAATACAAATAGTAATTACATTTTACATAGAATAGGGCGTGAAAAGCTCTTATGTATATGAATTCCTTTGATTTCTACTGAAAATCCCTTGTAGTAAATAAATGTATTATAAATCCAATTTTACATGTAAGCAAGTCAGTAGACAGAGATTAAATGACAATGCAGATTTCACAGCAAATAAGTGGCAGAGAAAGAAGTTAGATCCAGATTATCTGACTCCTTATAAAGTGCTCTTTTCATTACATAAAACCGTCTCTTTATAGAGTGCAGGCTTTGGAGTCAGCCAGATTTTGATATAAAACTTGGCTCTTACACAGGTGGACTGTAGGTGAAGCCTGAGAAACCACTTAGCCTCACTACTACACATTTCTAATTGGTAAAATAGGCAAAGTAATTCCTACCTCAAGGAGTGAGCTAACGTTTGTATAATACAATGTTTAGCATAGTTCCTCACACCCTCGAAAGGACCCAATGACTGTTATTGTAATACATTTTATCTCTGATCCCTATTAGTACACAAGCCCATAAGAAAATGGCATTTGTTTTTTCTAGTTGAAGCTGTAAAGTTCTATTGGAACAGTGCAGAAAGATTTGCATTAATCTCTGGAATAGACGCAAAGATTTGAAGTGCCATCACTTTCATCTTCCTCCTTTCATGTCTCCTAGAACCCATGCAATGCAAGCCCTCTCCTTTCCAGCCTCCATAGCCAGCTGTAGCAGTCAGTTAACAGAATGAAGTGAAAAGTACACTCAAAGGGAAATCAAACTCGGGCTCTGTCAGAACATATGGTTGAAATTCCAGAGCCCAGGACCCCACACCAAGAGTCTCCTCCGGGCCCTGCATCTGGGGCATCTCAGTTAGCCTCAGCTGTCTCTACTGTACCTCTACTCTAAGAAATCAACCACTCAATTCCTAAAGCAGTTTTAAGACCAAAACCAGCACTTGTAGATAAGGAATAATTAAAGTTTGTAACTATCAGCCTAGGTCACTTAGTTGTTAAGCACATTGCTAATTCTCCTAGGAGATAGAAATTACTAGATAGATGTTACTATTATAGATAATACTTCTCGAACCTTTCCCCCCTCTTCCATGTTGAGGCAGGATGGTTTTTGTAACCTGGCTGCTGCCGGGCTTTGCAGCTTCAGGCTCTAACATTCCCTCATATACACCTTACAACCCACTTATCCTAAAATATTTTGAGTCCTTCAAATGCACCTTGCCTGTCATATTTTAGTACTTTTGCACAAGTTGTAAGTTGTTCTTTTTTTTTTTGAGACAAAGTCTCGCTCTTGTCACCCAGGCTGGAGGGCAGTGGCGCGATCTTGGCTCACTGCAACCTCCACCTCCTGGGCTCAAGCAATCCTTCTGCCTCAGCCTCCCCAGTAGCTGGGATTACAGGCGCCTGCCACCATGCCCAGCTAATCTTTTACATTTTTAGTTGAGACAGGGTTTCGACATTTTGGCCAGGCTGGTCTCAAACTCCTGACCTCAAGCGATCCGCCCACCTTGGCCTCCCAAAGTGCTGGGATTACAGGTGTGAGCCACTGTGCCTGGCCCACGTTGTTCTTTTTACCAAGAATTCTCCTTTATTACTTGAACTGTGTTTGCAAGGTGAGTTCCCATTCTTCTTAAAGATGTAGGCCAGGCAACTCTTCTTTTAAGAAATGACTCTTGCTTGCTCCTATTCCTGAGGGGTTGTTTGAAGTAACATTGATAATTTTCTCTTTCATCTCACCTCCTCTTCTACGGCCTTTAAATGCTATGTTTATATTTGATATTCACACATCTATTTATTCCACAAGTCTCTGGTCTCACTAAGGGTAATTTTTTCTTTTAAAGTATAAACCCCCAGTGCCAGGCACCTCATAAAGATTTGATGTTTCTTTAAGGCAGTAAAGAGTTTAGGAGTTTTTGAATTTTAAATATTTTTATATGCTGGTCACCTTTGGCTGCCTTGGCCCTCCAGTACTACTGTGATTTTTTGCCATCATTCATAGTTAAAGAAAATGCTAAATTTTAGTTAAATATTAGCATACAGTAATACTTTTTTTTTCCTGATCCAGGTTAGTGGAGTAGAATTCTTTCCTCATGTCTCTGAAAGTTTGGGATTTTAAAATCAAACAGATTGAGATTCAAATATCACCATCCTTCTACACTGCATTAATGTGAGCTTTCCAAAATTCTGTTTCAGATTGTTATAATACCTACCTGTGTGAGTTGGCATGAGAACAGACAATATCTGTAATGACATCTAGCTGAAGGTCACTGCTAAATAAATATAAAATATTGTTAGTTTATTCAGACTTTATGGACAATGCAAGATGCACCGATGCCGGGAATTTGAATCCCAGCATTGCTTCTTATTATCATGAGACCTAAGCCACTTTAAACTCAGTTAACGCATCTGGAATATGAGAGTGATAATATTAATACCTACTATTCAGCCTTTTTGTAACAAGTACACAGTAAGAAATGAGCTAGCATGGCCTGGAAAATGGGAAATGCTCAATAATCAATTAATTGAATGAATGAGTGACTTACATCTCTAAATAAAATCACTTCTACTTCTTCGACTCTCACGAATTTCAGTTCCAGTTGAAACTAAAGATTATCCAAAACATGACATGTATTTTATCCACTCATTCAAAATCAATGAAAGATAAATAATATATTGATTATTTTAAAACAAAAAGTTAGCATTTGGAGATGATGTCAATTCTCAAGTTAATAAACTCCTTCTGCAAAATTTTTACAAACATCTTTTTACCAGATGACACACTTTTTCTGAAATAATCTAAAGGAGAAGCTGGTTAAATAAGCAGAGCATATTTCAAATAAAAATTTAATACAATTACAAGAAAAAAATCTTTTAAATGAACAGATGTAATTGCTTGTTTCTTAGTAAATTCTATTTTTATGTATCAAAAGTGCAAGTTTTAACATATTAGCTGAGGACGCATAGTTTAAAAATAAACTTAAACATGAATAAATAGTTTGGGGGAAAAAACACCTAATGAAATGCTAAGTGGTTAACAAATGCAAGGGCTAAATATTTATTAAACAGAGGCCCCAGTGATACATAGCAGAGTGGGACCAGTTAGGTTTCACCATCTGATTGTTCAGGAGAGGGGCCCAGTTCCTCATGCATATCCCAAATTTGCCCTTCAATTATGTGCTGACTATTGCATTTCTTTCTAGCTTGTCTGTTAGTGCCCCCGAGTCTGAAAGACCAGGGTGGATGAAATGTGTTGCATCTGTGTGGCACAAGTCTGGCCACCCCAGAGCGCTCTTCCTAAGTCTCTAGTTGATGTTTAACAGGAGAAGAAAACATTAACAGATGCTGTGTCTTAGCTTTGCCTGCTGTCTGACTGTCTTCTCTGGTGGGTCCCTATTGGCCAATGATCATCTAACTTTAACTTTGGAAAGCTTCCTGGTAGAGTCAAGGGAGGGAGACCAAGAGAAACAAAAAGAGAAAGAGAAAGGGAGGGAGAGTGGGGGATTAGAAATAGGAAAGAGAGCGGAGATAAAGAAGGGGAGAAAGAAGGGGAAAGGGAGCGAGATAGAAAACTATCTTGCGTCCTGCTGAGAATTAAGACAATTGAAATGTAGTTCAATTGCAGCCTCTAATTTGCTGTGAAAAATTAAGCAAGTTACTATTCTCTGTGCCTTGGTTTTCTGGTCTATAAAATGAAACCAGGGAATTAGGCAGCCTCAAATCCTTTCTAGGGCTAACGCAGTGGTGTGCAATGCTTAAAAGGCAGTCTTTAATTACAGTCTATCCTGCGCAGTTACGACCTTACCAAAACAACAAAACCTCTCGTCATAAGGCTAATGTAGGCATTTAGAAAGATGTTTTATTATACCATCAATAATACGGAGAAGGAAACTAATAATAAACTTGCTATCTGCCACAGATTTTCATACAGTTCTACTTTTACACGATGACAGAGCTAGAAAGTAGCCTATCTCCATTTAAGGAAAGGTAAAATTAAGTTCACAGGTAAAGAACTTGACTAGGGTCAGAATATTAATTAGCAAAGTCAGGATTTGATTCTTTCAATTCATTTGTTCCTTCCCTCAATAAATGTTGCTGAACACCATGCCAGGTAGTTCTTTAGGAAAACAGATAGAGTAGGGAACAAAGTATTTCAAAGATCATATTTCTTTTTCTACTACACTGAAGATATATTCCTGCCAGAATTTCTTGAGAATGTCAAGAAATCAGATAATTTAAATTTTCTAAAATACATCAAATATTTGGGAGAAGAGACCTCCAATTCTCTGTTATGGTAGCTTTGTAACATTTAGGCTGTAAGTCTGCCAATTTTATATTTCAAACGTGAATTTCATCATGAGAAAAAGTGGATTTTATTAATCTCTTCTCTATATAAGCAAAGCACAAATACATGTTTCTCTTCTTTTTTTAAGGGAGCAACACTAATACCTTACAATTTTTACTACAAAATGATGGAGGATAAAGAGAATTTTTGAAAAAAAAAAAAAACTAATTCTTTGATGTAAAAAGGCAAACAGAAGGCTACTATTATTAAAAGATTAGTAAAATTATTAAAATGAGCAATTAGAGAACATTAAGATAGACAATTTGCCACATCTACATCCTGTTACTCTGTGCACTACACATTAAGCCAAGTACAATGGAGGTGAAAAAGCTCAGAAGAATCCAGATCATACCAAAACACTTGGCAAGTTCCCTTGACTTCTTTCAAGATTGCTACCACTATTGAAAACAGTAATTACTGTTTATTGTGTTCTTAGTATTTGCCTGACGTTGTGTTAAGTGTTTGAAAGTATTGTAGCGTTCATCTTGATAACTCTGTCATGTAGACATTATCATAAATACATTTTATAAATGAGAAAGTCTGAGAATTACAGATGCTAAGTTACTTGCATAAAGGCAGAGAAAAAAATATGGTAAGGCAGATATTCAAAGCCAGATTCTTCTGAGTCCAAAGTGAATGCTCCCAACATCTAATCTAATACTGGTTTTGAGATTTCAATTCTAAGTAATTAACAGAAAGATTATATTGTTAATACAACATACCTTAACATACCTTACATACCTTATTTTACTTTTTATTGTGCTTTGCTTTATTGTGTTTTGCACATATTGCTTTTTTTTTTTTAATAAATTGAAGGTTTGTGGCAACCTTGCATCAAGCAAGTCTACTGGTATCATGTTTTTGACAGCACTCACTTCATTTCTCTGTTTCACATTTTGGTTATTATTGCAATTTTTCAAACTTTTTAATTGTTATTATATCTGTTATGGTGATCAATCCTCCATTACAATAGGCAAGAGAGTCTGAGAGATTCTAGAATATTTCTTTTTTCTTCTTCAAACTTTTTTGAGTGTGACCTGCAGTATGAAATACATTTTTATTGCAACTCAGTATACATATAGATGCATATATTTGGCTGAAACAATATCTCACAGAAGTAATATTTGCCCTCACTGTATTATTAAACTCTGACATTTTACTACCATATTGTATTCTATTTTTTTATATTGCTGGATGCAATGAACTAAATTGGTTTCACAACTCAGTAATGGGCCATAACTTACTCTTTCAAAAGTATTGGCTGAAGAAACATTAACAGAGGTAAATGCTGATAATCTACGTGCCCTAGAGGAAGAGAAGGACTCAGGTAATGGACAGGCCGTGTTAGATGATTGTTAAAAGTATGAGGTCTGGGCCAGGCGTGGTGGCTCAGATCTGTAATTCCAACACTTTCGGAGGCCGAGGTGGGTGGATCACCTGAGGTCAGGGGTTTGAGACCAGCCTGGCCAACATGGCGAAACCCTGTCCCTATTAAAAATACAAAAATTGGCCGTGCGTGGTGGGCACACCTGTAATCCCAGCTACCTGGGAGGCTGAGGCAGGAGAATCACTTGAACCCCGGAGGCGGAGGTTGCAGTGAGCTGCGATTGTGCCACTGCACTCCAGCTCCAGCCTGGGCAACAAGGGCAACAGTAGTCTGAATATATATCTATATATATCTCCTCAGGAATAGGAGCAAGCAGGAGTCATTTTTTTTTTTTTTTTTTTTTTTTTTTTTGCGACAGAGTCTTGCTCTGTCACCCAGGATGGAGTGCAGTGGCACCATCTCAGCTCACTGCAAGCTCCGCCTCCTGGATTAACGCCATTCTCCTGCCTCAGCCTCCCCAGCAGCTGGGACTACAGGCTCCCGCCACCGCGCCCAGCTAATTTTTTGTATTTTTAGTAGAGACGGGGGTTCCACCATGTTAGCCAGGATGATCTCGATCTCCTGACCTTGTGATCTGCCTGCCTCGGCCTCCCAAAGTGCTGGGATTACAGGCGTGAGCGACCGCACCTGGCCAGTCATTTCTCAATAAAAGAGTTGCCTGGTCTACATCTTTAAGAAGAACGGGAAAGGGGGTGGAGCCAAGATGGCCGAATAGGAACAGCTCCGGTCTAAGCTCACAGCCTGAGCGACACAGAAGACGGGTGATTTCTGCATTTCTGTTTGAGGTACCGGTTTCATCTCACTAGGGAGTGCCAAACAGTGGGTGCGGGACAGTCGGTGAAGCGCACTGTGCGCGAGCCGAAGCAGGGCGAGGCATTGCCTCACTCGGGAAGCGCAAGGGGTCAGGGAATAACACACAGCCGGGCCTGTCGGGGGTGGGGTGATAGTAGAAGGGAGAGCATCAGGAAAAATAGCTATTGCATGCTGGGCTTAATACCTAGGTGATAGGTTGACAGGTGCAGCAAACCACCATGGCACACGTTTACCTATGTAACAAACCTGCACATCCTGCACATGTAACTTTAAATAAATAAATAAAAAAGGCTTTAGAATGAAATTGAGTTTAGGGCCATGAATACAGTTTGGCGGATATGGGCACAGAGGTGATGTTTGACATCAGAGTAGATAAGTTATTTGAAGAGAGAAAAACAAAAAGAATAGAGTAAAGCAGAAGATGAAAAATTAAACTCTACTGAGTACCCACAGTTCTGCAGTGGAGTAAAGAAGAGGCATTAGAGAAAGTACATTATATATATAGTATTTGTATATGTATATGAATGAAGGATTTAGTAAAGTATCATTTAGGATAATCGTTTTTAGAGTCAGAAATATTTTCTTTATTTTATATTGAAGTTTTTGTTTGAAGATTAATACTATTGGCCGGGCGCGGTGGCTCATGCCTGTAATCCCAGCACTTTGGGAGGCCGAGGCGGGCGGATCACGAGGTCAGGAGATCGAGACCATCCTGGCTAAAACGGTGAAACCCCATCTCTATTAAAAATAGTAAAAATTAGCCGTGCATAGTGGCGGGCGCCTGTAGTCCCAGCTACTCGGGAAGCTGAGGCAGGAGAATGGCGTGAACCAGGGAGGCGGAGCTTGCAGTGAGCCGAGATCTCGCCACTGCACTCCATCTTGGGTGACAGAGCGAGACTCCGTCTCAAAAAAAAAAAAGAAAAAGAAAAAGATTAAGACTATTGTCCGTATGCTGGTTCATTATGGAGTATAAAATAATTTATTCTTCTCCATGAGCAAGTCGTGATCAGTTTCTTGTCTAAAAATGTTCCTATAAGTCCAGGAAAGATGGCTTATTGTGCCATCTTGTGGCTTGTTTTATTATGTTATCACTATACATTGAGAAGTAATGGGTTAAAAGAAAACCAAACCAAAATTTACCCGAAGGTATATTTTAATTATAGTACATACTAAGTGTATATTGGTGGCCAGGCAATAGAGCTAGGAAAATAAAAATATGAGTTATATCCTCCTCTTAAGGTTGATATTGGGCATCCGTTCAGAATATTCCTTCTTGTAAAGTTCTAGGAAATAAAATCATAAGTAGGAATAAGCCTAACATGAAATGAACAAGATATTTATAAGGAAAATTATGGAACCCTACTAAGGAACATATAGAATAATGAAGGGATATATTGTAATTGTTAAAAGAAGATTTATTATTATAATATGCATACACCTTCCAAAGTAAGCTACAAGTCCGAAAATGTCCCAGGCAAAACCCCCAAAGAATGTTGTTTGTATATTTGAACATTATAACTTGGTAGTATAGTTCAAATGTAAGAGAAAATGTGAAACAATAACAAAAGAAAAATGAAAAGGAAAGAGGGGAAGAAAAAGGGCTTGCTTAAGATATAAAATGCACCATAACATAACAGTCATTAAAAGACACAAGATATGCAAAACTAAACAAGTAGGCCAGCTGAATAGCATACAGAGTCCAGGAAGAAACTCATGAGAAGTATTGACACTCAGCTGATATTCTACGTGACATTTTAAGTTGGTGGGGGAAAAAGAGAGCAAGTATTTCATGAATGATGTTTTAAAAATTTACCATGCATTAGGAAAAAATAGAGTTATTTTCAACTTTAAGCTATATACCAATATGAATTTCTTATGTTTAGAGAGGTAGATGTGAAAAAAAAAAAGGTCTATGTAAGTGTGATATGGTTTGGCTGTGTCCCCACCCAAATCTCATCTTGAATTGTAGCTCCCATAATTCTCATATATTGTGGGAGGGACCTGGTAGAAGGTAATTGAATCATGGGGGCAGTTCCCCCATACTGTTCTCATGGTAGTGAATAAGTGCCACAAGATCTGATGGTTTTATAAGGGATAACCCCTTTTGCTTGGCTTCATTCTCTCCTTGACTGCTACCACGTAAGATGTACCTTTCACCTTCTGCTGTGAGTGTGAGGCCTCCCTAGCCAAGTGGAACTGTGAGTCTATTAAACCTCTTTTTTTCTTTGTAAATTGTCCAGTCTTGGGTATGTCTTTATCAGCAGCATGAGAACAGACTAATACATTAAATTGGTACTGGTAGACTGGGGTGCTGCTGTAAAGATACCCAAAAATGTGGAAGTGGCGTTGGAACTGGGTAACAAGCAGGGGTTGGAACAGTTTGGAGGGCTCAGAAGAACACAGGAAAATGTGGGAAAGTTTGGAACTTCCTGGAAACATGTTGAATGGCTTTGACTGAAATGCTGATAATGATATGGACAATGAAATTCAGGCTGAGGTCGTCTCAGACGGAGATGAGGAATTTGTTGAGAACTGGAGTAAAGGTGACTCTCGCTATGTTTTAGCAAGGAGACTGTTGGCATTTTGCCACTGCCCTAGAGATTTGCAGAACTTTGAAATTGAGGGAGATGATTTAGGGTATCTGGCAGAAGAAATTTCTAAGCAGCAAAGCCTTCAAGATGTGACTTGGGTTCTGTTAAAAGCATTCAATTTTAAAAGGGAAACAGAGCATAAAAGTTTGGATAATTTGCAGCCTGATGATGTGATAGAAAAGAAAAATCCATTTTCTGAAGAGAAATTCAAGCCAGCTGCAGAAATTTGCATAAGTAATCAGGAGACAAATGTTAATCTCTAAAACAATGGGGAAAATATCTCCAGGGCATGTCAGAGACCTTTGCAGCAGCCCCTTCTGTCACAGGTCCAGAGGCCTAAGAGGAAAAAATGATTTCCTGAGCTTGGTCCAGGACCCCTCTGCTCTGTGCAGCCCAGAGACTTGATGCCCTGCGTCCTAGCCACTCTAGCCATGACTAAAAGGGGCCAAGATACAGCGCAGACCATGGCTTCAGAGGGTGCAAGGCCAAAGCACTGGCAGCTTCCAGGAGGTGTTGGGCCTGTGGGTTCTCAGAAATCAAGAATTGAGGTTTGGGAACCTTTGCCTATATTTCGCAGGATGTATGGAAAAGCCTGTATGTCCAGCCAGAAGTTTGCTGCAGGGGCAGGGTGCTCATTGAGGACCTCTTCTAGGGCAGTGTTGAAGGGAAATGTGGGGTTGAAGCTGCCACACAGAATTCCCACTGAGACACTCCCTAGTGGAGCTGTGAGAAGAGGGCCACTATCTGCCAGATCCCAGAATGGTAGATCCACTGACAGCTGGCATCGTGCACCTGGAAAAGCCACCGACACTCAACACCAGCCCATGAAAGCAGCCAGGAGGGAGACTGTACCCTGTAAAGCCACAGAGGCAGAGCTGCCCAAGACCATGAGAGCCTGTCTCTTGCATCAGCGTGACCTGGATGTGAGACCTGGAGTCAAAGGAGGTCATTCTGGAGCTTTAAGATTTGACTGCCCCACTGGATTTTGGACTTGCATGGAGTTTTAGCCCCTTCATCTTGGCCAATTTCTCCTGTTTGGAATGGGTGTATTTATCCAATGCCTATATGCCCATCGTATTTAGGAAGTAACTAACTTGCTTTTGATTTTACAGGCTCATGGGTGGAAGGGACTTGCCTTGTCTCAGATGAGACTTTGGATGGTGGACATTTGAGTTAATGCTGAAATGAGTTAAGACTTCGAAGGACTGTTGGGAAGGCATGATTGCTTTTGAAATGTGAGATTTGTGAAGGGCTAGGGGTGGAATGATGTGGTTTGGCTGTGTCCCCACCCAAATCTCATCTTGAATTATAACTTCCGTAATTCCCATGTGTTATAGGAGGGACCCGGTTGGGGGTAATTGAATCATGGGAGCAGTTTGCCCCATATTGCTCTCATGGTAGTAAATAAGTCTCATGAGATCTGATGGGTTCATAAGGGGAAACCCCTTTCACTTGGGTCTCATTCTCTTCTTGTCTGCCACCAAGTTAGTTGTGTCTTTTGTCTTCTGCCATGATTGTGTGGCCTCCCCAACCATATGGCACTGTGAGTCCACTAAACATTTTTTCTGCATAAATTACCCAGTCTTGAGTATGTCTTTATTAGCAGCATGAGAACAAACTAATACAAAGTGTTAAGGAGAAAATGCAGAATAATTTTTATAACCATATAGTTGGAGAGCCTAAGGAAAACACAGCCCTAGAGCCATAAAGAAAAGGTTTAACACACTTAACTACGCACAAATCTTCAATTCTCTGTGATGAAAGACACCACAAACAAAGTTAACAACAAATGACAGACTGGAAATGACATTCAGAATACAAAAGTGGTTCTACACATCAATAAGAAAAGAAATCAATAGAAGATGGGCAAATTATTTTGACTGTGATTCACTGAAGAAGTACAAATGGCCCAAAAACTGATAAAAGATGTTCAATGTTAATACTGATAAGAAATGTAGATTAAAATCAAAGTAAGATATTTATTTGTTTTTAAAGTTCGTAATATTGAGTGTATGATACTATGGGAAAATAGGCACCCTCAAATACTCTTGTATAGTAATGAATTGGTGAAGCATTTTTGGAAGGCAGTTCGACAGAAACTATAAAATTTTAAAGTGCACTTATTTTTGACATAGCAATTCTACTTCTGAAATCAATCCTTTTTTTTTTTTTTTTTTTTTTGAGACGGAGTCTTGCTGTCACCCAGGCTGGAGTGCAGTGGCGCGATCTCGGCTCACTGCAAGCTCCGCTTCCTGGGTTCACGCCATTCTCCTGCCTCAGCCTCTCTGAGTAGCTGGGTCTACAGGCGCCCGCCACCATGCCCGGCTAATTTTTTTGTATTTTTAGTAGAGACGGGGTTTCACCGTGGTCTCGATCTCCTGACCTCGTGATCCGCCCGCCTCAGCCTCCCAAAGTGCTGGGATTACAAGCGTGAGCCACAGCACCCGGCCTGTGCGTTTATTTTCTGTCTCCTCAAACTGAATATTCTTTTGGCTAGGTTTTTTTCGTTTGTTTGATTGGCTGGTTTTTGTTTACTATTGTTTATTAATGTACCTCCCATTCTTAAAACAGTTGTTTGGAACACATTAGGTGCTCAGTAAGTATATGCTGAGTGAAAGAATAATACAAGTTTGTCACTAGGAGAGTATCATAACACAATGATCTTTAAAATTTTGTTCACATATTCCTTGTAAGACTTTTGTGAATGTATGACATTTACTTTATTTTAATTTCAATGCTCTATTGTAGAATGTGTGACTTCTGATGTTTTTAATATTTACACATTCTTTAAATATATTTTCATCAAAACCTAGGTGCTGTACATTTACTTACTCAATTTATGGAAATGCCATATAATCTAAACAGCAAAGATAGTTCTAACTTTGCATCAGACAAATTTGACTTCATTTTCAATTCAAATAAATATGGGTTTCAGTGGCAACCATCTCACATCTAAATTCCAAATCTAAGCTATTTCTATTGCCTGAGTGAAATAAATGTCACCTCCGAATATGTTAAAACTGTATGTGCCTTGCTCTTCTTGGTCCTTTCCCCCAGGAGCTATGCATTCTCCACTGTCCCTTGATTTGCCCTTTGAAATCTTTTACACCTCAAGCAATTGCCTCATAGGTCATATTAAGGATTGGTGAGAGGTGTGCTTTTCATCTGCAATGGTGACTGACTGATTGTAAAAGCGGACGGAGAAAAGCAGAGCAGTCAGACCACAAGAGCGTTCTCAAGCAAATCAATTTTAAAGAGAAGTAAATTTGAAAGTTGAAGATCTTGACAAATTTTCACTCCCATATAATCCTTGAAAGTCTAGGAGCAGCTCTGGATACTCAGGCACTCACAACCTGTTCTAAAAATAAACTGGAATTCTATGCAACAAGAATAAATAAAGGGTATATCTGTATGTCATTACATGAACATTGGTAAGAAACAATTTTAATTGACAAAAGCAAGTGGCATAACAATGCTTCCCATTTATCTTTGAAATATGTTTTTAATCTACATGCACCCGTATGTCAGTTCATAGAAGGGAAGTCAAGCAGACATAAAAAGCCATCGATAGTGGGTATCTCCAAGAATGGGTTGGAGGACATGGAAAGAGAGATTCACAATTTTCTCAGTTACCTTTTCATATTTTAAGTTATTTTTTAAAATGACACATATTAGTTAAGAAAAATTAAGATTAAATAAAAATCAACTAAGAAAAAAATTTAGCAGATTCTGATATTGTAGTGTTGATAACAACTTTTAAAATATTTTCTTAGGGCAGCATGTAAACGTTACCAATAGCTTTACAAAAGTGAAAATCAGTTGCGAGAAACTCTTACTTCCCTCTTTCCTTTTTACATTGGGTATTTTTCTTTTACTTTTACTTGATAGTTATTTTATCATGTGCTCTATTACAGTTCTCTGTGCCTGTATTTGTCTCCCTCACTAGACAGCATGCTCCTTAAAGGAATGTATCTTTTCCAACTTTGCAATCCCCATACTTCACACAATGCCTGGGGCACAGTTGGATTACAATGAATTTTTGATGGAATTAATGAGTGAATACATTAATGGAGTGAATGGCTTGTACCTGTTTTCTTCTTTGTCTCCTTGATTTAACAGATGAATTTTGTTTTATCTTGCTTCTTAATGTTCTATTCTACAGTTATTGGATAGTACGTTCTAGACATTTTAATACATTTACAGACATTATCTCACTTTTCTTCTCTATTTTGTGGTGAAGAGCCATGAGTAAAAAATAGACTCAGCTTACACATGGGGAAGTAGAAGTCCACATAGACAAAAAACCTATTTCTAAATTCACAGTCATAGATACCATAACCATTAGATTATAATTATTTACCTAGCAGCATGAAGATCCATAGATAACTTTAATGGTTAGCCAACGGCTCTTCTAATAGTGCTTCTAATGTGCTATTTGAAGTTTAAAAGATGTTTAAGGCTGGGCGCGGTGGCTCACGCCTGTAATCCCAGCACTTTGGGAGGCCAAGGCAGGTGGATCACGAGGTCAGGAGTTTGAGACCAGCCTGGCCAGCATGGTGAAACCCTGTCTCTACTAAAAATACAAAAAATTAGCTGGGCATGGTGGTGCATGCCTGTAGTCCCAGCTACTTGGGAGGCTGAGGCAGGAGAATTGCTTGAACCCAGCAGGTGGAGGTTGCAGTGAGCTAAGATCACGCCACTGCACTCCAGCCTGGGTGACAGAGTGAGACTCCATCTCAAAAAAAAAAAAAAAGATGTTTAAAAACAAAGACTGAGATTGGGTGTTTCTTCTTTAATAGCTTAAATATTATTTATTAAATTATGCTTTATAAGGTATTTAAACAAGCCTTTAGCTAGTTCTTAAAATATTTTAATAACATATCAGAGAGAGAGAGAGTCATCTCAACAGATACATTTGTCAAAGAGAAAAGCAGAATTGTAATTTTTGTTATATGGGCATATGTTTATGTATATATATAATACCACGGACTGGGCAACTTAAACATTAGAAATTTATTTTCTCATAGTTCTGAAGTTTAGAAATCCAAGATGAAAGTCCAATAGAATCAATTTCGGGTGATGATTCTCTTCCTGGCTTGCAGATTACCACCTTCTCATTGTGTACTCACTAAAGGAAATAGACAGACAGAGTTCTTTCTCTTCTTATAAAGGCCATCAAACCTACCATATTAGGGCCCCATCCTTATGACCTCACTTAACCTAAATTACTCCTAAAAGCCTCATCTCCAAATACAGTCACATTGGGAATTAGGGTTTCAACATATGAATTTGACGAGTGGGGCACAATTTATTCCATGGCAATCACTATGGTTGGGGAAAGCAAAACCAGAGCCAGAAGAAATGTCAACTCCAGTAAGGACAAATTGCTGCTCTTGCCAAGAACAAAGGGGACTGATATAACAAAATCTCCACAAAGTAGTTTGCCAAGTTCTTCAAGGAACTTGATTCCTCCTATCCATGAGAATGAGATGTTTTTCTATTTGTATCTTCTCTGATTTCTTTGAACAGTCTTTTGTAATTCTCATTGTAGAGATCTTTTACCTTCCTCATTAGCTCCTACGTATTTAATTTTTTGTGTGTGGCAATTGTGAATGGGATTTCCTTCTGATTTGGCTCTCAGTTTGGTTGTTGGTGGTGTATAGGAATGCTAGGGAGTTTTGTACATTGATTTTATATCCTGCAACTCTGCTGAAGTTATTTACCAGCTGAAGGAACTTTTGGGTGAAGACTGTGGGGTTTTCTAGATGTAAAATCGTGAAATCATGTCATCTGTAAACTGAGATAATTTGACTTCCTTTCTTCCTATTTGGATGCTCTTTCTTTCTTTCTTTCTCTTGCTTGATTGCTCTGGATAGGACTTCCAATACTATGTTGAATAGAAGTGATGAGAGAGAATCCTTGTCTCACGCCTTTTCAAGGGGAACGCTTACGGCTTTTGCTTATTCAGTATAATGCTGGCTGTGAGTTTGTCATAGAAGGCTCTTATTATTTTGAGATGTGTTCCTTCAAAACCTAGTTTATTGAGAGTTTTTAACATGAAGGAATGTTGAATTTTATCAAAAGCCTTTTCTGCATCTATTGAGGTAATCATGTGGTTTTTGCCTTTAGTTCTGTTTATGTGATGAATCACATTTATTGATTTTTGTATTTTGAACTAACCTTGCATCCCAGGGATGAGACCTACTTGATTATAGTGGATTAACTTTTTGCTGTGCTGCTGGATTCAGTTTTCAAGTATTCTGTTAAGAATTTTTGCATCAGCATTTATCAGGGATATTGGCCTGAAGATTTCTTTTTTTGTTGTTGTGTCTGTGCCAGGTTTTGGTATCAAGATGATGCTGGCCTTTTAGAAGAGTTGGGGAGAACTCCCTCCTTCTCAGTTTTTCGGAATGGTATCAACTGTTCTTTGTACATCTAGTAGAATTCAGCTATGAATTTTTCAGGTCCTGGGTTTTTATTGTTGTTTTGTTTTGTTTTTGTTTTTGTTTTTGGTTGGTAGGCTATTTGTTACCAATTCAATTTCAGAGCTCATTATTGGTATGTTCAGGGAATCAATTTCTTCCTGGCTCAGTCTTGAGAGGGTGCACGTGTCCAGGAATTTATCCATCTCTTCTGAGTTTTCTAATTTGTGTGTGTAGAGGTGTATGTGGTAGTTTCCTATGGTTGTTTTTGTTTCTGTGGGGTCAGTAGTAACATTCCCTTCATCATTTCTGATTGTGCTTATTTGGATCTTCTCCCTTTTCTTCCTAACTAGTCTAGCTGGTAGCCTATCTATCTTATTAATTTTTTCTAAAAGACAAACTCCTGGATTTGTTGATCTTTTAAATGGCTTTTTGTGTCTTGATTTCCTTTGGTTCAGCTCTGATTTTTGTTATTTCTTGTCTTCTACTAGCTTTGGGGTTGATTTGTTCTTGCTTCTCTAATTCTTTCAGTTGTGTGGTTAGGTTGTTAATTCGAGGTCTTTCTAACTTTTTGATGAAGGCATTTAGTGCTATGAATTTTTATGTTAACACTGCCTTAGCTGTACAGGTTCCAGAGATTCTGGTATGTTATATCTTTGTTATTATTATTTCCAAAGAACTTCTTGACTTCTGCCTTAATTTCATTATTTACCCAAATGTCATTCAGGAGCATGTCATTTAATTTGCATGTATGGCTTTGAGCAATTTTCACTGTGTTAACTTCTATTTTTATTGTGCTTTGATCTAAGAGTGTGTTTGGTATAATTTCGGTTCTTTTAAATTTGTTGAGAATTGTTTTATGTCCAATTATGTGATTTATTTTAGAGTATTTGCCATGTGACAATGAGAAGAACGTATATTCTGTTGTTTTTGTGTGAAGACTTATGTAAAGGTATATTAAATCCATTTGATCCAATGTTGAGTTTATGTTCTAAATATGTTTGTTAATTTTCTGCCTCAATGATCTGTCTAATACCATCAGTGGTGTGTTGAAGTCTCCCATTATTATTGTGTGGGAGCCTACGTCTCTTTGTAGGTCTCTAAGAACTTGCTTTATGAATCTGAGTGCTCCTGTGTTGGGTGCATATGTACTTAGGATACTTAAGTCTTCTTGTTGAATTGAACCCTTTACCATTACATAATACCCTTCCTTGTCTTTTTGATTTTTGTTGGTTTGAAATCTGTTTTTTTTTTTTTTGAAATTAGAATTTCAACCCCTGCTTCTTTCTGTTTTCCATTTGCTTGGTAGATTTTCCTCCATCCCTTTATTTTGAGCCTTTGAGTGTCATTATGCATGATATGGGTCTCTCAAAGGACAGCTTATCATTGGGTCTTGCATTTTTATCCAGCTTGCCACTCTGTGTCTTTTAACTGAGGCATTTAGCTTGTTTACATTCAAGGTTACTGTTGATATGTGTGGATTTAATCCTGTCATTGTGCTGTTAGCTGGTTATTGTGTTGGAATGTTTGCGTGGTTGCTTTACAGTGACACTGGTCTGTATGTTGAAGTGTTTTTTTTTTTTTTTTTTTTTTTTTTATTAGCTGGTAGCAGTCTTTCCTTTCTGTAGTTAGTGCTCCTTTCAAGATCTGTTTAAGGCAGGTCTGGTGGTAATAAAATCCCTCAACATTTTCTTATCTGAAAATAATCTTATTTCTCCTTCACATAGCTTAATTTGGCTTGATACAAAATTCTTGGCTGAAGATTTTTTTCTTTAAAAATGTTGAATATAGGCCCTCAATGTCTTCTAGCTTATAGGGTTTCAGCTGAGAGGTCTGCCATTAGCCTGATGGGGGATCCCATTTTGGTGACTTGCCCTTTCTGTCTAGCTGCCTTTAACATTCTTTCTTTCATTTCAACCTTGGAAAGTCTGATGATTATGTGTCTTGGAGATACTCTTGTGTAGATTCTTGCAGGAGTTCCCTGTATTTTCTGAATTTGACTGTTGGTCTCCCTAGCAAGGTTGGGGAAGTGTTCATGGATGATATCCTAAAATACATTTTCCCAGTGGTTTGCTTTCTTCTCTTCCCTTTCAGGGATGCCAATGATTCATAGATGTGGCCTCTTTACATAATCTTATACTTGGAGGTTTTGTTCATTTTTTTAAATTCTTTTTTCTTTATTTTTGTCTGATTGTCTTATTTCAGAGATCCAGTCTTCAAGTTCTGAGATTATTTCTTCAGCTTAGTTTATTCTGCTGTTAATTATTGTAATTGCATTGTAAAATTCTTGTATTGTGTTTTTCAGCTCTGCTAGACCCATTAGGTTATTTTTTTATACTAGCTATTTTGTCCTTCAGATACTGTATCATTTTATTGTGATTCTTATTTTCATTGGATTGTGTTTTGTCATCCTCCTGAATCTCAATGATCTTCGTTCCTATCTATATTCTGAATTATATTTCTGTCATTCTAGCCAGTTTGGCCTGGTTAAGAACTCTTGTCAGAGAACTGGTGCTGTTGTTTGGAGGACATGTGACACTCTGGCCATTTGAGTTAGCAGAGTTCTTACGATGGTTCTTTCTCATCTCTGTATGTGAGTGTTCCTTTTACTGCAGTGTAGATTGAGTCCACTTAATATACTTCCTGTCTGGATGTTTTCACTGGGCCAACGCTTTGTGTAGGGTCTTTATTTGAAGCTGACTTTTTGTCTCTGGTTTCAGTGGGGGCTATGTTAGTAAGGTGTTTTGGCATTGGAGCTTTAGGGTATGATCCAGCAGTTGACAGTTGGTAGATGCTTGCTTGGTTGTGTGTCTCTCCTGTGTTTCCTCACGGTTGTAGTCGTGTTCCCTCTCAGTGCTCTGAAAGTGGGGGTTCCTCTGCCCCTTGAGTGGTGGCAGTAGTTCATTACTTAGGACTCTTGGGCTGTGCACTGTATTTATGTTCCTTCCCTAGCTTAGAGGCAGCAGAGTAAAAAGTCTTAGTGGTGGCTGTGGCCAAGGATCATTTGCTTGACTTCTAGAGGCTCCACCCCAGAGAGATGCAGGTCAGCAATCACTCAGTGCATTCAGCCCAGGATGGAGGGTTTGTGCTGTGGGTCCAAGCCAGGGGTTCCTTGTCTGGTGACAAGCTGTGTGTGTGTGTGTGTGTGTGCGCGCGTGCGTGTGTGTGTGCGCATGTGTGTGTGTTGGGGGGTGGGGGGCTGGGGTGAGACCTATGGGAGACAGACTAGCCTCCTTTCCTTGGGTCAACTTGCAGCTTGGAGTTATGGAGAAGGCACTTAGGATCTTTGCTTTTTCCTTAGTCTGAGAGTGGCAAAGGCAGCTCCATTGCAGAGGCAGTGGTAGAGAGGCTTTCAGTTGTCCCTAGAGGCTCTGTTCAGGGAACTGCTGAGTTGTTAGTGGCTCAGTAGTTCTGACATGGGGTAGCTGGAGGCCCAGAACTGTAGGACTTGCCTGCAGATGAGATATGGCAAAGGGCACGCATGTAATAGTCTGGCCCCTTTTCTGCAGGGCTGCTGCAATATGCTTGGGACCTGCTCAAGTCCCTCGTCACCCCGGATTTTCCAGGACCTGGAGGTGTCACTAGTGAAGGCTGTGAAACGGCAAAGATGGCAGCCTGTTCCTCCCTCTGTAAGCTTTGTCCCAGGGAGGCACGGACCTGTTGCTGGCCTAGAGGTACCTGTAGGAAGTAGCTGGACACCCTGGTTGAGAGGTCCCTCCCAATGAGGGGGAATAAGGTTGGGACCACTTAAAAAAGCAGTTTTCCCACGTTTTGATAGAGCATCTGTGCTGTGCTGGGGATTCACTTCAGCTTCTGGTTGCCTCAGACACTCCGAAGCCCAAAGGCTAGAATGGGCAAGTCACCAAAATAGTAAAGATCCTGGCCCACCCCTACTTCTGGGAGCATTGTCCTAGGGGGAATTCAGGTTACTGTCAGCTGGAGAGCTTGGGTAGGGGTGGCTGGAGGCCCCAGTTGGGAGGCCCTGTCCAGCAAGGAGGAATAGGATCAGACACCTGCTTAAAGCAGCAGTCTGGCCACATTTTGGTAGCACAGCCTTGCAGTGCTGTGCTGAGGGATCCCTTTCTCCCTGGGTTGGCTCAGACTCTCCAAAGCCAGAAGGCTGGAATGGCTAAGGCACCCAAACATCAAAGGTGGCAGCTGTCCCTCCTGCTGGGAGATCCTTCTTAGGGAGGTGTAACACTGCTACCAGTAGTTGGCTGGAATTCCAAGCCAGTGGGTCTTATCTTCTGAGGTGCCCTAAAGTGTGGCCTGTGAGCTGTTGCTGCTCAGCACCTTCCTAGGGGTATGTACAGGAGTCTAATATCCTACTTTGCCAGAGCTGCAGCTGTTTTTGCAGGAAAGCCCAAGTATCTAAAGCTCCAGGGTCTCCACACATGCCTGGGTGGCTGAGGCTCCAAGTAGCTCTGTCCGTCAGACTGAAGACTGAAGGCCCTGGTGGAATGAGTGCCTAAGGAGATCTCCTGACCAGAGGGTTGCAAAAATCTGTGACAGAAGCATGGTTTCCTGGTCGCCGCTTCCCTGGGCAGGGGAAGATCCTCTGGCTCTGTGTTGCTCCAAGGTGGGCCATTGTCCCATCTTGCTTTTCTTCATTCTCTGTGGGTCAAGTTGTTTTTTTGATTAATCCCAATGCAAGTACCTGGATGTTTCAGTTGAAGGTGTTGTATTTACTCGCCGTTTCTGTTCCTCTCCGTGAGAGCCACACACACTAGCTGCTTCCATTAGGCCATCTTGGCCACTCCCCCTAAATTACTAACATGCATTAATTTATTTAATTTTATATAAACTCTATTTGCAATCATATTTTACAGGTTAAGAAACAGAATTTGTCAATTTAGGTAGCTTACCTGAATTTGTGCAGTTCAGAAATGAAAGAGCCAGTGTTCAAGCCTTAATGTTTCTTGCTACAGAAACTATGCTCTCAACTCTCTACAGGTATGACCATGAAAATATTAACTATGATTATTTCCAATTGCTCATTGTCCCAGCAAGCTTTGTCCCAGGGAGGTACAGACTTGTTGTTTGAACTTTGCTGAGTTTATTCTTTCATGAATTTATTTATTCACTCATCAGCAGTTACTCAATTCAATTCATGAATCTAAAAACAATTATTTGGGTTTTTACCATGTTTGGTGTTGATACCAGGTAGTGTATATTTTTGTACACATAGCTAGTTTATTATACCCCTCCTCATTCCAGTGAAAATTAGGGACAGCAATAAATAAATAAATAAATAAATATAAGAAAGAAAAGAAATATGTGGCACTTGTCCTCAAGTAGATCACAGTATGGATATAAACTCAATAATTATCATATATAAATTTTAAAAGGACCTTAAAGATGGACAAGTGAAATGTGTTTGGCATACAGAATAGAAAAAGAGCACTTCTCGGCTCTGAAAATCAGAGAAACATCGATGGAAGGGATGTAACTTGATGTGTCATCATAATTTTTAGAGGCCAAAATGCCAGGAAAACATTTCAGGCATTCTTATGCAGTACTAAGGGGATTGATTCTTGAACCGCAAATCTTTCAGCTCTGTGTCAATGTGATCCCTGAACCTCAGCCACTGATTTGCATTCAAATTACTCTGAGGTCCTTTTTTCTGTCTCGGTTTTGACATCGATCCAATTGAGAGGTGAGCAATGCTTTAATTCTACCCTATTAGAAGGATTAACTAATAAAAATGGCTTCATAAGATGTATATTCTATAAAAGACATTATTTTGTTGTAAATATTTATGGTTATTGTCTATTTTCAGCCCAGCTAATCTACTTAAGGACAAGAGTCACATATTTCAGCATAGCTGAAAATAGACTCCAAAGTAATCATAGCAAAATTGGATTTTAATATGACCCGTGAAGTGTGTGGTCTTGTTAAATTTTTATTGCCATGTCTCAACTATAGAGGGTCCTTAATGTAGCTCTTAAAAATAAAATCAGTAGTAATTTTACAGAACTCCAATATTTACAAGCTAAGTAGTTCATCTCATTATTCAGGGCAGAGTGGAACACATTTTCATGGAAGAATATAGTTCTCTCAGCTTTATTCCACGGCCTGACCTGTCACTTAGAAACCAACTGCCACTTGAAAGGCCTCAATGAAAAAGGATGTGAAAGATAATCTTTCCACCAATAGATGGAGCCACATGAATACAATTTTAAAATAATTTACTAAGTTATTTAATCTCAAATCATCACTCAAGCAGATACATCTTTCTCTTGTTTTGTTTCCCCTTCTTTCCCTCCCTCCTTCCTTCCTTCCTCCCTCCCTCCCTCCCTTCCTCTTTCTTTCTTTCCTTTCTTTCTCTTTCTTTCTTTCCCTTTCTTTCTTTCTTTCTTTCTTTCTTTCTTTCTTTCTTTCTTTCTTTTCTTCTTTCCTTCTTTCTTTCCTTCTTTTCTTTCTTTCCCAAGAAGACAATTTCTATCATTTTTTGTTATTTATTTTTCTTTCATTGTTTTCTTTCTCATTTGTTCATTCTTTTTCTTTTCTCCTTTCTTAATTAAAAAATCACATAAATATATGTTATTTTACTACCAAATTGTCAGAATGAGAATTTTATATTTTGAGGTGTTTTTGGTGATGTTCTAGTCTAGTCCCTTCTGCATGTGTTACTAGGACCAGAGTCTTAGGGATTTCAGGGTCCTACAAAAATCTTGCTTTCCAATTTGACTAGGTATATAGCCGGAACCTTGAAAAAATTATTTTTCTTTCTCTCCTTTTTACAAAATAAGTTGGCTGCTTTCTGTCCCATCAAGAGAGTGTTTTCCTCTCCATAGTAAGAATACTAAACATCATAGCACTATTCCTCAATGCTAATTATCTCACAAGCTGCTCACCTTTCCTCAAAGAAAAAATAATAATTGGAGGGTAGGGTTATAATGATTGTAATTCAATTATTTGCTCAACAAATACTTTTTAAGCACATTCAAGGTATAAGCAATTCATGTTGGGCATTTGTCTTTAACAGTTTTTTTCTTCTAGTAGCTATTAAAGTAGCAGCAGCATAAATAATGAGCTGACACCACTGAGAAATGTGATAGGAACAAACGATAGCTTAAGGAATTAGAGAAAATAAAAAGAAATCTACATACTTAGACTAAAAAGAGGGAGGGCATTAGAAAATGGCCTTTGTCATTTAAGCTGTCTAGACTTTAGGATCCCAATATCACTTAAGTCTTGGCCTTACTTACCTGAAATGTGTCACTTTAGTTTCCTAGAGAAGTCAGAATACAAAAAAGAAAAATACCTGAATTGACATCCTGAGGGTTCATATTGCAAAAGATATTGCATATGTATTTGTGGCAAATTATTGTGGAAGTAGAACACATTGTCTTTGTTCTTGAGGATCATTAAAGTGAAGGTGGAACCAACCCCATTGGAAAGACATAAGGACCCAAAGATTCTCCTGGAAACACAGCACACAGCCTTATACAATTGCGGTTGCCCTGAGATAGACTCAATTTATACACTCAAGTTAAATGCCTTTATGGAAGGCTAGTTATGAGAGGTGACTCGCGGCGTTCAGGAAAAAAGGGTTCAACTCATTGACAGCAAAGCCTGATGAATTTGAATGGAAGGTCCAGAGTTTGCATGGCCAGTGTCCTGTGCTAAAGTGAAGGACCATAGCTCAGCTCTAGAGACGAATCAGCTTCTCATTTACAAAGGAAGGTAAATAATGTTTCTAGTGAGAGTACAGGGTATGAGTTGGGACAACATGAGGCAAAATGTTTTGAACAAAGTAATGAAGGTGAGAGGAACTAATGTTTTATAATGACTTAAGTAGCAATTTGGAATCCTACAAAAAAACTTTCCTGTTACATTTTATTACAGAAATTTTAAAACCTACACCAAAGTAAAACAGTATAATGAGCCTCTCTGTGCCTATTACTTACCTTCTGATAAATTTCAATATTTTACCAAATATTTGAATGGGTATTATTGCCACTAAACATAGGAATTATTTAGGCTTCTGCTGATGACGTGTAATTGAACAGATTATCAGACAGGAATCATTTGAAAGGTATATTTTTAAGCCAGGATGGGTTTAAATATTCCAGGCAAGTTAGATCAGTTCTGCTTTCAAACTGGCTCCCCACAGACCAGAAGCAGGAACATAGTGAGAGTCAGGTTTTTGATATGAATGTCTTGCCAAAGGAGCTGACAGGAAGTAGAAAAGTACCCATTGGATAGTTCCTCTCACTGGCACAGATAGAAATATCATTTAAGTATAACTAAAGAAACCATATACTTCCAACCATAATGGCTGGCTTGTAAGCATGTTTCATATACTGAAAATGGAAATAGAACTCTACCGGATAATGTACTGGATATTTCACCCATGCAATTTTATTTAAATCTCACAAAACCCACTGAAGGAAACTATTGTTTTCCCATAGTACATATAAGTTAACTGAGACATAGATCTGTTAATTCAGTTATTCATGCCACACAACTGGCAGTAGTAGATCTAGGGCTGCAATCAGTTCAGTCTGATTTGCAAGTGTGCTTGTTTCTCTACATAATCAGGAAACTAGACAGAAAAACCAGGTCTTACTTTACACCATGCTGCCCAGGGACCCAGTGTCAGAATGACTTCTCGGAGTGATTAAATGGACAATGCCAAGCAGTTTAGGGTGTTCTGATATTCAGAAGATGAATATGCAGTCCAGAAAGGAAATTATCTTCTTCCTCGAGAAGGTGGACTGGGGCACAATTAGAAGTTTGTGCCATTTTACCTCACCACTTAATGTGCTTCTTTATCTTTTGTGTTTGGTTTATATTTTCCATCAATTTTCTAATAAGGTGTCAACTTGGTGGTGAAAATGAATTTGTCCACGCATCGGTCAACATAGAACAGGCCTCAGAAAGGTGGTCCCAGATAGTGACAGAAGCAGTTCCTGGACTGGAAGACTTAGTGAACTGGACAGGTTCAACCAGGAGCAACCTAAAGGCTGGGGAATGAGGACAGCTAAGCCTGTGGCTCCATTCTCAGCTGGACTTTTCCTTGGTTGGTCTTCATTCACGTTCCCTATTATGAGGATGGCTTCCTCGTGAACTCTAAACAGCTCCAAACAGGAAACCTGGTTTCCTCAAAGTGTGGTTTGTTTACAAGTGGTGATAGACGCTATTTTACATGTATGCTATTTTACATGTACATGGATAAGTTAAAAATAGTGTGGATATTGCATTGGAAAACACATCAAACATGCCTGAGCAAGATACTAATCGCCAAATAAGGATAAATTGGAAGACAAGGAGAGGAATGATGGGGATGTGAGTGTGGAAAGATGGAGAATGAAACTAGAAAAGCTAATATCACAAGGTGGCAGCCCATATGCAAGTGGCGTTTCATAGAACTTCCTCAATATGTAAGTGAAATATCTGAGGTCTGGAGAAGACAATTACCCAGGATCACACAAGAAGTTAGTTACAGGGCAATGACAAGAACTTGAGGCTTTGCTTCATAATTGAGTGACTTTTTAAAAAATTCAGCTTCTCCCTTCTCCTTAAAAAAGAAATATTTTGTTACATACAGGTAATGCTGTACTCTTTCAACATTATTAAAACCTTTATTTATATATTATTTGTTGTTTTCAATTTGATTCAGAAAAAATTTGTCTGGAAGATGTTTCATTTCATTTGAAAGAGTGCATAAATAGATCCAAATGATTAAAACCAGTTTAAAAAAACAGTTCATGTAAGTAAAATATTTTTGAAAGAAAAAAGGTGCGGCTTTGACAGACAGACAATGCTGTTTAATGGTAAGAGGAGAGCAAAGTATCACGGGGACTCAGATAAATCCTGGTCCTCTCCAATCCACAGAAAGACTTTAAACAATGTACGTAGATTCTTGGGGTCTTGGTTTCTATAACACCGGGACAAGAATAAACTTCTTGTCAGATGTAGATCAATATTATCAATATGTATATCAATATTACCAATACAATCAAAATTACCAATAGAGCTGCTGACACCCCATAGTTATTCAACATGTGACAGCTATTGTTATGTGTGTGATGGGGGCTCATTTATAGTAAGAGAGAGGAGAGAAAAGCTATGGAATGGTCTCAAGACCAAGAACGGGAAGCATCTGATGTGGTACCAACAGAAAGTGAGTAAGTAGGAAGGGATAGGTGAGTTTGGGTTTTTAGAATCACTTCCAGAGGAGGTAGGAGGCATGTGTGTTCTCCTTATATCGGAATTCTCAGTCTGAAAAATGAATCATTTTTATTCTTTCGGGGTATTGACTTAAGATTTCTGAAGAACACTGAGAATTTAAAAGGAAAATTCTTAGGCCAAAACCTTAATCCTAGTATCTGACTTTCATGCAACTAGTGTTGACAGCTTGTAGTGAACATTTTCAGCATCTGGATTATATCTTATTGCAGCATATCCTAGAACTTTTATCTTTTCCACATTGAGAAAATCAAATTTTAATAGTATTGTTTCATGTGTCTATAGTTCTTTGCATAGCGGAACATAGAAATGCAAACTGCTTTTGAGAGGAGTAAATACATTTATGACTGATGCTACAAGCAGACTCCTCTCATTTAATGTACATTATTTTTAAAATAAATAGAAATACCTTCTTTACACAGATACAGCTCTTATGAGTTTGTGAAATAATTTCACGCATATGCCATTCACTTTTCATAACAATACTGTGATGTAGGTACTACTATTCTCATTTTCTAGATGAGACAACAAAAGCTCAGAGTTTAAGTGGTTTGGGGTAACATGGCTAACAAGTAGTTGATCCAGATCATCTGACTCCAAATGAAATATACTTTTTACTCTGCATCTTTTTTTTTTCTCATTTCAATCATTCAATGTAAAATGAAACTGAAACATGTTTGCTCCTGCCCACAAGGAATTCCCAATTTCACTGGTCATGAAACACACACACACACACACACACACACACACACACACAGTCGAGTGAAACGTGAACGGGGAACTAGATTGAGATCACTGTGAGTGGAAGTGGTCAGGGACATATTGTAGAGTAGGGAAGAAGAGAGGCAAGAATATTTTTAGAGAGTAGAAAACCAGCCGCCCATTTTGGATGATTGTAATAATCAAGTTGCGCTCCACCTCCAGGCTCTAACTCTCATCTGTAAACATGCCAAAAGGAATAGGATATTGAATTCTTGGCTGGAAATAAAACAAACAAATGAATCATCTAAAAATGCAAGGTTGGAGTAGGTTTTCATCTGATTAGAATGAGAGATATCTACATTAATGGGCTCCCTGCTGACGGAGTATCCCACAGTAACTGGATCTGGGATATCTGCCACCTTTTACATTCTTCTACTGGCTGCCTCACTCATAACCAGAGTTTGAGAAACCAAACCATAACTTTTTCTGAGCCATTATGGAAATCATGGTGAAAGAGGAGACAAAGAAAAGGGCAGTGGATTAGAATTCAGAAGTGGATTTTGTCTTCATGTTGTAGCAACTGGATGAGTATAACTTTGAGCAACTCACTTCATCTCCCCACATTCCAGTTTCATCACCTGTAAAATGGGGCTAATGATACCTGCCTAGCCTACCTTTTTCTTAAAGAATGAATGAAAAGCCATATGTGAAAATGCCCTGAAAATCATAAAATATAAAAAACATTACACAGATGTACAAATACACCTGATTCATTTTTCATGATATATGATTTCCAAGGGATTCTTCTTACAAAACCCCTTCCATTCTCGCTTGCAATTCAGCAAGCGTCTCCTTTAAAAATATCTTTGCCTCAGCGTAATTCCCAAATTTCTGATATATACACAGATAATTGTGAAAGTATTGTATGCAAAAACTGGTGAAAAAGAGTCGCTTTCTTCAAAGCCTGCTCTTCTATGAAATTGTTGCTTGTTGTTTTGAGTGGAGCTCACTATGCTAGGTGAGCACGAGCATTCTTACCAGATAGATGGTTTGCTGTGGAGGGTTAGGGTAGAAGTCAGTGAAGGAGGGGGAAAATTAAAACCTAAAGGCTAAAGAATATTGTTTCCTGAAAACCTGTTAAAATAAGCAAATAATAACCAATTCTGTGTGACATTTTACTCTCTACCACCATGCTATTCAAAACGTGCCTTGTGCATGGGCCACCATTGGGAGCTCGTTAGAAGTTCACATTACCAGGCCCTGCTCGAGACCTACCAAATTATAGTTTGTATTTTAACAAGATCTTCTTGTAATTTGTATGCCCAGCCTATTCAAGTTTGACATTCGCTGGCCTATGAGGTACATCCAGCTACATAACGCCACTTACTTCTTAAGACTATTTTATTAAAAACAATATTGTTAATACCTTGCCCTCCACGTGGCCAGGTGCGGTAGCTGAAGGATTTAAAAGTAGACTTTCTGCCAGGTGTGGTGGCTCACACCTATAATCTCAGCACCTTGGGAGGGCAAAGTGGGCAGATACTTGAGGTCAGGCGTTCGAGGCCAGCCTGGCCAATATGGTGAAACCCCATTTCTACTAAAAATACAAAAATTATTTGGGTGTGGTGGCACGTGTCTGTAATCTCAGCTACTCAGTGAGGCACAAGAATCACTTGAACCTAGGAGGCTGAGGTTGCAGTGAGCTGAGTGAGACTGCACCACTGCATTCCAGCCTGGGTCACAGAGCAAGTCACTGTCTCAAAAAAAAAAAAAAAAGACACTTTCTGACTCTAAAGCCTGTTTTTCCCACTACAGTTGTCTTCTGTTCCATTCATCTCTCTTGGATATTACATTATGAGGACCTACCTTGAAACCAGATGTGACCTCCAGTAATCCTTTCTGACTTTAAGATCCACTAATTTATTTAAGATACCCTACTTACATAACCCTATCTCATGACTCAGTAAAAAATCACAGAAGCAGAGGAAGAACTGCTTCCTTTTGTGGGACATTCAGACTCTTTGGGTTTGTGCCAAGATGTCAGGGGAAGTTCCCATTTCACATTCTTCTTCTTTTGCTTGGATAATTGAGGACCTTAAATGATGTCAGACTTTCTGAGGTCTTTCTGTGAATTAATTCTTGGCTGATCTCATCATCAGAATGCCACTATTATAAGGTACCGCCCCTGGAATTGCTCAAGCCCAGCAGCTGACTAGACTTCTTCAGGATGCTTCAAGGCATCCACTTGAAGGGCCACTTGGAGCAAAGAGTCTATTTCTGTTCTTAGGTGAAGGCCTGATTCAGTTGCTTACTACAAGTGCTTGAAATATGCTGCTGGATGTCCTTCATCTTTCTCTTTCTTAACAGATTCCCAGCTTATCACAGAAAATATGTTTGTGATAGCAGTAAACAGACAGTGGTTGACAAAACTGTATCATCAGTGATTTCTTACAGCAGAGAACTGTGGGATTAACCACATCCCACTTAATGTAAAATACATACTGTATATGGGCAAAAAAAAAAAAAAAATACAAACCAAAAAAATGAAACATCCACAGGATAATAAAAATACTATGGTTATACCCTGAAGCTTCCTGGCTTGCCAGATGTGCCAACCTTAGTTTTATTTAACGATGAGGTACATATCATGTCCCTTAAAATCCTCATGAGTTAGCTCAATTGGCTTTCCAGATGGAGACCAATGGTCCTAAAATATCTCACCTCCTTCCTCTCTATCCCTAGGATGTAGCACAGAAGACACCCACAAGTTCAAGAGAGCTTTAAGGTAAGATACCTATGGAAATCCTCAATAAGTAGATAGACTCAGAGTCACTCACAAAATGAGAACAAGTCCCCACTCACAAAATGAGAACAAGTACCCAGATGATTGTCTCTGTTTAGTGCATTACAGTGAGAAACGTCATTTTATTCCCCACCAAGTCTTTCTAGCCATCCCTGGAGCCCCAGCCACCTTATAAAATGCATTTAACTGTTGCACTATTATTATTCCTATCTACAGATGCCCACAGATCTTTGCTTATGGGATTCTTTCAGCCTGAATGTTCTTCACGAGCTTTGCCTTTCTAAATCCCAGGAACCTTTCAATGCAATTCTTCTCTGAAGCCTTCCTTGGTTACTAATATTAAATCTAGCACCAAATTCATAGCTTACGTGTTTCCTAGAGCACTTGGATGTTCTGCCTGTTTTAGAGTTTTTTGTGTCATTGTTAGTCTGTCTTGCCCGCCACATATCAATCTGTTTTACTAGATTGTTTTACTTGTTTGTGTGACTTTACAAGCTCTTATAATACCAATTTATCACACATTCTAAAACAGATGGGTGCAATAATAAATCGCCATTTGACTGGGGAACGTTTCTCTTAAAATTAAGAAAAAAATGTCAGGCCATGCTCCCCCAAAAATGTCAGGTGGATCATCTGAGGTCAGGAGTTCGAGACCACTCCTCCACTGTGGAGTAGACAATCCATGGTCATAACCCTCAAACCCTGTGGTCCTTTGAGGTTGCCACTGTATCCAGGGGGTGTAACCAAACCAGCAGGATTTGCCGTCTGGCCTCCATGAAAAAGAGTTCTTTACTTCAAAAGTAGTTCCACCCTTCCCTATTTCACAAAACCTAATGCTTTGCTATAATACAACATGATATATATAGTAGACTCCAAGAAGTTTTCTTTATCTTTTAGAAATTAATATTTGTGACACGTTATAAAAAATTAAAAGAATGGGTAGTTTTATAAATCTCATTTTATCTACAAGTCTATATTTTAAGCTTTTCTCTATATTGCTATGCAGAAAAAAGAATTCAAACAATTCTGACAAAAACTAGTAATTATTTCATAACCGAGGCTGTTACAAGAAAGATGGCTTGAAAGAGCAGGTGCTAAAAAACATAAAAAGATTCTGTAAAGGGTTCTGATGGGGCAGAAATGGCAAATTTAAAAGGGAGGTAAAGAAAATTGGAAAGAGGAGCTTTTAATGACAAAATATTGTAGTGAGACTAAAGATGACTACTTTGAGGACTACAGAATCTAATATAATACTTCACAAAATAAAAGGGCTTTTGCGATAGTCATATTCAAAGGCACTCTAAAGACTTAACTAAATTTGGGAGACTGAAGCAGGCCGATCACTTGAGGTCAGGAGTTTGAGACCAGCCTGTCCAACATGATGAAACCCTGTATCTATTAAAAATAAAAAAAAAAAATTAGTTGGGCGTGGTGGCGCATGCCTTTAATCCCAGCTACTAGATGGCTGAGACACAAGAATTGCTTGAACCCAGGAGGCAGAGGTTGAAGTGAGCCAAGATGGCACCATTGCTCTCCAGCCCCAACTAATTCTAATGTGATGATGGTCCCTGCTCGAGGTGCATGTTGTAAAGTTAAGAGGAAACGGATATGTTCTCTTTGGTTTCCTTTTTATTCTGTCAATAAATATTTTAAGACAAGCCAGACTTGTGAAAATCTAGACTTCGTATATTTGTCTCCAGAGGGAAAGATAGGAGGAAGAAATTTTTAGTAATTAAACACATGAGTAGAAACTAGAAGAATGCAAATTATGAGTTAATATAAAGAACACTTTCTAGCTTTCTTTAATTTAGAACGTTTTACAGCCTTTTATGACAATTGACATTTTTGAAGTTATTGTCTGCTCCATCTTTTTTGTTGGTTTTAATAGAATGTTACTCATTTTGTGTTTGTCGTCTTTCCTCATGATTAGATTCAGGCTATAGATTCTCAGCGAGAATGCAGCATATGTGATACCGTGTTTTTCTTCACACATATGGAGGCATATTATATCCAACTTTCTGTCATAGGTGATGTTAAAGTTGGTCTTATGGTAATGATGCTGTTGATTTCTCCACTGTATAATTACTGTTTATGTTTTCTCACTTGTAACTAATCAGCAATCTGTAGGGAGACACTTTAAGACTGTGCAAATATCCCATTTCTTGTCAAAAATTTTCCCCTAGATTTAGCATTCATTCAGGATTCCTGCCTGAGCTAATCTTGACCATGATGGCTGTAAAATCTTGTTTCATATAATGCTCATTATACAGAATTTGGAATATATAGAAACATAAAATGCATAAAGGAAAATCTAAAAGCTCTCAACCTATTAAATAAATAAATGTATGTGAAGCAATTTGCATGTATTCTTTTTCGGTCTTCTCATGAATGTGTACGTAAACAGAATCGTGTATTTTGTGATGTGAATGTGCGACTCCAGCACTTGCTGCACATTTACCGGTTCACCTTTGTTATTCCACTGTAGGCAAGGAATCCATCCCTTGTTAATCAATTAATTACTCTATTTTTAACACAGAATCTTAAATATTAATTTTAAAGATTTATAATTTATTATTGTTCTTATTTATTTTGGTGCTCAAAATTGTTTCATGGCTGGCCATTGGGAACTCCTTCGGTTTGGTTCCTGTGTACCTGTAACATGCAAGATCTTTCTTCCTTTCTTTTTGCCTCTCTCCCCTCTCTTTTTCTTTGTCTCTTTTTCTTTATTTTTTTTCTCTTTTCCTCTCTCTTCTTTCTTCCTTTCTAGAACTTTAAGAATTATGATACAATAAGATGTTCCAGACTCATCTCTCACACTGACACTGACACTGTCCTAGCCCTGAAATCAGCCATGTCTCTTAGTAGCTCTGGTTTAATTTAGTGGGAAATTGTGTTAATAATCAAGTTCTGGGTACTAAGTATGTTCATTGCTATGGAGTAGGATCTACTATGGCCAGTGCTCTCTTATGCAGGCCTTAATGTGGAGTGAACACAAAAACAAGGTTCCCCAAGGTCAGAGGCAGGATAACATCACTTGATATAAGCTATTTGTTAGGAGACAGAATTTTCAGCGTGAAAATGAGGCTTTTCTGGCGGATATAACTTATAAAAATTGATGTGATCAGCCATGTGTATAACTGAGTGGCTCAAAGTTTTAGCAATGTTTCAAACTCCAGTCTAGGTGATCCATGTTCTATTGTAGAGAGGCAGTGTGAAAACGTAATTGTAATTTTAGTAAGCAGAAACCTAAGTGATTGCTTGTCATGTTTAGAGAAACTGTGAATTGAAGAGTATGGCAGTATTACCTAGATCAGCAGTCTCCAACGTCTTTGATTGTACATCCTAGAAGTAAAACATTTAAATATGCTTCTGTGGTACAATACTAAGATTCATCAAAAGAGGCCACAATCAGTATTATTAAATAGAATGAAACTTCGTAAAGTACCAGGTCAAGAATTCATTGCCTTTAACATACATGCATTTCCCAATCACTGAAAGAAAAAGTATACGGAATATTTTCATTTTATATATGCTTAGTATTTAATTTCTTCTATTAAATAAAATTTATAAGGGGCCATTGATTTGAACTGAGCTGCTGCACCAGGCCCCAGACCAAAATGGAGTCACTCATGCTGAAGTTCCACATCACCAAACTGAAACTAAGTTTTCTATCAGAACTTCTTAGAAGTCAGGAGACAGAGGGAGATAATAGCCAAATCCCCAAACAGGCCAGTTTTAGCCAGCATGATTTTAAAAAAGTCTCCTTTGTTTATCTTTTACAAAAAAAGTAACTTTGAAATGACCAACCCACTTTTTGTATTCTGTTTCTGCTTTTCTCAGCCCTTTTCTGGCTTTAAAAGAAAAGTCCTCTGCTTAGCTCGTCAGAACACTCATTCTGTTTTATGGAATGAAGTGTTGCTTGATCTGACATTTGCAATTAAGCCAATTAAGATCTTTAAGCTAAATTTGTTGTAACTTTGTCTTTTGACACTTTCTAAACATGATGGTTCCATACTATCACCAGTTAATATCTCAAGACGCATTGTACACTTTGGGCAATGTCTACTACCAAAAATAGTGAAAGTTAAGTTTATATATCAAGTTCTCTACTGTGATATCCTATTTTTGGCTTGTCAGTTATAATAAGATGATGTAAGAGAAAAGAAATAGTTTTCTCTCTGCTCTTTACACTTCTTAGTTGGAATGAACCCTTGTAACAAAAGAAAGATTAACAAGAGAAAAATGTACAGAAGTTTAATAACGTGTATCTCATGTATACGTAGGAGCTCCCAGAGAAATGAGTAAATCTCGAAGAAATGGCTTTGAGTTCAGGCTTAGGTTTTATCTCCAGGTGAAACAAAGAAAGAATGGTGTGGGAGAAGGCCAGTTATGAAGAAGCATCTAGGAAAAGTGAGGTAAACAGAATAAGATTTTTTAAGTTAGTAGGTAGAATTAAGGCAGATATAAATCTAAAGTTACATTTAGGTTGGTGCGACTTCTATAAATATAAGCGTATCGGTGAGTTAGATCATCTTTCTGTCTCTTGTAGAGAGGGAGACACCTTTACAAATGGAAATTTCTTCATAGATATAAATTTCTGCTACAGCTACTCATGTTTTCAGAGCTTCTTCTGTGTCCACAGTCTCCCAAAATAATCACCTCAAAATAATGCTTATACCAAACAGGCATACTTTGAAGTGGGGTATTATAGTTTCTTATTATCATATTTTAGGAGAGCATATATTTGGTCTCCTACAATCATAAATGTTTCTCTATCACAAGGTGCTTGACGAAGATCGCCTACTTTGGTTAGAAGTGCAGATGCTACTGTTGTCACCTGTGTTTTTTATTTTGCTTTTTAATCAAATTTAAGATGACATTGATCAAAAACCACATCATTGTTTTATGTACAACATATTATGTTGCTAATTAAATATAAAATGACACTATAAGAGGAATTCTAATTTTAGAGATATTAAAATGTGAAAAAATGTGTCTTAGAGTTGATATAGTATTATTGTTAATATTTTGCAAGAACCTTATAGAGCTCCAAAGTGAATAATGTAATTCACATATCTCCTTAACTGGGTTTATTTAGACACATATTACAAATGAATGAGTTAGGGCATTATGGTTCCTCTACAGGTTGCAGAACTTTCATTCTTCCCTCAAGACATCTTTAATAACTCATGGAAAACATGAAATATGGGTCATACCATGGTCTAACATACAGGCCTACTGAAGATATCTGTGTTAGTTTGTTCTTGTGTCACTATAAAGAAATACCGCAGACTTTCCAGGAAAGCAGCAGGAGGAGACAGGACTAACGTGCAGCTCCCACTTGGATGGAAAGAACAGCATATGGAGATTCACATTGTGAACTTTTGCTGCAACAACTGCCACAGGAACATACCAGGAAAACCTAAAGAATTCACAGAGACTTTGAAAGAAGAGGCTTGCTGGTGCAAACTCTGAGACAGCTGAAAAACTGAGTTCCCGAAGTGTGAGATGGAGAAAAGTCCATCTCTGGAAACACATCCCCACTGGGGAACCTGAAAATCCAGATCACCGGAGAGGATTTAACCTTGCCCAGAGCTGAAACAAATTTAGGGAGCCAACTGAAATATAAAAGCAGGAGAAGCAGCAGGAAGATCCCTGCAGGCACTCCCAGTCCTCAGCTTGAGCCTAGGAAAGCCATTCCTGGCCATATCTTGCAGGCATCCTTGGAGAAGGGAAGGCAGCCAGTGAAACTGGGAGGGGCCACAGAGTGAAGGAAGCGCCTAGCTAAACTTTGTAATAATTTTGACTGAGCACAAATTTTCCTGAGCAGAATCTAGGGGGTCAACAGAAGGGCAGATATATCTCAGTGCCCCACTCTACTGGTACCAGTTTACTGTATTAGTCTGTTCCCACACTGCTGATAAAGACATACCCAAGACTGGGCAATTTACAAAAGAAAGAGGTTTACTGAACTTACAGCTCCACATGGCTGGGGAGGCCTCACAATCATGATGAAAGGCAAGGAGGAGCAAGTCACATCTTATGTAATTGGCAGCAGGCAAAGAGGGGTTGTGCAGGGAAACTCCCATTTTTAAAACCATCATATCTCATGAGACCCATTCACTATCATGGGAACAGCAGGGGAAAGATGCACCCTCATAATCCAGTCATCTTTCACTGGGTCCCTCCCACAACCTGTGAAAATTATGGGCGCAACAAGATCAGATATGGGTGGGGACAGAGAGCCAAACCATATCAACTACCTAAAGATTTTTTTTCCTGTCATTTGGGATATTATTTACTGCTTCCTGATTAGGGAGGATCAGGACTTAGCTGACCTTTACTCCTACTCCACATCACCCCTTTACAGCAAATGATCTCGCCATCTGCCCAGTACAGGCATATCACAAGGGTGTTGAGATCTATATTCAGTTCTTACACTGTTATAACTGTGTACCTTTAGTACAAATTGTGATCACTTTTTCCTTTTCTATGCACTTGTTACTTTTTCCTATAATTAATAATTGCCTTTTTTGCTTGGGAGAAATAATACTTATCATTCTCTCTTTGGGGAATTAATAATTGTCTTTTTTTCTAATTATTTATTATTCATTTGGCACTGCATTTTAAGTATTATACATTTTCCTTCAATGTGATCAAACACATTACATAGTCTACCAATTTTATCTTCTTGAAAATGTTTCTAGGAGCTATCTTTTTTTGAATTAATGCAATTATTTTCCATAAGTTATTGGGGTACAGGTGGTATTTGGTTATATGAGTAAGTTCCTTAGTGGTTATTTGTGAGATTTTGGTGCACCCATCACCCAAGTAGTATACACTGTACCATATTTGTAGTCTTTTATTCGTAGCCGCCCCTCCACTCTTCCCCCAAGTTCCCACAGTCCATTGTATTATTCTTATGACTTTGCATCCTCATAGCTTAGCTCCCACATATCAGTGAGAACATAACAATGTTTGGTTTTCCATTCCAGAATTACTTCACTTAGAATAATAGTTTCTAATCTCATCCAGTTTGCTGCAAATGGTGTTAATTCATTCCTTTTTATGGCTGAGTAGTATTCCATTGTGTGTATGTGTGTATATATATATATATAGAGAGAGAGAGATACATAATCTATATGTGTATATATATATACACACACACACATATATACATATATATATACACACAATAGAATATATATATATATATGTATATGACAGTTTCTTTATCCACTTATTGATTGATGGGCATTTGGGTTGGTTCCATGATTTTGCAATTGTGAATTGTGCTGCTAAAAACATACATGTGCAAGTATCTTTTTTGTATAATGACTTCTTTTCCTCTGTGTAGATACCCAGTAGTAGGATTGCTGGGTCAAATGGTAGTTCTACTTTTAGTTCTTTAAGGAATCTCCACATTGTTATTCATAGTGGCTGTACTAGTTTACATTCCCACCAGCAGTGTAGAAGTGTTCCCTGATCACCACATCCATGCCCACATCTACAGTTTTTTGTTTTTTTGATTATGCCCATTCTTGCAGGAGTAAGGTGGTATGGCATTGTAGTTTTGATTTACATTTCCCTGGTCATTAGTGGTGTTGAGCATTTTTTCATATGATCGTTGGCCATTTGTATATCTTCTTTTGAGAACTCTCTATTTATGGCCTTAGCCCACTTTTTGATGGGATTGTTTGCTTTTTTCTTACTTGTTTGAGTTCATTGTAGATTCTGAATATTAGCCCTTTGTCAGATGTATAGATTTTGAGGATTTTCCCCACTCTGTAGGTTGTCTGTTTACTTTGCTGACTGTTCCCTTTTGCCGTGCAAAAGCTCTTTGGTTTAATTAGGTCCCAACTATTTATCTGTGTTTTTATTGCATTTGTTTTTGGGTTCTTGATCATGAAATCCTTACCTAAGCCAACATCTAGAAGGGTTTTTCCAATGTTATCTTTTAGAATTTTTATAGTTTCAGGTTTTAGATTTAAGTCCTTAATCCACCTTGAGTTAATTTTATTATTAGGTGAGAGATGAGGATCCAGTTTCATTCTCATTCACCTACATGTGGCTAGCCAATTATCCCAGCAACATTTGTTGAAACGGGTGTCCTTTTCCCACTTTATGTTTTTGTTTGCTTTGTTGAAGATCAGTTGGCTGTAAGTGTTTGGGTTTATTTCTGGGCTCTCTATGCTGTTCCATTGGTCTATGTGTCTATTTTTATACCAGTACCATGCTGTTTTGGTGACTATGGCCTTATAGTATAGTTTGAAATCAGGTAGTGTGATGCCTCCAGATTTGTTCTTTTTGCTTAGTCTTGCTTTGGCTATACAGGCTCTTTCTATGCAGAGTCCCTACTTAGTGGGCCCAAATCAATAAATTCAGCCTGACCCAACTCTATGTTCCTTCCACCATTTTCCCATACCCTTAATATCCATTCCCATGCCTGTTCCCCAGATTTCTGTTTACGTTAATTAGAGAACTCAAACAGTTCTTTTCAAGTGTAGCACACCTCCTTATGGGTCACACTCTGAACCTCACCACTAGGGGCCCGCCAGGACTTTAGTTTAGTTATAGGTCTAGAGACAAACAGATGTGTTGGGGTGCCTCCTGAGAAAAATCAATAGTATCTTGCCTGGCAACTGCCTCAGGGGAGGCCATCACTGTTGCGTCAGGCAGTGCAGGTTTTATCTCCTCAGATAAAGATGGAAAGGCTGATGGCAGCATGGGTCGGGGAGGGGATGTTGCCTCTACTGGAGATGGGGAAGCTGTTCCTTCTGGCTAAAAAGGTTCATCAGAGATTACAAATCTTATTGTCCCCAGCTCCATCAGGGTCTTCCCACACATCCCCATCCTAAGTTTTATGGTCCCATTATTTTCCAGTCAATGCCCTCACTTTAACAGTAAACACCTGGTGAGGCTGTGCATGCATCTTTCGTTGCAGATCAGCCCCTCACATGATAAGAGCCTGTGTCTGCTTTTCCACAGTTTCAGCTCTTTCTCTACAGTAGATAAGACTCTCACTCAGGGCAGTCTTAGCAGAGGTGAGGCTCAGTATCTGCTTCTGAAGCTGGGAGACAGAATCCTAAGTTCATCATTTTCTTTCATCACTTCGTCCATTGAACTTAGGAGCAACCAACCAGCTTCATTACGTTCCTTGGTTCTCCACATATGGTCGTATTATGTTTGGAGTCACTAAACTCCTTACCTCTCACAAGTGGTGAATCAGGAGTGTCAAATGCATTTATTTTGCATAACTCTCTAAACAATTCATGCCGAGAACTATCAGTATTCTCTATACTATTAGAAGTAGAGTCCTTAGCATTTTGGGTTCTAATCTTATCAAGCAGCCTACTCCAGAAACCCCAAAACCAATGAGAGAACTTCATCCTTAATATTCTGTTCCTTAGAACCACTCCTGGTACCAAAATCTTTATTAGTCAGGGTTCTTCAGATGGGTAGAGCTAATAGGATATATATATATATATACACACACACATACATATATATATAATAGGATGTATATATATATATAAACTAGGATATATATATATATATTTATATAAAGGGAAGTTTATTAAGTATTAACTTACATGATCACAAGGTCCCACAATAGGCTGTCTGCAAGCTGAGAAGCAAGAAGAGCCAGTCTGAGTACCAAAACTCAAGAACTTGTAGTCCAGTGTTCGAAAGCAGGAAGCATCCAACGTGGGGGAAAGATGTAAGCTGGGAGGCTAGGCCAGTCTCTCTTTTTCATAGTTTTCTGTCTGCTTTACATTCATTGGCAGCTGACTGGATTGTGCCCACCAGATTAAGGGTGGATCTGCCCTCCCCAACACACTGACTCAAATGTTAATCTCTTTTGGCAACACCCTCACAGACACACCCAGGATCAATACTTTTATCCTTCAATCCAATCAAATTGACACTCAGTATTAACCATCACACCTGCTAAATTTGAATTTCAGATAAAAATGGATACTTTTGCTTAGCATAAATGTATTTCATGCAGATATGATTCGGTTGTGGGTCTCCCCCAAATCTCATGTTAAAATGCAATCCCTGGTTGGGCGCTGTGGCTCATGCCTGTAATCCCAGCACTTTGGGAGGCTGAGGTGGGGAGACCATTTGAGGTCAGGAGTTGAAGACTGCCCTGACCTGACCAAGATGGTGAAACCCTGTCTCTCCAAAAAAAAAAAAAAAATCAAAACAATTAGCTGGGCATAGTGGTGCACATCTGTAACCCCAGCTACTCAGGAGGCCGAAGTTGGAGAATAACTTCAACCCGGGAGGTGGAGGTTGCAGTGAGCTGAGATCGTGCCACTGCACTCCAGCCTGGGTGACAGAGTGAGACTCTGCCTCAAAAAAAAAAAAAAAAAAAACCAAAATCTAAAATAAAATAAAATGTAATCCCCAGTGTTGGAGATGAGGCTTACTGGTAGGTGTTTGGGTCATGAGGAAAGAAAAATCCTTCATGAATGGCTTGGTGCCCTCCTCCAAGTAAGCAGTGAGTTCTTGCTCTGAGTTCATATGAAATCTGGCTATTTAAAAGAGTGTGGCACCTCCCCCCTCTGTCTTTCTCCCACTCTCACCATGTGATGGTCCTGTTCCCCCTTCGCCTTCCACTGTGATTGAAAGCTTCCTGAGACCCTCAAAAGAAGCAGATACCAGCGCCATGCTTCCTGCACAGCCTGCAGAAACATGAACCAAAATGAACCACTTTTCTTTTAAAATTATCCAGTCTCAGGCATTCCTTTATAGCAATGCAAAAATGGCCTAACACACATGCAATATTTGGGACATATTTATATGAAAGAAATCAGTTATTGCTTATCTGAAATTTAAACTTATCTGTGTGTCCTGTGTCTTCATTTGCTGAATGTGGTAATACTAGTCCAAACTGTTTTAGGATATTCAGCAGCATCCCTGGACCTTTATCCATTAGATGCCAGTACCAACCCCACATCCTAGTTGTGACAACTAAAAATGTCCCCAGATATTGCCAAATGTTCCCTGGGAGGCAAAATCTCCCTTGGCTGGGACTACTGCCTTGGAAAGTGTTAGAAATGCAAAGCATGAGGCTCCACCCCAAACCTACTGAATCAGAAACTCAGTAGGGAGGGATTTAGCAATCTGTGCTTTCACAAGTCTTACAGCTGTTCTGATGCAACTAAAGTTGGAGAACAAAATTGGTCTTATCTATTTCTCAGGCAAGTGCATCTCAGAGGATATAAATTAGTATTGCTTAGTGTAGAGACCCATGGATAATCTATACCAGAATCACTATTGTTGTATATTAAAGAAACATCTAATGGTGCACCCTGGAACTTTTTTTTTTTTTTGAGACGGAGTCTTGCTCTGTTGCCCAGGCTGGAGTGCAGTGGCGCCATCTTGGCTCACTGCAAGCTCCGCCTCCCAGGTTCACGCCATTCTCCTGCCTCAGCCTCCCCAGTAGCTGGGACTACAGGTGCTCGCCACCATGCCCGGCTAATTTTTTATATTTTTAGTAGAGACAGGGTTTCACTGTGTTAGCCAGGATGGTCTCGATCTCCTGACCTCTCGTGATCCGCCCACCTCGGCCTCCCAAAGTGCTGGGATTACAGTCTGAGCCACTGCGCCCAGCCCCTGGAACTTCTTAATCAAAATTTCTAAAGGGACGAAGAAGGTGAGAGTGTAGTGGAAAACAGGGATCCAGAGTTCTACTTTTATTTTTTAAGTAAACGTACCCTGTGACTCTTGTATACACAGATATTTGAATACCACTGACTGGTGTGGACGCCTCAGACTTTCTTTGTTTATATCACTAACATTCCGAATTCTAGTTTCATGTTTCCAAAACAAATTTCTGGAGATAAATTGGCTTCTGGTTTATACTTACCTACAGCAGTGTTTCTCACCTCTAGTAACATATTTGAACCACCTGGGGAGCTTTAAAAAAATACCAATGCCCAGTCCCCATCCACAACAATTAAGCAGAATCTCTGGGGGTGGTGTTTTCTGATTCTCAAATGATTCTAATATGCAACTAGGTTTGGAAACCATTGGCCTGTGGGAGAAAATGCACTAGTCTTATCAATTCTAACATTCCAGTCGGTTTAATGTCTATGTTCCTCATTATACATTTTAAAAATTAATATTCTGGTTCAAATTTCATATTCTTTTTTTGTGTCTCTTAAATCCATTCAAGTTCTGGGGGTCCTGAGCAAACTAGTTCTGAGGACCACAGATAAATATCAGATCCTGGAGTACAATTGTATAATTGGGATATTCTCCTCCTCCACCTCCCAGATGCTGGTCTTTCCTTTATTCTCTCTACTATCTCTTGTAACGTACTCAAAATCCAACTAATTTTTAGGGCTTTCTTCAATTAATTATTGATATGATATGGAAATGGCTGCAAATGTCTATCATCAAAAATAGAGGAACTTTGATGTTAACATAATCAGGCCTTTAGGTCTAACTTCCAGTTCACAGGAAATATGGAAGATAGAGAAAAAATTAAGCACCCATAAGCCAGGACTCAGACTAATCTATAAAGTGGACATTTTATAGAATAATTTGCCTATGTCTTCAAGAAGTCATTACTATATAAACAAAATAATACATGAAATGAAATAATACGTTATGGCATTAAAAGGGAGAATGTTTTAAATTAAAAGAGATTTGAGAGATGTTACAATCAGAGGCAATATATGGGCCTTGGTTAGATCCCAGTTGAACAAACCAGCCTAAAATGAAGTGATTACAGTAATAGAATTTGAACACGGTTTAGGTATTAGATGATGTTAAGGATCCATTTGCATTTTTTAAGGTTTGGTAACAGTATCGTGATGAGATAAGGGAAATATATTTATTTTTAAAAACTGCATAACAAGGACAAAACACAATGTGATCTGTAATTGTCTTCAAGTTACTTTAGTCAAAAAATAGATGATGCAAATATACCAAAGTGTTAACAATCGTTCAATCTAAATTATGGCCATAAGTGCACGTCACATTGTTTTCTTTTTTCTTTTGCTTGAAATTTTCTATAGTAAAAAATAGGATAGTAAGAAGAAAAATGAAGTGAATATATGAAGGCAGATTATATAGTGGAGAAAATTCCACAATGGAAATAAAACCACATGAGCCTGGTTTTGACCCTGAATCATCCCCTCTCAAGGCCTCAGCTGCCTCCTATACAAAATGAGGGGTTAGAACAAGGTGGTTCTTGCTGTGAGCCTGTGGTGACTGTCTTTATCCACAATTTTATTAGCTCATATTACAGATGAGAAAACTGACGCACGGAGATGATAGACCACTCGGCTGGTGTGACAGAGCTGGAACTTGAACTGGGAACCCTAGCTCTAGAGCCTGCCCTCTTAGGTCATATCTTCACTCAACAATTACAGCACCTGCCAATTCTAACAGCAAAATATTGTGCCCAAGTGTGATTTAGGACATCTCTGGGTGATGGTAAAAGTGCATGAAGAAGTTTTTTGGCAAATATTTTTTATTGCTCAGATTTCAATAATGAATATGTTCTGATTTTTCTTTGAAGTTTGTGGAGGACTAGAATCCTGTAGCCAAAAGTAGCAAGCCTGAGAACAAATTTCTCTTTTAAAAAATATTTATTTCAATAGTTTTTGGAGTACAGGTGGTTATTTGTTACAAAAATAACTTATTTAGTGGTGATTTCTGACATTTTAGGGCACCCATCACCTGAGCATTGTACACTACCAGATATGCAATCTTTTGTCCCTCATCCCCCTCCCATTCTTTCCTCCACCCCAGTCCCCAAAGTCCATTATGTTGTTTTTATGCCTTTGCATCATTTCTTATGTAAAATTCTTCAGAGTAGAAAACACTGAGGGTGCAATCAGGTCTGAAATATGAAAAAACTTAACACTTTGTTGTATTGCAGACAGTGATGTAAAGGTACAGTTCTAATAGGCCCATTGTGCTTCATCAGGGAATCAAGAACAGGTTGCTATAAAGTTCTCAAGGTGGCCGGGTGTGGTGGCTCACACCTGTAATCCCAGCACTTTGGGAGGCCGAGGCGGGCGGATCATGAGTTCCGGAGTTTGAGACCAGCCTGACCAACATGGTGAAACCCCGTCTCTACTAAAAATACAAAAATTAGCTAGGCATGGTGGTGCGTGCCTGTAATCCCAGGTACTCAGGAGGCTGAGGCACGAGAATCACTTGAACCCAGGAGGCGGAGGTTGCAGTGAGCCAGATCACGCTACTACACTCCAGCCTGGACAACAGAGTGAGACTCCGTCTCAGAAACACAAACAAACAAACACACAGTTCTCAAGGCATACAGAAGCTTCCTCAGGAGGTGGAAAAGCACGCTATAAAAGACTTGATGTCATTTATTTGAGCAAATCCTCACTAAGCACCTCCTGTGTATCAGCTCTGTATGGGGAATCTGCAAAACACATACTTATTGGCTAGCCACTGTGTGTCAGGCACTCTTGTCAGCAGGGGAGCATTTTATAGTCAGTGTTTCAGTGGTGATCAGAATAGAATCCCTCTGCTCTCAGAGTTTATTTTATAATGGGAGGAGATGGTCTGTAAATGTGTAGATATGTAGGTAAATCAGAAACACGTTAGCTACTGAGAAGTGCTATTTTTACAAAACTGCAGAACTATGAAAGAGCCTGGGGGAGGCTATTTTAGGGAGTGGTCAGTTAAGGTTAATTTAAGAAGATATTTTAATTGAGACCCGAAGAAGAGGGACTCAGTAATACATGGAAACATCAAAAGATCCTGACTACTTACTATGTGCCAGACTTGTGGGCTCCCTACTTTTATTAGCTAATTTAAGCTTTCCTGCAACTCTATGATGGAGGTACTATTATTTATTGTTTCCATATTACAGATGAGAAAACTGAAGCACAGAAACAGTAGATCATTCCCCAGGTATGATGGAGCTTGGATTTGAACTAAGAAGCCTAGCTCCAGAACCTGCCCTGTTATGCCATATCATCACTCAACAATCTAGGGAGCAGTATATTCCTAAAGAAGAAACAGAAATTGCAGAGGCTTTAGTGGAGAAAGGAACCTGGCGCATTTGAAAGACCAAAAGAAGGATAATGTGGCCTCTCAAGGAGGAAATGGAATCAGGAAATGTAGGCGGGATCCTGATTATGCAGGGCTGTGTAAGATTTTATTTGAGGTTTTTAAGCAAAAGAGTTATATTATCTGGTTTTCAGTTTTAAATGATCACTGTGCTGTACAAAAGATGGATTATGAGGGGGCAAAAGTGAGGCAAAGAGATCCATTATGATGTTGCTGTTATAAAATAGGCAAGAACTCATAGTGGCTTGGATTAAGGTTGTAGTGGTGGTGTGGTAAGACATAGTTGGATTAGGATTTAATTTTAAAGGGGACATTCGGATGTGTTGGATGTGGGATGTGAGGGTAGGAGAGAAATCAAGAAGAACTCCTAGGATCTTGGCCTGAGCAACAGGGTGGGTGGTGGTGGCATTTACTGAGATAAAGAAGCCTTAGGAAGAAGTAGCTTTGAAGGAGAAGGAAGAAAGGGAGGAATCAATGATTCTGTTTTAGCTATGTTAACTTTGAGTTGCTTGTTAGACGTCAGAGTCTAGGTTTTAAGTTTAGAAAAAGTTGCCTTGGTTTAGCAAAGGAAAAGATGAAATTAAACATTTTGCTGAGCATAATTTCTCCTGAAATAAATGCAGGTTGGACAGTCAAAAGAGATATATGCGGCCTCTTGGCCACATGCAGAGTAAATTCATTAGTCTAGATCAAAAGCTGTAAACAGGTGGTTCAAGAGTATGTTTTGTTTAGAATTTAAAATGTGTTAAAAATTAGGATATTTCACACAAAAATACTTTTGGCCTCTCTTAAGTAGCAGGAAGGCTAGGTAGTATTGGGCCAGCATTTTTGCTTTTGGAGCTCTCTACTTTTCCATAGGTTTTGCCACTGCCTGTTGTTTGCTCCTTTCTGGTCTTTATAGGTATTCGAGTTCATAACACATAAACTAGATTCCAGTCTTCGTTTTGTCACTTATGATTTTTTGGTATTTTTCTATCATTTAATTTCTCTGAGCCTCAGGCACTCAGTCATAAAATGTAGGATGTGACGAGCTCACAGGGTCTCACATTAAATAATGGATATAAAAGCATCTCTTATATTGGCAATGTGTTCTAAAAGTGTAAGACATTATTTTCTTTTTAGCAGTGAAAGTTCAGATTATTGATTCATAACTGCAAAGTCAGTCTGGGAAATACCTAAATTTAATTATTGGTACAATTATCAAATTGTTCCTAAAATATAGTCAAGTTTAAAATAAAAGGGATAAAAGGGAAATGGAAAGGAATTGATGCATCAAATTGAGGAAAAGAAATTCTTTGAGGAAAGATATACCCACAAAATACTGAGAATATTTTATTTTATTTTATTTTAATTTTTTTTGAGACAGAATTTTGCTCTTGTTGCCCAGGATGGAGTGCAATGGCACAATCTCAGCTCACTGCAACCTCCACCTCCTGGGTTCAAGTGATTCTCCTGCCTCAGCCTCCCGAGTATTTGGGATTACAGGTGCCTGCCACCACGCCTGGCTAATTTTGTATTTTTAGTAGAGACTGGGTTTCTCCATGTTGGTCAAGGTGGTCTCGAACTCCTGGCCTCAGGTGATCCACCCGCCTCGGCCTCCCAAAGTGCTGGGATTACAAGCATGAGCCACCGTGCCCGGCCAGTACTGAGAATTTAAAACATTCCAGTGGGGCAAAGACCAAAGAGCAGAATGGAAGAAAAACAGGGCAAAGAAACTGGAGTTAGAAACCACAGATTCTTGCCCCAGCTTCGCAGTTTCTTATCTGTGTGAATTTATGAATGATGATAATAGAAGTGAATATTTCAGTGCTTTACATATATTATTTCACTTAGCACCACAGTCCTATAAGGCAGATAGTGCTACCACCCCCATTTCACAGAGGAAGAAATTGAGGCACAGACTAGTTAAGTAATCTGCGTGCAGTTATGCAGCTAGTGTGTATGATAAGTCATCTCAATTCTCAGTTTCTTGAAATAAAATGCGAAAAAATATAAATTTATTTTATAAAGATGTTTTTAAGGACTATAGAGATAGACGGAACCTATTATAAATGCCAAGAAGGAAACATTTTTATCATGTTTATGTAGAATGCCTGTAATAACCTAGAGGCCATACCCATGTGTTTTATCGAAGTTTGATTTACATTGAAAGTATACACGCAGATACCAAGCTGTTTAATAGTAAACTTTGTTAACATACACATCCACCTGACATGTATGTGTATTCCAGTATTATTTCACAGATATCTATAGCTAATGTAACCTTCATCTATGCGTAGCGCAGAACCACACAATGAGGCACTTTATGTGTCTTTGTTGTTCCTGATGCTTCAAAATATGTTAGTAACAAATAGATCCCATCTCTTCAACCTCCCCAGCATTCCTTTAATGCTAATATATCCATTTTTTGACAATCAGTAAGTAAAACACAAAGTTGTAAGATAATTGGTCTGAGTTCTAACACCTGCTCTGCCACTAACACTTTGAGTAAACCTTGAAAAGTCAATATCCCTCTCTGAGTTTTACTTCTCCCATCTATAAAATTAGAGGGTCAGACCTAGTGACCTCCAGGTTCTCCTTCTGTTCTTATACTCCGGCGTTTTATGAAATCTAGCTATAAAATGAATAGTGTCCTTTCATTGTTATTAGCAAAGTATTAGTTGAACTCCCTATTAAAAACAAACAAGTCTTTACAAGTTTCCAACAGGACCAACAGGACAAAAATGAACCACAGGTTACTCATTCTTCTTCCTGAAGTTGACATGGTTTATGCCTGAATGCCGGCCTTATGTGCCTTACTGGCTCCCAAGTGCTCCACTCCAATTGCTGAACTGAATGCTAATCAGCGACTCCAGCTGTGCAGGGTGAGCCTTGTCTGATTACATCAGCAGGGTGGGCTGGGATGCTCAATTCAGTTCAGAGTAGTTATTCAGCAGTTCAGTGACACAGAGAAGGTCATGGACTTCAAAGAGAAGGCTGAATGCAGAGATGAAGGCCTGCGCAGAATGGCCCAGTTAGTGATCACACTTCATAATTTCACAGTGTGCTGATTCTCCCAGACACTGTGCTCAGCCTGACTTTTGCTGGTTTGGCTGAGGAATTAGGAGCCTTCACTCCAACGTCCCTCCCTTGATTTCTCAGCAGGTTTAACTGAATATCTTCCTGTAATTTTTTTCTTATGCACAAGAACTTAGTAAGAGAATAACCTTTATCGTTTTGTAGGACTTTGTTCCATGATTTTTCAAGGGCTTTTCACATCCCTTATTCCATTTAGCAGCTAACCGAGCCTGTGAGATATGCAGGACATATATGATGACTTAGGCCTTAGAGATGAAAAAATGTCAGAGAGGGGAGAGCTTGGCCTGAAACACATGGCTAGGAAGTGACACCTTTACCCCCAACCAGTGTTCTTTCTCCCCTGCCATAATCCATCAACTTGACAGTGGGGAAAATATTTTTAAGGCTTTGCATCTTTTATGTACTCTGGAGGAAGGGGTATAATTTCTGCTTTTATGAAATGGATTTAATAACATTTAATAATGACTCTGGCTCCCTTGTGTTATGCATAAGGTAGGTACTATGCTAGTGCCTATCTAGTTTCCTTTTATGTGCAGTGGGTTTCACTGTTCTGTAGAAGACTGGAAGTTTCTCACGGGCCTGTTGAGACCATCAGTGTGGTTAGAGGAAGAGGGAGGAATAAGTCAAGCTATAGACTTCATTCCTGCTCCAGCTGCAACATCTCTACTTCCTTCTGTTTTACCTATTGAACTTTTTCATTGTATTGTTTTGTTGTTGTTGCTTGTTTGTTTGTTTTTTAGAGGTGGAGTGTCACTCTGTCACCAGGCTGAAGTGCAATGGTGTGATCATAACTCACTGCAGCCTCGAGCTCCTGGGCTCAAGTGATCCTCCCACATGACCCTCCCAAGTAGCTAGGACTACAGATGTGCATCACCACATATGGCTAATTTTTATTTTAAATTATTTTGTAGAGCTAAGGGAGTCTCACAATATTGTCCAGGTTAGTCTCGAACTCCTGGCCTCAAGCAATCCTGCCTCAGCCTCGTCAGTAGCAGGACCTACAGGCACGAGCCACCACACTCAGCCTCACTACATTGTGAACAAAGGAATCTCTAGCCAAAATGTTTGAAAATGACAGAATTATCGTGTTCTTTTCAAGAGGGAAGATATTGAATTACAGCCATAAGCTTTAAAGAGATGGCAGGAAAGGGCACTAAACTTTGCAATCAGGCAGGTCTGTGAGAAGGCCACAGCTCCCTGGCTATGAATGAAGCTGTGTACCCTCTCGGAGCCCTGGTTTCCTCTGCTATGAAGTGACAATAATAATACTTTCTGTTTTAGTTTGCTAGGGCTTCCATAACAAAATACCACAAACTAAGTGACTTAAACAACAGGAATTTATTGTCCCACAGTTTTGGAGGCTGAAAGTCCACAATCAAGGTGTTGGCAGGGTTGGTTCTTCCTTAGGGCTGTGAGGGAGGAACCTGTTGCAGGTCATTCTCCTTGGCTTGTAGATGGCTATCTTCTCCCTGTGTCAATTTACAGTATCTTCCCTCTATGTGTGTCTTTCTCATTATCCACATTTCCCTTTTATATGAGAACACTGGTCATATTGGATTGAATCCACCCTACTCTGGTCTGACCTCATCTTAATTAACTACATCAACAACAACTCCATGTCCAAATAAGCTCACATTCTGAGCTACTGCGGGTTAGGACTTCAATATATGAATTTTGGAAGAGCACAATTTCACTCATAACATCTTCTGTATAGGGTAAGGATTAGATGAGATTATATACTTAAAGCGTTTTATGGATTATCTAAGATACAACAGGTATTTAACAGACATGAGTTTCCTTGACTTTGTATGATGCAATCGCTATTGCTAACTTTCTTTTTCAAACATTCATTTCTTTCTCTCTTTGCTATGATCTTGTCTAACTTTATCTTTCCCCATAACCTCCTATTATGATTTTTGGAGTTCTCACCTCTTCTGCCTATTTCTGGGGGAATTTCCACAACTTAGGATGAGGTTATGTCACCCTGAGCTGCACCTTTCATGGGAGACCATCCTTGAAATGAGCACTAGTCTGATCATTTTGAGATCATTTTTGTCCCCTCTCTCTAAGCTAAGGTTGACTGATTTAGCCTCTAGTACTGCTTTGTCTGAGGGAGCCCTGCTGGCTAGAATAATAGTTGTGAATTCATAAAGTTTGGCCACAGGGAAAAGCTTCTGAAAAAAATTTCCCAGAGAGGTAATATCAGAATTTTCTGAGAAAAGTTTATAAACATGTCTGAGCATGAGGGGGTGGTTTGAGCAGCAGACGCCAGATTCCAAAGAAAGAACAGTTCTGGTGGAACAAAAGTTCACTGGGGCAAATAAAGGAAATACAACTGCATTTCTTTTCTATTCAATGTTGTCTAAAACCAACAGGTCAGAAGTACCTTCAACCAGTCTTTGGTTATTTATTCCTCACTTGAAATGTGGCTAACTCCCGCAATCAATCTGGCGTATTATTTACCAAGAGAATTGCCTTAAAGTGGCACACTTCAAAACTTCTATAGGTAGTTTCAGGTACCACTGTTTTCTAAAGAGTAGCACAGACTATTGGCTGAAATACAAAAGTTAGAAGGCAGAGACTGGGCAGATCCCAGGCCTGCATCTGATTTACGGAATACACCTGACACGTGTCAAATGGCCAGAAAGAAGCATAACATTACGGGTGGTGGAATTGCTTTTTACTTTTAACGCACGCAGGGAGCCTCAGGACAGAGAGAAGGAAACTGATGCTGAGGTAGATGCATTTTCAAGGTGAGACACACACTGAGATAAGAATTTCCTGACCGAATGCTCACGTTGCTGTTTGAGAAAGCTGAATCACTGGATTGGGAAGGCTTTCCCTAGGATCTTGAGATCTGCATGCCTAGATCTCTGGATGTCTGTGGGTGGGAGTGGATGCTTTGGAAAGGCAAGAGGAACACTTAGATGAAGGGATTGAGTGGGTGGAGTTGAGGCTGGAGGCTAATCTCTTTATGCAGGTGTGTGAGTGTGTATGTGTGCGTGAGTGTGCTGACCTGGGCTTGGCTAGCTCAGCTGTTGTTTTGGGAGGCAAAACAACAGCTCTAAATTCCCCAGGGTATCATCAGCCAGTGTTCCAGCTCTACAATGGTGGTGGTCTTGGGAATCACAGCAGACCACCCACAAAGAAAATAAATGAAAACAACATCTAGCCCTTCAAGCAGGTTTTGCACTTATCATCGCAAAACATTCAGAAGCAGGAAATATTTTACAGTTTATTGTCATGAAGCCCTTGGAACAGGCACCAGCATTCTGAAAGAAGTAAAGCTCAACCTACATGAAGCATAATAATATCAATAGTGTATGGTAATAACAATAGTAATTTATACTTTTTATCCCTCTTTGAAGAAGTTTTTCCCACGGAGGTGTCTTGAGGAGGAAAATGCCCTTGGTTCGGAGTGACTTAAATTACTGTTTTGACTCTGGCATTAGCTCTATCATTTTGTACAATTACCTTTACTTCTGGAGTCGTATTTTCTCTTCAGTAAAAATGAGGGTGGGGTGACTACTGTCTACACAGGGCAGCCCTCATGATTGATTAATCATATATTTATATCACACTTTGATAAACTGAAAAATGGGAAAAATTAGACGGTACTATCATGTTTATTTTGCAAAAGTCATGAAGAATCTCACAGAAACAGAAGCGTAATAACTTATTTTTCTTCTACTTTAGAAAACCAGGACTCTCTACAGAACACCTTACCCAAATTGCAATTGGATTTTCATACTCAACATCAACAGAGTAACCAAATAAGTATTTTTCACCACACTAGAGCTTGGAGTAGTTGCAAAGAAGTATGGCAGACTAGCTGGAGAGGCAGGACATCCACACAAGAATCAGGCAGGATGAAGCAATATTAATGTACAAACTCATATTGATATTTAAGCGTGAAGATTCCTCATGTCTGATATTGGGCTCATTTTGAAACCCTGAAGACAATATATCCTCCCATGATTCTCCCCATAAACACCTCCTTGTACATATTTCAGAGGAGTTTTTGAGCATTCATGGTTCCTACATTGCACACTCTTCCACACAGATCAAAGTGGCAAGTTTCATCCTGGCATGTCTCTCTCCAATAAACAGTCCTCAATGGCTCATGAGATTTATTATTTCCCCCTATCCCACTTTTGAAGAAAGTATTATGGCAAGAATAGCCAAAAAGAATGGTAATAGCTTACCTGCAGAGACCTCGAAACAGGGAGAAGAAGTGCTATTTAGAAACATATACAGCCTTTCTCCACAAGGTTCTGAGATTTTAAGTCTTCACTTACCATCACTATCTCTAAACAAAAAAGTGGAAGATAGCAAAAAGTCTCCATTTTTCAATTCTGCATAAAACATGGCCCAAGCATATCAAAATAGCCAGGTTCATTCCCCATGATGGCTATAAGCCCCAGTAAACACTGGTTTTAATCATCCTCATGTGGTGGTACCATTGGTATGCAATGAAGCCTAAAGCTTTTCCACACCCTTCCCTCGCTCTTGTAAAAGTGGTTGAGAGGGAGGGTGGTGGCAGAGTGTAGTGGTTCTCACACCTTAGTGATCCAAATGAAAACTTGTTCCAAATAAAGATGCCTGCACCCTATCGCCAGAATTTTTTTTTTTTGTAGCCTTGGGGAAAGTTCTAGGAAACTGATTTATTAATACGTATCCCAGGTAAATCTAATGCAGATAGTCTGGACATCATGCTTTAAGGAATACCACTCAGTTATAAAAAGGAACAAAATAATGTCATTGCAGCAACTTGGACTGAGCTGAAAACCATTATTCTAAGTGAAGTAGCTCAGGCATAGAAAACCAAATACCATATGTTCTTACTTATAAGTGGGAGCTAAACTATGAGGACGCAAAGGCATGAGTGATATAATGGATCTTGGGGACTTGGGAGGTGGGGAGATTGGGGGGCAGGTGAGGGATAAAAGATGACATAATGGATACTGTGTACACTGCTCAGGTGACAGGTGCACTAAAATCTCAGAAATCATCACCAAAAAACTTGTCCATGTAACCAAAAACTACCTGTACTCCAAAAACTATTGAAATAAAAAAATGGAAAAACACTCAAAAGAAAGAAAGAAAGACAGAAAGAAAAGGAAACGGAAGGGAAGGGAAGGGAAGGGAAAAGAAAAAAAAAAGAAAAGAAAGAAAAGAAAAGATACTAGCATGAGATCTAGGAGCTCAGGATTTCAAGTCGGAAAAATATAAATTTAATCCAAAATTTTAAATCCAAAAGCCTGTGATTCTCTGATCTTAACCATTTGGCGAGTTGTCCTACCTGCTTAAGCCTTAGTTTTGCTAAAAGAAAAAAAAAAAACCCAGACAAGTTTAAATTTAACTGAGTTTATTTGAGGAGAAAAGGAAAGCATTCAACAAACAAACAAAAATGATTCACAAATCAGGCAGCCCTCAGAACCAAAAGGTTCTAAGAACTCCTTATCTGCAACGTGTTTAGGCAGTTTTTATGCATAGAAAATAGAAGTGAGGCAAAAAGGACAACTTAATTGTTACAGTTTATTTGAATTAGCTGGTCCCCTACAATTGAGGAAAGCTCAGTTACTGGAACTAACCAGAATCCAGCTACCCATATACGAGTATCCTCCCAAGTTAATTGGTTTTATTAGCATGAAGGACTCCATATTGTTTTGATCTGTTGGGCCTAGTACAGGAACTTAGTCCAAATCAATGGCCTCCTACAAATTTTATTCGACATTTTTTTTCAACTATAAAATGGGAATAGTGACACCTCAGAGTGGTGGTGTAAGTTTTAAGGGCACTAGGTATATAGAGAGCTTGGCTCTGTGACTGCCACATAATAGGTCCAAAATCCATGATGAGTATTATTTGATATAACTTGAAGCATAAACTGTCACATCTCTTACAAGATTTGACATCTTGAAGTCTCTAAATTTATTCCTAAATTAAAAAAATAATAATGGCATTATTTTCCTGACAATAACGGCAAAGCACAATGATATAATGAGTTTTTTTTTCCCCATCAACTACAACTACTACATTGAAGAACAGAAATTTAATTTGAACACTAGGACATGGGATATTTGTCCTTCAGGAATCTGTAGTTTCATAAGTTCAGTGCCAATAAAGGTTTTTGAGGCAGTCATGTAGACGTGTTGAAAAAGATAGTGACAGTCACCATAATATGAGCTAGTGAATATAACCCAGCCATCTGAGTGTCTGTTCTGGTGTCCAGGGCCAATACCAGCTCTGCAGTTCTGTCTTTGTTTTCCCACAGGAATGTAAGACTCAGATGAGGAAATGCAAGTGAAAGCAATTTGAAAATTGTACAACACTGCAGATAATAGAATTGTTATGAGGCCTCTGTTCTGAAAGCCAGAAAAGATAACACCCTAAAGAAATAATAGGCCATCTCATAAAGAAGTTTCGTTGTTTTGGACTGATGATAAGTATAGTTACATGCCACCATCTGTTGGGTAACTGAAAAGCTCATGTGCACATGGCAGGAGGAATTACCTGATTCAAGAATCAGGTAGAAGTCCCAGATCAGATCGTTTTTAAGGTTTCCTTCTATTCAGATGTGGGATGATTCTAAAAAAAAAATCAAATGAAACATTCAAAAAAATAGAGATGAAAAAATTCTTCTAAATTTTGCTATTGAACTGACACACTTTCTAGAAATAAATTCAAAGTAAAATAGGTAGTTTTACAAACCTGTATTTTTCAGGCAACAGCGCAATCAAGTAAGAAAACAAAGCCAAAATTATGGACCAAGTTGTTTACTAAATGAAAATTCTAGCCTTCATTATGGCTGTGGGATTTGGCTCTCCCAGAGCTATCACACCTGGCCTGTTTAGCAATAAATACCTGTGGCACCGTGAGTCAGATGGGGCATTAACTGGCAAGTCAAGAGAACCAGGCACACTACTGAAGTGACGTCTTTCCGCCTGCAAAGATACAACACTTGCTGTCCACAAACTAATTAAGCATGATGTGGATAGAAGAGGGGAAGGAGGAGGGAGTAAGAGGACTGAGACTGGGAGCTTCTTGGCAGAAAATATTTCTGTCAACAAACTTTCAGTCTGTTAGGCTCCACCTCATGTGATCTTTCAATACTTTGCCTTCCTCTGTACAACTCATCAGATCTGTGTTGCATCTCTTTCACCATGAGGCAGGAAATAGGTCTCATTTTTCTGTATCTTTAATGACAAACAATGTCATTGCATACAACTCAGCATAAGGCTATTAACTGAGTACAGTAGCACAGATTAAAAAGTATCTCGGGTTCAAAAAATATTGCCAGTTAGTGGTAGAAAATCCACGTCCTACTCTAAACTTCTGGGAAAATGAATATACATTAACTTTAAGGACAATAATCAGAGATACTGTAATATAGGACTACTGTGAAACCTGGTAGACAGAGCTCAGAGTAGCATGAAGCTCTTTCAATGCTGAAGCTCTCTTCTTGAGCCAAAGAGGAGGCATCACTGCTGGCAGCAAGACAAGGACACCACTCCAGTCTTTCTAGTTACCCTGCCCAAAGAGATAAATGATAACACTTCCTAGTATGAAAAGCAAGACTCAATCCCTAACTGAAGTACATGGAATTCTGGCTTCTTCTAAAACCGTATCTTCCAAATTGTATTAGGGGGCATATTTAGCCAATTCTCAGTCAACAATTTCCCTGATCTATCTAGATCATTAGTATTTGCTGACCGTTGCTCTCTTTCTGAAATCTCAAATCCCTTATGTTCTATGAGAACATTATCTCCTGGTACTCTACTTTATAGGTGGACGTTTTCTCTGACTACTTTGAGGTTTCTTTCTCCTGTCACCAAGACATGATTATTTACCACATGGCTCAGTGTTTGGCCCTTATTTCTTCTCTCTAAACAATTTCCCCTTTAGTAATTCAATCTATTCTCAAGACTTTAACTACATCAGTGTTCGAGAAGTGACCATGTCCATCCATGTCTATCCCTGCCTCTACTTCAGTTTCAGTTTTCCGAATGTTTGCAAGACACCTTTTTGTAGATGCTCTGTCATCAGCTCATTGCCTTGTCTTGCTCTTGCATACCACATGCACAAATTTGGAAAGTCTCTCCTTTGGTCTGCATCTCAATTTTTCATGAATTGACTTGGATGGTAGCAGAAATTATTTAGAAATTCAATGAAGCTTTTAAGTTCAGAGTAAAAGATTCTCTCAAATGAAATTCACAATTTTTCTAATGTCCTTGGCAACTATACATTTCTATCATTTTTGTTACCATATTTCTAATGGTTCAAGCTAAAAACTAGCATTCAAACTTAATATTCAACCATCAGTATTTAAATGATCAGGCCCGATGTGGTGGCTCATGCCTGTAATCCCAGCACTTTGGGAAGCCAAAGAGGTGGATCACTTGAGGTCAGGAGTTTGAGGCCAACCTGACCAACATGGTGAAACCCCGTCTCTACTAAAAATACAAAAATTAGCCAGGCATGGTGGCACATGCCTGTAATCCCAGCTACTCTAGAGTCTGAGAGAGGAGAATCACTTGAACCCAGGAGGCGGAGGTTGCAGTGAGCGGAGATCACACCATTGCACCCCAGCCTGGGCAACAAGAGCAAACCTCCGTCTCAAAAATAAATAAATAAATAAATAAATTATAGGTGGACATTTTCTCTGACTACTTTGAGGTTTCTTTCTCCTCTTTTTATCTTTATCTATTCTAGTATTTGAATGACCATTGTTAGAATGGGCTAAAAGAAGACAAGACTTGAAGTCTCAGGAGGGAACATCTGGAGCCTATTACTAATAAAAATTGTTTCATGCTCTGCCTTACATTTGATTTATTCATATGGGTCTGTCTTTCCAACTAGATTTGAGGTTCTAGAAGGAAAGATTGATATTTGGTTCATTTTAGTGTCATATAAAACAGTGTCTAATATTTTATATGTGCTCAATAAGTACTTGTTAAATTATTGCAATTTCAAGTACTAGGCTTCTTACGATGAGAAACGGAGGTGTAGAAATATGTGTCATGTGCCCATGACCAGTGTGAACTCCTCTCTAACTTCCCTGTTTCCCCCATCTGGCGGTAGTCCTCTTCACTGCACGTCTGAGATCCTGCAAAGGCTTTTTGTGTCTACCTCCAGCCTCTCCCCTCTCACTCATCCTTCGCATTGGTGCTTGATGTCGTGCAAGCATCTCCACTGGCTTGTTCTTGTCCATGCCATCATAATGAAATATGTCACTCATGTGGCTTTTCACAACTGCTTCCTCACCTTTTTCAAACTTACCTCTCACTTCGATGCAGAATGCTTGTGTATTTCAAATGATCACTCTTTTCCTCTCTCTGCCACAGCCATGAGAGGTTCTTCAATTTAAGAACCTCGTGGGGTTCCTGAAGGTAAAATCCACAGAAGTGTGGGGATACTCTTGACTAAAGTCCCCAAAATTTTTTCAGAGTACTTTGGGTTTCAACTATGACAATATGAAGAGCTACTCAGCTTCCAGCAATTCATCAAAATTCCCATTTAATTGTTCCTATCCATTTATAGCTGTAGTAGCTTCTGCCCCAGGTAAGTTGATCTTGGCTGTGTCTCCCTGAATTCATTTGTCTCTTCAGGGTAATGTAAAGTTTTGTCCACAGTCTCACTTCTCTACTAGATCTAAAAAAAGTCATTGATTTTCAACTTGTTCAACTTTTTCTTGTTGTAGGGGCAGGAGTGATGACTTCTACGCTCTTCACATTGTCAGAGTTGAAACCAAAAGTACTCTGAATCCCTCTTGATTAGTCTAACATTGTTGGATGTGGAATGGCATAAGAATGAGAAATATATGGGCTGTATCTTATTTAACCTTACATTCAGCTCTGGGATGGGCAGAATAGAGTTAAGGCTCAATATACTGCAAAGCATTAGTGTTGAGTCAACAGAAAAAGACAAACTGTCTCACACATCAGAAAACTGGTACACTTCAGTTAATCAGCACAATCAGTAAAGATTTCTAAGTATACTAATTGCATAAATTATAGAAGAGACTTGTAAAATTTAAAAAGCATAATAATATTTTCCAGCGTTAGATGTGTGTGCCTGCATTCTTGAATAAAATTACAGCCTTAGACACAGCAGGTAATTATTCACACTGCTTATAAATCTGAAACTTAAAAGGGAAACCTATAAATTTTCAACAAACAATAGCACCCACACACCTACTTCATACGTCTGCTCGTTCCCAAGCACCAGATTTTATACAGCTGCCTGAAATTTTGGCAGAGGACATCCTAGATGCTGCCAAGATCATGAGAAAGGAAACAGATCTTAACCCAGTTCATTCCAACTTTAAGTATTCAAGATCATACATTTCTGAGTGTTCAGGGAACATAGAATTTGATGGTGAGAATGATGTCTGAGAAAGAAAAAATTTCATACTAAGATTAAATTTATAATATACTTTCAGAGTTATTATTCTGATTTTTAACAGATAGGTCAAGAAACAGTGTAGATAGTGTAGGGGAGAAAAGATTTCTTCCTTTTATTATTACTATACTTTAAGTTCTGCAGAACGTGCAGGTTTGTTACATAGGTATACATGTGCCGTGGTGGTTTGCTGCACCCATCAACCTGTCATCTAGGTTTTAAGCCCCGCATGCATTAGGTATTTGTTCTAATGCTCTCCCTCCCCTTTCCCCACTTCACTGGCAGGCCCTGGAGTGTCATATTCCCCTTCCTGTGTCCATGTGTTCTCCTTGTTCAACTCCCACTTATGAGTGAGAACATGCGGTGTTTGGTTTTCTGTTCCTGTGTTCATTTGCTGAGAATGATGGTTTCCAGCTTCATCCATGCAAAGGACATGAACTCATTCTTTTTTATGGCTGCGTGGTGTTCCATGGTGTATATGTGCCACATTTTCTTTATCCAGTCTATCATTGATGGGAATTTGGGTTGGTTCCAAGTCTTTGCTATTGTAAATAGTGCTGCAATAAACATATGTGGGCATGTGTCTTTATGGTAGAATGATGAAAAGATTTCTTTCCTTACCCATTGCTAGGCTCATGGCAGAGGCACTTATAACAAAAGACAGATTAACAAGATAGAAACACACAACTGTATGGCTGCATAGTATTCCGTGGTGTATATGTGCCACATTTTCTTAATCCAGTCTATCGTTGTTGGACATTTGGGTTGGTTCCAACTCTTTGCTATTGTGAATAGTGCCGCAATAAACATACGTGTGCATGTGTCTTTATAGCAGCATGATTTATAGTCCTTTGGGTATATACCCAGTAATGGGATGGCTGGGTCAAATGGTATTTCTAGTTCGAGATCCCTGAGGAATCGCCACACTGACTTCCACAATGGTTGAACTAGTTTACAGTCCCACCAACAGTGTAAAAGTGTTCCTATTTCTCCACATCCTCTCCAGCACCTGTTGTTTCCAGATTTTTTAATGATGGCCATTCTAACTGGTGTGAGATGGTATCTCACTGTGGTTTTGATTTGCATTTCTCTGATGGCCAGTGATGATGAGCATTTCTTCATGTGTTTTTTGGCTGCAGAAATGTCTTCTTTTGAGAAGTGTCTGTTCATGTCCTCTGCTCACTTTTTGATGGGGTTGTTTGTTTTTTTCTTGTAAATTTGTTTGAGTTCATTGTAGATTCTGGAGTGATGAGTTCGTGTCCTTTGTAGGGACATGGATGAAACTGGAAAACATCATTCTCAGTAAACTATCGCAAGGACAAAAAACCAAACACCGCATGTTCTCACTCATAGGTGGGAATTGAACAATGAGAACTCATGGACACAGGAAGGGGAACATCACACTCCGGGGACTGTTGTGGGGTGGGGGAAGGGGGGAGGGACAGCATTAGGAGATACACCTAATGCTAAATGACGGGTTAATGGGTGCAGGAAATCAACATGGCACATGGATACATATGTAACAAACCTGCACATTGTGCACGTGTACCCTAAAACCCTAAAGTATAATAAAAAAAAAAAAAGAAAAAAAAAAAGATATTTGGATCAAAAAAAAAAAAAGAAACACACAACTGTATTTAAGTTTTATGTGACACATGGATGTTCAGAAATTAATACCCAAAGAAATAGGGAGACCTGTGTAATTTTATGCTTAGGCTTGATGAAAAGTGGACCGTCATGCAGAAGTATGATTGGACAAAGAGGGTATGATGTAATGGTGATAAATTTGGGGAGGAACTTAGTAAGGCCTGTTTGTCAAGATTCTTCCATGTCCCTGCGTCTTCAGAGATAACATTCCTTCCCTTTGGGTATTAGGAGGGTACCTGTTAAATGAGTGTCTTATATGTTACTTTAGAGAAAGGTCAGATTATTCTTTTATGACCTGCTTCTGGGAAGAAGGGCATGAGAAGGTCAGAGAGACCTTCCTGCGTTTGCTGTTTTCTTAAATGCCAAGGTACCATTTTTGGGGATAGCATGTCCTAAATCCATCAATAGAAAGAAGACACTTGGACGGAATCTAAGATATGACCCCTCACTCCATCCCTGAAGCATTCATGGGCTAGAATTCCATCAGGAATCCAGTAAAGTCCCAGAAAACGTATGCTAAGCAGTCATTCATTCCCAGTGGCTGTGGAAGGCAAAAGTCTGGCTGTAACTGTAGGAAATGCAAAAAACTGGCTTGAGGAAGCAATTTAGGAGCAAATTTTAAAGGGAGTTTATTCTTCCAGGGGAGAGATTTTTCTCACTATAAAGCAAGACCAATCCCACAGAAGTTGGAAATGTCCAATGCCTTTTGCACTCACACTTCAAGTTGAAAAAATATTGGTGATTTTTATTCTAGGAAAGGAATATATTATTTCAAAAGACTCTAGATTGTGAATCACCAAAGACTAATGTAATCTCCAATCAGATCAATAAATACCACAGGCTGGCATGATACAAGTTCTCTGTATGCTCCTGTCTGATAACCACAAATACCCTCTCCCTGAAAGGTAATTTCTATGTAACTTATGGGATAATTATTTCCTTGTTTTCTTCACAGTTTTGCCATGTAAATATATGCCCCTAAGATATAATTAAATTTTGTTATTACTAAACTTTATTAAAATTGATTAAAATTGTATATATTTTGGGATTGCTTTTTTTACACAATATTATGTTAGTCACATTTATTTATATTGCTGTCTATAATGTGGTTTGTTCGCTTTTTGTTGTAAGACTTTCCACTGTGTGACAATACCACAATTTAAATATCTGTCTTTTATTGAGGAGCAATTATTTATCATAAACTATGTACCAGTGAATAGTCTTGTACATATAGCCTATTGCAAACTTGCAATAAATTGAAGTCTTATTCTTTATTAGCTTTTCAAAGACCAACTCCATGAGAAAAGCAAAAGCTGTTTATTCAGAGATTACTATACCAAGGAAGTCAGCCACCATCAGAGTGGCAGAGACTCAAAGTCAGGTAGAGGAACAGAAAAGCGTTATAGTGGAAAAGGGGAAGACTTCAAATGTGCTCTGATGGAAGGCTGTTGTCGTAGAGCAGCTGTAGATGGGCTAACTAGAAGTGGGACATCCTATGTAGTTTATTAGGGGTATATATTTAGCTTTGTCTGGTTGGTCCTAAGTTGAAAGTGGTGAAAAAAATTAGGGAAACTGTCAGTTATTAATCAAGTACTGCCCATTTAGGGCTGATTGTTACAAAAGTTAGTTTTGAGCTTTTTGGATTGATACTAAAGATAGCAATCTTGCTTCAATCTTGCTTCCTTATAGCAGGCTGGCTTCCTGGCCTATTTACTGTACATAAGGGGGTGGATTTTCTGGGCAGGTTGCTGCAAATTGTGGGTCAAGGTTCTATTTTTATATTTCCTCCAGCCATTGTTCATTTGTATATTCAGCGTCTTACTTTTGTGATTTTTGTCATCTGGCTTTCCTGAACTTCGGGATATAATAACAAAATATATTTCATATCATTTTTGTGATAGTTGGATAATATTATGATATATTTGATATCTATCTCACTGTTTGACACATAATTGTTCTTTCCTCTTTACACCTCTTCCAATTTAATAGATGCTTGACAAGTGTCAACCAGTGAACTACAAGCAGCATTGCTTGAAATGTGGATATTATAAAAAAAAATTCAAACACCAAAGTACTGGAGTCACCATATTGATGATCCTTTCTATCCTGAGAATCCATGTCTACGTTGCTAGTTGTAACATCTCTGTGTTCCTCCAAAGACAAAAGTCCTTGGATAAATTCATACATTTTCCTAGTGTCATATAATTAGTAAGTGGAAGACCTAAGATTTAAATCTAGGGCTGTCTGATTCCAACATACATGCTTTTATTTGCCTCTTTCCCTCCAATATGTAAATACCCCCCGGTATTTCAGGGCATTTTCCTAGCTTATCAGACTACAGGGATACTTTATTTTTTGGGACAGAGTTTCACTCTTTTGCCCAGGCTGGAGTGCAATGGCACGATCTTGGCTCACTTCAATCTGCACCTCCTGGCTTCAAGCAATTCTCCTGCCTCAGCCTCCTGAGTAGCTGGGACTACAGGCATGCACCACCACGCCTGGCTAATTTTTGTATTTTTAGTAGAGACAGGGTTTTGCAATGTTTGTCAGGCTAGTCTCAAACTCCTGACCTCAGGTGATCCACCCTCTTTGGCCTCCCAAAGTGCTGGGATTACAGACGTGAGTCACCGCGCCTGGCCAGGGATACTTTTAAGGTTATAATATATTAATAGAAACGCAACAGAAAATGTAATAAACAAAAGTTTATTACATAATAAGGTTTTGTAATTTATTTTGATTGCCACTTAATGTGAAAAACCTATTTTATACATATCCATTGTAATAAAGAGGAGCAAATGAACTACACAGTAACTAAGCAGATGGTCTTGAATTAAGCTATTCCAAACGTCATTCATGCTTACATCCTGGAAAGATCCTCACCATCTCTACCGCTAGTTTTTAAAACAATGGCTGTTGCTATTTAATTTTACTTTGAGGTTGTGGTTGTTTTAATTTCACTGGATTTTTGCTTATTTCGTTTGGTCACAATATGAGAACCTCAATTTTTTCCCCTCTTAACCACAGAATTTGTTTTGTATAGTTTGGTTGTTCAAAGCATACATAGAGTACATTACATTTTCTAAACAATAAAAGACACAAAATATATTTGATATATTATTAATATAGCATCAAAATTAAATTATAAATGAAAAATGTTGCTTTCATCTGTTTTTAAATAACATTTAGTATTTCCTGGAGGGTATTTTAGGAAATGCTATTATAGTAGAGCTAAGCACTATGCACTCAGCATTAGTGACAATTAGAATGCTTTGAAAATTTTCAATTTTATCATTCTTTCCAGAGCTAAAATTTCTCTATTTATCTGACCAGTTGTCAAAGGTAAGTTGGTTTTTAAAAACAGTGATAAACTACAAAGAAAGAGGCTTTCTATGTCTTTAAATATTCCCAAGGGACTATCTACCTGTTTATACTTTTAACATGTAGTAGTACTGAAGTTAGCTAATATTCATATCACCAAGGGTTTTCCTTACCTCATCACTTTTAGAAAACTATTGCATGCATACCTGATCTATAGAAATTATAGTGCATGAAATTATGGAAGTCTTTGTTTAGCATATTACAGCTTGCCACGTTGTTAATGTCCTTTCAGAAAAATTCAGGCCAGCTACTGTCCAACCCCATGGGCACAGGCCTGCTTATTCCAGTCACTTCTTTACAAAGTCTGGCAGAGACTGCAGCTTAGAAAGGTCCTTTTCTTTAAAATGGCATTCAGCCCCTGTAAGCCCTACTCAGGTGTGACAGATAATCCATTGCTATTGTTCATATAGATTGGAGTACAGTGGAATTATTTAACTGAAAAGGATAAAAATTAAGGAAGGCTACAGCTTAATTTTATCTTGCTTTATAGAGGTTTAAGAAACAATATGAGGTTTATCGAGGCTTTGTTTTGGTATACAGTGTTGTCAAAACAGGCAGTTATGAAATTTAAAAATGAGACTATATCGATGTATTATTATGCAATGACATCTGAGAAATAACGTATTAATATAACCAGTAAAAACAGAACTGAAATGTAGTGTTCAAGGTAAAAGTAATGTACCTGAAATTTGTGGAATTAGGTTTTTATCTTAGTTTTTCCTATTAAAAGAGGTATGATCCTACACAAATCAGGTCACTTCTGTGAACAGCAATTTCTTCTTTTATATAATTGTATTATAAGGTCTCGTTTGTCTATATCACAAAATTTTAGGAGAACTTACAACACAATTCAAGGCAATGTTATAAAATGTTAGTGAATACAACGTATATGGCAAGCATTTTGCTGGATGCTTTCTCTATAATGTGTACACAAATACATTGTATATTGTGAATTACCATACACATGTATGGAAACATTGTGATACATAGACTAGTACTTACAACTGAGAACATGTGACACTTGATTTTCTTTCTGAGTTATTTCACTTAGAATAGTGGCTTCCAGCTTTATACATGTTGCTGTTAGCTGGGCTGTTTTCTTGAAAATATGTCTATCCTTGTACATAATGTCATGAGTATAATTACCCTGACTATAATTAAATGGAAAAAAATTGTTTGGAACTAAAGAGATAGGAAAGGAGAAATGAGAAGATGTGAGCTGATGAAGAAAGAAAGGAAGATTGGGGAAAAATGTGACTGATTGAGAGGAGGGTGAAGGATTTGCCTGGAGTAAATGGGAAAGAGTAAAAAAGAAGAGGTTAAGTTTGGGGCTGTTCTTAAGTACATCAAATCATGCACGAGATTCCAAAGAAACTGAATTTTGGCAGCCAAAGACGTATAGAACTAACAAGATGATACCAGCAGAGGAGTCCTCCAAGATGCTAAGTTTGGGCTGGATGTCTAAGCTAACAGCTAACATCAAGGTTGCCAAGCGTATTAGTCTGTTTTGGTTGCTATAATAAAATATCATAAATTGGGTGGCTTATAAACAACAGGTGTTTATTTCTTTCAGGTCTGGTGCCTGCAAAGTCTAAGATAAGGCACCAGTAGATTTGGTGAGGGCTAGCTTTCTGGTTCATAGATGGCTGTCTTCATGTTATACCCTCATATGGTAGAAAGGATGAGGGGTTTTCTGGTGTCTCTTATGTCAGAGCACTAATTCCATTGGTGGAGGCTTTGCACTCATGACCTCATCAATTTTCAAAGGCCTTACTTTCAAATATTTCCACATTGGAGAACAGATGTGAAGCTATGAATTTTGGGAGAAACATACAAATTTAATCTATAATATCTATTCATTAGGCACTAATTCATTGACATTAACTATTAAGTGAGGCCAAGGACTTAAAGAGTGTGTGTTGGCACTCCCTAGCCTTCACCCATAGAGGAAGAATCTACTTAGCCTGTTGCCCTTCCATTTCCGCCTGTCTACTTCTCTCTTATCCTTACAATGTGACATAGTCAAGCCACTCTTGTCTTGGTGAGTTTTTCTCTTATGTGTTTGCCAAAATAATAATTATTTCTTTTATTTAATCCAAATATACTTTATAGTTAGCTAAAATGATACTTCTTATACTTGGAAGACCACTTAGCATTAGACAGAGCTGGTTTTGAGCTCATGGATAACAGAAATATCAGCATCTCACAGAACATCCCCCATTCTTTCCACAACTATGTGGGTATGAGGACGCCCAGACTAAGTTCTGCAGAGCTCAGCCAAGAAAGATTCTCAGGGCTGCCAGTCTGACAATGAGATATCACAACTCTATCTGGGTTAAAATAATAAATATAAAAACTATAACCTCTGTGACAGGCTTTTCTCCTTCCCTTCAATTTCCGGTTGGTTACTTCATTCTTTTTCTCCTTCCTCTTTGCTTCCTTCTTCCTTTTCTCCTTTCTTCCTAATTTGCCCTCTTTTTTTTTCACTAATTTAGTCAGACATTCATTCAGCCAAATAGTTGGCACTATGCCACTGTTTCAGGAACTGCTAAGCATTATATTCAATTTTAGAAAAAAGTTTTCCTGCTCTCATAGAGTTTAGGTCTAGTGGCAGAGATGGAAATTCATGCAAAATCATATAAACAAAGATCAAGTTAAACTTTGATAAATGCTCTAGAAAGAGGTGGAAGATAGTTTCAGAGCATATAATAGGGAGAAGAGAAGGCTTTCCTTAAGAAGTAATGAGGGAGTAGAAATCTGAGGAAATATAAAAGTTAATTAAGTTTAAAGAAAAAGGTTCTTTTTTAAAAACTTTATTAAGTTCAGGGGTACATGTGCAGGTTTGTTATAATATATAGGTAAACTTATGTCACAGGGATTTGTTTTGTACAGATTATTTAATCAGCCAGGAATTTAGCCTAGTATCCATTGGTTATTTTTTGTGATTCACTCCCTTCTCCAACTCTCCACTTTGCAGTAGGCCCCAGTGTATGTTGTTCCCTTCTATGGGTCCATATATTCACATTATTTAGTTCCCACTTACAAGTGAGATCATGTGGTATTTTGTTTTCCGTTGCTGCATTGGTTTGCTGAGGATAATGATCTTCAGCTCCATCTATGTCCCTGCAAAGGGCATGATCTCATTCCTCTGTATGGATGCATGGTATTCCACGGTGTATATGTACCACATTTTCCTTATCCAATCTGTCATTGATGGGCATTTAGGTTGATTCCATGTCTTTGCTATTGTGAAGAGTGCTGCAGTGAACATACACATGGATGTGTCTTTATGACAGAATGATTTATATTCCTTTGGGTATATACTCAGCAATGAGATTGCTGGATTGAGTGGTATTTCTCTTTTTATGTCTTTGAGGAATTGCTACACTATTTTCCACAATGGCTGAACTAATTTTCACTCCCACCAACAGTGTATAATTTTTCCTTTTTCTGCACAACCTCTCCAGCATATGTTATTTTTTGACTTTTTAGTAATAGCCATTCTGACTATTGTGAGATGGTATCTCATTGTGATTTTTATTTGTGTTTCTCTAATGATCAGTGATGTTGAGCTTTTTTTTCATATGATTGTTGGCTACATGATGTCTTCTTTAGAAAAGTGTCTGTTCATGTACTTGCCCATTTTAATTTTTTTCTTATAAATTTATTTAAGTTCCTTCTACATACTGGTTAGACCTTTGTCAGATGCATAATTTGCAAAAATGTTTTCCCATTCTGTAGGTTGTCTGTTTACTCTGTTGATAGTTTATGTTGCTGCTCATAAGCACTTAAGTTTAATTAGATCTCATTTGTCAATTTTTGCTCTTGTTGCAATTGCTTTTGACATCTTCATCATGAAACCCTTGCCTGTTTCTATGTCCAGCATGCTATTGCCTAGGTTGCCTTCCAGGATTTTTATAGCTTTGGGTTTGACATTTAAGTTTTAATTCACCTTGAGTCGATTTTTATGTATGATGTGAGGAAAGGTTCAAATTTCAATCTTCCACATATAGCTAGCCATTTATCGCAGCATCATTTATTGAATAGGGAGTCCTTTCCCCATTGGGGAAAAAAAAACTTCACCTTTGTCAAAGATCAGATGATTGTAGGTGTGTGACCTTATTTCTGGGCCTCTGTTCTAATCCACTGGCCTATGTGTCTGTTTTTGTGGCAAGAGCTTTCAAACAGAAAGAAGAACATGTGCATACACCTGTTGGTAGGAATATGTATGACCCATTCAAGAAACAAAAAGAAGACCAGTGCAGCTAGAGTACCAGGAAAAAATAAGCATGGAAACATATGATGTTGGAAAAATAGGTAGAGACCAAACAATGCAAGTTAACACTAAGAATATTTGTCTCTATCCTAAAAGAATAGAAGGATATTAAATATTTTAAAGATGAGGATACTTGCTTCGACTTCTATTTTGAAAAGATGCCTTTGGTTGCAGGAAAATAGAGAATGAATTGTCAGTTTGTAACTAAGATTACAGAAATGACTCAAAGTATTAAATTCAGGGAATTAGCTATCTAGTTTATGAAGTGGATTAAAAAGTCAAAGTGAGGTAAACCGGAGTTAGCAGCAGCTTGAAGTCCCTAACATGCCCAGACTGGAAGGGGAAAGGAAAGAGGTAGCAGACTGGTGTCCAGGGCCCACAGTTTTCTAATGGAAGCTGGAATCATAAAAGGTAAGAGCTATATCACAGAAAAGATAGAAACAGTGCCAGAAATGCTGCCTAGGGTAGAGAGGGGCATGAAAATAGCTGGCTTGTCCCTATCATCCTCCAATCTCCTGCCACTATCTCTCATTGGCAGAATCATCAGGAAGCCAGCTGACACATACCTGGGTTATCAAAGTGTGCCATGGTTAATCTCCCTACAGTGTCAGGCAGCACGCAGGAAGAATGAGGGTCTGATCTAAGGGCTAATAGGTTCAGAACTAGCAGAAAGAGCAGGAGTGAATGGTGAGGTTGGTGGTGCATATTTGGAGGTATTGAAATAATTCAGCAGCTTAGACTAAACTAGTGGCAGAGAAAATGGGGAGAAGTATATTTAAGATATATTGAAAAGAAAAAATCAGTAAGACTTGGTGACAGATTAAATTTGAGAATTAAGGAAATAGGAAGAATAAAAAATTTCAACTATTTTCTTTGATTAGGTCAGTTTTGTGGTTCCTGCAGAACTATAAAATTGCCACTCAAAAATAATCCCTGAGCGTTTAACCAGATTGCTACTCCAAGTTATAATAAGAAAGGGTAGCCAGCAATTGGCTAGATGTCATGCAGCAGGAAAGAGGGAGATTGGCTGCTGCCATGGAAACATTTGTTATTGTCATCAGGAGGCACAGGAGAGAACAGCAAGTTCTGTTAACTGAGGAACAGAGGATTTACAGAATAATATTAATAGATCTCCCAGATATCTCTTTGACTGATGATAAAAACCAACTCACTTCAGAAATTTAAAAGATACCATACCAGATATGATAATAAATGCTAGGGCAGTGCGTGTGTGTTTGTGTGTGTGTGTGTGTGTGTGTGTGTGGTGACATAGTTGAAAAATACCTTGAGAATTTCTACAAAGAGCCCTGTAGGTAGTCCAAAAAATAAGTCTCTCAAAGCATCAGAACAAAGGTGAAGATGAAGCTGTGGCATAGAAGAATCCATGGGCCAAAACATGAATGGCTGCCAACTTATCCTGTGCATTTGCAACTGCATTTAAGAGGGTGAGGTGGAATGGACAAGAGAGCTCATTAGACCTGTTCTCAACAGCTTTTGCTTGGTAAGTCCTCAGGGGAGAGTCAGGACCTTGACACAATATGCTTCCACTTATGATAATTTACACATTTTTAACTTTAGTAATAATGTAAGCAAAAGATAGCTAAAGCAATTTTGTCAGTAATAACCCAGCTATATGATGATACACTACTTCCATGGCTCAATGAGACATTAATTAAGTGCCTAACATATGCACGGCTTTGTGCTAGTTTCTTAAAGGGCTACAAAGAAATACAGAGCACATTTCAGCACAGATGCAGCAAGAATCTTTCATTTTTAATTTTAGTAACACAATTCATTAGCTCTAGCAACACTGAATTCCAAGCAAATCCACCTACTAGTATCCACCTACTAGATAACTACTACTATCTCACATATAATAAAACCTCAATCTAAATTCATGTGAAAGAAAATCTGTTTTATGGATCAGAAAAGTTAATGTGTATGTGTAAAAGCCATAGGATTTGAAAAGATCCTGTGCACATTATCAAATAAGAATGAAATGAAGTGTTTGAGGAAGACAAAAGCATTATTAAACAGGTAGTTTGTTTTGGAAAAGCCTCAGAATGCCACTCTGACAAGCACACAATCTCTGAGGATCAACAAAATAATTCTAGAAGATACATTTTTGTGCCAGGAATTAGATTATAATCAGGTGTTTTTCATAGAAAAATAATTTAAAAAATAATCAAGGAAGGAAACAATCAGGTGACTTGCCAGAGATAGAAAACTAAAGAGCAAGATGTCAATGTCTTGAGAGAAACTGTATGAAAGGCAAGTTGACCAAACTGTTGAAATTGTGATCTTTGATTTTGTGGAGGTAATTAACTTCCAACTTTAATTCTACATTACAGAAACAGTAGAATCACATTGGAAGACAATGGAAAGCCTTAGAGATAAAACCAGGCCCTTGCCTAAGATACTTGATACCTACTTTTAGGGTCCAATCAGAAATTTTGGCATCCTAAACAAGAAGCAGGGACTCAAATTGAAAGAATTTACTTTGCAGTGAGACAGGATCCGAGGGAAAAAGGAAATGGTAGGGCTACTGAACACACTGAGAGTGTTCTGCAATTCTCCCTCACTGAACGGTTCCCTGAACTTGACCTTGACCTTGAGTTTTCAGCTTCATTCAACTCCATAGACTGCCAAGGGAAGGCATCTGTTCTGAAGCTTTGCTCATCTGGTTGATAGAGGGAATAAGAATGACACAAAGGAAGTTGTGGAGTATTTACTGGTTTGGGAGAGGACTCTTTAAAAATCATTTTTTTGGAAGTTGGAGCTCTATAATTGCCGGTGTTAGACCAAAGCCTGGTACGTCTGATGGGAATTAATCTTCTACTTATATTTTGTGTTGAAGAGTGGCTTCCTGTGCCCAGAAATAAGTTGGAGTCATGGATGACTGAGTGGTGTTTCCAACTGTAGGAAAGCATGACAACAAAATCAACTTAGTTGCACTGAGTACTGGCCATGTGGTCATTATGGGTGCTGAGTGTGTACTTCCTGTCTTATTAGACTTTAGCCTCTCTATCTCTTACAAAGTAGACTATCACCTTACATTGTGGACATCAGCTACTCAATGACTATTAATATGTGAAAATTCAGAATTCTGAAGGGAAAAATTTGGAATCATCCTTTTGACTAAGGGTAGTATACTGGCTCACAAGTTTACAATTTGCCAAAAGTCGAACCCCTAAGGAATGCATGCACAGATAATCCCCAACTTCTGATGGTTTGACTTACAATTATTCAACTTAACAATGGCAAAAAAGTAATACCCATTCAGTAGAAATTGTATTTCTCTTGCAATGCTGGGCAGTGGCAGTGAGTCACAGTTCCCCGTCAGCCATATATTTTAAATTTATGATATTTTCAACTTATGATGAGTTTATCAAGATGCAATTCCATTTTTAAGTCAAGAAGCATCTGTATTCCATACAGAAACACAATTGTGTTTTTAGGAAAATAAAACTTAATGATGAAAAAACATGGAATTTTAAATAGAAAAATTTATATGGACTATATTAACAAAACAGTTAAATATAAGACTCATTTGATTATTATAAACTCAAACATTACGGATGGCAGTGCAGCGTGACATCATCCTTTGGTTAGCAATTTGACAATACATATGAAATGCCATAAAAAATTTAGTAATCCCATTTATTGAAAAGTGCCAAAGACAATGTAAAAGAAAGAAAGGGGCTGTATGCAAGAAGATTATTATCAAATTAAATTAATTAAAATGTTCAATTATAAGGCAATATTTCAGTAAAATAGATCTTATCTATTTAATGGACTATTGCCTATGTAGTAAAATAATAATTACAACTACTAAGCAGCACCATAAATATGTTAATATAAAAATGTTGAATGAGAACAACTAAATTCACTAAATTAAGGGTATATACATGTATATATATATTCTGGTTAGAGTAATAAAAAATTATCTGTGCATGGATAGACACTGAAAGGTATGATGGAGAGTCACTTTTTTCTATTGTCTTGCTTTTATGTATCAAAGGAACGTTTTTATTTTTAATTTTGTGGGAACAAAGTCTGCCTTTTCTCTATTTTTCTCGCTCTCTTCTATACATAGGTGGAGAGAAGTCTAATCCGATTGGTGAGTTTGGGGGAAGGGGTCACTGCACATCTATATCCTTGCCTTTTCTCTTTTCTGGGCCTTGAAGACACAGGCTGCAGGCATTTTTGCCTTTGCTCCAGCATCCTTCTATGGGTAAGGCTTCTGGGACAGACCTGTCCCTTGCAGAGCGCTCCTGACATTTTCCAACTTCACTGACTATGACTAGGTGCATATACCAATTCTATGGGGGTAGGAATAAGATTTTCTTTGGTGGTTGTGTCTTTATCTGGTTTTGGTATTATGGTAATGCTGGCCTTATAGATAAGTTCAGAAGTATTCCCTCCTCTTCATTTATTTCTTTTTTTGAAATACGTTGTGTATAATTGGTATTAGTTCTTTAAATGTTTAGAAGAATTCTGCAGTGAATCTGTCAGTTCCTAGGCTTTTCTTTGATGGGATTCTTTTTATTACTGCTTTGATTTTATGACTTATTTATCTGTTCAGGTTTTCTAATTCTTCATGGTTCAATCTTGGTAGGTTTTATGTTTCCAGACGTTTATCCATTTTTTCTAGGCTTTCAATTTTGTTGGCATCTATTTGTTCATAATTGTCTCTATTGATTCTCTGTATTACTGTGGTGTCAGTAGAAATGTTTCCTTTTCCCTTTTTATATATTTTGTTCTTCTCTCTTTTTTTCTTAGTCTAGGGAGATAAAAGTTCGTCGGTGTTGGTTATCTTTTTGATAAAATAAGTTTTTGTTTTGTTGATCTTTTTCTCAGTCTCAATTTTATTTGTTTCTACTCTGAACTTAATTATTTCTTTTCTTCTACTATTTTGGGTTGCTTTGTTTTTGCATTTCAAGTTCTTCAAGATTATCATTAGGTTGTTTATTTGGAGTCTTTCCATTTATTTTTCATATAGGCATTTATTGCTATAAACTTTCCTCTTAGTACTGCTTTTGCTGTATCCCATAGTTTCTGTTATGTTGTGTTCCTATTTTTATTTGTTTCCAAAAGTTTTTAAATTTTCTTCTTAATTTCTTCATTGACCCATTGGTTGTTCATAAACTTGTTGCTTTATTTCTCAGTATTTGTTCAGTTTCCAAAGTACTTTTGTTATTTATTTCTGTTTTTACTTTATTATGGTGAGAAAATATACTTGATATGATTTAGAATTTTTAAAATTTTTTGTCTTGTATTGTGGCCTAACATATGGTCTACACGGTGGAAATGCTGAGAAGAAAAATATATATTCTGTAGCAGTCAGATGAAATGTTCTGTAAATGTCTCTTAGGGCCATGTGGCCTAGAGTATAGTTTAACTCCAATGTTTCTTCATTGATTTCCTGCTTAGATGATCTGTTCATTATCCAAAGTGGAGTATTGAAGTCTCCTACTGTTTTTGTATTGTAATCTGTTCTCCCCTTTAGATCTATTGGTATTTGCTTTATATATCTGGGTGCTCTTGTATTGAGTAGAAAATACATTTATTATTGTTAGATCCTCTTAATGAATCATTATATAATGCTTATATAATGACCTTTATCATTATATAATGACCTTCTTTGTCATTTGTTTGTTTTTGACTTAAAGTCTCTTTTATCCAATGTAAGTACAGCTACTTCTGATCTTTTTTGGTTTCCATCTCCATGTAGTATCTTTTTCCATCCCTTTACCTTCAGTCTGTGTATGTCTTTATATATGAAGTGATTTTCTTGTAGGCAGCCTAGTTAGGTTTTATTTTTAATTTATTTCCTGTCTTCCTTTATTACTGTCTTTACACGTGATTAAGTGATTTTCTTTGGTACTATATTTTAAATTGTTGTTTTTCAACTTTTGAGTGTCTTATACATTTTTGCTTTTTTGTTACCATGAAACTTACTAAAATCATGCTGTAGTGGCTGAGCACAGTGGCTCACGCCTGTAATCCCAGCACTTTGGAAGACTGAGGTGTGTGGATCACCTGAGGTCAGAAGTTCAAGACCAGCCTGGCCAAATTGGTGAAACCCTGTCTCTACTAAAAATACAAAAAATTAACCGGGTATGGTGGTAGGCACCTGTAATCTTAGCTACTTGGGAGGCTGAGGCAGAAGAATCACTTTAATCCAGGAGGTGGATGTTGCAGTAAGCCGAGATCATGCCATTGTGCTCCAGTCTGGGCGAGAAGAGTGAAACTCTGTCTCAAAAGGAAAAAAAGAATCACTCTATACTTATAACAAATATTTAAAACTAATACTGACTTAACTATGAATGCAACCACAACAAAAAAAGAAATCAAACAACTTGCAGGACAAAAACCTGGTATACATTGTGAATTAATTCCCTTCTTCCTCTACATTTTGAATTTTTTGTGTGACAATTCACATTTTCATATTTCTTATGGCTTTACAAATTTTTGTAGTTATTCTCACTTTAATAGTTTTGTGGTTTGATATTCTTACTAAAGACACAAGTGCTGTAAACACTACAATTACAATATTAATATTAAAATTACATTAGCATCCTTTTCTTCCAGTTTGAAGAACTGCCTTTAGCATTTCTTGTAGAATAGGTCTGGTAGTGATAAATTCTCTCAGCTTTTGTTGTCTGGGAAAGTCTTTATCTCTTCTTCATTTCTGAAGGATAAGTTCACTGGACACAGTGTTCTTGTTTAACAATTTTTTCTCCTCAGAACTCTGAATATATTGTCCCATTCTCTCCTGGCCTGTAAGGTTTCAGCTGAATGCCTGTTGCCAGGCATATTAGATCTTCCTTTATGTTTTTTCCTTCTTTTCTCTCACTGCTTTCAGGATCCTCTCTTTGCCTACCACCTTTTAGAATTTGACTGTAATATTTCTTGGGGTACTTTTATTTGGGTTGAATCTGATTGGTGACCTTAGACCTTCCTTTACCTGACTATTTATATCTTTCTGCAGGTATGAAAAGTTTTCTATGGTTTCTATGGTTCCTTCCAACCATTTTGTCTTTCTCAGTTCCCTCTTTAACTCCAGTAACCTAAATATTGCTCTTTTTATGTCATCCAATAGATCACATAAGCTTTGTTTTTTTCTTTATATTCTTTTTTCATTTTCTTCTTCTGACTATATATTTTCAAATAGTCTGTCTTCAAGATCACTGATTCTTCTCTTTTTTTTTCATCAATTCAGCTGTTGATACTCTGTTGCATTTTTTATTTCATTCATTGTATTTTTCAGTTCCAGGATTTCTGGGGGTTTGTTTTTTGTTTTGTTTTGTTTTGGTTATTTCATCTCTCTGTTAAGTTTCTCTGATAAATTCCAAATTGATTCTCTTTGTTTTCTTGACGTTTCTTTTCTTTTTTTTTTTTTTTTTTTTAGATGGAGTCTTGCTCTGTCACCCAGGCTGGAGTGCAGTGGCGCGATCTCGGCTCACTGCAAGCTCTGCCTCCCGGGTTCACGCCATTCTCCTGCCTCAGCCTCTCCGAGTAGCTGGGACTACAGGCGCCCACCACCACGCCCGGCTAATTTTTTTGTATTTTTAGTAGAGACGGGGTTTCACCGTGGTCTCGATCTCCTGACCTTGTGATCCGCCCGCCTCGGCCTCCCAAAGTGCTGGGATTATAAGCGTGAGCCACCGCGCCCGGCCTATTTTCTTAAAATAGCTTTGTTGAATTATTTGTCTGAGGGATTACACATCTCCATTACTTTAGGGCTAGTTTTTGGTGCCTTATTTTGCCTGATTGATGAAGTCATATTTTCCTGATTGTTCTTGATGCTTGTGGAGTGTGATATTGTCTATACATTGAGTGCTTAGGTAAGTATTTTAGTCTTCACAGGCTGGCTTTTTATGTGCCTGTCCTTCAGAGGGCCATCTGGAGATTCTAAACTGACTGATTGTTCTGTTTCCTGAGCCTGTGACCACGGTAGTCATGTTAGCCTTATTGTATTCTCTAAGTCCAGGTTTGAAAAGAGTCTCACAAAGGCTCAGAGGTTGACATGGCTTTCCAGCCTATATAGACCTGAGGAAGATCTAAGTAGGGTACTAAGTCTGTGTGGGAATGCTGCCCAGGTACCTGAGTCTAGAAGGTTATCCCAGTGGCATAGATAGGTGTGCCCCCCAGTAGGTATTTGCACAGGCAGGAATGGTTGCCAACTACAACAAGAAAAGCTGAAGATGGGACTAGGCCCCCTTGGGATCTGCTATGGGACAGGCTGAAGAGACCATCTCTTTGGTCCAGACAGGTACATAGTTCTCCGCAAGTCCTTGTACAGGTGGGAAAGATTCCTGTTTGTAGTGAGAGGGACCAGATCTAACACTGAGCCTCTTTGGGATCTGCTGTGGAAAAGAAGTTGGCTGGTGTGCCTATCTAGGAGGGTTAGATTCCCAGGCTGGGAAATATGGGCAAGTCTCCTCTGAGTCATTGTGTGAGCAGCTCTGAGCTGGGAGGTCACCTGAAGAAGGCTGGAGCAGCACCACAGGGCAGCTTTCGGGTTCTACTGCCAAGATCAATGTTAGTGAGCAGACCAGACTTTCTGCCAAGGGACTGGGGTGCTCAATTTCTTCAGGACCACATGGCAGCTGATTTTGGGTGCAGGTTCAAAGCCAAACAGGGCTGTAGCCAAGCCCCTTGGGGGACTGAACTATTACTGGACTTGAATCTAGAAGCAAGCTCAGCAGATCAGCTACCTGGATGTTGATCTGCACTTTTGAAGCAATCTTCCAAGGACTTGAGCTCTACCAGGGTTTCACAGACTCCTACCTGAATCCTGAGGCTCTCACAGAGAGACTTTTGACTCTAGGTTTTTAGGGGGTATTAGCAGATTACCTTCTATTTTACCATTTTGGTGACATCAGTCCTTCTATGATTCTCTTTATCATATTTATAAGATTGTCTCATTTGTCCAACAAATTTAATCTCACTGTATCTGAGAGACCCACTGTTGCCATGGAGGTTGCATGTTGAAAATAATACCAAAAAAGATGAATGTAAATTTGAACTATCAAATTCTATGGACAACTCAATAAAAACGTTTTATTCATTTATTTTCTTAGTTATTGAGCAGGAAATCTTAAAGTATCTGATTATTATTAAAACAGTGTATATTTAAGATATTTTATTAAAATTTGATTTGAATGATCAATAATTCAACATTAATCATTAAAATAACTATGTACTCATTGTTATTACTCAACTGAAACTGAATAAATCGAAAATTATGGAGGATTAATGACCTCATCAAGGTCACAGAGGTAGTAAGTGGAAGGGTACTTAATCATGAGGCTATTCAAGTGTCACAGTGAATTCACAAACTGGTTACAGAAAGAGTTGAGATTGTTCATGTCAAAGTAGGTGGCTCCCTATTGTTACAACTATAGCTGGCATTACTGTTTATCAACACTGACAAGCTTGTCACATAATCTAACACTGGTGTAAGTTCATGACAAAAGTCTCTTTTGAAAGGTCTTTAGACACAGATGTCTGTTTGCTGGGTTCTGTGAACTGAATCATTGTTACAGAAAGGCTGACAGTCTTTCAGCAGGGCCTGATGGTGACCTTCAGCAATTATGACAGTTTTCACAGTTGTTTAGCATCAAGACAGAGAATCTGAAAGGTGCTTTTTTGGGGACTTTACAGAAAAAATATCCTCTAGTGATAAATTGAATAAAGTCTAATGATGTGCTGAAAGATTCTCCAAAGGGCGGGGCTTATTTGGGGGAAGTCTCTGAATTATAACATCTGCCACCTTGCGTTTTAGAGAGCTTTTGTCTGTGGAGGCTAAAAGGATGGCCACTTGTCGAGGATACTTGAAAAAGAATTAGGTTTAGTCTAAATTGTATCATTTGACCTCCAGGATCTCTTTCAGTCCTAGGTGGAAGACAATTTTATGGAAAAAAAAAAACCCTACTCTTTCACACCTCATCATTTTCGTTTCCATAAATTGTCCTCCTTTCATCAGCTCATCTCTGAAATTCTACAAAGAGGTGACTGATAAAAGCAATTTATCTTCTTTTGCCAACTATCTCACCTGCTTAGCAATAAGTATCTTAAAATAGAGGGGTAATACAAGCTTTATCTTGCAGAAAGGATGTAGGAAAATCAGAGATAAATAATTATTACAATTCTAATTTATTAGGGATATGTGAAAGAAAATTGTATCAAAGTAGTGAGAGAAATGAAGAGGAGTTAATTGCTTTTCAGTTATTTATTAAATGCTAGCTTTGGGCAAGGCACAGTTCCAGAAATGAGATATAGCAGTAAATGAAAACAAAAAAATTCTACATATCTGTGGGAATATAAAAAATGTGCATGTAAGCCAATAACTATGTGTCAGTTGGTGATAAGAATTATGAAGAAAAAACAAGTAGGACGTTAGAGAGTAATGAGGGGCTGGGTTATGTACTATTTTCTATATGATGTCATGGGAAGCTTCTTGGATGAGGTGACATTTGAGCATAATAAATGCTATGAGGAACCATAGCATGTGGATATCCAGAGAAAAACAATCTAGGCTCAGAGTACAGCAAATGTAAATGGCCTGCAGTGGGACTATTCCTTTGATATCTGAGTAAGAGCAAGGAGATCAATGTGGTTGTTGAAGAATGTGTCAAGGAGAGGCGATGGTATCAGAGAAACAAAGGGCCATGTATTAGTCGGTTCTCATACTGCTATAAAGAACTCCCCAAGACTGGGTAAATTATTTTAAAAGAGGCTTAATTGACTCACAGCTCCACACAGCTGGGGAGACCTCGGGAAACTTATAATCATGGTGGAAGGGGAGGCAGTCACGTCTTATATGGCCACAGGCAAGAGAGTGTGTAACAGAAGCGAAAGGAGAGGAGCCCCCTATGAAACCATCAGATCTCATGAGAACTCACTCACTATCATGAGAACAGCATGGGGGAAACCACCTCCATGATCCAATCACCTCCCACCAGGTCCCTCCCTCAACACCTGGGGATTACAATTTGAGATGTATTTGGGTAGAAACACAAAGCAAAACCATATTATTTTGCCTCTGGTCCCTCTGAAATATCACATCTTTCACATTTCAAAACTAATTATCTGAGACAAGTCAAGTCCCTTCCACCTAGGAGCCTGTAAAATAATAATAATAAAATGTTAGTTCCTTCTAAGATACAATGGGGATACAGGCATTGGGTAAATACACTTATTTCAAATGGAAGAAATTGGCCAAAACAAAGGTGCTACAGGCCCCATGCAAGTCCATAATCCAATAGGGCAGTTATTAAATCTTAAAGCTTCAAAATAATCCCCTTGACTCCATGTCTCACATCCAGGGCACACTGATTAAGGGGGTGGGCCCCCACAGCCTTGGGAAACTCCTTCATGGGCTGGTATTGAGTGGCCTGTGGCTTTTCCAGGTGTACATTGCAAGCTGTTGGTGGATCCAACATTCTGGGGTCTGGAGGTTGGCGGCCCTCTTCTCACAGTTTCACTAGGCAGTGACCCAGTGAGGACTCTGTGTGGGGCCTCCAACCCCACATTTATTTCCCTTCTGCACCACCCTAGCAGAGGTTCTCCATGAGGGCTCTGCTCCTGCAGCAGACTTATGCCTGGACATCCAGGCATTTTCATACATCCTCTGACATTTAGGTGGAGGTTCCCCAACATCAATTCTTGACTTCTGTGGACTCACAGGCACAACAGCATGTGGAAGCCACCAAGGCTTGGAACTTGCACCTTCTGAAGCAATGGCCCAAGCTGTACCTTGGCCCCTTTTAGCCACAGCTGGAATGCATGGCATCAAGTTTCAAGGCTGTATACAGCAGTGTGGCCCTGAGCCCAGCCCATGAAACCAGTTTTTCCTCCTAGGTCTCTGGGCCTGTGATGGAAGGGGCTGCCTCAAAGATCTCTGACATGCCCTGGAGATATTTTCCCCATTGTCTTGGCTATTAATGTTTGACTCCTTATTACTTATGCAAATTTCTGCAGCCGGCTTGAATTTCTCCCCAGAAAATGGGTTTTTCTTTTTCTATTGCATCATCAGGCTGCAAATTTTCTAAACTTTTATGCTCTGCTTCCCTTTTAAACATAAGTTCCAATTTCAGATCATCTGTCTCAAGTTTAAAGTTCCACATATCTCTAGGGAAGAGGCAAAATGCCACCAGTCTCTTTGCTAAAGCATAGCAAAAGTGATCTTCATTCCAGTTCCCAGTAAGTTCCTCATCTCCATCTGAGACCACCTCAGCCTGGACTTCATTGTCCACATCACTATCAGCATTTTGGTCAAAACATTTCAACAAGTCTCTAGGAAGTTCCAAACTTTCCCACATCTTCCTGTCTTCTTCTGAGGCCTCCAAACTGTTCCAACCTCTGCCTGTTACCCAGTTCCAAAGTTGCTTCCACATTTTCTGCATCTTTATAGCAGTACCTCATTGCCTGAGTACCAATTTACTGTATTAGTCTATTTTAAGACTGCTACAAAGAACTACACATTTTAAAGAAAAGATGTTTATTGGACTCACAGTTCCACATGGCTGGGGAGGCCTTAGAAAACTTATAATAATGGTGGAAGGGGGAACAGGCATGTCTTACATGGCAGCAGGCAAGAGAATGTGTGAAGGAAGTGAAGGGGGAAGAGCACCTTATGAAACCATTGGATCTCATGAGAACACTCACTATCACAAGAACAGTATGGGGGAACCACCCTCATGATCCAATCATCTCCCACCACGTCCCTCCCTCAACACCTGGTGATTACTATTTGAGATGATATTTGGGTGGGAACACAAAGCCAAACCATATCAGGCCATGTTATATATAGGACCTTGTAGAGCATACTCCAAGGTGTAGAATTTGAATTTTATTCCAAGTGTAAAAGCCTTAGATGGTTTTGAGCAGAAGGGAAACACAATTATAAATTGAGTTGTAAGATAATCCTGTTGCTGTCTGGATATTAGACCATCAGTGGACAAGGATTAAAGTCCAGTGACCAATGAAAAGGTCCAATAAAATATCAATAGTCCAAATGAGAGACTATGGGGTTTGGACTAATATCCAATTGAGAAGTGAGCAGGGATCAGATTTGGGGTAAACTGTAAACTACAGCTAACAGGATTTAATAATGGATTGGACATAGTGTATGAGACAAAGAATGTATTCAAGAGTATTGTCAAGACCTTGGCTCACTGTCTAAAGAAACAGAGAAACGGTTAAACTGAGAAGAGTAGAATCTCAGGTTTTTGTTTTGTTTGCTGTTGGCAGGGGACAAAGGGGCTAAAAGAGGGAGGACAGAGGGAGAGAAATGGGATCAATAATTTGGTTTTGTTCATGTTTTGTTTGAGATTCCTATCAGACATTTTAGTGGAAATACTGAGCAAGTACTGTATAACAAGTGTGGAGTTCAATAAACAAATGAGTCTGGAGTTTTAAATTTGTGACAGTTTTAGATGGGTTTGGTTGAAAAGACCTGACAGAATGTCAGGAAGGAGAAACCAGAGGCTGTCTATTGTCCTGAGAATTGCTTCCTGTTGGGATTTACCCTAATCTGGGGGATTTTTCAGCTAGGGCAGAGTTTTGTGCTTGTATTTAACTTAAAACGCTTCCTTCTAAACTACTTCAAATCTCAACCGTGTCTCATAATCTTTACACAGCTAAGTTCTGACCTCATGACTTTGTCAAAGTAGACACTTAATTCAACTAAAAAAAGGAACAATTTAAGCTGCTATTATTAAATAAGTTTTCAGAGCGCACCACATGTAGTTGATAGCTGTGGGCACTTAATTCATACTTTTGGTTGAATGAGAGGCTGATTGGCATTGAAAGACAATGTATTAATAGTCAAAGTGAATAAGCATTGTCTAAAATTTTAATATTGAATGTAAATTAATTTAATTTTTAAATTTTCTGGACAGTGCATGCTTTTACTTACTTTTTTTAAATAAGGAGAGTTTTAAAAGCCATTAATAATAAAAACAAGCTTCAAAACATGTCCTGTTTAAACAATTAACAAAATAAACTTTCTTCAAAAGTTTGAAATTATCATTTTACACAAATTATTAATATATTCAATAAACAAAACTTTTATATTTTAATTTAAAAACAATTTCTTCTGAAGAACATTTTTACCCTAATCTTTTCCATAGAGCCATATTATTGATTCTAACAATTTACATTTACATTGTTCTTACTATATTAAATAGTTTAATTTAAACTATAAACCACATGACTTAGAAAAACTGGATTAAAAAGCGCTTTTGAAAATGTCTAGCAAACTCAGTAAGAAAGTAATAAATATGAGGATTAAAATATGAAGTTATCACCACATTTTATTGTTGTCTTCTCCAGTAAACTCAAAATATAATGTGGAGACTATTAGTCTTTTCTAGCTTTACTTTAATCATGTTCTAACAAATAATAAACTGAAAACATGGGAATTCAATAGAGGAATTATCTCAGGGCTTGAAAATTATAAAAATTAAGACAATTTCCCTATAAATTTTTACAGTATTATGGACAAGACACACTCATGTTCATATTTAATGAATATAAGTTATCAGATACCTACTAAGTGCCAGGTACCAAGCAAGATACTTTCTCATTTCTCTGACAGTCTTAAGATGAGATTATGTGGTTGTCAGGTACGCAATAATACACAGAAACAATAACTGATTACATTCATCGTGATGCAGTGATTTAAAATATCTATGACCTGTAATCAACTCAGAGAAAAAAAGCATGAATGGTACCCGTTTTAGAGGAAAAGAGAATCTTTCTAAAAGCAAATTTTCTTTCCTTAACAAACCTATGGCTTAGGTTGGATAGAAAGGATTAACCCTAAGATTTTCTTTGCGGGATTTCTCTTCTTTTTTCGGAGTTGGACTCCCTCACAGTGAGGTGGCAGTTTAGACTTAAAACGATTAAACAGCATAGGAAACTTAATCTCAACCTACTTAATTTCCTAGGATTCCTGGCTGGAATACTAGGCTGTTTTGTAAATGTACAACCTGAGATCAGGGAGCGTTGGAAGCTGCTTGTACAGAAGAAAAAGATCAGTACTTGAACTCAGAAGATCCATGTTTACATCTTAGCTCCATTGTTTTTGTGAGTTTGGGCAAAACTCTTCTTTTTTCCAGGTCTCAATCTAACTATTCGTATAAAAGGAGATCAGTGAATGTATTAGTCAGGACTCTGTCAGAAGTAAATGATAGAAATACAAGTCAAAATACATTAAGAAAATATGAAATGTATATGTGCATAAAACTGAAAATTCCAGGCTTATAACTCACTCTACGTGGGGCTGGATCAAGAGGCTTGATTTATGTAGTCAGGCATTTCTCCTCTCCAGTCTCAGTTCTGCTCTTTTCATAGAGTTACATTCATTTGATTTTTTTATTGGCTCTAGGGTTTTTTATTTCATCTTCTAGAGAAAGAGTTTTCTTCCCTGATAATTATAATAAAAGATCTGAAATGGAGCCTCATTGATCTGACTTGAGTCATGTACTCTGCCTTAATCATTATTCATTAGTTTATTAATTCATTTACTAGTTACTATTTGAGCTCTACTATGTGATAGGCACTGTTCTAAACATTTGTGGCACAATGATGAACATAATACACATGAACATATAAAATGGCTGCTTTTGTAAAACATTCATTCTCATGAAACAGGCAATACAGTAATGCATGAATAAAAATATAATATTCTGTCATTCTTGTCATGTTACAAAGAAAAATAAAGCAGGGAAAGAGAATAGAGTGTCATAGGTGGCTACTTTATATAGGGTGATCAGAGAGGTCTTTTCTGATAAGAAAATTCTTCTGGGAGAAAACTGATGCTGCGAAAAAAGCAGTAAGTTTAAGATGTGCACTTGCTGCATCTCAGAAATAGCAAGGAGACTAGTATGGCCAGGTCAAGATGGTCTAGGAGGAGAGTAATAACGTATAAGGATGGGAATGTAGCTAATGTCAGATTTAATTTTTTTTTTTTTTTTTTTTTGAGATGGAGTCTCGCTCTGTCACCCAGGCTGGAGTGCAGTGGCGCCATCTTGGCTCACTGCCGGCTCCGCCTCCCGGGTTCACGCCATTCTCCTGCCTCAGCCTCCCGAGTAGCTGGGACTACAGGTGCCCGCCACCACGCCCAGCTAATTTTTTGTATTTTTAGTAGAGACGGGGTTTCACCGCGGTCTCGATCTCCTGACCTTGTGATCCGCCCGTCTCGGCCTCCCAAAGTGCTGGGATTACAGGCGTGAGCCACCACGCCTGGCCCAGATTTAATTTTAAGTGATCTGTAAATCTTGGAGGATTGTGAACAGTAGAGTGATAAGATAATTATCTAACTTATGTCTTCCAAAGATCTTGCTGCTAGATACAGAATAAACAGTAGGACCACAGTGAGAATGGTGTCACTCTGGGTTCTTACAGCAAAGTAGCCCTGAGCCACAGACTATGTCTTACTCATCTCTTTATACCATTTCTGTTTGGATAAAGATTTGACACATATTAAATACAAAATAAATAAACACAAAATTAAACACAAATGTTTCATTGTAGAGTGAGTAGTTTCACTGATAACATTTCAGTAAAATTGCTTTGCTTCCAGTATCTTAAGAAGAACTAAAATAGCAAAGTGGCTGCATTTAGACTCATTTTTCGGTTTATTCTTTTTAAATAAAAAGTCACATCAGTAGAAAATGTCCTTACTTCTGTAATATGGAATTCTCAGTGCTGAGTCCATATATTATTCTGACAGACAGACATGAGGCAGGATGATATTTGAAAACAGGGAAAGGACTCTACCCAAATGTGTGCTTGAAATTGCAAGATATAGGCTTTCATTTTACATACATATATAATTTACATACATATGTAAATATATGTATTATATTAATTATATTATATTATCTATATATTATATATCTACATTATATATCTATATATTAATATATATTATATATTATATATCTATATATTAATATATATTATATATTATATATCTATATATTAATATATATTATATATTATATATCTATATATTAATATATATTATATATTATATATCTATATATTAATATATATTATATAATATATAATATCTATATATAGATATGTAGGCATTAATATATAAATGTAAAAAATATATATTACATATATTTTTAATTTTCAGGTGTATATATACATATACACACACATATATACATCCTAAAAAAAAAACCCTTTACATTTATCCAGTATTTCTCATTTACAAAGGACATTCACATATGTCATTTGACTTCCACTGAAAGCCTGTGAGTTAAGTTGGACACATGTCATGACTGAGACTGAAAGATAAGTTGGTCAAGGCTACATAGCTAATGAAGTAGGCAAAAGCTGGTTTTGATGGGCAGCAACGTGGCCATCTATGAAACTAAATACCCTAATTCACTTGCTGCTGAATATGACCATGGACAACCATTCTATCCAATGAGACATAAAAATAAAGGGATTTATTTGTTTTAAAACATATTTCTTTATTGTATTTTCCGTATACTATCTGATATAAACAAAAAAGAATACGTATGTAATATATGTAAGTCTTAAAGAATAATAATTATATAATGAATACCTATAAACCCACTACCTAACCCAAGGACTAGAACTTTACCAACAATAACTATATACTTGTAACTTCTTTACCATCCCGCTGCTTGTCTTCTTTCAAAGAAAACATTATACTAAATTTTGTTATTCATGTCCATGTCTTTTCTTTACAATAGTTTGATGTCACATGTGTATTATACACACACACACACACCTTAACAATATATTATTGAGCTTTGCTGGTTATGAGTTGAAAATGATATCACATGCAATGTGTCCTTCTGGGAGTTGCTTTTTTTTTTTTTTGAGACCGAGTTTGGCTCTTGTTGCCCAGGCTGGAGTGCAATGGCATGATCTCTGCTCACGGCAACCTCCGCCTCCTGGGTTCAAGTGATTCTCCTTCCTCAGCCTCCCAAGTAGCTGGAATTACAGGCATGTGCCACCAGCCCGGCTAATTCTGTATTTTTAGTAGAAATGGGTTCCGGACCTCAGGTGATCCTCCCGCCTTAGCCTCCCAAAGTGCTGGGATTACAGGCGTGAGCCTGGGAGTTGCTTTTTTGACTCAAAATTGTTTCTAAGAAAATATTCATCTTACATATAACTGTATCTATTTATTTTTTTCATACTGCTATAAGATGTTTCAATGTGTAAACACACCACAAATTATCATTAAACCAGTGAAAATTTTAAAGGTTTCCAGTTTTCCTACTGTAGCTATAATTGTCATTCCTATATATGTACCCTGATATACATCTGAGTTTCTCAAAAGTATATGCTTATTAGTGCATTTTAATATGAAGTAGGATGTTTAAATTTACAGTATAATGTTAGTATTCCTTTCAAAATTTGTTCGATCAGTTGGAGACCATCATTAATCCACATAACCTACAACACTTGGATGCATATCAGACATCTTACATTTTGTCAATCTGGTGGACATGTAAGTCTGGTTTAAAATTGTATTTTTCATTAATTTTATTAATAAGGTTTTATTATTAAAGTTATTAATAAGATTGAACATATTTTCATATTTTAATAAGCTTATATCGTTTATCTTTTGCAAAATGCCTTTGCATGAATTTAGCTTTTTTCCACTTGATTGTGTTTGTTATAATTGATCTATTGGTTTTTAAAAATATTCTTAATATTAAGTCTGTTTATTATATACTATGTAGTGGTTATTCTTCCTAATTTTGGATTGCGTTCTGATGTTTCTATTATGTCTTCGATGAACAGAGTCCTTTATTTTAACATAGTTGTATATAACTATTTTTTAAGGTTTGGTTTTCTGTCTTAATTAGAAAAATTCTTTAATTTATGGTAAGAAATTTATTCTTCTGTATTTTTTCTGAATTTTTTTATATTTTAGTCTTTAACCTACGTAAAATTAATTTTTGTGTATGGTACGGGTTAGAGACCATCTTTGTTTGTTTGTTTCCCCTGTAAATATCCACTTGCCCCACAGCATATATTGAAGCATCCCTCATTTCTCTGTTGATCTGTAATACTACCATGTCTTATGTCACGATTCCACACATGCTTAGGTCTATTTGTACTCTCTATTCTATCCCACTATTCAGTTTTCCACCCACTGAGGATTTATGAAAAAGTTTTGATTTTCTGATTTATAAGTACCACTCCTTTCTCTTTTTTGCCTTATTCTTCTTTGGCTTCTTCATCTTCTTGACTTGAATAAAGTGATAAGAGTGAAGGTAGAGTAACCTTCCTGGAACCCAAATAGCCATGAGGACGGAAGCCATTCACTAAGAATGACAAAGAGAGAAGATGATGACTGAGCAATAATTTTACAAATTCATCAAAGCATCTCTCTACTACCTACCTTGGGACAACTTGGAATGTGAGAAAACCAAAGGTCTATTGGCTAATTCTCTGTAGTTTCATGTGACATTCAGGAGGTATGCTGCTCTTCAAGTAAGAATCTTCCACGGAGCGGGAGTTGAAGGGGTGTGGGGGCTGGCAGTTTGTTGACAGCTTTTCGCTGCAGTGCTGTTGGCAGCTGCTGCAACTTTCTAGTTAAAGCCACACTTTCAACAGCTCACAGATAATGAGTAAATACAGTGGGGGTATTAGGAAGTGACCATTGCTGCCCAGTGCAGGACTACCTTATGGACATCCATTAAACAAGAACTCCCCATGGGCTGGCCACAAGGCTTTATAAGAACACTCAACAGCCTGAAGTTTTTCTGACACAATTCTCCTGCTTTCCTATTATCCATTCACAGGTGTCAGACCAGGCTGTATTTGTTAACTATAGCCCATAGGCTAAATCGGGTCCACAGCCTGTTTTTTGTATGGCCCACAAACTAAGACTGATTTACATATTTCAAAGAATGATACAAGAGACAAAATATTAGGAATATATGATAGACAATTTATGTGACCCACAAAGCCTGAAATATTTGCTATCTGGCCATTTACAGAAAAAGTTTGCTGATCCCTCCGATCCCTGGAAAAGACTTTTCCTATCTACTCCTGCTGCCTTTTCCTATTTTTTTTTCTCCACAGGCATAAGCCATCATGTTTTTGCAAGTCTAACTCTGTCTTGGCATCCTCCTTCCCAGAACACTTAAACTGACACGTTTGGTTTCTATCACATTAAATTATAAAGATGCAATTATTAAAAAGGCAGATTCGGGATCAGAATCCAGGGCTGGTCTGTGACCCTAACATACCAGATTTCTTTGATGATACTCTCACAGAGAAAAAAAGAATGAAAAATTTGAGAGATAATAAAAGATGGATTCGGTAATGAGAAAAATAAATTTGGTTTCTGCCATTATTAACCAGCTAGCCTAGTGATATGTAACAATCAATCTAAATATCCAAAGACTGGGGCGTATTTTCAACTTGACTCAATCCTGTGAAACTGATGTTTTGTTACTCTCTTTTCTTGAAATCCTTTTCTCCATTCTAGTTCTTCATATGCCCGTTTTTCTGCTGCTTACTGGACATCTCTACTTGGATGCACAATAGGCATGTTAAGACGACTATGTCCAGGTTGGGCATGGCGACTCATGCCTGTAATCCCAGCACTTTGGGAGACTGAGGTGGATGGATCACCTGAGGTCAGGAGTTCGAGACCAGCCTGGCCAACATGGTGAATCCCAGTCTCTACCAAAAATACAAAAATTAGCCGGGTATGGTGGCTTATGCCTGTAGTCCCAGCTACTCCAGAGGCTGAGGTGGGAGAATCTCTTGAACCCGGGTGGTGGAGGTTGCAGTGAGCCAAGATCGCACCAGTGCACTCTAGCCTGGGCGACAGAACAAGACTCTATCTCAAAAAAAATGAATAAATAAATAAAAAATAAGAAGAAGAGGAAGAGGAAGAAGAAGAAGAAGAAGAAGAAGAAGAAGAAGAAGAAGAAGAAGAAGAGAAAGAGGAAGAAGAGGAAGAGGAAGGAGAAGGAGAAGGAGAAATTATTACCATGTCCAAAATGAAATTTCTGACTTTCTTTTTCAAACCTGCTCACTCTCAGTCTTTCCACTTTTGGTTTATGTCTGCTCCATCCTATCAATTTCTTAGGCAAAAAGCTTTGGAACCATTTTTGACTAGTCTTTTACTTTCATACCTCACATCTAGTCAATCAGCAAAACCAGTTGGCTCTACTTTAAAGTAATATCCAGATTCTAACCACTTCCTCCTACAACAGACTGCAATCACCAAGCCATCTCTTGCCTGGATTATTGTAATAACCTTCTATATGAACTCATAGTTTCTCTCTTTATCCACTTATGGTCTATTTTTCAACACAACAGGAAGAATATTCTTACTATGTCTCAATTTAGATCTCTGTTTCCTTTGATCAAAACTTAATATCTTTCGCTTTCATTCAAAGTAAAAGAGGAAGTCTTTATAATGGTCTGTCATATCCTATACATTTGAAATCTCTTTCCCTTTATGCTTTCATTTTAAAATACTATCTTCTTAGCTTACTTCATTGCATCTGCACTGGCCCTTTTGCTCTTTTTTGAACATTTTGTACACGATTCTACCTTAGGGAACTTGCATATGCTATTTCCGGAATACTTTCCTACCAGGTACCACTTGATTTGCTTCATCTCTTTTAAATTATTTCTTAAACTTCATCTTCTCATTGAGGACTTCCATTGCCATGTTATTTTAAACTGTTACCTTCCTCTAACCTTCTGAATATTTCTTGACTATTTAGTTTAGGTTTATCACTGTTTAATAAGCTATATAATTAGTATATCCATTTTATTATCTGCATTCCTTACCTAGAATGTAACTTCCTGGAAGAAAGGATTTTTTGTCTATTTTATTCATGGCTGCTGAGTTGCACAACTCCAGACATACCATTTCCATTATTGCAGAAAATACATTGCAAATGTTAGATTCTTAAAAATATTATGTGAGGTCAGTGTGGTGGCTCACACCTATAATCCTGCAATTTGGGAGGCTCAGGTGGGTGGATCACTTGAGCTCAAGAGTTTGAGACCAGCCTAGGCAATATGGAGAAACCTCATCTCTAGAAAAAATACAAAAATTAGCTGGGCATGTGGCATGTGTGGGTAATCACAGCTACTTGAGAGGCTTAGGCAGGAGAATTGCTTGAGCCTGGGAGGTGGAGGTTGCAGTGAAATGAGATCATGTCACTGCACTCCAGCCTGAGCAACAGGAGTGAAACCCTGTCTCAAAAAAAAAAAAATTATATATATATACACACACACGTATATATGAATCAATCAATCAATCTATGTTTAGAAAGTATGTATGGTAAGAGTATATTACTATATACTGAAATGGAAAATAATGCACAAATCAAAATTATTTTTACATGATGCTATGTTAAAAAAATAAAAAATAAGAATAAACCCCAAAGCCTATCTCTGGGAAAGGAAAAAGGGCTAGAGAAATCACATCAAATTATTAGAAAGTTCTACCTTTGGGTAATATGACTATTATAATATTTAAAATAATTATTTCCACTTTTCTATATTTTTCTACTTTCTTCATTAATAAGTTTTAATTTTATTATCAAATAAATACATATTGTGGTAAAAAGTTATCACAAAAAATAATTAAAAAACCACTGCCCTTGCTGCATTGAAGCTCATATATCTTTGCTGTATTTCACTCTCATCTTCCAGCAAATATTCTCTGCTATTCCTCACCCTTGATCTAGATGTCTGCTTGACTCAGATCACCTATAGGCTGTTGGATTTTTTAAATAGAGTCAAGCAGCAGCAATAGACACTTAGAAAAAGCACAGCATTGGCCGGGCGCAGTGGCTCACGCTTGTAATCCCAGCACTTTGGGAGGCCGAGGCGGGCGGATCACGAGGTCAGGAGATCGAGACCACGGTGAAACCCCATCTCTACTAAAAATACAAAAAAAATTAGCCGGGCGTGGTGGCGGGCGCCTGTAGTCCCAGCTACTCGGAGAGGCTGAGGCAGGAGAATGGCGTTTCCATAAAGAAGTAAAAGCCTCTTTAGCATAGCAATGTGTTCTATCCCAGGTCAGCTCAGTTAAGAGATCTGAGCACAGTTTTCAAACTTTATCTTTCCTAAATTGGGGTGTGTGGGTGTGTGGGTGTGTGTTCACTTTTTTTTCTGTTTTGGAAAAGGGAAACAAAGCAATAAATTACAAAAATAATGAAATAAGTGAACTAAAATCACAGAAATGCTATTCAATTAAAAATAAATGAAGCAAGCTTAAGGTTTAGCTAAGGACTCTCCTGAAAATTGAATATTGAAGAGAATAACTCAGGCTCCACTTTACAAATAACCACTTATCCTTTTGAACTCACATTGTTTGTTAAAAAGAAGCCTGTTCTTTTAAAGAGTATTTACTTTGTATTATTGACTATTCTTCGGAGGTAAATGAAAAATAATAGAGAATCGCAAGAAAGAAAGTCATTTGCCAAAGAAACATGACAAAAGCATCCGAAGGACCACCTGCTTTTAACTCCTCCTTTTCCCCACAAAACACAAACAGAAAACCCCAATCCTGAACCAGAAAATAAAGCAACAACATTAGGGAAAGGGTGAACTGACAGCAAATCTATTAAGTGCCTGGATGTGTGTTACTCAGAAAATGTTTGGGACAAGGTTGGTCCTGAGAGATGACATAGGCCAGTGGTTTGCAATCCATACAGTATGTTGAAATCCTCTGGGAAGTTCCTGCTAGGACTCTCCTCTAGAGGTTCTGATTCCTTAGATTTGGGTGGGGACTTGGAATTGGGAAGTTTCAAAAGCTCCCAGGTGATTCTAACATGCTGTTATGGCTAAGAGCCACTGCACGGGTCTAACGCCTTCATTTTATGAATGAAGAAACAGTGGGTGGAGATCTCTATGGCTCACCTGGCTCATCAGTGGCAGAACCAGTGCTATGTTTCGAGTTTACTTCTTTTTCCACCTAACATCCTTTATGCTGCTTCAGCCCAGGACAAGGTCTTACTCATTTCATAGCTACTTTACCCTGCCTGCATTTAATGAGGCTGGCCCTGTGATAGGTATTCGGTAAATATTAATTAAATAAATTCATATCTAGTTTTCAATTGCTGATAATGACCATATTGGAAAACTTATCAATAGAAGTGGAGTATGCAAACTGCCAAGGGATTTCCAGAGGTTCAGCATTGAGAAACTCTCTGATTGCCTATTTTTAGGACTCAACGAGCCATCCCCACATAACCCTAGAAGCTGCAATGACTTCTATCAAAGTTGCATGGTACCAGCTAAATGAAGAGATTTTAGGGCAGGCTGGGGGTAAATGGGGTTTGTGGGAAATGAGGAAAGAAGGAAATTCAGAGATGTTACGCCTGAGCCACATGTAAAATGAAGGAAATATACACAACCAGATCATACTAGGAATAATAACAGGCTGAAAAATGTGGGAATATGGGGACAAAGTGAAGTTTTCCCTTGATCTGGGCAAATATGGAAAGTGCTAAACAAGAGGAAGAAAGGTTTGAAGAACAATGACATTCAGATAAGGATGAGCTCACACAGAGGTGCTATCTACTTGGTATGATTCACAATCCAAGTTTTCCTTTAGTTCTTTTGAGGAGCACCAAGGTACTTTATTGCCTTTCAAACTTCGCTGGCCTTGGCCTTATCTTCAGATATTTAAATTCTATAGAAACAGAGTGAGAATTCTGATGCATCTGCTTAATTTAAGGAGAATTCAAGTCAACTTGACTGGCAATGATCTTTGCACCTCACCCATCATGCTAATGTGTGAGACTCCATATTAGAGCTGCAAGCCTTTACTGACAAGCCTGGTCCCAATGTGAACATTGTCCAGGAACAGGCCACACTTAAGGTTGTGTCAGTTATTGATACTTTAAGATAATAAGTGAATGAGTGTTCCGTCACATCCTTATGGGGTAGTTTTGATCATCATCATTACAGACACCATAATGGGTTTCCAGCAGCTGTCTTTCACTCTTCCACCTTTGTGAGGAACAAAGCCACTGAAGTTTGCACAGTGCTTTACAGTTCACAAAATATCTTCATATCTTATCATTTATTATTGTATGTCCCCTTTTTTATAGATGAGAAAAAGTATTAAGTAACATCTCCTGGCATCCTCTTCTATTACCACCCTTGATGAGGAACTCAATTTGAGAGAAATAGGGCATTCTAGTGGGTGGAGCCACTCAAATTTGATAGATGGGCCAGAGGCATCATAGTTCTTTCCCAGGAACATGGTGAGTCAGATGCTATCCCAAGCCACCTCCTCTACCAAGAATGGCAATCTTACACTAAATGATTAGAAAACAAGCCAATAATCCTTTTTCTGAATTAAAAAAACAATTTATTGAAAAAGACTAATGCTTTATACAAATTCCCATTATAAAACCCCAAAATATCTATTGGTCTGTTTCCAGGTGTGGTAGAAGAATATAAAAATATCGAAACTGGATAAATTCCATTGTGACAATTTTGTTGGTCATTTTGGGCCATAAATTTTTTTTGTAATGTTTGGTAACTGATATCCACATGGAATTACACTCACACATCATGAAGATCTATGTATGTGGCAAAAGCCATTTATATTTTAATTTCCAAAAGCATATATTCTCAGGTTTGGAAGGCATACTAAAATTTATTAGGTCCAATTCATCATAAGACACGGTGGCTGACTTTCCTTGTGTAGTTTATTGTGAAGTACCATTTCCAAACTAACTATCCTAGCAGCGTCAGCTGCCAGCTAACAGCAAGAGCTCTGAAGGCATCACTTAACAGATAGCACCTTATGAGTTATTATGATTTAAAAATCTCCCTTGCTGTTGGATTTACCAACACTTAGGCTTTTATTTCTTCCCATTACATCTGTTGAGCCACAAACAGCATTGGGCCATACTCACTGCAGAAGATAAGACTTCCTTAGAATCTTATTCGTTTAGTGCGCTCCATTTTACTTCACTGTCTCATCACTTGAGAGACTGGTTAAGGCAAGAAACCCATTTCTTAATTTTTTTTCTTTTCAAACATTTGAAAAGCAACACCAAAACATATGCAGTTAATTCCTCAATTCTTTCCCTTAGTATAGCACTTTTTAAATTAGAAAACCACACTTACATGTATTCTATCTCACTGGATCCCCACAACATCACTGTGAGGTGGGCAGATCAGGAATTACAAACCACCTGTTACAGATGAAGCAATAAACTTACAGCAGCCAAATGCCTTGCTCAAACACAGACGGTGATTGATAGCACCGAGACTCAAATCCAGGTCTCCAGACACCAGTGCCAACACCCTTTCCATTACATCATCTTGCTCAAGTGAAATAGCATTCTGTACAGACTGGAAAAGTAAGAGCAGTTGTTAAAATGGAACAGAGCACAAACAACACGTCAGACACAGCTGAAAGAATGGAAATGGACTGGTAGAGAGAGGAAGGGACTGAACCACATGAAGGTGTGTGTGTAGGTTTTGTTCAGTGGAAATAGACTGGTAGAGAGAGGAAGGGACTGAACCACATGAAGGTGTGTGTGTAGGTTTTGTTCAGTGGAAATGGACTGGTAGAGAGGGGAAGGCACTGAACCACACGAAGGTGTGTGTGCAGGTTTTGTTCAGTGACTTCTTCAGTGACTCAGCCAACTGAGCAAATAAAGACACTACATAGGCATAGTTCATGTTCAAAGAATGAGAGTAATATAAACTAATTAATATTCACACTACCTCTTCTAACTGGTTAAGTATTATTATCTCAATTTGGCAGACAGAAAAAAGAGGTAGAAAGATTAAGTGACTTGCTTACAGCTACAGAGAGAATATTTGTCACCAGATTATCACTCCAGAAAGCCTGGCACTTTGTTCAGACGAACAGACCACACCTTATTAGGAAGATATAAACTACATGATAATTACATGTGGGAAAACAATACAATTAAGGAATGGGGAACAAAAAGGTAGTTTAGGGGGGATATACAACTATGAATAAGTAGCTTAAAAATTCAATCAATGAAATTGTGTTACAACACCTGGGTGAACAGCATGCAGCTACTCAATTGGACAAATATTTTCAAAGCAAACAAGAGTGCTATGGGTCAGAGTACAGGGATTGTGTGGGAAGGTCAACAGGAATTTATCACTTTGGTCATGCAGAAAGATTTGCCTCCAAAGTTCTGATTTGCAACAAATTCTTATTGGCTTTAGAAACTAAAATGTAGGCTATGAAATGTGTTAGATTCAGGAGATAGAGACCAGTGAAACACAAAACAAATAAGGGCTTAATAACGATGCAAGTGCTGTAAGATCATGGTAAAAAATAAAATAAGTATATATGTAAAAGGGCACACATGAAGAATTGAAAGAATTCATTCTTGGTAAATTAGGCTAGGTCTTGCGGCAAAGGCACTAAAAGCTAATGAAGAAGAGTAAATGATATTTGACTATTATATATGTATATATAGACAAAAAAGAAAATATACCAATAAACATTTTCATCAATATGGCATTAAATACATTTACCTATTTTAGAGATTTTAAGTATGCTAGTATCAACATAATGAGAAGAGTATTTTACTGTCTATTTTTAATAGAAAAACATGTATATATACATATCTATATATATTTAAGGAGCACCCCTTCCCCCATTTGAGTATGATTACTCAATGGGAAGCAGTAATACAAATGGGAAAATCTTCCCTCCTGTATTGAGGAAAGAAGATAAAATAAGACTAAGCCATGTCTAGCACTGAGTATTTTTAACACATGGGTTTTTTGTTTGTTTGTTTGTTTTGTAATACCATACTTCAGATTACAATACTCAAAAGTCTAAGGTCCTAACATTAATGATAGTATCTCAGTGTCCATTTTCGGTTTGTTCCAACATGATTTTCTCCTTTTGCCTCTGTGTCACACGTAGTCTTTCCCACTGGAAGGTGCAGGTTTTGGATAGGGCCTTGGTGTTGGGTAAGAGGTTGTTTTTCGGGGACAGGAACAGCAAAGTAGGCCACCTCCCAGAAGGCAGAGAGAAGCAGCAGCCCAGCCAGTGAAGAGAGCCTGACCAAATTCGTACCTGAAAGGAAAAACCCATGTGCTTGTTAATCAGTGAATTATTTGAATTATTGGCAACTTTTCTAATACAATAAAGGGGAAAAAAAATCAATACTCATTATATACATATTTTTTCATTGAAAATAACCCCTCGATATCCCTTGGGAAGTACTTTAAGATTTCTGAACATATAAACAAAACAATGTTTATATTGCAATTATTGACAATTTGCAATAGTAGATCAGGAAATAACACATGTAATACCAGGTTAATTACACAAATAATTGCAAAGACTCTTCCATATGTAGGATACTTGTAAAGCATGTTTATATGTTTTAGAAGTAGCATTTGGATCATGGTTCCTAGGCTGAAACTTAGCAAAGGAAGCTTTATCACTAAGTAGTAATCATATTCTATAAAGAAACTGAAGAGCATAATGGAGATAATCAGAGTTTTGAACAGATGATCCATTGATCCCAGGCACCTATATAATCTGAAATCCAAATTTTATGGTTTTGTAAAGAAAAGTTCTAAGCAGTCTATGAACCATTCTGGATTAAGCTGATCCAGGCAGATGTATTAAAGCAGACACTTAGGGTGGGGTATCTCTGAGTGATTATGGACAATACAGAAGAGTAGAGAAGGGTTGGTACTATAAGTTTTAAGGCCAAGTCTGAATCCTGATGCAGACTCTCAACTGCTGCAATTCTGGGATAGCAACTTCACCTCTCAGCCTCAGTTTCTCCTCCTCTCAAAGCAGGATAATCCCACCTGCCTCAATAGACTGCTTTTAGGATCACACGCAATAATGTAAATAACAATTGCAAAATGCCTGGCAGTTTATAAAGTGCTTTCCTGTGCATTACTGGTGTTATTAACTTGGTGAAGTTTTAGCCTACTGACCTCTAGCAGTTTCTGTTCTTACACTGTAAATCTTATGGGATGGGGTCCAACACAACCATTGCAGGATGTGTTCTCCCATATGTGGGTGATTATATAAAAAGAAACACATCTTATCTCTCCAAACACTGAGGTTTTTCATCCATTCACCTAAGCACTCGACAAACAATAATTATTTTTTAACATCCTGACCGAATGTAGTTATTAGGTGTTAAAGATGTGAAGACAGTGAGATGAAGAGCCTCATCTCTGATTAAAGAATGTTGTTACATGAGAGGTAAGAATCAGCTCAACCTGCACAACTTGCAGTATTAAGAAAGATGACCTTTGTAATTTACAGTTTATTTAATTTACAGTTTATTGTAAATTTCACAATTTACAGTTGTGAAAGAACAAAAAATTTCAAGGTGGTATCTGAACATACTAAAAACATACATCATAACTCTATGTGTAAAAATGAACTGTTGGGAATGAAGTATTATTCATTAACCCCTATAGAAGTACAATTTTTCTCAATCAATCATAAACTGTGCATTAGTTACAAATAATCATAGGTAGGTGTTGTAAACATCAGAATACACTTCAAAAAGGAAATTTCAAATATATTAACATCTTTATTAATACTTGAAAAAAGGAAAAAAGAAGTCCAGTATACAGTTGAAAAGTATAGAGCTTGAAACGTTCCAACTTTGGAAGGTATTTTGTCATCAATACAGGGTGTTAAAGCAATTATCAAACTCATTTTAACATAAGTCAGAGATCACTTAAATTGTTTGTAGGTTTGACATAAAATTCTTGAAAGCAAATCTGGGAAAAGATGGCACTAGCAGAACTTTGTAGAATATAAAAAGGGCATTTTCTCAGAAAACAAACTATTTTATGCATGAATAGCATTACCTGGCATTGACTGGTGTCATGGGGTCATAGAATTCTTGAACGATTCTATTGCCATACCATGCTGTGGCAACTAAAATAGCCAGACCTACAGAAATTCAGAACAAAAGACTGTTAATCACCATGGAACACTGAGCCTAAATACACAGCCTGTTAAACCAAAACGTATTTTGCAAGAATTAAATCTCATCAATAGTGTTGACATTTTTATTTTGGTATTAGGGAGATTAGAAGTCCAGATATGATTTATTCCAAGTATCTATTAAAATATAAAAAATACTAGGTTGGCATTAGACAAAATTTATACTTTTTTTATGATATCTTGGTACAAATAATCCTTTTTTGGAAACAATTAGGCAGGTGTATGTTATACAAAATCTCTTTTGAATATAATGTTATACATTAGGGTACTATACTACATTTGATAAAACTATTGTCATTATTAGTACAGACAGAATTACTTGCAAAAGGGGAAGATGAAAACTCTTCTATGTTCTTGATCAAACTCAAAATTTACATTTCTGCAGAGTCAAAAGGAATGCAAGCAGCTAGATAGCAGTGAGATTAGGACATGTCTCAGAATGGACCAGAATACCTGCATTACTACTGCCCCGTTGGCCAAGGGAATACCTGACATAGGTATAGATTGACCTGAGATTTGTTGAGGGTGCCACATTAGATCAATTTATGCAACCCAATCTCAATTTCCCATGGCATTTTATATTCAATGATAGCAGAGAAATCATTTAGTCAAAATCATTCACTTAATCATTTATAAGATGTACGAAATACCTCTTTTTTTCTTATCAAAAAAGTTAAATAACTTTTTTTGTAGTAATTCTAAGCATTCATCAATATAGACGGATTAGATGTTTCTGTGCTACTCTCTCTCCCCAACCAAAAACATGGTCCAATGTAATTGCCTCCAGACGTGACAGAAAACACTATTGCTTTTGGCTGCTCAAATAGACCATGCGAATGGTCTTGAATTTGTGACGCTTAACTGCTAAGAGAAGTCCCTGAAACTGGAATAGGAGTGATGTAGTCACCTGTGGGAGTTACAAGAAGGCAAGCAAAGGAATACTGCAATGCATTTCATCCTCGGCACCTTCCAAGCACTTCATACACTTCATGCCAACGATGGCCACAAAGATTACTATTCACAGCCTTTGATATAAGATTAAATTATTAGGAATAAAACACTATCCATGCCTTTTCAGACAGGAGTCAATTTGTATTTGGGTAAACTGAGAGACTGGTCATTTTAAACTAACCATATCTTCCTCAGTTACTGGTTAAACTGACATATTATACTGGAGCAAAAGCCCCTACAAGTCTTCTGTCAAAAAGAAAATAAGAAAATAAAGTCTATTCTAGTTTTTTCTATTAGTAGATTTATATCATTAATTATATCTGTTATTTAAAAAAAATATACTATAATATACTACATATATGCATATAATACCTAATATAGAGAACATACAGTAGTCTATTATTATAGCTGTATAATATATATGGAGATTATATACATATTACAGTGTATAGATATAAAGATATATATACACACAGAGAGAGTGTATATGTATGTACATATACACACACGTAAATATACATACACTATAATTTTTTAAATAAGCATTATTATAAAGCTTTGAAATAATGCTGTCCATGTTTTCTGACTTTGATTTTCTTAAATGACACATAATGTAACTTATCAATCAACACTTGAATAAAAAAACAGATATTTATTTTTTTTCTTTCTTTTTTTTTTTTTTTTTTGAGACAGAGTCTTCTGTTGCTTAGGCTGGAGTGCAGTGGCGTGATCTTGGCTCCCGAGTTGAGGTGACTCTCATGCCTCAGCCTCTGGAGTATATGGGATTACAGGCATGCACCACAACACCCAGCTAATTTTTGTATTTTCAGTAGAGACAGAGTTTCACCATGTTGGCCAGGCTGGTCTTGAACTCCCAACCTCAGGTGATCCACCCTCCTCAGCCTCCAAAAGTGCTGAGATTACAGGCGTGAACCATCACACCTGGCCTAAAAAACACATATTTATTTTCAATGCAAAATATAATATCATTATTTTACCAAAAAAATTTAAAGGTATTTCTGTATTTTTTTTTTCCTAACTGCTTTAAACTGACCATTCCAACAGGCCACCTCTACTCCAGTTGGCCTTTCTTTTCACTGATCTATAGGCACATCCTGTTTATTCTCGAATTAGATCTGCCCAGCTGGAATGCTGTCCTTATTTTTCTCCAATAATCCCAATCCTTCCATCCCTCACAGACCCCAAGGATTCACATATTCTTGTGTTTTCTCTCACTACTCCCCATCTTTTCCACATAGTATCTGTGGAGACACCATAGGAATTTTCCGAATTACATGAACTTCCTCCTTAGTGTTTGCTAAACGGTGAACAACTTTCTTCACTGGAAGAGACTGGTTCTAACAAACCAGTTGCCACTTGAAACTTCAACCAATAGACCTGTCAGATGTGAGTAGAGCTCTCACATTTTCATTTAGTTTGTGTTTGAGAACATGAAAGTCAACTGGACTTCAGGTCTATGTTTGCAGTTTGCCTTAGAGACTGAAATCAAGTGTAATGAATCCAATGTAATAGATTTCAAATCATACCAGGAACAGGTTAGTAAGATGAAAGGGGGGCACAGCCTCTATTACCTGCAAGAAGAAATATCACGCCCCCAATGACAGCCATCCTCATCTTCTGCACCTCATCGTCTTCCAAGCACTTCATACACTTCATGCCAACGGTGGCCACAAAGATTGCTATCACTCCCAGGAGGATGCCAACCACCATCAAGGCACGGGTTGCTTGCAATGTGCCTGGCAGAAAACATTTCAAAACATGTAAAAATACGCTGGGACCAACAAGAGAAAAATGGAAGAAGACCAAGTATATGTCACTGTTGTATGGAAGAGAGAAAACTGGACTAGGAATCTAGAGACCCCAGTCATACTGATGTTTCCACTGGTAACCCAACATACAGTATCTTCTCCAGAAAAACAAATGCCGGGCTGGATGATGAAAAAGAGATCCCTCCACTCCAACATCTTATGTTTTCAACATTAAATTCAAAATCAACTGGAAAAATAATTAATGATCTAATTGAATAGGGTTAGCTGAACTAATACATACTTATTTTTTACTAAGGGATTTTAATCCTTGCTAAGATAATTTCAATTTTAAGTAACAATCATATATACTATCCTGGATGTTAACTATTTGTAATCAAAATGGTTTATAGTATATCTTTGATATTAGTAACCAGCTTTACACCCCAATCAGCAAGCTTCAGAAAAACTGGATGAATTGGAAGATAAAAAATAAATGTTTTATAGATTATCATGGCTGGATAAGCAGCATTTGTATCTCCAGTGATGTGAATAGGAGGAGTGGGGGAGAATATAGAAGTCATTTTCTTAAAACTAAACAAAATAACCTTTGAGATGTTACCTTGGAACATAGTAGTAGATTCATATTCAAAGACATCACTAGTTTTTAAAACTATTTAAGCTGTCATGTTGTAAAATAGCACACATGATAATTCAATGTAGTGTTTCTCAGGATTCCATTTTTTCTAATTTTCCATTATTATTTTTGGTGTACTAACTCATGATCAAATAAACAGGGCCAAGTTTGAGAGATTATCAATATATTTCTTACAGAGTAAAAGCTTGATGCCATCATTGTGGCATGAAGGCACAGACTTTTAATTATGAACTGAAACTATGCTGGTTAGAAGATTTTGTTTAAATTCTAGATTTATGTCCTCCTTTAATTAAAGATCACTATATCATTGACAGTGATAATATGCGACAAGTACCTTTTGCATATGTAAGTATTTTTTAGCTTTAACAAACTATGCTATCTTGAGCAAGAAACTTAGTATTGTTTGGAATAATATTTCAGTTATATAAGTAAAATGTAAATTATATCTTTATCCAGTGGATTGGAACAATTGACTCCTTCGTGGTCTTTAAAAGTGGCTGAGATGTTGGAAAGGTTTTGTATCTCAGTATCTAATTAGGCCTAGGCTTAGCCTTAATATCGTCAAGATTGAGAACTTAGGTTACCAATCATAATTGAAGCTAAATATTTCTAAAACTTCATTAAATCTTGATTTACTGATTTTCTGTCTTTGCTATAACCAGACAATCTATGATAAAATTATAGTAATCTCTTTCTTTTTCTTTTTTCTTTTTTTTCTTTTTTTGAGACAGGGTCTCGCTCTGTTGCCCAGGCTGGAGTGCAGCGGTGCAATCTCGGCTCACTGTGACCTCTGCCTCCGGGGCTCAAGTGATTCTCATCTCACAGCCTCCTGAGTAGACGGGACCTCAGGTACGAGCCACCATGCCTGGCTAATATTTTTTTTTTTTTTTTTGGTATTTTAGTAGAGATAGGTTTCACCATGTTGCCCAGGATGGTCTTGAAGTCCTGAGTTCAGGTGGTCCGCCCACCTTGGCCTCCTAAAGTTCTGGGATTACAGGCATGAGCCACCGCGCCTGGCCGTAATCTCTTTCTAAGAAGTATCAAAGGTATTGTTTACACTATTTGAGAGAGAGTTTGGAAGCCAAGGTAAAGTTTTACTTGATTTCATTTAAAAATAAAAAAGAGACTTCCTGATTCCCCTCACACATTGACCTCCTCATAAGCACGTATGGGCACACAGGCACACTGACCCACACACTTATCTCAAGATTCCAGGTGTCAGAGGAACTGCTGGATCAAAGCACATGTTCCACGGGCCACAGGTTTACCAGGAAGGAACTGAAGCTGCTTGTAAGGTTATTACACAACTTCTTCCTTGGAATCACAAGCCATACTGTGGTATGAAGAGGAAAGTACCAAGGACTCCACGGTTAAGGTATGTCCTCTTTCTGATGGATGGTTTTTGCAAAGGCTATCATTATTGAAAAATAACAAATAAAATAACTAAACCCATACGTAACGCAGATTTCAGACGTGGTCCTAAGATTACACTTGGAAGGAAAGTATTTCAGGCAGAGATATGCTGGAAGAGGAGATGCTGAAAGTAACAAAGATGACCCATGTCTGGAGGATAGGGAAACCACATATCTCAGTTTGCCTGGAACAGTCCTAGCTTTAAAGTTTAAAGTCCTACATCCTTAGAAGGCCCTCAATCCTGAAGAAATTGGGAAAGCTGGTCACCCTAATGTAGGATGATAGGATGTGCAAAGTAAAACGAAGTTTAGCAAGGTGGGCAGAAGGCATATGTCATGCAGAGCTTTGCAAATTAGAGTAAGAAGATGGATTCTATTCTAAGTATAATCAGAAGTCATGTGATTATCTTGAGAAATGGGCGACATGATTTTTACTGTCAGCATAGAGATCACACAATCAATAAATATTTCTATGACAGTACTTCAAGCATCTATAGCGTCTTACATTTCACAGCCTCCTCCATTTTATTTTTTCATAAATCCTCTCTTTCAACCTTTTATTAATCATTTTAGAAGTTTTCTCTGATCTTGCTCCAAGTTTTTCTCTTTGTTCAAGTTGTGGGGCCCCAAACTGGACTCAGTTTATATAATAATCACACTGATCTTTTCTTCAAGTAAAAACAGAAGGTCACTTGCCCAGCAGGTCTGAGCACTTAGATCACAGGGTAGTCTTCAAGAGAAGTCTAACTGGGCATCAATCTCATGAGTCAGACTGTGTAAAACCCCTGATCTCCCAGGCAAGGCACACACGTGCATAAACTACTCCAGGGCCCTTACTGCACCCACCTGGAATGATCTAATGTTCACATTTTTAATCTCTAAGATTTGCCCATTAAGTTCTCAAAGAAAACACATTTGATTCATGTCAAATCTATCTTGCCACTTCATCTGCAAAGTGTTCTTTCCAAGGAGCTGGGGACTGATATTCTGCTCTATGATTGCTAACAAACCTATCAGGTTTCCTTTCTCTATAGGATAATATGTTATTTGCATAATACACAAAAAGTAATGGAGAAAATGGCAAACACAATATTTAAAAATTGCATAAACCATAGAAATGAGATCCTGCTTTGTTTTTTAAACTGTCATTTTGCAAAGTAATATTTTCACTTACATCCTGGCAACTATTGACTTATAAAATGTATTTGTATGTTCCAATATTAGATTTGCATCAAACCCAAAATCTTACTTTGCTTCATTGGAGACATTTGGATAAATTCTTAAGTATAGTGATATGTGAGGAAAATGCAAAAATAATATACACATGCAGTCACGCACAAAACGCTGAGAATTAAAACAGCATGAAAACTCACAAGCAAGGCATAGGTAATGATAGACTACAAGTCAAAGTAAGCAACTGTTGTGTTACAAGTTACAAGTGTTTTATGTGCAGATCAAATCTAAATTGCACAGTTTTAAGCTGGAACCAGATGAATACCTTCACATCATAGAAGTGTTTTAAATCAGAGTTGTACAGTATGTAATTGTGAAGTCCCGCATGATTTGAGTCAGATATTTATTCCTATTTCCATCTAAAGCACCAAGCACAGTACTTGAAAAGTCACATGGATTTATCAAATATCAATAAATTTAAATTAGAACATGTCTTTATCCTTTAAAAAACTGTACCAATATGATAGGTAAAAATACTTATTCTCTTGTGTTTAGCTTAATTTTTGAAATAATACTGAGAAACACCTCCCTTAAGAGCCTGGTATGCTAAAATCTTACTACTAAAAGCCAGACTTAGCTTAGGTCACTAAAAACTAGAAACTCATGCAGATAATATAAATTGTACTTTCTGCTTATTTTGATCTGTTTTTTAGAGTATGCATCTAATGAGCTTCAAAGCTGAAATTTTGTTTTGTTTTGCCTTAATGGAATGATGAGCGGCAGAGCAGAGAAGTTAAAAGGGATGTTTGAAAGCTATAAAACAACATTTTGGATGAGATAGATGTAGTATAGGCTTGCAATATTAACTTTGAATTGGTCTGATGAGAACAAACCTAGGAACAAACATATTCCTTTTCTCGCCTCTTAAATTTGCAGCTAACTCTGCAATATTACGACCACTGACTAAAGTTGTCTATGGAGAACCTGGTTAGCAAACATTAAAAAAATTACACTATTTTTTCTCATCATTATTCAGCAGTAAACAGAGAAGGCAGTCTTCTAATTATATTTAGCTAGACTGACAATCTTGAGATTAAAGACCCCCTAAGGAGTTCTCATCATTTTCAACCTGAAAGTATAATTAAAAGTAAATACTTACAAAGATCTCCACTTATAAGACAAGAAGTGAGTTGGAAGTTACTGACCTACTACAGTTAGGTTCGTCAACAAATGTGTAGAAAGACAGACATAAATGGAATTTTTCTAGAGCTTTAAAGTCTTGCTACACAAGCAGCAGAATCTACTATCAATACCAGACATTGCTGATGCTATTTTCTAGCCATATTACCTTAGGTTCTATATATCATAAACAAAATACAGTCGTCTCTTGGTATACAGGGGTGATTGGTGCCAGGACCACCCACAGGTAACTAAATCTGCACATGCTCAAGTCCTACAGTTGATGCTGTGGAGGCCTTGTATACAGAAAGTCAACCCTCCCTACATGCAGGCTTCGGACCCTCAGATCCTATACTCTTGATCGGTATTGGTTGAAAGAAATCCACCTGTAAGTGGACCCTTGCCGTTCAAACCTGTGTTGTTCAAATGTTGACTGCAGATTCCAATTCTACCTCTATTCCCTCATAGTCTCCCTTTGCATCTGTAGTTGCTTAATAAGTATTAAGTGAATAAATGAACTGATGATTGGGTGACTAGAACAAAAATACTGTACTTTCTTCTCCCCTGCAGTTAAATAAGCTCAACACAGACCGTCACAGAAGTGTACTCCCCTGGCTTTTCCCCACATTAAATCTTTTACTTTTACTGAAGTTCAAAGTTTCATAAAAGTCCTAATCGTTAGCATTTCCCTCTTATTGGTGCATGAGGTGGTGATCACCAGATGTGACCTCAGAACATAAGCAAAATCACGAGTGAAAATGATCCTGGATGAGGCAGGATGTACCACTTTTCAGGATGTCCTCAGAAGTTTTGCTACCTTTCTTGTTTGTGTGTTTCCTCAAGAAATTTTCTCAGAATTAAGTTGATGCCTCTATATTACCTCCAATACATTTCCTTAATCACTCCAATTAAGGAAACCTAAGCTGTGTGACTTGCCTCTTCCACTTCAATCACTGAAGTAATAACAAAGAATGCTGGCACTGGAAGGAATCTTAGAAATCATCTTAGCTGCACCATCCTTAGCAGCAAGAATAGGGCCTGGCTTGCATCTGTTGAATGGATAAATGAATCATAGATTCATCTCCCCATTCCTCCCACTCTGCCCTATTTTACAAGTGGGGTAACTAAACCAGGGAGATCAAGTGGTTCACCATTATACACTTGTCTACTTAGTGCCAAACCACAGTAAGAATAGAGAACTTCTGATCTCAAGCCTGGATTTTTGCTTCAACTTCCATTATTCTTAGAGTCAGAACTAATTTATGAAGTATATCTGAACACCAATGGCCCTTCGAGTACCCTCGGTTCAGCAGGCATAAAGCATCTGGAGAAGCATAAATAGGTGCCCTCCTCTCCACTTAGGCTTCAAAGACTGTCCAAGTCAGTGATTTTGTCTCTCTGATTGAGCCTGACATCATGGTGAGAGTGCTGGGAAACCTCACAGCCACCAATACTCATTAAGCACACCTACACACATGTGGATTCATGCAAAGCAAGTTAAACAGGCTAGAGGAGCTTATAAACAAATTACAGAATCTCAGCGTTCAGTGAGATTGAGAGAGAGTCTAGCCTAACCTCCCATTTGTCTGGTGCTTGGATCTTCCCTACAACATTCCTTCAAAATGCTTATTTATTCTCTGCTTGCACACCTCCCACCATGCAGCCTCCTACAGCAACCCAATCTTTGGACAGCTCTAGCTATTAAAGTCAAGTAAGAAGAAGCAATTAATCAAGCACATAAAATTGGCGCTAGCTTCCTAAAAGTTTGAGAATTAGATGAAAACAAGGCAAGAGGTACAGGTGAATCAAGAAAAGTCTACTGCAACTGTATCTGGCACTTTCTGTATATTCCAACTTTCAGCTACAAGAATGCCCAGGGTCAATAAAATCACATACTTTGGATGAAATGGAAATTGTATCAGCCATTGTAAAACTACAGTACACAATGTGACATTTGTTTCCCCAGGAAGTTCCTCAGTTACATTTTCATAAACTGCTTGGCAAGAACTACCTAAAAGAAGAAGCCTTGCTGTATCTCATTTTGTATTTACTGTATACACTATTAGCACACTGTATTCCTTCAGATACTTTATGAAGGTCATATGCTTTTTACGACCTACCCTACATAAAGCAGGGAAACAAGAGATTTTAATACTTCCAGTGCTAAAGGCTTGGCAAAGCCCTGCATCTGGACTCGAAGACATCAAGTGTGCTCTACTGGGAAAGACAGCAAGGTACAATTTCAGGAAACCCACAGCTAAGCTTTTCACCTAAACACACTTAATGAAATGCAGCTTTTTTATGAGGGATACTGCTTAAATATACACACATAACCCTTTTCATCTCTACATGTAACAAAACTGTACCAAAACCAGCCAATGAATCACCATCCCAGATCTCTACAGCTGGTGGGCGCAAACACCACTGCTCAGGCAGAGAGATGAAGTAAGATTTCCTGGGCTCCGTCCAAAAGCATCCCGTGAGTCATGGCAGGTTCGAAGAGAAAACCTGTGAGTCAAGGGTCCCTCTTCTGAGAATGGGTTTTGAGAGAAAGGCCTAAGCCACACCTTGGATAAACTACGGCTTTAAGTAAAACAAAAGTGGATTCTGATCTGGAGTTTTAAAAAAATAGGAAGACATCTCTAAAGTGTGTGGGGGGTGGTAGGTATTTAGTCCTTTCACCCCAGTTTTAAAAACTGTAATAACTACATTAACCAAAAAATGAAAGTAAAACATTTTAACACATTATCATGTGTAAGGACGATCCGTTTGAGTATTTACAACATGGATCAATCTGATTTCATTTGGTCATTTCAGGAAGTTAAAAGAAAACCTATTTAAAGATGTTGAAAAGGAACTATTTTGATCAGAGGAATAAAACTGACAGTGAGACCTCTCTGGAATTGTCCTTAGAAACCTCCAGCTGCCAATTCCTTAACATGGTACCTAAAATGCCTGACAGTTTCCTTAAATATATTTACCTTTCCATGGAGAAATTCAATAATTATTACCAAATTTTTCACTTTGTAAGTACAAATATAACCCCTGAGGGCAATGAGCAACACATAATTACTAAACTTACGGATTGATTTTGGTGTAAAGAAGTCCTAATATGAGAACCTTCAAAAGCTGAAATAATAACACTCAAAACAGCCATGCACATTGACTGAGCAAATGCCACAGATATTCAAGGTGTTCAAATAGATTTGGAAGAGCTTTAATAACTCTAAACTATATGGCTTTTGATATACACTATTAAAAGTTGTCCTTTGATACGAGGTAGACAAAACAAGTTAAGTAAATTTGAACAATGTCAACACTTTTCACCCTTAGCACACAGTGGGGGCCAGTGGGCAGTCACGTTTATCTAGGCAAAGACTAAGGGACCTTTTCTTCAAGTGAATTAAAGGGCATAACAGACACATGATATAAGACAATTAATGTGATTTCTCAAGGAAGATACTCCAGCCGTGAATCATTATTATCTAAGTAAATGGGAATTTAATGACTTTTCTGACAAGGCACTCGAAACCTTTAAAAAAAAGTAAAAAAATTATCCTATTATCCTTCTTCCCACCATCCTTAGAAATATGTCTCTCTATACAATCCTTTCCAACGTTACAAGGGGGTCACTGAACATCCATTACACAGAAATTCCTTTGTGGAAGATGGAAACCTAAGGAAGACCCAGCTCTTCTTTCTCTCTCACTGCCTTCCACTCCCAGCTGACCTCTGATTTCATCAGCTATGACTATTTTGCTGCATTTCCCTTCAGTGCCTTTACTTTTTCCTTTGTATTATGTTGGGCAGGTTATTTAGTACCTTTCTTGTCAGCCTTTCCCCACCTGCCAGCAACCTTCTCTTTCCAAGATAGCGCTACACCATCAGCCTCTACAGAAGACCTTGGGTCTGAAAATTAAAACTTTGGGGGAATCTCAAGCGGCTTCTCCAAAGAGTCTTGCAAGAGGCCTCCCTGCACTAACTGGATCTTAAAAATTAAAGGAATCAATCTCAAGCATAAGCAGAAGACACTTAGATAGGACATTTTCAGTAGGAATGTAACTTTTACTACGAAAAATCATAGTAAAGGTTAAAAAGATTATATCTAATACTTGAGGATTATTTATTTAAGCGTGCACACTTGAGAAGTTACCAGGCTTCAAACTTTTTAAGTCATCCCATTTTGTTGTCTGAACCCTAGCAATCCTCAATTTACCCCAAATCTCAGAATGCCTAGGAGAGGTCTAAGAGCTCAAGTTCAAGTTTGGCCTTCACTCCCTCAACTCGACCCACCAGCATAGGAATTTAGGATGAAGCCACACCTAGAGTGGCAGAAGTGTCACCTAGGGAGTTAGAGGCAAAACTAGAGCTTATGCCTGGGCGTCCCTTTTCTCAAACCAGGATTCTCTTCATTTCCTTATGACAGAGCACATGATCGGAAGACTTGATCAACTGAAGACTGATAACCATGGAATCAATCACACAACAGTATGAGCCCATAAGGGAGCTGCAGGGGGACTGGGGCCTCTGGACGGCGGCTGTGAGGTGGGGGTGCACTCACTGCTCAGATTCAGCAAGGAGTCAAAGACTTTGCACTGGATCTGCCCGGTGCTCTGCGACACGCAGGACATCCACAGCCCCTCGTACATGGCCTGGGCGGTCACGATGTTGTCGCCGGCATAGGAGTAAATCCTCCACTGGGGCAGGGCAGTGCTGACGATGGCGCCGATCCATCCCAGGAAGGCGAGAATGAAGCCCAACAGCTGCAGCCCCGCATTGGCCATGACTCGCTCGGGCGCCCGCGCTGGCTCGGAGGTGGCAGGTGCAGAAGGCGTAGAGTTTGCAGGTGCGCAACCCGGACTCTCGAAGGTGGCTGGGCCCCGCGGAGGAAGTTAAGGCGGGGAGCCCTGCTCGCTGCGCCGCCGCTGGAGAAGCTCTGGGTCGGGGTTGGGGTCCGGGCCCGGGGCGGCGCTGGAGTCTGGATACTAGAAGCTGCGGTTGCTCCCAGGCTCAGGAACTGAGACGCCGAACCGCTGGGCGCCGCGATTTAAAGCAGCTCCGCCCGCCTCAGCCCCGGCAGCCGGGGAGCGCCCCCTGGCGGTTTCAGGGCGGCTCACCGAGAGGGCGCCGGGAGCGCCCGGTTGGGGAACGCGCGGCTGGCGGCGTGGGGACCACCCCGCAGGACCAGGCACCAGAGCTGCGTCCCTGCTCGTTTTCTCTCGTGGATCTTCTCGCTCCTGTGAGGCGTTTCACGCTTTTCAATCATTCACTCCAATTATCCAAAAATTACTATGCCCTGTACCTGTAAATCCTAACAACAAAGATGAAAAAATGATCCCTCAAGAGCTGCAGTTTTAGGTTTAATATTTTTTTCCCAATGTCTTATTAAAAGGCATTTCTACCCAACTCCGCATCTCCTCCCCCCATCACACACATTTCTCTCTCCTTTGCTTAGCTTCCTCGCCCTTCTTTCCTCTCTCTGCTCTCTTCTGTCAAGGTCGTTCCACCACTTCTCTCTGCAAGGGCCTTCAGAGATCTTTACACTCTACGGATGGGGAAACACCCAGAGAGCAACGTGATTTACACACACATAGATACACACACGCACACACACATAGACACAAACGCACACACACATAGACACACACACACAGACACACACACACGTAGACGCACACACACACACATGCACATACATAGACACACACACAGACACACACACACGCATACGCACACATACACACACACACATAGACACACGCACACACACACACACACACACACGCACGGAGCATATCCAGTACTTGGCTCCCCTCCCAATCTGCTTTCCACTACATATCAAGTTGACCCAAAAATATCCCCTTTGATCTATGATTGTCCTTTTTGATGTATTATTGTCCTTACGAAAATGCAGCCTAGCAGCCCTTCCCCGCCAAACACCAACCTCCCCCCACAGCAGGTATGTCTTAGAGCAGCAATTCATTATCAGAGGGACCTGGCCAGTGCCCCGCTCTCCCTGAAAGGTGTTAATTTTGTCAGTTATCAAATGTTCGTCACAGGTGAGGACACGTAAGCAGCGTTTCCCCAGTGGAAAAAGGACTGGGCTGGAGTTGAGGAAGTCTGGGCTCTGGTTCCAGCGTTTACTGTGACTGGCTATGTCACCCCTCTGGTTTCGTATCGCTGGGACTTTAGTTTCCCTCTCTGCTTCTCTAAAGCTTCCTTCTTTGTAGTTAGTCAGAAGTGCTGTTGTGGTTAGGAATAATTGAAATGTTTTTCTAACTGCTTTTTGTGTGTGATGCGAGTGTGGTGGGAGGGGAAGCTTCTATGGTTTTAGTAAAAACAGAAGCACCTTGGAAACAGAAATAAACATATTAGGAGAAAACAAGATATACCCTTATATACCATGGCAACTGCTGCTGGATGACAAAGAAAGGTGCAAATGCTCAAGGTGGGAATGGGAGGAAAGGCCAAGCCCCACCACCTTCCTTTCCACCTGGCCCTCCCTGGATGCCTTTCATGTAGGCTTACAGCTAAAGGACTTGGCCATGCTAGGATTCAGGGACAAGCAATGAAGAACGTAAGACAGGAGCTAGATGAAGACAATTAATTTGGACTGAGATTAACACAGTGAATACTGTCTTTCTCCTATCAGCTGTTTAGGGCAAGACCGTGTCTGTGTTGTATCCCAGGGTTTGGGCCTGCAGTCAGTACTACTTTCTAGGTCTCGGTGGATGTTCTGTGGGTGCCTGTCAGTGTGGAGGAAGATGTATCAATCACATTTGATTTTGTAAAAATTCCCTGATCAGAGAAGGCACTGGAATTTGCTGCAGGACTACAGCAGTACCATGTGAATCATATAATCTCATTTTCTTTTTTTTTGTTCCAAACATTTAAGAATTAAAACTATTATTAAACACCCGGGCACAATGGCCCAGGCCAGGCGCAGTGGCTCAGGCCTGTAATCCCAACGCTTTGGGAGGCTGAGGCAGGCGGATCACTTGAGATCAGGAGTTCGAGATCAGCCTGGCCAACATGGTGAAACCCTGTCTCTACTAACAATATGAAAATTAGGCGGGCATGGTGGTGGGCGCCTGTAATTCCAGCTACTTGGGAGGCTGAGGCAGGAGAATTGCTTGAACCCGGGAGGTGGAGGTGGCAGTGAGCCAAGATCGTGCCACTGCACTCCAGCCTGGGCAACAGACCAAGACCCCATCTCGACAAATAAATAAATAAATAAAACAAATAAATGACATTATCTGAGTTCAGTAAATATGTTTGTGCACAGGCCCTTTTAATCTGCATTAGGACTGGTTTCTATCAACCTACAATTAGCGGGGAATTGGAGGGATGAGTTCGGTGGTCAGCAGGGTCCCGTGTTTTTGTTTTGTATTTCGGGTCTGTGTGAGGCTGATTATGTCACTGCCCACAACCATGTTTGTGAGGCTGAGGTGAATGCTGTTTGCTTCACTGTGATTCAGGCCCATCTCTAGGCATCCTTAATCCTGTCTAGTTTTCCGCTCCTAGCTTCAGTGCAGAGGACAGGTGAGATAATGGCTCAGCATAAATCTATCAACTTAAGAGGAAAAACAGCTTACAAACACTGGCCTTTCATATCTGAAACATAAACAGTAAAGGCAGCACTGAGACCAAGAAGGCTCTAGAAAGTCTGGCAATGGTATGGTAAGTGTCCTAGCCTGTTGAGTAGTAAAATCTGCTAAGTACCCTCAGACAAATGACTTCTTTTCTTCCTCAGTTTCCCTACCAATAAAAGTTACGGGGTTAATTTCTGAAAGTCACCCAACTCTAAAGCTTTATGACGCTAAGTAATGACAGCTGGCACTTGTTGCTGTATATTTTCATCAAGTGTTGAGGTCAGAGTTTTATACGCTACCTCTACGTGCAGGTAACAGACACAGAGAAGTCGGGCTGCTTATCCGAGGTCATATTGCATATGACAGTGCTGGAATTCCAAACTATATAATTTGACCCTGGGGCCCATACCTTTAACTGCTGTCCTATAGTATTTCTCTGTGTTTTCACCCAAATCAATTGAGGACAATTTTTTTTCTTCTTTGGAAGAGCTTAGACATACTTATCATGCGTTTCTTGCTCCAGGCAGTGGCAAGATATTCTACTCTGTGACTGCCTCTTCTTAATATCTGTTGTAGCCCACTGAGGTTTTATACCCTGGGGATTTAGAATCATGTGGCAGAAAGTTGTTGCTGTTGAGGAGGAAGATATGTGTAAAAACAGCAAATAGCCTACTGGTATGTTCCATGTGCTTGTGTGACTGATGTTTGGGCTTAGCCACGATCTTGAGAACCAGTAATAAGTAGAAGAGATATACACAAAAAGGTTAGAAGCAAAGGTAAGACTACGAGTGTCAGAAGAGAGTGTAAACAAAGAACCAAGCCTCTAAGAGGCAGCATGGCAGATTCTCAGAAATGGTTAATGATGAGAGTAAGAAAGCCGTTGAGATGTAAGTTTTTTTGCTTAGTGTTAATATATGTTAATGTTGACTTTTCAGAGCTTCTTGAGTGGTAAAAGCAGAACCAGTGAACACATTACTAAGTAAGCAATCTGCTGTGTAATTATTTAGGGCTTGAGAAAAGGATCAGAGTACAAATACTGTATACATTTAACATGAATTTTAGTATTAAAACATTTAGATTACTAAAAATACACTGCTGTGTGACTGACACAACCTTTTAAAATGGCCTTTGAAACTCCCTGGAGTCTTTGAGAGGGTAGTGAGTGGTAGTAGTTAAAAGCACAAACCTTTTGAATCCTATCTCTGCCACTTAAAGTAACCTTGAGAAATAGCATTAGGAGATATACCTAATGCTAAATGACAAGTTATTGGGTACAGGAAATCAACATGGCACATGGATACATATGTAACAAACCTGCACATTGTGCACATATACCCTAAAACCTAAATTATAATAAAAAAAAAATAAAATTACTTAGTGATTACCACAAAAAAAAAAAAGAAATTTGCATAACACCCTTGTGACTCACATTTTTTTCTTCTTTTGAATGGCTCAAACCCTAGTGCTGTTATGAACATTAAACAAGTTCAGACATGCACATTATTTAAAATAGTAGCTGGTATAGAGCAAGCATACATGAACTGGTATTTATTATTTCAAGCAGATCAGATACATTCAATTTTTAATCCTGACATTTGCAAATGATTACGTTTGTCCAGAAGGACTCTTTCATGCTTCAATTCTGTTACAATCCCACTTAATGTCATAGTTAAATGGTAGTGAAAAGATACGCAGTTTCTCTAGAAAGAAGACACAATGGCAGCAATGGCAGGGATATGAGCTTTAAATGAGATTCCTAGGTCCCCTCTCCAAGCCTTGCAATGTTTTCCCTCCTAGCCCTGGATAGTTTTCCTGGTTAGGACTAATGCCTGAGGGCTTCTTCTGAGGAGGGGTTGGCCAAGAGGGAGAATGGCGATGTGATGTCAAATGACTCTCACAGATCTGCAAGAATCTGTAGAGGGTAATGAGAGAAAAACAAACAAAACCTCAGTTTGATATTTTTATTATCAAGCATCTCCCTTGTTTTCAGGAACATGAAACTTCCCCCATAGATTCCCCCCTTAACTCCTAGCCTAGCAGGTCCATCTCTCCAGAGAATTTGGGAGGGGATGAAATTTTAGCCATAAAATCTTCTATTTCAGTCATAAAAGGTTACCTTGAAACAAGTTGGTGAAGGACTGTTCGTTTTATCCTTTCAATGTGTCATTTGGGGAAGATCTTTTTTGTCTTAGAGATACTAGAATCAGTCAACTGATCTGAACAAGAGTCAAGGTCAAATTGCTAATATTTTACTTGTGATCTCTTTAATATGACACTAGCTTTATTGGTGGGGGTTCTCCAAAGAATAGACTATATGTGTGTATTTGTGTGTCTGCGGAGAGAGAGGAGAGAGAGAGAGAGGAAGGGAGAGACAGAGATTTATTATAAGAAATTGGCTCATTCAGTTGTGGGAGCTGCCAAATTCAACATTGGTAGAGCGTTCCCGCAGGCTGAAGACTTGAATAAGAGTTGATTTTGCAGTCTAGAGTCTGAAATTTTTTAGTCTTCAGAATTCCTGCTTTTCTGGGAAACCTCAGTATTTCCTTGATTGAATTAAGCTCATCAAATTACGGAGGGTAATACATTTTATTCAAAGTCTACTGATGTAAACGGGATCACAACTAAAGAATACAGCCACATCTGGGCTGGTATTAACCTAACATGTGGACACCGTAGCCTAGCCAAGTGGACACATAAAATCAACCATCACACTCACTAACACTTACTGATCATTTAGATTCTAAGGGCTTTATTGTATAAACTTCCTTACTGCTCAAAAAAGCCATTGAATTAGATAACTATCAATACAGATGAGAAAAGTGGGGTGTGAATAAGTAAAGTAGTTTATCCCAAGTTACACAGCTAGCAAAAAAGCAGATTTGGCCTCCAAACTCAGTTGTTCTGGCTCTTGATCCAGAAAGCTTATGTGGTGTGCTATCCCACACCTGAAGCAAATATTTATCATTTACCTCCTTTGTAACTCTCCAAAGTTACCACTACCTAGTACAGTGATACCCAAAGACTGCATCTTCATCAAGCCTCCAAATCAGAGTCATATCAGAGTGAATAGGAAGTACTCAGTAAGTGAGGGGTAACTAACTGAATTAGTGAACAGATGGATGGACTGATAGAGGAAGACTCTCTAATCTTTATTATAATCCAAGGCACTAGCAACACTTTAGTGAATAAAAACAGTTTTGACTCACAAGTAGATCTTTTTTGTGTGTGTGTTTGGAGAACATATCAAAGCAGAAATAAGTAGCAATGCAATGAAGATCATAATTTTTTGGACAGGTATGGTGGCTCATCCCTATAATCCCAACAGCTTGGGAGGCCAAGGTGAGAGAATTACTTGATTGCAGGAGCTCGAGACCAGCCTGGGCAACATAGTGAGATTCCATCTCTACAAAAAAAAAAAAAAAAAAAAAATAGCTAGACATGGGTGGCACGCACCTATAGTCCCAGCATCTCGGGAGGCTGAGGTAGGAGAATCACTTGGGCTCGAGAGATGGCAGCTATAGTGAGCTGTGATCATGCCACTGCACTCCTGCCTGGGTGACAGAGTGAGACCTGTCACACACACACAAAATATCTTAATTTTTAATACCTTGATCTTTGGGATAAGACAGAATCTAGGATATGATACTACTTTCTCTCTCCGTTAGATATGATGTTAGACAAGTTAATTAATCTTTCTATGCTTCATTTTCTCCATCTGTAAAAGAAAAGAAATATGCGTATCTCTCAGTGTTGTGAGAAGGAAATAACATTGATTGAAGTAACTTATGGATAATGCTAAATCCTATATCTGGAACTTGGAAAGTGTTTGAAAAATGATAGCAGTACTGTGAGAACATGGGTAAATATTCCATTAGCAAGGAATAGAGTGTGGTAGGCTGGCTGTGACTTGATCATGCTGAACAAAATATTTGAACTAAACTCCCAGCTACATAAGGGAGAGAACATTCTAGATTTAAAAAAAAGAACTTATATATAAGTATAGAGCAGTGTTACAAACTGGTGAGGTGCATCTCAAGTTTGACCTGAGTATGGATTTTGTTTGAACTGCTCAGCAATTTTCCAAAAACTAAATTAGCTTGTAACTTTGAAAAATTGAAAGATTTCCCTAAAAATCTAGATTCTCTTTTGTTTAGAGTAATCAAACGAGATGGCAATACTATGCAGCTCTATGGTTTCTGATTTCTCCATAGTATCTGCTATTTCTACTTTGTTCATTTATGTTACTTCTCTGGGCCCTGTAGGCATTTGGTGCAATATATGCATAGGTAGTGCACAACGTAAATAGTTTAATTTACAGGGTTTGCATGCCAAGCTAAGTGTGGACTTGATCACATAGTAGTCAATAAGGAGCAATCACAGAATTTCCAAAAGACACTTGAGCAACTTTGTTATTTTTTTGTGGGGAGGACGAAGGAAGAGATATAAGTTAATTTAATGAACAAGCTGAATAGTTTAGGGATGGGTCGGTGAGAGGGTTTGAACTATGTCAAAGGCGGGACATTGCAGATAGAGAGATGAGTCTACCTACCAGAGATGGGTGAAAGTGAATATTTATACCTTTATGTGATTTCGTATCTATTCTGAGCTAAGAGCCATGACAATTTCAAAAACTTCTGGGGATTTTACCCAGTCAACACAGGACAGAGAAATTACTTGTGTTCCTAAAGGAGATCAAACATTGGATAGGAAGAATGACTCTTATTCCCTATCTCAGTTTAAGCCATTTCAGAGATGAAGGAGAAGCTCAACCTTTTGGATTTATACAGTATGTCAATCTTTATTATGGCTCTCTCCTGAGGGATTTTCAAGAACAATAATATTATGCATGATTTTAGCCTGTAGGATGCAATTTGTCTGCATTGTCTTAGGGGGGATAGTAAGACTTGGAACCAGGAAGATTGTTGAGGAAAAGTGGGTATTAGACATTAGTTTTAATTAATATGCTCATGAAAATCATTAACTTAACCTGTGGTTATTTAAATTGTTTTCTCAGGGGAATAGAAAGACATACAATGGTTTAAAGGAGGAACACTACCTGATAAGACTTGCATTTGAACATTACTCTGATGAGTGAAGAATGGTTTGGGGAGAGGGATCTTGGAGAGGCATAGCAGTGTATTCCAGTTAGAAGGATGTTAGTATTATCTAGGTGAGGAATGGAGTTCAGAACTGAAGTCTGAATTGAAAGAAAAACAGGAAAAGAAACAGTTGAAAAAGTATGATGGGGTTGGATTCTTAGTGTACTGGAGACCAGTTAGCTGACTAATTTGGGGACTATTGAAATATTGTGGAAGAAATATCTCAACCTTTCACCCCCAGCGTCACTTAATCATATACATGACCGAATACAAGATTATATGCAATTTCAGCTTTGCTAGCTAGAAACGTTTCCAAAATTGAGAATATAGTACCTAATATTCTGAGTTCCAACTGTATGCTCACTATTCTAAGCGTTCTGCCTGAGATTTTCGAGGCAGAAACTTGAATTACCTTTTGTTTACTGAAACACTATTGTTTCATTGTGAAATATTGGTTCTAAGGAATAAACTATTAAAATACTAAATTATGCTGTTTTATAATAATAGTAACTAATTGTGATCCATGTTCTAACTGAGGCTCACTCTCTGTGTGTCATAATGAAGTTGTTTCAGTCAATATGGTAAAAATGGCAAGAAGCATGGGCTGTAGCTTCAGATTGATGCATTCCAATCTTGGCTTTGCCGGTTGCTCGCTGTGTGATATTAGATAAGTTACTTATCATCCTCTGGATGCTTTATTTTTTTTACTTGCAAAATAAGAATACTAGTACTACTTTCATCATCTGGTGGTGGTAAAGGGTGGGTTATTACATATAACTTATTTAGAAAAGAGCCCAGCACATGTTAGCTGCTCAAAAAATCTTATCTCTTATAATAACTGGCATAGGAGGAAGATGTGAGAATCGGAACCAGTACATGACCCTAAGGATAGAGAATGGGGTGAAGTGAGAGATTTTACAATGGAGCAAGCTGCCTTATTGTGTCATAAGATGAATTATAAATAATTAACATGCCATAACCACTAGAAAAATAATCAAAAGTAAAATTAATTTTCCAAAGGCATGAATGTGTCCATGTAACTTTTAACCTTCAAATTTAAAACTAAACTCTTAAAATAAAATCTGCTACTCTTTCAGCCTTATCCTGTTTTCTCTCCTACCTAAGAAAGCCTCAGAAACAACTGCTTATTCTGTGACAGTTGCACAAGGTAGAGGTTAAACCAGGTATAACCTGAATCAGTGAGTAAACGTGAGAAATAGAAAGTGGAGAGAGTGCAACATTGCAAAAGTCCCACAGTCAGGAATGAATTTGAAACTGATTTTCTGTTACTCTGACCTTTGCTACCATACCTATGTGAGGTTAGGGTCAACAAATGAGCATGATCTGCTGTCTGATTATGCCTGCCCTTAGTGCTGCAGAGACCATCCTGGCTAGAATTTGACTGCAAACAGTGGATGTCTTCTCCCAAGCAACTTTCTTCCTCTACTGTTGACATTAATGGTGGCTGCCACCATATTCCCACAAGCTTTATCAAATATTTACTGAGTACACAGTTTACTAAACACAGCTCCAGGATTTAGAACAGCCAAAGGCTTATTTATTATTTGCTACAGTATTATTTGGTAAAAATTGTCTTTGGAATCCTAGGCAGGATACAGAAAGAAGCATTTAGTTATAATCTAGGCACTAACTGTGTTGTCCAACTTGATAGCCACCAGTCGCACATGGCTATTTAAATTTTAATTAACAAAAATTAAAAATTCAGTTCCTCTGTTGTACTTGACAATTTCAAGTAACTACATACTGGTAATGCAGATATAGAGCATTCTGCCACCTCACATACTTATGTTGTTCATCACTACTAGAGTGTTCTTGTCACAGTTCTAAAATGGATTTGACTACACAGATAGTCTCTGTTGAAATTTTTAAAATATCTCTCTAAAAATTAGTCTATTAGTTTTCTGTGGTTACTGTAATGAATTATCACAAATTTAGTAGCTTAAAACAGCAAATTTGTTATTTGCAGTTCTGTCATTGAGAAAACCGAAATGTATCTCACTGGGCTATAATTTAAGTGTCCACTAGCCTATGTACTTTTCTGGAGTCTCCATTCCTTGTCCTGGTATATTCTAGAGTGATCTACAGCCCTTGGCTCATGGCCATCTTCCTCCGTCTTCAAAGCCAGCAAGTATGGGCCAAATGCTTTTCATAAAGCCGTGTCTCTGGTTCGCTCTCTTTACCTCCTTCTGACATTTATAAGGACTCTTGTGATAACATTGGGCTCATTCAGATAATCCAAGATAATCTCCACATCTCAAGATCAATTGATGAGCAATCTTAATTCCCATCGTGCCATGTAATATAACATATTTCTGAGTTTGAAGAATAAAGACATGGATATCTTTAGCAGAGGGAGGTTATTATTCTACCTACCATCATGAGTAAATATTGTATGAAGTACATTGATTTTCCTTGTAGAAAGAGGCTATGTAAATATATTGCAGATAATTATTCACATATTTCTGAATTTAACAAAAGTTCTGATTATATATAATGACATGAATTAATAAAAATAAGATATTAATAGGTTACTTAATATGCAGCAGACAGTAAAGGCTAAGATTTTAAGAGCTTATATGCATGAACTCACGGTTGAGTAAAGAGAGACATTAATAACACCTTAAGTAGGAGTGTGGGTAAATGAAGACATGGAATCTTAATTGGGAGAATGGGGTTCTCTTCCTGGCATAGCCACTTACTCACCTGTGCAATTTCTATGGATTTAAATTTTTCAGGTAGATAAAAGGAGAACAGATTAAAATGATCTCTAAGGTCTTCTCAAACACTTAACTTTTTCCACTATTAATTAAGTTAGCAGAAAGATAAGATTATGCAAAAGCACAATATTGAGTAATACGGAATTGCCGCGTATTATTGGAAAATTAAGCGAGATAATACGTCTTGGAAGACTAAAGAAAGACTGTTTAATCAGGTATAGCAGAGCATGATGTTACTTTTTTGTTGCAAGACATACTATGGCTTAAGAGACTGGACAGTAAAGAAACTGAATAAAAATAGTCAAACTGAGCCCAGAAACTGATGGCATACACTTTGCTTCATTAAGGATTGAGATTGAAGGAGGAGTAGGAAGGGAACATTGTATTTCCAGTTGGGTTAAACTGACATTAATTATTAGTCGTACACATGATTAAGCAACTTTTTATCCCCCTGCTTTATTGTAGTCAGGTGTTTAGGGAAAAAGGAGACTATTACTGCCATTAGAAGAGCCACATCTCTGTCAAAAGCTATCAGACCCTACGTAAATAAACCTTTACACCCAACAAGGTTGATAAACAACCAAGACTCTTTTTGTTGTAGACATTAGCATGTGCGTTATGCAGTAACTCAAAGAGTGAGACAAAGGCATTTTCTCAATAAAATTAGGTAACTAGAAGCTTTTTAAATGAAATAGACCTCAGGTTTAGGAACTCTGAGGATCCACAACTTCCAGATCAAGGTGTGTTAAAATAATTTATTTTTCTTAAAAGGGTATTAATTCTAAGACTTACTCAGATTCTTGGAATATTTGGGCCAATGGCACTCTAAGTATGTTAACAAATTACCCATGTTGAGTGCCTTAAAGTACTTTAAGTATATGCAGTATTACTCAAAAACTATGGATAAAATTTTATATAATACCAGTAGGATATTTTCCCTTATAGGGATTAAACACTATGTAGCTAAAACAATTATCATCAATCTATCATCTATCTATCTGTCTATCTATCTATCCATCTATCATCTATCTATCCATCTATCTATCTATCATCTTTCTATAAATCTACTGATCTTTCATCTTTCTATGATATTCTGCGTAATGTTCAGCAGCCCATTGTGCATGCCACACTTAGTAAAATCTTATCATAATGTGGAGTTTTCTCTGATAATGAAAAAGAAAAGTATGCTGTCCCTCCTTGAAATTCTGTGGTTTTTCACTCTCTATTACACACATTTACTCATTCAATCATTTATTAATCTTTCATATTCTTCAAAGGTGTATTATTTGCAAGGCACTGGAAATACTGTGATAAAAGGCACATACTTCAATGGGGTGAGGGGTAACATGCAACTGACAGAAGCACTGTCACAGAACCATGTAAATTTTATGAAAATTTTAGGTAAAGAGTATTATGGAATCAGGGTAGAGTGGCATCTAAAATTTGAGACAAGGAGGAGGGGCTAGAGTTGCCATTAAAAAGATATTGCTTAAAGTGGAATCTTGAAGAACATGAATGAATCATTCATGATTTCTCCCATTCATTCATTTATTGCTACTCTGCCAAAATGATGCAAAAACAAAGCCAGTCCTGTGCTCAAGTAATTAAAAATCTATTTGAGAAATAACTTGTAACAAACTAGAGTACAGAGTGATTGTTGTTAGGATAAAACTATACGTGTGTGTTTAGCACAATGAGGGAAGTTGTAGTGGGCTAGCAGAAGGATGTACTCAGATGAGGGAGAGCAATATCAGATAAGAGGAAAAGTATTTGAGAAGTGGAAGGATAAGAAATTTGACTGGAGTATATGCTATATGAGGTAGGGAGCCATGGAATATGAAGCTGCAAAATGGAATAAAGAGACTGAGAAGGGCCCACTATGCTAAAGACTTTGTGCTTCATCTCTTACGTTATGTGCAAGCACTGAATGATTTGTGGACAAGCACTGGACAATTTTTTGTGTGTGCTCCTCTATATCCATTCTGCAATCTTTTCCACTCAGTCTGTTCCCCAGCAACTGAATCTTTCCACTTGCATTCATAGTCTCTCTTGCTCTCTGGCTTTGGCCAAAGAGAAGCACCTTTAGAAAGTCAGAGCACAGGAGAAAAGTGAAACTGGAATGGTAGATGTTGTTGGTAACCACCACGTCATCTTCTTTGTTAGGAGGATAACCCGTCTCCCAGGTGCTACAGGTATTGGTTACTAGCAAATTGTATTGTTAGCAGCAATGAGGAAAGCCCTTGGCTAGTGAGAGCCATCTGACTTAGAGATGCCTGGGAAGGTATGCAGCTCTCCTCTTCACCAGTGGCTGGTAACCGGTGGTTGACCTATGCAATGGTGTAACAGCCTTGCCCCCTTGCATCTAGGCAGTAGAATCTCTGTAAACAATTTATACTCAAGAGCTCATTGTGGGTTCAGTTTAAAGATGAATTCTTTTATTTTTCTTTTCTTTTCTTTCTTTTTTTTTCTGTTTGTTTTGTTTGTTTGTGTGTTTCTGAGATGGAGTTTTGCTCTGTTGCCCAGGCTAGAGTGCAGTGGCACGATCTTGACTCACTGCAACCTCTGGCTCCCAGGTTCAAGTGATTCTCCTGCCACAGCCTCCCTAGTAGCTGAGATTACAGGCACCCGCCACCATGCCCAGCTAATTTTTGTAGTTTTAGTAGGGATGGAGTTTCACCATGTTGGCCAGGCTGGTCTCGAACTCTTGACCTCAGGTGATCCTCTTGCCTCAGCCTCCGAAAGTACTAGGATTACAGATGTGAGCCACTGCGCCTGGCTCTGAGGATGAATTCTTCTGAAATCACATCTTTATCTAGCTTCTTCCTTTGTACTCTTCTGCTTCTCTTGCCTCTTTAAAGGTTTATCCTGGCTGGGTGCAGTGGCTCACGCCTGTAATCCCAGCACTTTGGGAGGCCGAAATGGGTGGATCACGAGGTCAGGAGATCAAGACCATCCTGGCCAACATGGTGAAACCCTGTCTCTACGAAAATACAAAAAAATATTTGGGCATGGTAGTGCATGCCTGTAGCCCCAGCTACTGGGGAGGCTCAGGCAGGGGAATCACTTGAACCTGGGAGGTGGAGGTTGCAATGAGCCGAGATCATGCCACTGCACTCCAGCCTAGTGACAGAGCAAGACTCCATCAAAAAAAAAAAAAAAAAAAGTTTATCCTAAGGGCATGCCCTAAATAAATGACTTGCATAAAATTATGTGTCTCAGACACTGATTCTAGAGAACACAGCTTGTAGGGAGCTCAATATAAATGATAGTTATTGCTAGGAATTGTCCCATAAAGCAGACTCTAAAGATTTAATTCTGGAGTTGAATCAGACTCCAGCTTGGTAATAATGATGACCCCCAAACCTAGTGGTAAGTAGAGTATTTATAGTTTCTTCAATGTTCTAAACAGTACAATTGCTAAAGTGTTGGAGATGCCGTAGCTTTTACAGTGTCTTTGGCATTTGAGAGAAGTAGGGGAAATAATAAGATTATGGAATGTGGAATTTGGTGTTAGTTGTTGTGTGCCTTTTGGTTACTCAGGAGAAAAAAAATGACTAATCATTAATTTAAAACTAAGTGCAAAAGTCAGAGGTTATTTTTGGAAGTCTTTAAAGAGATTCTTCTCACTTGCAGCTTGGGAGCATGTTGAGCCGGTAAAGCATAGGCCTTAGTTGTGACAACAGCAGAACTTCAGAAAAGCCTAAATTCATGCCTAGGTAAGACTCTGGATGCCATCATAAGGCAGATGTGCTTCAGAGAGTGGGAGTTAAGCCATGCAGATTCAGTGGCTTGCCACATATATGATGCTTTTAGGGATCCAGTGGTCTGGTGCATACTCGGACATCCCTTTCAAGGTAAAGGGCAAAGTTATGGCATCTTTTGTATCCTACCATTAAAAAAGAAGTAAAGCACAGCAGATACAACACCTGGGAATACTGCACTGAATGATTTAGCAAGTGCTGTGGAAAGTTCCCAGTTTTCAGTGAAGCCCTGAGGAAGAAAGGGCATGTCCAGGCCATATAGTACAAGCTGTCCTACCACATGACTTATGTGGCCCAACAGAGCCTATAGTGGCATAAAAATTATCTCTAGGAGATAAAGATTTTGTGTGGAGTCTCTGACGAGCCCCAACAGAAGGGTTTCATAACAGACTGCTGAGATTCGGGAGCAAGGCCATGCCATCTGCAGCAGAGCATGTGATTTAAAATGCAGTTGCATCAAGACATGAGACAAAAGCCGTTCGCCATGAACTGAGGGCTGGCAGACCAAGTAATAAACTACAGCAGCCCCAGCAGCAATTACTTATAAAATAGAAGTGTTACAGAATGGATCGCCCTTAAAATGTCCAAAGGGCATATGTAAGCTGGATGAACAAATATTCCAGATTTCTTTGTCACCAGCAGAGTCTCACCTGACACCACTCAATCAGCTAGTACTTGTAACCTCATGGGAGAATCCTTATGAGCAGCTAATAGAGGAAGAAAACAACACAGGCTTGGTCCATGGATTTTTCAGCTCAGTATGTTGGTGTGGACAATGGACTGCTGTTATAATATAGCCCCACTTGGTAAGTCCTGGAAGACAGTATTCATGGGAAAATACAAACAGGAGGCAGGATTTGGGTTAGTGTTACTTGTAGTCCAATTTTGTTGAGTGACAAATGGCTTAAAAGAAGGCTATACACATGGGCATTGGTGGATAGCTTGGCCTGAACAAAGCAATGTTTTCATATTAGGGACAAGAAGATCCAAGAAAGAAGCATGTGGATGAACATATGGAAATGGGCAGAAACTAAGAAGAACTTGCCATTATGTTTTAACCCTCATCAAGTTAGAGACACAAAGCAACCAAGTGTGGAGAATGGCCCAATAGATTAGAAGCCAACTTAGCTAGCTGAAAGGGCTCATGAATGTAGTAGTCATGGCAGTGTAGATGGAGACAACATGTGGACCTATAAGAATGCGTTCTCCTCTCACCAAAGCTCATATACCCGATGCCGTGTCCAACCTATCAACGAACACATTTCTGCGCTGAGCTCCTTATATGATAACGTTCTTTGACAGAACCTGCCAGACATTTTGGTGGCAAGCTGATAAAACTGGACTCCTCTCATCCTGACAAAAGCAACAATTAATCCTGAGTAGTAGTGACACACATTCCAATGATGTGTTTGCTTTTTCTACCAGTAGTGTTTCAGTCAGCATTATATGGAAAGGCTCACAGAGAGATATGCTGGACGGCATCTCATACAATATCACTTCAGATCAAGAGAACCCCTTTATGGTAAAGGAAGCATGGTAGTGGGAACATGGCAAAGATATACTCTATTCCTATGATACATTGAACCCATTAGTGGCAGCTGACCCTATAGAGCATAGGAAGCCCCCTTTTAAAGTATAGCTGTAGTGCCACCTTGGAGATGATGCCCATAGATGGGGACACTATACTTCAGAAAGATGTACATTCATCCTAATGGTTCCAGGGTCCCCAGCAGGTAGAGTACATGAGTTCAGTAACCAAAAGATGGAGGAAATAGTAGCCCTACTTCACCGCCACTCCAAGAATTGACTAGGAGACGTTGTATTGCCTGTCTACTCAACTTTAGAGCCTGTGGATCCAGAGGTCCCAGAGAAGATATGCTTTCACTCAGGGACACAGCAAGAGTCTCATAAAACTTAAAGATACAGCTGATACGTGATCACTTCTAGTTCTTCAAGTGGACCAACAAGCAAGAAAAGGAATTATTATACTGCCAAGATTCTGTACACTAGGATATTTGAATGTGTACTGGGGTATTTTAGCCTGATTACCTAAGGAAAAGGGCTGCTGTTACTTAATAGGGGCATGGAGAAATACTTTTCATACCTACGTGAACTGCAGGTTATCTCTTGGTACCCTCATGCCCAAGTTTAATTATAAATTGACAAGTATAGCTATTATTGCCTGGCAAGTGCATGGTAACTAGGGAATCAAGGCTCTCAGGGATGAGTGTCTGAGACATCCCACCAGACAAGCCACCTAGATGAACTGAAGTCCTAGCTGAGTGTAAAAGGAATCTATAATTGTAGCTGACAGGGATAATGTATATTATTGACAGCCTTGAGATCAGTTGCAGCAAAGAAGGCTGTAATTCATCCTATGAATGCTCCTCTTACAAGTTTTCCTAGAAATTGAGACCAATTCAAATTCTGAAGAAGCTAAGACCAGATAGGAAGAACTCATTGTGAGAAGTGAATGGATTTGAGAAGTGCGAGTGGTAGACTTGGAAGTGGCTCTTGGCACTTCTCCAGATCTCCTTGACTGGATTGGTACACCCATACCCCTGCAGGTCTTGGCTGATAACTGCTCAAGTTGGCACATTTCACTGTAGTGTTGTCCTCAGCTGATTGAAGCTACCTCACCCAGAAATGCCTGAGAAGTGACACTGTTCTCTCTCCAAAGACTGACAAGTGCAGGGATAAGACAGTGCAGCTCTCTTTTCTCTGGCCAAGAAAATATCTGATTATAATCTATGTTCTAGACAGCTAACTAGGGGATTAGATTGAGACTAAACTTCTCCTGAAATCATATTCTTGCCTAACTGCACCCATCCTTCACCTTTTCCTGCTCTTCTTGCTTCCTTAAAGACTTCTAAGAGTATTCCTTCAAGAAATCACCTGCACAAGACTCTCTAATACTCTGCTTCTAGGCTTCTGGGCCTAACTCAATTACATGTGGCAATGGCTGTGTTTCTCTATGGAGAACCACAGTCTTACCTAGTGGTCATTTCCTGTATATGCATTATTCTTCATTTGTGTGTGACATTGGTTTCCTGTCACAATCCTGACTAATGAAGCAGAAGCAAGCAGGGAGTAATATGATTTGATTCACATTTAGAAAGCTCAATCTGGCAGCAGTGTTGAGGACAGGATGTATGAGAGGCAAGTCTAGCTGCAAAAATATAATTTCCTAGATTATGGTAATAATCTAAAAAATAATTGAAAAGGGCTAGAAGTTTAATAATCATTGGAAATAGCATACATTAGGTAAACTTGTAAGATAGGTCAGCAGTAAAATTGATGTAAGGATCAATATGTCCTAACGTCCTATGAGAATTGAAACCACATATACTGCCTTATAAACTCATTCAACAATTATTGTTCTGCTACATATGTAAAAACAATTACTTCTACTCCTGAGGAGCTTGTAGTCTTAATAGTGAATAATGACTATCTTGGTAGTTGTTATAAAAGTCAAAAAATAAATATTATACTAGAATTATAAGCAAAAGGGTGTGAAACCAAGAAAAACTACAGGATAATATTTCCAATGAACATTGATGCAAAAGTCAGCAGTTAAATATCAGCAAATCAGATTCAACAGGATATCAGAAAGATTATACATCATAATCAAGTGGGACTTATCCCTGGAATAAAAGGTTGATTTAATATAAGCAAATCAGTTGGTGATATATCATATTAACAGACATAAAGTCAAAAAGCCACATGATCATATCTATTGACACAGAGAAAGTATTTGACAAAGTTGAACATCCTTTCTTGATAAAAACTTCTAACACTTTAGGTATAGAAGGAAAGTTCCTCAATGTAATAAGGGCTATTTATGGAAATCCCACAGCTAACATAAACAGTGGGAAGAAACTGACAGCATTTCCTCTGAGATCTGGTATAAGACAAGGATGCCTACTGTATTAGTCCATTTTCATCCCGCTGATGAAAACATACCTGAGACTGAACAATTTACAAAAGAAAGAGGTTTATTGGACTTAAAGTTCCATGTGGCGGGGAGGCCTCACAATCACCATCATGGCAGAGATGAAAGGAATGTCTCACATGGTGGCAGACAAGAGCTTGTGCAGGGGAGCTCCCATTTTTTAAAACCATCAAATCTCTGAGACTTACTCACTATCATGAGAGGGTAGCACAGGAAAGACATCCCACCCATGATTCAATTACCTCCCACCAGGTCCCTCCCACAACACGTGGGAATCGTGGGAGTTACAAATCAAGATGAGATTTGGGTGGGGGCACAACCAAACCATATCATTCTGCCCTTGGTTGACTCCCAATCTTGTTCTAGCATTTCAAAACCAATCATGACTTCCCAACAGTACCCCAAAATCTTAACTCATTTCAGCATTAACTCAAAAGTCCAAAGTCTCATCTGAGACAAGGCAAGCCCCTTCTGTCTATGAGCCTGTGTAAAATCAAAATCAAGTTAGTTACTTCCTAGATACAATGGGGGTACAGGAATTGGGTAAAAACAGCCATTCCAAATGAGAGAAATTGGCCAAAACAAAGGGGTTACAGGCCCCATGCAAGTTGGAAATCCAGCAGGGCAGTCAAATCTTAAAGCTCCAAAATGATCTCCTTTGACTCCAGGTCACACAACCAGGTCATACTGATGCAAGAGGTGGGTTCCCATGGTCTTGGGCAGCTCTGCTCCTGTGGCTTTGCAGGGTAGAGCTTTTCCTCCAGCTGCTTTCATGGGCTGGCATTGAGTGTCTGCAGCTTTTCCAGGTACACAATGCAAGCTGTCAGTGGATCTACCATTCTGGGGTCTAGAGGATGATGGCCCTCTTCTCATAGCTCGACTAGGTGGTGCCCCAGTAGGGACTCTATGTGGGGGCTCCAACCCCAAATTTCTCTTCCACACTGCCCTAGCAGAGGTTCTGTATGAGGACCCCACCCCTGTAGCAAATGGCTGCATGGATATTGAGGCATTCCCATACATCCTCTGAAATCTAGGCAGAGGCTCCCAAATCCCAAGTCTTGACTTCTGTGCACTTGCAGGCTCAACACCAGGTGGAAGCTGCCAAGGTTTGGGAATTGCACCCTCTGAAGTCATGGCCTGAGCTCTATGTTGGCCCCTTTTGGCCATGGCTGGAGCAGCTGGGATGCAGGGTACCAAGTCCCTAGGCTGCATACAGCAGAGGAACCCTGGGCCTGGCCCACTAAACAATTTTTTCCTCCTAGGCCTCCAGGTCTGGGATGGGAGGGGCTGCCACAAAGGTCTCTCACGTGCCCTGGAGACTTTTTTTCCATTGACTTGGTGATTAATATTCGGCTTCTTATTAGTTATGCAAATTTCTACAGCCAGCTTGGATTTCTCCCTCCAGAATGAGATTTTCTTTTCTATCCCATTGTCAGGCTGCAGATTTTCTGAACTTTGACACTCTGTTTCCCTTTTAAAACTGAATGCATTTAACAGCACTCAAGTCACCTCTTGAATGCTTTGCTGCTTAAAAATTTCTTTCACCAGATACCCCAAATCATCTCTCTCAAGTTCAAAGATCCACAAATCTCTAGGGCAGGGACAAAATGCTGCCAGTCTCTTTGCTAAAACATAACAAGAGTCACCTTTGCTCTGGTTCCCCACAAGGTCCTCATTTCCATCTGAAACCACCTGAGCCTGGACTTTATTTCCTATATCACTATCAGCATTTTTGGCAAAGCCATTCAACAAGTCTCTAGGAAGTTCCAAACTTTCCCACATCTTCCTGTCTTCTTCTGAGCCCTCCAAACTGTTCCAAACTCTGCCTGTTACGCAGTTTCAAAGTTGCTTCCACATTTTCAGGTATCTTTTCAGCAGCACCCCCCTCTGCTGGTACCAATTTACTGTATGAGTTCATTTTCATGCTGCTGATAAGGACATGCCTGAGACTGGGCAATTTACAAAAGAAAGAGGTTTATTGGACTTACAGTTCCACATGGCTGGGGAGGCATCACAATCATGGCAGAAGGTGAAAAGCACATCTCCCATGGTGGTAGAATTTGGTAAAGTTGCAGGATATAAAATCAACATACAAAAATCTGTGGGATTTATATATGCAAATAATGACCTAGGTGAAACAGAAAGCAAAAAGACAATCTGATTTACAATAGCATAAAAAATTGAAATTCTTAGGAATAAATTTAACCAAAGAGGTGAAAGACCTGTCCACTGAAAATTGTAAGACATTGATGAAAGAAATTGAAAAAGATACAAAGCTATAGTAAACAAAACAGCATGGTACTGGCACAAAAGAGGCACATCGGCCAGTGGAACAGAAGGGAGAGTCCCAAAATAAATCCAAACATTTACAGTTAACTAATTTTCACCATAGATACCAACATGACACAATGGGAAAAAGATAGTGTTTTCAATAAGTGGTGCTCAGAAACCTGGATTTCCACACGCAAAGGAAATAAATTAGACCCTTACAGCACACACAAAAATTAATTTAGAATGGATTAAAGACTTAAAAATAAGAAATGAAGCCATAAAACTCCTGGAAAAAAACGCAGGGGAAAAACTCCTTGACATTGGCCTTGGCAATGATTTCTTGAATATCACACCAAAAGTTTTAGCCACAAAAGCAAAAGTAAATAAGTATGACTATATCAAATCAAAAAGCTTTTGCATAGCAAAGAAAACAATCAACAAAATGAAAAGATAACCTACAGATTGGAAAAAATATTTGCAAATCATATATCAGAGAAAGGGTTAATATAAAAGATTTATAAAGATCTCATACAACTCAACAATGAGAAAATTTATAACCCACTTACAACTGGGTGAGGACTGAAATAGGTATTTCTCCAAAGATGACATAAAAGTTGCCAACAAGTGTATGAAAAAGAGCTCAACATTACTAATAATCAGGAAAATACATCATAAGCTACTATAAAATACCACCTCACGCCTGTTAGGATAGCTGGTATCAAAAAGACAAGAGATAAAAAATGTTGGTCAGGGTGTGGAAGAAAGGGAAGCCTTGTACACTTTTGGGAATGTAGATTGGTACAGCCATAAAAAAGTATAGAAGTTCCTAAAGAAATTAAAAATATAGCTACTATATGATCCAGCAATATCTCTTTTGGGTATATACTCAAAGGAGATAAAATCACTGCCTCATAAAGATATCTGCACTCTCATATTCATTGCAGCATTGTTCATACAATACCTAAGATACAGAAACAACCTAGGTGTACATCAGTGGATGAATGGATAAAAAAACTGTGGTGTATACATACAAAGAAATATTATTCAGCCTTAAGTACAAAGATATTCTGCCATTTGCCATGACATATATGACTCTGAAGGGCATTATGCTACGTGAAATAAGACAGACACAGAAAGAAAAATATCACATGACTTCACTTATATGTGGAATCTTAAAAAAATGGCAGGGGAGTCAAATCAATAAAAAGAGATAGAAAATAAAACAGTGGTTATGAGAGTTCAGGTTTGGGTGAGAAAATGGGAAGATATAGGCCAGAGGATACAAAGTAGCAACGTAGGGTGAACAAGTTGAAAGATCTAATGTACAAATAGAGACTACAGTAAATAATAATGTATTGTAGTCAAGATTTTTGCTAAATGGGTAGATTATATCTTCACATGTGATAGGGTGAAAAATGAATAACTATGTAAGATGATGGATATGCTATTTTGTTTCACTACAGTAACCATTTTACTATATACATGTATCATAACATCATGTTGTATAACTTAAATGTGCACAATACATTTTTTAATGAAATGAAATATAAAAAATAATTTTGAAAAAGTCTTTGAAAGCACATATGAAGAATAGCCATCAGTCTACCATGATAAAATACAGAGCTGCCAAATTTCTGTAACTAAATAAGATCTTCAAAGAAATTGCTTATATTACCTAAACATCTCTGAATAACTTCTTAGAATTCCCAGAAAAGCCATATGTGGATTTTTATGCATGTACCTCCCAGAAGCTTTAATTATCTTAATCATATTCACTACTGGTATTAAAAGTACTACAGATAAATTGTTATTAAATATTATTTAAACAGTCATTAATATTTAATAGATTTAATGTGCATATAAATTGTTCTTAATTTTCATATAAGTATAGAGTAGTGAATAATGTATATTATATATAATTCATAATTATACATAGTACATACTGTATTATATACTATGCATTCTGTAAATGCATTTGTATAAATGTGAAAATATATTAAATATTAAAATTTATATGTATGTATAATTTTAGCCAACACTTTTATTTTGGCAAAACATTAAGAATTAAATCACTAAATTTTCCTTGTTTTCCATAAAAAAGTAGCATAAGGAAAGCTGTGGAAATATAAAAAAATAACTAAGGATTCCAGATAATCATGTGATTAGGTTATAGAATAAAGGAGGATAAATGTCTGGAGAAAGAGTTGCAAAAATTAACATAGGCCAAGCTGTAAAAGGGGGTCTTCTTGCTCATGCTAGGAAGTTGGTTGGGATTTAGGGACACATTGAATATTGGCAGAGAAGGGTTAGGTAGCTGTATTTTCAGACAGATTGATTCAGAGGAAATAGTTCTATTTACCCAGAAGTGTAAATGAATGAATAAGAAGATTGGACGTTTACTTAGAAGAGTATGGGGAAAATAGACAAAATTCAGAGACAGAGGAAGAGTTAAGCTAATACCAGTGTTAACACTGAAATTTGTAGATTTAAAGGGTAAAGTAATTTGACTAAAGACACCTCTCTCCACCTGACACACACAGTGCTGCTAGTGAACTCTGTATTAAGCTACAGTTTAAGTTCCTGGTTCTTGTTGTCTTACCAGCTTTGGTAGTAACCAGGGAGATAGCTGGCAAGAGCTTCTAGGGGCAGGCAGGCAGGATTTTGGCTCAGATGGATACTACCAGATAAAAGGTCTTTCACAACCTCTTTGTTCATTTTGTGATATTTCTCAGTTTAGGGACTTTCTCTTCTCCTCTTCATATCTCACACTCAGTGCACCTCAGGAATTTGACTTCTCCTCCCTTAGTTACACATTCTCTCACTGCACTTACGGAATTTGAGTTACTTCCTATCAGGTTTGAATCACCCTATTTGGCAATCCTGGAATTATTTGAAAATGCTCTCATCTCATCACTATTATTTTTCCTCTGTAAACAAGCGTAGTGTTTTTCCAGAGCCTCTTCTTTCAGTTGTGTTAATCTCATATTTATTTTTTACAGGCCTAGCTCTGTCTCTCTTTATCATAAGCAGTATAATGCTATCTAGAAAGACTCTTTGATGAGGAAAAGGAATTCTGGTTCTAGTTTTGCCATTGACAGGTGTTCAGCTTTGTTTAAATGCTTTACCTCACTGGGCTTCCAGTTATTCATTCATGAAATACTGGAAAAGGCTAAAACAAACATGCTTTGGCAGCTTTCCTTCCTTCTCATAAAATTCTGACTTTTAGTTTGTCCCAGGTAATCTTCCAGTCTATCCATCTCTTCTCTCCTTTAAAGTAATAACTGTATGTTTATTACTGTATTGATTACATTGTATTGAAATAATCTTATTCATTTATTTATGTAATATATATAATATTTATGGAGGTAGTGCTGAGTATATGCCAGGGACTGAACTAAACACAAATAGCAAGACTCTTGTAACCAGTCCTTTTAGGTCTTACAGTGTAAGTGATAATACACATGAACATTCAGAAGTGTGATGGAAGTAGCCAAGGACAGAACTGAAGGGTCCTATGGCACGTAAGACAGAGGGATCTTCCTTAACCAGGAAGGAACTCCCTTAAAGAAAGAATTTACACAGAGACCGAAGGAAAGAAACAGAAAAGAAAGTGTTTTAGACAGAGGGAACCACATGTTAGAATGCCTGGAGGTGAGAGAGAATAAAAATTTGAAAGAAGTTCTGTTTGCTTAAGGAAGGAAAAAAAAAATGAAGGAAAAAGAAGTACCGTGTAGAGAGGTGGGTGTGTGACCAGATTTTGCTACAGGGAATTTTGAACTGTTTTAAAGTTTTGGTCTCTATTCTATGAACAATAAATTCCTCTGGCAATTTTAAGCAGGGTTGTGACCTGGTCATATTTGCATTTTAACAGTTTTGATCTAGATTCATAAGGACGCTGAAATTAAAATAATCACTAAATTTTATTTTGTGCTTACTATAGCCAAAACTGTACATTCTTTATGTAAGTTGTCCTAGTTATTCTCTACAACAACTATGCTAGTTTCTTAGGGGTGCGGCAACAAATTATCACAAACTGGGTGGGCTTAAAAGAAATTCATTCCCTCGTTGCTCTGGAAGCCAGAAGTCTGAGATCAAGATACCCGCAAGGTCATATGCTTTGTCTGAAGGGGATCTTGGGGAGCATCCTTCCCTGCCTTTTCCTAGCTTGCAGTGGTTACTCACAATCCTTGGTGTGGCTTGGCTTGCAGATCCATCACCCCAGCCTCTGCCTTTCCACATGACATCCTCCCCTGAGTCTCACATTGCCTTCTCTCTGCCCATGTTTCTGTGTCCAAATTGTTCTCTCTTTATAAGGACATCAGTTATTGTATGGCTCACCCTAATCCAGTATTACCTTATTACTTCTGAAAAGCTCCTATTTCCAATAAGGTCACATGCTGAGATTTGGGTGGGGGGACACTTTGGAGAACACTATGATTATTTTGGGGGATACTCTTTATCCTCATGCTGTAACTGTAAGATGTTTGCCTAACTGGAGAGGTGAGGGAGGAAACTGAGGCACTATGAAGTTTAAAAATATGTCCAATGTCACAAAGCTAAAATGTGGCAGAGCCGATTGACAGGGAGACCAGCTAGGAAACGATTGCAGAGCCATGATGATGGTGGCAATGGGGATGGCAACGTATAGATGATTCTGATAAATATTTTTAGAGTAGACTCAATAACATTTGTTAATAATTTTGATATGAAGAGAAAGTAGGGAGGAGTCAAGAAAAACTACTAGTTTTCTGGCCTGAGCACCTGCGTAGACCTCCTATTTGTAGTGCTAGAAAACACTGGACAAAGGGTAGTTTTAGAGAGAAAGGAGAAAAATTCAGAGATGCCAGTGCTAAGTTTGAAGCGCCCATGGAACATATAGTTATAAATGGATATAATGGTCTGACACTCAAAAGAAAGGTCTGCGTTAGACCATCAGAAAACTTAAGCATTCATTCATCATTACTAAATACTTATGAGTGTCTACTACATGTCAATTATTATCTTAGGTATCAGGGACACAGTTGTGAATAAGAGAGGCAAGTTCCTGCCCTCATGGAAATGTCATTCTTGATGGGGGAGACAGATAATAAACAACAAAAATAAATAAGACAATTTCAACTAGGCATGTCTGCTGTGTAGACAATGAAAAGGGGTGATATGAAAGTCAACGATTGGTAAAGACTACCTTTCTTCAGTTTGGAGGATGAAAGTAGGCTTCTCTGCAGTGGTGACAAATGAGCTGAGACCTGCATGATATGAAGTGATTTCAGGGATCTAAGTGTACGAAAGCCCAGAAGCAGTGGTGATCTTCTAGTTTGTGAGGAACAGAAAAAAAAAGTCTGTGGCTGGAGCATAGGGAACCTAGCGGTGGTACAGGGCGAGGCATCAGTAGAAGATGAAACCATGGGCTGGGCACAGTGGCTCACATCTGTAATCCCAGCATTTTAGGAGACCAAGACAGGTGGATCACGAGGTCAGGAGATTGTGACCATCCTGGCTAACACAGTGAAACCCCGCCTCTTCTAAAAATACAAAAAAAAAAAAAAAAAAAAAAAATTAGCCGGGCACGGTGGCACGTGCTTGTAATCCCAGCTACTCGGGAGGCTGAGGCGGGAGAATTGCTCGAACCTGGGAGGCAGAAGTTGGAGTGAGCTGAGATGGCGCCACTGCACTCCAGCCTGGCGACAGAGAGAAACTCCGTCTCAAAAAAAAAATGAATAAATTAAAAAAAAAAAAAAAGATGAGACCACGACGTCAAGGAAGATGGCAAGACTGCAGTGTGTGTGTGTGTGTGTGTGGTGTGTGTGTCTTTGGAAGATTATGTTTCTTACAAAGATATACACACCCACACTGGTTTTTGTTTATTTAAAGCCGTGGGAATAGAAGATACTGCTTAGAGAGACTGTGCAGAGTGAAGGAAAACAAAAGCCTACAACACAGGCCTGCAGTCACTTAAGTCTCCTGGATAAATGTGGTCAGACCAGAAGAAAGAAAATCATATGCTTTCATGTCTGTTTATCCCATTAAAATAAAAACCATGCCCCATTGCTAAGCAAACTTTCTTTTATGAAATTGTGTCAATAAATATTTAATGAATTCATTTTTTAAGTTTTATTTTAAGGTCAGGGGTACATGTGCAGGTCTGTTACGTAGGTAAACTTGTGTCATGGGGGTTTGTTGTACAGATTATTTCATCACCCAGGTACTAAGCCTAGTACCCATTAGTTGTTTTCCTTGATCCTCTTTCTCTTACCACCCTCCACCCTCCGAAAGATCCCAGTGTGTGTTGTTTCCCACTTAAAAGTGAGAACATGTGGTATCTGGTTTTCTGTTTCTGTGTTAGTTTGCTAAAGATAATAGTCTCCAGCTCCTTCCATGTCTCTGCAAAGGATGTAATCTCATTCTTTTTTATGGCTGCATAATATTCCAGTGTGTATATGTACCACATTTTCTTTATCCAGTCTGTCATTGATGAGCATTAAGTTTGATGAATCGATTCCAAATAGATGAAAGGAAATAGTAAGGTAAGACCCTGATATGGTTTTTTTGTCCCCACTCAAATCCAGTTGTTCAGTTGTAATCCCCAATGTTGGGGGAGGGACCTGGTGGGAGGCGACTGGATCGTGGGGGTGGATTTCCCCTTGTTGTTCTCATGTTAGTGAGTGAGTTCTCATAAGAGCTGGTTGTTTAAACTTGTGTAGAACTTCCCCCTTCACTCCTTCTCTCCCACCACCACACGAAGACATGCTTGCTTCCCCTTGGCCCTTCTGCCATGATTGTAAGTTTCCTGAGGCCTCCCAGCCATGCTTCTTCCTGTGCAGCCTGAGGAGCTGTCAGTCAAACTTCTTTTCTTTATAAATTAATCAGACTCAGGTAGGTATTTATAGCAGTGTGAGAACAGACTAATACAGACCCCCATTCATGGTATGTTTCATCAATGGTCATGTCTTTACTTTTCCTGAGTCCACATCATTTTGTGTGTGACTTCACTGTTTTCGTCTATAAAAGGAATATAGTATTGTTTCCTAACCGTTGACTCGCATAGTTTGACTCTGTGACTTGTGTTATCCATTGACATGGGGTGAAAATGATAGTGTGCCAGTTCTGCATGCAGGTCACAAGAGGCTTTGCGTGTTCCTTTTATACACTTGCCCTCCTGCCATTACCATGAGAAGAACATGCCTGAGCTAGACCCAAGGTGAAAAAGGAAAATGAAAGATTTCCCAGCTGTGCTGCCCCAGCCAAGCCTATCCTAGGGCAGAACCCCAGTCAAACTGTAGGTATATAAGTGAGTTCAGATTGGGTCAGCCTTGATTAGCCCAGTCAACTCACAAGCATGGTAGCTACGATAATGAAGGATTGGTCTTAAAACCATTGAATTTGGGGTGGTTTGGTACACAGAAATGACTGACATACTAATCTTTTGAGGGGATGACCTGAGAAAACAAGGTATGGGAAAATGAGGAATAGATGAGTGGACCAGGGCACAGGGCAGGGCATGGAGACAAGAATTTAACCACCTCCCTCCCACAGCTAAGTACATCTTAATATCGCATGAAGATTCTAAGAATCCAGTAGAATCCAGTAGAAATATTTTCAAATTTGTATGAAAAAGGAACAGGTTTTTGAGACATGATTCATTTTATTCCCTGCGTAAAGCTCTTCAAATTAGCCCAAAGTCTGGTGTGAAATGATAAAGCTTTTCTACATAAAAGCAGTACTTGAAGTTTAAGAATCATAGTTCATAATGATATATATATATATACTTTATTATAGATGTTGGATTGTATTGTTACTTATCATATTAAAGATATTAAAAATGACTTAATGTTAAAAAGAGTCAATGTGTATTTTGAAAAGCAACTAAGAATTGCTAATTTTGGTTTTTTTTTTTAATTATACTTTAGGTTTTAGGGTACATGTGCACAATGTGAAGGTTTGTTACATATGTATCCATGTGCCACGTTGATTTCCTGCACCCATTAACTCGTCATTTAGCATTAGGTATATCTCCTAATGCTGTCCCTCCCCCCTCCCCCGACCCCACAACAGTCCCTGGAGTGTGATGTTCCCCTTCCTGTGTCCATGAGTTCTCATTGTTCAATTCCCACCTATGAGTGAGAACATGCGGTGTTTGGTTTTTTGTCCTTGCGATAGTTTACTGAGAATGATGTTTTCCAGTTTCATCCATGTCCCTACAAAGGATATGAACTCATCCTTTTTTATGGCTGCATAGTATTCCATGGTGTATATGTGCCACATTTTCTTGATCCAGTCTATTGTTGTTGGACATTTGGGTTGGTTCCAACTCTTTGCTATTGTGAATAGTGCCGCAATAAACATATGTGTGCATGTGTCTTTATAGCAGCATGATTTATAGTCCTTTGGGTGTATACCCAGTAATGGGATGGCTGGGTCAAATGGTATTTCTAGTTCTAGATCCCTGAGGAATCGCCACACTGACTTCCACAACGGTTGAACTAGTTTACAGTCCCACCAACAGTGTAAAAGTGTTCCTATTTCTCCACATCCTCTCCAGCACCTGTTGTTTCCTGATTTTTTAATGATGGCCATTCTAACTGGTGTGAGATGGTATCTCACTGTGGTTTTGATTTGCATTTCTCTGATGGCCAGTGATGATGAAAAAAAGACAAATAAATTAGTAAGACAATAAAAAAGGAAGGGAGTTCAGGATAGCTTCTTTACAACTCCAAACATAATTAACAATTTTAAAGAGTAAGAAAAGTTTGCCAAGTGAACTTAGTTTTTCTTTTTCTGGGTATTGTGCCTGGTACATATAAATTCTCAGTAAATATTTGTTGTATTTAATTATATTGGAATAGCTCAGAAACAGAATATGTGATTGGAATCGTCTTTATTTAGACCTGCCGTAAAGTAGAAGGATAAACAAGATTAACATTCCAGGTCATTTCCAGCTTTAGGACTATTTATGACACTATTTTGAAATGTTTATTCTAACAGTAAATTCCACTTTCTGTAGCAAAGTGCTATTTGAATTTTGTATCCCAGGCAGAGCTAATCAAGTTAACTACTAATCATGTAATTAGAAATCAAAGTAGCCATGGTTGCAAAAAGTAGCACAGAAAACTGCTGTGTTTGAATGTGACGATTTTCTTTTTCTCCGTGTCTCATTTGTATAAGCAAAAGCTACTATTCTAGAACATCAAAAGGTCTTTGAAATATTGCAGTTGCTTTCAGAGTAGTTCGGGGCCTCCGATGAGAATCTCATAGAATTTATCAGGGCTCTGTTGTTTTCTCAGGAAAAAAAAAAAAAAAAAAGAATAAAAGAACCTCTTCTCTTACATCAACTGTATAAGCAGTGAGTAGATCACTGGTTTTAAACAATTATGATAGTGCTAAATTATTTCATATTTCCCTTTCCTCATTCTTCCACCCTTCAGAAATAGGTGTCAAACAGACTTGAATGTTATCCCAGCTCAGTATCTAGAAGCTTTATGGCCTTTAACTACAATTTAATTTCCTCCTCAGTTCTTAATAAAATACTCAACCAATAGTAAATGTTCATTAATATTTGCTGAGTAAGTGATTTTGTAAAATTGGATAAACATAGTACCTACTCCAAAGAGTTATCATGAGCATTAATACAAAGTCACAGGGACTGCCACTCAGTCAGCAATCCTGTAAGCTGCTTATTATATTATTAACTGTAAGACTCTGCCACCTTCATCCAAAATTCAGAGTGACCTGCTGTGAGCAGTTTACTTTCACAACCCCTTAACTGATCTCTGTGCTTTCAGTTTCTTCTCTTCAACTTACTTTCCACACCCTACCAAAGTTATTATGTCTAAAATATAAATTTTATCATGATGAGTTCACCCAGCCTCCAATAGCTTCCCATCCATTGTTTATGGCAATGGCTTTCAAAGTCATTTGGTCACCCAATCCTAATAAAAACATAAATAAATGAATAAAGCATGTACCCCAGGAATATGTATATTTGATTATTTAGTTATGTCTATGGACCACAAATTTGTGTTATTAAATCTTAAATGAAGTTGTGATCAAGATGAAACAAACGCTACTTTAAAGGTCTTCTTACATGGCTCTATTTTAACATTCAAGGCACAATATACACAAGAGTCATTCAAACAATTGAGATATTAAATCATCCTCTTGACATTTAATTCATTTAGTTATCTATAGTTGGCTTTGCCAGACCTTTCTGTATCATCATTTTTATTGATAAGTTGCTGACAAAGAGCTGGTTCTAGTAGTAAAAGTGATAGCCCTCCTCGTCTCATGGAGTTTGCCTGTTCTTAACATTATTCATCTTACCTTCAACTCATGGTTTCTGTACTAGTTTCCTGTGGCTGTTGTACCAAATTACCACTAACTTGGTGTTTTAAAGGAATGGAAATTTGTTCGCTCCCAATTCTGAGGGCCATAAGTCAAATCAGTTTCACTGGGCTGAAATCAAGGTGTTTGAGGACTGCACTTGCTGTAGAGGGTCTAAGGAAACCTTTCTTTGCCTTTTCTAGCTTCTGCTGGCTGCCAGCATTCCTTGGCTTTTGACTATATCACTCTAATCTCTGCCAGTTATAGTTATGTTGCCTTCTCCTATGTCTGTATTGAATCTCTCTCTCTCTCTCTTTTATAAAGATACGGGGGACTGCATTTAGGTCTCATCTTAATAATCATAGTTGCAGAGTCATTTTTTTGGCATATAATATCAACACTCAGAGGTTTCAGGAATAGGGATGCAAATATCTTTTAGGGAACTATTATTTTGTCAACCACAATTTCTTTGCAGGAATGTTTAATAAAGGTGTAATAGGTAGAATTCTGAGATGATTTCCAAGATTTCACTTCCTGGTGTGCCTACCTTGTATATTTATTTCCCCTTGCACGGGGGTGGAACTGTCATATGATGGATTTCATTTTTAATTATTTTATATAAAAAGGGATTCTGAAGACGCACTCTTTTCTTTATGACACTCTTGTGTTGTCCTCTTGTTCTCTTGATGGCAAGACAGGTGAACCAATCATCGTATCCTGATGCCTGGACCACAGTCTGAGATGGCACGTGATCCAGTCTGGCCAATAAGGGACATTTCTACTTTTTAAAAGTGGTGCAAATTGGGCAAAATTTTGTTTTCATTGGTTGTGAGATTATGGGGAATATTTCACAAGAAGAGATTCAGAGCCAAGCCTAGGACTACTTGAAACCTTATAGTTTCAGGTTTTATAGCTTTTCTGCCGTTAAAGAATGAAGCAAACAGCTAGCGAGAAGCAGAGAGAAGAGATGGGAAACCCTAAAAGGTTGAATACCCTGAACTTAGATGTTGCTGAGATTAGATCTATTCCTGTCCTTTCTGATACCTCTGCTTTTTTTATGTGATGTCATAAAATCTTTCCTTTTGCTCAGAGTAACTGTGTTTTTATACACCTTACCATGTCAAGTGCCTAACAAGTGGTTTGGCTCACAGAAAAGGTCAAAGTATTAGTTCAATAAATTAACAGTATTCTAATGGTCTGTTCTTGGCACTGTTATATTCATCTGAAGAAAAGTAACTAAAAAATGTCTAACAGGCCGGGCGCGGAGGCTCACGCCTGTAATTCCAGCACTTTGGGAGGCCGAGGTGGGTGGATGCCGAGGTGGGTGGATCACGAGGTCAGGAGATCGAGACCATCCTGGCTAACACGGTGAAACCCCATCTCTACTAAAAATACAAAAAATTCTCCGGGCGTGGTGGCGGGCGCCTGTAGTCCCAGCTACTCCGGAGGCTGAGGCAGGAGAATGGCGTGAACCCGGGAGGCGGAGCTTGCAGCAAGCGGAGATCACACCACTGCACTCCAGCCTGGGTGACAGAGCGAGACTCCGTCTCAAAAAAAAAAAAAAATGTCTAACACACACAAAGCATTTCAAAGTTATGTTTAGAGCTCCTTTTTGTTCAAATTACACTTACACACAACAAACTCTCCTGGTAATCTGGTCTCTCTTTCTCACACCATTATTATATACTTTTAGATATAATTAAATGTCTGTGATAAACAGGGTTTGTCGTGGCTAGACTAAGAGTCATTTGTTTTTTAGTTGTTGATGTCTTTAACTTTGTTTTTTAATATATTCTAATTCGCACCAAAGTATTGATTTCTGTGACTTTTCTTTACCTCCACCTTAGCCAAATACTTAAAAATTATTGGCCTGTTAAAAATCCCCATGTCCTCTTCTTTTCTCTTCACATTTTTGATTTTGGACTACAAAAGTAAGATTCCATCGACTCTATTTTTCTTTTTTGAAAACTTTCTAATTAAAACTACTTGAGAAACAATTTTGTAGAAAGACCCACCTTTTCTCTAGGATAATTTAAACTTCATAAGAATTTAAAACAAAACATCAGATCTCAGATTATTAGAAAAATGTGTGATTTATGGACTTTACATGTCATTCTCTAATAATTCTAGTAGTAAACATTCATGTTGTCACCATGTTTTTAGAAGAAAAATTTCCTTGCAATCTTGTGAGAACCAATATAGGGCATTTTAATGGAATATTCACATGCATTGAGATTCTAGTGGTATGAACATAGCCAATGCCAGATTACCCATATAAAAGAAAAATAGCAATATAATTATTGATATAGCTTAGATCAGGAAAAAAATGAAGCATTTTTTAGATCCATAGTTTGATTTCTCATTTCTGTGGGGTTTTTTTGTTTTTTGGTTGGTTCTTTTGTTTTTGTTTTTTTTAACTTCCTATGAAATATACCTGAATTGGTCAATTTTTACTTTTTAGAGTCTTCAACATGAAGAAAGTCAGGGTCGCTAAAAACTGAACTGAGCCTAAAATTATTTTAGGTGCAGTTCAGATTTGGTGACTCTTAATTTCCTCTTGAAATTTCCTCTTGAAATTCAGAGTGGAGAGGAAGTTGAGGAAAATCAATATGATTTTTGCTGAAAAGAATAAAAGCCATCATTTTGGTAGGCTAAGCACACACAATCTTTTTTTTTTTTCAGGTTCCTATACCAAGAAAGTGTAAGTAATATATTAGTAATGACATCTTTAGATTATTTTTATCCTGCATTTTATGGAGTTAACAAAAAACAAGCTTGAATATGTCTCTACATTTTTTTCAGACTATCCTGATTAATTTCTGAAAAAATACTGCTATAATAAGTGTGATAAGATCTGAAAGTCATAAGTTTCAAATTTAGATGATTCTTGCTTGTAACAAAACCTTATATACACGAAGCATACATATGCATGTCTGGACAAATCTGTAGATTTTCAGACTAATGTGCATGTTGATGGAAAATTTTTGAACTGCCAGGCCAAAATACCACTGTGGTAAATTACCTGTCTGTGGTAAACCAAAGGCATGTTTATCTAAAATGATTAGATAGCCCTTCCTCAATCTGATTTAAAACCCAAAGTTATTCATACTAAAACATATAAAATAATTTACTTTGTAATAAAGCTGGCATTTAAAAGCAGTAGGGATATAATATTCAATGAGTGATATTGAGATAGCTCTATTTTGAAGAAATAAAGTTTTATCTTTCCCTTATACCATAACGTCTTACTGAAATAAATATTCCATGCTATAAAAGAAAGAATTATTATTACAACTATGGATAAGTTATATAATTTTGAAACATAATGACTTCAGATATCATATTCATTATTTAGGTTGAAAATATTTTATTATTTGATTATTAAAAGTTATGTAATATTGCCTTCAAATTGCAAAATTATCCCATGTGAATTACTATACAAAGATTCTAATGTGGTTGGCATATAATTCGCTATGTATATTATACACAGCCTTGCATTTTACATTCTCAAAAGATGAAAATTAATGTTCACTGTTAAAAATCCTATGGATTATTACCTGATATATTCAAAGTATATGTCATTATATCCACTTTAAAGCTTTAAAGGTACTCAAATTAATCACAGTCCTTATTTTTGGAACTCAAAAAGAAATTGTGTTCATTTTTACAGGGAATGTTCATACAGAATTAATATCCTCCTATGAGTATGTCCTAATACAGAATTTTGGCAGAATTCTGTAGATGTGCTTGTAAAATATAAAACTTCTCTAAAACTATGCAGATCTGGGATTAGAAAAACATAACCTTGAATCTACCTGATCATTAAGCCAGACCCTTCCCTAACTGAGAACTCGTAATTTTGGTTTGAAAATTTTCTCATATTCATTGTATCCTCTCTCCTTATAGCCAATACTTTGGTTCAAACACTCTTTATTTTTGCCTGGATTAACGTAACAACTCTTTAACTCTTCTTTCACCTTCATTCATTTTCCTTTCCTCATTCTAGTTCCTCTTCTGTGCTTCACCTCTGCTCTTTATTTTATTTTATTTTTTTTTTTTTGAGACAGAGTCTCGCTCTGTCGCCCAGGCTGGAGTGCCGTGGCACAATCTCGGCTCTGCTCTTGAGGGATCTTTCTAAACTTCAAACATGACCGCTAAGGAATTCCAATTTTCCAAACACTAAAGTCCAGTTCCTCAGTATGATACTGAAAGTTCTTCCCAAAATAATTTAAGCTTACCTTTCTCATTCCTACACCACACCCTGCACACTTGGTATGTTGACTGTGTTTTTCCTCTTTCACAGGTTGGTGCTTTACTCGTGGTTTCCCATCAGCCCAGATTGCAAATGTACCTCTTTCTTGCTGTTGCTAAATCTTTCTATGCTTGTAAAATCAAACCACAGCCTGCCTAAAGCCATCTTTGAGTCTGTATCAGTTACATTTTCTTCTCCACAATCCCTCAGCACTTCAGGCTAGTCTCATGGTCCTTGTTACACGTTAATTTATATTGCATAAGTGTCTTTCGCCACAATTTCTAAATTCCTTCACGGGAGAGATTGTTTGTTTTACTTCCATGTTTTTGTATTCCCCTGGATCATGGGAACTAGCACAGAGGTCTGGTAGTAGGACTTCAATACGTATATATAGAATAGGATTCTAAATATCAGACTGGCACGTATTGGTGGATAAGCAGTATTACAAAAAAAAAAAAAAAAGAATCTGGATCTTAAACTCTGGTCTCTTTCCTCTTTATGTTTCTTCTACAAATAAGAATAAATATAATTTGCTTTGTGATTTAGGAGAAATGTTTTTTTTTTCTTTTTGCCTCAAATTTCTGTAAGCCCAGAGTGTGACTCTGTGAATTTTATGTCATAGTAAGGGCCGCTGAGAGTTACTACAAGGATACCAGAAATAAAGCATGCATTGTAAAGCATGTCTTCTCTAATAATTTAAAAAGAATATCTAATCATGAGTGCATTCGTTTCTCCAATTCAGCAACTTTCAAGTAGGAATGCCACATAGGACTGAATGCTTCAAGAGGAATAAAAATCAGACTCATCCCTCCTGAGTACAAACACACGGATCAGTCAGACAGAAACATTCACTCTGTGAATTCTCTACCACACACAGAGGGTAGACTGGAAAGCCAAAGCATCGCTAGGGATAACAGCAATTGTAGGATGATTGCAAATTGTGTAGGATTTTGCAATAAGAGCTGGCTGTTTATTCCCAAGATTTCATAATTAATCTTCACAGTAAACTTTTCCTGCAAAATAAAAAAAAAAAGTTTATTGCTCAGGACTTCAACAAGCTAATATTGTATTAGACAACTAATGATGACCTAACCCATCATACCAGTCTGCCTAAATTGAAATTCAATGGACATAGTTTTTTCATTAAATCCAATTCTGCTGCAGACCATGTTTCTTCCCATTGTTACCCTTGGAAGGACATCAGTAGTTACTGAAAGATATAATACAATTTAATGGGTAAATTTTCCTAAATAAGAGGCCTTATGGCCTTTCCTTTGAAAAATATTCATAGTTCAGGACATTACTGAAAGCTAATTTATTATTTTTTTAAAGAATAAAATTATTCAAATTGCAGAAGACTTCATTCTGGGATTTCTGATATTCTATTGTTTTGATACAGATATTTACTCAAGTTAATAAACTTTTCTTATAGCACAGTATGATTTGTAATCGGGGCATTTGTTTTCTGTTTATAAGTGAATGATTGGAAAATGCTACAATTTGGTCATTCAAGTGTTTTAAGCACCTCCTGCAATTGCAATCTTGTTTGCATTATAATTTGTCTTATTTCTGGCAAAAGTTTTGATGAATAAAAATTATCATCTATTTTGCTCCTGGACAAATGACCTTAACATTTACATTCAGACATTACACACCTTGCATGAAGGACTTCCAAATTTGACTCTCTTAATGCCTATGCAGTGTTGTCACTCAGTTTCTTCCACATATGTTTGAGTTCTAGCTCTAAGTGTTGAGTAAATAATTGAATTAAATGAGTTGAATCCAGTGCAGCTTTATTGCAATCCTACAGTTGTTTCTAAAGGTAAATGAATATAACGCTTCATTTTTTGATGTTTCTTATCCTACTTTGTAAAAAACTGTATCTTTACTCAACTATCACTTAGTGAAAAGCTTTTAAATGTTAGCATTAGTACTAAGTACAAAGAGGATAAACAATGTTAAATAAAATCCCATTCCTTACAGTCCAATGGTTGAGTCAGACAGGTAATATTTACAACTAATGTGATCTGCGCTTGTTCAAAGTAGCATGGGAGCACTGAAGAAGAAGGGGCAGACTAATTCTGCTTGGGAAATGTTTCACAGAGTGTTTTAAAGACTTGAACCAGGTCTTAGAGGATAAATTCCCAAAGCAGAGAAAATGGTTAGAATATTTCATAAGGAAGAAAGGTAGGTCTAAAGATGCAAACAAAGAGAAAGAAATGTTCAGAAACTTCTGAAATTTGATGTGACTAGAACTTGTGGCCTAAAAGGAGCTATGAGGCTCGATGTGAAGAAACATGGATTTCGAGTTTTGTCACTGAAAGGTATTTGAATGCTTATCTTGGCCAAGATGACACTCTGGCTAGGGCTGGGATTCTTAACTGGGCTGGTTGAAGCTATGTTGGGTTGGGCTGAGCTGAGACTGAGGCTTGGCTGACCCTTGATCTTTAAACTGTAGAACAAAAAAGAAACTATGTTATTTAGAGCAAAGTAGGCAAGAAACAAAGAAACTTTGAAAACCAAGTATAGATGCCCAAAGAAATACAACAAACAGTAGAAGTCTAGTCCAAGGCAGAAGATGTACAAAATTCTCTAAAATAGTATAAACTGTTTCCAGGGAGGATAATAGGGACATTTCCTAAGGTTCCAATATTCAGCCCCAGTCCTTCTTTTATTGAGAGGAGGCCTGAAACCTCACATTTAGGTGGGAGAGAAACTAATAAAGCATAAGGATTGCACAAGCTGAGTTTCATGTCAAGGTTTGGGTTTTAGAAAGATTTATCTGGTGTGACATGTGAGGGAGTGGAGGCAGGAAGACCATTTTAGGAAGTCTTCTCAATCATCAAAATGAGAGATAATAAGAAACTCGACTGGTGTAATAGCAGAGTTGAAATAGGGAGGATGAGTGTGATAAGAACAAAATGTAGCTAGAGTGTTCAGTCCATTTATATTATATTCCATTACATTATTAATTATAATGTAATTATTTGGTTGAACATCAGCCAGCATATTGGTATTCTTTTATTTTTTTCCCATTCTATTCTTTGTTCTCTTTTTCCTCCTCTCCTGCTTTTCTTGGATTAATTTTTTTTTTTCTCTCCGTAGAGTTCATTTAGTTTCCTCTACCACCATTTTGTCTATTTCTTCTTGTTTTGACTTTTATTTTATTTTTATGTGGTTGCTCTAGTGCATATTTAAGAATATACATTCTTAAATTAGTATTGTCACCTTTGGAATAATACTATAGTACCTCACTTACAAAGAACTTTATAAAAATATACACATATTTACCCCCACTGTTCTTTGTGCTATTATTAAATGTGATAAACTCCATAATACATTGTTACTGTACTTGCTTTAAACCATAAAATTATTTTTTAAGAATTTAAGAAATTATATTTAGTGTAGGTTTGCTGGGAACTAATTCCTGCAATTTTATTTATGTTAAAATGTCTTTATTTTAGCTTTTGAAAATAAAGAGCAAAGAAACTTGAACCCTTCAATGTAATAATATGATTTCATTCTTTCATTGAGTCAGTAATTACCCAGCACCCACTATGTGCTAGTCACTCAATAGGCACTGAGAGCTCACAGTCTTTATACTGTTTGTAAATGCCCGTTAGCAATTGGCTTTAACTATTGCATTATCTCAGTTAGTCCTTAGTGAAAGTGCCTTTGCAAAAACTGTAACTGAGGAAATTATGACAGTGAAAAGGATCAGACATAACCGACTCCATCTTGCCTTTAACCTGTAAGCTGTTCTTGTTCATTCCTGAGCGTAGGCTGAACTAACCAAAGAAAGGAATTTAGTTTATGGTTTGACTCTGAAACAAAATTGATAATAGTCCTTCCCTGAAAACACTCCCTTCTTGACTTGGCACCAGTCGGCCTTTGTAGGACTAACAAATTAGCTACAAGATTAGAAATTATGGTTTAGGGGTCATGCTGCCTCTGGCTGCAAAAGTCTGAATGCCCCCAAATTGCTCCTGGAGATAACATTGATACAGGAGGTAGATAGAAATTATTTAGGCAGAAAGTGAGCGCAAAAGAGTCCTCGGCAGAGCTTCCCTTCTAACAAAAAGCAGCCCAAGAATTTTTTTTTTTTTCCCTAACAAAGAGCAGCCTGAAAAATTGAGCTGCACACATAGATAGGCAAGCTGGAAACTTGCACATGGGAATTCCAGCAGCTGTGCCAACAGAAAAGGGCTAGCTGGGGGCCAGACATGTTCAACTGGGGGCTCCATCTTTCCTTTTTTGTTACCACGTGTACTGTAATAAAGAAATGGGCAATATGGCACAGCTCAGAGAACCCACCTGCATAATAAAAGATAAGGGTGGGGGCTAACAGGGATTTGTGCCCTATGCAAATGGCACACCTGGTCTAACCAGTCTTTTGCGCCCTGTGTAAATCAGACAGCACCTCCTCACCAGCTTATCTATAAAACCCCTTGCATTTGAAGACCCATTTTTCTGGGACTCCTCTTTTTCACCTATTAAACCTCTGCTCTCAACCTCACTCTTTGTGTGTCCATGTTCTTGTTCTCCATGGCTGTGAAAGAAAGAACCCTGGGTGCTACTCCAGACAATGAGGCCATTTCAACACCACCTAAGATCAGTGCTTGAGGTATTTTGCAGACCCTCATTCCATGGAACACCTGACACCACCCAAGCCAGTCATCTGACTCAATCAGCTCTGCGATCCCACCCAGGAACAGAAGACAGCAAGAAAACTTCACTTCAACCCACTCTATGATTCCACCTTCAACCTGACTAAGCACTCCCCACTTCCTGAACCCCTACCTGCCAAATTATCTTTAAAAACTCCGATCCTCAAATGCTCAGGGAGACCGATTTGAGTAATAATAAAACTCCAGTATCCCGCATAGCCGGCTCTGTTTGAATTACTCTTTCTCCATTGCAATTCCCGTGTCTTGATAAATTGGCTCTGTCTAGACAGCAGGCAAGGTGAACCCGTTGGGCAGTTACATTAGTTCACCTTCATTTTTTGAAGACTATTTAAATAAAAAAATTGCAAGTTGACTTTTTGTTTTAATTAGCTTCATTTCAAAATGAATCTATTTTCAGACCACAGTTGACTGCAGATAACTGAAACTTTGAAAAGCAAAACTGTTAATAAGGGTAGGCTACTGTATTTGTATCTCTATCTCCCTATACATGATATGTTTTTCTTTTTTGTTGTCTTTATTTTTTCCTTTGTCTGTGGCCTCTTTTAAGACGCTCAATTTAGTTTTGGTTTTGGGCAAGTAATTGAATATGCGTACTTTTCTTTGTATTTATTGGGTTTATTGAACTTCAAAAAATCAAACTGAAAATTTTTTTCAAGCAATTATTTTAAAAATAAAAAAAATATTTATTTTCCATTGTAGTTTAGGTCATTTTTATTGCCCTGTTTTCTAGGTCATTATTTTTTTCTTTTTGACTGTTCAATTTGCTATTGACACCATTCAATGAATTTTCTGATTTCAAGTATTGCATCTCTTAGTTACAGGCATTCTAGTTGGTTGTTTTTCTAAAACTCCCATTTATCTCTTTAAACTGGTCTATCTTTTCATTCATTCAATCTGTCTTTACCTGTAAATGCTTTACCACATTTTTAATTGTTATTTTAAAGTCTTAGACTTCTAATTCCAATAAATAGGTCTGGTTTATATGTAGGACTGCTTCTACAAACTGTTTTCTTTTGATTGTTGGTCACACATTTCTGCTTCATTGACGGTATAATAATTTTTTATTATATTCCAGTTGCTGTGTGTATATATATACACATATATATATATTTTTTTTCTTTCTCCTGTTTGGCAATTAGGGTGAGATATACATCAATCAGTTACTTACAAGAGTTGAGTTGAGCTGCAGCTGTAGCTGTAGATAAATTGTACTTACTATTGATGTTAATGGCCTGTTTGGTTGTTTAGTGCCTTTTACACAGGGGGTTTTCTCTGATGGGCATTAACATGTGATCCAAAGATCATATTTTGCACCTACCAGGATAGATTCATCCACATGTCTCTTTCCTATTCTCTTTTTTCTCAAATCTAATCTTCCTCCAGACTCCTGATCATTTTCCACTATCCTCGAATGTGTGTATATTCTTACCAGGAAATATTTCTCTTAACACAAAAGGTGAAGTATCGATTGTATTGCCTGAAGAATTCTGCCTGCCTAATTGGAGATTGTCTTCTCACTACTATCTTTTAGTGTTATCCTGAGTGAGGCTGTAGTGCAGAATAGTCCTTTTTATTTTTTTTGGATTGCACTATAAATTAAGCCAAACCAATACGTTTGTGAACCAAGCTTATCCTTTTTCCTCGTCCTTCAGCCAGATAATAGGACACCCACATGTGAGTATAGTTTGGTTGAGGGAGCTGTAGCAGTATTGCAGTGGTATATGGCTTGGGAGTCTGGGCCAGATAATAGGACACCCACATGTGAATATAGTTTAGTTGAGGGAGCTGTAGCAGTATTGCAGTGGGGTATGGCTTGGGAGTCTGGATCACCTGTTCATGTAGCTCTTGTCCTGTACATGCCATCCTGGATGTACCTTTTCTAACAATAAATTGCTATAGATCTGGCTGATCTTATGACTTTGCAGTTCTGACAGAACATAGCTCATGATGAGCTGCTGATGGGTAGCTCTGGCCAAATGGTTCCTATTGTCCCACGGGTAGATCCTCCATCTCTACCAGATCCCAGCTGCATAACAAGGACTACTTTTCAAATGGTGTTTACTTCTCTGCTGCCGATGGTATGACTGGCCTTGTTTTAGGGCCCTAGGGATTTCTATTGTGGTTCTCTAATTGCAACTTACACTTCTAGTAGCATTAGGATCTGTCTGGCTCAAGTGGTAAGGCTGCCTGCACTGCAGTCTAGAACTTTCGAAGAGCCCTTTATCGTGCTGGGTCCACTCAAAGCTGCCAGTCTTGAATGTCACTTTGTAAATAAGTCAAAGACATATTCCCAAATTTGGAATATGCTGTCTCAAAGAGGGGAGCTGAGTGTTGTCTTTTTTTTTTTTTCGAGGTGATTATATCGGCATGCCCCATATCACAGAGCCCCTCAAAACTTCACTGATATGGCAGACCCCTGAGTATTTTAGTGCTTCTCTTCACTGGGATCTGTCTCTTCTTTTTTTCTTTAGTCAATGGATACTTGTCTTGAGAACTGGCTCAGATCTGAAAACTAGAAATTTTACTGGGAATTTGCTCTCAGCCTCCTGTTTATCCACCCTTAACTTGTTTTGGTTATATGCACTAAGTAACACTCTTTTTGGCTCTTTATCTCTTCTTAAGAACACTATGGTCTATTAACTATCTTCATAGGTCTCATGTTTCCTGGCTGCCACTCTGAACTTTACAACCATTATATGTCCTTGCATCAGATGATTGATCAGCACCACTGGCCTATGTTCTTTTGGGATTCTCCATTGTTACCAGAGAGCTCATTCTGTAACAGCCTTCCCTGCCATCAGTCCTGGCCTTCTAAGGATAACCACCACTAATCTTTTCAGCTATTCTGATGCTCCATCCACCAGTGCACTCTTTGTTGTATCAGCCAATGAAGTGTCTTTTGGATTCTTCCATAGAATATAGTTGGATAGCGGGCTTCCAGCCTTAGGTGGTATGACCATTTTGCTATGCACACTTCTTGGAGCCTTTTGATATTTTTTGGTCACCATCTTCTATGAAAGTTCTAGTATTTCTACTTCACCTAGTATGAGCCATCATTTTTCCCAAACTTCCAAGAACCAGCCTCACAGCTCATTAATACTATTTTCCAGGATCCTTGATCAAGTATTAAATCTTGTATCACAGAAGAATGATCTGAAATCAAGCAACTCTCCATTAGATATCTTTGTGTTTTACTAATCTCCTTTTGTTTAGCACCCTTAGAACTCTTAGGGTCCAGTATTATACATACTCTCCCAGATTCGCCAATCTATTTTGTCTAGGTCTGGCAATTTATTCACCATTGTGTCCCATTCCTCCCCTAGCAGACCCAGTTCTTTTCAGCCAGGTATGTTGTGACTTAACCCTGCTTATTGGTCTAGAGGAGAAGCATGGGTATATTCAAAGTCAGAGAGGGTATATGTTGCCTTGCAAGGCACAGGCCTCTACATAATTCTTAAGCAAGGGGGAGCACTAGTATTTATTTTTATTTAATTAATTTATTTATTTATGTATTTATTTATTTTGAGACGGAGTCTTGCTCTGTTGCCCAGGCTGGAGTGCAGTGGCGCTGTCTCTGCTCACTGCAAGCTCCGCCTCCCAGGTTCACGCCATTCTTCTGCCGCAGCCTCCAAGTAGCTGGGACTACAGGCGCCCGCCACCACACCCGACTAATTTTTTGTATTTTTAGTAGAGACAGGGTTTCACCATGTTAGCCAGGATGGTCTCGGTCTCCTGACCTCGTGATCCGCCCGCCTCGGCCTCCCAAAGTGCTGGAATTACAGGCGTGAGCCACTGCGCCCGGCCAGGGAGCACTAGTCTTTAGCTTAAAGAAATGGGCCACTCTTACAATCAGAGAGGATTCATGTTCAGAAGGCAAGGTTTGTAAGTACATCAGCCCAGATATTGCCTTCTCAAGTTTAAAGATCCTACTTCTTCTCAATCAATGCTTTCTGGAGCTCTTAAGTCCTGGGCCTGTTTTTATTGTCCCTGCAGCTGTGGGAAATGAGAGTATTTTGTATGCCGCCTCTGACATTTACCTTAAATTGGTAATTTAAATTAGGATTTATAGCTTTTAGCCTTTCATTTTCTTTCTTTCTCAAAATGTATGACATGTTGCACCATCCACGTATTACTTTCCAACATTATGCCAGCCAAGTTCATCACCAGTGAAACTTTTAACAATGTCACTGACACAGCATGCCAATGCTATGAGTAATCCATCTACTCCGGGGACAGGGTCTTCATTTCCAGCTGGTTAGTAAGTGATCTAGCTTTTTAAAAAAACTCATTTTAAAGATTGTATCTTAGGCCCACTCCTGATACCAGTGGTCTGAAGTCACATTCCCTGGAGAAACAGACTCTCAGCTGGAGACTTAGAAGCAGGAGATTTACTAACCAGTGCTCATCCAAACACACCTGTAAGAGGTTGAGAGTAAGACTGGACAGAGAGAAAAGTTAAACTTCGATACAGTTACAAAAACACCTTGGCCAGTCCCCCATGGAGCTCTGTGTTTGGGATGACCCTTCAGAGTTGACCCAAAATGGGGGAAAGAGCTATGGCTCTGTTTGCTACATCCTGAGATGTGGGCTGCTTTCCAGGGGGGAGGGTATCCTTAGGAAAGAAACTCCCTATAACAGAGCAGTCGCTAGAGAGGATCTCAGTTTTGAGCAATCGGCATCTAAGTCTCCCAGCAGCTTTGGGGAGTGAGTATCTTATTCTTGCAGAGGAGTTTCAGAAACATACCATAGCTTCTGCTTTGTTTGATATAATATGAGTTGAGATCTCCAAAATTAAGAATGTCTGATGTACACAAAGGCCTTAAAATTGCCCCAAAGCAGCATGTGAGAGTGTTCAAAGAACAAGATACATAAAAACATTCAAGATTTTAATTTTAGCACAACATTTTAAACCACGGGTTACTTTGAAATCCTTTTTATCTTTAGTCGACACTGTTTTTCATATCTTGCTCCCCTTTGATTAGAGACATTCATTTGTCATTCTGAAAGAAATGAATATTCTTTTCTTTTTTATTTTATGATAGGATAATACTATCTACTCTGATAACTCCAAAGGTTTGTATTTGACCGTAGGTATTAAAGTGCATAGTGACACTTTAAATGTGATAGAAAGCAAGATAATCTATATCATTACTTCATGAAACAACCCTTCTATTTTGTGACCTTTTAGATAATTGATACTTAATACTCGAAATTATAGGCATAAATTATCTTCCCCCTGGAATTTACTAACACACCATATGAAAGCCATCAAACAGAGAAATTTGGCCTGTGAACTAGTGACTCAATACTACTTCTCCAGGGTGAATTTCTTCAGTGGGGAAATTCAATACCTGCCTGTTGAATAAGGAAGGAATATATAATATATTAGGATTACAGGAGAATCAATGTGAACGTGTTGCCCAAGTATCCAATTTATTATTTGTCAAAGAGTATTACACAGAACATAGGGTCTGCAAAATTCATTGTTTTGAAATGGCTTTATTATGGAAAATGAAACCTTTTCTGTTTTGTTGCCTTAACTCTCTGGCCACAGAGCCTACTTTATTGTGGAACTCCGTGTAATTTATTAGAATTAGTAGAATATGTTTTATGCACTTTTGGCTCCATTTCATTCTTGAAAATTTTTAGTGGCAGTAAGGTGGGGCCAGAAACAATTATATTAATTAATATGAAATATAAAGCTGTGGGCTGCAGTAGATACATTTTGCTTACATTCCCGTAATCTTTCCTCCCCCTTTCCTTCCCAAAATTCTCTGCAATCTGCATTTTGATTACATTCCCATAATCTTTCCTCCCTTTATCCTTCCCAGAAGTCTCTGTAATCTGATTTATGTTGAGTTCTGATGTGTTGGGGAAGCCAATACTGCTCCTGGCTGCAGAGTGGCATACCTGGCTGTGGTAGGCAGCCTTCAAGATAGCCCTCAATGCTCTCTGTCCCCTTCTGGTATTCATACCCTGTACAGTTCGATCCCACATCCTGGGATAGCCCTGTGTGATCAACAGAATTCAGCAGAATTGATGATCTGTTGCTTCTGAGATTAGGTTATCAGAAGACTGTGGCTTTCATCTTGAAAGCACACTCTGTCCCCCTGAACACTCTGTGGGAAGCCTATGAAGGGGCTCAAATGACAGGGAACTGATGATCAGACAATAACTGGTGAGGCACTGAGGCCTGCCAACAATGACGGAGTAGAAGCAAATCTTTCCCCAATTGCGCCTTCAGATGAGACTATAGCCTTAGCCAACAGCTTGACTGCAACCTCTTGAGAGATCCTGAGTCAGAACCACACAACTAACATGATCCATAGAAAGAAATGATCCATAGAAATGTTTGTTGTTTTAAACTGCTAAGTTTTGGGGGTAATTTGTTACACAGAAATAGATGTCTAATACAGTGATTTTGACTAAATGAATCAGTGTGTTTCATTCTTCTTGAAACAGTGATAGGAATAAAAGTGGACAGGTGACTCAAGTTGGTCAATTCAGAATGACTTTCAGGGCTTTGAAGGGAATTCTTGTACATGGATAGTCTCCTATTTCCTGGATGATTAAATGTGTGTATGAGGAGGCCAGAGTCATTCTGTCAGGACAAGGAAAACCAGCATGAAGACAAAGCTGTCATTCTGAAGAGGGTAGAGCATAAATAATTGGTTACAAATGCTTACAATTCCATCTTTCCTCTGTATTTTTTCCCTTTTCTAAGCTAGCCAAACCCTTTTATTGTTTAGACTTGTTTGATTTTTATTTTCTGTTGCTTGCTACTAAAGACCATCCCAGTGTATACACAGGTAGAGGCCCAAATGTTAACAAGCATCTTAGTTCATAATGTGTTATTAGACCAAAAATGGTAGTCCTGTAAAACATCCTCCAGCCTGGGATCTCAAACAGGTAGTCATAGATCTTAACCTAATTATCCCTCCTTTCCATTGTTCTGGGTTCTGCAGTCTTGTGTCATGCTCCTTGAAAGACAGATTTTTTTTGACATATCACTGTTATTCAACTTATTTAATTCATCTCTACTGACTATTAAATCCTGCTGCCATATGCAAGACCAATTTAGACCCCTTACTCAGAAAGTCACTGCCTCCAAGGAGACAGAATAAAGCAAGGTAACTTTCACTGGCCCATTGTACCCAACCATGTCTTTTCTTTCCTCTGTAATGATTACCATTAAGATCCCAGTTCTAGCATATCTTTTAACTGATTCATAAAGCTATTATAGGGCTCAGATGAAATTGTTTATTGATCTGGTTTAGAGAAGCTGCTCATAAGAGAAGATGCAGTGAGAAATTGCTATAATTTGATTATCATGTCATTTTTATTACACAATAAATATTCATCATAGAATAGAAAATCTAGATAAGCAAACCACTCCACCAGTGAAAATAATCTGAAATGTCTCCATAAATTTGATGTATATTATCCTAGTCTTTTTCTAATAGAAATTGTATGTACATCTTAGAAAAATGAATCTTTACTAGTATTAGTTTTATATCATTTAAAAGTATGTTATAAACATTGTTCTATGTCAACAAACATAAATATGTTTATTTGTTTATTGAGTCTTGTGTCCTTATAACCACTTTCTCATATATTTCTTTGTACCTGTCTTTAGGGAAAACAGTGACTCAGGTTAATGATCATAAACAAAATCTTACGAAAGAATGGCTGAAAAACTGACTAAACCAGCCTTGGCTCTGTTTAGACTTGTTTGTTGCAGGGAGGAACTAAATATTATTTTCCCTTGCTTGAGTAAAAGGTGTGAGTAGATGAAACCTGTGATGTTTTCACGAACTGAGAATTGGCAAAAAGCCTTAATGAGAATTTTGTATTCCCAGAAAGGCTGAGACATACAGAGGACGTTTGTTTTTACCATAAATAGCTGACATTCTTTTATGTGACTGGTATGATAACGTAGTAGAAGGGCAAGAGCACTAAATGTGCCATTAGGAAACCTGGGCTCTGAAACTGGAATTGTCACTAGCATTTCTGGAACCTTGAGAAGGTCTCTTTGCTTTTAAGAAATATCTTAGAAGTATTCTAGCTCTGCTATTTTAAGTCTCTAAGATTGGATTGAACGATGTGGTGAATCAGTTAGGTGTATGTTTTGCTTCTTTAGCTATTGCCATATAATCCTGAAAGTTCCTCCATTCTCCAGAAGAAAGACAGTAAAGTAAATATTTCCTCAATTTATGTTGTATCTTTAGCTACCTACTTTATGAGCATACTCCTTAACTTAAACTTAGTATTTTCCAAACAAATTTTAGTGAATGATTTTAGTGTCATACATCTTGGTTAACATCACTACCAAGTTAGTATCAGTCATTACAGCTTGGTTGTAAAAATCTAGAGTTTCTAAATGTGGCCATGCTTGTTGTGCATAACTTACCTGCAGGGGTGTAATTCATATGACTATGATCTGAATGATGAGCTAAACCTATGTCATGTGCAACCTGCAAAAAAACTGTTTTGATTTTAAGTGTACCCGTGACCGTTGTGATGGTTAATACTGAGTGTCAACTTGACTGGATTGAAGGATGCAAAGTATTGATTCCTGGTGTGTCTGTGAGGGTGTTGTCAAAGGAGATTAACATTTGAGTCAGTGGGCTGGGGAAGGCAGACCCACCCTCAATCTGGGTGGGCACCATCTAATCAGCTGCCAGTGTGGCCAGAATATAAAGCAGGCAGAAAAATGTGAAAAGGCTAGACTGGCTTAGCCTCCCAGCCTACATCTTTCTCCGTGCTAGATGATTCCTGCCCTCAAACATTGGACTCCAAGTTCTTGAGTTTTGATACTCAGACTGGCTTTCTTGCTCCTCAGCTTGCAGACAAACTACTGTGGGATCTAGTTATCATGTGAGTTAATACCTTTATATATATACACACACATATATAAATTTATATAAACATATACATTTATGTATAAATATATACATAAATATATATAGGGTATAATATGTATCTATTTATCCTATTAGTTCTGTCCCTCTATAGACTATCTTATTAGTTCTGTTCTTTGCAGACGGCCTATTGTGGGATCTTGTGATCATATGAGTTAACACATTTATATAGTATAATATATACATATTTATCATATTAGTTCTGTCCCTTTAGAGAACCGTGACTAATACAACAGTTAAACATCTCATATAGGCAATCAGATAGATATACATGAGTCATACATATGTGAGGGTTATGCTTGCTCATGATAATTTCTTTTTAGTTTCTCTGACTTTCCTGCTGTCTCACGCTTCCGAACCCTATACTTCGTAGGTTCACTGCCATGCCAGGATATGGGAACAAGTGCGTCTCTATTAAGAAGGAACTTAATAAGTCATAGACTAATAGTCCAGGCAGAAGGAATCAGGTCAGACTCTGATGTTCTCAATTTTCCCACTAATGCCTGCTCTTAAAATTATGTTCCCAGCCTGTTCCTTGGTACCCAAATTATTTGCTGGTTTCCTTCAAACAAAAAGTCAGTTCTATGAAGTAGTGAGTTTTGTCTATTTTTTCACTGATATAATCCCAGGCTGGAGGAAAGCCTTGAATTAGGAGGTGACCAATAAATATTTGTTGAAGCAGTTCATTAATAAATATTCTGTCCAATTCAACTGGCAGCTGGTAATTTGCTCATTCCTGACCCCAGTTCCAAGTCAGATGCTCAGTCTGCCAAAGTTTCTGCCATTTTCCTTGGTTATGTAAATTGAGAGACACCAGATTCCCTGACACTGAAGCCCACATATCTGCTGTCCAAGGTCACTGAACATCTACCTAGCTGGGCTTTGGACTGCGCTTGGCCACCATAAGTTTTTGCATCTATGCTCTCTTTCTTGAGCTATTTGTCCTCACGTATAAGGGTGTCTTAGTCTGGCTCTGAGCACCTGCTCCAGTATAAAATGTGTTTTATCTCAGGTCCCATGCCCTATCTGACAGTCTTTCTCACTTCCCATTTAGGTCACATCCCAGCAGTATTACCTGTACTTGAGGCTGGCTAAGGATGAATCTTGCATTTGGAAAGCATTTGGAAATTATTTTTTTTCAACCCAAGACTTGGAAAGCTTTGCAAACAGAGGGAGACACCACCGTCAGCCTCATTACCAACAGTTTCAGGATAGACACCCAGCTCCTTCGTATCCCTGAGAGTGGGGAAATTTACTGCTGCTCTCTGAACTGCAGTTTCCTCAAAAACAAACCAAAATTAGAGCTAGTATTAAGCCTGGCACAGTGGACCCTACCTGTTTACCCAGATACTCAAGAGGCTGATGCTGTAGTATCACTTGAGGCCAGGAGTTTGAGACAAGGCTGGGAAACATGTTGAGACCTCCCCCCCAGAAAATAAAAATAATTTAGTTGTGTTTGTCGCACACACCTGTAGTTCCAGCTACTTTGGAGGCTGAGGTGGGAGGATCAATTGAGCCTAAGAGTTTGAGGCTGCAGTGAGCTGTGAATGTGCTACTGCCCTCCAGCCTTGGTGACAGAGCAAGACTAGGCCTCTAAATAAATAAATAAATGAATTAAAATTAAACAAAAATGAGCTAATATTTGTGAATGTGTGTAATGTGGCCCTTGGTCTCCAGCAATTTCATTCAAATTAGCTTTCCTTTAATCCTTTCCTTAAAGGAAAACATAAAAGCAGGCATTTGTCAAAGGCCTTCTTTAAGTACCAAGGTCTTCCCAACACGGGGCGCTTGTACCTGTATCTGATCTGCTTATCTGAGCCTGAATCTTTAGCTCCTTACAGCCCAGTTCCTGTTTCCTGACTATTGACCCCAGCCATTGAACCCCTCATCTTTCTCTTCCTTCTAGCATTTCTGCCTGTGTCGGAATCCTTACTGTACATGCTGATAATCTGCCTGACTCTTCAAAGGGCAGCCCCTTTGTTTGTTCTGCCTTCCAATCCCTGACATAGCCAACCTGCTCTGTCTTTCAAGTGTTCTTTTTCTGACATTTGTAGCATTTAGGAAATCCAATTTAGAACAAGAATTTTAACAGCTGAGAAGTCCCTTCCCTTTCTCCTTATACTTTGAAAATGAGGCTCAAGGCAGTGATATGATTTTTCTAATATAATAAGTATCTGTTTCAGTTGGGGTTGAAGCCAGGGTTTCCAGAGGCTTCATCCATTGACTCACCCGATCTGTTCCCTATCCCTCATTCATCCTCAGGAAGTCACTGAGCTTATTAGCCAGCAAATTCTTACTTCACACCTATGACCGCAGCAGCATTTTATTAACAGTTTCATTAATCATACAAGCTAAGAACATATAATTTGATGAGTAACTCATTTAGAACAAATACCTTTGTTCTCTAATTCTCAATCTTCTTGAAAAGCTGCAAAGAAATTTTGACTTAATGCTTTTTTTAGCATAAAGGCTCTAAGAAAGACCGTTCTTTACTAAACTTTTTAAGTATAGTTTGAATGGTTAGGCCTCAAATATAGTTATAATACATTGCATTTAACTAAATTATATTGCCTTAAATAATGTTATTGTGCATTATTTAAGATAAGATTATTTAATCTATCAAGATAGATTGTGAACTCTTAGAGAACAGGTCTTAGTCATCACTGATTATCCAGTAGCTAGTCCAGTGCTCAGGATGCATTTTTATTGCATGAATAAATTCTTCAGAGCTAGTCAATGATGTAGGAAATATAGATGACAGTGGTATATATTTTAAATTGCCTATAATGTGCCCATACTTAAAAAAAAAAAAAGAAAACAGATCAGTATTTTTTGGTGGTCTGGCAAGAGACCTGAGAGATCCTTATACATTTCCCTTGCAAGTAAAAGACTCATCTTACTTGTTAGGAAGCTTCTGAATTCCCCTTTTTCTCCATTTGGATGGAAGAAACTTCTCAGTGGCTGAAATTTAGCCCCAAATGCTTTCATTTTCTTCTGAATGATTAAAAAAATTGAGTAGGAATTTTAAGCAGCAAAATTTTAGCTCGTTAGGTTTTATGTCATATAATCATAGAACTCAGTCATACAAAGGTTTTGGAGAGATCAAAACGCAGGTAAAAATCTCCAGATTCCAAGAATCCAGAATGGTCCACCATATAAGTAATGGAATCATCAATCTGTGGAGGCATTAGGTTTCTCTGTTTTCCTTCCAGCCCTGAAAAACATTGTGTGTGTGTGTGTGTGTGTGTGTGTGTCTGTGTATGTGTATGTGTGTGTGTGTGTGTGGTTTTCCCTGAAGCAGAGTCAGAGACCTTTAATTTGCACAGGGCCGAATGTGTAAGTTATCAACAAGTTCCATGAATTGCTTTTGACCAGAAAAAGTTTACAAAGGATGCCAAAGTTCATAAAGGATACCATTGAAGGGAGTGGCAAGCTAAGTGTTTGCTTCCCTTTCCTACTCTAACACCCTTAAACAATCCATTCTTTATCACTCTGCAGGACTGAACTCGTTGTTGGCCACCTGTTTGGAAAACCATCCTCTTGTGGTTGGACCTAACACATACAGCATGTGAAGGTCAGCATGTTAAGTTTTCAGTTTTTTCCCACATCTAGACATTAGCTTTCTAGATGGGTCCAGGCATGTCATTTATCAATCTTAATTCTTCAGTTTTCCATCATTTATTTTCAAAAAGAACAACACCACTTGTTAGTTAAAATAAACAAAACAGAAAGTTTGTTTTTAAAAAGACCAAGGCTACTAAACCTAAAACAATATTTCAAAAATTCTACATGTATTGTGTGCTGATTATTATTATTATTTTTGGTCTAGTTTTAAGTATTACTAATGAGAATATAAGCAGAGAGTAAATAGGACTTGACATCTTAAAAATAAAAGTAGAGAATAGGGAACAGTTAAATAAGTTTACATGGCATTAGATTTACAAGTATCTTGGATTTATATCTATACTATATTTTCTTATAAAAAGAGGCATACACTTATAAAACTTTTAAAGGTACCTTGTGTGTTATTGCAAGGAATTATCTTTTTATTTATCTCTTTCCTGCACTTCACCCTCTCATTTTTATTTATTCAGAAGGGGTGTTTATACTCCAGTTGGTGCGATGCACTTTAGGAGAAGTGATAAGATAACCCTACTTTTTTCTTTCATGTATAATTCCTTAAGGTCAAAGAAATAATCTTTGTTTAATAACTTACTGACAGCATTTTTGCAAATGTTAACTGACCAAGGGGATTTAGGCTGTTTCATTTTGTTTTCCAAACTTGGTATTTAAGTTTGCTTCAGCCTCTAGGCTCTTTGGAATGGCAAGGTTGCAAGTGTAGAATGGCTATAGATCTAGAGAAAGCTATTGGCCATTGCAGGAACTCAGATGAAAAAGATCACACGCTGGAATTAAGAGGAAGTACCTCATACATGACCATGTGTCATGCAGGAAGAAACCAATTTGTTTTATGTTTGATCCTAGTTACACTTGAGAGATTTAGACATTGGTACACAAAGCAGATAGCAGGGGGTTAAAATACAGGTTGTTATGGTACTACTTGAAATTTTAGATGTAAGTAAAACCAGATATTCATTAATGCATTTGCTTGTTCTTCACTTATCTCTTTATTAAACATTTACTGTTGATCCCAGTTTATTTCCTTTGAGTCTCCCCTCTATCCAGCAAGGTTTTTGTGGGTTAATGCAAAATGAGTGCCTCACAAGTTTTCCATTTTTAGAAGATTTGGCTTCTTCAACTAAATTGTTACTTTCCTCTGGTCATCTTCTTTCACTGATTCTTGTTCATCTCTTCACCCTTGCCTCTCAGTTAAACATTCACATCCCCCCTCCAAAAAAAACACCCTGATTAGTCACCTGGCTTCAAACATATGTCTCTGCTGTGCCAGTATCTTGATCTCAGATCATTTCTGGCAGAATAATTCCAGTAACCCCCTCCATTTTTGCCAAGCAGCACAATTATTCTCTTGTAGTTTTTGTTTGTTTTAGTGGCAGGTACTACTAGGTATAGCTTGGAACTGAAAGAACAATAGGGTTGGATGTTTGAGGCACAATTCTCAAAGGAATCCACATCATTGACTTCAGAATCAGTTGTGCTGAAACTATCGATTACAGATTTATTATTAAGAATCCTGTACCCAATTTGAGCACATAAGACTTTCCCCAGCACTTGTGCAGCAGAACCGCATTTCTGAGGAATATTAAATGGTCATAAGGATTTTATTCTGAGAATATTAATGATATGAAAGATTAGAAAATTAAAGAAATATAAAATTTTGATAATTCAACAACAGAAATGAGAGGTATGTTGATGATTACTGAAGAAGTCACAAAATTGAAAAAAAAAACATCTTAGACTCCGACCTTCGGGAGCTGAGAACTTGGTGGGAGAGATACACAAACACATAAATTTAAGTAAAACTATAAAGTGTTATGAGAGAAAAATCAACAAAAGTATCTTCCATAGGAATATACAGCAAGGAGAGAGTAATTTTAACCAAAAGAGTCTGAAAAAGTTACGGGAATATAAAGGGGTGTACATGGTCATATTGTAGGCAGAGGAAACAATTTGAGTAAATAAGCTAATGATTTGCCAACCTAATGTATTCATTTAGGTATCCAAACTTAATCACTGATCTAATGCTGCCATGAGAGAAATGTAAGGCATTTATCTGCCCATAAAGAATTCCCAACCTGGTAAGGAGAAGAGACACAGAGAATTACAGTTTGATAAGTGACATAACAGGAAGAGGTAGACTCAGAGAAGTTATCTCAGGCAGTTCTTTCTCAGAATCTCCTGGTGATTCAATTTTAAGAAATGACAATGCCTGTAAATCACTATTTATCTGGGCATCTGATATTTAATAGCAATTCCCAGGTGACTCTGGTGATCAAACAGGCTTTAGAATCAACTACCTATCGGATGATGAAACCTGAGTCTAGGCTGAGGCAGTGAAGCTAGTTAAGTGCTGAAGGGGTGAGGAAAAGGCGAAGGACAGAAATTTCCCAGGCAAAGGGAAGAGCTTTTTCTGGATGCCAGAGAAAATGTCATTGGGTTCAAAGGAACTGCATGCATTTCAGAATAGCAAGAAAACAGGGTACATATTAGGGATGCATAAGAAGTGAATCTAGAGAGGAGAAGAAGAACCAGCTTGGGAAAGATCTTGCATCTTGTGCTAAATACTTTGCATTTTACTCTGCTATTGATGAGAATCTTTAAAAAGATAGGAATGTGGTAAAGGAAGCACCAAGCAAATGCTGCTGCTAATGCCTTTGATATCCAAATAATTTTTTTTCACTTCTGTTTAAATTCTTGGGTTGAAACATTTTACTGAAAATGGAGGTCACATGGTGATTATCCTTCTATCATAAGAGTTTGTACTCTTGAGTTCCATTTGGGGCTCCATTAGTTTAATCTCTGCAAATAAGTTTAGTTGAGCTTTGTCCCTGACAAAACAAAACAAAACAAAACAACTCTGTATTTTGAGATTCTCTGTTTAAAGTCTCCTTAGATGTGCAAATAAGTAACAGTTACTGGTTTGTATTCAGTGTATGTTATTAATCACTATGATAAGCTCTAAAATCTCTGTTTTCTGATTAGTGATCTTTGGTTGCCAAAAAATTCCAATGAAATATAGTTCTTTAAGCCCTTACTACGAGCAAGATATATGTGTAAATTCTGTGAGTGATAAGAGGGTGAGCAGGCACCCTCTCTGCCCTTACTAATCTTACAGGTAGAGCTAAAAGTGTAAAGTAAAGAGGGTTTGAGTCTTATATGTCTCATTAACAGCTGTCATCTTGGGTAAAATACTTGCCTGCAACCTTCATTTATTCATCTGTAAAATGAATTGCTGAACAAGAGTATCTCCAAAGTCCTTTCCAGTTTCAACTAGGGGTTTCCAGATATCTAGTAGAGAAAGATATGGGGATAACAAAGTAGAAGTCTATATTGCATAGTGTTATTTAGGACCATGTTCTCTGGAGTCAGTCAAACCTGGGTTTAAATCCTGGCTCCATTATTTACTTATTGTAAAAACTGGGATAAGTTACCACCCCAGTCATCTGTTTCCTTGTCCATTAAACACATGTTTGTAATAGTGACTACTTCTTATATAATTATTATTACAACAAGCAAAGAGCTAATAATAATAATTCAAAGAAAAGGTCACATAGGAATGAGGGCTCACAATGCACTTATAGGAAGACAGCAATTGAGAAGATCCTTGAAGATGGAGGAGGGTCTCAGTAGGTAGAATCAGCAGACAAGAGAGAAGAGATGAAAATGAGAGAAGTTCTTTCTAAAGGAAGGTAAAACTCACAAGGTTTTCACACATGTAGAGAACAGGATATACAGTACAATAGAACCTTCTACCTTTCATGAGTGATGCTTCCCTGAGGGCTGATCACTCATGATCACTCATGATTGAAACTACTTCACTGATAAATTCAAGGGAATGAAGTGACTTGTTTCATCGTTTCAGCAGAGAGCTTTCATGAAACCAGGATGACAGTCCAAATATCATGGGTGCCAGGCCCTGATTCCATCCTATTCAATGGTAGATGAGTTCTTACATATGAATCCTGCTGTCGGATCCTGATGAGTAAGGGTTTGGACAAGTAACAGGTAAAATGGAAGCTTGTTCCTGAATAAGTGCCAGTTTTGAGTAGGCCTCATTCTCCTCGGGAGGACTTCCATCTCCCTGACTCATCTACTTGGCTTTCATAATTTCCAGTGGACGTTTGCCTGTGTTCTACTTTGCTTGTCTTGGATCCAAACTCTAATTCTGCCACTGTCTAGCTGTGTCAGGTTGAATAAGTCACTTAATATATAGTCCTCATTTTCGTCATCTATAAAATGGTGATATGATGCCTTGTAGTACAAAATAAAAATAAACACAAATGTTTATATACTCCAATTGAATATGACTAAAATGAGGAATAATGATAGTTATTTCCATTAATTCTTCAAAAACTGGGCTATAGACCTTTGCTAATTTGAGGCATAAGCAAAGAAATGTACTTGATTTGTTGTTGTTGAGCCTCGGTTACATAGATTGGCTTTCTATGATGGTCAGATTGATTGAACAATTTTCATAATTTCACCTCCTTCATTTCAATATAATATAAGCTAAAAAATTCTGAAGTGTACCTTGGACTGAAACCAAGTTTCTGTAATTCCAGTTCATTTTTCTGTTAAAATGATTAGCCTCTTGAATGTAAAATGTATTCCAAAATAAACTACACTATTACAGAGTCACCTTAGAAGGATCTCTTTAGAATGCTCACAGTAAAATATCTCATCTGATAGAAAGATAGCAAAAACCTATCGAGAGCCTAAATACTATTGGGTACCCTCCCCTGACTAGAATATCTTGTTCACTGATTAATTTCTAGTGCCTAGCACAATGTATGGTACATAGAATTCATTTGTTCATTTATTAATTCACTCAACATATATGTATTAAGACCCAGAATTTAATAAAGCTAGTCACACAATCTTTATTCTCATTGGGCTTCAACAAACAAACAAACAATGTCGTCATGTGGTCATCTACAATGATCTATTTACTGCACTTGGTATTGTTGTGCATTTACAAGCACAGGCAAAAGAAAGCATCTGTGCTCCTAAGTCGTTTATAAGATGCTTCTCACAAACACATTTCTTAATAAAGTGATGCACATTCACAAGTCTTTGTCTTTGTTCAAGATATTTCCCTTTAGGAACACTCCCTTCTTTTCTAACAAATTCTTATTTCAGAACTACATCAACCCTTATCTTTTCCATGAAGCCTTTTGTAATGAGTTTCCAGAGGCATTAATCAATTCCTCATTTATGGTCCTATAACATTTTGTGGAAACATATATTTCAACATTGTAGATCTAGATTGATCTATCTATATCTATCAACTCTATCTATCTATCTATCTATCTATCTATCTATCTATCTATCTATCTACCTATCTATCTAAACTTCTATTTGCCTGCAAGCTTCTTGAAAGGCATTCTATTAATCTATAGTTACTAAGTACCTGACCTGAGCCTGACATATTTGCTACTTGGTGAAATCGCCTTCCTTCCTTCCTTTTCTTCCTTTTCTTCCTTCCCGCCCTCCCTCCCTTCCTTCCCTTTCCTTCCTTCCTCCCTCCCTTCCTTCCCTTTTCTTCCTTCCCTCCCTCCCTCCCTCCCTTCCTTCCTTCCGTCTTTCCTTCCTTCCTTCCTTCCTTCCTTCCTTCCTTCCTTCCTTCCTTCCATCTTTCCTTCTGTCCTTCCTTCCTTCCTTCCTTCCTTCCTTCCTTCCTTCCTTCCTTCCTTCCATCTTTCCTTCCTTCCTTCCTTCTGTTTTTTGGTTATAGACCAATAAACATCATCTAGAGGCATCAAATATATAGAAAGCTTAATTGTGACATACTAAACTATCCAGTTACTGATTCTAAGTTCAACAAAAAGAAAGGAGAGTGAACTGAAGATATCAATTTGGGCTTCACAAAGTTAATATTTATTCCTGAGGGATGATTAGGATTATGATAAATGGTAGGGAAAATAAAAAAGCATTTTAGGCAAAAGAAATTGCATAAACGTGTTGAGAAACTGAAGTATTCATGGGTTAAGAAGAAAGCATAAAATTGACAAATGAGATCTAATTAAACTAAAGGGCTTTTGAACAACAAAAGAAACCATCAACAGAGTAAACAGACAACCTACAGGATGGGAGAAAATTTTTACAATTTATTATGCATCTGACAAAGGTTGAGAATTGCTTGAACCCAGGAGGCAGAGGTTGCAGTGAGCTGAGATCACGCCATTGCACTCCAGCCTGGGTGACAAGAGTAAAACTCCGTCTCAAAAAAAATAAAAATAAAAAATAAAAATAAAAATAAAAATAAATAAATAAGTAGAATTTTTAGTTGTATGTCAAGAAATCAGGACAATCAAAGCCTGAAGTTGCTTCCCCTTGTTGAGAAGAAGGCAATGGAAATGGTTCTATAAAATTAACTGATGCAAGGTAGGGTTCCAGGTACCAGAGCTAAATAGGACAGGATGGAGGTTATTCAGATGAACAAGTGTGAGTACAAGTTGTACCCTAAGGAATACTAAGTGTAAAAGATGGGGAACCCAAGGTCAATTCTCAAGTCCAAAGGTCATCACTGGAATATAAATGACAAATAAACTACAAAGGCTGCAGATTCAGGAAGCCATTAGAAGATAGGGAGGTGATGCAGGTGCAGTGCAAACAGCAAAAAAAAAAGTAAAGGGAGATAACTCTTGGTAATTTCCTAAAATACAATTGATTAGAACTTGTTTTTATTAGCTTCCGCATACCTGGTTGGCGGGAGTTTACTCTGATTTAAAAGTGTAAGTAGATAGAAGCTTAAGTTTACAGGTAGCAGTAAAAAAGGATGCTACCTAATCTGTCTGTTGCTTGATCACTGTTACTCTCTTGTCTAAAACCATCAGTTACTCTCAAAGATAAGTTCAAATTTATTCATGCTCCTTCATCTGGAACTGAAGATCTTCCACAAGGTTACCATAACTTGCCACTCCAGCTTCATTTTCTTATGCTGGCCTAAACATATGCTAAACTCTGGACATACCAAAGTACTCACTCACTGCTTCTTAATTTGATACTTTGTCCTACTGCCTCTAGGCCCTTGATAACATTGTTTCTATCCCTGATGTGATTTAGCACCAGTGTATTGGAATAAAATAGAAAGTTAGTCATCTACTGTGTTAGGTAGGGACTCCTTTTGTATATTTGTCACTCCAGAATGTTTAAGTGAGAACAGATGTGCTGAGTTAAGCACACACCAGTTAAGCTAACTGAACTGGGAAGGTTGGCATGAGTGCAGTGATAAGGACTCAACCTAACAGTTTATAGAGAGTATCCCACATTTCCTGGCAATTTCAGTGCTTCCTTGCCCACCATGTATTAAGTACACACTGAAATCTTACCATTTGCATAGTCTTTTTGATTTACAAAGAAGAGCTGACATTGAGAGCTCTTCATGCGAGAATACTTAAATATTTGGAGAGAAAACAAGAAGAAGGAAATACAAAATGATGAAAGGATATTAATAATGACCAATTGAATGTGTTTGAGTCAAAAGAAAAAAAAAAGCCTCAATTTGTGAGACTAAGCCCAATTCAGATGGATTCATATTATGTCCTATTTCATAATGAACATAGGATATATGTGGAAGGGTGTAGGGCACTCAAGAGAAAGCTTTTATGCCAGGATGACTTCATGAGTTGCCTACTAACTCAAAGGGAGTAAAATGTTAACCTTTCACATTAGGTTTATTCCAACCTGGTTCACTCAAAACACCCCTCATTGCTTAATCATGCTGTACCATGACGAACATCTTGTTTTTCCAGCTGAAATAAGTTACAGAATAAGTAACAACATATGCCTTGCTACTGAATTTGAGGTTGATTTTTGATGAATGACTCACTGGGTCATTGCTGAGTTTTGGCTTAAGTAAAACTCAAATTCTATGTAAGAAAACAGATACATAAAGAGCATACTATTTTCAGGGCTCCATGCTTGCCCAAGCATTCTTCACATCGGAGATGTCAATTATTCCCATCATGAACTGACTCATGAATTTTTTAGGTAACATTTGTACCAATGGTGATCCTACCACTATTTGAACCCCCACCAAACCAAACCATTTCCCTTTCAGTCAGTTCTAATTGTTGGAAAGTCCCTTCTTAATTGAGCATAATTCTGCTTCTCTGTGCTTTTACAATATTTTCTAGTTATGTTCTCTGAAGCCTGCTGGAAAGATCATAATTCCTTTGGGCCATCCACCCATTATTTAAAACCCACTGTCACGTTTGCTCTGCTCCCTTTTTAAAAAAATTCAAAATACTCTTTTAGTCCCAATTTCCTTCAGTCACGCCTCATGTGAGATATTTGCCAGATAGTTGCCGATCTCCTCATTAATCTCACCAACTGGAACCTTCTCTAGTTGGGTTTTATGTTAAATGGTGGTACCCAAGAATAAACACAGCAAATCCAGGTGTGGTCTGCCCAAAATGAACACTGGACTTCCATTACAACATCACATAAGCCAGTGTAATAGGATTTTAAATTAGAATCATTTCTGACTCAGTTTTTACTGAATCCACTAGACAACAAAGACGAAGTTCCAAAATGAAACAGGAGACCCAGGACGGAGTTGCAAAAATGGTGTCTGAGAAGCAGTTTTGCAGCCCCTAGTGGACCAGCTATCTCTCTCCCCTTCAAAACAAGCAAACAAACAAATAAAATTAACCCCAAGAAAGGAGTTAGAGATTAGGAGATAATTTTTGGAGGGAGCTATTGATATGTACTGAGTACCACTTTTATGTCACCATTGAGGGGGCAGACACTGGGAGTTCTTGAATCTCACTTTAAGTGTAAAGAACAAGGCTTCAGTTCATCTACTCTGAACACTTGGTATTTGCTCCCTGGATCTAGAGAAACACAGTAAGCCTCTGCACTTCTCCAGCTAAGAAATCTAAGGAACAAAAGTTCTAGCAGACAGATTGCCTACATGATGGAGGATGACTGCATGATGGAGGAGTGGCTGTAAAGAGATTTGGCCTGTGTACAGGGGTACAGATATTCATATCACTGGAATGAAGTGGTATCTTTGTGCTTTGAAATGACTAAAATACATTATGTTACCTGAAAATGACATAAATGTCATAAAACTTGCCCTATATTTTATTCAAGGGTCAGGGGAAGAATAGGAGGCCTAGACCAAACAGATTTGAAAGCACCATAGGAGACAAAAATGAAATTGTTTTATGATTTTACTTTTTCTTTCCTGTGTCTTCAATTTACTAAGTTGTTTTATATATAGATATAGATGGATAAATATAGATATACATACACACACATACATGTATGTACACACAAACATACATACATATGTATATGCATGGCACATATGTAAAACAACAAACTTATAAAAATCATACTAGCTACAATTTATTGCTTGTTTATTGAGTTCTATGCACTGCATTAAGACCTTTACAAAAGTTATTCATTTCTCACAGCCATTTTATGGGACAAAATTCATAATTCTCATTTTATTGACAAGAAGGCAGCCTCAGAAATGTTAACTAGCTTGCTCAAGATCTGTCATATATAAATGGGCTTAGCCTAAACTCGAGCCTGCCTGACTCTGAGGTCTAAGCTTTTAACCACCGCTTTATTTTACTTAGTTATAGCTAGCATGGCATTTGAGAACAGCAACTGATTTTATTGTTTAGATTTTTCCAATGAGCACTGGAAATTTCAAAGGGAGTGAGAAGACTATTTATAGGATATGGTATAAGTCAGTTTACTCCTTCTAAGAACTCATTATCACAATAAATATAGAGGGAACATTTTGTGACATTAATGGAAACAACAGAACTAACACAAAAACATGCTGTTCTTGACACAAGAACTTGCTGTTCTGTTCAACTGAAAATGCAAGGCTGCTTCCACCTGCAGACCAAAAGGACAATTGCAATACTTCCAGTTCTACAATTACTTCCTTTAAGAGACCAACAGCCAGGGTGCTAGATTAAGGGTGCCACTCGACTGATCACCGGGTGGCTCTAAAGCCTCATCCAGGAGTAGTGCAAGCACTGGGTGAGTAGGGACATGGTGCATAGTGAATTGACCAAAATGTTGATCTTAGAGATCTTGCAGAATGAATAGCCCTGGAGCTGCAAAGATGATTAGGACACTTTTGCCAGCCTAGTGTCCATCCTGGAGGACCCTGAATGTTTCAGAAGGGGAAAGTCCAATATTACTCCCTCTTCTGTAAAATGTGGGGGCTCTGAGAATTAAATTATTATACATTTGTTGAGAGCCTACCATGTGCCAGGTAGAATTTTAAGCATGTGGGATGCACTGGTGAACAAAAGATGTCTGTCTTCGTGGAGCTTAGATGAGATAATATATCTGAAAATATTTTGTAAACCTTATTGAGCAACACACAGTAATAACTTTTCTTCATGTTTATAATAAATTGGAAAACGCATCATATTTCTAACTAATATGCCTATGTACTCTAATTGGGAGTGGTATTATAGCTTAAGACTGTTGTCAGAATTACCTGAATGGAGTTCTTTGCTTCCTGCTTCTGGTCCACTCACTGAAGAGTAAACCTCTCAAGGACTAGGATGAGTTCTTCCAACCGTTTATTTTCTCTGTGTCCCAAGAAAAAGTACTAGAGTCAGAGTACACTGTTCATAAATGTGTGCTGGATGGAATGGAATTAAACTATAAAAGAGTTGATAAGCCAAAATGTTGAAGCCTGGGGACGGTCAGAGGGCAAAAGAGATGTGTCTATATAGATTGGTGAGCAGTTTATTTGCATCTGTGCCCTCCATCCTCACAACTCCCTACACGTTTCTTAGAAGTGCACTCACATCCCATCCATGAAGTGTTTACTGCTCTATCAGTCTGCATGACTCTCCTTTCTTGTATCTCCTATTATATTATGGCCTCACTCACAGAAATTAACATGCAAGCCTGAATGTTTTATGTTATTCTCTAAGAGTAGTAAACTTAAATTCAGGAACAATTCTATAGCCACCTGAATAATTCCCCACTGCCTATCACATACAATGTTCAGTGACCATTAGGAGCGAATGAATGTTATAGTCTAGATTTTTTTTTTTGTGAAAGAATCTATGATTTCCAGAGATATGTATACAGCTGTGTGTGTTTGCGTATGAGAATGCATATGCTTAGCATTGTTTGGTCTTTATTTCTCTCCATTAAGTTCTGATATTTGGATCTGGGACCTATTGGTGCTAGTTAGGGAAGAGTTTGTAGCAAAGATGGAATTCTGATACCCTCTTTGCTAAAACTTTGTCATGATTTGTAGTATATAACTCTAAAAAAATTGTTTTTCTTTTGTTGTTCTAAACTCATCTCTCAAAGTATGGCCATCTGTTTCAAAATCAGAATTTTATACAAAACACATGTAAAATATGAATTCCTGGCTTCCACTCCCAATTTCCTGAATCCAAATGTCTGGGAGTGGAATTCCTGGGTCTGCATTTATAACAAGTGGCCTTACAGAGTCCAGTGTACTCTCAGGTTGAAGAACTACTGCCTTGGAGTGCACTGTTAGCAGGTAAAGTACACTGTGAAAAGTCCCTGCGTGAAACGCCAGCAACAAGTCCAGGACTTTCCTGCAAAGGGCATGTGCTTTTGGAATTGGTTTGCTCTCCCAGATCAACAGAGTCAATCTTAATAGCATTTCAGATTTTAGGGCCCAGGGAAAGATTCTCTGTGACTCACCAAAGCAGCATGTGTGGATGTGTGTATTCCATGGGCAATGACATTCTTTGAATGAGCACTTAAAAAACAGGTATTTTTTTTTTCCAACTGTTAAACGAAATAAGTAAAATAAAAGCCTCTGTAATGTACCTCACAGACTAGTTATAACGATTGCTAATGTGTACAGTAATCACCCCTTCTCCTTGAGGAATATTTTCAAAGACCCTCAGTGGATGTCAGAAACGAAGGACAGTACTGGATCCTACACATTCTATACGCAACAGTAGGTCAGATCACCCAGGCAGCTATTAAGTGACTAAGGGGTGGGTAGTGCATACAATGTGGAAATGCTGGCCAAAGGGCTGATTCATATCCCATGTGGAGTGGGATGGCTTGAGATTTCATCACGCTATTCAGAACAGTGCTCAATTTACCACTGATGAATTGTTTATCTATGAAATTTTCCATGTAATTTTTGCAGACCGTGATTAACCACTGATAACTGAAACCCCAAAAGGGAAACTCTGGGTAGCAGGGGTGGTACTGTAGACCCTATGTATAGAAATAATTAAGCTTATATTCCACCTATGGCTTTCCATGCAGCTTTTACATTTAAATTTACGTTTTATATACTTGAATAAAATGAATTAAAATTAGAAAAAACAGAGATTAGTCACAAAAAGTTTATTATTGTAATATGTTTTTGAAAAATGGTTTATCAATACTGATTTTAGCCCTTTATACTGTATATTGTGATCAAATAATTTTCAGATGGAAAAAAGTAATACTTTTATGAGCTGTTGGTAAAATAAGTATCTTAGTAGCTGATTCATTCCAGAGTAATTACCTATTTCTGGCCTTTTCTCTGCTCCTTTCTTTCTCTCCCTCCCAATTTCTTTCTCTCATTCTGTCTCCCCTTTGACATTCTATCCTACATTAAGAATCACCACTTTGTTTTTACTGTTCTCATTCCAAATTTTTTATTTTAGTGTATAGAAGTCTACCTGATGAAGAGAAAATGTTGATATATGTGCTTTTTAAAGCATATTAAAGAGTATTAGTTATGGAATTTTTAGACCCAGTAATGATACCTATTCAGATACAGGTAAAATTCCAGTTTCCCGTTATATATTAAAAACTTTTTTTTTTTAAAAAGAGAAACAAACTTTCTTCCTAATATAACAGTTTTTTTTTCCTTCATTAGACACGTTTTCAAACATTGGTCCATGAGGGAAAAGTAATAATATAGGCAATTCTTAGTCATGTTAATATTTTCCATTTAGCTATTACTGACAGACGCCATTCTAAGTGACTTAGAGGCACAGTATCTTTTATTCCTCATATGAAGAACAAACATTATATAAAGAAAATATTAATACATGCATTTTCAGAAACTACAGCCCAAGGGCTCTCAGACCGTAAATTCAGAGCAAGGATTTCCACCCAGAGCTGTCTGCATTAAAATGCACACTTGTTCCCATTCTGCGATGCTGAAAGGTTAGGAGCCTTGGCTGTCCCTAGTGCCCAGGTGCTACAAGTCCTTCACGGGGCTGTTCTACGCAACACTTTGGAATGCAGACTCCCTTGAGCAAGCACTCGTTTAGCATAGTTTCGCCACTGGCCTGTCTGTCTAAGGTAGTCGGCGAATATTAAAATAGTCCTAACAATAAAATAACACTCAGTCAACCGTGTAGCCTTCTTCTGAGGGGGAGGAGAATAGCTCACTCTCCCTAGAGGGCCTAAGAAAGATCAGTTTACAGGTTCCAGCATGGGGTGGGACCCTTCCTCCTTCCCCCGTCTTGGCACTGGCACTTGGTCTGGTGACCACCACTAGCCCACAGTTGGGTCAGTAAACGTTACAGAACTCCTCTCTCCCCCACCCGAAACACACTCAGCCCTTGCACTGACCTGCCTTCTGATTGGAGGCTGGTTGCTTCGGATAATAACCTCCAGGACCCCACTGTTGGTTACAGCCTGTTTGTATTATTCTGACCGCAACTCAAGACACCTGCAGCAGGGTGTGAGAAAAAGTAAAAGACCAGTATTTTCACGTTGCCAGGTATCAGCAACACAGAAGACTGACAGCCGCCACCTAAGTGGGGCCGGGGCTGGTGTCTGCCCATGTTGCCATCTGGACGGGCTGCTTACCACAATGAGGGACCTTCTTCAATACATTGCTTGCTTCTTTGCCTTTTTCTCTACTGGGTTTTTGATTGTGGCCACCTGGACTGACTGTTGGATGGTGAATGCTGATGACTCTCTGGAGGTAAGAAGATAGCAAATTCTTTTCGTGACCCAGGCCAGCCCAAATTCTCGCTAAGTCCTAACTGCCATATACAACATTCAGTACCTTTACTAAGGCTAATGATAGCAAAAATAGGCAACATGGACTGACTATTTATTGAGTCTTTACATTATCAGCTCATTTAATCCTCATAGTTAATTTATGAGGTAGGTGTTGTTATCCCATTAAACAGATGAAGTTACTAAATAGTTCCTCTTTCTTTCATAAGGATAAATTTACACAAGTGCAATTAAATGATCTCTGCTACCGAGACCTTCAGAAATTCACATCTTCCATTGCTGCACATATCAAATTGAAGAACATTTCAGTACCACCCTTTTTTCTAAGATAAATTTGTTACTCTTGATGACAGCATCAAGAATAGTGTGATAACTTTTTTTAAGGAGTATTAATAATCTAAAACATTGAGGAAGAAAATGCAAGGCATGCAAAACCTACCCAATTAACATGCAATAGGAAAAACATTATCTTAATGATTTCCAAGTAAAAGAAAATATTTTGAGCGAGAAAATGTCTTTCCAGTGCATCCCAATGTACAGGGGACAGGCATGGACTTAAATCCCCCCTTAAAATGAGTTGCTCTAGGAAACTGACTGCTATGCAAAAGATGAGTGAGTGGGTTCACATTTGAGGATTTTATTTTTGTCACTGGAGAAGCTCAGAAAGAAGTAATTTTGAAGTTCAAAAGCATTACCTGTGGCCATAGGAATCTGAGAGAGGCAGAATTGAGTAAAAAATCAAATCTTCAGAATTAGCTGCTGTTCATTAATGAGGCTTAGGAAAATACAGGTAAGAAAAAGAAACAATATTTCAAGAGCTCAAAAAAAAGAGTGTATAGCAAAACAATTTGCCTTTTAATGTGCATCCTGAAGGGAACAATTTACCCTGGCAAATGCTATAATGTCACCTCTATAAAGTTTAGGAAAGATACTCAAGTGAGTTTATATATTTTTCTTCTAATTTTCTTTATTAAACTCTCAAATTGGAGTTCCAAATGGAAAGTAATAATCATTCTATTTTGCTGTGCATTATTTTTGCTGCTCACTTTTTCTTGCTTTTAATTTTCCTCTGACTTGAACATGGCATTTCAAAACCAATGGAGTTATGAATACCTCTTTAATGCTAGAAAATTACATTTCCAAAAATTGTGATAGAATTGAACTACTGTAAAGGATGTCTGCTATAAGTGAGCCCAGTGATGCATTTTATCTGGCCATGAATATATGGAGAGAATGAAATAAATGCCTTTTGAACAGTGCTCAGGGAAAAGTGCAGATACAACGCTCTGCTGTCATTAGTTTGCCATTATCTAGACGGCCAGTGGTAGGTGATGAATACAGAAATATGTTGAACTTGAGCATAATTATAATTATGTTTTTTAAAATGCAAAACAATGTAAAATCCCATCTAGGGGCATTGTTAAAATATTTTCTAAAACAATTTAAAAGTCTTTCTGCTTAAGCTGACATAATTGCTAACTTCATTTGGTAAGAAATAGTTTTAGAAAGGGTCAAACCTTGCTGAGAGAGAGATTGAGAGTCCTGGAATTTAAAATGTCTTCTTTAATTTTAGTATAACCAACCAATTTGCCATCTGTCCCATGAAATAATACTTCTAGTTAAAACGAATGGAATGAGCAGTTCAGGTTACACACCTCAAGTAAACCCTTGCTAACCTTGAAAAATAGTTAATATTTCTTAGCTTCCATCTTATTTCCCATACTTAAAATGTATTGTTATAATATTCCCAAGAAGCCTTCACATTTAAAGGAAGAGGCTGGGCATGGTGGCTCATGCCTGTAATCCCAATACTTTGGGAGGCCGAGGCGGGCAGATCACAAGGTCAAGAGATTGAGACCATCCTGGCCAACATAGTGAAACCCCATCTCTAACAAAAATACAAAAATTAGCTGGTCGTGGTGGCAGGCACCTGTAGTCCCAGCTACTCAGAAGGCTGAGGCAAGAGAATCGCTTGAACTAGGGAGAAGGAGGTTGCACTGAGCCGAGATTGTGCCACTGCGCTCCAGCCTGGCGACAGAGCGAGACTCCGTCTAAAAAAAAACAAAGAAGAAGAAGAAGAAGAACCCTGTAACAAATCCGGCCCCCTTCTCTTTCAACAATCTCTTTAGTTGTCAATATTTTTAAAGAGACAAAAATCTCTTATAATAATTGCTACTTCAACAGGCCAGGATAGAAAGTTATATTATCCACAAATTTGAAGGTTCTGATACTAGCTCAATTGCTCTTCTCTTTTCTTGCCCCCATCCTCATTTATATATCACCTTTGGTCCATATAACAACTCACTTTATGTCTTTATTTTATTTTTTTATAGATATGGTCTCACGCTGTCACCCAGGATAGAGTGTACTGGTGCAATCATATCTCACTGCAGATTCAAACTTCTAGGCTCAAGTCATCCTACCACCTCAGCCTCCCTAGTAGCTAGGACTGCAGGTGCATGTCCCAACTGGCTAATTTTAAAAATTTTTTGTAAGAACAAGGACTTTCTCTGTTCTCTAGGCTGGTCTCCAACTCCAGGCCTCAAGTGATCCTCTTGCCTCGGCCTCCTAAAGTACTGGGATTATAGGAGTGAACCACCACAACAGTTCACTTTAATCAATTGTTGGACAAAAGTCAACGAAACCAGTGTTTTGTTTTGTTTTGATTTCTTAAGAAAAAAAAAAAGGGAATACTAATAGACAATTTAAATAAGAAGGAGTATTATACTTTTCCAGTTTTTTTTTCATTTATTTATTTATTTATTTATTTTTTAGTATTTTTGGATGATGTTGGCACAGGAGTTAGAAGAAGAGTTTTATGGTTCCATTCAGTATAAAAAATATATACAATTATATCATATAAAAGGAATGATGCTACTCCTACTAGAAGAGACAAAGATAAAGCAAAAATTGCTCCTGCCTCTCAGGAGTGCACATTTAATGAGGGGAAAACAAAGATACACATGAAACTATAATAAAAAGCATAAATAAGTTCATATTTTGAGCAAGAAATAAGCGAAGTATCATTGGGGAAGAAAATATGCAATGATTACTTCCTATCAGGGACATGGAAGCAGGTCTTATGAAAGAAAAGGCATTTGAGCAAAGCCTTGAAACAATGTAAAGCGTTTCAAATTGTAGAAATGGCAGCAGGGGCCTTTCAGATAAGGGGACAAAGTTGCAAAAGTGCAAAGTGAGGAAAAGCTCAGCACTTGTTAGAGGAGTAAAGTAGGTAACACAAAACAGGACGTAGAGAAAGCTCAGATATTCTTTTTGCCTACCACGCTCTACCTATCTCCAGTGAAGTTCTTTGTATTAGGGAAAAATGTTAGGAAAGAAAATAGCACACAGAATTACGATGTGCACAACCCTAAATCCGTGACTAGAGGCCCTCAGCTACCATCCTGCTCTTGTCATTATTAATTCATTTGTGTCTCTGAGAAGACTGATGGGGAGAAGAGAATTTGGGTTTTGAGATTTTTCAAGCATGTGTTTTCATCTTAACCCTTATTAACTGCCTTCTATTAAGCAAGTCACATTTCTTGTCTTTGGCTCAGTTTTTTCAATTATATAGTTGAACTCAGTTGTTTCTAAGATCCTTTTCAGTCTTTTTTTTTTTTTTTAACATCAGGTCTCCATGTCTGTCTGAAACTTCAGAGAGTTGGGCACTCACTAATGGACTGGTGGTGTCTGGTGCTTCTCCAGGCATTTCCATCGGGAATCTAGTGGGAGTATACTCCATTTTTCTGTAACTTCATACACTCTCCCTTCCTTCATTCCAACTTTTTTCTCTTTTTGCTTCATTTCCTTGTTCTTTTCTTCCTCTTATTTCCCCTCTCTCTTTTCCTCCCTTTTCTTACCTCCTTCTCTTTCCCTCCTAGATCCTTCTTTTTCTTTCTTTCCATTTCTCCTTCATCTCTTTATCTCTTCGTTTCTCTCTCTTTTCTTTCTACCTTTTGTCATTTCACAAATAATCTTTGACAACTTCTGTATACTTGGCACCATGGCGGATTCATGGTTATGAAGTAGGATGAGACCTGGAGCCCCCCCTAGGCTGCTCCCAGTGTAGTGAGTGGGACAAATAGGTGAACCGACAGTTATAGCACCATGCAGCACACACTATGATAATGAAAACCGTAAGCGGGTGGCTCACTCCGTCTTGGATAACTAGTGAAAGCTACCCAAAAGAAGAAATATCTAAACTAGGACTTGAAGAACAGGTGAGTGAAGCGGAGAAGTAGGGAGTATTCCAAGCTCAAGAAATGGCAGGAACTGAGATCAAGGTACAAGCGCATTGTATGTTTGCGGTATTTTGTATATTTCATCAGAGTAAGAATTTCCAGTTTAGAGAAAAGAATACAGGGGTTGGGTCATTAAGAGTTTTGCGTAGCATGTAGAATATAGATCTTACACCATAGGCAAGTGTTTGTCACTGTAAGCAATATGTACGTGTATTTTAGAAAGATGAATCATTCTGGCTATCTGTGGGGAGAGATTGGAAGGGTAAAATGAGGTATGGGGAGAACAACTAGGAGACTTTTGTTATAGACCAGAAGGGAAACAATAGTGGTCTGAACTTGAGTGGCAGCAAGCATGAGGAAATATGAAATATGGGAGACTCTAAAAATGTCAAATTGATGAGAGTTATAACTGACTGCATGTGGGGAAGCAGGTGATGAAGAGACACAGTCAAAGTTGAAATCTGCCTTTCTGATCTGGGGTGATTGGAGGGGTGGTGATGTTACTCAGCAAGAATTTAAATGAATGAAAATTAGTATCTATACAGAAATCTTCATGGAGCAATGTCCCCGAACCATCCTACTGTTTTTTTCTGCTTAGCTTATTACATAATACTTAGAGGTAGGAACACAATTCTTTTTTTTTTTTTTTTTTTTTTTTTTTTTTTGAGACAGAGTCTCGCTCTGTTGCCCAGGCTGGAGTGCAGTGGCGCAATCTCGGCTCACTGCAAGCTCCGCTTCCCGGGCTCACACCATTCTCCTGCCTCAGCCTCCCGAGTAGCTGGGACTACAGGCGCCCGCCACCACGCCCGGCTAATTTTTTGTATTTTTAGTAGAGACGGGGTTTCACCATGGTCTCGATCTGCTGGCCTCGTGATCTGCCTGCCTCGGTCTCCCAAAGTGCTGGGATTACAAGTGTGAGCCACTGCGCCCGGCCAGGAACACAGTTCTTTACAGTGGAGAAGTTTATAGATTTAACTTTATATCAGAGGGACCTGAGGTTAAATCCTACGTTACCAGGCAGTGGCTGTATGAATTTAGACAGACTCTTAAATAGCTATAAACCACATTTCCTGTTCAGTAATGAGAGAATAATAATACACACATCGTAAGTTTCTTGTGAGCATTAAATGAGCTTGTGTATCTAAAGCATTTGCCACAGTAGCAGGCAGATATGAATCAGCCAATAAATATTAGATATATTATTGTCTATTTGCAGTTTATTGGTTTGTTTTTGTTCTGGAGAAGGAGAGGACATTTTGCATAATGTTTGCTGAACAGAGAAATATAAGATTTAAATTCTATTCCTATTTTTGGTATTGCTTCTCTTGGAGAAATTTTGTTTACTTCTCTAAAGCTGTCATTTGCCTTTTTTTTTTTTATATATATATATATCAGAATCTCTTTCTGTCGCCCAAGCTGGAGTGCAGTGGCATGATCTTGGGTCACTGCAGCCTCCACCTCCTGAGTTCAAGCAATGCTCCTGCTCAGCCTCCTGAGTAGCCGGGACTACAGGCAAGCGCCACCATGCCTGGCTAATGTTTTTGTATTTTTTGTAGAGACAGGGTTTCACCATGTTGGTCAGGCTGGTCTTGAACTCCTGACCTCAGGAGATCTGCCCACCTCATCCTCCCAAAGTGCTGGGATTACAGGTGTGAGCCAACATGCCTGGCCGCCCATTTTTATATTTACATCTATTTCCTTTTTGTCTGACCAGGGAAATAAGACAGACAATAAGTCAAATAGTGAAGATTATTTATCAAATGCTCACATTTGACAAAGAAAATAAATTATGAGATAATAACATTGTTAATATGTTAACTACAAGATATGTAACTCTTAATTATTTACACTGAAATAGATAGTTTCCTCACACAGTAGTTACTGATCTCTCAATTATAAAAAGGAAAAAGTGTTTTCACAAGAAGATTTCATTTTCAGTTCATCTTTGTTAATTACTGAGAACCTGCTATATACTGAGCACTAGTATGATTAAAATTTTATTACCTCAAAACAAAGTTCCTCACATTAGTATTTATTTTATCTGTATAATCAGGTTCTCTTCTGGGATTTCTATTTGCATTAATATTACAATTCTTTTAAACATAAAGTAAATAATAAAATTATTATATCCAGCATGCCCTTTGATTATATACATTGTTTTAACTTTCCAATTGATTTCAAACTCTTTCAGCAGATGTTTGAGGATACAAATATTCTCTTATTTGTCTCATGGTTTCCTAAGTACCTAGCACTGATGTACATTAATGTGAACTCATGATGCATTTGCTCACATGAGTTGATAGAGCACCTAGTAACATACTTAGCATACCTGTAATATGAGGTGATTATTGAAAATATCACATTGAACCTTAAATAAGAAGTATGTCTGTAATGAAATGATGATTTTTTTAAAGCAAGATTTTATATCATGCTACAATTTAAATATTTTCAGGATATGTATTTGGTTCATTTTTAAAAATAAAATTGGAATGAAAATCTGATTCTTGGGATATCTAATAAAGTTGATGAAGAGTATATTCTGGGCTAGAGAATGTGGCTTTTTGCTTGGTGCTTTAAAGAGAGAAATAAAAAAAAAGAAAGAAAAAAGAAATTGATAGTTTGTAATAATTTACTCAACATAAATTGTGATCTTTATCACTGGGCAATAATCATTACAAAGTTGTAATGCCATACTTTTAAAAGGAAAACATTTTAATGTATGTAACCATTTAAAAATGTTAAAATGAAAATATTTAGAAAGTTCAGACAGATAACGTAGGTCATATATCTGCGAAGAACACAAAATTTTATTTTTCTCCTAAGTTGGCATTACCCCATTTCTTATGATTTATACCTTTACCCAGTGCTCCACAAATAACCCGAACTAAAACAAATAAATTTTAGCAAATAAAGTCATGTTTTTCTTTCGTATCTTATAAATATTGGATATAAAGTAAAAAGAAAAGGCAACATTGATTATGATTATTTTAGTCTTGCTCCCTCATCTTTATTAAGGCCTGTATTTAGGCCCTGGGATAGTAGAAAATATAAAATAAAATGTAAAAGTAAAATGTTCAGAATCTTGATTGAAAAATTTAAATGCATTTTATGTTAAAATTGAAAATGTTTCCAGTTTTAGTAGTCAAATGTTATTTACTACAATATTAATAAAACTTTTGCATCTTAATAAATATACCTAAGTAAGTACTAAGTAGCTATCTAAGTAGGAAAGTCACATCTTCAATGTTAAAATATATTAACACATGGATGGTAAAGTGGTGTGAAAATTATAAATTCTTATAATTTGTATATTCAGGGTGGTTTTTTAAAATAATATATCTTAATAGCTTATTTTCTTTTAGTTGTCCGTACATTTATAATCTTAATGCATATTGACAAAAAATAATCTTGTTTGATAGTGGTTAACCAACAATAAACATTTACAAAATCTGCTGTGTATATTTACTCTCTCTCTCTATAGATAGATAGATAGATAGATAGATAGATAGATAGATAGATAGATAGATGATAGATACACACACAGACATAATTTCCTATGTTACTAGAGAAGAGATAAATGCCGAACATTGTTGAATGTCTCTAATTCTCAAGTATTTTTTAATGTTTCTAATTCTCAAAAGATATATAAAAAGACAAGGCAGACAAAATTGTTGCTGCTTGTATTTCAAGACTGATAAGAAAAGAGAAACCGGGAAAGACTAGGATAGAGAAGTCTTAATGGGAGACTGCTATAGAGTCCAGAATAAGAAATCCCAGGATTAAGGAACTAATTATGCTACTGTAACTCAACTGGGAAGAGTCATCATCTCTATGGTTTCCTAACACTTTTAAGTGACATCCTACTCATTTTTAGTACTGTAGTAAACACTTTCCAGAGCCATTTGAGTAAACAGGTCCCGAATGACACTGAATCAATATAAGCTCTTCAGTCTAAATCATAATTCTTTGGCTTCTGGATTTAGCTGTTTTTGTTATTTAGTCGAGTAGAAATTGCACGTATTAAGTAGCAACTGTGCATATAATAACCATTTTCTGCTCCAAACTTCCAATGAGAGTATATGAATTGATTGAAAAATTGAGATTTTCTTATCCTCAATAAACATTTATTAAGCACCTATTATGTACCAAGAGTAAGAGACTGTATGCTCCTTGAAGCCAGCTGCCATTTTTGTCTTTATCATCGCTGTTATCTCCAGAATTAATATAGTCAGCATGTTGACTAGTAAATGACAGGCATTTAATAAATATAGTTTGAAGAATGACAGATGGCCTATAATTGCACATACAAAAGATAATGCAATATTTTAAGTCCTATAATAATATGGACAAATTCCTGTGCGATTTCAGGGTAGAAAGTGATAAATGCCAGCTAGAGAGACTTGGGTGGTGGGGAGGCTAATGAAAAAGCAGAAGTCTTTAAAATGGGGCTTGAATAATAAGTAGAAGTTTGACAGGTTGAGAGCAAGGAGAGTTAGTCTCATTAGTATAATTAGTATATACCAGGAAGAGAAAACTCAAATGCCTTAAGGAACCAAGTAGCCAGAGTTCACGAGAGAGGCAGGTTGGGTAGGATCTGTGGGGAACCTGGTGAGCCCAAGCCCCACATAAATGGGAGCAGCCACTCCTTTCTTGCCAATTGCTGCTTTGTGAGACTGGTGAGTTCAGGTACCCAGACTGACCAAGTTTCTAAGGGAACCCTGAAATCTCAACTGTTCTGTAAAATCTCTACACATTGTTGGCAACTAATTAAGAGATTTTTTTGCTTTCCTCATGCTTGTGACTTCTGCTTTATTGCCATACTTTAAATAAACCTACTTCTCTCCATTTAGGAGATAACCCATTCCTGACTTTTAGGAACAATAGATATTCATTGAAATAATATACAAATTAGCATTGTTTTAATGTTATTTATTAATATATAAGTTGCACGTTAGAAGAAATTTTAAATTTAGAATCCTCTATTACAGACAACTCTGTCAGATTAAAAGTTATTACTTAACATTTGCATTTTTTACCCTTTAAGAGAGGTTAACTACAATATTTTAAACATCAGCCTGCTTTCTAAGAACCCCGTCTTAAAATTTTCAAGAATTTAGATTTGCTTGCTTTTTAGTTTCTAATAAGCCATTTTACAACAGAGGAATAAGTAAATGAAGATGATAAATTATACCAGAGAGCATTCCTAAATATAATAAAAAACATGAAAAATTTTAACCTTGTCTTTTGTGCACAAAGGCACCTTTAAGGTTGTCTCCAGTAAGTGCTATATTAACACAGAAGTTTAGTTAATTACAGCCACTATTCTCACGTACCTTAACTGAGAGTGAATGCCAAGCCATCTAATAGTGTGCCCCTGAGCATTAATACCTAATGAAAGTGGATTCCTTGTTTTCTCTAATGAGCTCATTGCTTTTCTAAATATGGTCATTGCAGGTAAATGATCAATAGCCTTGAAACTGATACCACTACTGAATTATTTTGGCAAGATGGAAATACTCTTATTAGTGTAAAATAAGAATTTTTGAATATGCATTTCAGATCACTTTCTAAATAATGTCATGTGTGACAGGAATGACCACAGGAGGCTAGTTTGTTTCAGTGGCTGGCTTAGACAGTAAGAAATCGTGGACAGTCGCTGTCTGATTTACAGCACAGTGGCTTCAAACTTGTGTCACCTAGCTCCAGCTAAAGTGAACTGGATGCAGCGTGTTCCTGTTAATTAAGACACTGCGGGGCAGTCAGCTTTGAGAAGATCTGTTTTCTGTTATGATATGGCAGTTCTGTACAAACTGTCTCTAATATACTAGTTTCCTACAGCTGCCTTAACAAATGACCATAAACTCGGTGGCTTAACAAAAGATAACTTTATTCTCTCACAGTTCTGGAGGCTGGAAGCTTACAATCAAGAAGTTGGCAAGGCTGCGCTGCCCCTGAAATTTCTGGAAGAATCCGTTCTTAGCCTCTTCCAGCTTCTGGTGGCTGTAGGCATTCCTTGACTTGTGGCTGTATCCCTCCAATGTCTCTGCCTCAGAGGTCACATTGCATCTTTCTTTTCTGTCTGTTTCTCTCCTGCATGTGTCTCTTATAATGAAATTTTTCAGCCCATCTGTGTAACCCAATATGATCTCAAGGTCCTCAGTTGCATTTTCAAAGATGCTTTTTCCAAATAAGGCCATATACTGGTGGTAAGAATGTGGACATATCTTTCTGAGGGCCACCATCTTTCTCCACCTTCACTGTGGTTAGTTAGTAAAGCCTGACACAGCCACTACTCAAGTCATTATGATGTTTAAGCACTTTACTACCACTGTTTTTATTTATTGAGCATATCATGTATATTGTATGTGTATTTGTAATTTTTAATTCTTTTAACCATCGTATCATTATCTCCCATATACAGATAAGGAGATTGAGGATCAAAAAAGGTAAGATCTTCCCCAAGGTTACAACATAGATAGTAAGAGTGTCAATCTATATTTAATATTTAATGCATATATAAATGTAATTTCTGTGTAATGCACATATAAATTTAGATGTCCACATTATTTAGAAATTTATGTGTTGAATTTCACAAGATAGCTGTTTATCGTTAGATTTTTTTATCTCTGTGTTACACAGGGTCAGATAATCCTCCAGAAAGTCCAAGAATTGTTTCCAACTTAAACCTAAGGAGGAGCATGCCAAGGTGAAGTTCGCAGAATAATAGCCTTGGGATGAGATCCAAGTTAGGGCTTACTTCACCCAAAGCTATCATCCAATACCCAATTCTGGATTACTTTATCTTAAAATGGATTTGGAATTCTTTTTAAAAAAATGTTGTTAGGCTGGGCACGGTGCCTCATGCCTGTAATCCCAGCACTTTGGGAGGCCGAGGTGGGTGGATCACCTGAGGTCAGGAGTTCGAGACCAGCCTGACCAACATGGGGAAACCCCGTGTCTACTAAAAATACTAAAAAAAAAAAAAAAAAATTAGCCTAGCGTGGTGGCGCATACCTGTTATCCCAGCTACTCGGGAGGCTGAGGCAGGAGAATCACTTGAAACCAGAAGGTGGAGGTTGCCGTGAGCCGATCGCACCATTGCACTCCAGCCTGGGGAAAACAGTGAGACTCCACCTCAAAAAAAATTGTTTTTAAACATTTGTAACTGTTTAAACAATTTTTTAGCACATACGCATCTTTTTAAATGGGGTACATAGTAATGTTTTGATACATATAATGTATAGTGATCAGATTAGGGTAATTAGCATACCCATCATCTCAAACATTTATTTTTTTTGTTGGAAATATTAAATATCCTTTTTCTAGCTATTTGAAATTATATCATTATTAACAGTAGCCATCCTAGAGTGTTATAGAACAGGGGTCCACAACCCCCAGGCCACAGACCAGTACTAGTCCGTGGCCTGTTAGTAACTGGGCTGTGCAGTGGGAGGTGAGCAGTGGGCAAGCGAGCATTACCGCGTAAGGGTGGGAAAAAGCTCCACCTTCTGTCAGATCAGCGGCAGTATTCGATTCTCATAGGAGTGCAAACCCTGTTGTGAACTGCACCTGAGAGGGATCTAGGTTGCATGCTCCTTGTAAGCACCTAATGCCTGATGATCTGAGCTGGAACAGTTTCATCCAAGAGAATCCCCAACCCCCTACCCACTGGTTCCATGGAAAAATTGTCTTGCATGAAACCCGTCCCTGGTGCCAAAAAGGTTGAGGACCACTGGTATAGAACACTAGAACTTATTCCTCTTATCTAGCTGCAATTTTGTATCTCTTAACAAATCTCTCCTTGCTCCCTGGCCCCTACCCTTCCCAGCCTTCCGTATCCTCTGTCTTAATTTTTACCTCCTGTTTTTTTTTTTTTTTTTTTTTTTCTGTTTGTTTGTTTAGACGGAATCTTGCTCTGTCGCCAGGCTGCAGTGCAGTGGCGCGATCTCGGCTCAGTGCAACATCCAGCTCCCTGGTTCAAGCGATGCTCCTGCCTCAGCCTCCCGAGTGGCTGGGATTACGGGCGCGCACCACCACGCCTAGCTAATTTTTGTATTTTTAGTAGAGACGGGGTTTCACCATGTTAGCCAGGATGATCCCGATCTCCTGACCTCGTGATCCATCCGTCTCAGCCTCCCAAAGTGCTGGGATTACAGGCGTGAGCCACCGTGCCTGGCCGAGATCAACTTTTTATAGCTTCCATATATGAATAAATGTTTATGTAATGTTTAACTTTCTATTCCTGGCTTATTTCATTTAACATTGTGTCCTTCAGTTCCATCCATGCTGACTTGAATAAAAGAATTTCATTTTTTAAATTGCTAAATAGTATTCCATTGTGTATATATACCATATTGTATTTATCCATTGCTCTGTTGTTGGATATCTAGGCTGATTCCATGTCTTGGCTATTGTGAATAGTGCCACAAAGAGCATGGAGGTGCACACATACTGATTTCCTTTCCTTTGAATAAGTGCCCAGTAGTGAGATTTGTTGGATCATAAAGAATGGGTTTTAAATACACTGCAATGCTTAGGAGCACACCCACACACTGCTGTGTTTGAGTCCTGTCTCCTCCATTAACTATGCTTTCTTGGGATTATCACTTAACTTTCCTGTGCCCCAATTTCCTCAGTTGTAAAATGGATGATAAATAATATCTCTTAAGGTCCCTTAAGAAATAAGAAAAATAATAATATGCTAAATCGTAACTGCTTTATGGTATAGACTGTACTGAATAATTATTACCAATTATAAGTATTTTACATATAGAGCAGTAATAGAGGTAAAACATTCAGGATTGCAATGAAGTTGCAGGCAGTAGAATTTTATTTGGCACATAACACGGCCTCAAAAAATAGCATGGGGCAGAGAGTTTCATAGTGCATGTATTCCTGAATATTATTTTATTTTCCAAATCAAAGTGTTTTTGTGTTTTTTTTTTTCTCTCCACAGCAATTTAACCTCCTTCCTTTGCATTCCTCATCCCACCCTGCTCTGTTATTTATTCTTTCTTGGGGAAAAAATTAAGTTTTTATTTTCCAAGATAATTCATAGTTAAACTTTACTAAACTATTCCCAGATACACATGGTAATTTGAATCCATAACCGAGTCAGAGGAAACAATTGTGTTAGCTCTGTTCCATATGCGTGAGCCCTATCAAGAACACCTGAAACTATTTTCTCTTGGCATGTTTATGATTCTAAGAAATCCATTGTGACTTACACTTTGTTGATAAAGCATGAGAAGGTTCAGGGAACTGGTACCTTTTAGCTCCAAGTGGATTCTTAGAGTCATCTGCACATCATTTCCAAGTAAAAATGGTTTACAGTTGTCAAGTTGTACAAAATTAATGCTCAATTTGCTTACATCCATTACATAGCTTAAGCATGTATAATACATCATTGGAGCAACAAATAAGACTTGGGGCCTTTATATATTTTATTTATTGGCATCTTTTCATTTATTGGTTTTCTTTGCTGATTACATTTATAAACTTCATATATAAAGATAATATTTTTCTTCATGGAACTCAGTATTTGTGATAAAGAAACAATATATATTTTTAATAGACTCAAGGTGTCAACAGTTATCATCTATTGTTATATGGTTTGTTTTTTTTTTTTTTTTGGTGAGTAAATGTCAGCACAGAGACATGAAATGATGTTTTTCCATAACCATAGCTCAATGGTGGAAGCAGCCATAGATATTTAAATATATTTAGTTCTGTTTTTATCTCTTCTAGACATGACTTATTTCCCTACCCCCACCCTACATGAGGAAGTGGATTCATTTCCTGGCCCAGAAAGGCTTCAACTGTCAGTGCTTAAGGGAAAATATTCTAATATGCATTGTTTGTTGTAAATGAAATTCTGATTATGCGTGTAACCGCTTACTTTGCTATCAGACACAACCACCAACTTCTCTTTTTGATCAAGGGGAACTGAACTGTGCCTGCATGAATTGTTTCACACAGTGTCTTCTCTGACATCTAGGTGAGCACAAAATGCCGAGGCCTCTGGTGGGAATGTGTCACAAATGCTTTTGATGGGATTCGCACCTGTGATGAGTACGATTCCATACTGGCAGAACATCCCTGTACGTATGCCTTAGATCTCACTGCATGCCAGGAAGGGAAAGGGACAGAAAACTGAGTTCAGGTTTCCATTTTGTGCTTTGTTTTCTATTGTACTATATTAAGGCTCGATCCAGTTTGAAATGGTTAGAAATTGAGCTCATCTCGGAAATGTGAATTGAAATATATACTTCAGCACATTTTCTCTTTTCTCTATATTTGTAAATTCCTTGAGGGAAAAATATTATCTTATTCATCTCTGCTGTCCCTCAAAGGCCAGGCATAGTGCTTCATACACAGCAGCCTAACAGTAAATGGTTTTTTAATCGAAATGAATTCTTTGGGGTGCTGTAGTTTCATTATTAGATTGGACAGGTTAAGTGGAAAGCATTTCAGAGATGTTTTAAGCTATGACTTAGTTCAAATAGAAAGTTTACAGTTATTGCAATTGAAGGTTTGCTAAGAAAGAGAGAGTGGCAGAGGCGGAAAGAGGTAGACAGCCAGAGAGAGAGACATAGACTATGGGGATCAGTGGAAGAAAAAACCAACACGTGACACACCGTTACAGGCAATATTAAAGCTGACTCCCTTATCTTCCTTACTTTTAGCTTTAAATTATAGTAAAAGCCAGGTGCAGTGGCTCATACTTGTAATCCTAGCACTTTGGGAGGCCGAGGCGGGTGCATCACTTGAGGTCAGGGGTTCGAAACCAGCCTGGCCAACATGGTGAAACCCCATCCCTAATAAAATTACCAAAAAAAGTTAGCTCATCATGGTGGTGGGAGCCTGTAGTTCCAGCTAGTCGGGAGACTGAGGCAGGAGAATCACTTGAACCCGGAAGGCAGAGGTTACAGTGAGCCGAGACTGCACCACTGCACTCCAGCCTGGGAGACAGAGCAAGACTCCATCTCAAAAATAAAATAATAAATACATAAATTATAGATACATGTTAGCAGAGCCCATGTTGCTATGAATAAAGAAATCTCTTAAATTTAAAAATCTTATTGTTGATTCTCTCAATCCTTCTCCACAGTGTTTATTTGTTTATTTATAAGAACATTGAACCCTGCTAAGAAACATCTGTTCTGTTATGAAAGCAAAGAGGTTTTAGTCTCTTTCAAAGCAAATGATGGGTGATGGCACCATAAAGCAACTTCGTTACTCAAGATAAATAAAAAATTAAACCCTTGGAATGTGACTTTTCCCCTGAACCTCTATTTTAGTCCAGAGGAAAGCACTTAAAAACAGCAGCACTCTAAAATTCTTCATCTGCTATTTAAAAGTTGGGTGCCTGGAACATTTTTAAAAACATATTTCATAAGACCTTTGTTTTATTTTTGTTAAAAAGGATTTTCTTAGTTCTTTTTCTTTTCCCCTCTCTATGCTAACCTAGTTCTACCTACAAAGAAACACTATTTGCTGAATAGGAATGGACATTTAGTCTATTCTAAAAATTCATTAAAATGGATTTTAATTCATAAGCTGATAAGAAAATGAAAAATTAAATATTTCAAACTTTTAAATAGTGTTATATACATTCATGCAAGAAGAAAATATAATCACTCATAAGCTCACTACATAGAGAAAACCACTGTTTATATTTAATATATTCCTTTTTCATCTTTGACCTGTGTTATCACATTTTTCCCTTTTTTAACCTATTACTTTCAAATAATACACTAAAGACCCATTATTTTTCTTTAAAAAATCCTATCATGTTTAAAGACAGCAGAGATAAAAATGTACTCTAGGAAAATGACATAGCTATACCCTCTTGGTTAGGATGTTACATATGAGGAAGTAGGATTTTATTTTTACTTTTTGCTATCTTTCATACAACTACAATTAGATAACTCTTCCCACTGGGTGTTTAATCCAGACAAATATGTTTGTCATGGCTCCAGTTGATATAGATAATTTGAGTCCCCACAAATCAGCATATTAACACCATTCTGGCAGTCAAATCTCACATAATCCCAGAAAAAGAAATTTCTCACTGGCCAGCATGACCTATCTGCTTTCAGAACTCCCCTCCCGGAGCCAGGCTGGCCACGGGGCCCCTGGTCCACCCCATAGGCTCTTCAGAGACCCTACATGTGGGATGGGAGTTGGAGAGTTCCAGATGGAAGAAGGTTTAGGCCCACGAGAGTTTGCATGAGTTCAGACCACCCTATCCTGATGGTATAGCTGGTCCCAGGTAGTCCTAGGTTTCAAAAGGGTACTTGGAAAATTTCAAGGGAGGTCATCCAAAGAACAAGAACTTCTTGGCTTAGGGCCCTGAGTAGCAGGCCTACTTGTACGTGCTATTTAGTGATCAAGAAGAGACCTTGAAATAGTGGTACTATCTAATAGGTTACCTATTTTTATCTTTCCTAAATTTTGAGAAAAATGAGTCTTAGATTTGGAACATTTAAATTTTCTGAAATAATGCTAAATTTTGAGATCTGAGGAATTGCGTTTTAGAGACAAATATTCATATATATTAAGATAATTACAGATAGTATGTTTACCTACTAATGAGGTAGGGGCTGATTTTATGCATTGATTTTCTCTCTCAGATGAGTCATAATATTTTTATTTTAAGTTAAGGAATATTGGCTGCATTTTTGCAAGCAACATATTTCCAAATAAGCCCTAAGGTTACCTACCATTGGATAAAAATTACTTAAAATACAAGGAAACCCCAGATCAAAATGAAGATAAAACATAATTGCTGTACCATAAAAGGAATAAATTTTATTACTGTTATCCATCAGCCAGCTAGAACAGTAATAGTTCTGATTTCAGTTAATTAGTCTTCTATTTGAGATCTGATTTCCCTAAGTTGAGCTCAGCATAACTATAACTCAGAGTTCTGGAGGCTTTCACAGTTGAAGATGCTTCTACTGCAGAAGATGATTGCTACTATTCCACTTTCATCTTCCTGATCTTTTCTTTCCTGGACTGTCTACCATATATTCTTATTGTCTGTAGCTTTAAAATATGGTCATTTGACAATGCAAGATTGAAGGCTTAATATGTAATATTGGCCAAAAAGAGTCATGATTTAAATAGCTGAAAGAGAAAATGATCTAATTTCCAGAAATTACCTTCTACTTAATAGCACAAACTAACTCTCCTTCTTCTAAAGCTCTCCTTACGGCTTCTTCTATCCTGAACTGGCAAAAAGAAATCTTGAAATGTTTTCTTCTTCTTCCCTGTGTCAAATTTTAGCCAATTATTATTTTTTAATAAAATTTTAAGCAATTAAAGTGATTATTTATTCAATATTTATTAAGAAATTTTTGTAGGACAGATACGTTACCTTCGATTCGACAATCGGCTACGATATTTGTGAATGAGACATTTTCCAGGGCAGCAGGCAAAAAGGAAAACATTTCTTTAGTCTCCACTATCTACCAGGATGCTCTCTGCTAGTATACCAACAACAAAACTAAGTAGTGAACTGTGGTTAAACAAGCAATAATGTGAATCATCTCGTATTTTTTAGTTTTATGAAAACATTAGGGGTACTCATGTTCAAGTTCATACAAAGTCTGACTTTTACCAGCGGGTTGTGTTAATGTTACCTACTTGTATGGTTTTTTTGCTATGTCTGTGAGTTAATATGGTTCCTTCCTCTGACGCTGCTTTAACCATATGCCCTGGTCTTCCAGTGAAGCTGGTGGTAACTCGAGCGTTGATGATTACTGCAGATATTCTAGCTGGGTTTGGATTTCTCACCCTGCTCCTTGGTCTTCACTGCGTGAAATTCCTCCCTGATGAGCCGTACATTAAAGTCCGCATCTGCTTTGTTGCTGGAACCACATTACTAATAGCAGGTACTGGTCTGGCTGGACTAGCAACAGGGGTAGGGAGACTCTGCTAAAGACTTGAGGTGAAGGAGAGTGTTGTGCTGAAGCTGCTCATTTTTGGATTATATGTGGCTTCCTTTTCTAGATTGAAAAACTAAAGGTCACATCTACCAGCCCTGCTTACTTTAGCTTTGAAGTCAGGTAATTAGTCTTTTGTTAATATCTCAGAACAAAATATGAAGCTCTCAGGCTGGGTGTGGTGGCTCATGCCTATAATCCCAGCACTTTGGGAGGCCAAGGCAGGCAGATCACCTGAGGCCAGGAGTTCGAAACCAGCTGGCCATCATGGTGAAACCCCATCTCCACAAAAAATACAAATCCAGGCATGGTGGTGCACGCCTGTAGTTCCAGCTACTCGGGGGGCTGAGGCAGGAGAATCACTTGAACCCAGGAGGTGGAGGTTACAGTGAGCAGAGATCACACCACTGCACTCCAGCCTGGGCAACAGAGCAAGACTCCGTCTCAGGGAAAAAAAAAAAGAAATAAAGAAAAAAAAAAGCTATGTTTTAGCCATTTAAAAAGTTACATAACTTCAATTTTTAAAATAATTTATCTTGTGATTATTACTAAAGTTAAAATCCTAAAGTAAGCCCCAAACTTCTACCTCCTTACCTGTACCCACCACCACCAACTCCACCAATTCTTTTTAACAATAAACTAACAATTGTGCCAAGTCCCATGTTAAGCTTGTCCCATGTGCTAACCCATTTATTCATAAATGTAACAATAAACAGATCATATTGTTATCTCCACTTAAGATGCAGATAAAGAATTGAAGTTCTGAAGACTAGTCAAGCATATTTATTAGTCAAGCTTGACTAATAACGCATCAAAAAGCACTTTAAGTAGTATTTATTAGTGAGACAGCAAAATGATACTTCATTCAGGTCTGTCTTCAACTTCAAAGCTTAGTCCTCTTGTTTTACAACATAATGTCTTCTTCTTGTCTGTTAGCAGGAAAACTCTTGTCTGCTAACAAAGTGGATATAAGTGGGAGCCTGACCAGGCCGTGTGGGGTAGTAAATCGGTATGGAGTTTGGAACTAAAAACACTTGGAGATATGTATGTGTGATGTCTTCACCCATATCTCTGTTTCCTGATCTGCAAAGGAGCATGAAGCTAAGGTAGTAACATGTGGCCTTAATTGCTATGGTGAAGATGCAATGTGGTCACAGCAAACTCTTAGCTGACTGCCTAAACCTTTATATGCTTGGAACTTGGGCCTCCCTGATTTTTGACACAGAAATGTTAAGTCAACTTCCTAATAATCCTCAGATTGTATTATAAAGTTGCAAAAATTTAGAATTCTTCCCTTCTGTAAGTCATTTATTTCATTATCCCACCTACTGACAGTATAGAACTTTTTAATATACAATGTATTTCATTTTACAGATTTAAATATTATTTAACCTAATTATTTACAGTTATACAATATTGTTCCAGAATATTTTTGAGGCATCATCAGTAAATAACCCATCTTACGTAAAACAACAAAACAAATAATATTTAAAAAATAAGTCACTGAAGAAAATCCTGATAGGAATGACTGAAGAAATAACTAAATTGAAAGACAAATATGTCCTAAGCTTTGGAAACATTATTTGGAATTAGTGTGCTATAAAATTTATTTTTTAAAGTCTATAATCTGTTTTGAAGTTTTAGAAAAGGAATTTCTAACTGAAAACTGCAGATAATGGAATTATAGCAGCGCTATCGCAATATATACTGCGTTTTCTAAAGGTTATGTTTTTATTATCTGGCTTTTTTTTTTTTGAGACGGAGTCTCGCTCTGTCGCCCAGGCTAGAGTGCAGTGGCGGGATCTCGGCTCACTGCAAGCTCCACCTCCCGGGTTCACGCCATTCTCCTGTCTCAGCCTCTCGAGTAGCTGGGACTACAGGCGCCTGCCACCGCGCCCGGCTACTTTTTGTATTTTTAATAGAGATGGGGTTTCACCATGTTGGCCAGGATGGTCTCGGTCTCTTGACCTCGTGATCCTCCCGCCTCGGCCTCCCAAAGTCCTGGGATTAGGCGTGAGCCACAGCGCCTGGCCTATCTGGTCCTTCTTAAAGTTCATACATTAAACAGTTAGGAGAAGAATACAGTTAAATAGTGATTTAGATATCACAGACTCTCTAGGGGAAAAAATGTAAAATTTTTTGGAGACTACATATTTTATTTAATTTTTTAGGTTTGGGAAAGACAAATATTTATCTCATTAGACAGTAAAACAACTCTGGAAAGTAATCTGAAGAGATTCTTTGTGAACACATGCATCTAATTTAGCACAGAGTAGCAGAACTTTGAAATGAAGGAAAAGCAGGATCCAGTTGTTTGGGTGTTGGTGGGCAAGATCTTGATCTTAGCACTAATGTTGATACAGCTTCAGGATATCAGTAAGCATACATTTAGAAGTAAATAACTGAAAACCCAACTCAAGCAGACTTAGACAACATATAGATTACCGATTTCTTCTAATTGCCTTCTGCTAGGCATCGAGCGTGTGGAGACTACATATTTTAAAAATACTCTCTTAATACAGTGTTTTGTCCTCCAACTCACCACATTTCTTCATTGCATCTAGGCTTCAACATGCAATTTATACTTTTAAAATAACAGGACTCTAGTGGCGTCATTTAAACCAGTTAATTGTCAGAAAGGCTAATCTGTGGAGATGTATTTGAAGGGAATAACATTTTTTGGTCCATTCTTATATGGTGTGGGGGTAGTAGATAAAGATTTATTTGAAAATAAAAATATTTTTTACTTCAGTTATTTGTGTTTGACCTCAAGACACTGAAATCAGTGACTTTAAAAACAGTTTTCACATGGGTGCTGATTACGTAGCTGGCATAGCTTCAAAAGGGGGTACAGGGAGCATTACTCATAATGATATTTACTCACAATTTAAAAATCATTATGGAATGAACATATGCTCTATGTTGTTAGTGTTAGACTACATTCTTTTTCTGTTTTTTTGGTTTTGTTGTAGTATTTTCCTCTATACAATACTAACATGGCATTGGAAAGACAGGAAAATCAAAGAAAACCATAACGATGAATTTCGATTTACACAAACAGATGAGCACTGCATTATTTCATTTTTGTATTTTCTTTATATATAAACTGAGATAAAATTTTAAAAAGATACAAGATGGAAGGCAAAAGGAAGAGACAGCAGAAGTGTCCAAAGTTTGGGTCGCCCATGAATCCATGTTACTGTTTTTACCTCTCTGAATAATGCCAGCCATTTTGGGTATTAAGCAGGTATTTTTGGATTTAAATTCAGAAAATGTCCCCTATTATTTGTCGCATCCTCCCTTCCTTTCAGGTACCCCAGGAATCATTGGCTCTGTGTGGTATGCTGTTGATGTCTATGTGGAACGTTCTACTTTGGTTTTGCACAATATATTTCTTGGTATCCAATATAAATTTGGTTGGTCCTGTTGGCTCGGAATGGCTGGGTCTCTGGGTTGCTTTTTGGCTGGAGCTGTTCTCACCTGCTGCTTATATCTTTTTAAAGGTAAGAATAAAATAAAATAGCAAACTTCCTTGCCTCCACTCTCATTTTTCCCAATCCAGTGGAAACAAATTTCACAAGAAAAAAAAAATGCTACTTATTTGAATTCCTACCTATTACCATGAAAAATTCCAATTGTTCAAGGGCAACTGAATTGTAATACTCAAACATTATTACCCAGTTAGTGCTATATTAATTGAAAAAATCCACAATTACAAGCATGTCCAATATTCAAATGTATAATAGTTATCTTGATGTATTACAATTATACATATATACATATATACATATATATACATACTGTATATATACCCATGTATATATGTATACATATTACGTATACATACACATATACACATACGTATATGTATATATACATGTATGTATACACATATGTATACATATATGTATATGTATATGTATAATTGTAATACATCAAAATAACTATTATACATTTGAATATTAGACATAGTTGTGGTTGTGGATTTTTTCAACTAATATAACACTAACTTGGTAATAATGTTTGAGTATTATAATTCATTTGTCCTTGAACAATTGGAGTTTTTAATGGTAATTGGAATTTTTAATGGTAACAGGTAGGAATACATATATGTATATGTATGTATATACACACACGTATATGTATGTATATACACACACGTATATGTATGTATATACACACACATATATGTATGTATATACACACACGTATATGTATGTATATACACACGTGTATATGTATATGTATGTATATACACACACGTATATGTATGTATATACACACGTGTATATGTATATGTATGTATATACACACGTATATGTATGCATATATACACACATATATGTATGTATATACACACGTGTATGTATATGTATGCATATATACACACATGTATATGTATATGTGTGTATACACACATGTATATGTATATTAGAATTATACATATGTGTATATATGTATATATACAATTATACCTTTATAATTGTATGCATATATGTAGATATACATATAATCGTAATACATTAAAATAACTTATACATTTGAATATTGGACATGGTTGTAGTTGTGAATTTTCTATATATGCATGTATATATATGTATATATATTTTGATGTATTACAATTATACATACATATGTATCTTCACCCACTCAACTAAATGTATATTTAGTGTTAAACGGAGAAGTGGACTAAGATCCAGCCAAATATTTCTTTTTAAAGAAGTTGATGTGTTATGTTGGGTTTCTAAAAATACCACCTAAAAAACTAAGGGAATATCTCTCCTGATGAAGAAAAAAAAAATGACAGGAAATCTACTTGCCTGAATTTTAAACCTAAAAGTAACTTTCAGAATGAAAATGTTAGATTGTTTTCTAGGATTCTTCTTAGAGTTCCAAAATGATACCTTCTTTGACTATCTATATTCTTGCTCCTTTTGAGGAAGAACATATAAAATGGTGTTTTATAATTTTCCCAAGTTCACTGAGTCCTACTTATTTTTATATCTCTTTCAAACAGATGTTGGACCTGAGAGAAACTATCCTTCTTCCTTGAGGAAAGCCTATTCAACCGCGGGCGTTTCCATGGCCAAGTCATACTCAGCCCCTCGCACAGAGACGGCCAAAATGTATGCTGTAGACACAAGGGTGTAGAACGCACATCTCAGCGTGTGCTTGCATATGATTTAATCAATCAATATGGTTACATTGATAAAATAGTAAGTCAATCCAGGAACAGTTATTTAGAACTCATATTGAATTAAATTAATTGCTAGCTTAATCAAAATGTTTCATTCTCCTATACTTTTTCTATTACTCTCATATTTTTCTCTCATTCTCTCTGCTAACCTTCCTTCTTATGCACACACTTTCCCTATATTTTAAGATAAGTCTGCTAGCATATAGAAATGTTTGTTTGTGATTTCTATATAGCTATTAGAGATTATGACATAGTAATATTAAAATGAAATGATACTTAAACAGGAGGCAATTTCAAAAGAGGCCAGGAACCCTAATCTTTAAAAAGATGGACAAACTTACTTTTCTCCATGGCTTTTGGTTCACTTTTTGTACTTTTAACAAGTGGGTGAATTATTTGATAATTTTGAGAAGATTATTCTTTTAAATTCAAACTAGTCTATCAATGCCTACCATTACTCTGATTGTATTAAAACAGAAAAAGGAAATACAACTTTGCATAGCAGCCACTGGTGAGAGTTAAAGACAAGAGCTGCCCCTCGCCCCCAAATGTCGAAGGCAAATGCTAAATTGATACTGGAGCTCGTGGTGACTTTCTACCTCACTAACAACATAAGGGATCTGTGTATTATTTCACCACTATTCTAGCTTTGCTGATGTATTGCCAGATGATTAGACTACAGAATAGCTCGACCAGAGAATTTACTCATTTATCGATTAAACATCCAAATACTATTGCAATGTACTATGTTAGAATTCACCAATTCAAGTGCCCACACACCACTGAATCATCAGCACCAAACAAAATATTAGACATATGGCCAAATTCAACAAATATACGTTGATTTAAATAAATAAAGGTTCACGACTTTACTAAAAAAATCAGTGCTGCGGCTGGGCACGGTAGCTGGCGCCTGTAATCCCCGCACTTTGGGAGGCCAAGGCGGGCGGATCACGAGGTCAAGAGACCCAGACCAGCCTGGCTAACACGGTGAAACCCCGTCTCTACTAAAAATACAAAAATCAGCCGGGCGTGGTGGCGGCGCCTGTAATCCCAGCTACTCGGGAGGCTGACGCAGGAGAATCGTTTGAACCTGGGAGGTGGAGGTTGCGGTGAGCGGAGATTGTGCCATTGCACTCCAGCCTGGCAGCAGAGTGAGACTCCATCTCAAAAAACAAAAATAAATAAATAAATTAATTAATTAATATTCCTCATAAAATGTGGGTTTGGGGGAAAATATAGAATTACATATACATTTAAAGAAGTTGCTAATGAAATTTCATTCATATTCATAACATAATCATCTTGAATTTTTTTAATGGTAGCATTCTTAAAAATGTTTGTAAAATTTAATCTCCAGTTTTCTAATTACTTGTCATTCACATTAATAACATTAGTACCCTTACGGTACCCTTGCAATACCTGAAAAGAATATCAACTCACCCAGAAATTAGTTCTTTGAAAAAAAAGACATTAAGTTGTGAATTTCTAAAGACCTTAAAATAAGTGTTTCAAATTTAAAGAACAAAGAATGATGTGAAAATGAGATTCTGATTCCTACTACATGAATTAACGTTTCGAGATTGCTGTTTATTACTTCCCACAGTATCTTTAACAGTATTCTATGAAGCAGTTCCAATCTAGTTGGAGAATTAACAGCAATTGATTTAACTATCTCATTTTTATTAACTGTGTTATTGACATTAAAAATATTTGTAAATCATACTCACTAGTTATTTGATCATTATTCTATGCATTTTAAAATTAATTTGTGTTGTTCCCCTCAATATTTGTTTTTAACATCTATTCTCATTTTTATTTTATACTCTCTTGTCTGTCATGCTTTATATATTCCAATAAGTCTCTTGAAATCCTTGTGGGGAAAGGCAGGACAAAAATCATTAGTTAATTAGATTTTAAAAATGTAATTTTTTCATTTTAAATATTTTGTTTGTATAAGAAAATATTTCAGAGAACCATGACGATAATGGATATGTGTGACTGTTTTGAATTTTTTTCTCAATTAAAACATTTTGTATGTAATGGGAGGAATGTCAAGATTTTTTTTTAAATTTATTTGAAACATTTGTTTCTAATTCATGATGCTTCCCAAAATAAAGCATAAAGAAGACTATGCTTTGTATGGCAACTAGTGAACAACAAAACAAATATGAAATGATGAAGCTGTAATAATTGACAGGTTGTGATGTAACATGGCAAGAAAGAAAAAAAGACATAATCCAAAAGCATATACAAGTAAGATTATTAGATTGAAACATTAAAATAGCTCACTAAATACTGGGTACTACTATTTAGGCCTGCCTTTTAATTGCAATATAAGAAAAGAAAAAATTTTAAAAATTGGGCAATGCTATTTATCCACCCCTTCATTAACTACTTTCTTTCTAAGATCAAATTTTTAAATTAAAATTAGCCTTTCATTAATATAAAATCTGTACATGTGCATTGTAAAATCTTTGTGTAAAAAACACAAAGATTCAAAAATATATCTTATTTAAATACCAAGGCAACATTACCACCATATTCTCTCTACCTGGGACATCACTACTCCTAAAACTTTATTGAATCTCAACACAGCTTCCCAGATATTCTCCATTTATGCACATACCCATAAAGACATTCATATAAATATGTATCTCCTTTTTGAAGAGATCATTTCATATGTTGCTTTATATTTACTTTTTTTCTTATTTAACTACCTCTGATTTACGGTAGCAATACATTTCATATTTAATACCTGGTCTATGTTTAAATTTCCTCAAACATTTAAAACCATTGTACACAGCTACTTTGTCAAAACAAGGATCTGCCTTTCATTTTGTTATGTCCCTTAAGTCTCTTTTAATCAAGTCACATTTTTTTCCCACTGATCTTGACTTGTTAAAACAGCAGGACCAGTTTTTGTACACTTTGTTGTTCCACCTTCTGGATTTGTGTGGGGATGTCATTTAGCTTAATTTCTCAATGCCTTATATTTTCAGTAATTGAAGTTTAAATCTAAAGACTAGATGGAATCAAGCTAAATAGTTTGTAGAATACACCATAGATGACATGACAGCATACCTGGAGACCTAATACGTGGTTGATTTGCTCTTAGTTTAAATGCTAAAATTGTTCACTGGATTAGAAAGTTGGTGAGCTGACCCCTCAATTTTTCTGTGTGTGTGTGTGTGTGTGTATATATGTATACACAGAGAATATATACACGTATATATGGAATATATATAAATGGATATATATATAATATATGGATATATAATATATGGATTTAATATGGATTAATAGGTGGAGTTTATATATCCAGGGTTGCATTGAGTGTCTGCAGCTTTTCCAGGCACATGGGTGCAAGCTGTCAGTGGATCTACCATTTCAAATGGCAGTATTTTATATATTCATATATTAATCCATAGTAAAGAAATACATATATATATATATTTCATAAAAAAACAAGTAACCAATGTAGTGTTATTGTGAAACTATGGGAATACCATATTCCTCATCAACCATATATATGATAGTTTTAACAATTGATAATTCTTATCTGAGCTAATGCTTTCATAATGATTTGTAGAAACAGAACTTTCTAATTCTATTGCATCTGCATCTTTTGTAGAAATTCTTCTGTAAAATAAGCCTTTGCCCCTTCATTGGAGTCTGTTCAAGTTAGCCTGAAAGGGTAGGATGAATATTCAGTTCTTTCCCTCTATTCACCAATTTACTAATACAGACTAAGAAGCTTGTTAGTGATATGATATATAATTTATTTTCCAAATTGGTACACTTTTGAGAACAAAAGTGAGTGCCATTAATCATGAAGTCAGGATGTTCCTCAGAAAGCAAGGCCATACAGTCACTCTCTCAGTAAGAGTTATGTGTACAATTTTTTACTAGTTTTCCATTTCTGAGTATTATTATAGAATTATAGGTTTTCTTTAATTCAATGTTTAATCCACTCTAATCATTATTGTTTTGATACTCAAATTATTAAATTTTTGATCAATAGAGACTTCTTAAGCTAGCTCCTATGTGTTCTTGACACAGGCCTATTAATATTTTTTTCAGTGATCTTAATGTTGAAGTATATGTAGAATATTACAAGTTTATAGCTAGATAGATTCTTACAATGTGAATATACCTTTACAATCAATATTATGTTATGAAATAGTAGAGATGGGGTTTCACCATGTTGGCCAGGATGGCCTTGATCTCTTGACCTCATGATCCACCCTCCTCAGCCTCCCAATGTGCTGGGATTACAGGTGTGAGCCACCGCGCCCGGCCAATTTTCTTGTTTATAGTACCACAAACTTTAAACTTATTAAATATATTGAATTAAAACATAATGATCAATATTAGCTTACATATAGACACATTACTAAAAATAATTGATTGACTATACACACACATCCAAAGGTAACACACACACACACACGATCCTTATTGGGATTAAAATCAAGTAGTCTATTTAGACTATAAAGTCAAGGAGTATTTCTTTGATTTCCTCTAAACATAAGTTTTATTTTATGAGTGCTTGAGATGTCATAAAGGCTCAAAATTTAATTTGAAAGCAGGAACAACTGTTTCTTTTTAAGTACAGTAGAAATCTCTACCACTTACTCACTTTAGAAATTGAGTTGCTGCTCAATTTATATATGAATCTAAATATTTTTGAAGAAATATATTTTAAGAAATAAAATGAATGATTGCAATAGCCGTCATTTCATTTGCCAATAAAAGAGTCATTAAAAAATTACTTATACATGCCTCCTATAAGAAGATGTATTGGCTTTAACATACTTCTTATAAAAGTAGTTTATTTAGCATTTTTTTTCACAGAAAACTCAACTGGGTTCCTGAAAAAGTAGTTTTGATTTGACAATTACCCCAACCAGTAAATGTTAAGATAATTAACTTCTTTTCAGTGCCTCTTATTGAAAATTTGATACTATATAAAATATAAAATATAGAAAGAAATAAAGAAGACGATGATAAAGATATTGTAGAAAATTTTCTAAAAATGCAAAACATGCTTAAAACAGTATAGAAAGAAGAGAATTTTATTTAGATTATTGCTTTATTTACAAAGCAGTCTTCTATGGTGACATTTACTGGTTTAATTATCCAAATCAATTTATTTTCATTTAAATCTAACTTTAGAAAGAGATAAATACAGAAATGGAACTCTAATTGCCACAGAGTGTCTTAGCTAATTCTTCACAGAACTAGAAATTTATACACTCATGCTGTGACATTAATGAATATAGCTATTTTCTTTCAAAATTTTTAAATGTAAAAGAAAAAATTTAAAGCTAGGAGAAAATCACTATATTAGTGATTTAGATGTATATAATAATACCGATTTAGCCCTAGGACAAGTTTTTGAGGTCATGTTTAACCACTTCTTTCTACAAAGGTGCTTACTTTCAATCATTTTTATAATAATGTAATAAAAATATAGAGGCTTTAAAAATAATGGTATAATATGTAATAATCCTATGTCTAAGTCTATAAGAATCTATACACAATAAATACTATTCAGCCATAAAAAAGGAAATTCTGTCATTTATGACAATATGGATGAACCTGGAGGACATTACATTAAGTGAAATAAGCCAGGCACAGAAAGACACATACCACATGGTCTCACTTACGTGGAGTCTAAAATTGTGCACTTTGGGAGGCCAAGGTGGGCAGATCACCTGAGGTCAGGAGTTCGAGACCAGCCTGACCAACATGGAGAAACCCCATCTCTACTAAAAATACAAAAATTACCCAGGCGTGGTGATGCATACCTGTAATTCCAGCTACTTGGGAGGCTGAGGCAGGAGAATCACTTGAACCTGGGAGGCAGAGGTTGCAGTGAGCCGAGATCGCCCCGCTGCACTCCAGTCTGGGCAATAAGAGGGAAACTCTGTCTAAAAAAAAAAAAATTAAAAAACACAAAAAAAATAGAGAGTGGAGTGGTTGTCACCAGAGCCTGGATCCTTGGTTAGTTGGAAGAAGGGTAGAGAGATCTTGGTCAAAGGATGCATAATTACATGTAGACAGAAAGAATAAATTTAAGAGACGTACTGTATAGCAAGATGACTAGAATTAATTATTCATTGATATTTGTTCTATATGACCTTCTTCTTTTTAATAGCTACATAGTTCATTGTACCAATGTACTAATATTTGTCTAAAATGTCCCTTTAAGCATCACCGCTATTGATAGATTTTGCTACTATAAACAATGTTGCAGTGAATATACTTTTAGAAACATCTTTGCCTTCTTATATCATTATAGCTGTAGAATTAATATCTGACTGTGTCTGAAAGTAGGAATGTTGACAGCATGTTAATATCCATCAAAATTTTAGGTACACATAGCCAAATTGGCCTTTAAAAAAGGCTGCACTATGTTATACATCCACTAACACTGTATAAAAGTGCTTGCTTCCCCATACTCTTGCCAAAGCAAGATATTAACCATCTTTAATATTTCCAATCTTATGGATAAACAATATTATATTGCTGTTTTGATATACATTTATTTAATTAGATTGAGCAAAATGGAACCAATTGAGCAACTTTTTCTATTTTCACTAACTGGACGTGTATTTCTGAAAATGGGGAATTGTAAATATATTATTCTTGTTCCTAGTTCATCTTATGTTGTGTCTCCAATTTGGTAGCATATATTAATAAATTTCTCAAAGAGTGACATACTTACTACAAATGGCATTTGAAACATATTTAGGTAGTACATGGAATATTTTTATTTTATAGTCATTATATTTATGTCTACTTGGAAAAAAGTCACTTTTCTATTTGTAATATAATTTAAAGATTCAATTTAAAAAACCTTTCAGTTCGAAACTAATTTGACTTTAAAATACATTAAATAAAATAAGTAGAAATACTTTTCAGTCTGATGTGGGTAACTGAATTTTGGTACATACTGGGTTAATCAATATATTATTCTCACCATTAAATATACTGTAAGCAAGAGGAAAGATAGCTTATTAAGTTTCATTGCTTATGCAAAGCATAGCCATAATAGTATCAGAGTTAGCAAGTATAAATAGAATAGTATAGTATCAGAGTTAGCAAATATAAATTGATATATGTTTACATTCAATGTATAGGCTTTATCCACAACCAAAAAATAAGAAAGTAAAAATATTTGTTTATTTAAAACATCTTAGAAGTCATATAATTCCACTCATAAGAACTTCATTATAGTTATATGATAAAGACTTTATCAACATAGCCACAATACAGTATCACATTCAACAAGATTAACAATTAACAATTCCTTAATATGAATTTTCTCAAAGTTTATTTTGTTGCAGTTGTCTGTAAGATCTCCATTTCAATTGGATCCACAATTCAACAACGAGAATGTTTCACACTTTGGGGTTGATGTCATGCCTAAGTACTGTAATTTTAATTTCTGTAGCTTTTATTTACATCAGGGCTTGGGAGATTTTTGAAAGATGTGAAATACTATAAGATTTCTTTTGCAGAAATTAGACTGCCTTCACAAAACCAGCAGCTTAAATATTTGTTGACGATAATTGGGGGAAAAAAACAAAATTGGAGTTGAAAAGAAAAATAGAAGCAAAAATAAAGTAAAGGGGATGCTTTTGTAAGGAAGACTTTATATCTAATAAAGTGCAGATGAAGTGAGACTAAGCAACGTAACCTTGATCCCTTTAATTGCCATCCTAAGTCAGCTAGAAAAAATAGATAGAAAATAGTTGTTAAAATCATCAAATTTTTCTGCTGTTTTCTAAATCAGGTCATTGTGTGCAAAGTTAAGCCCATGTAACTAAGCGAATTGGGAAAAGGGATTGAGGAATCCCTTAGTTTCAAATGGTAGTTTTCCTTTTTGTAAATTAAAATAAATATTATACTGTGTGTTTTTTTAAAAGCTATTGAATGGGAAGTATTGATTAGAGGAGGGTGTTAGAGAGGATCTCTGCAGGAGAAAGGGAAATCTTCAAATTTTGTAAATAGGAACCATGTAAGTTAATTTAGTTAATATAGCAGAAACTGAAGCAGCCAATAAACCTTTGCTAAAAGCAGAAAAAATAAAGATGGAAGAAATCTTGCATTATTGGAGATACTTAACATTCCAGCAATGCTTTGCCACTCTTAAGAGATTGGCATTACATCTCTTACTTCAACTGTCTTCATATAGCATTAATATAGTTTTTGACCATGTCACAGGTGGCAAAGCAGTCCACAGAATATTAGATAATATGCAATTGTCCACTGGTTATTTCTAATAAATATCTAGGCTTTTTAAAAATTTCTTTGCACCTTTCAATCCTCTTCAAAACAAGATAATAGCTCTAGCTCTTCTAAATGTAGAAGACAATTAGTAGTACCCAAGATTCTTCTAACATTATAAGTTTACCTGGATTTAGGTATATAAAAGAGAGAATAATCTAAGTTGATATGACTTCATTTTGTATGGCCAGTTTTCCTATCTCATGGAAAAAAGTTGGCTATTTTTTAAATATAAAGAGAGACATTATTACATTAATTATTAGAAAAAGGGAACTCATATTACTTTTTCTTATTATGTCCCAAAACAGATTTTCCAAAGAGGAAACCCTCCCAAACACACATAATAGTGAAATTAAGCAAACTGCATTCATCAACAGTGTCAGTAATTCTGAGCAATGCCATTTTTATCTTAATAATATAAAAATCTAGCATTTTGATTGATACAGATTATTTTCTTCATGAGTTAGATCACAGGTATAAATTGGCATAATTTCAGAGAATAAATTATTATTTTCCAAATGCACAAATACAAATTTCATTTTGTTTATTATTAACCTATTCCATTTTGTGAAGGGGGCATTACTTTTATTTCATTTTCACAGAATTAGCTATAGTTCTGTGAATAACAAAAATGGTACTTTTTATTAGCATTAATATTAAACATTCAAAAATGCCTGCTTAGGATTATTTTGCACAAAATCACAAAGCAAAATTAATTTGAAAGTAAAAGATTCCCTTGGAATGTGTAGTCTATTTCTTTTCTCCTTTTTTTTTTTTAAATCACTCTCGACGGAATGGTTTTATAGCCAACACATTTTCATTATTTCATTTTCTCTTAGACAATTCTGAAGAATTTCACATTTTGCCTTAAATATAATATTCTGGGTGAGTTTCATTTCATTGTCCACACGAATGCTATTTTAACTCTATCCCAGCTCTATTTCATTTTTGTGAAAGGCATTGAATTTTAAAGTTGTCTCTTATAATGTTGTGATCCTAACGTAAATGAAACAAATTTGGAACTACAAAACTGAAAATTAAAAAGGAGCTTGCAGTCAGGTAAAAATGATATACGCTAGACCTATAAGGCCAGTGTTATAGATGTTGCATACCACGTGGGCATTACATGCACAAATTAGCCTACCTTTGTAGACACCTCAAACTCATAGGCCTTATCCTCAGAAAGATGGTTTCTATTTCAAATTTTCTGCATTCTGATGCCAGGTATTTCACCTGATGCTCAGCTTTTTTTGTGAAAGAAACCAGATTCCTTTTTGCAAATGTCAACCTCATTATTATTTCATTCTACTAGGGTCTGTCAAAATTTTGATATCAGTAGTAACTCAGCTTCATAGTTTCATCTAGCCATTAAATCGAATCTAGCCAGTGGGCCGGAATCATAGATTGGCTTTCATGCCCTCTGGTGGATGCTCAGAGAAATTGCTACAATCATTGGTAAAAACAAAAAAAAAACCAAAACCCCTCATTTAAAAAAATAAACATTATAGGCCTGGCGCTGTGGCTCTGCCTGTAATACCAGGGAGGCCGATGTGGGCGGATGACCTGAGGTCAGGAGTTTGATGAGACCAGCCTGGTGAAACCCCATCTCTACTAAAAATACACACACACACATAAAGTTAGCCAGACGTTGTGGTGGGCGTGGAGTCTGAGGGAGGCGAATCGCTTGAACCTGGAAGGCGGAGTTTGCAGTGCACTGCAGCCCGGGCGACAGAGTGAGACTCTGTCTCCAAAAATAAATAAATAAATAAATAAATAAATAAATAAATAAATAAATACATTCTTTAACATGGGAAGAAAAAAAATTCAATCCTATCACAAACAGAAATAAACCAATCAGCCAATCAACACCAAACAGGTACTTTTGTTTGAAGTGTACTGACTCATAAACGCAATTAACTTTAAAATAAATTCCAATTACTTCAACTCCGGCTTTCACTAGTGTCTTAGGCAAATTAGCTGCTAAATCAGTAGCTCTGTTTCTAGATGCGCTTATGCTTTTCTAAGGGTTAATTATAACCACGGCCTGCTCTGTAAATGCAATGGGGTGTAGCATACGTAGCTCATAGGATACAAGCAAAAACTTTTTCTTAGAGTCACTCATTTGAGATCAATGTAGTTATATTGATCGTTCTCTGATGTTTACTTATTATAGTCACTTTTAAAGTTAGAAGATCATAGTGGAAAAATACCTGAAATAGGAACTGAAAGATGACAATACCTAGTCTCTAATTTTGTTTCTTATGCTAATTAGCTATATAACTTGGGCAAGTCAAATCCTCTTCCAGGGTCCACACTTTCTCATCTATTAAATGAAAGCAGACATACATGCATAGATAGATAGATAGATAGATGATTGATAGATAGATAGATAGATAGATAGATAGATGATAGACAGATGATAGATAGATAGATAGATAGATAGATAGATAACTTTTTGTCTATTTTTAAAAACAGAATTTGTGAGCTTTTCAACTCTAAAAGTATATATATACTTTGGAAGTCTAATGAAATAATTAGAAAATCGAGAAACATAAAAAATAAAATCACCTGTAGCCCAATTATCTGAAGATATGTTTCACATTTTTTACTTCTTTATAGTATGACTTCCTTTGTTGGCTTGGAATTACAAGCTATAACACTGCCAAATCATGTACTTGTTTAATTTTATATTTCTTCCTATTTAAGTAATAAATTAACTTAATTTTAAAAGTCAAGTAGTACTATAGAACCGTAATAGAAATCAGTACTTTTCTGCCATACCTAATCCACACATTATCTCTGAGTCCAATTTCTTGAGACAACAATTTTCAACTCTTTAAGTATTTTGTTACAAATATTTATGATCTAATTCTAAAATGATGTGTTTTGGCATCATTTGGTTTTTCCTTTAATAAGTTAAATTTTCACAATCTGAGATTAGCATTTAGGTTTCTTACTGTATCCTGCCACCTTCCTTCACAAACCTTTTCCCTTTGCCTATCTTGTTAATATAAATAATACATATTTAAAATATTAATTTAAAAATTTTAATTAATTTAAATATTAATTACTTACATTATTCATAGCTTAATCATTTTTAACAGTACTAATTATTCATAATTTTCGTAGCTTAACCATTTTATAGTTAATCCAATTTTTGTTTTTCATGGATTTAATAAATGCCTTGTTTTTTTCACTTCTTCTGTTTTCCACTTACTGCTAATTTAACATTAAAGCTACATATATATTTTTCTTTAATGATTCCTCTTGTTTCCTGTAGCTCATTGCTGTTATGTTCTGGTTGGAACTGGCTCTTCTTGGGGCTGCTGCAATGCTGTCTTCCTATAGACTAACTTCATTATCATTTTCAGAATTCACTTCTTTGCCTCTAATTCTTGGACATTTCTGGATTGCCGTAGCAAATATTAGCTTAATCACTCTGTTTCTTCCCTGAAACTTAGCAAAGTGGAGAAACTCAAAATCTCAGTGAATCATGACAACCATCTGTGTCCATCTCATTCATCTTTCCAACTACTAAAATCTTATGATTAACTTTCTTCTTACTATCATCTTCTTACCTCTGTCTCTGTGAATTAAAAACATTTTAATTTCTTTCCTATAATCTTAGTAGGTTTCTGAAGAGAATACATGTCTTCATTCTACCATGTTTAACTTGAAGTTAGGAATAGCCAGGTCACAAAATTGTCATTAGAATAAAATCTGATAGCGTATATGAAAGCAGTTTGTTCACTATAAAGCCCTACACACACACCAGGGATTATTGCAGTACATAAACACATGCTTCTTCAGATCTTTTTCATCAGCAGATATAAGTGAGATTATATTAACAGCACTAAGTCAGCTGTCTCTGGCTTTTACTCACCCTCACTTTCATAAGGCCTTATCCCCATTAAATCCTCATCCAGTTTTTTGGGAATTGCCAGAACTAGGAAACATTACTTTAAAACTTAGTCTTAGTACCAGGCAATGAGTTCCTTCACTTGTGGATTTACATTCTAGCCCTGGAAGAAACGTACCAGATTACCAGTAGAATTCAGCTGTATAGCACAGTAGAAGAGGGTAAGTGCTACGAAAAAGTGAAAAGTGTTTCTAGTATAAGGAGGTTGAGGGTTTCAGGGTTGGGAGAGGCTGCGATTTAAAGTAGAATAGAAAGGTTGGGCCTAATTGAGAAGGTGACTTTCGAACAAAGAATTCAAGTAGGTGAGTTGGTGAAGCAATGTTGATATCTGGTGGAAGAATGTTATGGACAAAAATAACTGCAATATGGGTTTAGGCTAGTACCTGATACGTTTGAGGACAATGTTTCTGGAACAAATGAATAAAAGGGAAAGTCACAAGAATGGAGATGGGGAAGGAGTACAGATCATATAGAGCCATGTGTCAAGGAATTTGACATTTTCCTTGACTGAGGTGGAGTGCCTCAGTTAGAGTTTAGTTAAAGTACATGATGCTCCTTATATTGTAAAAAGATCACTCCACATATCGAAAGTTTCTTTACATCATATATCATTAGGGAATTGCAAATTAAAACAACAATGGAATACCACTGCCATCTATTAGAGTGGCCAAAATTCAGAAGACTGACAACATCAAATGCTGGTGAGGATGTGGAGCAACAGGAACTCTCATTCATTGCTGCTAGAACTCCAAAATGGTACAGACACTTTGAAAGACAGGTTAGTGGTTTTGTTGCAAAACTAAACATACAATCCAACAAACATGCCCTTGGTTTTTACCCAAAGGAGTTACAAACTTATGTCTCCACAAAATCTTGCATATGGATATTGACAGTAGCCTTATGCATAATTGCCAATACTTGGAAGCAACCAAGATATCCTTCAGCAGGTGAAGGCATACATAAACTTTGGTAAACCAGACAATGGCTTTTATTTAACCCTCAAAACAAATGAGCTATCAAGCTATGAAAAGACATAGAGGAAACTTACGTGCATATTACTAAGTTAAAGAAGCTAACCTGAAAAGGCTACATACTGTATGATTCCAACTATAGGGCATTCTAAAAATGCAAAGCTGTGGAGAAAATAAAAAGATCAGTGGTTGTTTGGATTTAGAAGGGAGGGAAGAATGGATAGATAGGCAGAGCACAGATGACTTTCAGGGGTGGTGAAATTACTTTGTGTGGCACTATAATGGTAGGTACATGCCATTCTAAATTTGTCAGACCTACAGAATATACAACACCAAGAGTAAATCATAATATAAACTATGGACTTTGGATGATAATGGTGTCAGTATAGGCACATCAATTGTAAGAAGTGTATCAATCTGGCAAGAAATGCTGGTAATGGGGGAGGTTATGTAAGTGTCAAAGCAGGGTGTATATAAGAAATCTCTCTACCTTCTGCTCAATATTCCTGTGGACCTAAAACTGCTCTAAAAATAGTTTATTAAAAAGGATAACCCTAGCTTCTATGGCTCCAAGTATTTTTTGGCCTGAGCAACAGTTGCAGTTAACTGAGATGGGGAAGATTTGGATAAAACAGATCTGGAAAAAGAAGATTAGGAAATAAGTTTGGTCAAGCTAAATTTTAGATATCTACTGATGTTTATTGTTTTGTTCAACAAATTTGTCAGCTGAAGATTATATGACATCTGCAATGGATATATTTTTTCCTCCCCCTGCTGATAGCCACTGCCAAAATGCCACTTGAAGATGTCTCATTGCTACTTCTGCAGTCCTCATGAGAACAGATACCTATGCCGAAGGTTCTTAACATGGTGCTGCAATAAATGCCAAGCCTTGAGGCTCCAGAGAAACGCTATGGACTATGGAGGCCACTTTCATTCCTGTAAAAGGGGAACTTTTCTTTTCTCCCCGTATTGGCATTATATGTGCTCCATATCTTCAGCAGTCTCCTTCACCTTCTATCTACAATTTCTTCCCCTTCAGGTTGAGGCATAAAACCTCGTGGACTGAGACTTGTAATCTTTTCCTTTTCCTCTTCATTTATCCTTTACCCTTCAACTACAAACTTTTCTTTTTCCTACTGTCTCCCCTCACCTTCATTCAAATATTATCTTTCTGGTTCTGGTTCTGGACATGTTGGATTCTAGGCTTGGGCTATTGTTAAATTATAATAATTTTTATGGACTCCATGCTAGGAAAGAGTTTAAAGCAGAAAATGGTGTGATGTATACTGCAGTGGAGTCCTAAATGTGATGGAAACAACTTCCAGCACCTAACTGTTGCCTATTTGGGTACTAGTGGAGAAGCATTAATTTGGTTGTGTAGCATAAAAGTATGATACAGCAGTGACACATCAAGAGCCTGCTACTTTACTATTTAAATATCTCCATGACCAAAATTTTTTCCAACATCCATTCTTTTGTCGAATTGTCCTTCCTCAGACTATATGAATAGATCTCTGGACATTTCCGACAACTGAAATAACTATTCCTAAATGTGATGTTTTGGAATTACAGATGTCGTTAATACTTTAAATTGATAATCCACACCTAAAATCAGCTTGTTTTTACAATTTCTTCATATGGAGGTGGGGAGCCTAAAGGGCCAAAACATGGAGCAGGGACAGGATGGAGGTCAGGGGTTTGAGTCTGAAGGTGAATTCCAACAGTTGGACTCACAGCTGCTTCTGTCCCTGGAAAGAGAAAGATGAAGACTTGTAATCTTTCTAGTGAGCATAAAACATAAGTACATGAACTGCCCAATAAACTCTGGCATCGCTTGGATCACTGAAGCAACAGAAAATTATCTGTATCTATGGGAAAAAAATTACAACTATCTTGATCTTTGCAGTGAAGGTTTACTCACCACAGCAAAAAAAAAAAAAAAAAAAAAAAATTGCTTGCCTGAACTGATGAAATCATCATTGTCTAACCCATCACGAAGGATTTACAATTTAGCAGCTGAAACTAGAAGGAATATCCTCTTTTGTAGATCATAGAACAGGATTCCTCAACACTAATGGCATTTCAGCTAATGCTCCCAACATGGGAAATGTAAGTTGCATTAGAAAAATTAAAATATCACTTTCTAAATTGTATTATTTTACATGTATGGTTGCAAACTTCAACTAATATAAGCAATCAGCCCCAATGAGAAGCTAAGCCAGGATGAGTGTCCCTAGGAGGGGTGTCACCTCGAGCTTCACCTTGAGATCAGCTCAGGAAAGGCAGGGAACCTAATTAGGAAGCCTTGTCAAGCCTGAGGGAACCCAGCTCCAATCCACAGACCTCATGGCATAAAGGCAAAGGGACCCTTATTTGAATGTTATGTAATTGATTATGTTTTATTAAAAACATGGACAAACAATTGTGGGGGTCCCTCTCCTATGCTCTCAAATTCTCTCTTTTCTAATGCCTAGTCAATTGTTTTTCTGCCTCAAGCTCTATTTGTTCTTTTCCCGCCTCCAAAACTCCATGTTCCATTAATTATCTTTAAATATTTTGCTTTCTCATTAAGATGGGCTTTTATTCAGCATCACAACTTTATTTTTAATAAAACCTTATTGTCATCCTTATTTTTAGTAAATTAAAATAAAAACAATCTTTCATTTTTAATAAACTCCAAAACTCCTATGACATTGCCTACTTTTAATATACAAATTTAAAAAATAAAACAAAACAATTCACCTAATTAACTAAACCAAAATCCTTATCTTTTTTTAAAAAAACTTTTTAATATCTGTTTTATCCCATCATAATTATAGTCCTTGGATTTATGAACTGCTGAGCAATGATCACAAACAATAGAGATTTGGGATACAGGTGGTCATGTGAAGATTTTAATGATTTTTTTCTTCTTTTTTCTCAATCTTTACTAAAAATTTGCATACATTCCTTTTAAAAAATCACTGTCTGTGGCTCAATGTGTGTTTTCACTTCCCATTTCCGCATTTGAGAAGGGGGAGAAAACTGGTTTTGCAGATTGATATGATTTGGATCGGTTTCCCCACCCAAATCCAATGTTGAATTGTAATCCCCAGTGTTGAAGATGGGGCCTGGTGGGAGTTGACTGGATCATGGGAATGGTTTCTCATGAATGATTTAGCACCATACCATTGGTGCTGTTCTCATGATAGTGAGTTCTCATGAGATCTGGTTGTATAAAAGTGTGTAACACCTCCTGCCTCCCACTCTCTTCCTCCTGGCCCAGCCATGTGAAGTGCTTGCTCCCTTTTTGACTTCTGCCATGACTTAAGTTCCCTGAGGCCTCCCCAGAAGCCAAGCAGATGCCAGCATGATGCTTCCTGTACAGCCTGCAGAACCATGAGCCAATTTAAACTTTTTTTTTCATAAATTACCCAGTCTCAGGTATTTATTTATAGTAATGTGAGAATGGACTAATACAGGAAGTCTCCTGTGTTTTCAGTTGTATTATCACTTAGGAGATATTCTGAAGGCATTATTAAATTAGGTAAGATACCGAGTGACGTGATTTGGCTGTGTCCCCACCCAAATCTCATCTTGATTTGTACTCCCATAATTCCCACTTGTTGTGGGAGGGATCTGGTGGAAGACAATTGCATGGTGGGGCAGTTTCCCCCATATTGTTCTTGTGGTAGTGAATAGGTCTCATAAGATCTAATGGTTTTATCAGGGGTTTCCACTTTTGCATCTTCCTTACTCTCTCTTTGCCTGCTGCCATCCATCTAAGATGTGACTTGCTCTTCCTTGCTTTCTACCATGATTGTGAGGCTTCCCCAGCCACATGGAACTGTAAGTCCAATTAAACCTATTTCTTTTGTAAATTGCTCAGTTTTGGGTATGTCTTTATCAGCAGTATGAAACTGGACTAATACACTAAGATAGGAAAACATCAAAACGAATGAAAAAAAATTATCTCAACACAGATACTGAACAAAACACACCCACATAATACTAGAATTATTCATCTTTGACAATTTACAGAAGGAACTAAGAAGGTCTCAGAAGCTATGGCATGGATGATGCCATTTGAGAAGACATGAGGGCGTTGATCGGACGCTCTCTGGGTTGTAGCAGAGATGGGGAAGGAGAACCGGATCCAGAAGATGAGTGAAGTTCAGGGGAGCATAATAAGGAGAGAAGAAAGAGGAGGAGATTCTGGAGCTGGGACCAGGAAGAGGAAGTGGGGCTGAAGAAAAACAGAAGAATTTAGAGTCTGTATAAAATAAATAGGTTTAAATTTTAGCCCTTAAAATATCTCTGATTTTATACTGTTTCTTCTCTTCTTCCTCTTTCTCTTGCTCTGCATCTTCTCCTTCTCTGCCATCTTGACTTTCTTCTGATCTTCTCCTCTTCTTCTTTCTCTGACAGCCCCTCTTCCTCCCCCTCACTCCCCAAGAGAGGAGTTGTATTAGTTTACTAGGGCTGTCATAACAAAGTACCACAGACTGGATCACTTAAATAACATAAATTTATTTTCTCACAATTGTGGAGTCTAGATGTCCACGACCAAGGTGTATAAATTTATTTTCTCACAATTGTGGAGTCTAGACGTCCACGACCAAGGTGTCAGCAGGGTAGGTTTCTTCTGAGGCCTCTCTCCTTGGATTGCAGGTGGCCACCCTTCTCCTTGTGTCTCTACATGGTCTTTAGTTTGTGCCTGTCTGTCTGTGTGCTAATATCTTCTTATAAGAAAGCTGGTCATATCGAATTAAGGTTCATCCCAATTACTTCATCTTAATTTCATTGCCTTTGTCTTTTTAAAGACTCTATCTTCAAATATAGTCATATTCTGAGATACTGGGGTAAGAATTTGAACATATGAAATTGAGTGGGACACAGTTCAGCCCACAACAGGGGGCATCAGAGGGAATATTTTTCCCTTTCTGAAGGGTAAAGATCTTCCTAACACATTGTGGACATGGAGAGTGATCTTTGAGTGCACAGTAAGTGCCAGAGTCTCTTCTACTGAATCCAAAGACTTTTGAGAAGGCCCTGAGTCTGGGATCCACACTTCAGGGGTATAGATCCTATGAAGAGGAAGGAAGACCAGTTATCTAAAGACTGAATCAGCAGAGTACTGTGAAAAGACAGGAACATTAGCCCAGGAAACGCTACTGTGGTCTGTGGTGTTTGGGTGAGAACCCACAGACCTCTCCCAGGCAGGAAATTCCACCAGACATTGGGATGGGCTGTGTTGGCAACACTCTCCTTACATACCTCTCATAAGGATCCAAGCCAAGTGTTTTCTTTTTTCTGTTTAGTATTTCTAATCAGAATAACTGGCAACCTGCACCATGTAATACTGTCAGTAGTTCTGATTGAAAGGAATTCTCTATTTTATGTATTTTAACATTAGCACAATTTGTCCACCTCAGTTTTTCAGTCAAAAGTTTCCTCTGAGTTCTGCTCAGTTGAGGGCAGCTTCCCGGAGATCCTGTGAGTCAAACCTTTGCCCCACAGGTCAGAAGAGCCGAGCTATTTCAATTAATATATTCAACAAATGGTGATAATTAAGTAAAATAAGCTTTGGTAAAAATTTAAAAAATTAAGTTCCGGGAGGAACCCAAGGTGAATATATCAAATCTAGTCTCTCTATTAAAATGTTTCAAATGACCCATTTCCCACATTCTGTATTCAGCTGGGAACATCCCATCTTCACCTTTGTGCTCAAGAAATGGCAGGGAGTCCAGAAAGCTTATTTTATATTCTAACATGTCACCAGTGTCATTCCAGAGATTTCTCATTTTTCTGTTTCTCTTCTGAACAGGGACTGTCAGGGAAATTCAGAAGCACAGTCCCATAACCTTGGTGTGGGCGTTTGAATCCTGTGGCAGCTGGATTCAGTTCTCAGCTGTGAGTATATACTCTGTGGGAGCTGTGGAGGTAGATGCTGTGGTTTTGACCCTCACCTCCTTCTGTAGCCACAAAAGCAAGCGATTCTTTAAGTTCCCTTTTGGAGAGTAGCTTCTTTTTATAGAAATATTAGGTGGGAAGAATCATTTGTATGGAGAAGTGAAGGTATCATGAAGATCCAGTGAGGAACGTAAATTTAGCATGGGTCCAGGTTTCAGACTGTCTTAAAATATTGACTGTCTGAAATTTACTTCCAGAAATTACTAGATAAGAAGTCACTAGAGATGGGAGATCACCCTTTCCTAATTTACCCTTTTGTATTTTGTTTTGGAGAAGAGAAACAGGAATGCCAAAAAGTACAGCTCTGGGTACCTTATCCACATCAAAGACTGTCTGAATGGCTGTTCCCTGCCTGTCTTGCCGTCCTGAGCATCCCTGGGACAAGACGGAACATGGGCAGTGGGTGGAACAACCTAACAATCAATCCAGCGTAGGCAAAAAAAAAAAAAGATAAATAGGACAGAGTAACTAATGGGAATCAATAGTAGAGAGATCTGCAGTGCAACTCAGGATGGAAGAGTTTAAATGTTTCTTGAGCAAAATAAGATCCAGAAGTTAAACCAGTGGAGTTGGGAGGAAAGAATAGAGTGAGGATGGGCATGAAGATCCTGGAGCACAAGTCTTACCACTGAAAAGCTTCTCTATTGAAAACTGGAGGTGTTCAAATAGTGAGGCTGTACTTAGTGTCCAGGGATGGGCGGGGCTGAGAGTGACCAACCCACATTTTCACTGGTTCCCTAACCCCAATTCTGGGCAGTTTAAACTCGATTAGTTGACTTGCAGTAAACATCTATGCATGTATGTTTCCCTTTGAGAATGAGAGAAGTAAATAACATCCTCTAAGATAAATAATAGTCACTTTACCAAGTTGATATTTAGGATTTAGAGATAATATCTGAAAATCCGCAAATTACTGCTTAGCATTTGACAGATGTAAAACAAATTGTGACCTTCTTTTTTTTTTTTAAAAAAAAAAGCAATTTATCCCCAAGGATTTTTTTTTTTTTGCCTGTTCTGAATGATTTCAGAGTAACATAGAGAATGTGAGTCTCTTGCCCGTCACAGTGCTAGCACATGCAGATTGCTAAAGCAGTACATCAGCCTTGACACTTCCTTCACACCCATGACGTTCAGGCAAGTTCAAGAGCACATATGGAAACTGCCATGCAAGAAATATAAAAACATTAGATAAAGAAGTGTATAACCATGGCACATAAACTGCTTTAAAAATTTTTAACAGTATAACTGTCTAGCTTAATAATATACTTAAAATTAAAATCAAAATTCTTTTAAGATTCAAGATAGTCGAGTAAAAGGTCTTTCTCAAAGTGAGAGAAGAGCTGAAAGTACTAGGCTGCATTTTTCTTTTTAGAAACTTAAGTTCAGATAAAAGAAGCATAATTGCATTTACTTATTAAATACCTCGAGGTTAAGAAAAGTAGTCCAATGTTAGCATATTGACTCCTTTGACTAACATATTTTGTTAAAAGATCAATAACCCTATTTCCCTCTATGCCCTGTGGAAGGTGCTTTTGATTTTAGGAGGAAGAACTATTGTTTTGGTGACTTTAATTATCTTTCCTAAAAGAACCATTTCCCAAACTGATAATGCATTGCCTCTGTTAAGTAATACCCTTTGAAGGAAAAAAAAAAAGCTGGAGGTGAATATAATCATTATCTTAGAAAACTAAGTTTGATGTTAACACATTTTTGTTTATTTTTACCCCACTTTTCATCTTGCTGTTAGTTTTCCCCAGGGCACACCCTGCTCCATCTATTGCAAATTTCATGGTGGCCCAGTTTCTGAAAGATGGCTTTGGCTATTATCTCTGTTAAGCACTCTCGAGGTAACTGTAGTGTGTAATGCAGTACCTTAGAATAAAGTCTCACAACAGGCCCTGCTTGAGACGATACTTAAGATGAAGAAATAGCTATCAATTATGGCCTCCCAGAAATCAGTAGGTTGTTTTTTTCTACTCACGGCTAAGGCTGGCAGCTGCAAATAACTAAGCCCTTAATTTCTTCCCTTCTTTACTTCCTCGTGCAAACTAGAAAATGAAGGGAAGGGCATGGTTTTGGGAGGGGGGTTGGGAGCTGACAGGATCAGAACGCTGAGATGAAAGGGCATGAAAATTGACATTCCCCTGACCATTCCATGGAATTTCAGATTCTGCATTGACCGCAGACAATCTGGTAAGTGTCGTTCAATGTTACTTCAGATGAGTTCTGTAAAGCATAGAAAGCTCAGTAAATGAAATTATAAATACCAGTTAAGATAGGTTGACAATAAAAGCTCGGAGGTGCTTTTCGGTACCCTAAACCCTACCATTCACCTGGACTGCCCAGCCCTGCATACTTCTTCTCTTCTGTTTATTGAACAACAAAATATTTAGTTGCTTTCCTTATACTTAACTGTGGGTCAGTTCCCGAGACACATTTTCTTTCTTATGAAATTTACTCCCTTAAACTCTTCTCAATGCAGTCCTTGGTGTCTGCAATAAGCCACATCTTTTTCTAAGTTCCCAGATCTGCTTTTGGGAGAACAGTTTTTCAATTAACCACAAAACCACAAAGTATCAAAAAAGAGTCCAGAAGTGTGCAGACAACTCACCATAAATGGAGTCCAAGTCTCCAACAGCAAAGACGGCCGTGGTGCGCCTGTGAAAATCAATTCGGGGTCTCCTCAGCCAGCACTGGAGGCAGAGGACCACGGCTCCACAGAGAAGAGCTGCCACCAGAACCAGCAGCAGGATCCTGACTCCAAAAGTAACCGAGAAAAGAATGAGGTAGAGCATGCAGGGAAGTTAAGAGCTTCCACTACTACCTAGAAGTGGGGTGAAGACTCAGCTAGACTGGCCGCAAGCAATGTGGGACACTGAATTCCTTAAGCAATTTCCTACCACCACCCATACATTTCCACTGAACTGGAAATATTCTTTGGCCTCAGAAAGGGTTGATCTTTCCAGGTGGTAATGATCATTTTCTCCTTAGAAATTGGAGGGTTATTCTGAAAGGCAGTGTCTTAATTCATTCATCCATTCTTCCTTTCAGACATCCATCCACCCATTCATCCATCCATGCATCCATCCATCCATCCATCCATCCATCCATCCATCCATTCGTCCATCCATCCATTCAGTTAGTATTTAAGTAGCTACACACACTTTAGATACTGGGGATAGAAATTCAAAAGTAGGCAGAGAGGATCTTTGCCTTTAAGGAGCTAACCAGCTAACTGAGTGAACTGACAATGTTAAGTTTAGAATATACAAATGTCAAGATTTAAGAGGTTAAAATTTCTGAAGGGGCCGGGCGCAGTGGCTCACACCTGTAATCCCAACACTTTGGGAGTCCGAGGCAGGCAGATCATTAGGTCAGGAGATCGAGACCATCCTGGCCAACATGGTGAAACCCCATCTCTACTAAAATACAAAAAATTAGCTGGGTGTGGTGGTGCACGCCTGTAGTCCCAGCTACTCAGGAGGCTGAGGCAGGGGAATCTCTTGAACCCAGGAGGCAGAGGTTGCGGTGAGCCGAGATTGCGCCACTGCACTGCAGCCTGGCGACAGAGCAAAACTGTATCTCAGAAAAAAAAAAATCTGAAGGATTATCTCATACAAGAGACAGTGGTCATTTGGAATGGCTTTTAAGGCCAGAACTAATATCAGTGGAGGGTCATTTAGGGAGATTTCAAGACAAATAACAATTATTTTGCTGTTAAAGATTTTCAGCTCTAAAATAAACTTATTTTTTAAAATAGTGAGTCCCTTTGTCACAAGAAGTGTTTATATAAACATTGGCCAACAATCTGAAAGTGATGTTTCTATATTCATTTGCATGACCCCTAATCTTTCCTTAAGCTGTATGATTTCATGTACCATCTCAAATTATTTAGGACAAAGAGCGTATATACCACCAACTGTCATATAAAACAAATGGAAGATTCCTTACCAGATATACCAGTCATTAGGGTGTTGGTCATTATAATTTACACACCTGGTGATAAAGGAAGAGCGTTAGTCCTGGAACTCTAGATAGCCAAAGCCTATTTCTTTCACCCAACAAAATTGGCATTGATCACACCTGTTTCTCCAGAACAATCACCTACATATTCCCATACCAGCCCACACCTTCCCTCACCCAGCACAATTATGCAAATGTTTATGCCCACTCAATTCAAGGCACTGAGAATACAAGTAAATATGAAATTATCAGACTGATAGATAAACAGATAAATGCATTATAATGGGTTTGATTCTAGAGTTACAAATACTGTTAAGCTTTGAGAAGGCAGTGACTAACTCTTCAGGAACAACAAATCACAGGTGTTTGGTATTAGGTAGATAACCACTACAGCTATATTCTGTTCATCTAGAGAGCTACAGTCACATAAAACTCAAATTCTCCAGGGAAGAATATCTTGGTAGAGAATAGGAGGCACTGGACAACTGTTTGCCCTCTTGTTATACAATCGGTGAGGAAAGAAATTAGGCTAGGAGGAAAATGAATGAACGTGGCCATACCTACCATTTACCAAGGAGTTAGAAGTTGACTCCTTCAGTCAGGAAGTTGACCCTCCTGTGTGTGTCTGGCCACACTCAATCTTTCTTGAGACAAGTTTTAAAAGATCACAGACAGACAAAGTTCACAGAGTGATTTTTGGGAGGTATAACTCTGTAGGTATAGAGTCCCTCGCTATGCCTAACATGGCACACTAAATGTAAGTGAGCTGATGGACTTTTTTCCTACCTCAATATACAAGCTACTTTTAAGGTATTCTGAGCTGAGCTTGAACAGTGGAAATCTGTTATTCACAGTCAGATACACTTCTGGGAAGACACTATACTTAATCATATCTTCTTCAGCCATTGTTAAAATAACTCAGTTTATTTCAGTTTGAAGACATTCATAAATGTCAGTTAATTTATTGCATCTAGCTTCCCTGAGGAGGCAGTGTGTCATCTCATCATCATACCAGTCAGAAATGACTTTTAACATATGTGAAGTGTCCATTTAAAAATTTTATCACAAACATTTAAGACAAAAACCAATCACCCAGCCTACAGATTATTTCATTCCCCTCCACATATAAATCTCTGCGTCTTTTTTTTTCTGTTTTCTGTTTGTTTGCTCTTTGTTCTTTTGAGCGCCCAGAGTGTTCAGCAAAATTCACAGGTATGGCTGGAAAAAAAAATGGCAACTGAAGTGTGACTTTAAAAAGCATCCTAAGACAAATGACCATCAATAAAAGATGTGAAAAATAATTAATGGGACCTACTTACATAGGAATATTATTCAATCATCAAAAATAATGTAGACACGTTTATAAATAAGTCTTGCTAAGTAAAATAGTATAGAGACTTCAATCTTACTTTGTATATATTATTTTCCACAAGTACAATGATTTCACCAAAATTACTACCAGACATAAATATACACCAGACTATTGAAGTGCCCACTTCTCTTGAAGATGGCATTATGAAGAACTCTATCCCTTTCATATTGTTTGAATTATTGTAATGTATATGAATCACTTTGTAGTAAAAAGAACTTTAAAATATTATATTAAAAAATTAAAACCTTAAAAATATAGATTTTTTAAGAGGCAGATGTGGGAAAATTCTCTTGGTGTCCTGACCCAATTAAAAAAGCAGAAAGTTTTTGTTGTTGCTGTTTTTTTTTTTTTTTTGGTTTTTTTTTGAATTGTGACATCTAAGCTCATGGTCAGGAGTATGGATTATTTCATCTCCCTCCTCTTCTTTTACTTTTTTTCTATTTTAAAATAGCCCCTTTACTTATAGTCAAACTCAATTCTAAATATTAGCCACCTCATTGTGTTTCTTAAATCTAATTTTTAAGGCCCTCTATTTTTTTTCTTCCTGGGCTAACAATTTTCCAAACCGACTTTATTTCACTTTTTTTTTCTTAGCTGGTGCACCCTCTGGTGGAGCTTCTGATAAGAAATAACATGGCTAGGAAGCAGTTGGCTGGAGAAATGCAGTAATCATGTAAGTTCCAAATTGCAGGCACCTTTGAGATCATTTGTTGACCTTTGGGATTTTGCACAGTGTACCACTGAGACTCCAGGTGGAGAAAGGAAGAGGGGAGGTCACTACCTAGTCAGAGAACTACACTGCAACTTGTGTCTTCTGGCTCCATATGCTCCCCTCCTCAAACCATTACTTCCATTTCTCTCTTAAATTCAAGTTTTAAACAGAAACTTTTTCAGTTCCTAAAAAAGTAAGAGTATTCTAATTACTCAAATATTACTTCCAAGATAGTCAGTATAGGAAAGGTTATATTTTTGAAAATGAAATTATTCCTCAGGGATTGGTCAAATTGGTATGATTTTGCTAAAAAGAAAATTAATCATCGGGGGAAGTGAGAGCTGACTATAATGTGTAAGAAAGACATTTGGAATAAGTACTATCTAGAATTCGTTGTTGAGGGAGATAATTTCTGTCCTTATCAGAACCATTTCCTTTTGTTACTTTGATGTCATGGAGATGATTTCTGCGCTATACAAATGGTTAGAGGAGTTGATTTTTATTCTTCTTCTCTGTGCTGAGAATCTGTGGACCTTAGATTAACTATGCATTTATGAATTTGATAAATTCAGGAAGAAATATGCAGAGTTGCTTCATTGGTTTCTCTGTTACATTACTCGGCATTTTCTAGGGCAGACAGTCTTCTAAAACCAGATGCGTAACTTCATGTGAAACAACGGACTCTCAAACTTACACCACTATGCGGTAGGGTCATACTATTATAATTCTCCTTTTACAACTGAGAAAACTCAGTCACAGAGACATTAAGTAACTTGCCCAAATTAGCATAGCTGGAAGTGGTAGAAGTAGGTTTTAAACCCAGATGTTCTGGCTGCAGAGTCCATGTCTCTTAGCACCATGTAGTGGTGCAACTGGGAACAGTAATAGCCAGCTCTAACCTCATATTACTGTGTGGAATATTGCCTGAATGAATCCAATATCCTGTGTTCCAAATGCTTTAAGGAAATATTGAAAATTTAAAAAAAAAAATAGAAATGAGAGCCTGGTGAGGATCAGACAAAGAGAATAGGCCAATAGTGACATCAGTTTGTAAACTGAATATAGTAAATACCATATATAAAATTTGAATTGAACTGTAGATCTGACTTAAGCTTCCTAGCAGCTAACATAAAGAGAGAGACTATTGGTTATATAGTGTCCTCTAAAATTAACAAAATGAACAGCATTACTCACCAGATGCACAACTATTCCTGGCATCGAAACCAGAGAAAAATTCAAGCTATGAGGCCTCATAAAGAGAACACTGTTAACATAAGAACAATGTTTTCCATAGTATTCTCAGAATAAATTCAATAACAAATTTCACGATTTTTTTTTATTTTTAAAAAGTCATTCCTCAACATAGGCCTAAGTGTAATTCAGCTACAGTAATTTGAGGGATGGATGAGTCACAAATCATATTACCCAGAAACTGGTAGTAAATTGTATAGTATCTCAAAGAATGAATGGACTATGTATCTCTCAGGCATTTCACCAGATGTATAATTGATTAAATGTTGGATATACAATATAACTTCGTGGTTGAAATTCTGGGCTCAGGATTCAGTCCCATATCCAAGTCCAAGCTCTGCCTTTTAACTTGCTTTCCTACTCTTGTGTAAACTATTTCACTTTATCAAGCCAAGCAAGATGTGGTATATCATTAGAAAATCTATCAATGCTGTTAATTTACAGAATCTTTTATACATATAGTCATATTTGTTTCATAAATCAATCTATTTTTGTGCATTCATGCACGTCAGTGTCCTTGGCTATTAATCAAAAGAGGACTAAGTCAGAAGTATGATAAGAGGGGCTCTGTCATGTTTTATTTCATAAAATAAATTACTTACAGCATTTAAATTTTATGAAAAGACAGCACAGCAATGTTTTGTTTATGTTAAAAATACAGTTAGAAAAGTAAAATAATTGGATTGGATCAGAAAAACATACCCTGGTGTTTGAAAACAAATTTAAATAGGGAATAATAAAATAGACCAGTGTTGTTGTTGCTGTTTGAGATGGAGTCTCGCTCTGTTACCCAGGCTGGAGTGCAGTGGTGCAATCTCGGCTCACTGCAACCTCCATCTCCCAGGTTCAAACGATACTCCTGCCTCAGCCTCTTGAGTAGCTGGGATTACAGGTGTGTGCCACCACGCCCGGCTAATTTTTGTATTTTCAGTAGAGATGGGGTTTCACCATGTTGGCCAGGCTGGTCTCGAACTCCCCACCTCAGGTGATTCACCCACTTTGGCTCCCAAAGTCTAGGATTACACGGTTAGCCACGGCGCCCGGTCGACCAGTTTTTTGTTTGGTTTTGTTTTGTTTTTAATGGAAAATATATGCAAATTGTTTTGCACAATCCTTGGAACATAGTAGTTGATTAATACAAATGTTTTTATTTCTAGCTAATCAGCACCTCCTCCACCAGGGCCTCTATCTAGGCGATCCATGTTTCATGTTTTTACCTTGATGCTCCCTTGCATTCCAATCAAAATCTCCCTTTCCTGTGTCCATTTTGCATGTGAACTTCGGACAAGCTACTGTCCTTTTATGTTTCTCATTTTCTAAAAGACATTCGGAGTAGGCCAGCTTTACAGTCCTTTTCACTGTAATCTGCCGTGTTTGTGTGTTACCCTCTTATAGCAGGGCTGGTAAGTGGATGAATATGGTCTCTTGGCTGGGTAGTGTATTTGAACAGGAGATAATGTCTCAGATCAAAGAAGTGATTCGAAACTGAAATCTCTTCTATAAATATACTTAGAGAAAGAGGATTTTGTTGGAGGAGACTTTTTACTCCCTCAGAAAACAGCATGACTTTCCTTATAGATTCATTCCACTGACACTGTCTTGTGATAACAAAAGACTTGAGATATTGCGCACATCTTCAATACATTTACTTACCTTATACGACCACCCTACATTCCCAGCCACTCTCTTTTTTGTTTTTATTTTCTACCAATTTACATTTTATTTGAGGGTTTTTTTTTTGTTTTTACTCAAAAGCAATTGTATTAAATAATGATAACCATTATAGACACTTAGATGCAAAAGGATGTAGCCAAAGAATGTGACACCTAAGTACCAGTTGAAACCTACCTACTAATTTACTATTTCTCTTAGGTTTCAATCCCTTCACCTAAAAGGGAGAGCGGTAGCCTCAGTAGCTCTAAAGTCAGCATAAAAACTTTCTTAATACCATATTTTTCTGTCACGTTGATTAGAGTTAGATTCAACATTTAAGATCCTTTCCAATTCTGAACTTCTTTATTTTGTTAGTCTGGGTCAAAGGCAGATGAGGAGATAAGATAAGGGCAGCCAGGAAATCCTGAGTCAGATAAACGTGCAAACAATCAAATACTCTGTTACATCACAAGCAGCATATGACAGAGTGAAAAAGCAGTTCCAAAATTAACGTAAAGAAATAGCAATCGAGAGCCATGCAAAAGCTGAAAGAGCAGCACAAATTTAATAAGCAGATTCTTAACAATAAGATGATCCACCAGAAACAGGTGAATGGTCCCAATTCCTGCTGTATGATACAATCATAGCTTCCTGCTATACAGACAGCATGGCTTTGAGGGTAACAGGCAATGAAAACTGAAAACAGCTGGCTAACAGTAAGGGCTGCAACCAGGAGGAGACAGTGCTGGGTGGAAGTGCTTTTCTGACACTATGTCACAATGAATTACAGATATTAATTATCAGTATCATTATTAATGGCACCTTCTCTTCATCTGCTGAATAGAATTCTGAGAACCATTAAGTCTATAGCACAAAAAGTGAAAAAATTGAGTCAATTGTTCACATAATTCATATCACAAGCACTTTGAAATATACACACATTGCAGTTTAGAACTTTGGTTAGTTTGCTTGTATTTTAAACTGAGTTATACAGAAAACTGCCTCCTTTGGTCACTGTGATTTTTGAGTGTGGATGCAGCCATAGATAACATCGTGATTCTTTTATGAACTTAAAGTACCCTTGAAACCTTGAGGAAGATAAATTCAGTGTGCAAAAATATCTAGAAATCAACTAGGCCTCTTATTTCTTTAACAAAGCTGATCGTAATGAAAATTACCTTTGCTGTTTTCAGAAAAAAAAATCGAGCCATCTGCATTTACCAACCATGTACTTTTCTTCTGATTATAATGATCATTTGAAACTCAACTGGGCTCTTTCTAATGGCTTGAGCCTTTTTTATGCTTTGAATTTTTTAAATGCTAAATAAAAACATGGAGTTTTTCGCTGTTTACTTACATTTTGTCTTCTTCACATGGTAGATCCGAGGGCACCAACTGAAACACATGTTTAGAACAATAAAACCCAAACATCTCATCAGCCTAATCCTTTAAGACAAGCAGCGCCTAGAGACAATGTGGGTTTATATCATTTCGTTTGCTTTTTTAATTAAAAGCTCTGTAGCAGAGTTTATTGTTGCTACACAGAATTTTTAATTGAAAAAAATCTCTGGGTGGATTCTTAAGCTCAGCAGTGGCAGAAGATATATATTGTGAACCAGATTCCGTTTCTACATACCAATAGAAATGGACTTTACAACAATTTTTGCTTTTTCTATAAGCAGATTTTGCTTGCTCTAAAGAGCTTTTGTGCACCTTGCATTTTTTGTTTTCATGTTTTAGCTAGAGGTCAGAGGTTCATTATTAGTGAGTATTATTTTCATGCAAAAAAAAAAAAAAGTTCCAAGTACATACATGGAAACAGAAGTTAAGCCTATTAGCATTAATGGGCATTAAATATATATTCATGAAAGGGTGACTTTAACCTGCCCTAAGGGTAAGGTCCATTTAAGATCACATGACACATGACATTCCAGTTGAGATTTACAGTCTTCTCTTTAGCAGGGAAGAGAAAAAAAGTAATCATCTTGGTTGCTTTGTTTGAAGAGTCCAATACTGTAAGCATTCTAAAATAATGCTCTTAGTTCTCTGCACTGAGTGTCATAGGTTACAACATCTCATACACTAAATCACAAGGAAAATGGCACTTCTTTCTAAAGATCTTACTATCTATTTGCTTGCTTGATCCTTTGCACCAGGACTCCTTCCCTGTACAATGAGAAAGTCTTTAAACAGCATTTATATGTAGCTCTAAATACTTAGTTGATGAGGTCAGTTGAAGTATTTATTTCCTGGATTCTAACATGCAAATAAAAGTACAAGTAAGAAGTTACAAAATTTAAAGTGATAGACTTGGGAGTTCTGTGTGAGATATGTCTTTTCCCCCCTTAATCCCAAACGCATCTTCTTCAGCACCTTGTATTTACTCCACCAAGTTTATCTGAGCAAAGAGATTGGTGGAGTTGCAGATGGAGCCATGAATTGGCCATCAGAGAGCGTGGTAATGAACAATTTATAAGCACAGAAAATGAGTTGCATTCTTTTTTGCTAGAATGCTGCAAATAGATTTGCATACTAAGTGAAAGGAAAATGAACATTCACATTTTGTCCATAAAGAAAGTTTATTTATGAGTAGATGAAATCGTTTGGGATCCAGCTTAACAGATAAACAAATAAAACCAGCATTTCACTTTCAAGTCACTTCCATGTCTTTTCTGTGTGTTGTACCCTAGCAATAGTACACAGTATTGAATTATTAGCACCTCACTGCCAACACATTAGCTGTCAAACTTCCAGTTACTATGAAGAGGTAAGAAAAGCTATAATTTACTTTAGATCTAAATCTTTCAGATACCTTGCATTGAAGTCACACAGATATAGAGATGCACGTTATTAGTCAGAAAGGGATGCTAGAGCAGAGGAACTGAAATAAATCCTAAAATGGTTCTGTCTACATCACTCAGCATTGAAAAACTGTCAAGCATCAAGTATGGTTGCAGGCAATAGTAAACATGTCTTAAATTAATCCAGCCATAGCATTTTGTTCTGTGTCAATAGCATTTTGAATTAAAAAAAAATTAACAGCATAGCAAAGTTAAACAAAGGTTAACTTTGCAATCACTTTATTTCAGTAGCAATAGAACTAATTAAAGGAGAAATAAGACTAATGCCATGGACATTTTGTTTTGTCCCTCTGACTGGTGAATACAAGAAATCATAAGACGCTAGTAACGCTTGAAGGAAATCTTTTAAATGTAGAAGCAGTTAAGTTGCTCACGTATAAATCTATAGCAAATCAAGTCCTCAGAGTACCTCAGAGTACCTCTGAAAACCTTAACCCAGAAAGAGAGGTAGTTACCTGGAATAGCAGCAAACACAGGATTCCTATTGTTGAGATCACTGAAGTGACACTGAAAAGTCTGGATTTTGACATATTTAAAGGACAATCAGCTTAGGATAGTGGTTTGGTACCTGTGTTTATTTTCTTCTTTCTCAGAACTTACTAGCTTCTCTATAAGTTATGCTTCCTACCAGGACGTGCATTAATAATGGCTCCTTGTGACTGGTGAAGTGCATGCTAGGGGGAGGACTGTTGGGTACATGTTTACAGGTACTAAGAGCCCAAGGAATTTAAGTTTAAGGTCAGAACTGTAGCACTGTTTGTCAAGGCCTTTAAAAGTAGGGGTTATAAATGCTGACCTACAGAGCTAGCTGGCTACTTAATAACTTTCCACATTCAAGTGCATGTTTTATTCCAGGGAACTTCTGGGTTTCTAATAGTATCTCATTTTCGGAACATTTATTCCATTTTCTTCCCTTTGTTGGTTCTCTTTGTTCTCCTACACACTACTTTCAGTTCCACGTCTAACCCAACCTTAGGCATAAAGCTTTCCCTGTTTTATTGTGATAATACCCCTCTTTTAAACAAGGTGTATTTCAATGTTTATTTTATGAAACAACTCCATCACTACCACTGAAAAATAAAGCAAGAATACCTAGCGAAATTCTGAGAAAAAGAAGAGGCACTGACCTATTGTACATGAAAATATCTTAATCTATGCATTTTACAAAAGTTAGTACTGATACATGTAAATAATAAGGTAAATGTAAAAGAATAGAGAGTTTAGAAATGGAGAGTTTAGACTCAAATAAACAAATTTATTTAAGCTTCCATTTGAAACTAGTGGAGAGAAGATGGATATATTTCAGGGTATAATGAAGAACTAAGTGGTTATGTGGAAGGAATGCAACAAACGATTGTTAAGATGCTTACCCTCAGTCATAATTAAACATACCTTAGAATTATAATGAGATTGGCAAGTTCAAAAAATTGACAATATAGGGAGGAAGGATAAATACAGGGAAACAAATACTCTCATATATGGTTGGGAAAACTGTACAGCTTATTTGGAAAACAAGTAAGCAATATACATCAACATAAAAAATAAATACGCCCTTAGAGCAAGAATTCTCCTTGCAAGATACAGGAATGTACCCCTTACACATGGCACAAATTATTATATGCAATGATGTTCATCAAAGCATTGTTGGTGTTAACAAAATATTGGAAACAGCAAATATTCTTGAAAATGGACAGACTAGTACAAAATGGTTATATAAATTCAACAGAATACTAGGAATCTGTTTTAAAATGTAGAGACAGATCACAGATGCTGATATAGAGAGGTCTCTAATAGTTATTGAGTAAAAGGAACAAAAATCACAGAATATTGTGTACATCATGTTACATTTGTATGCAAAAATAGGAAGGTAGAGCTATAGTATTCTCTCCATACACAAAACTTATGCATATATACTTATATATGCATAGGATGTCTCTGAGCAACCACCGTAAAAGGGAAATTGCAAACTAAGAAGACCAGAGTGGGAAGGAAATTTACTTTTCACTGTTACTTCCTTGTATTTTTGATATTTTTTACAATGTCTATATGTCATCTAATTATTTTACACATATATTCACCTCTAAGAGCCAATTTTGAAGGCAATGATCCACAATGCAGAATGAGAATATTATAATTCAAGCTCCAGTGTAGTTCACCAAATCCAATTCAAATTGTAATATATGAACCCATTTATGATCACACTTGTAGATTGCTCTAGAAACAAACCAGCAGTGTTAGTTATCTAAACTACTGCACACAGTTGGCCATCACGGTATATGGACTAGTTGAGCTGCATCTGGATGGGCGAAGCCGTCTGTGTGGTCCCCACGCTCTGTTTAGTATGCAGCCGCAGTCGCAGCCATGAATTTCAAAGCAGAGGAAGGGCTTGGTGCCAATGCCAATAGCAGAAAAGTAAACCAAACCTGCAGTATTATTTATCCCTAAGACACCCTCCATTTTGAGTGTCTCTGAAGCCTGTAATTAAACAGAATGAAAAATAGGCTTTTCACTGGTGAACTTATTTATTAGGCAGTCAGAAGCCTGACTTCCGTCAGTGGAGTCAATGATCTTAAGAATTTCTGGGAAAGGAAGAGGCCAGATGACTAGAAAAGAGATAAAATGGAAATAAGGGCAGCGTATTTGGTTTTGCTTCAGAAACTGCAATAATGACCAACTAGATACATGGATTAAGTAATCATTGTCAAAAAAAAGGCATGATTCTGCAGCAGCTGCCTGATTAGGAGTATGGCAGCTGAATGGAGATGGAGTCTATAGTCATAATAGTAACGCAAACACCACTATTATATTTGGTTCCAAAATCAAAATTTATATTCATTTCCACCTTGCCGTTTCCAAATTGCCATTTATCCATTTACTTCTGTGACTTTCCCACACCACTTCCAAAGTCCAGCATAATAGTTTCTAAGACAGTAGTTTTTCTAGTACATTTCCTTCCTAGCATCATGACCACTTGGTGGTCGTGGAATACAAAAATCTGACCATGAGCGAAATAGATACTTAAAATTAAAAGAGCTTGTTTTGTGATAAATTTAAATTCATATGCAGTCTTAAGAACTACTACAGAGATCCCATATACTCTTCATTTAGTTTACCCCAGTGGTAGCATCTTACATAACTGTTATACAGTAACACAACCAGAAAATTGACATGGAGACAATCCACCATCTGCATGATTAAAAAAAAATTTATATGTACATAATAGTCATTCATATTTATGGGGTACATGTGAAATTTTATCACTTAAAATGTGTGATTAACTTTGTAAGTCCAACTACATCCTTATGTACGTGAACTTGTAGTGAATTGTCATCACTGGAAAGTCAAGCTGAAGATGGATGACTGCTATACATAGCAGTATGGTCTCTTAGATCACTAAGATTCTAGGGACTTTGTATGTTTGATTATAAGAGTAGAAGTAAGCAAAACTTGAAAAGAATCTGTAGAAGAAGAAAGAGGACATGCACTGTGATAGTGTATAAAATTCACCCAGTACTTGGATGGTGGACCTTTTATCTACATCTTTGTGACAAAAGAATGGGCACACATATATTCAACTTCACAATTCTGGTTATTGGCCTATCTCTTTTCTTTGTGAGAAGGAATTAATCCTCCCGAAATGGCTGGAGTTCAAGAAATATGAAAACTATCCTCTGGATTTGGAGCCTGACATAGGTCAAAATTCCCTGAAGCTCTGAAGTCATATCAATATTTGTCTTTAAAGGTCATGGCATGCAGCTGTTCGAAAGGATTGAGGACCAAAATTCAAGGAATTAAGCAAGAATAAATAAAAGGTATGAATAAAAGTGGGCATGCATAAAGGAAGGTCCAAAGAGCAAGCAAGGGATCACGAGCTACTCTCTTTATTAAAATTAAAGGCGCAAGTTAAGGTTCTAGGAGTTAGGAAGTCTTGGTCGCTAATATTCAGCAGTGTGACAATAAACAGTTATTTTAAAAACTGCATTTTCTAAAATAATGATAAGAATATTGAATTATCTTTCTCAAATAATTTCATTGAAGATCACATTGAAAATATCAACATGAAATCAGATATTGCACAGATGTAAGATGTTGATTACTGGAGCATAAAACACAACAAAATAAAATAAAATAAATGAGAATTTCAAAATTAATTCAGAGATCCATGGAAACAACAGGAGTTGAAGTAACATAAGGAGGACATAAAATGAGGCAGCAAGCTGTCAGAGTCTCTAGTTTCTCCATTTGCTTCTTCTCCCTAGTGAAAGAAAATATTGATTACATTGCCAAATCAATGGTCAACTTTTAGTCATCTTACTTTAAGTAACGGACAACATTTGATACAGTTAATGACTTCTTGCTCCTTTACCTTCCTCACTTGGCTTCCAGAACAATATCGTTTTTGTTTGCCTCCCAGTTTACTGACCATTTCTATTCAACTCTCTAGACCTGACGTGTTAGGGATGCACTGAGATTCAGTTCTCAGACCTCTTTTTCTTCTACATATATATCCACTCTCTCAAGAATCTCCATCAGTCTTACAGATTATCATCCATAAAGTGACAACTCTGAGATTTGTGTCTTCAATCTAGATATTTCCCCTGAACTCATGTGATTAACTGTCAACTCCATATCAGTTGGCTGGGGAGGAGATTGTTGTGATATTTAATATAGCAGCTGAGGAAAACATTACTGAGAATGTGGCATTTCAGCAATGACCTTAAGGAAGTGAGGAAGTAAGCCACGTGGAAAATGTGAGAGGTGCATTTCAGACAAAGGAAAGATCAAATGCAAAGCCCCCTGAGGCAGAAGAATGCCTGGGAAGTGTGTGGAAAAGCAAGAAGGCAGAGTGTGCCTAGAACAGATGGAGTTGAACGGAGACTCTCAGTTGGCTGGGGAGGAGAGTGTTGTGATGGCAGCTGAGGAGAACATCACATGTCACATAACGTCCATATCATCACTGGACATATTAGACTTCTGCAAGTAAACTTAACCCAAACCTAGCTTCCCATTTTTCATATCTCTTCTCTATCCTTTGTGTTTTCTCCAAATATTTCCTCTATCAGATGTTAAAGCCTTTTCTGTTTTTTCAGACCAAAAATCTTATAAATATTTTTTAGTTCTCTCTTTCATATGCCATATCTAATGTATCAGTAAATCCTCTAGTCTCAAATTTCAAAATATATACAGACCCCCAGCACTTTTTACTACCTTGACTAACAACTTTTTACCTAACTTACTCACCAACCACCTTCATATGTTACCAAAATTACTGCCAATAGGTTCTTATCAGGTACTTCTGTTTTTCCACTTGCCCATCTACAGTATACCCTCAATATAGCAACCAGAATGATGTTTTTTTTTGTTGTTTTTTTTTGTTTTTTTTTTGAGACAGAGTATCCCTCTGTCACCCAGGCTGGAGAGTGCAGTGGTGTAATCTTGGCTCACTGCAACCTCCACCTTCCGGGTTCAAGCGATTCTCCTGCCTCAGCCTCCCAAGTAACTGGGATTACAGGTGCCCACCACCATGCCTGGCTAATTTTTGTATAATTAGTAGAGACTGGGTTTCACCAAGATGGCCAGGCAGGTCTCGAACTCCTGATCTCAGGTGATCCACCTGCCTCAGCCTCCCAAAGCGCTGAGATTACAGACGTGCCCAGCCATGATGTTCTTAATTATGTCAGATCTTGTCACTTCTCCATACAAAACTCTCAAGTAACTTCTTAATTACCACAAAGTGAAATGACGATGTTTTTATAATGGCTTAGAAGGCCTCACAAGGTCTGTTCTCCCTTCTCTTTCTGGCCTGGTAATCTCCTCTCAACTCAGTCTGTTCTGGGCACTCTGGCCTTCTTGCTTTTCTACAAACTTCCCAGGCATTCTCCTGCCTCGGGCGCTTCCTATGATCTTCCCTTTGTCTGAAATGCACCTCTCACATTTTCCATATGGCTTACCTCCTCAGTTCCTTAAGGTCTTTGCTTAAATGCCACATTCTCATTGATGTTTTCCTCAGCTGCTATAATAGATACCACAACAATCTCCTCCCCAGCCAACACTGTCTATTCTTTGTTTGTAATTTATGTTTTCAAAAAAAATTTTGGAAAATGCTCATTTGTAATACTACATATACAATATTCGTTTATTGTTTTTCCCCACCGTTTGGAATGTAAACTTCGTGAAGAAAGGGAATTTTGCCTCTTTTATTCACTGTGTATCTCCAGTACCTAAAATAGAACCTTTCACATACTATATCCTCAATAAATATTTGATGAATAGATGAACTAGTTGATTAACTAAGTAATGTTTAAATGACCTGGCCTAGAGGCTGGTTAAAAATCATCATAACAGTTGGCTAACTAGAAAGTAAGCTGCTTAGGTCACTTTTGCTAGAATGTTACTGATTAAGCTACCGTCATGTGAATATAAGAAACTGTTAACCAGAAAATATGAAGAGGAAAGAAGACAATCAATGTTGCTACAAAGGCACAGTCGGTAGATGAATCTAAGGCCAGGTTGAGGAAATAGTATCTGTACAGCTTTTTGAATAGAAAAACTCGACATTGGCTCGTTCTACATTCATTACTAGAGTGTACCAGCAACTAAGTGGCCATGTCTGAAATGGACCATTAAGTGTAGTCCTTTGCAAATTTAACACAAATTATATCACTCTGAAAAGTGCTTTGACATAACTTGGAGTTAAACATTTGCTATAAGTGGCACTGTTTATGGTAATAATTGACAAACCGTGCTTAGGTTAGATGTGTGTAAGGGTAGGAGTTGTTTTATTAACTGACGACATTATCGAATTCCTGATAAATTGCAAATTCTGGTTTGTTTTTAAAGTCATTGAATAAACATTGCAGTTGTTTAATAGGTGAGTTTACTGGTCTGCTAAATACAATGTGGCAGATATTAAACTCTATTCCATAGTTCCTTTCACACATTTTACCGGAATTTTCTTCATCATAAAATATTAAAAGTTTAGAATTCTAACTTTCAAAATTGGTTATGCAAAGTATTACCCAAACCTTTGTGAATGCATGAAGAATAAATACTCTTAGTTCTTCTTTTATATCTCACTTTACATATCTCCCTTCCTACTTTAATTTTGGGCTGCCAGGTTTTCTCACTTTGTACATAAATATTAGAGTCAGTGTTATATTAAAAATAATAATCAAGAATACTTTTTGAGCTGTTTGTTTTGTTGTTTTAAATCCAGAAGAAGTGATGAGAGAATTCAGAATTTATCAATTTTTCTGTTTCCATGACAGTTAGTAAAGGACAAATGTGACTTGTTAGGCCTATCCATCACTATGAAAATTGGCTCTGTTTGGTTTGTGGAGAGAATACAAGCTCCTGGAAGCTTCTTTTATTTCCACATATCACACTGACCAAAATAGCCACAATTTTCTGATCTAAGCAGATCGTACTAACTGTAGCTACTATTTACCAAGTCTCTGACACTGGGCTAAGCAATTTACAATTAGTGATTGCTTAAGCCTCACCGTAACTTATTTTCATGTAAAGTCATTCCATTTTACAGATGGAGATGGCAAAACAATAGAACTTGTGTACCTTGCCAACATTCATATAGCTAGGAAGTGAGAGAAGAGGAATTGGAAAGAGAAACTACCACGACTGCCAGCAGCAGGTGTACACAAATGCTCCTCTTCTCCCTTTAACTTCAATGTATTGCTGTCTAGACATGAAGTACATACAGAGTCATCATTCTGTTATTCATGAATACACTTCATGGCATTTGCTTCCACAGACCTTTGTTGGTACTCACTGTGTGCCCGATACTGGGGATACAGAGATGAAGTCTCAAGTCTGTTTCTCATGTCAAACACACAGAAAACCGGAATATGATTTCTTTAATAACTGTGTAAAGAAAATGCAATTTGGATTTAAAGAGATAGCAATTAGTTTTGCATTGGAAAGAGCTAAAAACAATAATGACTGCCTAATCAAAATCAATTCCTCTTTTCTTATAGCAATGGTTTTATTGAACCATTTACTCCTCTTCCATGTAGCGTAGGTTTTATCCCCGTGGAAGGCTCAACCATTTGTGGTATACATTCATTCACTTTGTTAACAGTTAGTTTCGGCATGATATTAGTTTCGATGTGTCCAGTGTTAGATAATGAGACAGGAGAAGAAATATACTATGGGGAATTTGGATTATAGAAACATTTCTCCACCCTTATAAAATATTAACTGGAGGATGATGAAACTTTCTGACTCTGAATTCTTTGTGTTATAACCTTGTGTCTATTTCATAGCAAGTTTCATGGAGGAGACATTATTAGAGATAAATCATTAAGTATGCATACAACAAAAGTGAATGTTATGAGCATCTTAGATGGCAGATAACAGATGAGCAAAGGTACGGAGTCAAGAATGTGTAAGGCATACTTGGGGTATGGCAACAAGGGACTTCAATGAAGCTAGAAACAGGAATGCAGGGACATACCGTGGAGGTTTGATTATCGGAATAAGGAGACTGCACAACTCTTTCCCTTGAGGAAATGAAATTGCTTCGAGGATTTTTAAGCAAGGTGACACCGTGATTAGTATCTCATTTAGAGATCATTCTGGCTGGAGAAAATGTCAAGTGACATGCTTGCTACTATTACCATCTAAACCACAAAATGGTTGCATGTACTTCAGCATATTATTAATAATTAATCATGTCTTAGTTTTTATTCAGGTGTTAAACATGTTAATAATTGATCAGATTTTTAACAGAGTGATGAAAGTAATTTAGGCTTTAAATGTACCAAAATGTCAAGGAAACCAAACATTCATTTTCCCATCACATAATTTTGCCAGAAATTCCCTTGAATGAGGAATGTAAAAAAAAAGGAGAGATTGACCAGTGAATGCCCTAGGGAGAATTTCTGCTCCATGGAGTCTGCATTCCACTATGGCTGAGGACAGGAGCACTTTGTCTCTGTAATTTAGACTGCAATTTGGGTTGTGATAGGGTGACACTAAGTGGCTGAAAAGGGAAAAGCTTAGTTAATGGAAATCAAAATAAGAACAAAAAATTGCACTCATGGTGACATTCATGACTCCCTGACAACACAAGAAAATTATATTCAGAGTAACTTAGAATCTTGAAAAAAAAATTCAAAACTAGCAACTTCTTTCTTTCTGTGAAGCTTAAGATTCTTGTGCAAAGATGACAAAAAACAACAAATATTGAATCATATAAGTTATATAAGCTGAATTAAAGGATAAGGCCTTTTCCTTTTAAATGAAAAAAATATCTTGCTATTATATTTTCTGTCACATACATTTTTTAGGTAGCTTTTTTCATTTTTTGGCATTATTCATAATAATAATAAATAGTAAAATAAGAATTTTGCTTATCAGTACATAAAATGCACAATGGATTTTCAATGTGATGTTTCTGAGTAAATCTACTCCAGTAAATAAATATACACGCAATACTTAACTAAGATACTGCTTTAGACCTCTTCAAAAATGTTTACCACACAGTGAAAGAAAAGATTATTTTTTTCTGGCAAGCTCTGCATTAAATTTGTGTTTTTATTTTTTTTTTTGTCCTACTAAAACTGTTTTTTAAAGGGTTATATTTTTATCTACTGAAAATTAAAATGATTTCCTAATTTAATATTCATTTATTCCTTTGTTCATTCAATACTTATTAGATTGAACCATATAAAATTATATTTTGTTGGTAAAATGATTTAATACTCTTAATTATGTATGATTCAACCTACTATTTATTAAGTACTTCTAGATGATGATAGATATATGATATCTCTGAACATGGACGCTTTTATCACTCTAGTATGAAAAACCCACTGGAGCAGTCTATTTTATCTTTGGGTAATTCTCACAAAATACATAACTTTTCTCCCTTAATGGAACTGAATTTTTTCCCACACATTGGTTTTAATTCTGGATTTTTAAAGTATTTTTAATAAATGTTGTCTTATTTAATTTGTAACTATCAAGTGAAATTGTGGTTGGGGACATGGATGAAGAAAGGGGAGATGTTGGCCAAGGGTACAAAGGAGAAATGGGCTCTAGTAATTTGCTACACAATATGGAGTGTATAGCTAATAATGTATTGTATATTTCAAAATAGCTAAAATAATGGATTTTAAGTGTTTTCACCACAAAGAAACAATGAGCTACTGAGGAAATGGATATGTTGTTTCTGGCATTTAGAGCCACAAAAAGACAAATCTATTCCAGTTTATATATGATTAGTCTTCAGATATCAGGTAACTCACTCTGCACTTATTTCTGCTTCTATCCTATCGTCTTCACTTCTCTGGATTAAACACTTTAGTTGCTACAACTAAAATGTGGCCATCCCAAATTGACATTTGAAAATGTTGGCCATTTCATCTTTTCAATTTTCTCCTCTTCGAGTTTCTGAGACATTTCTCTCTTCTGGTTTTCTTCCTGCATCTCAGATTTTCTTTCATTTTCTTTTGATTCTTTTTCTTTTACTAACCAACCCCTTTACCATCAATGTTCCCAGTAGCTTATCCTTTTACCATGTTCTCTAAAGATACACTAGATGACTTCATTCTGCCCTTTATCTTCAGCTACCATTAGTATGCTAAATGTTTCCAGATTTATATCTCTAGATAAAAAAATGTTTTGAACTGCAGACCTGTGTATTTAACTGTCTCACAGACACAGCTACTTGGAAGTTTCACATATCCTTCCAGCTAAATCTATCCTCAACTTGAATACATCATCTCTATCCACCCCATCACTCAAAGAAGAAACACAGTTACCCCTTTATACCATCATTCTCATTGCCTGCTCTCACCCCCACCACAACACACAAATTCTACCTCCCTGCTTTCTTAAGATAGGAATTGGTCTTAACATACGATCTTATTTTTAGTAACAACTTTACGGAGATGTGTATAATTCAGGTATCATACTAGTTACCATTTAAAGTGTACAATTCAATGATTTTAATATATTCTCAGAGCCGTGCTACATCATCATTTTGGAATATTTTTATCATCTCTAAAAGAAACCCTGTACCCTTTAGCTATCATCCGCCCTCCCAACTCTCTATCCTCCCCATCCCTAAATGCTACTAAGCTACTTTCTATCACCATAGATTTTCCTATTTTGCATACATAACGCAAATGAATTCATACAATATGTGATCTCTGGGATCGCATATTGTATGATTTCATTTGCGTTACATATGCAAATAGGAAAATCTTTGCAAAACCATTTAGCAATGAATACTAAAATATATTCTACTTAAAGCCTTCTTTTGCTTCACATGACGTGTTCAAGGTTCATCCATACTGTGTCATGTATTATCACTTCACTCCTTTTTGTGGTTAAATAATATTCCATTGTATGGATTTGCCACATTGTGTTTCTGTGCTCATCAGTTGACGGACATTTGGGTTGTTTTCACCTTTTAACTTTTATGAATAATGTTATGACCATTGATGTACAAGTTCTTGTGTGGACAAATGTTTATTTCTTTCCACATATATCATATAGATGTATATCATATGTAGAGTCAAAAACAAATATATTTATGAAACAATTACATATCTCATATATGTATATAAATAATTCACATTGCTGGGTCAAATGGTAACTTTATATTTAGTTTTTTTGAGGAAATTCCAGACTCTTGTCCAAAGCAACTGTACCAATTTACACTCCCACCAGGAGTGTATGAGGGTTCTGACTTCTCCACATCATTGTTAATACTTATTATTGACGTTCTAAAATTATAGCCAGTCCAGGTGTGGGTATAAAGTTGAATCTTATTGTGGTTTTGATTAACATGTTCCTGATAACTAATGATCTTAGCAACTTTTCTTGTTCTTATTGGCCATTCATATATCTTCTTTGGATATTTACTTTTTTTTTTGCAAAATTATGTGTAAAACTCATGATAAATGTGACTTGAAGATTTGACAGAATTTACCAATAAATCCTCAAATTTTATGAGCCTCATGGGCCTGGGATTGTTTTAAGAAAATGTTTTAACTATGAGTTTAATCTGTATAAGTGACATAAAGTTTTTTTTTGTTCTTTTGAGTCAGGTTTCGTTATTGTGTTTTTTTCCTGCAAATTTTGTCTAATTGTCAAATTTGTTGGCATCAAGATGTTCTTAATATTTTCTCATTATCTTTTTAATGTCTGTATGACATTTGGTGGTATATTAGTTATGGTTCTCCAGAGAAACAGAATGAATAGGATATGCAGATGTTCCATGACTTACAATGGGGTTACTTCTTGATAAACCAATTGTAAGCTGAAAATATGAATAGTTGAAAATTGCACTTCATACACGTAACCTATACCACATCATAGCTTAGCCTAGCCTACCTTAAACACGCTTTAAAAACTAACATTAACCTATAGTTGGCCAAAATCATCTAACGCAACACAAAACAAAACCTATTTTATAACAAAATGTTGAATACCTCATATAATTTGTTGAATGCTATGCAGAAAGTGAAAAACCAGATAATCACAAAGATACTCAAAGTACAGTTTCTACTGAATGCATATTACTTTCACACTATCATAAAATTGAAAAATTGTAAATTGAACCATTGTAAGTCAGTGACCATCTGTATATAGATATATAAGAGAGGATTTCTTATGGGAATTAGTTTATGCAATTATGGAGACTACGAAGTCCCACAATATGCCATCTGCAAACGGGAGAACCAGGAAAGCCAGTAGTATAATTCAGTCGGCGCCAGAAGGACTGAGACCTAAGGGGGCCAATAATGTAATTCTTAATCTCAGCCCACAGGCCTGAGAGCCTGGGAAGGAGGTGGGTGGATGCTGGTATAAGCCCCGGAGTCCAAAGCCATGAAAACCAGGAAAGCTCCAATGTAAAAGGAGAGGAGATGAAAGTCCCAGCTCCAAAAGAAAGACATAATTCACCCTTTCTCCAACTTTTTGTTCTATACTTTGGGTTCTGGCTATAATTCTGGGTCAGTCTGGTATAGGTAGTTAGACTCAGACTTCTATGGGTTCATTCCCATAATTAAGGGTTATTTCTATTGCTCTCTTCCCTCCAGCCACAATCCTACTCCATCTCAGTTCCTTTCCTTGTTTCCTCTGGCCACAACAAAAACCTGGGTTGTTGGAGCCTTGGCTGACAACATGGTGCTACTCTGTAGCTGTGGTTCATTTTCAAGTACCACCAAAGGAAAAACAAAACCTGACGACCCATCCCCATTCTTGTTTCTTCTCCACATTTTGACTCCATTCCATGGTCTATTTATTTTGGTTTACTATCCCGACTAAGCAAAAGGCCGTTGTCTTATTTTGTGTAGCATTTATAATTGTTATCAGTAGGATAGTGGGACTATTAGGGGCTCACACAATACTAGAGCTGGAACTTGCACTGCTTTCTTTTTGTAATATGTTCTATTTTATTTTTTGGTCATGTGTTCCATAAGATATTACATTTTGGATTATAGGAAAGGAGAAAGAATTGTGACAAAAGAAGTTGTATTCAATTATTTATCCTACACTTCTAGTACATGAAGAGGTTCAAAGTACACGGGAAGGAAAGTCTGAGTTTCAGTCGAAGTTGAAGTTATCTAGTTGTTTGTACTTGGAAAAGGGATTTTGCTTCTAAGCACCTCAGTTTACTTGGGGTTATATTATCAAACCTCCTGTGGAAAATCTTTATGAACTCCAGACTTTTATAGAAAATTCAGGATTATTACACTCGCAATCCTGAACAGCTATCTCAACAGATTTTACTTACTATTTCTGATTACTAAGAAGCACTGTAGCATTAATGCATCCATTTTGAAAAGCTAAAAGAGGAAACTAAGAAGCATATAGGAACTAGCTTTTATCTACATTGTTGCCACCCCCACAGTTAAAGCTAAAGTAATCATCATCTGCTGATCTATCATGCTCTAAGCATATTTTTCTTTGCCAAGATTTCAGGCAGGCTTGGAATTAAGGATCTAAATTAGAAATTATCTTATCTGATTATTAACTTATCGGTCTGTTTCATTTTTTAATGAAGGCGATTAAAAATATGATGAACCCAGAAAAATACACTGTTTGAACGCTCTTTATGGTCCTCATCACTTAGAAGAATAGCTATGCAATAAAATACAACTGAAATTTAAAGATTTAAGATGAAAACCACTGTGACTATAATTTTTGTCTTAATAAGCTTTTTAGTCTTCAGTAAAGGGGTAAGGAATAATTTTTAAATTACATGTGATCCTTCATCCAGTTACTTTTATTTCTCCCTTCCACAGCATGCCCATTTGTTTATTAGAATTTGTATCCAGCTGTTACTTGTAACTGGCATACAGATAAAAACCTCTGACAAAAATAAGTTATTTGAGATTTCAAGTCTTAAATTTCATTTAATCTTGTTAAGTAAAGGACAGAAGGAAAGCAAATAACTTTTTAAAATATAAAAGTTGTAATTTTTATTCCCTTTTGATAGATTGATATAGTTTTAGACTGGACTTTGAAATTATATGATAATAACCAGCACTTTTCATGAAGCATTATCAAGTCAATTTCCTTGGCAAAACCATTTAGCAATGAATACTGAAATATATTCTGCTTAAAGGTATTTTATCAGATAGTTCATGAGTACTGTATTTGAAATTTTACATTTGGGTGGTATATTTGAATGCAGCCTGATAAATATCAAAAATGATTGTTGAGAACCTCAGAATTTTAATGACTGTGAATAATTTATTTTCTTTTTCATTTTAGATTTTCAAAGAACTTGTCCATAATGCTCACTTTAACATAATTTCAGTCTCTTTATTTTTTCCTATAATTCTTTCATAAGTAAAATCTCTGGAACTATGATAATGATTTGTTGTGTTATGATGTCCTGAATATTTGTTTCTGCTCTTTCAAATTGTGTGATATATAGGAAGACCCTAGACGTAAAGCTAGAAGAAGTTTCTGGGTGTCTTCTCTGAGTTTTGTTGAATGATTTTTTGATAAACCAAGTAACCCCTTGCTTTCCAACCACTTCTAAATAGAGAAATCTTGTTCCATTACCACAACAGAAGTTTGAAATAAAACTCTTTGAAAAGTGTCATTTCATTCTCCCATGATTTCTTGTGCATGCTAATATTTCGATATATAAGTCATTGATGTTGATAAACAGTTACAGCTTATCTTAGTTAGGTTAAATGGTGAGCTAAGCAGTATAAAATTCCTCCCCATATGGACAACTAAAGATTGATTTAATAGAAAACAGGGTGTAGCTGAACTAACAGGATGGAAAAGAATCTCTAAGTGCTAGAAATGAAGAGTAATATATTCATGGGCTGAATCTCTGGAAACCATGGAATAGAGTAAATGGAACAGTTGAGTAGCAGACTGTCTTTCTAGCACTTGGATTTTAATGGTGTAAATTTAGCTTGCTCAAGAAAAAAGTTGTAAAAGTGATTGATGCCTAGGGCTTGGGCCCTAAGAGGGTTGAAACCTCAGTGAAAGGGTAAACAAATAAAATCTACACATTGACATTGGAAGCAGACAGAAAAGAATGAAATTTCTATCCATCTAGATTCTGTATCGAAACAAAAAAATAGAAGAATCTGTAAATCTAAACTCAAGTCCGAATGTTAGAGTCTTAATTGCCCAAAACTGCAAGATGTAGAAATCCTTGTCTCAATCATTAAGATAAAAATTGATCACAAACCAGTGTGTGCCTAACAAAAACAAATATAAAATAACTCTCAAGAGACATTCTACAATTCAGGTCACAAGGAAATATTACAGAAGAAGGCCTTTTGAAAAATATCACAATAAAAGTAGATTACCAGAAATTAGCAAGAACTAAAAGATGAATTAGAGAATTAAAAAATAAATTAAATGACATTATCTATAATTCAGCAGAGACAATAAGATAAAAAGTGGAAGACAGGTTCTGAGACAGGGAGAATAGAACAGGAATGCCCAACATATATTTGATAAGAGTTCCAGAACACAAAATAGAAAATGAGGGAGTCTACAGTTTAAGAGATCATGGTTGAAATTTTTCAGAACTAAAACTCTACGTATTCAAAAGCTACAAATTCAAATTAAAATTCTACATACTTTTTATATAACATTTAAAAGTCATATAAAGAATAAATAAGTCTACACTTAGACACATTTTAGTGCAACTTCAGAATGTCAAGTCAAAGAGATATGCAAAATACAACTAAATAGAAAATATAGATTATGTATTTAAAGTACTAAGGTTAGACTATAGATAATGCAATGAAAACAATGAAGGTCAAGATTTTGAAACACCTTCAGTTTGAAAACAAAATAACTGCTAACCTAAAATTCTCTATCCAGCTAATCTATAAAGAGTAAGGGTCATAAAGAAAATTTCAGATGAAGACTGAGAGGCTTTTCCCCAGTAGGGCTTGTATTCAGGAAGACGGGTTTTACATCCTGAAATAAATGGAAATAAGAAGCAATGGTGAGCAAAATATTAAGAAATGTGTGAGAAAATATAAACATTGAAGCATTCTTATTATCTTCATGTTCTTTGTTTGAAAGATAAAGTTATCGATTGAAGTTTACATCAATCTGAAGTTAAATTTAAGCACAAAACATATGTAAATGAAAATGTAAAAGTTTAAAATTCGTAGTGGCAAAAAAAGGAGATAGATTCCTCTTAGATACCAATCCAAGTGGAAGTATATTAAAAGTATCTATCCCTGTAGTGAAGACTTGTCAATTTTGAAAACTTACCTAGATAGTGTCAAAAAAAAGTAAAGTATGCTTTTCCAAAAAAAGGTGATACATTATATTACACTAAAGTTAATCTAATGAAAGTGTAAAAATAGCAAAGGGGAAAGAATGGTATGAGAAAATTAAATAAACATATATGGGGCAAAATGACCAACTAGACACAGACTGGTGAAACAGCTACCACCAAGGGACCAGATGACTAGTACACTCCTAAAAGATCTTCAGAGGGAAGGATAGAGAGTGGATAGAGGGAAGACATGGGAGCTGGACTCACAGGGGAGGAATCTGGAAATCCTGCACAGGGCTACTGTGCACTGGGACTTGTTCCTGGCACCCAGTGGCTTTGGAAGAATAGGTGAGTGGAACTAGCAAGCAGCAACCTGCTGTGGCCATAGGCCTCTGGAATCACAGCAGGAGGAGACCCCTCAACCACCATGGACATTGGAATTGGCAGGAAGAGCTACTTAGAGAAGTGGTAAGGGCAGCAAGCCAGCTGATATGGAGCCCAGAGGGTTTGGTGCAGGTGTGTCTGTAGTAGAGCATGGCCAGGGACAGCCATCCCACTAAACTCAACTTACTCCCATTGGAGCTTTAGCCCTAGGGGAACTGTTGGATCTGAACTCTATAGAACCGTTTTGCCCATCAGAAGGAGCCAATCTGATCTGACCACCCCTTGGTCTGCTGGCCTCTCCAAGGGCTTTAGCCTGGTCATGTCTACTTACAGGGCAGCCTCAGGTGCCCTGGGGGCCTGCATCCTAGTTTCTATGCTATAAAGTTATTGAGTGCATACAGTAAAATTAGGCAGTAGTATAATTGTGTTAGATGTGCTCTCATTGAATTTTTATAATGATGTCAAATAAGAAATATAATTAATTTTTAAGATGAGGAAATTGACATGCAAATGATTAAATAGTTTGCCCAAATTCACACATCTGGTAAGTGGTAAACTCAGTAAGTCTGGCTTTAGAGTCCTATCTTTTACCACTATAAATCTTCTATATACAAAATTAACATGATGAAGTAAGTCTAACTATATCAGTGATAATAATAAATGTAAAACAGCTAAATTTGCCTATTAAATATAAAAGTATAAAGTTATCTTTTAAAAGACTTTCTGAAAGGACTTTTAAAAAGTAGCAACTAAATATGCAATTTACAAAAAAAGAAATAATAATAAAAATATTTATATAAGTATAGAAGTGAGAAAAAATACAAAACAACTTCTAACCAAAGGAATGCTTAGTTTATCTATATTAATAATAGGCAAAAGACATTAAGGCAAAATGTATTATTAAGAATTAAGAGGGTTATTAAATCTTGAAAATTGGAACAATTTATCAAGAATGTAGTTAAGGCTAGCAAATTGTACTTTCAAAATGATAGCAAAAATTTATAAATCAAAAGACTTATTTGGAAAATATAAAAAGAACTTACCAAATAATAATATTCTCTTATTCATATTTATATACTAGAAAATATTAACAGCATAATTTTTCTCTAGCTTTATAAATTTCTTTTGCTGACACTCACGCTCAAAACTCACAAATTAAGCTTGCTTGGAGCTCCAGAGATAAGCATTTTAGCCAGAATTTCAAATGTGCTTTAGACATAGTGCTAAGGATGGCCACTCTCAAACATCTCTTCCACAAAAACTTTCCTGATCTTTTCACTTAGGTGTGTCTCTCCCTATTTTGAACCCCTAAATCACTTTGTTTTTGCTAGTTCAGCAATCTCCTTACTTCAACTCAGAGGTCGCAACCAGGGATGACTATGCCCACCAGGAGACATTTGTTAGTGTCTGGAGATATTTTTGGTTGTCACAAATTGGGGGATTTTACGATAAGTGGAGGCCAGAGATGATGCTAAATATCCTACAATGCACAGGAGAGTCTCTACAACAAACAACTATCTGGCCCAAAATGTCAACAGTGATGTGGTTAAGAATGAGAAATTCTGCTTTTGTGTATAATATGTTTTTTTGGAATTTTTAGCTTCTTTCCTTTTAGTTATATTATAAGCATCTTGGATTGTGTCTTACTCATCTTGGATTCCATATGTAGAATATGCAGCATTGTGTTTGCTTAAATCAGCATTTGTTTAACTGAATTTTCATTCAACAGCAATCCTGAGTGACCACTATATCTTGTGTACTATGAATTTCCTTAGAATTTGTGTTAAAAAGTATAAACAGGTAGTCTTTATCCTCTACAAATTTCTAGTGTAAGAGTGAGAGAAATGTACAAATGGATAATTTATAGTACAATACAGTACATACTTAAACAAAAATATGAGAGGAAAATTATGCAAAAAGAAGCCAAAATAAATGGAGACTAATTTGGCTTAGAGGAGAAAGCTTTACCTAAGAAATGGCAGTGAGTTAGAATTTGAAGAAAGAAAAATAATTCAAAAAGTCATAGAAATATAAAGCAGAAAATTACCTTGGGGTTCATCTACTTAAACTCCAAATTTTATCGACAATGGAAATTGAGTTCTAGATAGGTAAAGTGATTGACAGTGTCTCAGAGAGTTCCTAGCAGAGCCTAAACTGGAACTCAGGTTTCTTTCTATTTATTTCCATTATAACCCATTGCCCTTCTTCAACCTTCATTGCTGAAGGGTCTTACCAAATTATATTACATTTTACCAAATTCTGTTCTCCAGAGAAACAGAACCAACATTGTGTGTATTTGTGTGTGTGTGTGCGTGTGTGTGTGTTTACACAGAGCATTGTTATAAAGAGTTGGCTTATGTAATTGTGTAGGCCAACAATCCTAAGATCTGTAGTCAATAAGACAGAGGCACAAGAGAACCAATGGTGTAGATCTGTTCTAAATAGCTGCAGACTGAAGGCCCAGTAAGAGCTAATGTTTGAGTTTACATCCAGGGGCAGGTAAAGACTAATGTTCCAACTCAAGACAGTCAACAGGAGGAGTTCCCTTTTGCTCAGACTTTTGGGCTGCTCATGTCTTCAATTGATTGAATGAGGTCCATCCACATCAGTGAGGGCAATCTGCTTTCCTTATTCTAGGGATTCAAATGTTAATCTCATTCAGAAACGCTGTTATGGTCATGCTCAGAATATTGTTTGACCAAATATCTGGTCATCCCGTGTTTCAATCAAGTTGACACATAAAATTAACTATCAGAATCAGTAAAAAAACGAACAATGAACACCCTCTTTCTACACATCACAAACTACTTTGAAAGTGTGTTTTATTTGGTCTGGAGGAACTAAGGAGATTTCATAAAGTAAATCAAAACACACTAAAACTGTAGTGTCTACATTAATGCTAACAAAATTATTTCCTTCCAAGATGCAGAATTATATTAGATTTGCATAAAACAGGAGATTTTTAATCTTTCAAAACTTGCCTTGAATTGTATATTTCAGCAATTATTTTTAAATCCCAAGAGCTCTGTCTTGTACTCATTTTACCTTTTCCATAGCATTTTGTTTTTATTTTATTAATGAAATATTTTCTCTAATGTCTCTGAGGGCTTTGATTATAGTATTGTTTTTCTGTGAAGTTTTCCTTAGCTTTATTTTTAATTATCAGTGTTAGCTCTTCTTGCTTGACTGCCTTGATTTGGAACATTAGTCTTTACCTGCCTCTGGACGTAACTTTTGTGATATAGTTTGGCTGTTTATCCATTCAAATATCATCTTGAATTGTAATCTGCATAATCCCCATGTGTCAGGGAGGGACCTGGTAGGTGGAGACTGAATCATTGGAGTGGTTTCCCCATGCTGTTCTCGTGAGAGTGAGTGAATTCTCATGCGATCTGATGGTTTTATAAGGGGCTCTTCTCCCTTTGCGTTCTCTTCTCTCTCCTGCCACCTTGTGAAGAAGGTGCTTGTTTCCCCTTCACCTTCCACCACGATTGTAAGTTTCCTGAGGCCTCTCCAGCCATGCAGAACTGTGAGTCAAGGAAGCCTCTTTCCTTTATAAATTACCCAGTCTTAGGTAGTATATTTATAGCAATGTGAAAACAGAGGAATATACTTTGCTTATTTATTTTGTTCTACTCCTTTATTTTAAAAGATATGAATATAATTTTGGTATAATAACTAGATTAACTGATTCTAATATTCATATAGAAAATTATATGAGAAAGAATATTCAGGAAAGTTTGAAAAAGTAGAGAAATAAGAGATGACTAGTACTACTAAATATAAAGCCTATTATGACAATATAATAATCTAAAATATATATTGGAAAATAAAATTAAAGTGAGTACCTATCCAACTTTCTATATTAAAAAGACAAGTTATTTAGAGGTTAGAATTTAAAAATTAAGCCACAAAATACCAAAAACATTATCATTAGAGTTATACACATGCGCATGAAGAAACACAGACATTCATAAATGAAGTGGGGCTGTTTTTTCTGGGTATAAAACAAAACTCAGGAACAGGGGTGAATTTATGGCTCCAAAATGGTGATAGAGAAGCAAGTTGGCTTCACTCTCTATCTTCCCGAAAAAAAAAAAAAAATAGCAAAATTATAGTACAAAGATAATCATCAGAAATATCTCAGAACTCAAATATGAAGATGAGACACTGGTTCCTGGGACTACGGAGAAGTGAAAAAAACTTCACGCAGATGGCAAGAGAATTGGACTTCCATATCTGTAGCACCCCATCCCCAATTCTGCCTGAAACCAAACACGTGGAAAGTTTTCCCCCTAAATCACTGTTTCTACACTAGCAAAATTAAGATGGAGGTGGACAACCAGCTTCCTCACCATCCTAGGTTTCTTGGCAAAAGAGCCATTTCTGCCTTAACCCACGGGAAGCATTGCTAATAACCAAAGAAAGAAATATCCTTGAGAACAGGCAGAGACAAAGCAGGGAGGTGGGACCACCATCCCCAGCCCAGAGAACTCTGCTGTATAATTGGCCAAAGGAGATACCAAATCAGAATAGCTGTTCAGCAGCACCATACTGTCAGAGGTATATCCCACAGGTCTCCTGGGCATAAATCTTTGGCTAGCTTTCCCACACTGCTGGGATATCTTCTTTGGAGCCTCTTTCATTTTTTTCATTCAAGAAGGACAGCAGTTTCATCATTTACAAGAGCTAAGACAAACCTGGCTTAAGGTATCACCTACAGCTGAAAAGGAGGCAGTGACCTAGTGGTAAAAAACTTAATATATGGGTTATTCTAAACAAATGTATTCAATAAAAACCAAAACAAACCAGGCAGAGGAGACTGGAATAAATAAATAATCCTTCAATGCAAAGACATAGGCATCCATCCACAATAAACAACAGAAAACAGAGAACCATGATCTCCCTAAATGAATAAAGCAAGAAACCAGTTGCTGACCCTAAAGAGATGGCAATATGTGAGTTCTCTAAGAATTCAAAATGGTAATTTTAATGAAACTCAATGATCTACAAGATAACAAATAAAAGGATATTAGAAATTTATCAGAGAAATTTAACAAAGAGAGTTAAATAATAAAAGCTGAAATTTTGAAACAAAGAAATACATTTTCTGAACTGAAAAATTAGTTAGAGGCTCTCAACTGCTGAAAGAATCAAGCAAAGAAAAGAACCAGTGAGCTGAAAGACAAGATACTTAAAAAATGCATAGAGAAGAAAAAAAGAATGAAATGCAATGCAGATTTTCTGGAAGATATAGAAGATCACCTCAAAAGGCCAACCCTATGAATTACTGATGTTCAAGTGGGAATTGAGCAAGAGCAAGTGGTAGAAAGATTATTTCAAAGAAACAATAACAGAAAACTTTCCAAAACTTGAGAAAGATATAAAAATCCAGGTACAGACAGCTCAAAGAACACCAAACAGATCTGTCCAATGAAGATTACCCCAAGACATATAATAATCTAACTCTCAAAGGTCAAGGAAAAGGAGAGAATCCTGAAACATGAAGAGAAAAGAATCAGATAACATATAAAGGAGCTCCGATTTTTCTGGCAACAGACTTCTCAACAGAAACCACACAGGCCAGGATAGAGTTCAATAACTTTATATTTTCAAAGTTCTGAAAGAAAAAAAACTGCCTTCCAAGAAAATTGTATCCAATAAGGTTATCTTTCACAGATGAATGACAGGTAAACCTTTTCTTAAGCAAAAGCTTAATTCACCACAAGCAGACACATATCACAAGAAATGCTAAAGGAAATTCTTCAATCTGAAATAAACAACAACAAAAATTTGAAGGTATAAAGAAAGTGTAAAACCCACTGGTAAAATTAAGTACATAGACAATCCGACAATACTCTAACAACTGAAGTTATGGTGCAAAATCTATTCATAGATCTAGTGTGAAGTGCTAAAGACAAATCTGTCAACAATAGTAATAGACACGGCAATGTGATACGAGATGGGTAATATAAAAATAATGAATCGAGACAGCTAAAAGTCAAAAGTTGTGGAGGTCACAGTTACAGTGTAGAGGTTTTTCTTTTTCTTTTTGATTGTTTATATTCTTTGTGATCTAAGATTAGTTGTTATCTCCTTAAAATAACTTGTAATACCCATGAAGTGTTTTTATAAGCCTCATAGTAACCATAACACAAAAATCTATAATGATTTTACTAACAATAAAAAGCAACAAAGTAAAACACACTACCAGGGAAAATTACTTAGCTACAAGGGGAGACAGGAAGAAAGGCAGAGTTATAAAACAAATTTTTAAAAACTAACAAAATGGCAATATAAGTCTGTACTTGTCAATAGTAATAATGGCTATAAATTAACTCAATTATTCAATTAAAAGGCATAGAGTGGCTGAATGGTTAAAGAATCAAGACCCAACTATACACTGCCTACAAGAAATTACCTTCACCTATAAAGGTACATAGAAAGTGTTAGTGAAAGGATGTCAAATGATATTCCATGTAACTGGAAACCAAAATAAAGTAGGTGCAACTATATTTATATCAGATAAAATAGTCTATAAATCAAAGACTGTAAAAAGAGACAAATAAGGTTACTATATAATGATAAAGGTGTTAAATCAGCAAAAGAACATAACAATTTTACATATCTATGTGCCCAACATCATAGCTCCCAAGTACATAAAGCAAACTTTAATAAATTTAAAGGGTAAGATATACAACAATACAATAATCATAGAGAATTTTAACACTCTACTCTCAATAATGGGCAGATCATCCAGACAGAAAAAAAGACCAAGAAACATTGGTGTTAAACTACACATTAGGCCTAAGAGGCCTAACTAATATTTACAGAATATTTAATCCAAATACACATTCTTTTCATTAGCATGTGGAATGCTTTCCAGAACAGAACACAAATTAGTCCATCAAAAGTTTAAACAAATTTAAAAATTAGGGAATTTTATCAAGTACAGTTTTTGACCACAACAGAAGAAAAGTAGACATCACTAACAAGAGAAACCTTGCAAATTTCACAAGCACCTGGAGAGAAAACAATAAGATTCTGAATAACTAATGGGTCAATGATGAAACTATGAACACAATTTTAAAATTTTTTGATAAAAATGAAAAGGGAAGTACAACATACCAAAATCTATGGATGCACCAAAAGCAGTGCTTAAAGAGAAGTTTATACTGAGAAATACCTAAATTGTAAAGTAGAAAGCCTTCAAATAAGCAACTTAATAATGTGCCTCAAGGAACTAGAAAAGCAAGAACAAACCAAACACAAAATTAGTAGAAGAAAATAAATAATAAATATCAGAACAGAGATAAATTGTGACTAAAAAGAGCACAGAAGACCAACAAAACAAGAAGTTGGGTTTTTGAAAAGGTAAAGAAAATTGACAAACTTTTGGCTAAACTAAGACAAAAAAGAGACCTAAATAAATAATATCAGAAATAAAAAAGAAGACATAATTGAGACCACAGGGATACAAAGAATTATTAGAGACTATTATAAACAACTATGGACCAGCAAATTGGAAAATCTTGAAAAAACGGATAAATTCCTAGAAACATACAACTTAACCAAGATTGAACAATGAAAAACCAGAAAACCTTAGTAAGCCAATGATAAGTCACAAGATTGAAGCCATAATACAAATTTGCCCATCACAGAAAATCCAGGACCTTATGGATTCAATGCTGAATTATGCCAAACATTTAAAAGAAGTAATACCAATTCTAGCCAAATTTTTCCAAAAAAAAAAAAAAGAGAGAGAAGGTGATATGGTTTGGATGTTTATTGTTAAAATGTGATTCCCATTATTGGAGGTGGCGCCTCATAGGAATTGATTGAATCATGTGGATGGATCCCCCACGAATAGCTTGGCATCATCCCCATGGTGATAAGTGAGTTGTCACCCAGTTAGTTCATGTGAGATTTGGTTGTTTAAAAGTATTGGCACCTCCCCCTCTTTGTCTTCTGCTCTTGCTATGGGATGTGCCGGCTCCCTCTTTACCTTCCACCGTGACTGTCAACTTCCTAAGGCCCTCAGCAGAAACTAAGCAAATGTTGATGCCATGCAGTACACCCTGCAGAATCATGAGCCAATTAAACACCTTTTCTTTATAAATTACCCAGTCTCAGATTTTCTTTCATAGTAATGCAAAAACTGAATAACACAGGAGGGAATACTTGCAAACTCATTCTACAAGACAAGCATTATCTTGATACTAAAACCAGATAAGGACAAAACAAAAGAAGAAAACTATAGGCCAGTATCATAGAGGAGCATAAATGCAAAAATTCTCAACAAAATACTAAGAAACTGAATTCAAGAACATGTAAAAAGATTATTCACCTTGATCAAGTGGGATTCATCCCAGGGATACAAGGATGGTTTAATATAAACAAATCAATCAATGTGATACATTATATCAACAGAATGAAGGACAAAATCCATGTGATCCTTTCAATTGATGCTGAAAAAACATTTGGCAAAATTCAACATTCCTTCATGATAAAAACCCTCAAAAACTGAGATAGAGGGAACATACCTAAACATAATAAAAGCCCTATATGGCAGACCCATAGCCATTATCATACTGAATAGGGAAAACTGAAAGTCTTTCCTCTAAGATCTGGAACATGACAAAGATGTCCACTTTCACCACTGTTATCAACATATTAGGCTGCTGCAACATAACTGTGGTTTTTGCCATTAAAAAAATGTCAAAAACCATAGTCACTTTTGCAGCAACCTAATAGTATTTGAAGGCCTAGCTGAAATAATCAAACAAGAGAAAAAAATAAAGGACATCCAAACTGAAAGAAAGAAGTCAAATTATCCTTGTTTGCAGATGATATGATCTTACATTTGGAAAAGCCTAAAGACTCTCCCCACCCCCCCAAAAAAAACCTGTTACACCTGATGAACAGATTCAGTAAAGTTGCAGGATACAAAATAAACATATGAAAATTAGCAGCATTTATATACATGAACAGCAAACAATCTGCAAAAGAAATCACAAAGTAATCCCATCTACAAGAGGTATAAGGAATATACAACAGCTAGGAATCAATTTATCCAAAGAAATGAAAGATCTATACGAGGAAAACTGTAAAATACTGATGAAAGAAACTGAAGAGGACACATTAAAAAAAGATATTCCATGCTCATGGATTGGAAAAGTTAATATCATTGAAATGAAAATACTACCCAAAGCAATTTACAGACTCAACTCAATCCCTACCAAAATATGAATAATGTTCTTCACAGAAATAGAAAAAAAATTCTAAATTTTATATGAAAGAGCCAAAGCAATCCTGAGCAAAAAAACAAAGCTGGAGGCGTCACACTACCTGACTCCAAAATTCACACAAAACTACAGTAACAAAATTAGGATGATACGGTCACAAAAAAAGACATAGACCAATGCAACAAAATGGAGATCCCAGAAATAAATCCAACCATTTACTGCCAACTAGTCTTTGACAAAGGCACCAAGAACATTCAATAGGGAAAAAGAGTCTCTTCAATAAATGGTGTTGGGAAAACTGAATAACTCCTTGAAGAATGAAACTGGACCTCTATCTCTTACGATATACAAAAACGAAATCAAATGGCTTAAAAACTTAAATCTAAGACCTCAAACTATGAAACTATAGAAGAAAACATTGGAGAAATTCCCAAAGACATTGTTCTGAGCAAAGATTTTTGGGTAAGATCATAAAAGCACAGGCAACAAAAACAAAAATAGACAAATGGGATTACATCAAGCTAAAAAGCTTCTGCACAGCAAAGGAAACTATCAATAAAGTGAAGAGACAGCATACAGAATAGCAGAAAATATTTTCAAACTAACTACTTGACAAAAGATTAATAACCAGAATATTTAAAGAGCTCACACAACTCCACAGCAAAAAGACAAATCATTCCATTTAAAAATGGGCAAAAGTTCTAAATAGACATTTCTCAAAAGAAGACATACGAATGGCCAACCGATGTATGAAAAAATGCTCAACATCAGTAACCATCAGAAAAATGCAAATCAAAACTACAATGAGACATCTCATGCCAGATAAAATGGCTTTTATCAAAAAGACAGGTAATAACAGATCTAGCAAGGATGCAGAAAAAGGACACTGCTGGTGGGAATGTAAATCAGTACAGCCACTATGGAAAACTGAATGGAGATTTCTCAAAAAACTGAAAGTAGAACTCCCATGTGATCTAGCAATTTTACTTCTGGGCATATACCCAAAAGGAAGTAAATCAATATATTAAAAAGACATTTACACTTCCATGTTTATTGCAGCACTATTCACAATAGCCAAAATATGGAATCAACCTAAGTTCCCATTTATGAATGAATGGATAAAGAAAATGTGATATATACACATCATGTAATGTGATTCATCCTTTAAAAAGAATAAAATCCTGTTATTTGTAGCAACGTGGATGGAACTGGAGATCATTATATTAAGTGAAGTAAGCCCAGCACTAAAGGCAATTATTGCATGTTCTCACTCATATGTGGAAACTAAAAAAGTGGATCTCATGAAGATAGAAGGTAGAATGGTGGTTACAAGAGGCCTGGAAGGGTAGCAGGTAGGATGAAGAGAAGTTGATTCATGGATAAAAATATGCAATTTCATAGAAGAAATGAGATCTAGTGTTAGATCAGTAGAGTCACTGTATTTTACAATAATCTATTATATATTTCATAATGGCTGGAAGATAAGAATGTGAATGGTTCTAGCATTAATAAGAAAATAAGTATTTAATAGATATCCAAGTACACTGATTGATCTTAACAACTTATGTAAATGTATTAAATTATCACATGTGCCCTGAAACTATGTGTATCTATTATGCATCAATAAGAAAATTCAGAGGGCATGAAATAAAAAATTGTTGAATTCCATTCTATAATTTAAAAAAGTCTTCATGGCAAAGTAATATTAACACAGTGAAGAGGGATGATATTTGTGACATATGTGACAGACAATAGGCCTGATTTCCATTATACGTAAAGTGTCTCCACAAATGAATAAGGAAAAGATAAACAACACAACTGAAAAAGTGTAACAATTACAAATAGAAATGGAAGTATATGCAACTCTCAAACATATAAAAATATATTCAATTACAGTCATAATAGGAGAAGGTAAATACATAGAGATATTATTTTCATATTTCAGAATGGCATTTTAAAAAGTGAATAAAAATGAAATATAATGTATTTTTAAAACCATAGATGCTGGAGCCACATGTATGGGTTTGAATTCTCGTTCTGCATTTACTAATGGTGTGGTACTGGGAAAAATTATTTAATATCTCTTATTCCAGAGTTTTCTAATCCATAAGACGAGCATAATAATAGCAACTATCTCATAAGGTTACCATAAATATTAAACAAGATATCATATGTAAAATGCTTAGCACATAATAAGTGCTATAGAAGTAGAGTGATCGTGCATCCCCTTTGTCCTGGGATATAGTCCTTGTTTACACTTGTCTGTCTAACATAATTACTAATACTTCTACTCTTTCATCTCACCAGATGCCCTCATTTAGATGATATATAGACACTTTATAAGTAATGATGAAAGTAATTCTATGTGAGGATATTAATTGTGGCACTGCTTATAATAGGAAAGATAAGAAATAATGCCCATCAGTAGATTAATTTGTTAAATATATTATAGTCCATCCTTTCAGAGAAATACTATGCAACAATCAAAAAGAAAATTAACCCCAGCAATTGTTAGAAGAGTGGTTTTCAAACTTTCTAGTTTCAGGACCCCATAAAGTATTAAAAGTCATTGAGAATCTCAAACATCTTTTGTTTTTGTGCCTTATATCTGGTGATACTTACCATATTAGAAATTAGAATGAAAAAATACATATTTCTCATAAATTTTAGAATAACAATAATGAACATATTACATGCTAAATTTATTTCTAATAAAAAAACTGCACTCTATGTAAAATTAGCATGAAGTATTTCTTTATATTTTGACTAATACAGAATATGTCTGTTTGCTTCTGTATCCAAAGTGTCATACTATCAGTTCATTCAGATTTTGGAACTTCATCATACACTCATGAGAGAATATTTTTAAAAGGGTAAATCACATTTTAGTACTATTATAGAAATAGTTTTGACCTCATGGCCCCTCTGAAAGGGTCTCTAAGACTCCCAGTGGTCTGGAGGTCACATTTTGAAAACCACTGGTTTAGAACGTAGACCAAAAAAATTTTTTTCAAGAAGGAACATTTTATTACTGATATTTCTTAGAAGTGCCTACACACAAGGATAATAAAAATCAGATTTTTAGTTAGTTTTATTCTTGTTCATGAATTATCGACCAACAATGTACCTTCTTATTGCTTGCACCTGGGGTACACTTCTCCCACCATCCCATCCTTGGCACAACACTGTGTATTAAAAACGAAACTAGACCCCAAATCATCTATTGCCAAGTAGGTTGAAATGTTAACTATTTCAATATGTTAAAAATATGTTGATGCTAATATCTAAAAATTTGTATATTCATTCATGATCATTTTAATTGGAATGAAATATCTACACCAAAGCAATTTTTATCATAGACCGTGAGACTAAGTGGGGGATGAGTGCAAAATACCTTAAGAGGGAAAAGAAAAACAAGTTAGCAATCATTCTCTGTAATCCAAAAAGAAGATACAAACACACTCATACTAAAACAGATACAGTTACAGCAATGTAGGTGGCATTTAGATCTCTGAAAACTTGAAGAAAAAAAGTTAATTATCATTCTGAGATAATTATCACTGTAAATTAAGTCATTCAGCCTCTGTTTTTACAACCTGGCATTTTCCACAGAGAAGAATAATCTGCTTTTCTACAGAATCTTATTTTCCAGGATCTTCCACAAGTTCTGCCAGCATAGCCCTGACTCACCAGCTGGGGCTCCCTGAGCAGAGACAGGAGCAGAGAGAATCCCCAGTGCATGTGCTCCAACAAACTTCCTGGAACTCTCTATGCATTTTGTCATGACAATTAGGTTGTGCAGTTACATAAAATATTCTAAACATCTTAATTAAATTAGATTCCAGGAAATTAAACTACAAAAGATAGGAGATGTAGAGCATTACTTTCAGTACAGCTCCAAATAGAAGAAATAGGGTCAGTGTGAAAAGCCCATTATAAATCCAAGGTGGTGAGCAAGTTAAGTCTGACTAATGCAAATTCAATCAATTTAAATGCCTAATTTATATCTTTAAAGATGACGAAGGAAAAATAGGGCAAAAATTTTTCATGGTTGGGAAATAAAGAGAAAAATGACAGGGAGGGTGAATGATATTGGTAATGGCACAAAAATCCCCTAAGATTACAGGATGTCAGAAGTGAAAGTTATTTTATAGAGCATCCAGACCATTTAGACCAACTCTTTTATTTTTTCATGAGAAAGTAAGGCCCAGAGAAGCTAACGTAATAAGCCTTGATATTTTTAATGTTGATTTATTTATCATCAGATAAACCATAAAACATATAATACATCTTGGAATCTCCTTGTTTTATGAAGGAACACATAGGTATTTGATAGGGTTTGGCTGTGTCCCCACCCAAATCTCATCTTGACTTGCAGTTTCCATAATCCCCACGTGTCATGGGAGGGACTCAGTGGTAAGTGATTGGATCATGGGGCTGGTTTCCCCTATGCTGTTCTTGTCATAGTGAGTGAGTTCTCAAGAGATCTGATGGGTTTATAAGCATCTGGCTTTTCCCCTGCTTGCACTCATTCTCTCTCCTGCCACCCTGTGAAGAGGTGCCTTCTGCCATGATTGTAAGTTTCCTGAGGCCTCCCCAGCCATGTGAAACTGTGAGTCAATAAACCTCTTTTCTTTATAAATTATGCAGTCTCTGGTAGTTTTTCATAGCAGCATGAGAGTAGACTAATATAGTATTCTTTTGTGTACTCTTTCATCTAACATCTAAATTTTGACATTACATAAGATTCAACCATACTGAATATGATACTACACTAAATCACATCCAAAGTCAAAAATAATGATTTGAAATTTATAATTTTTGATTAGTCACATCATTAAATAAAATTCAAAAACACTGTTTTGATGCTTGTCATAGGTAACGTGCCTAATCCTCTAGAGGAGCAATGAAATGAATTTAACAAGATTTCCAACCTCTGGTGATTCCACTATCAAAGGGACATTAGGTGTAGACAAACACTATAGACTTTACAGGAAAAAACATACATCAGTATAAATGAAGACCTTTTACAAGAGGCATTGAGAAAATAGATTACAAAGAATTTAATTCTATTTAGGTAGCTCAGGAAATCTCATGAAACTGAGAAAGGATCTTGAAGGAATCATAAGACTTCAAACATAGATGAGGAAAGTAGGCCATTTCAGGTTGAAATATACACACAAAGGCAGAGAAATAGGAAAGTCTAGAATGGATTTTAGTTAAGACAATTATGCCGGCTGTGTATATTTAGTGTGAGGGGGAGAAGGTGGAGGTGCAGTTGGCTTACTGATTGCAGTGCTTCCCCTATACACAGCCTCTTCTTTGAGAACACTCATGCATCGAGCCCTCACTCATGGCCTTCTCTTAGATAGACATGATTATGACCACATGTCCTTGTCTCCAGTTTTCCTTCATTGGATTAGAAGTCAGCTACTTCACAAGCTGGCCTAAAACCTATACGTTGGCTTGGCAAAAAAAGCTAATCAGACTCCTGATTGTATAAACTTAGATGTACAATGTTTCAGTGGAAGATAAAACTAGAAGAGAATATACGGAGAAAAACTGTAAGATAGAATCAGGGCAATGATGCAAAGAAGGAGAGAGACCAAGAAGTAACTTATTAAATATTATAGATGGGACATAAGTAATTGTGGGAAAAAACCTGTCTGTTGATAAAACAAATAACCTTTAATAATATTTATCTATTACAATGAAAACTATGCATACCATCTTAGTTTCTCATCTGTATTTGCTTACCTTTCTCCTTTCTCCTTTATTTTCTATCTGTGGCTTGTCTATTCCAATGCAATTGAGCATATTTCTCACGATGGATCTGAGGACTAGTTCATTTCACCAAAATTAGTTTAGGAGATTGCTAAGAAACTCCTGAAGGACTATATAGGTTTAGCCAGAATGAAGAAGATACGATAATATAGAGGTATATATCTTAAAGCTAAGAAATCATTTATATCATTAAGTGTGACTTAAAACTATTATATGGTAGAAAATAGATAAGGAGGGTAAAATGGAGGTGGTAATACATACATTTTAAACTTGTGTATGATGAACAAAGATGTATTTGTTAAATATTTGCATCTGTGCAAACATTCAAAATATTGATAATACCCCTATTAGAACTAATACCCTTGGAGTTATAAAAATAGGGAGCAATACACAAAATTTTCGCCCATCATATCATCTATGTTGGATGTGCCACATAGATATTCATAAAGGCACCTTACAAGTTTCTGATAAATGAATCCTAAAAAAAGATGCAATAAGAAATCTATGAACCAGGCACAAGTAGTTTTACAATGAAGATTTACCTACAATAGAAATCTTTTTTATTTTAAATAGCAAGAAACTAACACATGACTTTGGCAGCCTATGAGTGACAGGGAGTTGAAAATGGTGGCCTGGGTGAAGTAAAGCCCAGACTCCAGTGTTTCTACTGCATTCTTACATATTAAATGTGTTTTGGTTTGGGGCCTTTAAAACAGGAAACTGATTTTACTTGTTAGCCATCAACAGAAAGTGATATTTGAATTATCACTATGATTTACTTTGGGGTTTTGATTTTAAGAACCAGAAACCATTTCTCTGTGTCTCTGAATGTGTCCAAAGATACATAATCTATCAAGTTGTGAATTAATTCTTGAAAAGTGAAGAAAGAGAACTAGAGAATAAGAAGACTTGATAAGTTTCAGAAGACTTCCAGTTATTTGGTCAGGAATTTAATGATAAAATAAAAGGCACAGACGAATCCCCCAAAGCATTTTGGTTTGAATTAGCAATATAATTCCCTTAGTTTCCCACTTTTCTTTACACCAATCTGTATTATTTCTATTGCAAATAAGAAGCTGAATAACTGTGCTCAGATGTGCTTTTGAAGGCACCATGTAATGGCCAATCTGCACAGACTTCTAATTGCCTTAACTTGAAAAGGAAGTACACTCTTAAAAAAAAAGGAAAGAAAGAAAAAGAAAAAAGAACATAACTGCCGGCAAAGCCAAACTGCTATCTTGATAGCATGCAGAATAATTATAGCTTCTCCTCTTTGCCGATGACACCTCTTAAACTTAAGTCACCCTTTATCAAATGTGTTTTTCAGTGTTAGTAAAGGAGAATAGTGACATAAGATTAAAGACATGATGAAAAAAATATCTAGTCACTAAAGGTAACATTAAGGATTAATTTAATGTCAGTATTCTAGTCAATTGAAAGGTAATTATCTTCATAGTAAATATTAGCACATATGCCTTATGAGGTAATGACTTTTAAAAGCTGGTACTTGCAAGACTGGTTGAGAAAGAGTTTCAGTTGTAAAGCTTCCCACAAAAGTAAAAAGTAAAATAAAATAAATCTACATATATACAACTGGGCAAATGTTTGAGCTTTTCCTTAACGTATTCCTAAGTGGCCTGGAACAACTGAATGATAACATAAAACCGTCCTTGTTTTAGGGAGAAGTCTCAGTAGCACCGTTCTTAGTAATGAAGATTTTATCCACTGCCAAACAGTCTTTGTATGTTAGGATGTCAGAGCAGGGCTTCACCCTTTTGGTGTGAAAAAACAGAGTGATTCTTGTGAAGGTGAAAAGAAAGGAAGGGATCAGGAGGAAGAAGGCAGTGGACCAAATGAATGGTAATGAGTTCCGAGGAGCCGCTTAATCATTCGGCTACCATGGGCTTCTATTTGGATAGGACCAAAGAAGCTTCATTTAATGAGAAGATTTATCTTTGGTGCCTATGTAGAGAGAGATGATCTGACATTGTTTAAACAAGCAACATCAGAATGCAGGGGTTTAAGGCTGGTGTATTACTAAAATGCTCAAGGAATCCCATAACAAATACCTTCAAAACACACAATCTAAATCCTTTTTAAAGGGCACCTCACATTAATCCCTCAGCTGGGGTTCCTCATTTTTATAGCATCATTTATCACTTTAATGTAACATTAGTTTAGTGGCTAAAAGCCATGGTAGAAAACCTGCACCGAATTTTGGAACGTTAATGACTTAAGCAGAAAGGAAACACTTGAGAGACCAGCCGGTGCTCTAGTTCTTTCCCTAGGTTATAATCACAGATGTAGGAAGCAATTGCCGCTATACAAATAATACTGCAATGTGGTTAATGTTGGCAAGACCAGACTTATTTGTAACGCTAAAGGGTAAATAACAAAAGGTTTGACAAACTGACTCAAGCAAGAAATGTGTATTTATGAGAGGAGGGGCCGGGTGTGGGGGCAGTGGAAAGAGGGAGAAGAATGAGATCAAACAGTTCTCTTCATTTATTACAGATTTTTCTAAAGGAAAAACAACATAGGGGTGGAGATAAGATGTAGGGGGTGGAGGGTGTAAATACCAGGGCATCCTAGCAGCACAGATGGCATTGGGGACTTACTGCCTCCCACTACACCTCAGCCTATGGATGCTGCATAAGAATAGGCATGGATGTGGGTGTGAGGAGACTTTTGAAGCCACTCTATTTAGAAGAGGAGAATCCCAGCATTTGTAAATTCAAATCCCACATTGCTTTAGCAACTTTTTTTTTTTTTCTTTTTGACTAAAACATATCTGACCCTTTCCTTAACTTTTAGCATGTCTGTCTTGGGAAGGACATTTATCTTTCTTTAATTGCTTTCTCACATTTATGAAATGGACCTGAACTGGGAATGGTGAGGATGGGGCTGTCTAGATTAACTCTTTAAGTCCTTTCAGCACTAATCTTTTATGGGTTTACTTCACTCTTATTATAGGAGCTGATTATGTGTTTTTCTTTTAAATAATATCCTTCGTGCTATGATTGCATCATATCAAAGAGCTAACTCTGTAAGCATATGTTTTAAGCTCCAGAATTTCTCAGAAGTGGAGCCATTCAGGAACTTCTCGGCAGCCTCAATATCATGCTTCTTAGACAGCTTCCAACTTCATCTCCAGGTGAATTCTTCCCTAACATCTTTTTGGTTCAAAAGGGTAAAAAACAAACCAGTTTTTCATTCTGTACTTTATATAGCCCATGGTGGGCATTTCCCATCTGCCCCATCTCTTCTTCTGTCTTTGGAGCCCATCTGGCTTTTGTTTTAATCTCTAACACAGCAGATGACATTCTCTGCCAGCAAGTCCTATTTTCAGCTCTCTTGGGCAGGCTACAGAAGCTGAGCTCTGCTTCCAAATTTACTGCCGGTTTTAAAACAATAAAAATCTAGTAGTTATTATTTCCCACTGACCCAGGCAGGGTCTAAAACGATGGACTTCAAATTTTCTGCAAAGATTTGAGAGCCCGATTGGAAAGTATAGGTCTATGAAATTATTACTTCAGAATGGTTCTGCATGGCTTGTGGATCTCTGAGGAGTTCTGGCGTGCTGAATTGGGAGTCTTCTTCATCACAACCATCATCAAACAGTGCCTGGGGAGGTAGGTCAAGCTGTGCTCTCTCAGTCTCCTATTCTAGATAGTAGAGGTTGGTGATCCCCACCTGCTAGCTGGAACTTAGTGTTTTAAGAATGGATCCTCATCTAAGGCAACTCTATGGGCCCTGGCAGCTAATGTGCCCCAGCTTGCTGTTTTAGCTTCACTTCTTGGTGTTGTGACTTGATATTCAGGCCATCCGCTACTGGAGCGGCCACATCTAGGGTTGTTCAACATAATACAATATCATTTCAGCCACTTTTAGAGTTGTTGTGGGATTTGAATAATAATATGTATCGAAGCACATGGTAAAATCAAGCATTAAAGCACTATTGGACTGAGAGGTGGTTATGGGACCAAATCATTTATTCACATTGCATCCCTCTTACAACTATGTTTTAGAAAATATTTAAGGAATGTAATAAATAATTAACAAGAACTCAAGAGGAATACGGGGAAAAAAGCTATTGCAATCGAGTGGGATTATGGTTGAATATTTTTTCTTTCATTTTAATTTTTATTTAGGTTGGTATATGTGTTTAAGAGTTTTAAAACTTTTTCAAAGGGAAATAGGAATGAGGAAAGAGCTTAAGAGGTACTGCCTAGTTTGGCATTCAAGACTTTCTATGATCTGACTACATCTCTCTTTTTACATTTCCCACTTTATTCCTCTCTCTTCATCACCACCTCACTCCACCCCACACAACTATTTCTTCACATTTTACCTTCCCTGAGCATACTTTGTTTTTTGCCTTTTCTCTCAACCTAGAATGCCTTTTTTCCCCATATAACTATATTTGTGAAAATGATACATGTTGTTTATATGCAAAAAACTCACATTTTTTGTTACCCTGAATCAAATATATGTAGATTTGCCTGATCTCAGCCATCATGAAGGGGTAAAGGGGTCTCCCCACTCCTTCTGAGTCATGCAGGAAACTGGAGGGCTTGCAGAGCCCAGAAACCTTGGAAAAGAGTTTCTCAATCTTACTTATTCATGGCTGCTCCTACCAGTCCTGAAGATAAAGGAAATGCCACTTTTATACAATTTTCTTAAAGGTTGGTAAACAATATTAAATGTCTAGAAAAACCTTCATGGATGAGTCAAAACATGTGTATGGCTAAATTTGGCCCACAGGCTGCAAGTCCGCAACCCCTGTCTTAGACTTTAGGATACAAAGTCTTGCTTATCCATCAAGAATGGTGAAAAGGGAGGTAAAGAGGCATGTTTTAAAATAGCTTTTCATTTTTATAAATTTCTTACAACTCTGAAAATAAGACAGAATTTGAAGTTGGATAAATTATCCTATTCCATACTGAAACTCTACAAAGTCTTCAAAGTTTAGCTCAGATACCTTCTGTGACTTTCATGGAGCCAATAACTACTTCACTTAATGAAATTAATTGATATCTCCTCTATATCTGACAGCGTTCCCTCCCTCCCTTCCTTCCTTCCTTCCTCTCTTCCTTCCTTCCTTCCTTCCCTCCCCCCTCCACCCCTTCCCCCTCCCTTCATCCCTCCCTTCCTTCCTTCCTCTTTTCTTCCTTCCTTCTCTCTGATCTAATTTGATCTTACCCTAGCAGGTGACTACTTTTATTGTCCCATGCCCATTTAAATACAGGTTGAATGAAGCTCAGGCAAATTAGCAACCTGCCAAATGTCATCCGATTAACTGACAGTGTATCTCAGATTCAGACTCAAGAGGGAGTGTAAATTCAAAGACTGAGCTCTTAACCAACGTGCCATGGAAATTATAATCTGATGTAGACACAGTAGTTAATTACCCAAGCCATTACTCCTTTAAAAAAAAACTTATATGGATTTAAACAGGGCTGCCATATATTAAACTACTTTACAGACTTATACATTTCCCCATCTATACTATGAGTTTTTGAAGGGAAGAATTATATGTGATTGATTTATTGTTCTCCAGTAGCACCTGGCATAGTAACTCTTCCATAGCAAGCATCAGTAAATAGGTATTGAACTGATTATCTATACTGGAACATTGCAAATCCCATACCCTCAGCCTTAAACTAATGAAACTACTGCTCCTTCCACCTCCTTTCACACAGTCAGAGTCAGAAACACATACTCACAGCACCAGGTAGAATTTAATATTCCTATGGGCTTCATGCAATGGAAAACAACCGACAAGGAACCAGAAAGTATAGGTTTAAGTTTTGATTGTGTGAGTCCATGTTTTACAAGTCATTTCTATTCTCAGTCACTTTTACCCAACAACACAGGGTGTACACTAAATGATCTCCAGTCTCCTTTCAACCTTGGTTGTGCATAAAAATGGTTCTGGAGTCAGACACAGCAGGATTCAAATATAACAATTCCAGTTTTCTTGGCTGTATGACCTGAAACAAGTTACTTAATCTCTAATATAAGTAAAATATTTACAACAGTACTTGGCAAGTAGAATGCTCTCAATAATTATTAGATACTTTTACTATCATACTGTAATTGTTTATTATAAATCTTTTAAAGTGAAGTTAAGACACGTGTATATGTGTATATATGTTATGTATATTAATATGGTAGCTTATTTTTGATTATGTGCTGATGATAATATATGCTTATAGCTTTTGTAAACGCATGTCATATTGTCTGTGGTTATTTATAATACTGTATAAGACACTTATTGACATTTGCAAACTGATAAATTGAATCATGCATGGAGCTGTTTTATAGCTAACATCCTTTTTAATTTATTTCTCACTCACTTGACTGGATTCATCTTTTCAAGATGAATTGGCCAGATTTATGGCTTTTTGTAGGCACAGCTCATGGCAGATCCTTAGGCGCTGTTAGGAAAAAGCAAGATTAAGAAAACAAATCCTCTGTATTTATTAATCTCTCTGAAAATTCATTAAGGATTCTACTTTCACCAAGAGAAATCAGCAGAGACAAGCAATACACATAACTTTTGTCGAGAAAATAGTGAACCTTCTCTCCTTTGGGGAGAGCTGTAACATTTTAGGAACTTGTCTTGAAATATAAATCTACTGAAGACCCAACTTTCATTTAGTTCTGTTAAACTACAGCCTTTAGCTTCAGTCCTATACAGATCTTGTGGTTCTTTACTATGTAGCTATAAATCATCTCATTTGTTTTTACCCGGTAGCGAAAACATTGAATCAAATTATGCATAAAACAAAATCCTGTCTTGCCCATCAAACTTCTCTCCAAGTTGAGATGGATAATATACAAGCTCCTAAGGGACAGACCTGTCCAGACAATTATTTCCTAAGGATCGTAACAGGACAATTTTACTCTCTATTGTATTGACATTTCCTACTCTTCTATTTTAATTCCAAGTGGATTCATAGTATTCAAAACAGGGGGAGAAGGGACAGAATTTCAAACCAAAATTGAGTACACACTTTCCAGTGACTCAAATTGCTACTTAATTCCTCCTTAAAGTTAGTTGCTATGCCTTTGTCAGTTTTCCTTTCTTGCTTCGTTAAGTCAATTAGGAGGAGTCTGAGATCAATGTTTATTAAAAATTATCTTCTCCAAAGTATAATATTCTCTAAAATGCTACTTTTCCCCCATGATTGAGATTCACCCTTTCTCTAATAAATAACTCCATTAAAATGTATTACAAACTTAATTCAAATGATCCAATAGTCTAGGTTTACTCAGAAGACAGATAGGAAACACTTAGTTGGTTAAACAGAGGAAGCTGAATATAAACAATTATTAATGATGACAAAAGAGTAACTATCAGATATAAGGAAAGTATGGTACCCTAGGGTGGAGGGAGTACCAAAGAAGGGATAAAATTGGAAGGCATTCAGACCTCTGCCATAGGTTAGCAGAGATGGCCAGAGCTGGTCTGCAGTTATAGGGCAAACAATAGGCAACTCTCTAGGGAGCAGGTAAGCTGTAGGTGATTGGCAACCTGTGTTGAGGCCGTGTATTCAGAGTCCTGGTACTGACAGATAATGGGAACAAGCTTGCAGATAAAGTCACGCTGGGCACATGACTCTCCAGGCTACTGGGCACATGACTCTCCAGGCTACTAGCCACTTGGGCTTATCCAGACAGTCTGAACAGGTGGTTATTTTTAGATCTGTAGGTGGCTTTGGAGGTCACTGAATCACCTTCCTTGACAGTTGAGAAAAGTGAGTCTTGAGCAAAAAGGACTTTCCCACATTTATACAAAGGTGTAGTGGCAGAAACAAAATTGAGGTTTGGATACAATGGCTGGCAGGTTAAGATTAAAAATCAAAACCAAAGTCACAGACTAACACACAAAACCACTTTCTAGTTTTGTTTTAACTTTATTTCCACAACTGGTGAGTATAGCTATAAGAACAATCACTTGTGTGCAATTAGTCCATTTTGGTTTATGTTAAGAACCTTCCATGCTATGACCTGAGTGCACGATCTAATTTGGGAAATGCAAAGGTTTTCTGTCCGAGGGGATCTTTTCATCATTAGCATGTTATGTTCTTACTCTTTCTGGAGCAACCATTTGGAGCGTTTTCTCAAAGACACTTTTATCCAATTGCTTCATATACTTACCCATTCCTAAATCCCTTCACTCTTTGAGTCCTAGCATTGCTCTGACTTTCCTAGCATTGCTCTGCCTTTCTCAGAGGAGAAAGCACAGTACAAAATGCTGGTTGCTAAGCAGTGCCTATTTTTACTCCACTTGAGCAGAATAGAGACCCACTCAATGAGCTTCTATCATTGAGACTAGTGATGAAACAGCTACTGCAGTTTAAAAATGTATCAGTGTTTCTCTGTGGAATCCATAGCAAGGCATCTGGGGCAAGAGTGTGAAATTTAGACCAAGGGCCTGCCCAAGGTAGTTATTGACATAATGATTGGAAAAACTCATAAATACAGACATCAAGTATTGGTTGAGCACCTACTATGTTTAAGGTACTGCATTAGGCAGTTGGAATAAATTATTGGACTAAACAAATTTGGTCCCTGATTTCATAGTGCCTACAGAGTAAACGGAAAGACAGACAAAAAAAAACAGAAGCGCCAAAATGACAAATCGTGATAAGAAATAAACATGTTGCTAAGAAAGAATAGCAAAGAGAAAGGGAGTTAATTTTAAGTAGGTTACAAAGAGGAAGACTTTCTGAGGCCTACATGCAAAGACCAGGAAGGAGTCAGGCAGAAGCATCAGTTCCTGAAAATATTTGGGTGAGGCTGGGGTGAGTGTGGGGGGCTGTGAGAAGTAATAGGTGGGCAATCCATTGCCTCTACAATTAAAATACATCCAGTATCAAGAGCTTCTTGCAAACTTTACTTCTAAATCCTTAGCCCAAGCCACCATCATTTCTCACCCAGATTGTTGCAATGGCTCTGCCTTTCTGCCCGCAGTCAATGATTCCCCAAACACTCAAAGAGATCCATTAAAAATGGATCAGATTACGGTAATCCCCTGCCCAAATTCCTCCAGCAGTTTCCTATCCCACTTTAGGCATGAGAAAAAATACCTTACAACAGCTAAAAGGCCAACCTTTTGTATCTCTGGCCAACCTCTGTTGGCCAAAACAAATCGACTTCTCCTCCTCCCCTTGTCCACTCCGTTTCAGCCACACTGATGTCTTTGCTGTTCCTCAAACACGACCAGTTTGCTCCTACCTCAGGACACTTGCAGTTGCTATTTTATCTTTCTGGAATCTCTTTCTCCAGTTAACTGCATGATTTACTGTCTTGCCTAATTTAAGTCTTTGTTCAAATGTCACCTTCTGAAGTAGACCACCTCTGACCACATACAAAATTGCACTATCCCCAGCACTCTTCTCTTTTTTTTTGCCTTATTCTTCTCAATAAAACTTATTGCATCTGACATACTATATATTCTGTAATTTATTTTCCATAAATGTGGAAAATAGAGTTTTAGTAAGCTTCCTTGAATGGTGAAATTTTTTAAATACACTTTAATTTTTAGAACAGCTTGATGTTTTCGGAAAAATTGAGGAGATAGCACAGAGCATTCCTCCATACCTGACACCCAGTTTCTCTTATTATTAATATTTTACTTTAGCATGATACGTTTATCATAATTAAGGAACCCATAATGATACATTATTACAAGCTAAAATCCATTGTTTATTCAGATTAATTTAGCTTTTGTCTAATGTCTCTTTTCTAATCCAGGATTCCTTCTAGAATATTCATTCAATTAAGTTGTAGTGTCTCCTTTAGGCTCCTCTTGGCTATGACAATTTCTCTGACTTTTTCCTGTTTTTACTGACCTTGACAACCTGGAGGAGCACTCGTCAGAGGTATTGTAGGATGCTGCTCTGTTGGACATTTTCTGATGTTTTTCTTGTGATTAGACTGAGGTTATAGGTTTGGGAGACAAAGTTCACGGAGGGAAAGCGCCATTTTTGTTACATCAAGAGTCTTACTATCAATATAAATTATGACTGATGATGCTGACTGTGATCACCTGGCTGAGATAGTGTTTGTCAGATTTCTCCACTGCAATGTTCCTTTCCCCCCTCTTTTTCTTACTGTGTTCTTAGGAAGAGGAAGTCACTATGCACAGCTACCACTTAAGAAGCTCTAATTCCTGGAAGGAACAGTATCTATGTAAATTATTTGAAATTCTACTCCATGGAGATTTGTCTCTTCTCACCTATTTGTCAATTTATTCAATTTTTTATCAGTATAAACTCATGGATATTTATTCTGGTAATAATCCAATACTACTATATTTTGTGGCTTCAGTTGTTCCAACTTTGGCCATTAGGAGCACTTTCAGTTGCCCTTATACCCATTTAATATATCTCCATTAATTTTTCTTTTCCTTTTTTTAGTGTTTTCTAACTTTCTGGTGTTGCAAGATGTTCCAGGCTCATTGTATTTCCTGCCCCAGTCCTAAAATCAGCCATTTTTCTGAGGTAGCAGTGAATCTTTGTCAATCAAATTATTTCTATCTCTCCAGCACCCAGAACATTACCTAGCATAATAGGGTTATTCCATAAATATTTATTGAATGGATAAATTAATAAATTGGAAGCAAGGGTAATGGATAGGGCAGTTAGTGTCAAAAGTCCCTCCCCGTATCTGACTTTCCTCTCATCATGGCAAGTGGGATCCAGTACTTCAGGATAAACCCTTTCATGGGCACTATTGCAGAACCTGAATTTGCTTCCCTCTCAAATGTTACTATTTGGGGAGCAATCATCCCAAGAAAAGTGTATGAAAACTCACAATTTGTTTATTTTAAAATTATAAGCTTTGCCTGTTTAGTCAGAATCAATCACTGTCTACTCAATACTTTCCATTTTCTCATTCCCTAATTAAGTACATATAGATTTTTTTATCTTTAGTTGTCTGCCTCTTGCTGTCTCTCATTAGGCTTTGAATAGCTTGAAAAGAATCATGTCTTATTTTGTTTAGTGCCCAAAGCACCAAGGGAGCTAACACACAGGAAGTGCTCAGCAAGTGGATAAAATGATGAGTAGCACAAAGAGCAAATATGAGAATAATATTAACTGTCATTGAAGCAATAATAATTCAAATTCCACTGCAGGCATAATCAAAGATCTAAGCTTTTTAACTATAGAACAATTGCCTGAAAAAGAGTGTGCTTCAATTTTGAACACTTAAGAGTCAGAAAAAATTCTTAAAAATGAAGTCATTCTTCCAACTAATGCTAAATAACCACCTTTTCTCCCCCACTTGTTTCTGTTGTTTTCCATAAATTCTAGTAAACAACAGTCTCTTTCTGAATGCACAAAACTCTTAAAATATTCCTAAAGTATGGTTTAACTCCTTCATTTTAAAGAGAGAGAAATTGTGGCCCAAGGAGTAACATAATCTGTTCGTGGTCACACAGGACTAAGTTTAGATGTCAGCCTCACTGCTGTCTACCAACAGGGTTCCATTAATGTTAACACATTTGCACACAAATGGACACTTCATAGTTAACTTTTACGTGGAAAAATACATGTTTGTTGAATAAAAGAATGGATACTGTAACAGAACTAATTCAAAGTTTGAATAATTTTAAAGCATTTAGTATTCCTTTAAGTGGAAAAGGAGCTGCATATTTAAAATTTATAAAAGACAAAGCTATTATTTCAAAATAATAAACAGCTAACATTTAATCAGAATAGAAAAGGAAAAAAACTAACATATATCAAGTACTTGCAGTGTACAAGTTGCACTTACATGTTATTAGCTTAAGGTTTTAAAACTAATCCCAGCACTTTGGGAGGCCGAGGCGGGTGGATCACGAGGTCAGGAGATCGAGACCACGGTGAAACCCCGTTTCTACTAAAAATACAAAAAATTAGCCGGGTGTGGTGGCGGGCGCCTGTAGTCCCAGCTACTCGGAGAGGCTGAGGCGGGAGAATGGCGTGAACCCGGGAGGCGGAGCTTGCAGTGAGCCGAGATTGCGCTCCAGCCTGGGCGACAGAGTGAGACTCTGTCTCAAAAAAAAAAAAAAAACAAAAAAAAAAAAACTAGATGGGTTTTGTTTGAGATGTGAAACAAGTCACCTCCCCCATCCCATCCCCCCACATCCCGGCCATCACATAGCTATTTAGTGACAGAGCAGAAATTTACTCATAAACTCTATGACTACCACACCTGGCTATGTTGTCTTTACTACCCTACAGTATTTCAAAACTCCAGGTCTTGAACAATTCTGCTTATCGATCTTAAATCAAGTTTCATTGTGCTTTTGTTACACATCCTATTAACACAATTGAATTAATTGTATTGATTCAATTAATTATTTGTGGTGTTCTTCATTCAATACAATTTAACTCAAACAATATTTATTTACTTCTTGCTGTGTTTAGGGCACTATATCCTATGTGCTGGGCAGAAGTAAAAAGATAGGTTCATTTGTATCCTAAATGGGAAAGACACACTCGGATTTAACTCTAATTGAAGGGAATATAAGGAAAACTTCTTAAACAGATGCACAAAGTGCTTTATGAAGTGTTGTACATGTGTGTTTGTATATAGTAAGAGTACTGACTGGTGTGTGTGTGTATGCATATGAAAAATCAGCACCATAAATTTCTAGTTGTCCTATATGCATATCATGTATATGTAAATATATGCATATAAATGCTATTGTGTAATTTTAGTAGGTTCCTTAAATTTTATCCCCTGTGACTGTGAAGCTTAAAGTGTTTATAGTCTGCTTGTACATAACTCAAAAAAATTATACATGCTTTGTATATATGTTTCTCATGATGATGATAGTGGCGATAATCTAAACACGGCTCAAGATTTTGGAGACACAATAAAAACAGAAAGAACAACAACAACAAAAAATAATTAAAGGGTTTACTGGCAAAATTTTTAAGAGAAGAGACTTTCTCACAAAGACTCGAGATTTTCTAACACGTTCATTTTTTATTTCAGACTTGGCACATTGTATAAGCATGCCTTATTTGTCAAACTCCAAATTTATAACTCTCCCTTCCTATTCTCTAGTCTCAAATTAATTTTCTCTGTCATACCTCAAAGAAATTCAGAAAAAAATGCTATTACAGTGCTCCATTTGTCCCGACATACATAAATGGTGAGTTTATAATAGTCATTTTTTCCAGCTAATCTCTTCAGAACATTTGTTCTTTAGTCATTGTGAAATTCACATATAAAAGCAGGTCACTTGCAATCTGACCTTTAAAAGTCTCAGTAATGGGCTGCACGTTTTTCTGTCAGATGTTGTCTCTTCTCCAATGTCCTTTGTAAGAGATGGTCCTAAGTCAGAAGTCATGAGCTTGTGTCCAGACAATTGGACAACAACTTCCTTTTAAAATCCCCTTTGCAAATTAAGCTATATGCATGCAAGACTTCCATAAGCAAAAAATAAAACATAACTTAAAATAACATTGCTTAAGTAACTTAATAAGCAGAACTAGCCTCCTTCTCCCTAAAGCAAAGAGGTTGGATGGAAGAGTCAAAAAGAGACCTTCATTTTTTTTTTATAAAGAACCAACATAAGATACAAAAGAACAGTATGGTATTTTAGGTTTTAACAGAATTGTTTAAAACCAAGAAATATAGATGGAGAAGACAATTTGCCAGATTGAACCAATGGAGTGATTTTTTTTTAAACTTCTCTAAACTTCTTTGCACTCTGTCAATGGCTCTCATCCCATCTTCCTTCTGTGATATCTATTTGTGAGCTCTTACCTCCTGTGAGATTTCAAAAATTTATCGCGGGCAGAGAGTGGGTCTGATTCAGAACATTCTTCTTCATAATGCTTTTCACAGCCCTTTATACATAGTAGATGTCCAGTAAGTGAGGATTGATTGGCTGCAGGCATGACAAAGGATGCAAGGCACATTATGTTTTATATATTAATTATGTATACATATGTTTTTAAGGGTACATGGATTTATAATGTGTGGTTTCTGTATCCCTGCATAGTGTTGTCAATCAGTTTCAGAGAATCAATTTTGTCCCTAGTTCTTAAAGGAAGACATGCCAACGGGTTGAGAAAGACAGCCACATGATTTAATGTTGCCAAATGCACAAGGGCTTCTTAGGTGAAAAGACATTGGCTCGTTGTATTAGCAGGGCTGGCCTGATGGAACCAAGTCACATGGTGTTGGTGCTCATGTCAGGCAGCTGCCGTCAACATTCCTGTGAAAGATGCTGGCAGTCTCCCTCTTGAGATGCCAACTCCATTTAATTAGCTTTCAGACAAGGCAATTTCACCCAATCGTTTTATACACTGAGGCTCTTTTCAAATCCTCAGCTTTGAGTTGTGGGTCTTCAAAGGTAACTAGCTTTAAAAAGTGTTGATTATTTAATATACATGGAGTATGAAAAGCATTAGTGGCATAACCCACGTGAAAAAATGATTACAGTAATTTAAATAAAATTGTCTTTTTGTGTCTTTCTCAAGGGAAAGTCAGCTTGTCTAATTAAACCTTAACGCAATATTAGGTAGAGGCTCAGAGTTAACATTTTGAAGTCTAGTAATAAAGATACTATCTCTGTATTACATGTATATAAGCAAATAACAAAGCCAAAACTGCAAGGCTACGTGCAGGCTTGTGACAGAACAAGACTACACTGAAGCAACATCATGATGAGAACCTAGTGTGGCACTCCTAGATTCAGCTTCCGTTGCTGACAATTGCTATATGTATTTGCCCTCAGGAAAGTCACATCACTCAATCTGAGCTTCACCTTAAAATGAGAATAATAATTTCTGCCTTTTTACCTTTCTTACATAATAGTTTTGAGGGTCATTATACAGGTGATAATGCTTTGTAAGGCATATTGAAGTACATCAACATAAAGAATTGTAATTATTACAACAACTTCATGAACAAACCTTTCCCTATTCTTAAATATTAATGTGGAAGCCGACTCCATAGCTTCTCTTCACCTGGTTCCTCAGACTTCTCACAATAAATCAGGAAAGCATTTTAAAAACATATGTTCTCTGCTGCAACGCTGATCCATCAAAAAGTGTTTGTTGAGTGCCTGTGCTAATCAATAAATATATATCAAATACCTATCACATGCTAAAAATTGTGTTTGATTTGTAGAGAATAAGAATCAGTATTTTCTACCAGTCCCTTAAAGTGCCTATGGTTTTTCAAGTACAGGAGACAAGTTAGAAATTCATGTTAATTTGAGGAGGTGGGGCAGGAACTTTCGTTTTGTTTCCATATAATGCACTGGACGCTATGTATGTGCTTTAAATGTATTATTCCATTTATAATAACTTACCTTTTGAGATAGAGGTTTTTAAATCTCCATTTTTCATGTATGGACACTGAGCCATAGAGAGAAGTGAAATGACATATTCCAGAACCCACAGCTAATCCATCAGAAAGCTGGAAATTCAACCCAAGCCAGAGCATGACCAAATGATGGGAAAGGCTGTCTGAGTATGGCAGGGCCTCATGGGAGCAATCCCTTCCTCTTCTGTTTTCTGTGGCTTCACTTCCACGTCTTCCACAACTCTGCTTTCTCTCTGTCTCTCTCCACCGCCCCCAGCACACCCTCCCCACCGTTTTCTCCCCTCCTTTCCTCTCTCTCTTTATCCAGTAGTTTGCTTCACAATAAATTCTCCATTTAAATGTTGCTTTGTATGTGGTGGTTTCATACGATCTCATTTATCCTCATAGAATATTTGATATCACAAAGGGAATGAGAACCCTTTCATAATTTTTACAGTTTGACAAATTGAGAAATGTTAAATAACATATCAGAAACATATAACACATTTTGTTAAGATCAGATTTAAATATCAGTTATCACAAATTACTTAGCGAAAAAAAATAAATGAGCATTTATTGAATGAATAAATACTCAAAGCATGTATTAATATTCTCTAAAAATTACTTATTACAAAGACTATAGATATCAAATCATATTTTTCTGTTGATGTCCATTACAAAATTGGAGATACATTCCAACAGAAAATACTTTTTGCAGCATTAGATATGAACACATACAAAAGAAAATTACTAACCTCATAAAATCTCACATCTAGAAGAAAAAACTCATCTGTAAAGCATTAATAATAATATTAAAAACAAATCACAAATTAGAAATGCTAAAACAGAAAATCATAAATACCCTTCATTTTCTATCTTTGTGATTTTCTATACCGATAGCTCATGGTTTAGCTTTTAGTTTATTGCTTTGTTTTTATCCCAAACTAAATACTGTGTTTTGATTTTTCTTTTCAAATATGTAACAAATTACTTATTGTTTCACTTTTCTGTGGAGAAAAGAATATTTGGCCAGGCGCGGTGGCTCACGCTTGTAATCCCAGCACTTTGGGAGGCCGAGGCGGGCGGATCACGAGGTCAGGAGATCGAGACCACGATGAAACCCCGTCTCTACTAAAAATACAAAAAATTAGCCAGGCGTGGTGGCGGGCGCCTGTAGTCCCAGCTACTCGGAGAGGCTGAGGCAGGAGAATGGCGTGAACCCGGGAGGCGGAGCTTGCAGTGAGCCGAGATTGCGCCACTGCACTCCAGCCTGGGCGACAGAGCGAGACTCCGTCTCAAAAAAAAAAAAAAAAAAAAGAAGAATATTTATACTTAATGCTTTCCCATAAGAGAAAAGATATTCAAACTCCCTTTATGGATGTGTACTGCCAATTTTCTTTCTTTTATAAATAACATTATTGTAGAATAATATAAAAATAAAACATCACAGAATTTACATACAGTCCTACCATCTTAACATTTTACTCCTTATCATTTTTATATTTAGCTGCATGGCTATAAATATAAGGGTCTTGAATTTTATTTTAAAGTTTAAATATAAGAATTTTTATATGCATAATTATAATTTCTAATTGTTGTATAATACTCTATCACATGATGTCCCAAATTGACTAAATCATTTTTCTACTTTCTAACAAAATCAGATTATGATTTTTTAAAATTGTGGTAAAATACACATAGAATAAAATTTGCTATCTTAACCATTTTTAAGTGTACAGTTTGGTAAGTTTAAATTCATTTTAAGTTTTTTTCAATAATACATGTAAAAATATTATTTCTTGTCTACATTCACATTGTTGTACAATCAATCTTTAGAACTCTTTTCATCTTGCAACCCTATCCACTGGACAATAAATTCTCATTTCCTGCTTCCCCAAGCCCTTGGCAATCACCACTCCATTTTCTGTCTGTATGAATTTCACTACTCTAGGTACCTCATATAATTGGAACCAAACAATATTTGTCTGTTTGTGACGGGCTTATTTCATTTAGTATGATGTTTTCAAAGTTCATCCGCATTGTAACATGTGTCAGAATCTCCTCCCTTGTAAAGGTTGAATAATATTCCATTGTATGTATGTACCACAATTTGTTTATCCATTCTTCTGCTGATGAACACTTGGGTTGTCTCTAATTTCGCCTATTGGAAATAATCCTGCTATGAACATGGGTGTACCGATATCTCTTTGAGAACTTGCTTTCAATTTTTTGAGTATTTCCTTAGAACCAAAATTGATGAAGCATATAGTAATTCTATTTTCAATTTTTAGAGGAATTACCATACCCTTTTCCTTAGAGGCTACACCATTTTGTGTACCACGAACAGTGCACAAGGGTCCCAATTTCTTCACATTGTCAACAATACTTGTTATTTTATTTCTTTTTCTTTTATTTTTCAAATATTAACAATTGTATTGAGTATGAAGTAGTGTCTCATCATGTTTTTAATTTGCATTTCCCTAATGATTCATGATATTGAGCTTCTTTTCACATGCTTATTGGCTATTGCCATGTTTTTGTTTGTTTGTTTGGGTGGTTGGTTTTTTTTTGAAAACACTAAGTCTGTTCAAGTCCTTCGCCCATTGTTTAATCAAGTTATTTGTATTTGTGCTGTTAAGTTATGGGAGTTCTTTATATATCTGGTTATTGGCACTTTGTCAACATTGTTTTTGCAGTGAATGTCTATGTTAATACATTTTCCTCTTGGTTTGAATTATTATTTTAAGTACATTGCCAGGATTGTAATTTCTGGTTTGAAAAATATAATGTTTTGAAGATCTTGACTTATTTGCCAAATTCCTTCTTCAAAGAATTGTGTCTAATAACTTTAGCATTATGGAAATGTAACAGCATAACTGTAATCCCAGAATTGTATTAGTGAAATTAATTTTAATTTTTTTCAATAACACATGTAAAAATGTTCTCCCTTATCTGCATTTGCATGTCTTTGATTACTGGCACAATTTTAAAGTTGAATACTGTTCCGTGTGTTTTTCGTGTGACGACCTTCCCTTATTTATTCATGGTTTGATCACATACTTGTGTATTTAATTATTAGAATTTGGATATTTGTCTCATTACATAACAAATATACTGCAATATTGCCTCTATGCATATTTTTAATTTTAGTTATATTTTAGTTTTTATCATATAAAGCTATGTGTGCATGTGCATAATCATTAATTACATATTTCTAACTTTTGAAGTGTGGTACTAGATTGTTCCTCCTGCTATATTTTCTATGATTCATTTTTTTAAAGCAAGGTCAACCTGTACAGTTTTTCCAAGGAACCTCAGAATTGACATACGGGAGCTGTGAAATTTACACAATCTGCTGCTCTCCTGAATGGTCACCAAAATGTCAGTCTACGCTATTATGTGGCCAGCTGAACATATTGGCAGAGGAAAATGCATCTTTTGGAAACACAGCACCAATAAATAAAATGGCCTTCAGGGGCAATGAAAGTGTCTTGGTGTCAGCAGCAGCAATCAAAGCCATATTGGAAGCAACATGGCCAAGTAAAGAAAGTAAAGGATCCTGGCTTCGGTGGGGGGAAAGGCTGAGGAATGCTGTCCCATGAATTTTAAAGGAACAAAAAAATTAAGGTCTGCGACCATGAAGGGTCTTTACAGGGACCAGAATGAGTGGTGATATTAAATCTTGAGACCTTGGCCAAATTCCAACATGGGTAATTACATTCGGCCAATTTAAAATTCCCTGCGCAGTTTCTAATGCAGTCCCCTTCTGTGCTTCCCGATGCCAACCTACTGCATGCTGCTGCTCTGCATTGGTAAGTAACTGTTGACCTCTAGCCTGAAGGAGGCCTTGAAGCCACCAGGGAAAAATTTATTATAAATGTCATTTCTGTCTTTCACTTCTAAAGAATCCCACTTCCAAACATGTAGGCTATTATAGAAAAGTCTAAGGATCTTTAAGTGTGGTGTATTTGGCATAGATATTCTTCCATGACCCTACCGCCCACGTTTGGGTTGTTGAGGGAGATACAAATAACTTTATACAATCTGATTTCCAGTCCAACTCTTCTAGTTCTTATTACCCGTGTGACCTTAAGCAATTCTCCCTCATCAACTTTCAAGAATCTCTCATGGTTTCAGAAAACAAAACAATTCTTTAATATAGCCAGGCCCCTCATAACTAGCCTGCAATCAGTCTTTCCTACCTTATCTATACCTACTCTCAGGAATTGAGATTCAGTCAAAAAAACTAGACCATTTTCTGTTCCCTTTCTGTGCAAATTCATGCACTTTGCCTATACCCCTGTTGTTTCTACTGTCTAAGTGACTCACACCTTCCTGTCTTCTAGAAAAATCCTATCTGTCTCTCGATACTGATCCTAAATATCAACTCCATGGAACCTTTCCTTGATTTCTCAGCTGGAAGTCGTGTTGTATTCCACAGTATAAATGTGAATGTCTATAGTTGTCATAGCTTTCGTTTTAGAAATTGACCTTTTTAAGTGTACGTTGCATTTCCTGTGGAACACAATAGAGGATTTTGCATTTACTGTTTTAAATTCTGGATTGTTTTAATCTTTATTTTCATATAATAGCCTATCTGAATGTAAAAGGTCTGAAAAAGGAAAGAATATATAGTTCGCTTGAGGCTAATAAGTATACACAAACACAGTCATCTCTTAATTTTTCTTTCCTGTGGGATTTTGGTTATATTCAATACTATATATGTGCAAGTTTTATCAAATGTACTTTAAATTTCATCACCTCTTGTGACAAAAATTGTGGCATTATTCTCTCTGATAAATACATTTTTTAAACTTTCTTTCTTTATTTATTTGAGACAAGGTCTTACTCTATTACCCAGGCTGCAGTGCAGTGGCATGATCTTGTCTTACCCAACCTCTGCCTCCCGGGTTCAAGCGATTCTTGAGCCTCAGGCACCCAAGTAGCTGGGACTACAGGCATGAGCCACTGTGCCCAACTGATCTTAGAAAGACTGTCCTGTGTATTAGGCCGTTCTTGCATTGTTGTAAAGCAATACCTGAGACTGGGTAACTTATAAGAAAAGAGGTTTGATTGGATCATGGTTCTGCAGGCTGTAAGAGCATGTCATCAGCACCTGGTTGGCTCCTGGTGAGGACCTTCGGAAGCTTACACTCATGGAGGAAAGTGAATGGGGAACAGGTACTCCACGGGGTGAAGGCAGGAGCAAGCGAGAGGGAGGGAGTGGGGAGGGGGTAGCGGGGGTGGAGGTGCCACACACTCTTGAGTAACCAGATCTCACTAGAACTCACTATCAAAAAGACAGCACCAAGCCATGAGGGATCTGACTCCATGATTCAAACACCTCCCATCAGACCTGACCTCCAGCATTGAGGAATACAAATTCAACATGAAATTTGGGTGGGGAAAAATATTCAAAGTATATCATCCTGGAAGACCACTAAGGAATCAGCAAGTCTTGTCATTCCTTCTGTCAAATTTCAGTTTTAAGAGTCGTGATAGGGATTGGGCATCTCTATTATTAAATACAAACTAACCATACAAAAACCTATAAAAGGAAATTTGAAAAACAGAGGTGATTTGGATGTTTAGCAAGGGCTGATGACTACTGTTCTAGGACAATACCGCAGTTCAGACCATTTTAAAGGTTAGGAAGCAGAAGCTCAGAAAGCAGAAATGATTGTGTCGAGAACAGACAGGGATTGTGCAGCCAAACCTAGACTGGAACTGAGGCCATCTAGCAGCAGTTAGGTGAATTAGCAGTTAGACCCCTTTGTTCTCTACATCTCCACCCCTACTTATCATCTCCAGGGTTCTATATCTGGCCTATCTGACTGGCTATTTTAACTTCTGCAGGTTACAATTATAAATATATTACAAACCAGTATGTTAATTATAGATCATTTAAAAAATTCGATGCAGAAGTCTCACTGCTGCTTTTCTTTTGCTGCTTGGAATTCAGTCAGCCAAATTTGCCTCAGGCCCAATATTCTCAAGGTTTACCTCTTGTGCTCTTACTTAATAAAGACAACCTCTCAGTTGAGGGAGCACACATGTTCCCCAAAGAGAAGCTATCATTCACCAACACGCTCATTTTCTAGGCAAGTTATGACTCAATAGCTCATGAGTTTCCAGGAATAGTGTGTGCATGAATAAAAGCTACAAGGGGAAGTATTTAATGCCAACAGGAATAAAGATATTGACTATTATATTAAGTCAAAAGTATGCAGCCTGTAGCAGTATGATTTTCTTGATCTGAATGCTAGTTACATGGTTGTGCTTCCTTTGTTAAGAGGCATCAAGCTCTACACATATGATTAGTACAGTTTTATGTATTCATGTTACACCTCAATAACATGTTTATTTAATATAATAAAAAATAATAATAACATAGCACTGCCTTAGTTTGTCATTTAGAACAAGGCAGAGAGTGGAAAGTAATTACAAGAAATTATACCTGACAACCACGTCAAATAGTTTAATGTTGTCACACTTTAAAATCCAGTTTTCTGAATTCCTACCTCTGCAATGTTGGGCAAGCCATATTACCTTCCAGAGCCTCAGATTTTCCTATATCTCCTAAATAGAAAAAATAAATACTCAGTTCATGAAGATCCTATTGTGATAACATAACATTGGTTAAACAAAAAGCACAGACTTAAAGAGCACCTGTCTCTTAGCAGAAATCAGTAACTCATTTATTTGTTCTCATTTGTTTGTTCCAGCATTCTTTCTGTCAAACACCATTCTGGAACACAAAGGCAAATAGATAAGTTACAGTTTTGCTTTTTGAGTAGCATAAGTAATATCTCCCCCCCCCACCCCTTTTCTTCCAATGCCTGATTCAAGTATAGTTTTCTAACCATTGCTCCCAACATCTGACACATGTTCTCTGGTTAGAGTAGGAGGATTGACCCTGCTTCACTCTTCCCTCCTCTCAGTGGTGTGTGAAACACCTTCCTCTGGGCTTACATGGAGTACCATACCATCTTTCATAAAGCACTCACCATGTCATGCTGCAGTTATTTTAATTTTTATAAGAAATAGTACTTGAATGGATGAATGGATGCATGCTCTTCCCCTGCCCCATTATGTCTCATGCCTTCCTCCTTTGTCACCATAAACCTTAATTCTATCTCTCCTTCTAATCTCTTCTTGTGATACCCTCTCTGTTTCTTTCCTTGATATGCTCTAAATAGAAGTACTCCTTCCGGCCAGGAGTGGTGGCTCACAACTGTAATCCCAGCACTTTGGGAGGCCAAGTTGGATCAATCACCTGAGGTCAGGAGTTAGAGACCAGCCTGGCCAACATGGTGAACCCCATCGCTACTAAAAATACAAAGTTAGCCAGGCATGATGGCAGGCACCTGTAATCCCAGCTACTAGAGAGGCTGAAGAAGGAGAATTGCTTGAACCCAGGAGGTGGAGGTTGCAGTAAGCCGAGATCACAGCACTGCACTCCAGCCTGGGCGACAGAGCAAGACTCCCTCAAAAAAAAAAAAAAAAATACTCCTTCAATACTCCAATACTACTAAATTTTAACTTTCTTATTGACCTTAGTGTAGCATCGGAAAAGTATGGCCTTTAGAATCTGTTAGACCTGGGGTTTGCTCCTGGCTTTAACATTAACTAGCTGGGTGGCCTTAGATAAATCAGCTTCTCTGACTCCATTTTCTCATTGCTAAAAGTAGAGAACCAATTTCTACCTTTTAAGGATATTGTGAGGTTTAGAAGTAATTGATGTTTAAATGGCTTGTCACATGCTCAATGCCAATTGCTCAATGAGGACGAAATATTATTTCAACCTTGTATTGTATAATCCATGTAGACATTTCATCTTCTTCTCTTCTCTCCTCTTCTGGCCTATAATGAAGGAACCATGTCTACTGTATCTCAGCCTTGCTCACATTGCCCATATAGAGCAAATGTTCAACACGTTTGAAAAGATGGATGAATAAAAGATAAAATAAATTTCTCAATGTTGGTGGCAGAGAAAGAAGATCATACAAAGTCTCTGCATCTCATATGAGTACTTGAAAATTATTCTCCAAAGGTGAATAATATAAGCGCTTCCCTGCTAGAGGATCATTCAGTCTTCCTGCTGCTGCACAAAAAAATAGAACTGAATGGCGCAGTTCACTCATACTGCCGTAAGAACAAGCACATATGAGCACAATTTTACCTGGCACCAACTGGTTGTTATTCACCAGATTGTGACCAATTTAGATTAGGTCTGCCCTTAAATACTGTAGTAGTTTATCTGAAGAACATTCTTTCCATTTAGATCAGATGTTGGAGGCTAGAAGCTGATAAATTTTCTTAACTACTTACAAGGCCAAGTTAGAACTATAAAGGTAAGTTTCCCTTTCTGCATGCAAAGTTCTTGCCTTTAGATTTCCTGATGTAGTAAAGTGTCAACAATGCATAATAACCATCCTCCAAGACTTTATTAAAATCCTGACCTTTGCTTCAAAGCTTCTGTTTAGAAGAAGAAAAGCAAGGAGAGAAAAGTAGGTCCTTTCTAACAGCCTCCAGGAGCTTTAGGCCATAGGCCAGGAAGACAGGCTGTCTTTTGGAAAACATGCCTTTGCCTGTCACCTTCACTGATATTGCCCTGTGGTGGCACTGGAGGAGCATCACCAGGAAGTCAGACATTAAAGGAGAAGCAACTCAGAGAATAGGATTCTGATTCTGCTACTACAAGTACCTACTGACCTCTGAGAACTACAGAACTCTCAGAACATATTAACTTTATCCAAAGCCCTGCATTATGTGATTTGACCAAACTCTAGCATACCTTCTAGCAGCATGAGGTCATGTCCCTAGGATGACCACAGCTCCCCATTAAAATGCCTACTTGAGAAAACTCAGCTCTCCTAGGAGGTTGCTGTTTGCTCTAGCCAATACCCGATGATAGGCTCTTGACCTTCTATTCTTAGAGAATCAACTTAGAAAGGCTTACATTTGGGAATGCTTATGTTCTACAACTCAGTAGTGTTTCTCTCAGGGACCTGTGCGCTGTTCCTTTAAATGTAATAACCGGGAAGGATAGGGCTTCTGTCTCCCAGTCTCTGTGGGAGAACAGAATTCTAACTTCAGTAAGTGCCAGCCAGCAGTCACAGTTAGCACAGCTAGTCATTTGCGCTGATCAAACCCTTAGTAATATTTCACTTCTCAGGCTCTACTGAGATCCTGCTCTGCTACCTCCCTCATTCTCCATTTAAAAGGACAAACAACCTCTACACAAACAGGAATGAAGCTCAGCTGTTTCCTCTGCTATCAATAGTTACTAAATAAAATCTGTTTTCATGGCTTTAACTAACGTCAGGCAGTGTTTCTCTTTGACACCTGTACGTGAGATGGGAGTCAGCTTCATCCCTATGCAGCTAAATAGAGATTGGAAGGGATCCAGAAGTTCCCCTTTCCCCTCTTTTCTTTCAGGACTGCATGTAACCCAGGTAGTGAGGCTGAGGGACAGAAATGAGTGAAGCTGGCTAGGCGCGGTGGCTCAAGCATGTAATCCCAGCACTTTGGGAGGCCGAGGTGGGTGGATCACCTGATGTCAGGAATTATTCGAGACCAGCCTGGCCAATATAGTGAAACCCCGGTCTCTACTAAAAATAGAAAAATTAGCTGGGAGTGGTGGTGGGCACCTGTAGTCTCAGGTACTCTGGAGGCTGAGGGAGGAGAATCACTTGAACCTGGGAAGCACAGGTTGCAGTGAGCCAAGATCATGCCACTGCACTCTAGCCTGGGCGACAGAGCGAGACTCAGTCTAAAAAAAAAAAAAAACGAAAAAGGAAAAGAAAAGAAATGAGTGAAGCCTCCCACTACACAGTCAAATTTCCAATTTCCTCTTCCAAACAACTTGAATTTCAATAGTTGGGTATATGTGTTTGAACAAATTAGCATATCTCTCCAACAAGGTAGAGTTGAGCTCTTAGTAATCAACACCTTATCATTACTGTTTAATCTGCTTATTTCCCTACACCTAGCCAAATCAAACTGCAGGAAGAGAGGCTTTTATCAGAAACAGATGCAATAAAAAGGAAGAGGGATACCTGACTTGGAAACCCAGGGCACCACAGACGAAGTGGGGGGCAGGCATAACTAAGTGCTGCTAAGGGAAATGTGAACAGCCAGAGAACAGGTACAACGGTCAGCTGGGGATGGAGGAAAAGAGAGCTGAGGGGTATAAAAGGTGGAAACATAAAAGGGTTTGGAAGGTGATAGAATTACTTTTTCCTTTTTCCACGTTTTTTTTTTTTTTTTCCTCTTGGCTCCTGCCCTTCACCTTCCTTCCAAAATCTCAAAATAAAATGTCTCTATAATGTGCTTTCTTTACTCTGTACCCAGCCAAATATATACATATATATACACACGTATATATATATACACACACATACATATGTATATATATGGACCACTGTTCGCCTGTTGCTTGCTCTCTCCTCTTACATCTTCATTAATGTCCCTGCTCCACTATTATATATATATGTACACACGTATATATATATATATATACGTGTGTATATATATACGTATATATGTGTGTGTGTGTGTGTGTATATATATATGTATATAAAATGTGTTGTTTTCGTTTTTGTCTTCCAATTATTCTGGTCTCCCAAAAAAATGTAAATCAAAGGAAGGGGGCAATATATAAGTCACTTAATATCTTTGTATCAAAGTTTAACCATGAGAGTTTTGGACTGAATTTGTAACTCAACAAATGTTTATTAAATGAGTATTATGTGCAAAATATTGTCTGTTTGCCAGGGAAACATTATATTACCCTCCTGGAGTTAGCATTCTAGTGAAAAAAGCATTCAATAAGTAAATTAATTAAAATGTTATGTAATGTATTATTTGACTTGGTTGTCAAGAAAGGCTTTGTTGGGAAAGTAATAGTGGAGCAGGGACATTAATGAAGATGTGAGTAGGAGGAGAGGGCAAGCAACAGGGGAACAGCGGTCCAGCAAGGGGAACAGCAAGTGCAAACACCCTAGTATGGGAACATGTTAGTGTGTTTGGTTGACAGCACGGAGCATGCTATGGGAGATTTAAAGAAGCAACTCAGTGCTGGATCATGTAGGGCCAGGCAAGGACTTTTAGGCCATAATGACTACGGAAATTTATCGGATCATGATGAGAAATCACGGAGTATTTGAAAGCAGAGCATGACATATTTCTTGTAAAAGAATAAAGAATATTTATATTGCATTTGTATGTGCCAATCCCCGTTCCAAGTGTTTTACTTATATAATCTCATTTAATTTAAAAACAGCACTATAATGTATATTATTGTCATTGTTATTCATATTTTTCAGAGAACAAAACTGTGAAAAAAAGCAATTAAGTAACTTGACCACATTATGTAAACTTGATCCCAGGTAGTCTGACTTCAGATTCTTTGACCTCAATCACTAGCCTGTATTTATTCTGTTTTCATTAATAAGGGTCTCTGAAGTAAGGGCAATAGACTCTTTGGGTAAGAGTTTAAGCAGGGACACCAGTGAGGGGAGAGATGGCAATGACTTGAACCGTGGTGGTTGTGATGGAGAAGAGGAATAATGTCGTTGAATTTGAGATGTGTTTTGAATGTAGAGGAAGCAGAAGGTTTGTGGATATAATGTATACAGGCAATGAGAGAGAGTGATACTCCAACTTTTTGACCTGAGCAACTGGGTAAAAGATAGTGTTTCTTGCAAAGCTCTGGTTTGGTGTGGGGTAGACATAAAGTTTGAATTTGAACATGTAAAGTTTGAGATGTATTTAAAACATCCAAGAAGGAGATACGAAGGAGGCAATATGGTATACAAAGTCTGGGGTTTGGGCTGTAGATTTATATTTGCAAGTTATTATCATATTGATATTTTAGAAGGCTATGTGTCTGTCTGAGTTCCCCTAGGTAGAGAATATAAGGATTGAGCTCTAGGACACTGGAACCTTCAGAGATCATGAAGAGGTAAAGGATTCAATAAGAATCTGATAAGGACCAGCAGATGAAATACATGAAAAACAAAGAGTCAAGTATGAGACAGTGTGAAAGAGCAACAGATTAACTGTGTCTAATGCTGCTAATACATGTACAATGAAGACAGAGAATTGACCATCACATTTGGCAAAGTGAAGATCATTACAGATGCTGACTGCGGAGTGGCAGAGACAAAAGTCTGAATGGATTGGGTTCAAGAGACTAGCAAACTCCTGATGCCTCGTATAGCTACAGCAAGATAATTAAAGATAACCTAAAAAAAAAGGTGGAGGGTAAAAGCTGGGAGAAGAAGACAATAATAATACCTTTCCAAACACTTCAATCAATTGCAAAATATTTTGTTGTGTGTCTTCTACACATCCAGCGGTATTAGTCACTAACATCAATGAATTTGTAGCTTCATTTATTCATTTAGGCAACTATTATTCATCAAATGTTTAGTATGTGATGGATATTTAATGGGTATTGCTTTAAAATATTTTTCTCAATTGTTAGAATAACATTTTTTGATTTTTAATTATTATGGGTACATAATAGGTGTATATATGTATGGGTGACATGTGATGTTTTGATACATGCATACAATGTGTAATAATCACATCAGGGTAATGACAACAGAGTATCCGTCACCTTGACCATTTGCCACTTCTTTGAGGAACATTCCAATTTCACTCTTACTTATTTTAAAATGCATAATGAATTATTGTTGACTGTAGTCACTCTGTTATGCTATCAAATGCTAGGTCTTATTCATTCCAGCTAATTATATTTTTGCAACCATTAACCATCCCCCTTCCCCACAACTCCCTTGCCTCTGCTACTCTTCCCAGCCTCTGGTAACCATCATTCTACTCTCATATCTCAGTTCAATTGTTTTAATTTTTAGCTCCCACGTGTGAGTGAGAATTTGCAAAATTTGTCTTTCTGTGCTTGGTTTATTTCACTTAAACGTAAAAGGAAAAAGAGATGTTTATATTATTTCCATAATCCTAACATATCAACAGTTTTTCACATTCCTTTCAATTGGAGTTGATCTCTCCACAACTTTTACTCAACCTTATTATTTTGTAAGCCTTTTTCTTTGTAGACATGTTTCCATAATATGATAGTTATGATGCAAATATTTTTTTGTGTGAGTAGAGAGCATTGGTTAACTAATCATTTTCATTTCCAACCATTTATATTGTGTTCAAACTACAATATACTATGAATATTTGTCTATATGATTATTCATCTTAATGTTATCTTCCTTAAGCTATGAGTAGCCCTTCAATGTTCAGGACTACATCTGGTTCAATTCTGAATTACTAGCATCTGTTTGGCTTCTAGGTAGTACATGAGACTGTGTAGCGGCTGAGAGCATGAACGTCGAGTGTCTCTAGTCTCATTTTGTATTCTCCACTTGTAGGCCTGTAGCCTTGGTCAAGTAACTTAAATTCCCTTTATCTCCTTTATGAACTGGAGATAATAATAGCACCCTCCAGGTTGTATTGACGGTTACCTGAGTTAATATACACAAAGTCCTTATGATTGCACCTTTTTATTTTGTAAGCACTGTGTACAAAGCTTAAGTGTACTACATATATAAAAAGTCTGTGCCCAGAATATGTTTAAGGAATGAATAATAAATCAGAAAAAGTTTTATTGTTGCTTCATACAGGTAACATTTTAAATTCTTTTAGATTATTTTCTCTTTGGTTCAGTGGCAATGTTGTGAGCAGGTGCTGGATCCCAGGTATCCAGAGATAAATAAAAAATTTTGAGCAATTAATTTTCATAAGTGATATCAAGAAGTAAAGTATCATGAACATTTCTATGGCTGCAATTACACTGATATTTCACCTTAGGAACTGAAGCTCCGCCAGGGCAGGGGCAGCCTCTGAGTTTCGTACTGCTGTGCACCTTTAGCAGCACGGGCATTTGCTGGTTTCATTTCCTTCCCACTCACCTGGGCCCTTTTCTTATTTCACATCTTTTTTCTCCTTTTCCTTAAATGCTTTCTCTGAATCTTGATTCTTGAAAATAAATTAGTAAGATTCAGTTAGGTAGGAGGAGGAGAAAAGATGTGATGAGCAAGGTATGTGTGAAGACTCGTCAGTGTGGTAGGTGGCTTTGGTTAGGTGGTTTCAGAAATGGGGACAGGTCATGAAGGGCCTTGCCAGTCAGGAAAAATCATGAGGCACTAGCAGTAGGAACACAGCAGAAGGTGCCTGAACAGGAGAGATGACTTAATGAAAACCTTTATAACGCTTCTCGGGATATATTACAGACTACCATCTAGAGTGGCAGAGGGCAGCTGAAGGAAGCCTGTTGCAAAAACTTGGGGAAATGGAAATGAATGAAGGCAAATATTTGTTTTGAGATGATTTCCATCTATGTAACCTATTAGTTCTTTTATTCGTTCACCATACATGCATTGAGTGCCTACTTTGTGCCAGGCACTGTGCTAGGCAATGGGTATATTACCAGTGGACAATATAGATTTAGTCTTGCTGTCATGTCCTGTTGCTTGCTCATATGAATGTCAGTTCAAGATAGCAAGAGCTCAGGACTGCGGAGATCGCATCTACATCCTGTCGCGCTCTGTGCCGGCACAGGGTGGTTGCGAAAATCACGTAGTCTGAATTGATTCAAGGCCTTGCAGCATGATTGCTAAATACGTCGAGACAGGAAGAAAGGGCAGGGTGGCACCGATCTCAACGGCGAGAGCACGATCTTGCAATGAGCGCATGTGTGCGCCTCGGTGTGTAGTGAGGGGCGTAGCTTCCCACAGCGCCTGGCAGCGTGTCAAGCTGCGCTACAGGACTAACCCTCCCCTTTCCCAGCGCGCTCAAGCCCGCACAGGCGGTGGCAGGGAGCCGAAGGGGCCGAGCGCAGCCTTGCATCTGTCCGCAGGCGGGCCCGGCGCCGCTCCTCCTCGCGGCGGGCGGGACAGTTCAGGGCGCCGCCCGGCGGCCGCAGCTCCTGGAAGCCCAGAGCGCGGGTGGATCGCGAGCCAAGGCGGCGGGTGGAGCCTGAGCCGTGAGGCCGTGGCCAATCGCGCCGCTCCGGGGGAGGAGCCCCAAAGGGGGAAAAGAAAGTGCGGCGGAAAGTAAGAGGCTCACTGGGGAAGACTGCCGGGATCCAGGTCTCCAGCGTCCGCTTTGGCCAGAGGCGCGGAAAGAAGCAGTGCCCGGCGACACTGCACCCATCCCGGCTGCTTTTGCTGCGCCCTCTCAGCTTCCCAAGAAAGGTGAGTCTCGCGCCGCCGTGAGGGCTCAGAAGTCACCAAGCCGCAGAATCTCAGGGTGGATGGATTCTTAGAGATCCTATCGTTAAACCCTCCTACTTTACAGAAGAGGAAACTGAGGCACAGAACGAGGCAGCGGCTGGGGTAGGTCATACTGCTAGTTAGGACTGTAGCCCGGATTCGAACCCAAACGTTCGGAGACCCACCTTTGCTTTGCAGGGATTTAAGTAACGCAGGTGTGGGACGTCTGCTCGTTGCCGCCCCCATCCTCAGCCCTTTGAGAGGTCTACCCTTGTTTTCCTCCTCACCGCCCTCTCCCCGCTACCACCCCCCGCCCCCATCTCTTCCTTGGTTTCTCCAGACCGCTGCTGGAAGCGCTGAGGACAGAAGGAAGCGGTGTGTCCCAGCATGCCCACTCGGTATCACGTCGCTCTCAGCCCGGAGCTGTGACAGCCTGGGAAAATGCTGCTTGCAGCCTCAGTCCCTCTTCCCCTGACCTGCTTTCTCAGAAAGATGCCCCTGCCGAGGGTGTCGGACCAGCTTCTGGAGGAGCACGGGGAGAGAGGAGGGAGGCCCGGGCGCCAGTGACCTCCTATGGTACTGTTTCTTCCCAGCCCCGGAGGAAGCGGAGCTAGTGGCCCGGTGGGGCGCAGGGTGCCCCTTACTTGAAAGAGCTGGCTTCATGGAACCATAGAGCCCCTTCCCTCTTCCAAATACTGGGAGAGAGCAAGGAAGCTGAGTTAAAGAGAAAATCACAAACATAAAAGCAAACTTCTGCTGTTTCCTTTAAGAGCTAGCCCACAGCCTGTCTTCCCTCCACCTTCTGGTTGTGAAATTGTGAACCAGGGCGCCACGCGAAGCATTCTGCTGCTCTGCTGTACAGATCCCTGGTTTAGCTACTGGATGAGAAAGAGGACTTGAGTTTTGACTCCAGCTCTGCCATGTATTAGCTGTGTGAACTTGGGCAAGTTATCTCACCTTTCTGATACCGGGTTTTTCTTTTCTTTCTTTCTTCCTTTCTTTTCTTTTTTCTCAGCCGAAAAATGGAGATTTATAATGGTCACAATGAGCCCTTTGGGTAGTTGGGAGGATGAAATGGGATCATTCAAGTAGCATGTTTAGCACAGTGCCTGGCCTGGCATCTGGTTGGTTCAAAACTAATGGCAACTATTGTAAATATTGTTACATAGTAACCTTGCAGACAGTGGGTTTTCAGAAAGGTGATTTCATACTACCTTACAGAGGCTTTTAAAACAATCTGTACATGTGGTGTCTTTCTTCTTTTGAATTTGAGCAGCTCTTTTATAGTAAGAATTTTCTGAATGTTGTCCATATGTGATGTGGATCATGGATGCTTATCTCGAAATGTAAAATTGATGTTTCTCGGTGATATGAATTTCCTACTAGTTTTTAGGTCAAACCTCAGGCCTGTGAACTGCCCTGATCTGAGACATCCTTTATTGACAAAGAGGGTCTTGAAATGGATGAGAGGCAGAAAGACAAGAAGAGAAAGTTGGAAGTTGCAGCTATGTTACAGATTATTCTAAGCCTTCTATCCTTGCTCCCTTAGGTCAGTTGAGCAACCTTACATTTTTCATCTAGTATCAGAAAACAAACAAAATTCTCATATATTTCTTTTGGATTGTACAGAGATGCTGCTAAATGCAGACTCTTCTGGACGCAAACTTACCTTATTTAAACACGAACACACAGACATTCACATGCCCACACTAGTCTTCCTGTATTATTGGTATTTTAAAATTAAATGAATTCCCTCCTACACCCTTACCCTCCTCATGACAATTGATTTTATTCTGATGGACTTCATGCAATGATTTACTACTACCTACTGGCTTTCCCATGAGTCCTTAAATTGAGTGTCCAGCATTTGTAGTTGGCTGCCTCCTTCACAGTCCATAGCATTTGCATGCAGTATTGATAAGTGCTTGAGAACAGAGTGTGATACATCTTGATGGAAGATAAGAGCCCAGTGGTGCCCACTTAGGTACCTCCTGCACCAAACATTAGTAAAGGATGGGATCACCTGCTTCCATCAGCTTGTTCCATGTACATGCATTATGGTGAGCTGGCTGGGATATGACTGAATGTGTGCCTGAGAGACAGGGGCCTTGTGGGGGAAAAGGAAAATGTTCAAAATAAGGTCAGATCATGAGGATGGAAGGGAGATTAAAAGCTAATTCCTTTGGTTCTGATTCTTCAAAGAAAGCTTTGTCAATTATACCCATATCTTTATACAGATTATTACTTGTTACCAAAACCATATATATGTATAGAACTTTAAAATTTCCATAGTGCATTCTGCATATATGATACTCCTTGTTACTTGCAATAGCCCTGGGAGGACATGGCAAGAATATTAATAGAGGAAGGAGCCCAGGTTTTGTGGTCAGACCTACTTGATTTCAAATTCCAGCTCTCATGCCTGAGTAGTTGGGTGATATTGAGCAGTTTATTTAATCATTTGAAGTTTCTGTTTTATCCAGTTCTAAAATGGAAAAAAAAATGCTTACCTTAAAAATCTGTATAAAGAATAAATTCAATAGAATAATGTCAAGTACATGTAGTGAATAGGTGCTTATTAAATGATATCTCTTCTTAGCTAGTCTCAATTTATTTAGAACATATCTGGAATGAGACTCAGAGAAATGAAAAGTTGCTAGAGGTCATGTGTTAGTATGTTTCAACTCTGGGAATACAGTTTACACCTTCTCATGTCTAGTTTAGGGCACTTCCCATCACACTCTGTTTCCTCACCAATGAGATATTTAACAATTTACTTCAGTTATAAGGTTGACCTTATTTGTCTGGTTATTTCAGAATATCTTTTTTGTTGAAAAGTGGGTATTTCCTTGCTAAGAGAACAATCCTTCAGCACAGTTCTGTAGAGTTTAGTGGGGCCGACTGTCCTAAGAGGGTATTTAAAGCAATGGTCTCTAAGACAACCTTCCTACTCTCCTGTGTTTGATGTAATACACCTCTGATTCCTAAGAGAAAGGGTACTAACTAAGAAGACATAAAGTACAGAATTACATCACTCTTTTCTTCCTGTTGTGAGTGGTTTCTTCCCTCTGCCGTCCTTATGCTAATTCAAAGCCTGGGAAGAAGATGGAGCAACAAATGTTATGAGTGTCCATGGCATTATTCAACTTTTTTTTTTTTTGACAATTTTGTGGGTACTGAGTAGAGTAGACAGAACAATGTGCAAAGGTGGCATTTGCAGAAAGAGACCACTGCTTCCTGGTAGTGCTGATTACTTGTCTGGAGTTTCAGTCCTCCTTGTGGAAAGTGATGGCTGGAGGCTCGTGTTGGAAGATGAAGGGATCTGTTTCTGGCCCAGGCAGTGGGGCTGTTCATCTACTGAGACTTCTCATAGGCCATTAGATCCCTCTTCTTTGTAGCAAGCACACAGACTTGCAAACGCAGTTGTAGAAGAAACATTTTGCTCCTTGCTTTTGGCATTTTGGAGCATATGTTTGCTCCCATAGGTAAGCAGTTAGCATCATCCTACCTGGCACAGTTAGGAAAGCAGAATGTGGCTTGAGGAAATCAGAGGATGTAGAAAAAACAAAGATTATCTCCAGCCTATACACAGCTTCTTTTGTTGCTCAACTTCATCAGGCTTTTGCTGGTGACACAGATGTAGGATCTGGTGAGTCACTGTTGCCTTGCCCGTGAAATATTAAAGAGAGCCACCTACTGTGCTCTTTGCCCATTTTGGAAATTGTTCTGTGGTAGAAAAAAAAGAAGAAGAAAAGAAAAAAGAAACACCAAAGAATAGGAAGGTTACAGAACATTTGGTAAGTGATATTTCGGTGGGTAAATTCAGGTTATCCATTCATTTGCTGCCTTTTTTTTTTTTTAAATGATAATGCATGGTTTACACTGATAGGGTTGTTAGGAGACATCCCTTTGGTCTGACTTTATTCTAACTCTCTCTAGCAGCTGTGGTAGTGTGGATTTTGAGAGTCTAGCTGAAATCTGAGGCAAATTATTCTATAGAGATGATCTTTTGGCTCTGCAGCTAGGAAATAGGGACACTGACGCCTGCTTAGAAGCTTAAGTCCCTATTTATTTCAACATCTTATTCATAGAAAACATTTAATAAACACTGATTCTGTCTTCTGCCGACAACTCCTTCAATGTATTAGTCTGTCAAATTACGATAATCATAATTTAACAGCTACTCTTTACTTGTCTCCATCATTATTTGTGCTGAGTATCTTAAATATATCATCTCATTCAATCCTCACAATAATCCTGTGTATTTTTTTAGGAAACCGAGGCTCATAGAGTTACGTAGCATGGCCTATGTATTAGTCTGTGTTCATGCTGCTGATAAAGACATACCCAAGACTAGGCAATTTGCAGAAGAAAGAGGTTCATTGGACTTATAATTCCACATGGCTGGGGAGGCCTGACAATCATGGTGGAAGGCAAGGAGGAGCAAGTCACATCTTACATGGATGGCAGCAGGCCAAAAAAGAGAACTTGTGCAGAGAAACTCTCATTTTTAAAACCATCTGATCTTGTGAGACCCATTCACTATCACGAGAATAGCATGGGACAGACCTACCCCACATGATTCAATCATCTCCCACTGGGTCCCTCCCACAACATGTGGGAATTATGGGAGCTACAAGATGAGATTTGGGTGGGGACACAGAGCCAAACCATATCAGCCTGTGTAACAGCACAAAGCAAGACATGATGCTGAGACTCATCTACACATTTTATTCTAGAGTTAGGAAGAACTTCCAATTTTCCCGCCTCTGGACTAGAACTGAGGACTTAGACTAAGACCAATGACCTACCCAATCATCATCCTACATCCTCATCCTGGTACTACCTTGCCTGTGACTGAGAAATATCTTTACCTTTGGACTAAAATGTGGGAGAGCTGAACTAGATGATCTCTAAATTTCTTCGGCTATAATGCATTGTGTATCTTTAAGATTCCTTTCAACTTTGAGATTCTGTAATCACATCTATTTGCAAAAGTTAAAGCTAAAATGGAGAAAGGGGAGTAAAAAGAAAATACTCTTATTGTTTTATTCCCTGGAGATGTATTTTTATGAACAAACAAAGATGAGCAAGAGAAATCAGCATTTCATCAGCACATGTACTTTTGTCATTTCATTTAAACATAAAAATAACTCTCAGATATATATTATTATTTGCCTTTTACAAATGAAAGAACTGAGGCTCAGAGAGACTTATAGACTTGCCCAAGTTTTCCCAATTAGTAAAGATTGGAACCTGAGTGTGCCTGAGTGCAAAGCCTTTTGGTCCACTACAGCATATTTACTAGATACCACACCATGAAATCTGGAAACTCATATAACCAGATTCGTAAATGCCCCATCTCTGTATCCTCACATCATACTACCTTAGCTTCTGTCTTCTCCTCTTCTTCTACTCTTTCCTTTCCAAACATACTGCTCCAATCCTTTCTTGATTCTTTCCAGCTCTCAAAACCCATTTAAATGCATATAACATCTTCTATCTCTATTGTTATTATTATTTTTTTTTACTGTGGTCCAGGAATTTGTAATTTGTGCTTTTGTTTTTGTTCATCCCCATTGGGCACAGGACAGAATAAGCCATGCCATCAGCTGAGAGACTTACAAATGTCTCTATCTGTCTAATCTGTGTGTCAATCATCTTTCTATCTACCTCTATTTATTAGTGAAATTAAAGAAAGATAGAGCATATTAAGCCCCTAGCTCTTAATAGTTGGCACCTAGAAGGGACTTGGTAAATATTCATTCCCTCCTCATCATTCAGCACTGCTGTTTACCCAAATCATTACTCATTTAATGAATCTCAGATGGAGAGGGGGAGTATCTTGAGTAGATGCCCCAGCTGGTCTAAGAGAATGTGCCACAGTTTGGCAGGCAATTGGGATGGTAAAGGATAGGAAATGAATGTGATATTTACCTTAAAATATCCACTGAGGATATGGTTTATTCTGCCCTGTGCCTAGCCCAGTGACTCATGTATAAGAAGGGCAAAATTGAATGGATGATGGGTTCATATTATGTCAGTAGGCCCAAAATTGACTTTCTGGATTTCTTGTGCTTTATCAATAATATTAGTTGTGTCAAAGTTTGCCTCTACAGACTAATAAAGTAGTTTTAATTTCCTTTAATTTTTTGGTCACAAAATCAGACAATGATAAGGAGTCATACGCTCCAAGAAGGTTAGACATTACTGGCTCAATGATGGGAAAACCTGTTTCTGTCCTAATAATAAAGGGCGTTTTGCAGAAAACATAGTGAAGGATGATGCTGAAGTGCATGTTTGCATATATTGACAGCAAGACCACTGTCAAGTGTCATAAATAAATTGCCAGAGAGAAAGTAGGAAGTTTCCATTGAAGTGGGCAGCTGCAATGAGCTTCAATCTCAAGATTTCTAAAAGCATTGAAGAATTTACATCAGTTTAACTATTATTTTCTGTTGAAAATAAGAACAGGTAACCTTTTATGTCTGATTTATATCCAGCAGATGCTTGTGATTTCTACCTTTCTGGCACAAAAGTCCTCATAATTACATGGCTTCCTCCTCTGCCAATCAATGCTAATGGCAACAGAAATGAGAAGCAGTCATTTTATAAGCATTATGTCTGGAAATGTTCCTTTCGTTGATAGCAGTTTCTTAACGCCAGTATGGTTAGATGCTATGGCAACTTAAAATTGTGTTTCCATAATATCGTGGACATTGACGTCAAACTGATCTGCCTGGGTTTGACTTTGGCTGAATTGTTTGATCTCTCTTTGCCTTATTTTTATGATCTGTAAAATGGGGATAATAAAACCCATCTTGTCGGGCCTTTGGTGAGTGTCAATCATATGCCATGACATTTGTTAAGAGGCTTATGCATGGGGATTTTAACCTCTATAACAATTAACAACAGCAATGAGAATTGTTCCATTGCATGCCCAGATGGATACTAAATTAGCAAAAGAAAAATCCAGGTTGAAATAATAACAATTTTTGTTTATATAGAACTTCAAGTCCTCAAAATGCTTGTTATTGTATATACAGATGTATACACATATAACTTTTTTTTTTTACAATAATTCTAAGGTAATCAGGGCAGGTGTTGCTAATGTTTTACATCCTGAGTCTCAAAGGGGCTACATATTTACTATGGCAAAGCAGCTAATAAATAGTAGAACTGGGACTTGGACCCTAGTTTTCTAACTCCAAAATTATGTTTTGTTTTGTTTTGTTTTTTTCCTCAGTCAATCAGCCCTGGTCCTGGTTAGTTGCGTTTCCTTCTCCAGACTCCTTGCTTTCACCCCAAAAATGAGCAATTTGGAAAATATTATGTCTAAGGTAGAGTGTTTTATAAATCTGTGACTGTAGAACAATGTCTCAGGAGGCATCTCATTGGCCTCAGTGAGAATTACCACTGAGTGCTGCATGGAGAGTCAGATCCATAAAGACCGCTTTATGTCCTTAAGGATGTGATTCTGCCACATTACTCTGACCTACAGACCATTCCCCGTCTGCCCCATCCCCTTCAGGACCCAGGTTTGGGGATGGGAAGAAAAAGTAGATGACTCGGTTAGGCACATGTACATTTAAGATTTGGGAAATGATAATAGAGCCTTTCTTAAAAAAAAAGCAAGTTCCGTATCACCATTAATCTCCATAGTTTTCTACAACAAAATAAAGGATAAAATATTTTGCTTTAGTTTGGATTCTAGCATTATGAGTACACATTTTCTGCTTTCTTCTTTTGAGCTTTTAGTGCCCACAGAAGAAGCTTGACTCTCATTAAAATGTGAGTTGTTTCTGTTTATAGAAATGATGGAGACTTGAGAATGGTAATACACACTAAGTAGCACTTTTCTGGAAGATTGTACTTCAGTTTCCCAATTACAGAGTGAGACAGTGGTGGGGGCAGCAGATTGAATGGATAGAGTAGATAGTAAGAAGTAGGCTGGCTTCGGAATCAGGGCTGGGTTTGAATTCTAGATACTGCATGCTTAGCCTGTCCAGACTTAGTTTTCTCATCTGTAACATGGAAATAAACATGCCTGCTCGCCCGCCCTCCCTCCCTCCCTCCCTTCCTTCCTCCCTTCCTTCCTTCCTTCCTTCCTCCCTCCCTCCCTCCCTCCCTCCCTCCCTTTGTTCCTCTTCCTTCCTTCTTCCCTTCTTTCCTTTTCCTTCCTTCCTATCTATCTATCTACCTATCTCTATTTATTAGTAAAGCTCAAGTAAGATAAAATATATTAAGCCCCTAGCTCTTAATAGCTGGCACCTAGAAGGCACTCAGTAAATATTCATTCCTTCCTCTTCATTCAGTGCTGGTGTTTACCCAAAGCCTCTCTCATTTGATGAATCTCAGATGGAGAGGGGGAGTATATCAAGTAGATGCCCCAGCTGGTCTAAGAGAATGTACCACAATTTGGCAAACAATTGGGATGGCAAAGGATAGGAAATGAATGTAATATTTACCTTAAAATATCTCAGAATCTTTCATGTGTAGGAGCAATTAGACCAGTGATAAATTGCAGTGCATGGATCTTTCACATCAGAATCATGTGGATAGCTTCTGAAATGAGTGGATATCTAGGATTTCTGCACTGAAATCTAAGAATCAGTGGATTCGAATTTTCAGTACTGAGAGGCAGAATATTGCAGGGATTTGAATTTGGATTCAAATTCTGCTCCCTCAGTGTAAACCTAAGGAAGTTATTCAACTTTTCTATGTTACTCATTGGGTTGTGGAGAGAAGGAAGTAATTTAATAAATATGAAGTGCCTAAAACACAGTTTTACTTACTGTATAACCCAGTCTTTGAAATACCTTGCATGACTTTGTTTAACTTACATTTTATTTCCTTTCTGACTAAATGTCCTAGATAACTACTTGGCTAACTCTTTGATTTGCTTAAAGTCTTTGTTCAATATCTTCTCAGGGAAGCCTACTTGGATTGCATGAATTTGCATGGGTTGGGGTAGGGGAAGCAGGAATAGGGCTGCTTGCTCTCTGAAATCGTGATCTCCCTTACCCTACTCTTATTTTTCTTTTATTCTGTGGCATTTGGTACACAGAATAAAGCTTACACATACTATTTTATTATTTTACTTAGTCTATTTTTAAAATTTAACTTTTATTTTAAGTTCAGGGGTACATGTGCAGGTTTGTTACATAGGTAACCTTATGTCGTGGGGATTTGTTGTACGGATTATTTCATTGCCCAGGTATTAAGCCTAGCACCCATTAGTAATTTTTCCTGATTCTCTCCCTCCTCCCACCTATCACCCTCCAATGGGCCCCAGTGTGTGTTGTTTTCCTTTATGTGTTCATGTGTTCTCATTTAGCTCCCAATTCTAAGTGAGAACATGCAGGATTAGGTTTTCTGTTCGTCTGTTAGTTTGCTAAGGATAATGGTCCCCAGCTCTATCCATGTTTCTGTAAAGGACATAATCTCATTCCTTTTTATGGCTGCATAGTATTCCATGGTGTATATGTACCATATTTTCTTTATCCAGTGTACCACTGACGGGCATTTAGGTTGATTTCATGTCTTTGCTATCGTGAATAGTGCTCAGTGAACATACACATGCATCTGTCTTTATAATAGAATAATTTATATTCCTTTGGGTATATACCCAGTAATGAGATTGCTGGGCTGAGTGGTATTTCTCTTTGTAGGTCTTTGAGGAATTGCCACACTGTTTTCCACAGTGGTTGAACTGATCTGCACTCCCACCAACAGTGTATAGTGTTCCTTTTTCTCTGCAGCCTTGCCAGCATCTGTTATTTTTTGACTCTTTAATAGTAGCCATTCTGACTGGTGTGAGATGTTATCTCATTGTAGTTTTGATTTGCATTTCTCTAATGATTAGTGATGTTTTATTAGTATGCTTGCTGGTTTCATGTATGTCTTTTGAAAAGTGTCTGTTCATGTCCTTTGCTCGTTTTTTTTAAATGGGTTGTTTTTTCTTGTAAATTTGTTTAAGTTCCTTCTAGATGCTGGATATTAGACCTTTGTCAGATGCATAGTTTGCAAAATTTTTCTCCCATTCTATAGGTTTTATCTTTGCTCTGTTGATCATTTCTTTTGTTGTGCACAAGCTCTTTAATTAGATCCTATTTGTCAATATTTGCTTTTGTTGCAACTGCTTTTCGTGTCTTCATTATGAAAAATCTTTGCCCATTCCTATGTCCAGAATGGCATTGCCTAGGTTGTCTTCCAGGGTTTTAAGTCTTTAATCCATCCTGAGTTAATTTTTATGTATGATGTAAGGAAGGGGTTCAATTTCAATCTTCTTCATATGGCTAGCCAGTTACCCCAGCATTATTTATTGAATAAGAAATCCTTTCCTCATTTCTTATTTTTTATTTCACCTCCAATAGATTATAAAGTCCACAAGGACAGGGACACTTGATCTGCTTATTGCTGTATCCCAAGTGCCTAAAATAGTTTCTAGAAAATAGCAAATGGCCAATAAGGAGGCAATGATAAATAAATAAGTGTATGGATAGAGGTTAGTGTGATTATTTGTCCCCAAGAAGTAGAAAGCGATAGAACCTGATAAGACAGTAAATTACACATGTAATGTTGACATAAAATTTGACATACATATATGCGCATATACACACATATGTATACACACTTACATACATACATATACATATGTATATATAAGTGTATGTGTGTATTTTTGGAGTGTTGAGTATAGATTTAAATATTGAAGTAATAATTTATGTCTATGTACATATGTATGCATGTGTACATGTATATATGCATGTGTACATGTATATATGTGTATGTAAAAATAAGTATAAGTGTCTATTCATCTATATATTTAGGAGTTTTTCAAAGCTACCTGAGGAAACAGAGGTGTTGAAGTGTTTACTTGTTAGGTTGCTATAGCGATAAGGAGAAAGATGAAAATATGTACATATGAGTCAAGAGACAACAGACGAACAGAAGAAATAGAAGTGATTCCAGGACAAGAAATGAAAGGCTAAGATTAAAACAGCAACCAACATTGGAGGGACGTAGAAGAGGGACAGTTTTTAAGTAGAGTAGTCAGAGAAGTGATCTCCGAGAAACTGACATTTGAACTAAGACAAAAGCCTGAGAAGGACCCGGGATAGGCCTGAGGTCGTCACGGAGGTGGTGGGCCAAGTAAGAGGCAGTGAAGAGCTGGAAATAAGATTCTAAGATAGGCAAGGGCTAGGTCAGACTGGTCTTGCAGGCTATGGTGAGGAGTTTGGCTTTTACGCAAAGGGTAGCAGGAAGTCACTGAAAAGACAGAAGCAGGGTGATGACCAGGTCAAAGGTATTTAGAGGCTTGAACAGAGAGTGAAGGAAAATGGAAGAACTTATTTATAAGATGAGAAGACCAACTGCTCTGATTTCATGATGTAGGCTGTTATGAACAGATGAGAAAGACAATTTGGTTTCATTGATGTTTCATTCATAGCCTCTTGTTCCCATTAGAACATTTCAAAGGGGAAAACAAAAACCCAGCTAAAATAGGGAAAACCTATATATGTATGCGTGGCTTTGCTTTTTCTCAAATGATACCATTCTTATTTCCAAATGCATTAAGTAATGGATGGAAATGTATGCACTATTACTCAATTCAATTCAGCTGGAAATTTTACCGTTCTTGTGTAGGTGTTTTATGTAATCAATTCCCCAAAACATTGAACCTAGAGCTATTTCCTTATGAAACTTCAGCTACCAGTTTCTGAAGTCTGTTGTAGTGAAGAGTAAGCATGTTAAAGGCAAATTAAATTCCATACAAGATCAATTTCTTCTTTCTGACTCTACAAATTTAAATGGTACCTAACTCTTCAAGAAGTGGCTTACAGGTCATCTCTTCTGTGATGTTTTTACTGGGCCCATGCACATATAATCTCATATATTCCTCTTCATAATATGAGTTTAAAATAGCTTGATAACATATGCCAGACTCTATTTCAAATTTTCTATAAATAATTTCTTTTTGAAGTCTCGGAATAACTATGTGGCAGGTGAAGTTATAATCACCATTTTACACAAGACAAAACTGAGACCTGGAGTCACAGAGTTGATCAGTGGTAGCATCAATTTTGGAAATTGAGCAAGCTTAATCGTTATACTATTCTGCTCTGTGATTGTAAACAGTAAACCTGCACATTTATTCACCTCTATTTGTCCCACTTACGTTGTGGTGCCTTATATGAAGGAATAGTTCAATAAGTGTATTGAATCAGTGAATTAATCTATGATCTATTCTTTCAAGTTGTATCATTTCATTAGCAAATAGTGATAAAAAACGTGGGTTTTAGACTGAGACAACCTAGGCAGGCAGAAGGTACTCACTACCTCTGTGATACGGTAAAATTACTAACGTCTCTAAACCTGTTTCTTCATCTATGTTGTTGGCACAAACGTAGGGCTGTTGTGAGGATTACATGAAGTATGCATGTAAAGCACTTAGCACGGTTCCTGGAACATAATTAGAGCTAAGTCTATCTGAACTGTTTTTATTATTTTTTGAACTAAAATAACCTCCTCAAACATGATTACAATTATGTACCAGGCAATTTTTTAGTTGTACTTGTTTTATTAATTTTCTTTTAAAAATCAAAGCCAAAGATTCAGTCATATAATCAGTGATGTTAATTTTGTTCCAGGGCTCATTCTGGCACTGTGCCCTCAGCAGGGCATGCAGTGTGGATTCTGAAAGGCCCTCTTATAGGAAGGAAGGCCAGTTCTGGAGAACAACATGAGAGCAAAAGGTGCTGTGTGACCACCCTTTTTTCCTCATACATCCGACATAGCTAAAGGCAGCACTTCCACCCTTGCCTATCTATCTCCTTAGGCTGGATCCACCTTGCTGGAAAGTTACTTTGTATTCCAGCGATGATCCCAGAGCATTTTGGGTGACAAGGAAAAAAACAGCAGAAGACTAAGTTTTGCCCCAGATAACACTTAAGGAGGTTAATTTACAGAACTTGCTGGAGGTTTAGGACCTACTATTGATCCCGTGCCTCTTGTGTGCCAGGAGCTGTGCTGAATGTTTTCGTTTCATTATCTCATTCAATCCTTACTGTAGCCATATACAAATTTTAGTCTTAAACCAAATTTACAACTAAAAAATAAAAATATAAAGTGACATGCGTGACATGCTTGCCTCTGTGTGTGTTTTCCAGGGCTGTGGTGATAAAATCAAATATTTCTTGTGTTTTGCCACATTTTTCTTTGAAAGCAAATTTCACAGCGTTGCAACACCTTTGGAGTCTCCAGGGACCTCCCTTGCAGTGAAGACACATTTGGCAGAGAAATGAGGCAAAGGTTGCATGTGGAAGGCAGGAAGTTTCATTCCAGTTGACAGTTTACTTTGACCTGGAAGAAGCTGGTAACAATGAGCTGAGTTCTGTTTTGTGGATTACATTTGTTTGCTTCTTTGTAGGGAACCAATATGGTGCTTATTTACATTTTTTTTTTTGCTTTTGTTCTTGTTATGGGATGTTTAAAAGGTGTAACTTTTATCCTTCTACATTTTCCAAGTAAAGTTCAGATGTTTCAATGTTCCTGACACTATTTGATAAATTATTTTAAGGAAAAGTCTACACACACACACACACACACACACACACACACGAGAATGGTGCCGGATTCATAATTGGCATTCACTATATATCTGCTGAATGAATACATGAGAAAAGAATTGCATCTCCTTTTTCATCTTTCTGTCTTTGAGAATGGGAACTGCTGCAGGATTTTTTTAAGTGGCAAGTTTCAATATATACCTTTCTTCTTAAATGTTTGCTTTAAGAATAATTTCAGAAGGAGATTATTCTAAAATATGGAGCATTACTTAATCTTAGTTATGCAGGACAGCTAATTGGAGTGGACTGTAATTCCTTTGGAATTTATTGAGGTGAGATCATTTACTTGTATACTAAATGGTCCCAGACTGATATACTGTTAAATTTGTGTAGTCTGATTTTCATCAATTTGCTGGCCTTTCTCTCTCTTATTGTCTGCTAGTTCTCATTGCTTTTGGCACATCTGGCTCTCCATTCCCCATACAATTAACAGTTTCTACTTTACTGTAGACTAGGGAGCTGGGTAATGAATTTGTTGGACCGGGCATATAATAAGAATACATAGCTTTGAATGTGGACTAGAGAGACTCTTTTCCAAGGTAAGGAAGTTAAAAGTTATGGCTGCTATAGAAACAGTCATCATATAAGTGAGGTGATACCACACATAGTAACACTGGGTTTCAGTTGCCTGTGTTAATAAAAAGGGAGTCTTGGTAGGGATAATTCATTTACTCTTTTGGACAATAAGCATTTTCTGAGAAACTTCTGTAGGCAAGACACTGGTGAGATATAGAGAATTAAAAAAGCAAATAAACCCAACTGAAAGATGAAACATACACAGGGGTTTATAATACAATGTATACAGTATTTCCAATAGGATGAGAAGACATAATGTACTTTGAAAAGATATATAAGGTAATAAAACATTTTGGTATTTCAAAGGAAAGACAATTGTGTAACTCAGGAAGGGCTTTATAAGAAAGTTGTATTTAAAGTGAATCTTGAAGTGATGGAGAGGTTGGACATAGAGGGATTGGTAAGAAGAAGTGGTAAATGAATTATGGTCTGACCAGGGGTGAGTGAATGATATGGATTGTGCGATTTATCAGAGAGAGCTACAATTGTGGGAGAAGCTGGGCACTGAAGGCCTAGGGCAGGATATTTGGGAGATCAGAGAACAGTTAAGAAATCCTGAGAAGGCACTGGTTAGGAAGTCTGTTGGAGGCTGTTGCCTCTGCCTGTGGTAGGCAGACAGTCAGAAATGAAATCTGGATGTGACGTGGAAGAGGAAGATTGGAGCTCCCGGGTCTCTAGTTTGATGATATAGGTGTTCTGCAGGAGAGATTGGTGCTCTTAGCCATGGAATTTCACATCTGCCTGGCTTCAGACTTGGAGGAGTTTAAAGGGAACATCTGGCAGGAATTGAAAGAGCAGTGGGCAGCCAGGCTCAGTGGCTCAGCCTGTAATCCCGGCACTTTGGGAGGGCTGAGGCGGGCAGATCATGAAGTCAGGAGTTCAAGACCAGCCTGATCAAGAGACCAGCCTGGCCAACATGGTGAAACCCCTTCTCTACTAAAAATACAAAAATTAGCTGGGCGTGGTGGTGCACGCCTGTAGTCCCAGCTCCTTGGGAGGCTGAGGCAGGAGAATCACTTGAACCCGGGAGGAGGAGGTTGCAGTGAGCTGAGATTGCGCCACTGCACTCCAGCCTGGTGACAGAGTGAAGATGCCTCAAAAAAAAAAAAAAAAAAAAAATTAGCCGGGCGTGGTGCCAGTCACCTGTAATCCCAGCTACTCGGGAGGCTGAGGCAGGAGAATTGCTTGAATCCAGGAGGCGGAGGTTGCAGTGAGCCGAAGATCGCAGTGCCATTGCACTCCAGCCTGGGCGACAGAGCGAGACTCCGACTCAAAAAAAAAAAAAAAAAAAAAAAAGAGAAAAGAAAAAGAAAGAGCAGTGGGCCTGGCTGCTGCCCCATCCGGGAGGTGAGCCAGTGATCAGCAACAATGTGTGTGAGCTGCAGTACTACCTAGAGGCCTAGACAGACCCTCTGAATAAAGTTCTCTATGGGCAGCCCTAACTTGGAACCACAGAGAGTAAGGAATTCTAGGAAACATCATTCCAGTTTAACTATTTTGGCACAGTTAAGAAACAGAAGTGACTTTTGTCTTAGAGAGAGGGAAGATAATGAAAACATAAAGTGAAGGAGGGAAACAGGAACCTTCCCTGGAGAGAGCCCAGTTTGACCGGGAGATGATGTGTGAATACATCATCATTGAATGCAAGGAGGCACTATTTTTTGGGGACCTTAAATGCTCTGTTAAGAAATTCATACTTCATCCTATAAGACACGGAGACACAATGAATATTCTTGAGTAAGGGAGGGGCATAATCAGATCTGTATTTTAGATCTGGCTTAGAGAGGGAATAAGTGGGGCAATTAATGAGGATTCTATTATAATAAGCAAGGTGGAAAATTTGCATTCCCAGAACTTTCTTCTGTTCTCACTTAAGGAGGTGACCCAGAGTCATCATAAGATGTTCTGGATCATTCTGAGAATTAAAAATGCTAGTGTACATTACAAGCCAAAGTGATTTCACCTATGGCTGCTATTGTCGACTCCAATGCCCTTATGGTATGCCTAGATAACTCTTCTTAAAAACTCCCTGATAAGTTTGCTTCTAGTAGGTGAAGAACAAGAAGTGTATATGCAATTAGAACATTGGCTTAAATGAAATTGGTTTATGCAATCATGTCAGTATCATTCTGAGAGGAGAGACCCTATAAAAACAAATACTTATTACGTAGCAAATTAAGATTTTGGGGCTTTACTGAGTGGTGACAACAGTATTCCCTTATATGTATCCAAGTGCCCAACAATTTACAAACCACTTACATGTTCATTATCTCATTTGATTTGATAACAGCTCTGCAAGGTCAGTTTTATCTGAATTATTACAAGTGAAAAAACTGAAGCTCAGAGGTTGTGATGACCATCAAGTGGCCACTTAGCCCCTGATGATTCAAGAGCTCATCGGTGTTCTATATATTCAAAGGGCACCATTCTATTGCTCACCTTCCCATTTCACTCTATGCACCACTGCCTGATAATCTTGGGACATATCTTTGTTCATGCTGTGTCCTTGTTCTAAATCCATTCATGGCTGGGCGCTGTGGCTCACACCTGCGATCTTAGCACTTTGGGGAACTGAGGTGGGAGGGTCCCTTGAGCCTGGAAGTTTGAGGTTACAGTGAGTCTGGACTGTGCCACTGTACTCTAGCCTGAGTAACAGAGCAAGAACCTGTCTGTAACAATAATAATAATAATTTTTAAAAATCCATCCATAGTTTTTGGACATTCTAACTTTAAAGATCTCTTTCCACCCAAAGAAGAGGCTTTTTGTAACCCAGGTGTTAGAATTTCAGCTCTTCTGTTTCCTCACTTTCCGGAAGTATTTTTACTGCCTTTCCTCAAAGCACAGAACACCAAACACAGGGTAAAGAGGAAAGGGTTCTTTACAAAAGCATACCTGAGTGGATACCTTAACACCCTCAGGAAATCTACACATCTTTGAATTAGGTCATTCCATAAGTCTTCCCTGTCAGCACTTCCCGCACGTACTCCTGAATGTTTAAAAACCAACCATATCTCTTGGCTTCCTACTTGTCAAGACACAGCTGAACCTACTCACTTGTCTTGACTTACTTAAAACACACACTTACAGTCAGTGCTGTATCACCTAAGATTTCAACAGCCAGCAGCAAGTGAATTAAGAAACCATAATATATCCTCCATTCAATGCACCCTTGCAGGGTTTTGCCCCCCTAAAGAGATCCGTAGGGCACATGAAATCGGGTGACTACTCCAGCTTCTTGCTGTGGGGAATCTAGGGTTTTTGTAGTTAATGATATTGAGACATGGACTTAGGGGAACAGGAGGAGATCGAGATCACAGTGAAACCCTGTCTCTACTAAAAATACAAAAAATTAGCCGGGCGTGGTGGCGGGTGCCTGTAGTCCCAGCTACTCGGGAGGCTGAGGCAGGAGAATGGCGTGAACCCGGGAGGCGGAGCTTGCAGTGAGCCGAGATCACGCCACTGCACTCCAGCCTGGGCGACAGCAAGACTCTGTCTCAAAAAAAAAAAAAAAAAAAAAAAGAAATCAAGCTCTCACAGCTGCCATTAAATGGAGTACGTGTAATCGTTTTCAAAGAATACTAGATTGCTGGGGCCAAAGAGGCTAAACCTCTGGCTTTGCAGAAAGGCCTCAGAGGAATATGCTGTGTTTATAAAGTCAGCCAAACCTACCTGTAACTGGCTTTCTAGCTCTGGCATCGTGCACCTTCTGGTATCATGCTGCTTCTCTTGTCTTGGTTCTCACACATGAGTTTTGGCCTAATTGCTCTCTACCAGATATGTGGGTTTTCTGCTTCCTAGTATTTGGTACAGTATGTAGGGAAAGTTTGGGAGAGTCAAAGGCAAGCCTTCTAGTAATGAGGGGAAAAAAGGATAATAGCTAACAAATTGAAGTGTTTACTGTGTGCCAGGTGCTTTACAAAATTACCTCATATAATCATCTTTCTTGTTTTTTTTTTTTTTTTTTTTTTTTTTTTGAGATGAAGTCTTGCTCTGTCGCCCAGGCTGGAGTGCAGTGGCGCAATCTCGGCTCACTGCAAGTTCTGCCTCCCGGGTTCATGCCATTCTGCCTCAGCCTCCCGAGTAGCTGGGACTACAGGTGCCTGCCACTACACCCGGCTAATTTTTTGTATTTTTAGCAGAGACGGGGTTTCACCGTGTTAGCCAGGATGGTCTTGATCTCCTGACCTCATGATCTGCCCGCCTCGGCCTCCCACAGTGCTGGGATAATCATCTTATCTAATTCCTTGTGAGGTGCTTTACTGACCCTGTCCACCAATAAGGAAATTGAGACTCAGTGTGGTTAAGTAGCTTGTACAGCTGTGGAGAAGGACCTGAACCCAGGTCTATATGGCTCTAAAGCTCATGATGAAACCCTGTGCTTTGCCTCCCTGTGCTGAGGCGTGCCATGTATCCCATGGCCTTTATCCAATTTGCTTACACGTACAGCTGAACATCTTATAACAGGTGTTTAGTTAGTACTCTGATGTGTCTGACAATTCCCTAGAAACTCAGCTTGGTCTGAGCCAGCCCATATGCGTTTCTGGCCTCTTGTTGCTTCCTTTTCTCCTGTTTCAATTTCCTTTTTCGGCTCAGGCAGCATGGGAGATGCCTTAATCAATTGATGATAGTTCTTTCTGTTTTAATGACATTCTCATTTCCTTGGTATGTTTTTCTCACTTTGAGGGTTGGAGAGGGGAGTAAGGGAACAAATACTTTCGAAAACCCCTAGTCTCCTAGTTTTGAAAGTAAGTTCCATGAAGTTATGGAAATGCTGCTTTGAAATACTGGAACTGCTGTATTGAATGCCCGTAGGTGTCTATGAAAGAGGGAAGCATAGGCCCAACATGGCTCAAAAGACTTCATCCAGGATAAGTAGGTTGACATGACAAGGGATTTGGGTCCAGCTCAACATAAAGAGACATTTATTACAATTAGGGCCATATGAAAACTAAATTAGTAATGAGTTCACCATCACTAGAGATATTAAAAGAGGGCCTAGACATCTAGTTGGCAAGGATGTCACAGGGAGATTTGAATATTGGAAAAAGGAGTTTGAATCAAAATGACATTTAAAGGCCTTTCCGGCCTTGAGATTCTGTCTTGAATTCACTTAGAAACTTGATATTGGGAATAAAGGTTTCCCCTTGTTATAATTAACACCAACTAGTGATGTCTCCTCCTCCCTCCCCCCTGTGCTTCCCCTGTCTGAACAACTACTCGATTTAAGAAGGGGACTTAGGATGAGGAAGGATGTGGTTCCTTCCCACTTGGCAGCACTCCGTGTCAGAATGGAAGACTTGTGTCTGGGCCTGGCACGGTTCCGTCAGGCCCTCTTACCAGCCCAGTCGTGTCTGTGACCAGAGCACGTGGGAGGTGCACATCCGTGTAGAAAAACCTCCCACTGGCTGCCAGCTCTGGATTTTTGAAATAATTCCTAATGAATGCAGACTTGCCCAGGCCAAACCTCTTGGAGGAATGATGACACACCCTGAAACAAGTCCGAGTCAGACCAGACAAGCATCCCCTGAAAAATACTCCCTTTGCAGTTGGCAGCATGTGAGAAAGTATGTTTGAGAACCGTTTCTTCTTGCCGTTTCAAAGGAAAGCTGCTTGCAGGCCAGGATGTCAGGAGTGAAAAACTCCTTTTTTTTTTTTTTTTTTCTATTTTTTTCTTTTCTTTTAATTGGCTTACTACTCGTCTGAAAGCTCTGCTAGTCAAATATGATAATCCTTTGATTTAATGTCAGGATTGAGACAGTTCTCTGGTTCTTGAAGGAAAGAGTGTTGCAATGCTAGGAAGTCTCCAGCAGCTGATTAACAGCTTTGATTTGAAAGAATAAAATGAAAGATACAAAAACTGGCAGTGGGTCCTACCGATCAGTGCTGCAACTAAGAATGGACAGTATTGAAATAAGATGATCTTTCCCCTCAAGATTTACAGAGACTTCCATAATCTCCAACCCACTTCATTTTTTTTTTTAATGTAATGTTACAGCTCAGTATGCTTTGCTCAAATCTATCATGTTTGGATATTTCAAACTAGGAAGTTTCATTCCTTACAGAAAAGCTTCAGAAACTCACCAGATATTTGAAGTCAGGTCAGTCCAGCTGTTCCCAGGAAATAAAGACGTTAAGAGCTTCATAGCTGTAGGGACTCCTTAGAGATCCGATCCAGTGCTGCCTATAGGACCTTGGACCAAGATTTCCCATGTACACCATAAATCTTAACAAAGTCATGGGAAAAGAACAGCAACTTCAGCTCTTTTTGCAGCCTGATAGTTGCTTCTGGGCCCAAATAGCTGTCTTCTTTTGATATAGGACCATTGCCTGTTCAGACATGACTGTTTTTCATGGATACAAATGGTATGTTATTTTTAGGGGGCAGTTATATTTCTTAGTAGTTTTCAGAGTTGGTAGACAGGCCTGAACTGGGAATCAAAAGCCATCTTCTCATATTTCCACTAGTGAGTTATTGACCTCATGAAAGTCACCTCTCCTTCCTGGGCTTCTACTTCCCAAATAGTGTCCCAAATAACATTATTGACTTCTGAGGTCCTTTCTGATTTTCTAGATGTCCTCTGGATAAGAAGATAAAGTGTAAGACAATTCAAAAAAAAAAAAAAAAAGAAAAGAAAACCAGCAAAGTGAAGTGTGGGGCTTAGGAAAGTAAGAGTCCTCTGTTTAAAATATGTCTCAGACAGCCTTTGTAGCAACAAAGGTCCCAAATATAGGAATCTTAGTCTGTACTGTGTATTGCAGGGTATATGGATTTCCTGTATTTGCCTAATTTCTATTTGCTAAGAGCTGACTAGAAACACGAATAATAGTCCTGATGAAGCTTAAAGATTATCACGTTCAGTTTACTCATTTTACATATCAGCCCTGAGGCCCTTGTTCTGGAGGTACACTGAAACTTGAACTCAAGTCTCCCGCCTGCTTGTGCAATATGCTTTCAAGTACACTGCCTACTCTGTTTATTTAGCAATGATGAACACTTACAGAAACAATCAAGCTATGTTTTGAAAGTTAGTTGATTCAAAACAATAGAGTTCAGTGGTCAGCCACACAGAAACAAGGAGATTTGCTAGTTTTGCATATGTGTGTGACTTCGTTTCCCTATTATCCACGTGTTACACATAAGCTATTGTTTGTACAGCTCTATTCCTGGCCAACAATTAATGCTGTTTTTTTTCTCTCGGGTTTTAGAAAATCTACCTCCTCCAAACAACAACAACGATTAATTATGACTTATAACTCACTCTCAGCTCCCCACCAGGGCCACTTACATTCACATTTCTGATCACAGTATTTCTTAAGGTAAATCTTCAGTTCTCTGAGAATGCTAAACAATGAGGGTCTTCTAGCTCAAGTTTCAGTTTGTAATGACCAATTTTGTAATTGTGGAGCAGCCACAAACATAGTGGCATAAGATTCATGTATCCTGGCTTGATTGCTCAGATTATTTCCAAAAACCCACTGATGTTGGATCAATCATGCTACCTTTGTGCTTTTGTTTTTCTGTCTATTAAGTGCTGTCGTTGGCCCAAAGTCTTCCTCAGGTCTCCTATGATCAAGGATCTTGTTTTAACTGTTTTGATAGGTTGTCTTTCTCAGGTGTATTCCATACTACACTGCTATCATATAGCAAACATCCTGAGAAATTATGCTTTCATTAACAATTCAGGGCTATGATTTTGAACATGAATTATTTTTCACTGTGCATAATGTGGTTCCCAGAACCTACTGAAATACGTAAGACTCGAACATGAAATGGCCCCAGACCCCTATATAACTAGTTTTTGCTTGCTGGGTTTCTTCTCTTGTTAGGTGTTAGCAGCTCAACTTTCGCACCTGCCATCAGCATGCCTCCTTATAAAAGCCATTTGTCCTTCATGCAAGTTTGTGACTTCTTCTCTGCTTAGGTATAAGGACTCAGATAACCGAGTTGTTATCTGAAGATCTGTACTATAAATAAAGTTGATTCATTTTTTTTAATTTTTTTTTTAAGTTGATGCATCTTAATTACCATTTGCAGCCCCGGTTTGTCTAGCTATTGGCTACTGGTATTTACTTGATAATTGACACTGTCTAGTAATTGAGTTACCAGCTGTTGAGGTATGACTGCATGCCTCTGATTCTGTGGGTCTCGCTTTTCTCCTCTTTGGATGTTTTCACCGGCCAATAGACTCATTTTGTACTTTTACTGTGATCTTCTGGGCAGATGCTAGGGACCCTAATGATTTTTAAGTAATCCTGAAGAAAATTACCATAAGCCTAAGTGCAGTTGAAAATGACAGATTTTTTAAAAATAATCAAAATGCCATCCATAGGGACATGGTTAAATACACTATCATAAGCTAGACAAAGTAATCATATTTAGCCATTAAAAATGATGTATAATAGATCGTAATGCTACATAAGTGTGAATTAGGGTGACAACCGTGGTCTATGCTTTGCCTAATAAAGTATAATTTAAAAAACAAACAAAAAGAAATGTAATTACATAAGCTAATCTGGAAAAAATGTGAAAGACACATTACCAAATAAAATAAGCATCTTTTATATACACATATGATTCAATTTTTGTAAAAAGAAAAACAGTTATATGTGAAAAAATGAAAGAGTCTGAGTCTAGTAGTTATATATGATTATATTAAGAGCCACACAGCATTGACTCAGATCTATTCCTTTACATGCAGGCAGCTGTACGAAAACCTATGCACTCTTATAGCCTCATTTGGTTTCCTTTTTCAGGATATTACATTATGAAACATTTCAGAAAATTAGCAGCTTTTGACAGTACATACAAATGATTTGTGATTCCACTAAGCCACTGCTTAATTTTAGGCTGCTGAATGGTGAACACTTTAAGGAGCGTGGGAACAGGCCATATTTTGTTTTGATCTTACACAGTCTCATTTGAAGGAAGGTTATTCATTTGAAGATGGGCTATAATTTACAGAAAGGCAATTATATTGAAGACTAATAATGAGCATTTAGTAATACATATCAAAATGTAGAATATGAATAACTTTAGAATTTCAAGATCTTTTATTCTATGCAATTAATTTTTACAGCTGAAATTTACCTATCTTGTTGGTGATCAGATATCCCCTGCCCTCCAAAATATAGGATTAAATCTACATAAGATGTATATGATTTCTCCATGGCATGTCATTCTAGGCCTGTTTTCTGTAATTCCTTGGACCTGCAGGTTATACTCTAGTCTTACTAGATTTCTTGTTTTCCTCTAAATATCTCACGTACTTTTCTGTTTTGAGAACTTTACTCAAATTATTTTTGCTTTTTGGAATACCTTCTCTTTTCTTCCCTTCTTTTCTCTTTGCTCTGCACTGTCTCTGTGATTCTTTCTGGTCCCTACCTACCCACACAGAAACACACACCTCTGTTCCTCTTCCTGTTTAGATGCAAGATCTTCCCCATGAACCCTCCCTACCACTATTAGCTAGCAAGAATGACTGCTCACTTAGCATCCACAGCCCTTTATTTACACTTTATGCCTTATACTCTTGCTTCTCAACATATGGTCTAAGGAGCAGCAGCAATAGCAGCCTCTGGGGCTTGACTAGAAATGAAGAATCTTGAGTCTTGTCCTAGACTTATGGAATGTGTGAATCTCCATTTTACCCAGTTTTCCAAATTCTCCTTATGCATACTACCATTTGAGAAGCACTGTCTTAGAGCAGATATCCAACTTTGCCTTCACTTGGTTGCTTTTGTGTTAGTGGGTTCTGATAGAATCTGTCTTGTGATCACAGACTGTATCTTCAGCATTCATCCGCAAGGCAGGATGGAGTGCTTGGCACACAGCAGGAGCTCTTAACTGTGTGTTGTTGAATAAAAGCTTGCATTTTCAATGAATAGGGGTGTTTGAGGGAAAAAACAAATACAGGGTGTTTCCATGATTCCTGTCAGCAAGATGTCTTTCAGATTGTCTGGTTTCCATCATTGCTGTGGTTGGGTTTTATAGACCCTAGTACAAAGGGACTGATATGGTTTGGCTGTATCCCACCTAAATCTCATCTTGAATTGTAGTTCCCATAATCCCCGTGTCTCATGGGAGGGACCCAGTGGGAGGTAATTGAATCATGGGGACGGTTACCCCCATGATGCTGTTCTTGATAGCGAGTGAGTTCTCAAAAAATCTGATGGCTTTATAAGGGGCTTTCCCTTGTTTTGCTCGGTACTTCTCCTTCCTACCTCCATGTGAAGAAGGATGTGTTTGCTTTCCCTTCCTCCATGATTGTAAGTTTCCTGGAGCCTCCCCAGCCATGCTGATCTGTGAGTCAATTAAACCTCTTTCCTTTAAAAATTACCCAGTTTTGGATATGTCTTTGTTAGCAGTGTAAGAATAGACTAATAGAGAGACTTACCACCTTATCAAATCTCTTTTCTCCTCTCACCTCTTTGAGAAAAAGTTACAGTGATGTGGAGGATTAGAGCTTTCAGAAGCTCAGGTGAGTTCATTGTCCAGGGGATTGTATTGAAAACATAGGGAAATACTTTGTATTAATATTTTATGAATAGGACTATATCTGTGTATCTGTGCCAATTGTATATTTGTTCAAGAATTGGAAGCCTGATCACAAGGTCAGAGTAGGGTCCAGAATCAGAATTTGGTGCATCTGAACTTAGGAAAATAACATTGTTTTAATTTATTATATTTCCTTTTGTAAAATTGGACAAGGAAAAGCTTCATAATTTCAAAAAAGCTTTTCTATCTTGTGATGCAGATTGTAACAGATTTATATTCAGATTTGTTCTCCAAGTATCTCTATCTTCCCCACTTCCCCTGGTATTCCTGTTTTTCTTACTGTCACTTTTGCCTTCCCCTCTCATCTCTACATGTTTCTTTTGCAGTTTTCTTACTTATTCTACTCGCATTCCAATACTTAAAACATCTGTATCATATAACTCTGGTGATATTCCTGATCCTTCACAAAATGTTGTGTATAATTAATAAAATTATGATGTGTATAAATATATAAAATAAAATAAATAAGGATAAAATAAAAATAAAAATAAAATGAAATATATAAGTAATATAATTATAAATAAAATAAAGATAAAATGTAAAAAATAACTTAACAGGTGATTTTTTTGACATATATAAGAACAAACCTAGTAGGGACTTGCCATTTTTATTTCTGTTATTAAAGCAGATCTTGAATATGTAATGCCCATTACATCCATTTCTTTTAGATTATTAAGATTAAGACATTGTTTAAATACTTCTTTCTACTTTTATTGGCTATTTTTTAAAAAAATATATTTTATGGTTCTGTGCTCTCCCTGTGGCATTTCAATGATACAAAAATGAATTATAGGAACCAAAACATAATGCTACTTGTTTCATCTTCAAACCTTAAGTTGCTTATAATGAAATGAAGGAGATAAGATGTTCCCACATAACGAGAAAACAATGTCATAGAGTTTTTGTTTAGAGAGATCTAGGACGTCTTGGATGTGCAAAAATGACAAGGTTGGTAGAACATTGAGGGACAGATTAGATGAATTCTCGTTACTTGTTATTCCCATTCACATATCCCTCTCTCTCTTCTCTCTTCCGTCCTCTCTGCCTTCCTCCCTCCTTCCCAAGGTGTCTTATTACCTTTCCCTCCCTTTGTCCTTCCGTTTTTGTCTTTGGGGGATGAATGTTTGTATGATGTCCATTCTGAAGCTGAAAGCCTCAAAGGCTCAAAGACAGATAATTCTCTTTTTGGAAGTCATTTCACAAAACCCTTTTCATGAACCTGTCTATAGGGAAATTTCTTCCTATCCTGGCTGTGCAATGAACCATTTATTTGTTCTCATGGGTACCGATACTTATTCTTTATTTTAAACTTTGTCTTTTCTTTTTTTTTTTTTCCTCCTAAGAAGTTCATTTTGCTCTTTCTTCTGATTTTCCTACCTGTTTGTAATAACAGGAATTAGTCTTTCCATGTGTCTGTGTTGATTTTTTTTTAATAACAAAATTTACTTTAGTGAAAATTACAGAGGTTATAGGTTTAGGAGCTGTTGGGGAAATAAAATTTAAAACAAAAATCTCCCAACTGAGAAATTCTCTCTATAAAAGTAAGAGAGAAAGAAAACAAATTTATTTTTTATTCTTGAACAAGCATTAAATCAGAATGTGATGTACATCACAGGTAATCCACTAAGAGATTGGAAAGACAGAAAGAGCTGTCACTCTTTTATGAAGTCACACAGCCCATTACATACGTGTTTTCAGGATAAACAATAACTTGTCCTCAAGTAAGCTTGACAGCACCATTTGTCACACATAGCTCATCTTAACTTTACCTGGTAATTGAGGTGACCATCCATGTTAGCTGATTGGTTTTGGCCAGAGGAAAAACAAACTTCTCATATCTTTATGACAGGAGGTAGTTTTTTAACTTGGTACAAGTTGCCTACCAAAGTTAGGGTCCAACTCTCCCACAGAAACTGGGAGATAGGGGTGCTATCTACCAAAGTTAGGGTCCAACTCTCCCATAGAAACTGGGAGATAGGGGTGCTATCTACCAAAGCTAGGGTCCAACTCTCCCATAGAAACTGGGAGATAGGGGTGTTATCTACCAAAGTTAGGGTCCAACTCTCCCATAGAAACTGGGAGATAGGGGTGCTATCTACCAAAGTTAGGGTCCAACTCTCCCATAGAAACTGGGAGATAGGGGTGCTATCTACCAAAGTTAGGGTCCAGCTCTCCCACAGAAACTGGGAGATAGGGGTGCTATCTACCAAAGTTAGGGTCTAACTCTCCCATAGAAACTGGGAGATAGGGGTGCTATCTACCAAAGTTAGGGTCCAACTCTCCCATAGAAACTGGGAGATAGGGGTGCTATCTACCAAAGTTAGGGTCCAACTCTCCCATAGAAACTGGGAGATAGGGGTGCTATCTACCAAAGTTAGGGTCCAACTCTCCCATAGAAACTGGGAGATAGGGGTGCTATCTACCAAAGTTAGGGTCCAACTCTCCCATAGAAACTGGGGATAGGGGTGCTATCTACCAAAGTTAGGGTCCAACTCTCCCATAGAAACTGGGAGATAGGGGTGCTATCTACCAAAGTTAGGGTCCAACTCTCCCATAGAAACTGGGAGATAGGGGTGCTATCTACCAAAGTTAGGGTCCAACTCTCCCATAGAAACTGGGAGATAGGGGTGCTATCTACCAAAGTTAGGGTCCAACTCTCCCATAGAAACTGGGAGATAGGGGTGCTATCTACCAAAGTTAGGGTCCAACTCTCCCATAGAAACTGGGGATAGGGGTGCTATCTACCAAAGTTAGGGTCCAACTCTCCCGTAGAAACTGGGGATAGGGGTGCTATCTACCAAAGTTAGGGTCCAACTCTCCCATAGAAACTGGGGATAGGGGTGCTATCTACCAAAGTTAGGGTCCAACTCTCCCATAGAAACTGGGAGATACGGGTGCTATCTACCAAAGTTAGGGTCCAACTCTCCCATAGAGACTGGGGATAGGGGTGCTATCTCCCGTGATGTTCACTCTTCAAAGAGATGGCCTCCAGGTCTCCCTAGTAAAAGGCATTCCTAGGTCACAGAGCTGAAAAAAGGCCTTGTCTAGTCTTCAAAAGGATTTATATACATTTCAAAGAGTACAAAAAGTGCTCAATAATTGCAAGTTGGCCAAAGTAAATGCTCTGAGAGAAAGAAAGAAGGTGAAGAATCTTTTCCTTTATTATCAACAAGAATTATGCTTCTTAGTTTTAATTTGTACTTATTCTGACAGAAGATTGGTCCTATTTCATTATGTTTAACTAAGCAGTTCAGAATTAAAGTTTTACTTTTTCTGAGTTTTAGATTCCGCTGAGATTTGTCTTTGGCCTTGTGGTAACAAATTATACACCTCCATGTTGGAATCTGATTTGAAAATTCATTAGCATTTCTTTAATTTGTATTTTTATTGTAATAAAATTTACCATTTTAACCATTTTTAAGCCTACTGTTTTGTGGAGTTAAGTACATTTTCATTGTGCAACTATTGCCACCATTCATCCCCAGAATTTTTCACATTTTGTACTGAAACTGTAGCCTTTAAACATTAACTTCTCAGTCTGTCCTCCCCTCAGCCCCTGGCAAGCACCATCATTATCACTGTAACCAACCTATTCAAAATGTCCATGAAATTTCAATATCCTGTCTCTGGATGAGAAGTGGAGAATTGTGTTTGCCCAGGATTTTAAAGATAAAGGTGTTTTCTTGGGAAACTGACTGAGAAAAACAACTTTAAAACCTTGAATGTGGTGCGCCCATTTATACAAGTGATGCCACACTAATTATAAATAACTTAAGTCTGTGCAGTTCCCCAGAAATGTCTCATTTGTGCCACTTCATTACTTTCAAACTGATAATAAAATACCCTCCTAGTGAAAGATTTTTTTGCATGTAACTCAGGGATTTTACTAATGTAGATTTGGCATTTTTCACAACCCTTGCTCCAGTGAATTTTTATCTTTCTTAATTGATCGTTTGGACACAGCAAACGAAATATTGAACACTTCATATATTTTGTTTTATAAACTGTCATGGATATTAAGGAGAATAATGTGAAAGAATCAGGGCAGACAATCTGCTGCAGTCAGGGAACCTTATTTAAAATCAAGCTTTGCTATTTGATTGTCACGATATCTTGAGTTAGACACTCCACCTTTTTGCACCTAATTTCATCATCTGTAAAACAGGAAAATTATATTCCCCTTTGAGTAAGTTGTGTGAATATGAAGTAAAATAAGACATGAAAAGAAGCACCGTGTATAGTGTCAAAGCATGAATTATTTCAGTTGAGTAACGTACTTAACATGTAGCAGAAATTTGGAAAATACTTGTTGAGTGAATGAACAGATGTTATTCTCAAGGTTAATTTTTCTAGGGTTCTCTTTTCTACACACATACTCCTGTCTTTGCTTATAACCTCCCCTGTCTTGGCTTTCCTCCGATTCCTGATCGTATCCTCTTCTCCTTACCCAAATTATGCTTCCAGTTTAAAAACTCCAGATCTCAGAGTTTGGGTAGTGATCTGAAAGGGCTCAAGGAATTTCTGTTATATTCTTTCACAGAAAACTCTTCCTTTCTAAATGGAACTGCTTCCTGAAAGCTTTTGGGGGTTAGAAATGGCAATTAGAGTTATCCACTGTAACATACACAAAGATTAAGGGAATCGGTTTTTTGTTGTTGTTGGTTTTTTGTTGTCATTGTTGTTGGCTAGCATCAACAGGCTCAGGGGAGTTCACCCTAGCCAAAAAAAAAAGATGAGCTGTGATAATGTCAAATCAGACATGTGAATCCAAATTAAACAGAATTCTTGGTGTAATTCCAGGCTGTTCCCTCGATGGTCATTGGGTTGGGGCTCACTAAGCACCTCTGTTGTTCAGTGTCACCATACACATGATAAATGCAAAAGTATGTATTATAAAGCAGCATAACCAAGGCTTACACTGACAGAGGCAGGTGACAATCCAAAGGTATTCTGTTGAATGCGCCTTGCCTGACATGTTTTAGTGGAAAAATCACCGCCACCCATGATGATGTGAGAAAGAAATGAGTGTTGAGAGACTGAAGGAGCAGAAAACACATAAAGGAATTACAGTATTTTCCTGGATTGAGAAACGGCCTGTAGAATCACTCTGTTTAGAAGAACATAATCGTTCAGTCAATAATCCAGAGCATTTTCTATATGCCAGGCTTCAGGCTAGACCCTGGGAGCCAAAACTGAATCAGAAGTGGACCCTGTCTGCAGAGGTCTTAAGAGAGAAGACATACACACTTAATTAATAGTACAAGATAACAAAGCACATTACTGAGACTATATGGGAAGCATAGCTAACATTTTAGGAAGAAGGTAGAAATTACATCTGACAGAGGGAAGCAGGGAGGTTTCATGAAAGAAGTGGTTTCGGAAATATGTCCTGAAGGACAGGTGGTATTTGTACACGTGGAGAGGGTAATGAAGGGCATCCCAGGCAGAAGAGATGAGTAAAGGGGAAAGAAGGCATGGGGTGATCTGTAGCAGTATTTGTATTTGTACCTGTGGTGGGAGTGCTTGATATGTGAGAAGTGGTGGTACAGCAAAGGATTGGAAAGAGAGTTTGCTGCCAGATCGTGGGAGGATTCAGAATGTCAGTGAAGGACATCAGGGAAGTGGCACTAGGATATGATGTGTGAGAAAATTGCTTTGGTCTTTGTCATCAGTCAGCCTTTACAGGTGTTCCCATGGCACTCAACCCTTTCCTGAGGCTTTCACAGCCTTCTTGTTTGCAGTGTGGTAAATATCTCTTCCTTTGGATTTAGAGAAGGAGATTTCAGTCTGTTTTTCATATATTAGAGAATGGAAAGAATATTTACATGCAAAAACTGTTGGTTTTTAGGTCACCCTAATAAATACATGCATTTTCTTCCCTTTTTCAGAAAGAGCAGAACAATTGAAAATAACAGCACTTTTAATTTTTCTAACATTAAGGTTACACAGGTGAAAGGGTTATTTGCGGAGTCTCATATGTGCTTACTCCTTTTATAATTGGAAAAATAAAGGCTCCCCTCTGTTTTCTGACTTTTTCTGTATGGTGTCTTATGTTCTGATTTGGCAACAGTCTTTAAGAATCCAAAATTCTGGAAGTAGTGAAATTATCATCAACTCCAATTAGCTACACTGGTGGAGCATAGCATTATCATAGTTAAATCCACCAGCATGTCTTACATCTCATTTTAGCTAGTCATTATGCCATTGTGCCTCCATCAGCTTGCCACGAGAATGGTTTAGCAAATTAGAAAATTGATTTGAATTTCCTACTTTTTTCCCAATTAAAAATTCATGACCCTTACTCTAAAACTACCTGCAGCAGGAGTAATACACCCAGTGAGAGAATTCATAGGAATTCCTCAAAGCTTGGTCTACTGTCTGGGGCCCTGACGCAGTCAAACTCCACCTCCACCCTTTTTTTCTGAAAGAACTTCATTCAGCATTTCCAAACTGTGGCAAGGATCCTGATGCTTGGAGATGTTACTAAACAAGAATTACTAAAGTCAATTAGGTTTGAGAAACACTGTATATTATTACCAAGTAATTTAGTTTCAAAACATGCATTAACATCCTGAAAGGCCCTGAAAGAAGTCCTGTGGAAAAAGATAACTTTTGAACCTCTTTCACCTAATATTAATAACCTAATGTTTCTCTAAACTGAGGATGAATTACTAAAACATAGCTTTTCAAAATCATTCTGTAAAAGCCTAAGCTGAACAATGTGGATCAATATGCGGCCTTCAGAGGGTCTAAGATAATTTAAGAATGAAATTTAAAAATATCAGGTGACTCGAATTAAGTAGGTACATTTATGAGGACTATGCATTGTATCCATCCTCTATTTACCTACCAGGATTTACGTGAATATTTTTTCATAGCCTGGAGATCCTTTCAAACCCTGTCTGTGTTAACAGAGCTGCTACATCTGATATTATTTTCCTGAATCTGAAGAAACACCAAAGAGGACTGAAATAATAAGACATTAATTTCAGCTGTAGAATGCCAATGTTGCTGACCCTGCAGGGTTATTGCAGAGGGAGATTAATTATGCAGATCTGCCACCCCAGGCTTTGGAGTTGAAGTACCCTGTTGTAATTCACTGCAGGATCATTCATGTAGCCAGCATATTGATATGATTATTATTCCACCAAGGTTTTTATCTGCCCCTAGACAATTACAGAACCACTTACCAGCATCTCTCATTGACTTCTTATTTAAAATTCCCAGGGCCACAGCAGGCATTCGGGTCCTTTTATTGGAGACAGCTACAGATCAATGACATGAAGCAACATGGGATTTTCTGTAGGACATGACAAATGCTGAGATTGTTGCTAAGCAGAAGATAGACATTCAGATTCCAGTAGAAAATAGTGTTGCAGTGGCTCTCTAACACAAACTTTTAAGGCAATGACAAGAACATACAATGGAAATATTATGAGATTTGGTGTCAAGGCATTTGAGTTTGAACACTGGCTTCACTATTTAGTATCCATGAAGCTATAGTTCTTCTCTAAAATGGGATTGAAATTAAATGACAAACTCTTGGCAGCTTGAGGATCTGGAGATCTCTTTAGATTGTGAGATGAAATGTATATATGTGTGACATCCCTGCTAGGGTATGTATATATGTGTGAATCCCTACGAGGTTGTGAAGTTTTAATGTATAAATGTGCGAAAAAAAACTTTGTGAATGACAGAGTGTTTTAAAAATATTTTTGTGCTAATGGGAATGGCTTTCATTCCCTGTGTAGTCATAATGGAACATACTTTTCATGGCGCCATTGCTTGGGTGATGACCTATTAATGCCTGTAATCACCTAACACAGAATGTAGTAACTATGCATTGGTATGATTAGCAGCTCCATGCAGTGTACATCCTTGAAATGATGCACAGAATAAAATTCCTATTTCCTATTGCTGTTCTCAGCCCAGGGTTTTAAGGGACTTCAAACCTGCAAGATAATATTCATCTGATTTGCATTTTTTTCAGTTAAGTTTTCCTTTCTGTTCTATAGATCAGTGGTAAAAAGTATGGCTTGTTTTGTTTTAATTCTCCCCTAAGAGCCTTTCTTCCTTATGCATGGCTGCATCACAGAATGCTACCTGTCTTCAGAGACCAGCTGTAGTGCCAGCTCCAAGGAATCTTTCCACCCTCACTCCTCAGTCTAAACCCCTTTTCTCTCCCCACAACTCCTATTCTTTACCACATTAAAATGCAAGTAATTCCTTCCCCACAGCATGCTGGCATGTTGCTTGGACTGATTTGTATACTTAATAATAGCATGAGCAAACACAGCTAAACAGCTTTGTAGAGTTAAAGAAATAATAAGGGCAAATACACTTTTAGGTATTTTATATATGTTAACTCATATAATCCCCTCAGCAATCCTAGGAAGTAGAAATTATTATTCTCCCCATTTTGCAGATGGGAGAAGTAAGTCACAAAGAGATTAAGTAACTGGCCCAATATTTCATAGGTACCATGGGGGCAGAGCCAGGAATTGGTAATTAAAATAATAGGCTTTTAAACTATGAGGTTACGGTGAGCCATATGCAAATTGGAGATTTCTATAGGTTGTGAGTTCCTGGATGTCTGGGGCAATGAAAATCTGTGTCATCTATTAACATTTAGCATAAGGACTCCACATAGTAGGTATCCAGTTACATGAAATAGCTTTGCATTGGGAAAATTGCCCCTTGAAAGCTTAGGATGTAGCCACAAAATGCCTCCCTTGTCCTCTGTCAATATTTTTTTAGTATATGTTCTGCATTCCTGCTCAGTATGCTTGTCAAAGCATTTTAAAACCTCACATTAAGCACTGCTCGAGCACCTCTCTGTGAGGGAGGCCAGTGTTCTGTTTTTTGTAAGTAGCTGTATGGGAAAGATAAGGCATACTTGTTGAAATTAGGGTTACTTGAGTCTTTAGTGGTTTATGGATCAGTAGATAATAGCACTATAAAATTCCAGCTCATTCGCATTCTGATGAAAGGGGAATTGCATGGTGTTATTTTATTTTCAATAAAGTCACCAAATGTCAATGCACATGAAAAGAACTCTGGCCATAGTCCTCCGCCCCTTCCCCCGATCCAGTGTGATCTGGTGGACTGAGGTCACAGCCCAGACTATGGGACTGGTGGGTGCACATTGCCATCTGTCAGGATGATCCTGGTGCCCAAAAATTAGTGAAAGAAGCCATAGAATTTTCTCAACAGGGACACAGACTCACACAGACCTCCTCAGTGTTAGTTCATAAGGGGATTTTCTTTAACACTTTAGCTACAGAAACATGATATTTCTTTAGGGCTTACTTTTTTGGCTTATATGAGTTCCCAGGAAGACTTGGAATATTATCTTTGTGTTTCAGGGACAAGAGTGGGGATTGGAGCAGTGAGGATGCCTAATAGGCTGTTTTCTCCTATAGACTGAGAATACCTGAAGGTAAAGGCTGCACTGAAGCCCCTGTGCTTTCTCCCAGGTGGCAAAGGGTTGGCCTGGTGCACTGTAAGTCTGCTGTGAATGTTCTAATTTAACTCTTGACTTTAACTCTTCCTAATAAAACTAGTTGTGGAAACTGAGGCATAGGGACAATAAAATATGTGGCCAATGTTATAGCACTTGTTAATGCCAGAGTCAGAACTAGGAAAGAGGACTTGTCCTGCCCATTTCTCTGTGTAATGGAGAATGAGGAGCCCCTGGGTGTTGCAGGGTCTGATGGAGTAAGGGGGGCCTGTCTGAGGCTTCTGGGCATCTGAACAGGAGGGGAACTGAGGACTTCATCTGCTGGATGCTTTCTATTGAGCCAATCATTTTTCTGAAAGAATTGGGGGAATGATACTAGGAAGTGCTCTGTGAAGGGACAATTGACTGTATTGTGAGGCCAAGGGTGGCTTGGATCCATTCAAGTCTAATTTCTGAAGACAGGTTCGTTTCATAGGCAGTGGATCTTGATGGCTGTCACAGAACTTACAGTGACATCTGTTTGAACCAACCTTTTGAGAATATTCCATCCTTAGGATGACGTATGGCCTGACTAGAGAATGCAGTGTGCCCGTGAATCCATACATAAAAGTATCAACATCTCATATTTGTAACATATTTCACCATTTATTAAGCTTTATCATAAACATGATCTATTGTGATCCTTATGTCATCCAATGTCATCCTTATGTCATCCTTATTTTATTGATAAGGATTCCAGCATTCAGAGGGGTTATCCAAGGCCACACAGTTAAAAAGTAATCAACAGCAAACTAGAACAGAGGTTGACTGTGTCCTAGAGAAATGTTCTTTCTACTACCCAGAAGTTGCCTTGTACTTATATGTGTTTATTGCATAACAAAATTGGACTATACACCGTGGACACAAACTTAGATTCCCAGTCAAAAAAGGAGCGTAGTAAGAAAAAATCTAAACAAAACAGATCAGGGCAGAAGTTTCTCAGGCCTCTAAGACAGGTGTAGATATCTACCCAGAGTTTTTAGAAAAGGAATAGTTTATTTTTAGGCAAAGGCAAGATAAGAGAGACTCTGGAGAAGCTGCAGAAGGGACCTGAGTCTTGAATTAGGCTGTGGGAAAGTTAAGACCTATTTCCTTTCAGTGATAGACAATTTGGTCTCAAGTGGAGTTTTAAAAAACATCTATATCTTGTGGATTGAGGATTGATTTGGGAATTATGGCTTGGGCTCCCCCTTCTGCAATTAGAGTTTTCACTATGGCAGTATTTTCCATGAGACTTTAATAGGTATATTGCATAAAAAGAGGTTCATGGTCAAATTGTTGTGGGACATTCTCCTTAGGGTTCTTGTCACATGACCAGGAAAGATTAGGCTCACAGACTTGTAGAAGGGTGAGAAAAATGGGATTTATTTGGCAAAAAGGAAAAAAAAGGGAAACAGGGTCTCTCAACAAAGCAAGAGTCCTGTTAGGAGGTTTCCCACCTCACAGATTGAATCCCTGGTTACCACCCAGGAACAAGAGGAACCAGGCTCCTCCCCCTTGCAAACGGTGTGAACCTCTGTAGCTCCACCCCATTCTCCCAGTGTGCAGGCTGGTCAGAGGTTCTCCAGGGGCCCCTTTATACTTGACTGTCTCATTCCCACTGAAAGAAGTACATTTAGCTGCCATTAGAATAAGGATAAGGATAAAGATGAAGACCAATCTTAACTGCTTCCTGCTGACAGGGGGTGCTGTTTTGGGAAAATGACAGTCAGAGCTCCCTCAGAGGCCTATGTAAGGGTCCCCAGCAGAAGGGGCCATCATCCACAGCTCCGGTTGCAAGCCCGTTTGGAGTCTGACGGCCTGAATGTGAGAAGAGACAGACTGGGTTATTAGAAAACACGTATTTAAATGAAACAAGTCGGGGGTGAGGACAAAAATCCTGAGGACTTTTACCAGTTTGCACAGTCAGAGAGAGGCCAAAAGCCTGATTGGTAAAACAACTTTTACCCTTTTACTGGCATGTCAGACTTCTGGGTTGCCTTCTCCCCAGCCCAATACTAAGCCAACTGATTTAAGGTTTGGAAAATTAACTTTTCCCAGTTTGGAGGCTGCATCCAAGGGGAGTGTTTTGTAGTATGGAGACACAATTACCTATCAGTGAAGAGAGGGCAGAGGAGGAGAAAGGAAAACAGAAGATTTTTTTTCAAAGGAGTTACAGGGGTTCAGGATGCATTTAAAAGGGGTACAGAGTGAAGATGGACGGCTACTCATCTAGAAAGAGGGGAGCAGGCATCCCTGGTTCCTTTCTCTTCCTAACAAATACCTGGGGTGAGTGAGGGAGAGAAGGAAGAGTGTCCTCTTTCCCTCTTCCATCCTTGCATCTCTGAGTCCCGGCAGCCTTGGCATGTGCCATCCATGGTTGCCAAAGCAGGCACCCATGAAACAGTGAGGGTGTAGAGAATAGGAAGTATCGCCTCTCACCTATGCCTCTATTCCCCCTCCTATCAGTAGCCTTGGAGTTCCCTAGACCTCATTTGTGCCATAGATACTAGCATGACCTTTATCCATGAAATGGGAGGCTTGGCTTAATTGGCAGGAATTAGCCATTCTCACCTCAACTGTGCCTTTTAACCTCTGTTATCATGGGCCTCTGGATCCCTTAGATCCAATTTTCTTTCCTAGGGCTTTGACCTGAAGCTTGAAATTGAGTTTGGGACAACAATATGTCTCATGGGGAATTGCATGGACTCCTTATCATAAGCCAAATGCTGAGGTGAAGCTGTGGAATTGAGTCCTCCTCCAAGAAGGGAGAGAAAATGATGTCTTGTGACATTTCCAGATAACTGGTGGTTATAGATATGCTTGCTAAGATTTGGGTGCATGGTGCTTGGCTTTGGTTAGCTCCCTTGGTCTTACTTTCCCAAAAAGGAAACCTCCGGGTGATGGATATACTATTTATTCCTATCACCTGGCAGGATTTGCAGGATCATTGCTCAGAACTAGAATATGGATCCAGATTTCTACATTACCCATCCCGTTTGCTCTTTTTGAGCTGCAGCCGGAGATTGCTGGTTGGTTCACAGGAACAAGCAGGATTAGTCTGAAATGTAGGCAAAAACGTAAAAACAACTAATGAGTTGAGAATTTAATGACAAAGGTATGATAAGTTTTGAAACATAGTTTCTCTCCAGTCCTTATTTTTGTTAAAAAGAAAAATCATGGTAGGACTGACTCGTTTGCAAAATAGACTTTAGTCTTATACTTGGCCTGATTATTTGCATAAAGTACAGCAAGAATAACTGTTTCTGCATACACCTTTTAGATTGGCTTTGGTGGAATCTCAGATAAGACCTTTTAAAGCTGAGCCTAGCCATGGGTTTGTATCTTCAAATACCTATGAATTGGGTGATCCTCTCCTCTTAAGGTCCCAAGATAAATTTGGAGCTCTTGGGCCTGTTAGAAAGTGACATTCTCTACTGACCACAGGTCGGGAACCCTGTATAAGGACTGCGTAGACAAGAGTATGAAGCCAGTTTTTTTCCCCAGGAGCTTTCATTGGCTTTGCAAGTCGAGCTTGACTCCTTAAAAGGGAGCATACTCTTCAGTCAAACCCTTGGTAAAACAAACAGTTTCTGCAATTGTGTCCTGTTGCAAAAGAAAAATGGATGCTTATTGTACTGATGCAAATGACTATATTGCCGAAAGTTAAAAATACTCACAGGTAGCTTCCAAATTCTAGAGGAACCAGGCAGAGAGAAACAAACATGCTCCAAATTTTCTTCACAGGAGGATACCTTACTCAATTATTAAAGGCTGTAAATAGTTCAAAATAAGTTTCTTTGACCCTGAAAAATAAAACAAGGATCAGCAATATTCCAAGTAAAAGTTTAAAAGATTGTGTTAGTTTTCTCAGTTCAGTCTGTTTAGTTATTGTTTTGCTTGATATTTGTGAACACTTCAGCTCTTTATGAGTCCTGTACATTTTTCTTTTATTCCACTGTTACAATCTCCAAAGTTATCATAAACCTGTATTTAAGAGCCCCTGCCAAAGTTCTATAGCTCATTATAAACAATCTTTTGAAAAGGATTAAAACAAGTCAACAATTGTCTGTGAATAACAAAATGTCCAGGGTAGTTACAGTTAGAAACACAATTGACAAAGTTTGGTTATCTCTGTGGTTTACAATAACTTAACATAACAAGCTTGTTATGATTGATAGCATATACTCAGACATTAGAATTTTAGAAATTCCATACAATTTTGGAACATATATTAGCATTATTCACCAAAATATTTCCTAAAGAAGATTGAACATCATTTTGGCAATCCAGTGTACCTAAACATGTTAAATAATCCTGTTTACCTCTCTTTTCTGGACACTCCAGTGGCCCTTTGTAGTAGCCAAAAAGCCAGGTGTCAGGAAAGACAATTTTGTAATTAAAGTTTGATTTTGGGAAGCCTGCTAAATATGTTAGAGGTTTAAAACATTTGATGTTCTGAAGTAGAATTCCAGATTATGATAAATTATTTTACAAAAATGAGGACTCAGGAATTTAATAAGCAAAAAACCTTTTATAGCCCTTTACAAATTTTGCTAAAGAACAAATTAGTGCCTTAACAGTCCCTTGTTGTGCTTTTATTTCAATCCTCAATTTACAGAAAAACCATATAATACCTTTTTGAATTTAGTCAATATGTTCACACAGGGGATTTTTGCAGGATTAATTTTTACACTCCTTCTACTGCTTGTTTGAACTTTTAGCTTTATCTTATCTAATTTAAAATAATTCTTTAATCCTGGGCAAGAATTTACATTTGTCTCAAAGATTAAAGTCACGTGAACTGAAAGGTACCACAGCTTTTGTCTTCCCTTTTAAAAACATTTGATCCAAGTGCTTATCTTCCTTTAGGACAATTAATTAGAGCTCTTTTTATAGACATCACACACAAAACACATATACAACTATGCAGACATGCAGAAGAAAACCCAGTCCCAACAAGATTTCCAATCTCATATTTGGATTATTAGCCTCTGGGTGCTTTTAATTTTTGGGGTTCCATGAGAAAAACGGAGGTCTTTCCCCTCTCATGCATGCATTAAAAGTGGTGAGGCAAAATGGAGAAAAATAATTTAGTTGACTGAAAAAAAACCCACCTTTTCCAGAAAAACAAGGTCCAAGAAAAGGAAAACATAAAGGCCTTTTAAATATAACTATAACTTGGATATCCACTTTTAATTAAGCTGAGCGCTCCTTAAGAAAATCCTTTTAACTCCCTTAATACTCAACAAGTGGCCAATATTTCTGGCTTTCACATTTCACTAAAGACTCAGAGCAAGGAAAATCCAATGCAGTTTGTGGAGGGGAAGGGAATCAACAAATAGCAAAAGGTCATACAGATATCAAATCCTAAAGGACTCATTTCCTAAGCCAGGATTGAATCCCAGCCATAGGTAAGCTAAACAAAGCCTTGCCATGTGGTTACATGCCACGCCCCCAAGGACGTACAACAAGATGGAGGCCTGCAACGAAGTATTTTACAGACCATACAGAAAGACTGCAAAGCACACCAGACTGGCTACAACTTAAGACCAGCCTCACAAATCCTTTTTCATAATTAAAACTTTACAGAGAATATAAACATTGATCCTTATCATTCCTAGCCTAGTAAAATGTCTTCTAAAAGGAAAACACAAACAAAAAATAAATAAATAAACAACAACCATGCTTAAAAGTCAACTCCTGACTTGATGGAGAAAAGGAAAGAAAAAAAAATTTTTTTAATGTCTGGGGAAGAACCTCTTATTCTTATGCAAATGCATTCCTCCACCGGGGAGAGAAACTTAATTGCTGTCCAATGGGGTTGAACCCTTTGGCCAGGGAGGGGAAGACGCCATGGATGCATGGCATTCCCCAGCCCCAGCCGGGATGGGAGGGGGAACTGGAGCTACCGTTTGCCCATCCATCCGGAAAAAAGAAGGAAAAGGCCATGGAAAGGCTGGGTTGGACTGAGGCCGTCTTTTCTGACCCCTGAGCGTGACAGTGGTGGGGGCACAGTTTCCTCTACCCTCAGAAGTCTGAGGATGAAAAGGTTTAGAAATGAGAGGGAAAGAGATTTCTTGTTTTGCATCTCACTCACCCTTTCTCAAACCCCATGTTCTGGACACCAAAGATGTTGTAGGACTTTCTCCTTAGGATTCTTGTTACACAACCAGGAAAGATTCGGCTCGTAGACACACAGAAGGGTGAGAAAAATGGAATTTATTGGGCAAAAAGGAAAAAAAAGGAAACGGACTCTCAGCAAAATGGGAGTCCTGCTAGTAGGCTTCCGGCCTCACAGATTGAATCCCTGGTTACTACACAGGAACAGGAGAGGCCAGGCTCCTCCCTCCTGCAAATGGTGCAAACTTTCATGGCTCCACCCCATGCAACCAGTGTGCAGACCAGTCGGAGGTTCTCCTGGGGACCCTTTATATTTGGCTGTCTCAAAATAACTTTGGTTAATGTTGTGTTAAGCCAAGCGGATCAGAGTATTCACTTGGCAGATTACTCCAAACCTTTAAAATGCCAGTGTGTATTGTGAATCTCCAAGAGATATGTGATATGTTACTTTTCAAACTTATTTTTTTGGCCATGCAGTCCTTTTGCAGATTGCTCAGCACAGGACATGATAATTTTCATCTCGGATTTTGGAGGAGTTGTATCTTACTTGGCCATTTGCTTTCTTGTTGTTTAGTGTGTGTGTGTGTGTGTGTGTGTCTCTAACTTTGCTCCCTGTGAGATCCCTGATTAAATAAATGAACAGTGTGTTTATTTCTATATATTGCACAACTTCTATTAAAGTGTATAAAATAGGGGCTTAATAAATACATTGATTTGAATCAAATTTGATGCCGTAGATTCAGAAGCTAGGGAATTACAGGTTTTATAGAGAAATCTATGAAAACTCAGCCACAATTTTGTTACTTCTGGCCTTTCTAACAGCTTGTAGAAAATGCCTGTCTCTCGAGAGTCTCACAGACAGGATCGTGATCTTCAGACCATCCTTTTGAATTAGAGAGGTTATTAGTGGCAATGTTGTTAAGGGAAGTTTAAGGAGAGAAAACCTCAGATGGTTAAGAAACTTCTATGCTGGGAAAAGTAATTAATTTCCTAACCTGGAGGTGACTGGATCTTAGTCCACAGGTGATAGTCTGTTTCGTGCCTATGGTGGTGATAATTTCACCTAATTTCCTACTTGAACTTCAAATGCATCACATTGCCTAAGTGATGTGCCCCTTCCTCCCTCCTCTCTACTCTGCTTCCTTCTCTACTCCCTACTCTCACATGCTTTGAAATGCCTCTGCTGCAGCACTGTTGTCTGTGCTGTGTGGGGGGAGGGTTGGGTGAGAAGAGAAACATATAATCTCAAACATACAGAAAAAGTTACAGTACAGCAGAAAGAGCATTTTTTTCCTGATCCATAATCCCAAACATGTTTTTATAGCCGAAAGATTCGTTTCACGATCAGGCATTGCATTTAGTTCTCTTGCCTTGCTTCCTTCAGCCTGGAAGAGCCTTTCCATTTTGCACTAACTTCCTACCTTGATACTTTTGAAATTTACACACCAGTTGTTTTGTAGAATGTTCCTCTTTTGGGTTTGTCTAATGTTTTTTCATTGTTATAATTAAAAGTATGTGGTTTGAATACCTCCAAAAATTGCAAGCTTCATGAGGAAGGGGGCAGTTTCTCTCCCTCCTCCTCCAGACTGTCCAGAGCTTGATACATATTTGCTGAGTAAATTAAAAGTAGTGTTTGACCATCTCATCATAAATTACTCCTCCTTCCAGCCTTGAAGTTCCCTGTCACGTTCTGTGTTGGATTTAACTTGCTTTCTTGGTTTAAAATTATATAGATAGATAGATAGAGATTGCTCTATCTATCTATCTATCTATCTATCCATCCATCTTCTATCATTAGTTCTGTCTTTCTGTAACCTCTTCCTGTTTTCTTAAATATACTTTAACCAACGAAAGAGTTTTTCCACATTTTTTACAGAAGCACAACATATTGAAGTACATAAATATTGTGTTCAACTTTTTCATTTTGTTTACACAGGCATCATCATGTAATCACCTAAGAACTAGAACATTAGCAGGCCCTAGAAGCCTCACTCTTGCCCCTCCCATTAATATCTCAAAGGTAATTCATTTTCTGATTTAAATTAAGCAATTTATAAAATATTTCCTTATCGAATTTAAGTTCTCTACCCCTTCAGTTTCTTTCAAATTTAAACAAAACCAAGCAAAAACTTTAGCTTATTTCATAATAAACACTAATTGTCATAATATGTAGCATTATATATATATATATGTATACACACACACATATATATGTTTTCACATGTCACATCCTTTGATCCTCTCCATCTGCCCTATGAGATAGTCAGGACAGGGATTTTTACTGCTATTTTAAAAATGAGGATATGGGGCCTAGAGAAGGGAAACCTCCTGAGCCATGATTTTTCCAATTTCCAATTTCATCATAGAGCCTATCACAATAATCTTGGCTTTTCTGTAATTTGTCAAAGCCAGACTTGACAACTAAAACTATCTTCTTTGAAATATTTTGAAAATAGAGCACTAAACTTGGACCTAGTACACACAAAGTGTAGGGCATGGCAAGTTTTGCCCAATACTCAATGGTCAACTTGAACCACATAATTTGGGCTCTTTTTTGTAAATAATATTAATGGTAGCTCACATTGTCTACTACTCCATAGTTCCTCGATTATTTCACATCTATTATCTCACTTAATAAGAGTTGATGATAAACAGCATTTGCTGAGAGCAGTTTGTGTTCCTGGATGGTGCTAAGCACTTTACAGCAATTATTAAGACTTTCCTCTCAACAAATGGTGAGGTAGTTGTATTAGTTTCTATCATTCCCCAGCCTCAGTGTCCCTAAGTAGAGAAATACTTAATCATCAAATTGTCCTCTGGAGAGAAGGTACAACGGAGCAATTCCTTACCTTGTTTAAAAGGATCCATGAACCCCTAACACATCAGTCTTGAATTAACCATCAAGACAGTGAGCTAGTTACAGATCTTCCTAAGAGGTCAATGTGAATATTCCTCACCTCTTCTCTCAGGCTCTCCAGTATCACACAGTCAAACAAACTAGGAACTTCAAGTTCAGTGCTCTTTTTAAATTGCTCTTTCACCTTCCTCTCACTGAAAACCCAGTTCTAGTTCTCCCTTGTGAGGGACAGGACTTCATGATGGTATTTCTTCCCTCACTCCACAGAGCATGTTGCTATTCCAAATATTAAAGCACAAAAGGGAATCAATCTGCTCACATTCTATTCCAAGCTTCTAAAGATGGCAGGTGGTATATTATGTATATGTGTTCTCTCAGAGTGCTGAGCACTTTGAAACTATTTCCTAAAAAGGGAGAAGGCAGTATCTAAGAGGAGTGTGCTAATGTTCCCTTATGAACTTTGACTCTGCTGTTATATCAGTAAAGGTTAGCAGTACTGGCTTGGTAAGCTGAAAGTTGGGGCATTTCATTGATCTCTCCATGTGCCTCCACTGCTAGGCATTTCTGGAATATTCAGTGCTTAATGACAAGGCTGTGTTATTTTCAAAGTAAATGTTGAAAATAGAAACCATATTTTGGTTAAAACACCTTTCTTTAAACTGTCAAAAAGCCTCCATAAATCATTTGTTGAGTTTTTAAAAAGAAAAATCGTATCACTGAAAATATATTTCTAATTAATGCACTGTAACATTAACTTTTTTGGGAGTACAGCTCTGTGAATATTAACTCATGTATCGAATCAAGTAACCACTGCAACAAACAGGATACAAAACTGTTCTGTTTCTCCAAACAGCTCTCATGTGCCCTCCGTTTGCTGTCATACTCTTCCGTTATCCCTAACCCCTTGATCAGTTCTCGGTCACTCCAGTTCTGTCTTTCTGAGAGTGTTATTTAAATGGAATCATACAATAGGCATCCTATTAAAGTTGGTTTATTTAATTCAGCACAATGCCTTTGAGATTCATCCAAGTTATTATATCAACATATATAATGCTCATTGCTTAGTATTGCTGAGTATTATTCTATTTCTTTGGATGCCACAGAATTTGTTGACCCATTCACTTGTAGAGTGACAATTGAATTGTTTCCAGCTTTAGGCAATTCATAATAGGGCTTCTACAAACATGCAGGTATAGCTTTTTGTATGAAAGTAAGTTTTCATTTCCCTTGGACAAATATCTAAGAGTGAGATTACTGGGTTGTATGGCATGTTTATGTTTAACTTTATTAAGAAACTGCTAGCTGTTTTCCAGAGAGGGTATATGGACATTTCATATTCCACCAGTACGAGAGTTCCATTTGCTTTGCATTCTCTTCATCACTTGGTATTGTCAGTATTTATTTTTTAATTTTAGTCATTCTGAAAGGTGTATTGTGGTATCTCCTTATGGTTTTAATTTGCATTTCCCTGATGGCTAATGACATTGAATGACTCTTCATGTGTTTATTTGACTTTTGCATATCGTTTCTGTGAAGTGTTTCCTTATGACTTCAACATTTTAAAATTGAGTTGTTTCTTATATGATTCCTCCTACTTTATTCTTCTTTTTCAAGATTTTTCTCAATGTCTTAGGGCTTTCTGTTTTCATATAAATATCAGAATCAGTTTCTCTGTAGCTAGAAAAAATCTTTCTGGGATTTTGATTGGAATTAACTAAATCTGTAGGCCATCTTGGAGAAAATTGACTTATCTACGTTGAGTTTCTCAGTTCATGAATATGGTATGTCTCTTCTATTATTTTCTAGTACCATTTTAACAAATTACCAAAAACTTAGTTGCTTAAAAGACATCCACTTATTGTTGCACAGTTTCTGTGGGTCAGAAGGCCAAGAACAACGTGGCTTAGCTGCTTCTCTGCTTAGGGTTTCATAAGGCTAAAATGATGGTGTCAGCAGTATTGTGTTCCTTTCTGGTGACTCTGAGATGAATATATTTCTATTCCTTTAATAGTTATTGGACTATTCAGGTCATCTGTTTCATCTTAGCTGAGCTTTAGTAGTTTGTAGTTTTTGAGATATTAGTCCATTTTATCTAAGTTGTGGCATGTATGAGCCTAGAGTTTGTAATATTGCCTTATTACCATTTTAATGTCTCCATGATCACTAGTCATGTCCCGTCATTCATTTCTATTTTTAGTGATAGTACTTTTTTTCCTTGCTTAGTGTATCACCTGGCTTGACGTTTATGTTTTATTGTTCTTTTCAAAGAACTAACTTTTGGTTTCTTTATTTTTCTATATGTATATATTTCCTGTTTTAAAATTATTTGATTTCTACTCTATAAAATTTCCTTTATTATGCTTGTTTCATTTATTCTTCTTTCTCTAGTTTCTTAAAGTGGAAGATTAGATTATGGGCTTGCTATCTTTCTTCTTTTCTAAGACAAGCCTTGAATGCTACAAATTATCCTCTAATAACTACATTAGCTGCATCCCACACACTTGGTATGTTTTATTTTTATTCTCGTCAAGTTAGAAATATTTTCTAATTTCCCTTACAACTTTCTTTTTAACCCATATATACTTTATTTTAAGGCATATATTTTAACTTTGAAGTGTTTGGAGATTTTCCTATTATCTTTCTGTTATTGATTTCTAGTTTAATTCTATGGGGAGAGAACATACTTTGAATTCTTTTAAATTTGTTAAAATTTGCTTTATGATACATGATATAGTGTATCTTAGTGAATGTCCTATTGAGCAGAATGCAGTATTTTTTACTTTTAGAATCTTCTAACAGTTGTTCCATATAATATGCTCGTGTTTTATAACTGCATTCGCTGGGAAAGACAGGATGAAGAATATTTACTTCATTTTACCTCATATCAGAGGCTTCCATGTCACTTTGCCAAAACTTTCATTTACTGATAAATATTAGATTTGAAATATTCTGCACAAGGATCCTATTTTCAAAAAAAGCCCTATAAACTCCACAAAAGATTGATTATGAAAATAACTCTCATGTCTTAATAAATGCTATCCCTTTTCTGTAGAATGGAATAATTAGTAGCTTTTCCTGTTTTCTTCAAAGCTTTGTTCATTATATCTTAGGTAAGCACAGAATGCAAGACCTACTCAGACTTTTTGCGGTAACTTAGAGAAAAGAAAAGGAAAGATCTGAATGGGATTAGGGCAGAATCGGGACTCAAGGAAGTGATTTGACTACAGGGTTGACCTTTCATGGGGATAGCCTTCTGGGGTGTATTCCTTGGTGTAAATGGCCAAGTTTTCAAAACTGTGAATGGTCATAGTTTTCAGTGGGCAGGTCATAGAAAAGGATGTCAGTCAACCATGGCAGAATAAAGCAGGTTTAGCAGTTTCATGGTTATAGGAAGTTTATCTAGCTGACTGCAAGCCTTTACAGGGACATAAGGTAGGCTCCTGGAACAGGGTGCTGACGAGCACCAGGTTGAAGGCCTGAGTGGGTGTTTTCTGAGTATAGAGTTATATATGGGATCAGGAAACTGAGGGACAAATCCAGTCCTGTGACCTGGTGAAATGCTGCTGTGCAGAAGGCAGGCAGAACAAATGGTGATTCACGGCAAATCCCACCCTTGGGGCAGCAAACCTAGTTTGAGCCTGTCACCTGCGGGCTAGGTGAGAGAATCCAGTGGTCAGAGTGATGGAGATAAGGAGATGCTAATGATTACCAAGTCTAGAGAATGCAGACAATAAAAAGTTTCATATGCAGAAATAGATGTTAAGGTGCTGAGCACATGTTAAGACACATCTTTAACATTGTTGTCGATTACAGAGAACTAAGTACATTTTAAATCTTCTTGCTAAATGATATAGGCATTAAAGTTGATATACTGGGAAACAATGGGATGAAATATGAGAGATGTACCAAAACGTAAGGGAGAGAGTATGAGGATTATCATGCAGTAAATTAAATGGATAATGCAGGAAAGGCTGGGAATATATTATATGTAGGTTAGAATCATCTGAAGCAACAGCAGGTTCTGTTAGGCCCCATCACAATAATCTAAAGCTAAGCTCTAATTTGGACACTGAGAAACTATGTTTATTACCCATGTCCCTTTGCTTTCTGACAGTTTCTCCATCTCTGACCCAGCGCCCTCTCACTCTAAGACGCAACAACCAAAAGTGTATTACTCTTTACGATAATAAAATTCTAAGGCTGAATACAAGACAATGCTGAATGACCCAGCATTCTCTGAGAGGTTGCCGATCAGCCAGGCACCTCCCAATAACATTGGTGCCTTTAATGTGTCAAAACCAGCCTGCCCAATCACATTGCCTTTTCAGTCTGCTTTATTCTAATTCATCACAGGGCAGGACTGGCCCTGGATGTGTGTTTGCAGGAAGGTTATCTTTAGATTAGCTTTGCCTTGGTGACCTGACTCTTTGCTGCCTTCAGCATAATCCAGTTACTCTTGGGAATATCAATTAAGGCCCTCAATCTCACTAATTAGAATGTCTTCTAAATGTTGCCTTAGGAATTCAGCAGCTTATAAACAGGCAAACTGGGAAAATCTAGAGGTATGTAGGGGTTTTTAAATAGCCGACAGCAATTTGAGAAGACGTATTGCTTTAGCATAGCTGAGAAGTGGGGCTGAAGTTACGGTTCCCTGAATGCAATGAAATCTCTAGTTGCTCTTTGCTGGCAAGTTTAATGCAGAATTATTAATTACATTTATTAATGACTTGGATGAGGATATAGGTTGCATGCTGATCAAGTTTGTAGATGTCACAAAGCTAGGAAGATAGCAATTATTGTGATAACAGATTCAGGAGCCAAAATGACTTCAAGACAGAATTTAGCAGCAATCTATCCAATACGTGCCTGGCAGTGCTCTATAAAGTACAATTTGATGGTCATATTGCTTCTTTACTCAGAAAACTTCGGTGACTCCCTATTTGCTCTTTAAATCCCAAGCCCTTGGCCTGTTATTTAAGGCTTTGCTATATTATGATTCTACCACTGTCTGCTTTCCAACAAAATCTTCTATAGTTCTTTTTCTAAAACCGTGTGCTTGAGCAAAACTCAGTTCTTTATATACTATTTTCCATTTGTGTTCTATGCTTTCACTACCTTTGAGCATTATTCTCCACTAAAAGTTTCTTTTTCTCACATGTTCCTTCTGTCTCAAGTCTAAATATCCATACCAGTTCAAATGTCACCTCTTGTGTTTCGTCTTCTTTTATTGTCTTGGCTGGAGTGACCTCTTTCCTTTGCTAATCTTCAATAACACTTATCTGTTCCTCTCTATTTTTATCACTTTTTACTTTGTATTGCAGGGTTTTTTTTTTTTTTTTTTTTTTGGTGCACATTTTAAGTTTCTGTTAGACCCTGCCTAGTGCTAGAATTTCTGTCTGGTAACTCTTTTTATCTCCTAAGTGTCTACGGATGTGTGTTCTATACATAGTTGATGATACTAAAGTGTCTTGCTGGGGGTTCATCTTTACTGTGGAAAAGGGCCTTTAGAGAAGACCCTACATTTTGCCCACGAGAGGCTTCGTAGCTATATCATAGCAACTTGGAAACTCAAAGGATAAATCCTTGAGGGGATGGATATTCCATTTTCCATGATGTGCTTATTTCAGATTGCTTGCCTGTAACAAAGCATATCTGGTCCATACACACACACACACACACACACACACACACACATCTACTATGTAACCACACACACACACAAACTAAAAAATTTGGAAAAGAAGGAGAAAATGCTCAATACATGTTTTATTGAATAAATGAAAGACTGATGGAGAGAAAAAGATTTCCCCAAGGTCATAATATAAGAGCTGGAAGGAAGAGGTGCTGGGAAGAAAATATCATTATTTATCAGATGAAACAATAGCTTGTGATATGATGAGCTCACCTGTGATTTGTGTACAACCAGGCTAAAAAAGGAAGAATGAACCAGAGATTTTTGGAGAGGTGTGGTCAAGAGAGGTGACGGGAGTCGGAAACTTGCATCGTCCTTTAGGGTGGCCACACCTCTTGGATTCCTTGTGTAGTTTATACCTTTTGTTATAATTTAATGCTCTTAAAACTGGCCCATTTTAAACGATGTTACATGGTCATCTTATTTATCAAATACCTCTTTGATCTGTTTAAGCCGCTGCATACCTGTGGTTGTGAAACTTGTGGCATAGGCTATTTGAGATAATAATCTTTGTAGTTAGCCTAATGTGGATATAAATACGATCTTTGTCACTTACTAGAAATACGAACTGGACAAGTTATCAAGACCTCTACAAGCATTCTTATATGGCTGTTACCTTCAACACAGAAAGCAGAGTTCTTGAGCGTAGAATTTCTGCATCATCTTCAGGTTTCAGTATTTATAACCCACAGAGGTTTTACCGGTGGCCAGATATGTCTTGGGTAGTAGGAAAAGATATACTTCACAGAGCTGTGAAATTTCCAGGTCTTTGGCATTAAACGTCACACAACCAAATGTAAGGGTGTGGTTCACACCGGTTGGCTGTTTCAGCTGGTTATTAATAGGAAGGCTAAAGGTCATAGAAAGTAGCCTCCTCCCTCATCATTTCTGTCTTCCAGTGAGAAGAGGAGAGCATGAACAGCAGGGAATTAGATTTACATATTTTCCTTAATATAAATTCAGAGTATGGTAGATTGCAGACAAAGTCTGAATCCAGGATTTCTAGACTTTCTATGTGTCTATGTGTCACTAAAAGGGAAAAGTGCCTGGATTGTAAAGTATTCCAACTAGAAATAGACCAAGGGAATGCAGAGGGGTAAGAAGGTTGAATTTATCTGCCAGAAATGTAAATCCTGGTCGAAAAATCCAGATGAATATTTTTTAAGTAGGCAGTTATAGTTCAGTGAAACAGAGAGAGCTGTGGAGCCAGACAGCTGGAGTTTGATCATAGCTCTACCACTTTCTAGCCAAAGGATCATGGTTATGTTATTTAAACTTGTCTCTAGCCAAAGGATCTTGGTTACGTTATTTAAACTTGTCTATGAAACTTCTTTATCTGCATGTAATATGGGAATTGAAAAACAAACAATAAAAAAAAAAAACAAAATAAAACCTGTCTTATTGTTTGGTTCTGACAATGAAATTTGTTAATATTGTAAAATTCTTAGAACAGTCCCTAGTCTATAGTCAGCATGCATGAATGCTAGTTAGTATTATTTAAGCACTTGAAAGTAATAAGTGATTTCCCTTACCTTTGCATTTATGTTTACAGGATGACACTTCTGTGGTGTGTAGTGAGTCTCTACTTTTATGGAATCCTGCAAAGTGATGCCTCAGGTAAGTGAATGGCTTTTGACAATGTATTAAAATGCAAGTCAGGCCGGGCGCGGTGGCTCACGCTTGTAATCCCAGCACTTTGGAAGGCCGAGGCGGGCGGATCACGAGGTCAGGAGATTGAGACCACGGTGAAACCCCGTCTCTACTAAAAATACAAAAAATTAGCCGGGCGTGGTGGCGGGCGCCTGTAGTCCCAGCTACTCCGAGAGGCTGAGGCAGGAGAATGGCGTGAACCTGGGAGGCGGAGCTTGCAGTGAGCCGAGATTGTGCCACTGCACTCCAGCCTGGGAGATAGAGTGAGACTCTGTCTCAAAAAAAATAAAATAAAATAAAATAAAATAAAATAAAATAAAATAAAATAAAATAAAATGCAAGTCATGCGTAGGGTAATGAGTCCACTCTTCCCGAGAATGAATTTAAATAAACATAATGTTATTCATGTCCATTGTCTTCTGCAGTAGCGAATAATCATAAAGCAGAAGAATAATAGAATTTTGGTGATGGAAAGAACCATTGCTGTCTCTAGTCTTCACGGGATAGAGTACACATTGGGCAGTGGGCCGCTGTGTTTAAACACAGAAATTTTTCATTACCTTCACACTCAGCCAACTAGAATATTGCTTTTTTCCCTTACCTCAGGTCCTATGGGGGAAACATGGAAGTGATAATAGCACAGTCTATTTTTCAAATTTGAGCCAGTGGTGGAAAAGGTATCAGTGTTAATAATCCATTGAGATGTTAAATAAAATAATGAGTTCTTGTCATATTGTTTCCATATAGGAAAAAAAAAAGGATCTGTCTTTAGACTCATTCTTTCTCTGGATGTTGCTTCATAAGATGAGCCAGCTAAGACCTTTACAGAGTTTGAAAACCAAAGTCAGTCATCATGGGCCTGGATCACATGAAATTAGAGATGAAAGAGACTTGCTATTTGAAAGTCCATCTTTTCAGATCTCCTCTTCTTCCCAGAATTATGCCCAGAATCACTCTCTACCTCTGACTATTAATCATTAAATTTCAGCCTATGATTTTGGACTAATCAAATTCTTAGAAAGTTTTTAGTACATAAAACTGAAATTTGTCTCTTTGATTTTAGTATCTAAAACTGAAATTTGTCTCTTTCCAAACATTAACTTGGTTCAACTGCAGGACTGAAAAAAAAAAAAAGAAAGAAAGAAACAAACAAACAAACAAAACAACCAAAAACCTAATGCAATGGTTCTATAATTGTAATGATGGGAACCTAGAGGTCCTCATTTTAGAAAGCTTTTCATGTAAAATTCCCCTGAACACCATAAACCATACTTTACATATCATTGCTTTAATTCCTTTTCTTTGTGAGAGGGCTTCTGAAATGTTAAGTTAGCTACCATATAACCATGACCTCAGTGTTCTGCAATATATGCCTTCAACTGTTTTTCATATGACATGGATTTGAGCCCTCCTACCATCCTGATCATCTTTTCTGGGTGCGTTTCGGCTTTTCTATGCCACATAAAACATTGTATTAGAAACCAAAAATAGTACTAAAGGAGTGGTATAAGTAGGACAGAGTACAGCTCAGTGCTGAAACTAGCGGTAACTTCTAGCCTTGTTGGCCCTTTGGGGCTTCACAGAGGAATGGCTGTAGATAACCGGGGATATTATTCAGCTGGGATGCACTAGGAGACAGCTCCCTGGCTGTTTAGTCCAGCATCTGTCCTGCTTGGTTAGGTGTCCCATTTGATAGGTGAGTTTCTTGATGTCCTGATTTTCAAATATGTTAAATATAATTCTTGATTTTAGTTTGTTCTTATTTGATTTAGTTCTATGTTTGAATGCTATCTGCTCACAGAAACTTCCTTGACCATCTTAACTAAAAATCCCTACCAGTCACTCTCTCTCCCTCTATCCTGTTTTAGTTTTCTTCATAACGCTCACATTCCATGATATTATATTAACCTTCTTTCTCTTCTCTCCTCCTCCTCCCTCTTCCTCTTCCTCTTGTTTCCTCCTCTTTTTCCTTCCTCTTTTTCTCCCTCAATTCCCTGTCCTTCCTCCTTTTCTGCCTCCCTTCTTTCCTTTCTCTCCATCTCTTTTCCTTCCTCCTTCCCTCCCTCTGTCTTGGATTTTAAGCTGCCTGAGGGCAGGAACTTGTTCAGGAACTTTTGTTTGTTATCCAAACACTCAGAATAATGATTGACACATAGACACATAGCAGATGCTCAATACATAGGTGTCAAATGGTTGAATACATGTCCCTTTACTTTACATCCCTTTCCCTGCCCCTACACTGTCCAGTTTTATAATGGAACCTGTTTGGGTTCATGCCAGTAATTCATCATGTGGTTTTATGTCCTCCCTCACCCTGAAGGAAGAGGGACAGGTGACTGTGTTACCATTGCTGAAGGGTCATGGAGGTTCCAGAAGCTAGTGAGTGCTGGTGCCTTCCCAGCAGTCCTGGCCATGTTACTTTTCTGAACGACCTTTACTGTAATCCATCCAAGGAGTTCCCAGCCCCCACCTCAAGTGCTGTTGGTAAGAGAGCTTTCTACCCAGGAACTGTGACTCATAATTCTGCCAGGGGAAGCTAACTTCTTGAATAAGATAAGTTCTCATACCAGCCACATTGCGTCACCATGGGAGCAGGAAACATGTTGTAATCCCCTCAGCCCATCTGGCACATACTCATTTGCCTTCCTTATGAAGAGGTGTATTGTGTCTGACAGTGATGCCACTTCCTAGTTGGAGGGAGAGGAACAAAAAGGACATGTTGTTGACAAAAACGAAAAGAGCAACTGGCTCTGGGCTAGTGGGGGAAGAAAGAAATCATTGCGTATCTTGAGGGATCAACCAACCTCTCTGCACATGAAAGTATTGCCTTTTACAAGGCATCTGTGGATGCTGACAGGTTTGTTGGTATTTCATGAGGCTCTCCCTGTGCTCAGGTTCCCATCTCAACGGAAACACAGGTTGATGGGAGGAACAAAGCAGAAATGTTCTGAAAACCCTAAAGCAATCTACATGCGTATCATATTAGTAAGACATTTATTTTGTTCTGAGTCCTTCCATGTGGGCCTTTTAAGAGAATCCTCAAATATAAAAAAGAAACCATAAAAGCATAAGGACTTAGCGCCATGCAGTGTGTTTTCACCCCTTATCCCCTCAGGAATGGGGGAGCAACATTTTCATCTTAGGTGATGATAAAAGCAAATGATTTTTTAAGAAAGCTTTATTTCCCTTTAAGGAATTAAAGCTTGGATAATTATAATAGTGATTCTGTAATTATAATGTGCTAGTTATAGTAATAACAATAAAGCTCCCTTTGCTTAAAAAAGCAGTTTGCATTGTACATATTCAATGTCATTCTCACACCCAAACCATGGGGTAGTCAGAGCTGTTGTAACTACCTTTGTTGGATAAGACAAGTTAGGATCAAAGTGTTTAAATGTATTACTCGAAGTCACACAGCTATACTTAGCATGCTTGTGACTTCAACGAGTTTCTGGATTCCTGACATCCATATTATTTTACTAAATATGCTCCAGTTGGGGTCTATTAGAATATAAATTACTTAGAAAAAAAGATTAAGATCTAAGGGATCACAGGTAATCATTTTGCAAACTATTGAAGAACCACTCTGTGATAGGTTTCTATGCTTTGTAGGTAAGGCGTATCCTTACACCCTTATCCTGCCCCCTCACAACACTGAAACATTTTCTTCAGGAGGAAAATGATTGTAATCCAAAATTCAAACTCAATATTCCTTTTTTTGCTTATTATAATATTAAATATTTTCACTAATAAACTCGAAGAAGTTCTGTTTGTAAGACTTCGAAATGGAAACTTCAGCTCAATACACGTCTCTTTTGCTGTGCCTCATTTGCAATGTGTCAGGAAGCTGAACTGTTAAAATCTGCCTTTGGGGTAGAAATAAATTTTGGAACCTGTGATTTCAAGTTGAGGAGGTAATAAAAATAGCACCATATAGAATATAGTGAATTTAAAAAATGTTACCATATCAAAATTATTTGCTGCACAAATCACATGAAAAAGAGAGTACACTGCCACCCCAAAATGCAGGCACACACACGGATCTTTGAAAAAGATTTTATTTCAAAGTCAGCAGTTGACTGTGTGCCAGGTGCAGGGCTGGATTTCACACACATTATCATTAACTTCACAGGAACCATTGTGTAGGGGTAGGGGCTAGAGACTCTTCTACCTGTTTGATAGTTTGGGACATGAAGATCCAGGGAGGTAGCCCAAGTGCTCATGATGGCATACCTAATAGAGCTAGGTTGCCTTGACTCCAGCAACAGTGCTCTTTTTTTTTTTTTCCATACTATATTGCCTTTCTTTAGGACTGTGCTCTGCTACTAGAAGTAAGATCTTCTGATTCCTTTTCCATTATATTTTTACAAAATTGGTAGAGAATGGAAATCATCTATCCAATGATTGGGAGTGAATTATACAATGCAAAATAAATAAATAGTAAAAAACACTGTGATTTCCTAGTAATTGAGAGATTTAAGTTCTATTTTACTCTGTGACTTGTTTGATGACAGTAAAGAGGTCATTTCATTGCTTTTTATCACTGTATCCTTATTTATAAACCAAGCCAACCAACCAAACAATTAACAAACAATAGCAGTGGATCCCAATCAATTCCAGTTTCTTGTTTTTTATGAAGGGACATTATACATCATGGACACACACAGGGTATACTCCTCCTATTAGCTACTTGAATTCTTTCTAATAACAATGTTAACAATGATTTCACTTCATTCTAAAGATCATGTGTTTGACCATTTTATACCATAGAATCCAGGGTTAGTAAGAGGAGTTTCTTATTTTAAGAGTAATACAGTAAAGTTTGAGAGAAGGAGGAGAAAATAATTACCAAATAGAATTCCGCGAGAGCAGAGAAAGTTACCAATCCTGTCAGGAGATATTGGGGAAGACTTGATCATTGCGCCTTCCTAGGAAGACATGCATCTCTTATTTGGGAATGAAATAGTTCAGGGCAACTCAAAAGACAGTGCGAAGGCATTTAGAAGCCAAGCTGGAAAGGTAGGTTGGGAACAAATTATGCAGGACGGGAATTACTTCAGGTAAAGAGAATGTCCACATTTAATGTATTTTGGTTATAGTTGGCTAGGTTTCTTTTCCGTTTTTTAAATTCTGTCTTATTTTTGCAAGGACATACACTATTATTAATTCTATGTGATGGTTCTTTCAACTTTTGGTAAGAATTCAATTTGTTGCCAGCCTCAGTGGCCTCATTTTATTTGAATATCTTTGCTTTAATAACTCCATACTCAGATATACTTGTGACACTGCGTCCTGTCCCAGTGGCTCATGGCTGGTCATCCTGAACACTCTTCATTTCTATGTAATTTAGTCCAAACATTTGGAAAATGTGTGAAGAATACTGTTTCATTTTATTCTTAGTCCTAAAGGTCATTGGAATTCCAGAATTTCACCCTGTGGTTGTTTAAATGATGCCTCTCGGAAGCAGATCTCCTCACTTTTTTTTTTTTTTAGCTGTGTTTATAGCTTGCAACGCACTTATATTTTAGTTACTTATATTTCCCAATGGTGGATTTACTGTAGCCTGATTGAAAAGAGATTTAAGTACCACATAATTGGCTTGATACTGAGTTTGCAAATACACAGCTTCCTGTATCGCAGTGATAATTCTAAGTTTAGAAAAATGACCTGGTTCTTTTTCACATGGCTGTGTTAGTTAAGGGAAACCAGTATTTTTGCAGGAACTGCTGCATATCATTGTAGGAAAAAATGGTTGTTTTACAAGAATTTATTCTACCCTTTGAATTACCTTTGTTTTTGCTATCCTTTCCCTCACTCCCCCAACCCTGAATATTCATTTCTACCATATTTTAGGGACCAGATTGCCACCTTAGCAGTGACTCACTACCAAGACCAGTTTCTACCCATTTTTCTTTCACAATTTAAAAAGTTTCTTTTCTGTTTAACTGATTAACTTTTTAGAAAAGAAAATATATACCCACCCAGGATAACAACACAATGATTGCTCTATTTTTAAATCCACTGAGTGCTGCCGTCTCTCATTTATTTTTGAGGAACAGTGAGAAAATGTATACCTTTAACAAATAATTTGGGAACCTCAGTCACCTTCAAGTACCTGCTATCCAAACCTATAAAAGCTGATGTACAAAATTGTCTGGCTTTGCCTTTCTGTGTTTTAGAGACAGTAGGAACAATGAAAATGCAAGGCGACTAAGACAATGAGAGAAAACAAATAAAATAATCACTTCCTCAACAACCTAGACCATATTCTATTGTTTTTTATGACATTCATTTCTCCTTCTACCATAGGAACCAAAATGCTTGGTATAGCTGTACATTACTGGGAAATAAATATCACTTTTCCACAGTGTTTGTAGGGTCTGAAATAGTAGTTTAAGGCTCTTATCCGTCAGCCCATTTTTTTTTTACTCCTGAGATACTTTCATATTTATTTTTTGAGATGGAGTTTCACTCTTGTTGCCAGGCTGGAGTGCAATGGTGTGATCTCGGCTCACCTCAACCTCCACCTCCCAGGTTCAAGTGATTCTCCTGCCTCAGCCTCCCGAGTAGCTGGGATTACAGGCATGTGCCACCATGCCCAACTAATTTTGTATTTTTTTTGTAGAGATGGGGTTTCTCCGTGTTGGTCAGGCTGGTCTCGAACTCCTGACCTCAGGTGATCTGCCCGCCTCAGCCTCCCAAAGTGCTGGAATTATGGGCTGCTTTCATATTTTTTAAAGTGCTCTTTAAGGTATATAGTAGTGTTTATTTTGATATGTACACCAAGATACTGCTGTTTGCATTTCCCCCTTCACTTATATAAGAAAATGTTATGGTCTCTTTGAGATTTGGGCTTACCACCCAATGCTAGCAAGACTGACCAATTTAGTCTGTTTACCAATTGTGTTTCCTCAGTGGAACCTTCTCCAGGACCTACTGCATAAGCGTAGATACTCAAGAGGAAAGAAAAAGAAAACAGGCACATCTATCATGATTTTTTATATGTGTGATTTTTTCTATTAAGTATTGCTTTTTATTAATTTATTATGATGGGTTTTATTTTTTCCTAATTACTTACACTTGCATAAGAAGGATAACAATGGGCCAGGCACATTGGCTCATGCCTATAATCCCAGTACTTTGGGAGGCTGAGGTGGGGAGATTGCTTGAGGCCAGAAGTTTGAGTCCAGCCTGCACAAAATAATAAGACCCTGACTCTACAAAATAATTTAAAAAAATAGCTGAGTATGGTGATGCACACCTGTAGTCCCAGCTACTCAGGAGGCTGAGGTGGGAGGATCACTTGAGACCGGCCAGTAAAGGCTAAAATGAGCTGTGATCATGCCACTGCACTCCAGCCTGGGCGACAAAACAAGGCCCTGTCTCTTTCTCAAAAAAAAGTACAACTATAGTTGAAATATAGACCTTTATTATTATTACTAGATGAGAGATTAAATTGTATTTATCATATGTAAAATGATATTTTCAAGTATTTATACATTGTGGAATGACTAAATCTAGCTAATTAACATATGTATTACCTAACATAGTTACCATTTTTGGAGTGAGAACACTTTAGATTCACTCTGTTATCACTTTAAAGCAAGCTTGTCCAACCCGTGGCCCGTGGGCCACATGAAGCCCAAAACGGCTTTGAATATGGCCCAACACAAATTTTGAAACTTTCTTAAAACATTATTGACTTTTTGTGATTTTTGTTTTTAGATCATCAGTTATTGTTAGTGTTAGCTTATTTTATGTGTGGCCCAAGACAATTCTTCTTCTTCCAGAATGGCACAGGAGAGCCAGAAGATTGGACACATCTGCTTTAAGGCAAACAGATATACAAATTATTGTTCCCAAGTGGATACCAACCATTATTAATTATTATTTACTGTAGTTTGCCTTTTTTTTCAAGGGGGAGAAATCTTTAATTGTTTGCCGTAGACTTGTCTGATGACCAGATGCAAAAACCTACTAGCTTTAAATTGATACACCTGAGTTAACCTGCATGCGCTATCCTTCTCTAGATCGTTTGGGGCTTCAGACTGTCCCAAAATTGCTTAATGGACTGATATTTGATTTTTAGAGAGAAAACATTAATTTTATTCTTATATTTTCAATGTTTTTTGAATTTTTAAATTTATCTGGTCATCTAGAGAAAACTGAATTTCTTACATGATAGATATTTTGACATTCACGGCTTGATTCTACATGTCTTTTCATCATTTTCTGGTGTCCACTCAAGGTAAAGGAAAATAAGAAAAAAGAGAAGGAGAGAAAAGAGGAATAATGAGGGAGAGAGGAAGAGAGAGAGAAGACCTTTTTTAAAAAAAGAGAGATAGTAGGAAAAAGAGAGAGAGAGGCATAAAATGCAAAGAGAAAAATAGAGATAAAGTATTCCTACAGGATTTCCTGGTTTTGATGTAAACCCAGCTATATACTTTTTTCAGATTGCCAAAGAAACTAAACCATTTTTAATACCACATTTAAATACTCCCCCCTTTTTTTCCTGAGCTTTGCATTGAATGGTTTCCTTTTTGAACAGTTAGTTTTTTCTAGGTTTTTTGTTTGTTTGTTTTACATTCTTACTCTTTCCCTCCTTCCTAATATATTAAAATGGTGAGAGAAAATAGAAACCTTAAATATTCCAGAAGTTTCCTTACATCTAGTGCCCCTACAGCCATGACAGTGGTCATCATCTCCAGGGTTAATGCTTTGTTAATCAGGATACTTTTATTCTGAAAAAATGTGTACAGCAGAGATGGTGGAGACTTAAAGCTTTGCATGCCCTTCAGGATAACGAAGGAAGAAGAGATGGCAGGCAAAAGTGTAAGACTCTGGACGCCCTTTTGCAAGTTTACACATTCTAAGGCAGAAACAATCTGCCGTTGTTTGGAATTGACACTGAGCTGTGAAATGTTTTTGCTAGTAGCAGTGTATTTCTTGAGGCACAGTAGAAACCCAACCAATCTATATTCAGGTCTAAGAGGAGGGTGTAGCTTTACTTGGAGGTTGATTGAAATCATGGAAATTGTGAATGGAGTAATTAGTAATCGGAAGTGTTGGAGGACTTTCTCCCTCCCGCTGCATGCAATATTCTTAGTGAAATGCTAAGGGAAATTTCAGGAAGAAAGTGAAGACAGAGTCTTTGTTCCTGGTTGTTTCGTTAAGGCAAACTTTTAGCTCTCTCACCTTTATGACTCTAAATATCCTGTTCTTAAAAAGTGTTCTTCCTCTCATTTATAATGCAGTAATAATTGATGACTACAATAATAGCCATGAAGCATTTTACAGTATTGGGTTTTTAATCACTAAAAGAAGACCATGTTAAGCTAAACATGGCTTTAAATCTATTTTATTTTAATTCTCTGTAAATTGGTAATTACTATATAGTGCTGGGTAGGTGTGTAATAGAAAGGAAGAAAGATGAGAAAAGTCACATTCTTTGAATCAAGGATTATATTCATATAATATTATATTCATTTCTGAAGAGCCTCATAATTCAGAAATACGTGTTTTCTTCTATCATTACAAGTGAGGGACTCCAAATTCAAAAAATTGAATTAACTTACCTACTATCACTATAGAAGTAAGTGGTAAAATTTGTATTGCTGTTTGACTTTAAGATGCACTGTCATTTAAAATATACCATGCTGCCACTGAGTTATTTATAATTAAAACTTCATTTTAAAACATGCCAACCAAATCTGTCAATAATTGATGATATGGAACACACATATTTGAAAAGAAACGTTTAACCAGTTACCAAAACAGAATCTAATATGTGATTTTTTGTGTTGCAAATAAAATTTCAAGATGATTTGCTTCAGTCTTCCTGAAACATATACAGTACATTTTAATTGTCTATATTTTGATAATATACATCTTTCCAAGTTGATACAAATTTTCTCAAAGGAAAGCAGTTCTATATAGGAATAAGATTGCAGATGGATGAAGGAAAGGTGGCTTGGTACAGATGCAGTGGGTTGAGCGCAGTGGGAAGCTGTTAACTTTGGTATTCTGCAAGGTTGCTTTGGCATTATTCAGATGGCTTTCCCTGTGGCTAACTCAGAGATTCTAACTCTAACTCCCAAGCTTTTGCTCCTTTTCCAGTAACTGACTGCAGGCTGTGTCCCTCCACTTAGGTGTTAAGGGACTCAGTCAAGGGACTCAGAGATTTTTTTGGGTACCCAGCAGTGTAGAGTTCTAGAAAGTTCTTTTCAGTTTACAAATGCCAGTTCTTTTCTGCTAGTCTTTGGCAGCGATTGGATGTGAATTGTGAAATTTGATTGTGGTCTCACTCCAAGTTCTATTTTATTTCTGGTGGAGCTGGAATGTTTTATCTTTCTCGGAAACGATCACTTTTTTGTGTGTATGGCAACAAAACAGATAGAATAACTGTCACTTGGGCTCAGCAAGTACACAAAAGTATGGGCTGTGGGCATTTTAACCAATCCCTATTCATACATAGGTAAGCTATTTCACTTACTGCAAACTCTCCAGAATTGAAATCCCAGGAGATTTAATACACAAAGCCTCTTCGGTCCTAGGGAAATGAGTTTTTTTTTTTTTTTTTTTTTTAACAGACTGATTATTCATTTCAAAACATGGAATATTTTTGTCATAAAAGGATGATAAGTATTGCCCTCCTATTTTAAATATGTACCTTTGTGATTTAATAGAAACAGGTCAAAGATCTATATAACCTCCACATTTAGGGAGGTTGGTCCTTCACGATTAGATGTGAAACCCAGTTCAGCGTATATCTCCTGGGCACCTGTTATGTGCAGACCCTTGTACATAGGGTAGGTAAAGATGAAGACATTGTGCATGTATTCATTCATTCATCTGTAGTGTGTGAGTATGTGCTAGACACTGTGCTTGCCTGTATTGGTAACCAAAACAAAAATTATCTTTGCCCTCGTGGAATTCACAGCCTTGGGGATGGCTTCAAGTCTTTTCTTACTTGAAGAACATAAGTTAAGTAAACATATTTTTATAAGAAGTTATCCATAGTTATAAATAAGGCATTATATTGATGGAAAGTAATGGGATATTCCTTTCCTTATCCCATAGTTAAGGAAGATCTATTAAAGAATATGCTATTTCATTGAGAATTGAGGGATGAGAAAGAGCCACCTTCAAAGGCAGTGGCATGAGATGTAGGCCCTGGGTTGCAGGAGCTTTGAGAACTATGGGGAAAGAAACATGCGATGAAGAGGAAGCGGTAGGCAGAGTGCAGCACATACGGAGGGTGTTGTTACATTTACTTTAACTGCAATAAAAGGCCATTGAAAGGATTTGGGCAGGGCCCTTACATTATCCACCTTAGGTATTAAATGATCGTGTGAGCTGCTATGTAGGAATAAGATTGGAAGAGATTTCTGTTTTTCCCAGTATGGCGGACAAGGTCCTTTAAACACTCCTTTTGCTGTAAAGCAGCTAGAAATGCTGCATTTAAAAATAAATGTCATTTAAAATGAATTGCTGAGTTGGTAAGAAATCCTTAGAGGCCAAAATTGAAGTGAAAACAGGAATCCAGAAAAGAAAGGAAGCCAGCTCTGCAGCTGGCGGCTGCCCAGGGTAACATCCAGAGTCAGAGGAAGAAGATATATTTAAATGCAAGGACATTTGGATAATTTTTAGAAAAAAAAAAAAAAAAAAGTTAAACTCCTACCTTGTACTTTACCTCAAAACAAATAGCAGTTGAATTAAATATTTAAATGTAAAAAATAAATCCTAAGAGTAGTAGAAAAAATACATGCAAACATTTATTATAATGTTGGGATGGAGACATTTGTAGATATGTCATCAAAGGTAAGGGTCAGCAAAGAAAGTTTGACATAATTGACTACATAAAGATTTTAAAAATTAGTATAGCACAGAATATTATAAGTTAAAGGACAAACGAAAAATTGGGAAAACATAAGTATATGGCAAAGGGTTCATGTCATCAGAATACAAGGAGCTATCATCTATATACACACACACACACACACACACACACACACACATTTTAATGGAAAAATTGGCAACGGTTTGAAACTAGCAGTTCTGGCAGTCAAAAACGGATCAACACAAATTGATCAGTCTAAAAAGAAGCTCAAGTTCATGAGTGAGAAAATAGATTCAGACTAAACCAACATGAGATGACATTTTTTTTCACTCATCAGTCTGGCAGAGATTAAAGAACAATCCAACCTAGCATTGGTCAGGATATGGTGATCTAATGACCAGGTATGCTGGTCTCTCACACACAGTGGTTGAGAACTCATCTGGAATAGGCTTTGTGGAGGGGACCTGGGCTATTTGTTTGAAAGATACCACCAAAATGCCTCCCTTTAATCTTGTAATGAACCATACATGCTATATTGTAAGAAAATAATCAGAGAAATGCATCAAGACATACTCAAAAACTATATTTTTCATAGGATTGTTAAAATAAGTAACATTGGAAACTATAAATATTCATGATAAAGGGAGCTTAAATCTATATATATATGTATATATCAATACAATGGAATATGATGGATTCATTTATGATAGATGTTTCTGTATAAAAACAGATACCATATAGCGGAACTAGTGTGAAACCTTTACCAACTGTGGCAGTTGTTTGCTGGAGCTAGGTGGTATGGGCTTGTAAGAAACAACTATTCAATTTTTAGGAAGCTTTTGAGCCACTTGTCAAATTAGTCATTTGAAGTTGGCTTTGGTAAGAGTATTTACCACATGAAAATTGGTAAACCGATGCTAGAAAATGGCTTTGTCATCATCACCCCCTGGCTGTTTACCAGCACGCCACTCTGGTCATGCATGTGTAAGCATGTGGAAAACCTTTTTGGCAGAAGATACACGCCTTTCCCTCCCCCCCCCCCCACCCCCGCAGGATCTTGCTCTGTTACCTAGGCCAGAGTGCTCACTACAGCCTCAAATTCCTGTGCTCAAGAGGTTCTCTTGCCTCAGCCTTCCAAGTAGCTGGGACTATAGGGGCATGCCACCAGGCTCAGCGAATTTTTTAATTTTTTTGTGGAGATGGGGTCTCGCTATGTTGCCCAGGTTGGTCTTGAATTCCTGGCCTCAGGAGATCCTCCTGAGTCATCTTCTTGTGTTGGCCTACTGGGATTACAGGTGTGAGCCACCATGTCCAGCCTACACCCGACACTTAACAGTGATTATCTTTGAAAAGTGGAATTATGTTTGGGTTTATTTCTGTCCCTTTGAAAATAACTTTATTTTCTGTTACTACATTAATTCATTTAGGATTATGGCCTCCAACTGCATCAGTGTTTCTGCAAAGGGAGCTAAGCATTGGGCACACGTGGGCATAAACATGGGAACAATAGACTCTGCAGAGAACTACCAGAGGGAGGAGGGAGGAGGACACAGGTTGAAAAACTACCTGTCGGGCATCTATACCCCAAACTTCAGCATTATGCAGTATTCCCATGTGACTAACCTGCGTATGTACCCACGTATCTAAAATGAAAGTTGAAATGAAAAATAATTCAAAAATAAAATTACTTATTGTCTGACTGTATTTCAATCTAATTAAATTTATAATTGGAAGTAAAGGGTAACTTAATTTTTAGAAGTAAGAAAGTATATAGATCTGAGCCGTTGTATTCCTCGGGATGGCAAGCAAGAGGCAATTGTGACAGGTATGATAGTTTAAGCCTTGGATCTTTGTTTCTATCTATAAATTGGTATGTTAATAACTTCTCTAGCACAGAGGTAACTTGAATATTCGTGAAATGACCTCAGTAGAATACTAAATTAGAAGCTTTGTGAGGGAAATAGATATTACCATAGATTTTCCTGCATTATAAACATGGTTTGTGTTTGTGTATTTGTTAGCAGGTCGTGTCAAGAAAATAAGCATTAGCTACCCAAATACTTGGAATTTGAAATTAGCAACTCCCCACTTTCCTCTATCAGTCTACTGATATTGGATACTGTATTAGTCTGTTCCCAAGTTGCTAATAAAGGCATACCCAAGACTGGGTAATTTATAAGGCAAAAGAGGTTTAATGGACTCACAGCTCCACGTGGTTGGGGAGGCCTCAAAATCATGGAGGAAGGTAGAAAAGGAGGAGCAAAGGCATGTCCTACATGGCAGCAGGCCAGAGAGTGTGTGCAGGGGAACTGCCCTTTATAAAACCATCAGATCTCATGAGACTCCCTATCACGACAATAACATGGGAAAAACCCACACCTGTGATTCAATTACCTCACACTAGGTCCCTCTCATGATAAGTAGGGAGTATGGGAGCTACAATTCAAGATGATATTTGGGCGGGGACACAGTCAGACCGTATCAGATACTTAGCCCTAAACCTGTCTATATACCCTGATTATTACCAACTTTATCTATTCATTTAAACATATCTCTTCGTTACAGGCAGCTTTCTGTTTTGTTTGTTTTTGGTTTTGTTTTTAAGAGCTCAGTACTACAGATATAGTAAGCTAGTTGTCAACATTTCAGTATCTGTAGGCATGGTTATGCATGTGTTAAACAAGTGAGTACTTCTTCCTTCAGCCATCAGCGTTTCTTCATTTCTCTACGCAATAAACGTATGTTGTATTGGGCTTACACTATGTGCTAGATACAGTTCACATTATCATTATATTCACTAACCATTACAGGGATGAATGATATCATACAGTATTTACAGTATTAAAATGCTTATATTATTTGATCTTAGAATAGCATTGTAAAATATATTATTATTGTCACTTCATAAATAAGGAAATAGAGGCCCAGAGAGATGAGGTGGTTTAGACGTAGTTTTGCATATAGGAAGGAGAAGAATCAGGACTCAACGTTTTGTCCTCTGTTCCCAAGTCCATTCTTCTTTTTCCTGGCAGACCCAAGGGATTCCTACCTTTTTATTACCAAGGACATCTTTTATTTTATATTTTTTCTAAAGATTCCTTGTATTGCAAGCAAGAAAACCAGACACATTAGTCGTGCAGCCATCACAACAATCTAATTTTAGAACATTTCATCACCCCAAAAGGAAGCCCTGAGGATTAGCAGCCAATCCACAACCCATTCTCCCCCAACCAAGCCCTAGGCAACCAGTAGTCTACTTCCTGTCTCTATAGATTTGCCTATTCTGGATGTTTCATATAAGTGGGATGATATTATATGTGGCATTTTGTGATTGATTTAGTTTTCACTTAATGCAATGTTTTCAAGGTACAGCTATGATATAGCATGTATCACTACATCATTTTTTAGTGATGAATAACATTCATCATTGAATCATAATTGATAAATATTATTCATCCCTGATGCACCTGTGTGTGGTTTCCAAATTTTGACTATCATGAATAATGCTGCTATGAACATATGTGTACAAGTTCTTGCGTGGACATATGTTTTCATTTTTCTTGGGTATACAGCTGTAAGTTGAATTACTGGATCATGGTAACTCTATGCTTAACACTTTGAAGAACTGCCAACTATGTTCCAATGTAACTGTGCCATTGTAAATGTGTTTTTGAACTATTTTGAAGTATATACCTATCTGAGGTATTTGCACTCTCATATTCAACTGAGAACATCTCCTGTGAGTATCTCATGTTCAACTGATTTCAGCTCTTGTGTATCTCATGTTCAACTCTCATGCTCAACTGATTTCAACTCCAATGAATATCTGTCAAGAAGTGGGACTGCTGGATGAAATGCTACTCTCATTTTTAATTATTTGGCAAAACTTCCATAGTGTTTTTCCAGAATGGATAAAGAGAATGCCTTATATCATACAATTGAGTATCAGTCAGCCCTAGGAAAGGAGGAAATCCTGCCATATGCATGGACCTGGAGGACATTATGCTAAGTTAAATAAGCCAGGCACAGAAGGACAAACACTACATGATGCTATTTACATGAGGAATCTAAAATAGTCGAACTCATAGAAGCTGGGAGTAGAATGGTGGTTGCCAGAGGCTGAGAAGGGGGAGAAAAGGAGAGGTATTAATCAAAGGGTGCAAAGTTTCAGTTATGCAAGGTAAGTCCTAGAAATCTACTGTACAGCTTAGTGCCTATGGTTAACAATTCTGTATTGTATACTTAAAAACTCACCAAGAAATTGAATGTTATGTAAAATGTTCTTATCACTAAAATAATGAATACATAAATGAACACATAAATAGGGCAGGAGGAAACTTTTAGAGGTTATGTGTATGTTTATGGCATAGATTGTGATGCTGGTTTCTTGGCCGTGTATATATCTCCAAACTCATCACTTTAGGCACATCAAATATATACAGCTTTTGGTATGTCAATCATACCTTAGTAAAGTGGTTTTTAAAAAAGAAACAGCAGAAGAGGTCATTGTGAATTCAGAGGTCTTCAGAGGACTCAGCCCTTTAATCTCTGATTCAGTAAAGGGGCATCCGAGTGTTTCCTTTTTTGTTAGTGTAACAAATATAAATCTCAGTGCTATGGGAGCTCAGAAAATGTTCTGGATCAGAACATGCCCTGGGTTATTCACAATGTATAATGCAGAGAAGAAAAACCTGGACTCAAGTCAAATCCTGGCTTCCTTATGACTCTTAGTGTCCTTATCTATAAAATGAAGCTGATAATATCAGCCATGCATGCCCCACCGAGCTCTTTTGGAGATCCAGTGAGAGAATGAATCTAAAGTTTTCTGTAACCAGTAAAAGCAAATAAGGAAGCAGAAGCTCAGTCAAATGAGCCTAGAAACCACACACTTGGCAGATAGGTAAGCACCAGTTGGTGCTCTGTATTATGAGATTAGGACTGAGACTTTTTACATTCGAAGCTGGGTGCTTGCCTACAAGAATCCATATTTCCAAATGTGAGCAAACCCTTGCCCAGCAGAGGTTTAGTTATGTGTCAATTGTTTAAGAATTCAAAAGCAGATAGTAGCATATTTTTCAAAATCAGTTGCTTGACAACCAGTTTATGGTCCTATGATTCTCTGCCACCTTCCCTGGTTTTGATGACTCTAAATCAGTTGAAACTTGTATTATTTTTCTATCGTATTTTTCAATATATTTGCCAAAGAATATGGGAAAAGAAACTTTACTCATTCAACAGCCATTGTTTGAGGTATTTCCATGAGTCAGGTATTTGATAGGCATTAGGATATGATGAAGAACAAATAGTCCCTGCTCCTTTCTTCATGCTTGTTTGTGTCTCACGTGTTCTATGTCCAACTGTTTCAGGATCCCTGCTATTCACCATGACTCATAGATGGCACCAATACTGTGTTTTAAAAATGAAAAACAAAGTGGAGGTCAAAGTTAGGTTCTAAAAAAAATAAAATGAGGAATAACATAAGGAGGATAAAAGATGTCAAGGCTGCAGTTCAGTTCTGTTGCTAATTTACTGGGTGATTTGGGCAAGCTACTTAACCTCTCAGAATCTGTTTCCACGTCTGTTAATTTGCTTAGTTCTTGCCTCTAACAAGCTGGCATTCCGTAGTTTGAGATCTAAGAGCCTCTGAACCAAGTTTCCTTTCTATTTCTTTACATTTTTGATCAATCTATCTTTGCTCATTTTGCATGTGGCTCTTATCTGCTCCTCTCCATCTTAAGTATTATCCTAGTCCAAGCCACATCGTCTCATTCTTGAACTTTTCTTTTCTTTTTTTTTTTTTTTTTTTTCATTTGAGATGGAGTTTTGCTGTTTTTGCCCAGACTGGAGTTCAGTGACACGATCTCGGCTCACTGCAACCTCCACCTCTCGGGTTCAAATAACTGTCTCGCCTCAGCCTCCCACATAGCTGGGATTACACACATGTGCCACCGCCAAGGATAATTTTGTATTTTTAGTAGAGATAAGGTTTCACCGTGTTGGTCAGGCTGGTCTCAAACTCCTGACCTCAGGTGATCCACCCGCCTTGGCCTCCCAAAGTGCTGGGATTACAGGCTGAGCCACCCTGCCCGGCACATTCTTAAATTTTTCTGCAGTAGCTTCATAATTAGCTGTTTCTCCTTCACTTTTACTCTCTACAGTCCATTCTTCACACAGCAACCAGTGTTACCTATTTCAAATGGTAAATTAAATCAGGTGTCTCCTCTGTGGAAAACCCTGGAATATGTCCCATTATTCTTAGAATTAAATTTAAGTTACTTACAGCGGCCTATATGCTCTTGTATGTTCAAATTCCTACCTGTTGCTTCAGCTTCTTCATATTCCACTGTTTTTCTTGCCCCTGGCAATGAAGTTTTCTGAGATTCTTCAGGAACTTCACATGTACTATTCCCTTTCTCACCTAAGTTCTTCCTTCACACACTCTTCTCTCAACTTCGTCCCTCGCATCTTCATTCTATTTCACTCAGCTCGAAAGTCGATTTCTCTGGGAACATCCCATCTCCTGCCCTAATCAGTGACCTCTCAGGCTAAGTAAGATCCCTGTTAATAGATCCACTTTATACTCTGTACGTCTTTTTCATGATAATCACTCCAATAGCAATTGTTGTTAATTGTGTAATTGTTTATTTAACTACTTAATTAATGTCTGTGACCTTCTCTAGAATGAAAGCTCCATGACGACAGGCAGATTTATTTACTTTTGTATCTTTAATGTGTAGCAAAGCCTTTGCACTTAGTAGGTGCTCAGTAAATACTCAGCAAATGAATGAAAGGCTATAGTAAATAGGTAACACTTAATTCTTTAAATCAGTTATGAGATTAGTTTGTATGAGATGACAAGGTATATATGTCAGAGAGTTCTGAAGAAGCATAGACGTTTCTTCCTATGTAGTTACTGATCTCTGTTTTTACTGTGAGTGCAAACAATACTCATGCCACCCCATTAGAAACAAATATCCACCAAACTCTGTGTGCTGGGCACTGTGCTGGATGAGCAGGACTAAAGCTCTCTCTTTGAGCTCACAATCTAGCAGCGAATTAGCCTCAAATAACAGTTATGCAAGGTACAAAGTGGTTAGTATCATAAGAGAGGTTCAGAGAAACAGCTATGGTGGTTTCAAAGTGAGAGAAATTGTTTCAAACTGAGAGCAGCAATCTATATCCAGAGGTGTAATGTCCAATCTCGGCATGGAAAAACTTGTGTGATTTGACTACTTGGAGATGGGTGAGAAATGGCAATGAAGAATGGGGCTATGACTTAATAATTGCCTCTGCCCAGTTGTTACAAGTAAAGCCAAGTCTCTAAACAAGAGGCAGGAAATGAACCTTTTAAAATTTATGTTTATTTTTATTCACTCTTATTTACATATAGTCAAATTGAGGTTTTTTGGTGTAAGAAGTCTGTGAATTTTGACAAATGCATACAACCATGTAATAACCATCACAGTTTAGGTACAGAAGGTCCCATTATCTTCCCAAATTTCTCTCATGCTGCCACTGTGCCGTCCCCCTACACCCAGTCACTAGCAACCACTGATCGTTTTCTGCTCCTATAATTCTGCCTTTTCCAGAATATCAGATAGATAGAATTGTACTGGTCTGGCTTCCTTCACTTAGCATAACACATTTGAGGTACATCCATATTATCGTATGTATGAGAAGTCCATTCCTTGTTACTGAGTAACATCCCATTGTATGGATATACCACTGTTGTTTATTCAGTCATTAGTTGCAGGATATGTGATTGCTTCAAGTTTTTGGCTATTATGATTAAGGCTGCTGTAAACATCTATATACAGGCTTTGTCTCAACACAAGTTTTTGTTACCTAGGACTGATATTGCTAGGTCATATGGTAAGTACCTGTTTAACCTAATGAGAGGCTGCCAAACTGTTTTCCAAGGTGGCTATACTCAATTCTGTATTCCTGTCTTCAATGAATGAGAGTCCAGCTGCCGCACATTTCATGAACACTTGCTATTTTCCATTTTTTAAAATGCTAACAATTCTAATAGTTTTGCAGTAATATCTTGTGTGATTTTTAATTTACATTTATATAATGACTAATAATTTGGGCCATTTTGTCATATGTATATCTCCTTTGGTGAAGTGTCTGTTAAAATATTTTGTCCCTTTTTAATTAAGTTCCTGATATTTTTCTTTGACTTTTGAGAGTTCTCTATATATTCTGAAAATGAGTTCTGTATTGAATAGCTGATTTGTGGCTTGTCTTTGCTAACTTTTAATTTTCTTGTTATTTTAAAAATCTTGCTCCCAGGCCTATCACTGGATCTCCTATAGTCTCTTAGATCTACTAAGTATGTTTATAGAACTTCTAGGTTTTTTCAGACACAGTGGGGATTTAGGAAGACGAAAATGACCATTGCCCTGTTAACAAGGAGCCTTTGAGTAGCTGGAAAGAGAATCCAGGTATCCAAATATTTATAACCCATGAAATAATGTCCTGAGTGCCACAGGGATGTATAGATAGTGTGCTATACTACAGAGTGTTGTCACTCATTGAGGTTTCTGGTTACTAAAATACTTTGAGGCCCCGAAGAGAGTAACAATAAAGACTGTGGATGATTACGTCCTACAAACTGTAACAAAGTGGCTTCCCTGTCTACAGCCTCATATATTATCTTTGATGATGATGGGCATTAGGGGATGAAAAAGGAGCGGTGCCAGGCAATGCAATCTTTCTCAACTTGATAAGTCACAGTGCGCACTCTAACAATTGTAAAGCAAAAGGACCACATCAGAAGCCATTAGCCTCACTGCATCTCCCCACCCCCTCAGCTAGTTTGCTGTAATTGTCTCATTTGACTTCATTTAATAACAAATGGGTAAAGAAATTCCATTCTTGACACATGTGGAGTTGCCTATGTGTGTGACCCATCAGACAGCTTCAGGGCACAAGTATACTGCTCAGCCTTTTACTTCTGTTCATACTTACCATTAATATGTGTCACTTTAGGCTGGGCATGGTGGCTCACCCCTATAATCCTAACACTTTGGGAGGCCGAGGCGGGTGGACTGCCTGAGCTCAGGAGTTTGAGACCAGCCTGGGCAACAGGGTGAAACCCTGTCTCTACTAAAATACAAAAAATTAGCTGGGCGTAGTGGTGTGTGCCTGTAGTCCCAGCTACTTGGGAGGGTGAGGTAGGAGAATTGCTTGAACCCGGGAGGCTGAGGTTGCAGTGAGCCAAGATTGCATCACTGCCCTCCAGCCTGGGTGACAGAGTGAGACTCCATCTCCCCCAAAAAAAAAAACAAGAAAAGTCACTTTATTCATTAAGTACCATTAGTGACTCTCAGTTGCTACAAGGATAAAGTTTGTTCTTACCCGATTGACCCTAGTCTCATTGACCCTTTACCATTCTCATGCTTTGCAAAATCATCCCACACCCTGTGATCCAACCACGGCTGACTGATGGACTAACTCATCACGGCTCACATCAGCCTGGACTCCTCCCCTTGGAGGAGGAGTCAGTGCACATTCTATGCATTTTTTCCAGACTTAAATCAGATGCCATCTCTTCTGTGAAGGCACCGATGAGTGCCACCCATCTTGAAGTCCGAATTAAAAGTGCCTTCTGCCCTCCTATGACACGTTGCATCTTTATTTTTTCCTTTTAGCATTTGCTTCATTTTGCTTTGTGTTGTGGTGGCTTGCCTGACTCTCCACCCAGTCTTGACAGTGAGATCTTTGAGAGCACAGTCTATATCTTCCTTGTATCTTTATCCCTTATTGGAGCCTAACATAAACTGTTGCATGTGGTAAGTTTTCACTGAGAGTTTATTGATTGAAGGACATGCCATAACCCACAGTTCACCTTGCTTTGTGACCCAGACAGAAGAGGTGTCTCAGTGGCTGATAGTTGTAACTGGAGGTGACAGGGGGCTCTGATGTGTTCTAAGCAAAGGCAGCCCTGTTTCCCTATTGGCCGTGATTATGCCCTCCTGTCTAGAATAGGAAAAGGGTGATTTGATTTTGAGTAATAAGCAACCTGACTCTAATTGTCTACCTTAAATGCCTTCCATTGTTCTGCTTAAGGTGATTTTCTACCAGCATGAAATCTTCTCCTTCCCAGACAGTTGATGGAGGAGCTGAGTCATGCCTGACTATACTTAATAAGACAGAGGCAGCTAATGCCCCAGGGAGCTGCCTTCGAGGACAGCCTGACATTTCTGACTCCTCTGCTTTTTAAAAGTGGGTGTCATGAGGGAAAGTTAAGCATGAAGGTAGCTTCGGAGTCTCCACTGGAAACAGGACTATATAATGACACTCTCTAATTTAGACAGATGTGATCTGCCCCGCTGCCTCTTGACTGTGATATGTGCCTTCCGATGCTGGGAGGTGCTAATCAAGGATGTCATGTTCTTCATGAAAGAGTCTCACTTGCTTACTCACTTTGTTCCACTTTCTATTAATGAGTGCCCACCCACTTCCGTTCTATTCTCTGAACAACTGGCTTGATTTATATTTTTCAGAGTCAGGCTAGAAAATACTCTGGAAGTTAGCATTGATTATAAACCCATCACATTATAGAGATGGACAGGGTTACAGATCATCTGGTTTTACCTTCTTATACATGATAAAACTGAATCCCAAAGCAGGAAAGTTACTTGGTCACGGTCAGCATTAAATTTTAGACTCTAGAGAGTGATAGATCTGCATTAGAATCCCTGTCTCCTACTTACTTGCTGTGCAATTGTGTGGGTATCTTTTAACTTATCTATGCTTCATGCTCCTCATTTGTTAAATGAGGGCAATAATAAAGCTATCTGAAAGAGTCATTATGAAGAGTGAAAATGATAATAAATGTAAAGCACTTAATACCTGGCATATAGAAAACATTCACTATTAAGTGAATGGTACTGGTAGTTTCTATGGTGGTGGCAGTTATAATTATAATGGTGGTTACACTGGCAGAATTAGGACAATAAATCAGGTCTTCTGACCTTATGTCTTTGTTCTCCATAGGGTACACTACAAGATGTATCTCAGGAACTATATTTAGCTATGAGGAAGTTTAAAGTGATCTGTCTGAAGATGAATTCCTATATTCAAAGAAAGGATCAGCAGCGAGTTTGCTATAGCACAGAAGGAAAAGAAAACATGGTTTGAGATGTTTGTCAACATGAAGCATCAAATTGGGTGGAGTGTTTGAGGGAAGAAATTATATATAAAATCTCCAAAATAAAGACCAAGGGGCTGAGTAAGACCTGAGAACCTGAGGTCAGTGGATAGAGGACTGACTCTGGAATCAGAAAAACTGCTGCCCAATAGCTCTGTGAGCTTCCCGGTTCACTCTCTGAACCTCTCTTTCAAACCCCAAAATGGGGCAATAGCCTCTACATCTGGGATCAAAGGATATAATATGTCTAAAACTTCCATCTAAACTATACATTACTATGGATTATGTCGACAATGTTGGATTTATAGTCTTTGGTGGGATGTGGTGGGAGAAAGAAGGCAATGATTTCTAAGTGATGCATTTGAAACATTTTCCTACCTCAAAGCATACGGAGATAAAAAGGTCTCTTACATCTTTCTTTCTTTTTTTTTTTTTTTTTTATTTTTTTATTTTTTTGAGATGGAGTCTCACTCTGTTGCCAGGCTGGAGTGCAGTGGTGCGATCTTGGCTCACTGCAACCTCTGCCTCCCGGGTTCAAGCAATTCTCCTTCCTTAGCCTCCTGAGTAGCTGGGACTACAGGCATGCGCCACCATGCCCAGCAAATTTTTGTATTTTTAGTAGAGACGGGGTTTCACCATGTTGGCCAGGTTGGTCTTGATCTCTTGACCTTGTGATCCGCCCGCCTTGGCCTCCCAAAGTGCTGGGATTACAGGCGTGAGCCACCGCGCCCAGCCTACATCTTTCTAAGCAACCATCTTCGTTATTCATTTTTCCAATAGGCAGGGAATCACATGCAGCACTGGGAGTCCAAAAGTCCTCAGGGATGAGTGTCTTGGACTTGACAGTGTTGTCCTGGAATATATACCTGGAGGCACATGCACACGTGTGTGTGTGCACACACACACACACACAAGATGTTTGTGTGTGTAGTTGTAGTTGTACCATGCAGTTCCTAAAAGCCCTCTTCAAATGTCTGTGAGTTATTTTCCTGATCTTTCATCTATTTTTCTAAATTTGATTTTTCTAGAATGTTTGTTTTCTTCACATATGAAAAGTATATTCTCTTGTTTTTCTTCCTTTGTACTAGATTTCAGAGAAGTTGGTTTGTAGTTTTCTCTTTGCCAATAAATATATGAGGCAAATGTTCTCAACCTTAGCATTATAGTAAGTCAATAAGCGCAACATAAAAGTACGTATAAAAATTTAACCCCTGACATACCGGGAGAAAAGAGAAACAAAGATTGATATAAGTCCAGCATAAACTCTTACTTTTGCAGTTGGTTTTATATGCAGAAGCAATGTTCATGATATGGTTATCAGACAGACTTTTATCCTGCCTCTGCCACTAACCCAGTCTTTCACCTCAGGCATTCCCTAGCCCCTCTGGTGTCAGAGCCTGATCTGTATAATGTGTCATGGGGCTGTATGATTTTTGAATCCGCCTTCCAGCTCTAACATGCAGTGGTTTTCCAAGATGCACAGTGGGTTATAGGGGACTTCAGGGTTCAGAAACTTAGACCAGGATTTTATCTTAGCTTTACTCTTCCCAAGACCGTGCTTCTTTCCTTGGGAGGAGATACTGTTCTCTAGGTGAGTGACCACTAAAAACCTAGCCAGTCAGCACCCCCACCTCTTGAATTCTTCCTGTCACCCCATCATATTCACTGCCAGACATTTCTCCAAACCCCATTTCTCATGCTTTCAGCTTTTGTTGCTTGCTTCACCCAATTTTCTCTCAGAATCTTTTGTTTTATGCTTGTCACTACCAGCCTTCAAGAAAAATCTACATGCTTGACACATTATTAAGACAGAATGAGACTGCACCGGCGTTTCGCAGGTGATGCCTCTGTTAAACACAGTGGCAGGATTGTCGCCTGCGTCTCTTCCCCTGGCAGGTGATGAAGATCATAAGTGTTCTTTTACTCCAGGCAGTTTCCTGAGAATTGCTGGGGAGGTTGCTGACAAGGTTTGCTAGATGCACTTTCCTTTGACTTTGTAATTTTGCGTGGAATATTGGCTGCAAATCTTGAGGCGGGGAAGTTAGAAAGCTCCTAATTGAAAGTTGAAGGCCCCGATGTACTTTTATTGAATGAGTCTCTCTGAGCCCCCAAGTGGGAAGTGTAAGACATGGTGTTGAAAGGTAAGAGACCCATTAAATACATGGTGGGCTTTAAATTCCAATCATGCTGTTGAGTCGAAAGGTGTTTACTGATGTATCTTTGCTGATTAAGAAGAGAGTTCATGCTCAGACTGCTTTCTACATTTTATAACTCAAATCCAAGCTTTGCGTTTCTTGCCCTTGGCTCTGGTAAAAGGCAATAAAAACTCAAAATCAAACACACGTAATAATTCCTTTCTCTGCTGATTCTCTTTCCAGATCTCAATTTTCTCATCTGTAATAATCCACATCATGGTAGCTAAAACATATGAAGTTCTTACTGTGTCAGAGTCCACGTGGCATTTTCGTGTATCATCTTATTTACCCCTGACAACAGCTCTATGGGATTGGCACTAACTTCATATTTTGTGACATGTATTGTTACCTATATGGGAACTGAGGACAGGATTCCTCTTCTTCTTCTTTTTTTTTTTTTTTTTGGTGAGACGGAGTCTTGCTCTGTCGCCCAGGCTGGAGCGCAGTGGCATGATCTTGGCTCACTGCAACCTCTACCTCCCGGGTTCAAGCAATTCTCCTGCCTCACCCTCCCAAGTAGCTGGGACTACAGGCGCCCGCCACCATGCCAGGCTAATTTTGTGTATTTTAGTAGAGATGGGGTTTCACCATGTTGCCCAGGCCAGTCGCAAACTCCTGAGATCAGTCAATCCACCTGCCTCGGCCTCCCAAAGTGCTGGGATTACAGGCATGAGCCACCGCGCCCGGCCAGGATTCTTCTTTCCAGGTGCCACACTTATGGGCAGCGATGCCACTTAGCTTGCTTTCAGCCTCAAGGACAAACCCACATATCAGCTTTTTCACTTGTAAAATGAGAAGGGTGAAAATAGGAATTTTATGACTTGACCATATAGAACACATGCAAAGTTATCTTTTTTGGGTCAGTGTTAACATTGTCTGTTCCAGTCTTCCCGAGTCTGATTCTTAGCCCGTTTTATCCTCTGTTTTGAAGAGGAGTGTACTGTTGTACTATTTACATTCAAAGTGCCAAGTGGGAATGTCTGTGCAGATATTTATTTGGAATATGTATTTTACTGGGACAATGTAGTAGAACACAGAATTTGGATTGGAGAGGAATGATTTTATAGTTGCTACAAGTAAACTCTTATGTTATTCAAGTTATATTTCTGGGTATAGTTTGTAAAATCTTGTCGTTTGCAGAATGAGAAGAATTTTTAAAAATGTTTTAAAATCTCCCTTGTAGTCTAACACTCTCAAACACTTTGTCACAGGTGAATCTCCAGAGCTTAGACATCAACAACATTTGTTGAGCACAGTTCAGTTTGAAATGGGCTATACTCAGCTTGGAAGTGAAAAAGAGAGAAATATAATCATAACAATAGCAAAGATTACGTGACCAGCTCTCTGCTGAACGCTTTACCAGTGTTGCCTCATTTAATCTTCAAACCAGTTTTTGTTTACACATGGGAATATTTAATTTATTTGCACATAGTCACATGGCTAGGAAGTGGCAGAACGAGGTAACGAGGTTTAGAATTGGGTTGTTGGAGACTTACCATTGCATGCTCCCTTTAGGGAAAGCAGTTGTTTTGGGATATTAGAGCCCTGGTTTGGCCCCTCCCCACCACTATCATATATTGTTTACCCATCTCTCAGACATGTGTTTTGTCCTCTCTCGACTGCATTCACTTCATCTATGGAATGGGGGTATTTTCAGCTATCTTACTGGAATTCAGGGCTGCAACTAGACCTGAGGCCCGTATTTTCTGGGACTCTGATGATAATGTGTGAAATAACTTTATTTCATGTGCTGTCAGTCTTGAATGGAAATTTCAACACAGAGACTATATTTTTTCTAGATTTTCTTCATAGCCCCCAGCACTCAAAGGATCCTGAATAAATATTATCTAATAATAAGAATAAAGAGAGCAAAGGCTGTTTGATTATTATATTAAAATAATCATTGGATTTTTACATCTTAATCGTGAATTCGAAAAGATTGCTTGGAGGGGAAAAAAAAAAAAAAACACACAAAAACTAGCGAATGACTGCTTAGCGTTTCCCCAGTGTACTGTGTCACACTTGACACAAGCCTGTTTATTTATTGTCACAACAGCCCTGCAAAAAAAAAAATCATTCCCTTCAGCAGCATGAGGTTGCTCATTACAGTAATTTTTTTTTTAAAGAAAACCATGAACCATGGTACAGAAGAAGCATACTCAGAATTCATTCTTTTTGTTTGTTTGTTTGTTTGTTTTGAGATGGAATCTCGCTCTGTCTCCCAGGCTGGAGTGCAGTGGTGCGATCTCGGCTCACTGAAACATTCGCCTCCCGGGGTCAAGTGATTCTCTTACCTCAGCTTCCCAAGTAGCTGGAATTACAGGCACGCGCCACCACACTCAGCTAATTTTTCTATTTTTAGTAGAGACAGGGTTTCGCCATGTTGGCCAGACTAGTCTGGAACTCGACCTCAGATGATCTGCCCTGCCTCGGCCCAGAATTCATTATGTAGCCTTCTATCCCCTGGTGCCACTTTGATGAGAGAAGCAGAGCTTGTTACAGGTGGCTATTAGATAATGCTACTGTATTACCTTCCTTATTCTGCACAGCAGCAGGAAGGGTGGCTGCTGGAACCTTCTGGGACATAAACACATGATAATTCAGGGTCTTTTTGCTGGTAATCCAAAAGCCAGTTATGAAATGATTTGAGACCTGGAAAGAGCCTGGAGACCTTCAGCAGCTTCATTAGACCAGGAAGCTTTAACATTATCTAGAAAGCCCAGGTTTTTTATTCAGGTGCTCTCCCACACGGAAAACTTTGTAGAAAGAGACGCTCGTGTTTACAAACTAAGAATGAAACTCTAGCATGGCAGATATTGACTGCAAACTGCTCACAGATGCTAAAATATTCATCCTTTAATAATGCGAGACTCTGAAAGACCCCAGCTCTTTTGGATTTGATTTTATAACTTTAAGTATTGCCTATTATAATTCTGAATTTAAACTTCGTAGGTTTGGTTGTTTTCATCTGTCGGCGTTCACTTTCCTTTTTTACCTCTTTCTTTTCTTCTTTTATCCTTTGTTTTCAGGTTTACTTTGTAACGATTTGTCCATACTTTTTATTTTTTAACTGGCTGGGACTGCCACTTCAAATTGATATGAAATGACAGTCTTTAGGGCAGTGTAAATACCTGGTGCCATAAACAGGAGTAGTACACTATTCGGAATAAAAATTATTCTAGGAGCAAACTCTAATGAAACTGAAACCGTGGCCTGTGGATTTCTCCCTCACTGAACCCTCTTTTTTTGAATTTGGCATTCTTTCCTAATCTGACAAATGTTATCATCCCTTGTATCTGTCAGAGCTATTTTCTATTTTTTTTCAAATTATTCAATCAAGAAAACTTCCTTTTGTTGGTGGGAGTAAGGTATGTCTAATTATCTGGTCCTGGAAAGCAGCCATTTGCCCAGTGATGAACACGGGTTTGTGTGCAGTACCGGCAACATGAGGATGCATGATGGATGCTCACAGACACTCCAGCTCTCCCTCCTCCACTCCTGACTTCTTGCTCTCCTCTTAATGACTTAGTAGGTGAATGTGGATTTTCAGAAACATTTTCTAGACGTTGTTTGGGTAGCTCAACCCTGAATAAACATATCTAAGTTTTAATATTGTATTAGTCTTCTCTCACACTGCTAATAAAGACAAAAGTGAGACTGGGTAATTTATAAAGGAAAGAGGTTTAGTTGACTGACAGTTCCACATGGCTGGGGAGCCCTCACAATCATGGCAGAAGGCAAATGAGGAGCAAAGTCACGTCTTACATGTCAGCAGGCAAGAGAGAGTGTGTGCAGGGGAACTCCCCTTTATAAAACCGTCAGATCGCGTGAGACGTATTCATATTACGAGAACAGCACAGTAAAGACCCACCCCCGTGATTCAATTACCTCCCACCATGTCCCTCCCACGACATTTGGGAATTATGGGAGCTACAATTCAAGATGAGATTTGGGTGGGGACACAGTCAAACCATATCAAATATCTTCCACTATAATATGAATTATACTCTAGGTGAATGGTGTTTGCAGACATTTTTGGAAACCAGTGGTATATTATAGGATAGTGCTAGAAAAATGTCTAGATATTTAAAATAATTTTTCATTGAGGAACAAAAAGAATATAATATAAGTCAAAGAGACATAGACTCATAAGGTGGTTAAAATCTCAGGAATTGTTCATCTATCCACTTATTTGAACAGAGGAAATAAAACCATTGTTATCAGTGAAGACAATGATCAGCCATAAGTAGACATATAAAATAACAGCTGTTTAAACTAATTCCTTTCCAAGTTTAGTGAGCATAGGGATTACCTGGGGGTTGTTAAAATGCAGATTGTGATTCAATACATCAGGATGGGTCCTGAAAATCTGCAGTTCTGACAAGGTGGCAAGGAATACTGATGATGCTGGTGGGTTGAGGACCACACTCTAAGTAACGAGGATATAAAAACTTATTTATCACATAAAATGTAGAGGTAGAAAGTTCAGGGCTGGTAAGGCAACTCCCCAAGTTATTCAAGGTCCCACCTCCTTTCATTTTCAGATTTCACCATCTTTAGGGTGTGGTCCTCATTCTTACGGTTCATTATGTAGCGCCAGCTATCATATCTATGTCCCATGCAGCAGGACAGAAGAAATGGGATGGTAGGAGGTGCATGGGAACCATAGGAACATGCCAGTGTCTCTCAAGGAAGATTTCTGGGATCTACCACATGACAATTTCAAGCCTTTTCTATTAGCCAGAACCTAGTCACCTGACCACATCCAGGTGAGAGGCAAGCTGAGAAATGTTACTTTTAAACTGAGTGGCTATGTGCCCAACTGAAAATCCCCACACCCTATTGGGAAGGGGCGTGTGAGGCATGGAAATGGGGCACGTCTAGCAGTCCATGCCACAGATGCGGATGTCTGACACGAGAAGTGGTTTGCCAAAGATCACATAGAAAAATTACAGTTCATAGATTAATTATAACCAATACATGTATAGACCTTCTCAGTTTATGTGTGGTGCTGTTTTATGTCATAGGCTTATTTCATTTTTATAACTATTTTACACTATTATGAGCTTCTTTTTTGGTTGTGGAAAGTGAGGTTCAAAATGGTTGAGGGACTTCATTGATCATAAAGCCTACCCTTACTACTCTCTTTAAAATTGCATATTCCTGTCTCTCCCTTCTCTCTCCCTCCTTCATTCCTGATTCCTCTTACCAGATTCTATGTTGTTCTTTGTTCCCTTGACTCATCACCTTTCAACATTCTACATATTTTTCTTATTTAGCATGTCAATTGCTTATTGTCAGTCTCCCAGTGTTAGAAGGTGAGCTCCATGAGACCTTTGTTTTGTTTGCCAGTGCATCCCAAGCACCCACTTTAGTATTTGGCACATGATGGAATGCTCAGTACATAGTTTTTTTTAAATGAAGGAATAATGCCACTAGGTATCAAAGTCTGCCTTGGAATTATGTCTGTTATCTTCAACCCTAATGTTATATGCCTTCTCTATCAGGGCTTCTGCTAATGTTTTAGACTCTGGAACTCCTGTGTTTGCCTCAGAAATGTGCTCACACTTAAACGTATTGATTCACTCCTTGTCTTCATGACATTCGTTTAATGTTGCTAGCCAACCTAACCAGTTTGCTCACACCTTCAGTTCTCTCTTTATCTCAGTCCCAGGTTAATATTTCCTGAGGAGCCATGCATACCACTAGAAAAACAAACTTTAGCAAAAACTACCAAAATTAATGTCAAACCAGCTTTCCTGTTTGACTTAGTCTCTAGCCTCAGGCTTAGATAGGACTACTAGAACACGCTGATGGGACAGTTTCTAAGTGGCCTGATCTGCACTGGTTTCTAGTTTGGAATGTAAAGGGGACTGGTTCTGATCTCAGCCAAATCTCAAGACTATCACCTCCACCCTCCACCCTGTTTACAGTAATATAATTAATATAAAATGTAGTACAATATAATATAGGATTTAATATTATTCTGCTTCTGTTTAGAAACCTGTTATGACAATTGGTTTATTTCATTCAGTTAACTCTATTTCTATGTCTTTCTTTTGTGAAGATTGTCAATTTCCTGATGGGAATTTTCTGACGCAGATTCAGCTAATACGTACTGAGCTCCTTTTGCATGCTAGGACTTTTAACTCTCACACAGCACCGTAAGATAGACAGGGTGTACATGCAGAGACTAGTTTAAGAGAAGCATTTTGTCCAAGGCCATATGGCAACTAAGTGGCACATGAAAAATAATTAACTATGGAAACTAATTCCACCTTATGTCTTCCAAAATTCAAATCTTTGCTCTTTCTTTTCTATACCTGAGTTTCCTGATTTTTTATACTTATATGTCTGTCAACCCCAGCACCTAGCATAGTGCTTTGCGCATAGCAGTTTCTCAATAAATATTTAATGAATACAAATATATGAAGAGCTTTTCTGTGGAAAATATTCTGCTTTGAATGTGTGAGGATACATTTGGGACAAACATCCTAGCTCTATAGTCAGGCAGCTTTTTTTTTTGTGCTACCACTCAGGCAAAAGTAAGTCAATTAATCTCTCTGTCTCCGTTTCCTGGCATGTAATGTGGGAATGGGCATGAAAGCCCTAGAGTGTGTTGTGAGATTAATTAGTTAAAATGTATACCCTGCTATATAAATGCTAATTGCTGTCAGGAGCGTGGGTTGGATTTTCCAGTGACTTGGCTTTGCAAAGCTTTGCACATTTTCATTAGTCCTCTGTGCCACCAAGTCTCAGCCTTAAGAAACCCTTTTGGCTGAGAGGAATGAGGACTTTGTGGTTCTCCCATGTTGAGAGGCCAATTTAGAGAGGACTTCCACTGTGGAGTAAACTGAATAAGAAGGGACATTCTAAACAAAAAAGGAATTCTTGTGCTAGTAATTTGCTAAATTCCATTTGCCGTTATTAGAGACAAATGTATTTGCATAACAGCCTTTTCCTGTCTTTTCTGAGGCTGGTGCCTGCAGTGAATCATATAATTAATTTGGTATTACATGACACTCCAGCCTGTTGCCATAGATTTTATTTTTATTTGTTCATTGAATAATTAAAAAAGCTCTGACAAAATGCGCTCAGGTGCCTGTCTAGAGAACTTAAAAACTCACAGAACTAATTTCAAATGGGCAAATATCCCAAAGAAAAAGCTCAATAATAATAATGTTTATGAATACTAATACATATATTTTCAGGTTCTGTGGTACAGGAGGCTGACTCACTTTATAAACATATTCATTTGGTCCATGAAACATCATGTAAGGGAGATACATGGCAGGTATAATTATTTCCTTTCCCTTTAAAAATGTATTGAATTTAATTGAAGACATATTAAGCCTATGGATTGGGCCAGAAATCTGGGTAATTGACTTGTATCCAAATTTTAGTATATAAGGCACAAATGCTTTTTAAAAAAGTGTCTGGTCTTGATTTATTAACTTATGTTATGGAAGGAAAATTCTACCTTCCTTTTTTTATTAATCAAGATAGGCAGTACTAGTTGCTATCACAAATCTCAGTGGCTTAACACAATAGAGATTTATTTTTCACTCATGTCACAGCCCCTTGAAAGTCAAGTGGCATTCCTGAACAGCTCTGCTCTGAGCAGTGGCAGGAATCCAGATTCCTCCCATCCTGTGATGCTACCTTTTCAACAGTTTCTGGACTTCAGGGCCTCCATTTCAGGGAAAGAGAGCATGAGAGATTATGCTGGGGATTTCAGGATCTACAGCATTTCTGCCCACATTTCATTGGCCAGAGGAAATTCACATGGCCCCAACCCAATTACCAAAGATAAGTAGTTTTCATATGAGTCAAGGAAAACAGAATTAATGAGCATATAAACAGTCTCTACCACAGTCTGTTCTTGTGATCACTAAAAATCCGTTTTATAATTCCTCCTAAATTGGTCTGTCTGAGTATATGCTTGCAGTTAAAATGTTATGTTAGCTCTCCTTTTTTATCTCCTCTTTCCCAATTGGCATTCTCCTACTGTACAGAAGAAAAATCTGCATGTCACTCATCATCTATCTTACTATTAATTATTGCCCAGGGCTATAAAGATTTTCAGGGCCCAACATGACACTTATTTTAGTGGTGTCAGAATGTCTCCTTAATAAGGGCACTATTAAACCTCAGCAGGCCTTCCTTTTTCTCTCCAATTTACCAACATTTCTATTAAAAGTGAATCATGACATCAGAATGTGATCTGTGGCCCAAGTTGGAGTGATCTGAATTGGTACACATTGTACAGTGGGGTTACAGGAAAGATACTAATTTCCATTTGATAGTCTTTCCTCTACCATCATCTAATTGCAGTCAAAAAATGCAGTCTTGAGGGAGATGCTTTTGCAAAACACATAAATAATATCTATAGGAAATACCAAAGGCAGTGACATCTTATTTTATCTAGACAACAAACAGTATAATGAAATTACAGACTCCATTTGGTATCCAACTGTTTTCTTCTTCTTTTTTTTCTGTATATTTTATCATTCAAAGTGAAATGACTGTCAAGCCAATACATAACAACACAATTTTTGGAAATAAAATATAAAATCAAAAATTTTTCTAACAGAAAGTAGTTATGATAAGGATGGTTTGACATAGAATGGGTTTGCCAACTGTATTACCTAGTGGATATTTTCTTCCTTCTTTCCTTTCTTCCTTTTATTCTAATTATTATTTTAATTAATTTGAAAGCAAATTATGCACAGATTTTTAAGGTCAATATATAAAAAAATCAAAATAATTATATTCTTTCTGCCTTAACTATCCTCACTTTTACTAATTACCCTTCTCAGAGACAACAACTTGGATATCTTATTTATCTCTTCTAATATTTCCCATCTATATTTTGCTAACCTATTTGTATACATTGTTATCTTTTGTGTAGTCAACCCCAGGCATTATCTTTTCACTTTTTTCATTATAGTAAATGAGGATAATCTCGCTGAAACTGCTATCCCTTCTATCTATTCTTCTCTATATTTCATATTTGGTTGAATCAATAATCATTTCATTAATACGTTTTCACATATTTATGAACTATAATTCTATTACCTGTCTTAGTTTTTGAAGTTATTAACTACATTGCTTTTCATATGCTTATTTTAATTTGTATGTTTTTGTAACCATTTTTATAGCTTTCAATTGCCTTTCAGCATAATTTTTCACATTTTTCACACTCTGTTAATGTCATCAGATAATCTTTCAGTTGCGATTATTTTTTCCCTTATTGGAGGTTTCCAATCCCTACTACCTATACTGGGTCATTACCAAGCCCTGGCGCATAAATTTTATCCTTGGATCTGTTGACTGTCATTCTGAGGATCCCTTTTCTCTCTTGAATTAGAATCCCTATTCCCAATCCTAGGTTTTCTCTATTATTGTTTTATTCTCTCATTTTTGTGGCACAAATCCCCCGAAGCTCCCTCATAAGGAGGACATGGTAAATAAATTGTGGAGTCTTTATGTGTCTACATTTGTCACCTTCACACTGGATTGTTTTGTTATGTTTAGGTTCTGGATTGGAAATAATTTTCCTTCAGATGCATCACTTCATTATCTTCTAGTTTCCAGTCTTCTGTTTGGGAGTTCCCAAACCATTCTCATTCCTAATATTTTGTAAAGTGACTTTTTTTTTTCCTTTCCTTTCTTACTCCCTGGAAGTTTGCAGAATCCTCTCTTTCTCTGCAATTGTTTTGAAATATTTATGTGGTGTGAGTCTATTTCTATTCATTACTCTGGGGCAATTGATAGGTCCTTAGAAGGTTGTATATTTCAGTTCTCAGATTTGGTTTTTTTTTCTGTGAATTATTTAATTGAGAATTTTCTTTGTATTTTGGGGTTTTTTTTGAGAGGTGCGGTGCAGAGGGTCCTCTTATTGCGAGTTTGAGATTCCTGGACAGGGCTTCTAACTTCCTTATCCATTTTCTATTTCTTTTTCTTTCTACTCTACTTTTTAGGAAATCTTTAAATTTAACATCTAAAAAAATCTATTAAAGTTTTTTGTTTTAGTGGGCTTTTTTTCTCTGAATATTGCTTTGTTATAGCATTTGTTCCTGCATCATGGATGAAACGGGTTCCTTATCACTCTGAGAATGTTGATAGTATTTTTTAAATGTATACTTTTCCTTGAATAATTTCATTTTCTCCAAGTTTCTTTTACTTTTTTTTTCTAACATTACATTTTGTGGTAGAGGTTTTTCTCAGATGATCTGCTCAGATTTAAGAAGTGATTAAGAAGCTGATTGGAAATTCTAAATGTGAGTGTGAAGCCATGATGCTCGTTAAACTTGAGCTTTTCTGTTGGATGATGTGGCTGCACAATTTTCTAAAGAGCTTCTGATGGTAAGATTGTGATATCTTTCTTCTTAAACTGGCCAGATTTTCCACAGAAGATTCTTTCCTTCTCTTCTGTGGAGAGTAAATGTCTGACTGCCCGACTGCCCTCATCCTTGGAGCTGAGTGAAGAAAACTGTTCAGTACTAGAAGAGTGGGCTTGGAACAAAGCATGTAACTTTTTTATATAGCTGTCATTCTGTCTTCTTTCTTTTACCCTTCTTCCCATATCTTCGGTTTTGAGATACCCGACTGCATGTGCCAGGATAGATTATTGATATCGGTAATAAGCAAATCCAAATTATCTCTGCCTTAAAAGAATAAAGTTGTGTAGTATGCCATCCATCAAAGGACCCAGCCTAAGGGAGCCTGTGTCTCTGTGCTTTCATATTTGCCAAGGCAGAAGAAAAGGGAAGTTTGTAAAATATACCCTATCTCTTAAAACATCCACCACAAGTAGCACTGACTACATCTTCTTGGTCAAAGTAAGGCACATGGCCGCTCCTTACTTCAGAGGTGTGGAAATGTACAATCTTATACTGAGAGGAGAACCCATAAATATTGGGTAAACAGCACTAATGACTCTTTATCTTGGTGCTGATAATTCCTGGGTCTTTTCAGCATCCTGAACTACAGACTGGTTTGTTCTCCAGTTCTCTGCCGCTGGTTTAGGATTTGTCTTTTTAGGTGTGCTAAGCCTGTTACCACTTGTCCATGTTGGTATCACTACTGTCTTTTCTCCTGCTCTTGCAGCTACTTGGGATTATGTATTAAACATTATTTTCTTTTTCTTTTCTTTTCTTTTTTTGAGACAGAGTCTTGCTCTCTCACCCAGGCTGGAGTGCAGTGGCATGATCTCAGCTCACTGCAACCTCTGCCTCCTGGGTTCAAGCAAGTCTCCTGCCTCAGCATTCCGAGCAGCTGGAATTAAAGGTGCCCACCACCATGCCTGGCTAATTTTTGTATTTTTAGTAGAGATGGGGTTTTGCCATGTTGGCTAGGCTGGTCTTGACTCCCGACCTCAGGTGATCTGCCCGCCTCGGCCTCCTAAAGTGTTGGGATTACAGGCGTGAGCCACCACGTCCAGCTAAAACTTTGGTTATACTTTTATATAAACTGAATAAGCGAACTCTGCAACTTTGCAAATATGTTCAAAGAATGTGATACTTTATAAAAATATATTGTATTACAAATGTGCATTGATGTGAACAACACTGTGATTTTTCCAATTATTTCTCTGTATGTGGAATTTTAAAAGTTGCTTCTAGCTAAAAACATAGCAACAATAGTCATTTGTCGAGTCTTGAAAAAACTAGTTGTTAAATTTCCCAGAGCTTTATTACTTATGTGACAAATCCTTTTGCAAGTCAGAAAGCTTCAGATTCTTTGCTTTTATCAAAATTAGAATAATGGCAAGTGAGTTATTTTGCCAGTTATCCACTGCTACAAAAATGGTGCCTTGCAAAAAAGCACAAATTTAAATGACCAAACTTCATTTTATTATTTCACTTGTATTTTTGCTTCTGAGTCTGTATCTTGTGTGGCTCAGCTCGTCCAGGCTGGGCTTGCTCTTGTACCTTTGGTCAGTTGTGGAAAGCCAGATAGCCATACTTCTCGAGCTGGGCCAGCTGCCAGCTGGGGTGTCTCAGCTGTCCTCTATGTTGTCTCTTATTTATTAATATGCTTTTCTGGACTTGTTCTCATGGTGACAACAGAGTTCCAAGAGAAAAAGCAAAACCTTTTAAGTCTTAGGCTTAGATTGTCACACAGCACACAATCACTTTTGCTGCATTTTGTTTGCCAGTATAACTCACAAGGACAGCCCAGATTTGATGGCTGGTAAGATAGACTCTTGATTGGAAAACTCACAGTTTCAAATTGCAGAGGATGTGGCTATAAGGGAAAGGGAAAACTCGGGCTGTTTTTGCTGACTCTGCATTCCAGAGTTTTCAAATGATCGTTAAAAATAATGTTTGATGATAAAAATATAAAATGGGTATACAGCTCAGAAAGAATTTAAAGAACTGAGTGACCTTGTGGAACTAAGCTCCTTTAGTTCCTTACTATAAACAAATTTTCCCAGTTCTTACATGTAAGCAAGCAGTTTTCAACTGGTACCTAAAATCTCTCATTCAAAAATAGCCCTTCTATATTACTAAGAAATGATTTCCAGTACAACCTTTACATTTTATAATCATTAATTACTTATAAAATGAAAACATATTATTTAAATTTATAAGACATTTCAAAAAATCTTTTAACACTTAGCACTTTACATATTACACAAAAGAATAACATGATGAAAAATAAAAAATAAACTATCAAACATAAGAATATATTCCATTAAGGTAAATTTATACATGGAGATAGTGGAATTAATGTAAGTTCAAGGAAAAAAAGAAACTATGGAATTTATAATGGTTAAAAGAAAGGTTTTTTACATGTTTTTAGGTTGGATATTGGTGTATGGCAAATCACTATTCCATTGGATGTAATTAAAAGAATGATGTAACTCTTTTCTTTCAAAATGGCATTACTTATGACACTAAATATATCCTTTCTGATTATACTTGGCATGAAAAGTTTTAGATATCAATGGAAATGTAGGGAATATTACAGAGTTAAAACATATATACATAAGCATGTGTATGTGCGTATGTTAGGGACATGAGGAAAAAACTACTTTAAGATGATGGTTTTGTGGCCCGCAGGACTCCATCACCCCGACTTCTGTTCACCCTTCATGTGGTGACTTCTAGAGCCCTCCATTCAGATATCACTCTTAAGAAAATAAATCTTTTCTTATTTTCTTAAAATCAAGGAAAAAGTTCTTTAAAAAAAGGTTTTTTTTTTTTTTTTCTGAGTAGATGAGTGATTACTTTTCATTATAAAGAATAAATTATAAAAGCCATTACTCACAAGGACAGCGCAGATTGGAGGGGTGGTAAGACAGACTCTTGATTGGAAAACTCACAGTTTCAAATTGCAGAGGATGTGGATATAGGGGAAAGAGAAAACTAGGGCTGTTTTTGCAGACTCTGTATTCCAGAGTTTTCAAGTGATCGTTAAAAATAATGTTTGATGATAAAAATATAAAATGGGTATACAGCTCAGAAGGAATTTAAAGAATTGAGTGACCTTGTAGAACTAAGCTCCTTTTTTATTTGACTCTGTCATTGAAACTGTAGCATCCTTAGTTCTGAATGAGTATTCCACCAAGGAGTATTACTGAGATCTCTTGATATCTTGAGGTCTGCTGTCCTGCTGTCCAATAAAGTAGAGAGTAGACATATGTGGCTAGTCCAGATTGAGATGTAAGTGAAAAATACATTGAATTTTGAAGATGTACCACAGAAAAAGAATGCAAATGTAAAATAGCTCATTTTTTTTGATATTTTGGATATATTGGGCTTAACAAAATATTAAAATTAATTTCATCTGCTTTGTTTTACTTTTTTAGTGTGGCAACTGAGATGTCTAAAATTACGTATGTGTGTTGCATTATAATTTCTATTGGACATTGCAGATCTAGCCCATAAATCAGAAGATCTAGAGCAAACTGGGAGTCCTCTCTCCCATTCGCCCAAGGGTTGTCTTTTCAGTTACAATTTCCTCCTTAAACCATTCTCTGTTCCACAAAGTGAAAAAACACATGATGTCTTTTTTAGGTGAAACTTTCTCCCATACCTTGCAGGGCTTAACAGGGTCAAGCTGTCAGATCAAATCATTATTCAAGAGATACTCAAATATTATTCAAGAAAATAAAAAATAGTGGGGAACAGCAGTTTCTTCACACCAAAGGTGCCTACTGTGTGCAATTATTAGAGGGAGGCTGGAAGACGACCAGAGAAAGAGGTTCTGGAAAAGACTGGGTGAACTGAGGAGAAGGTGTGTTATTTTGAGGCCTTTGTTGTAAAATGACTCACCTGCCCTTTCTTTCTTTTTGATTATTCCAGAACGCTGCGATGACTGGGGACTGGATACCATGAGGCAAATCCAAGTGTTTGAAGATGAGCCAGCTCGCATCAAGTGCCCGCTCTTCGAACACTTCTTGAAATTTAACTACAGCACAGCCCATTCAGCCGGCCTTACTCTGATCTGGTATTGGACTAGGCAGGACCGGGACCTTGAGGAGCCAATTAACTTCCGCCTCCCTGAGAACCGCATCAGTAAGGAGAAAGATGTGCTGTGGTTCCGGCCCACTCTCCTCAATGACACTGGCAATTATACCTGCATGTTAAGGTAGCCTGATTCTTGGCAGCGGCTTTCTCTTTTCCCTTTCATTTCTGGGCTTTTATCCAGACGATCCGTGTGCTAGGAAGCTGGGGAGAAGTCGGAAGCATTTAAATAGAGTTTAGTGAGGTCATTCTCTGCAGCTTAGCTGAACGGGGCTGAAGGAGGTATGCCGAGAAATTGGTTGTGGCCCTTAAAATGTTCTCCAGAGGTAGTTTCTTCCCAGACCCCGAGACATATCAAAGTTGTCCAAAAGTGGAGCCTTGTTATTAATCCCTTCTCATGACACCGGTTCCTGCCTGCCTTTATGCCTCACCTGAGACATCCATTTCTCCAGACGTTGAACAGGGCAGGGGATAGAGCCCATTTGTATCTGTTTTTCTTGGCATCTTTCAAAGTACTTGGCACAGAAGAGAAACTCAGGTGCATTTTGTGATGCACAATGCCTCCCAAATATGTGTGATGTGATGCCTCCCAAATATTATTTTACTTTTTGAGTGTGGCAACTGAAATGTCTAAAATTACGTATGTGGTTCACATTATCATTTCTAGTGGACACTACAGATCTAGCCCCCAAATCAGAAGACCTAGAGCGAACTGGGAGTCCTCTCTCCCATTTGCCCAAGGTTTGCCTTTTCAGTTACAATTTCCTCCTTAGAATTTTCTCTGTCATAATATTCTCCCAAATATTCTTTTGGGAGGCGTGACAGGTATGTATGACAATGCTTTTTAAACTTCCACCAAATTTCCCCTAAGAAGCAAGAGAATACCATATATCTGGCAATCTAAGGATATAATCCAAACAATTTACCATGACTGTCAAATTTCTGTCCAATCCACTCTTTTTCCCTTGAAAGTTTTGTAGATTGTGTATTTTACTCTACAGTATTCCTCTTTTACGTTTTTCTGCATTAATGTTGTTTTTGGGAAAAACAACAACAACAACAAAAAACAACTTCTAAAAACTGAGGCCTCTCCACAGAATAGCCCATTTCAGGGTTAATTATTTGGTTACTTTTTACTCACAGTCACTTTTTAGCTGCCAGGCTTGGCTTTGTTTTCTAAACTCCCGCCTGGGTTATTATTTTTTATTTTAACGACTTCCTACTATTTAACAGGTGTATTGCTTTGCTAGGGCTGCAATGACAAAATACCACAGAGTGGGTGACTTTAACAAACAAAATTACCTTCTCACAGTTCTGGAGGCTAGAAGTCCAAGACCAGGGTGTTGGCAGGGTTGATTTCATTCTTGATGCCTCTCTCCTTGGCTTGTATATGGCCATCTTCTCTCCTTGTCTTTACATGGTCTTTCCTCTGTGTGTTTGTGGCTTAATCTCTTTTTCTGATAAGAATGCTAGTCATATGGGATTAAAGACCCCCCTTATGACCTCATTTGAGCTCAGTTATGTCTTTAAATGTTCTGTTTTCAAATAAAGTCACATTCTAATGTACAGTGAATTAGGACTTTAGCATATAAATTGGGGTGGGGTGACACAGTTCAGTCCATAACAATAAATAATCACAAATGTTTTTTCTCTCATGGAAAGTAACTACTCCCTGATGGAAAACTATGACTGTGCTTTGGTAAATGCAATCTATGTTATGATTATGTGAAAAAAGATCTCTTTTCTATCACAGAAAAGCCTTTGGTTCACTGTGTTCTTGGGGGTTGCAGGTAAGGGAGATCCCTGTAGCCTCTCAAGGCCCTTCTGAGGCTTTCATCGGACACTTGAATTTTATTGGAGTGGACTTTAGACTGGTATATGGGTTTCTGAGGATCCTGAAATACTCATGTTCTCATTATTTATGTTCTAATACAACTTGGTAGAAGTTAAAGCAGATTATAGTGGAAAGAGCATTAGGAGAAGACAGAGACACCAGGCCATCACTTCCACTCTGCCACTACTTAGCTGGTGACCTTAGGCAAGTCCTGTCCATGTCTGAGAGCTGTGGCATCTACGTCCACATAGGAAGAGAGTTGGCACACATGCTTGTTGAGTTCCTTTTTATCTTTGATAACTGTTCATCTGTTAACATTTCCCAGTGGGAAGAAGTCATCAGGGGCTTTCTGTTTAACTATGGTCTCCACTGTGTATCTTAGTGCCTCAGTATCAGTTTTACTTTTTCCTTAATTACTTACTACCTGCCTGTAGATCTTCCACAAACTTTTCTAATCTTCTTTTACATCATAGGAGTAGGGCTGCATGACTGTTAAGATCTGCATATACCTTTAATGTTATTTATCAACTTCCAGATTGTCACCTCTTCAGTTTACTTCTCTTATCTTCCATGTTCCTAGAGCAAATCTAGAATTGAAATTGTCTGGTAGGAGCACTACTAGGTTTCCTGTTTTACTGAGGAAATGTCTAATCTGAGAATGACTTTAAACTGAAACATGTAGAACCATAGGCCTGAATGTCTTTAAGGTCATCAAGTTAGTTTCATCTTTCAGTATTTTATTTATATTCTTACGCCAATACTGTTCAACTTGGGGAGCTAAAAAAGTCGGTCGAATCACTGTTCTTCATATTTTTTAAAATCAGAAAATATATCCTTAAACTTAAATTTACCTTCTATAACTTCCACCTATAGAATCTGTCTTCCACGTGGCAGATGTTTTGTTATTTGTAGGTAGGGGTCATGCCTACCACTCCCCCTTGCCACCTTCTGAGTATTGTCACGAGTCATCTTTAACACCCCTCCCTCCCTCTTTGAGAATGCATACCCCACCCCTTCCACTATATTTAGTCTTTATTCATAAGTCATTTTGGTACCAAATAAGCCAAATATATGTGATGTGATGCCTCCCAAATGTTATTTAGACAAAAATCACAAAAATGGCTACACATAGACTCCTTATCTCATCACCCTAAAAAATAAGTTGTTTTTATTACTGTATGTTCTTTTCATGTTTTCCTACATTTAGACACAAGTTTTACATCCATTCCACTTATTTAATAACAAATATTTATTTAGCAGTTTCTGAAAGTTAGGACACTGTACTAGATGCAATTTATGTAATAAAAAACATAAATAGTGTTGTGGGACTTATGTTTTACAGAGGATAAGCATACATATCTATAACATAACCACCTAGTTTTGAACTGTAACAAATTTAATCAAGGAAATGTCCAAGGTGCTCAATAAATGACAGATCAAATTTAGATATGAGGTGGGAAAAGATAACAGAGAAGGCCTGCATGTGAAATGGAGGGGGTGGGGGAAGTAAGCCCTCCAGGCAGACGGAACAACGTGTGTGAACCTTATAGCACAAATGCAACTCCCCAGTCATCCTAAGGGATTGTTATGTGTTTGTTTTTTTCCGTCATGCCTGATTGTTTGTATACATTCTCATGACAACTTGGAATGGTTGTACCACAGGTTTCTTTATAATATTCCATTTGTCACATTTTCTTCTATTGATTTTAATGTTTTCCTTGCTGATATGGCTCTGGATGGGCATTTTTGACTATTTGCTGTCTCTAAACCTCCTTTTCTATCATTCTATCATGTGATAAAATATCCAGACACAGGATTGCTAGGGCAAAAACAAAGGCTTTTTTATGATCCTGAAAACATAGTTTTTCTCAAAGGTTGCTTATACCATTATTGACTCTGCATAAATATGCCATTCATGCCTCTACCTTACCAGCACTGAGTATTACCGAGAATGTTTTAAGTGTTACGCATATACACAGTTATATTTTGCTATGTTGAACAGCAGAACAGGGGATATGTTCTGAGAAATGTTTTGTTAGCTGATTTTTGTCGTTGTATGACCATCACAGAGTGTAGTTACATGAACTTGGATGGTAGAGCCTACTACACACCCAGGCTATATGGCATAGTCTGTTACTCGTAGGCTACCAACCTGTATAGCAGGTTGTGGTACTGAATACTATAGGCAATTATAACACAGTGGTAAGGATTTGTGTACCTAATCTATGTAAATGTAGAAAAGACACAGTTAACATACAATATAAAAGATGAAAAACAGAGTACACCTATGTAGGGCACTTATCATGAATAGAGTTTGTGGGACTGGACGTTGCTCTGGGAGAGTAGGTGAGTGAGCAGTGAATGAATGTGAAAGACTAGGACATTACTATACACTTTTATTTGTCTGACGGCGAATAGGTTTGTTTATACCAGCATCACCAAGAACGTGAATAATATGTTGTCATACGACATTACAATGATGATTACATCAATAAACAATAGAAATTCTTGAGCTCTATTATAATTTTATGAAACCACCATCACGTATGTAATCCATCATTAACGGAAATGTCATCGTGTGACACATGACTGTTTATATACACTGACAAACACACATTTAGGATCACATCTGAAAGTATAAATACTTTAGTACATTAATAGTAGTTAATTAATTGTGCCTGTTTTTTTATCCTATGATGTCAATTCGTGTAGGAAATGCCTCCACTACCATTTTATCTCCTACATGAACTTACGTGTATAAATGATGTCTCAGTATGTAGCATGGCTTCACTTAGTTCATTTGAATGTGGTTGCTATATGAAATCAAATGCAAATACTACCCATTCATTGTATATTTCTTTTTTCAGGAACACCACATATTGCAGCAAAGTTGCATTTCCCTTGGAAGTTGTTCAAAAAGACAGCTGTTTCAATTCCCCCATGAAACTCCCAGTGCATAAACTGTATATAGAATATGGCATTCAGAGGATCACTTGTCCAAATGTAGATGGATATTTTCCTTCCAGTGTCAAACCGACCATCACTTGGTATATGGTAAGGAAAATTAGACTACATTGTATTCTCTCTAATGGCTTATAAAATGATAATACTTATTTGCTGAGTTATATGTATAAGCAAAGGAATTTCTCTTCAGATTATCTGATCTATTCCGTAATAACTTTATGGAAATATTTCACCACATCCTCATTTTGTACCATTTTAAAGGAAGTGGTGCACAGTACTTTGTCTCAGGCCACTATTTCTGAAATTATTCTAACTAGAACACCAAAACTACCTTATTTCTGTTAACTTTATGTGAAATACATTTTAAGAAATGCTGCCCACTTCTAGTTCCTGCTTAGTGAAGTCATAAGCTATTAATTCTTGTGAATTTCAATTCCTTGATTCATCAGTACTGCATTTTATTATTTATGTGTGTTTTTTTCTTTGCCCTCATTTGTGAGCACTGTACATCTATGGCCTTTTCCACATCCGAGGGATTTGGAAAATGTTTCGTCAAAATATAAAAGTGTTGGAAGGCAGCAACATAGCTTTTGTATCACTTCAAGTCTCCACATACACCAAAGCCAAAACCCCACGGACAGAATTTATAACATAACTCAGTGACAAGTTATCCGTAAGAACCACTTTTGATAAAGTTAACTGAGACAAGCCACCAACAGCCTAAGCCCATATGGGATCACTGTTTGTGGGAAGGAAGCAGACGGAAGTAATGTAGTGTCTGTCAGACTTGACAATAGGAGAACACCAAAAGAGCCAACAGGTACTCACTGGAAAGTGTGATGAGCCAATGTGAGAACAGGAGCTGAAATTGGGAGAGGGTTTTGCTCTCTATTAAGGGGTAGTGCAAGAGACCCATAAAAAGAAGCTCTGAAGGGGTGGGAAAAGTTGTAGTGCCTCACAGCTCTGAAATATGACCAGCCACGTTGAGGAGAAGCTACTATGAGTAGAATCAAAAGTAAGCTGGATGAGGACAATATACGGGAAGGAAAGAGAAGGACTGGTTAAAAATGGATCAGGAGAACAAAGCCAGGACATCTTAAGACCAAGACACCACCGTTTTGAAAAGGTATCTTGCTGAAGTTAGAAAATCCTTTTATATTTTAAAATTCAGAAAAAACTACTATTTCCTAAGTGAGCTAAAGAACATTTTAAAATGATTCAAGATGTGAAAGAATAATATGAATTAGAAACATCTAAAAATTATATATAATTACGTAACTCCATACAAACTTAGAAAATAAATCATTTTAGAAATGAAGTTAATTTAAGAGAAAGATCACAGAATAAAAAACACAATAGATAATACCTTAAGACTAATAGAAGGTGAAAGGGAGAAAAAATTAAAATTAAAAAAAATGACAAATACAATAAGAAAATTAGAATGGCCGTAAGTATATCAGATAAAGTAGACAGTGAGGATTACCAGAGAAAAGGTGACATTTCATAATAATAAAATGATCACTTTGTCAGGGAAACATAAAAATAGCAAAAGCTTGTGTGCTTAATGCTTCAAAAATAAGCAGCAAAAGTTGGCAGAACTCCAGAGAGAAACAAAAAATTCTACAAACACAGTTTGTTGTAAATTTCAAAAGCTAAAAATTTTAAATTCTGCCTCTGCTCAAGTTGTTAATGATACAGTTTGAGAGTCAACTTGAAGAGTCTTCTGTTGGCCAAAGATGAACTATTTTAACCGAAATAATTTGAACCTAATTGCAATGGTTTAAATCCTATGAAGTCAGTTTAAATTTATAAGTTTATAATGGCATTTCACAAAATTTAATGAGTTACATTTGGATGATGATAGGAAATCAGTTTATTATCTTGAAAACTGGTAAAGGAGAATAATCAAGTATTCATTCTGCTTTTCCTAGAAGACATGTAACATAGGGTAATGAAGTGTTGTAGAGAGGTGTGTTTTGTGAAGTGTTTCTAATAAAACAGATGAAAATTTAATGATACAATTAGAATTATCCTCACCTTGCAACTGTCAATAGATTAACAAATCTAGGCATCTAAGCATTAATGACTGCTAACGTCACAAGATGAAAAACCATCAGACATGTTTCTTCTGATAAAAGAAGAAAATATTATGTATTGATTCATATTACCAAATTAATTAAACCTGAGTCCGATTAAGCCTTTGGATCCCACTGTCATTTTGCAGGAGATGTATAAATAACATAGAAATATATTGAACTGCAGCATGGATACGTCATCAATAAAATCCAGACTATGTGAAACTCTATGGGCCAGATGTGCTGGGTTTTTCAAAAGATAAATTATAAGAAAAGGAACATCATGAAGAGGGACTGTATAGATTAAAAGAAACATATAAGACATTTAAAAAGTAGATAGCACTGTAGCATCTAAGCATGCATATATAGGTGAAAAGTATATAAATAAAAACAAGGAAGTGATTTTACTATAAAAGTATAGATAGTGACGACTTTGGAGGGTAGTAAAGGAGGTGTGATTGACATGGGCCATGAAGAAGGCCTTCAAGAGGGACTGGCAAAGTTCCTGGACCTGACTGACGGTTTCAAAGGCCTTTGCTTTATAATAACTCATTAACTCTTAGATGCGTTTTGCATGGTTTTTTTGTATGTGCTTTATTTTACAATAAAATGACAGAGGGATGGAGGGAGGGAGAGAAGGAAGGTAGAAAAGGAGTGAGGAAGAGAAAGAGATACAGAGACTAATTTAAGAGATTTAACAACCAATTGCAATGAATCAACTTTAGTTGGATCTTTCTCATTTGAAAAAAACTATAAAGCAAATTATGAAAAGATCAGGGAATTTTGAACATGTAATACTAATGTTACTAATAAATTATTACTTTTTAAACTGGATAATGGTATTGTAGTTATGCTTGCAGAAGGAGTCTTCTCTTTTGGAGATACTCAAATATTGTTTAGAAATAAAATTATATGATGTCTGTGATTTGCCTCAAAATAATCTTGGGGTGCAGTGAGTAGCTGTGCATGAAATAAGACATAGTCTCAATTAATACTTGTTGAGGCTGGTAAAGATACGGGAGCTCGTTGTCCTCTCTCTGATTGTAATTTTTCATAGTAAAAAACCTAAAAGATGGTTAAAAAATAATATTAACAATTTTACATCAGTAAGTGTAATATACCTTCCAGTTAAACAAGAAAGTTTATTTACCCTGCAATCAAGGTTTTAATCTCGAACCTTATTTGATTTTTTAGTTTTATTCCCATACACATCCTGCCGTTTTCTCGTCTCCTTTTTCCTCATGCATTTCCTCTGCCTGGAATGCCCTCCCTTTAGAACAGACCAAATTGTACCACCTTTATTAATTGTTCCTTGTTCCCTCCAGCTGGAAATCATATTTCTCTCATGTATTCCTGTTTATTTGTACCTGTTTCAATATTATTTTTCACTACTTTACTTTTTCTAGTCATTCATTCATGACTACAGATGGTCCTCGATTTACAATGGTTTGACTTAAGATTTTTCAACTTGATCATGGGCTTATTGGGATAAAACCTCATGGTATGTCAAGTAGCTTCTTATGATTTATGATGGGGCTATGGTTTCTACTGAATTTTTATCACTTTCACATTATCATAAAGTCGAAAAATCATAAATAAAACCATCATAAGTTGGGGACCGTCTGCTGCATTGCGAGCATTAAATGCATTTTTGACTTAACCACATTTTTGACTTAGGATAGGTTTATTGGTATGTAACTTTCATCATAAGTTGAGGAATATCTGTATACTAGCTGAAAATTACCTGTGATCAATGCAGTATGCCAGGGGGTTGAGGGAACACCATAATGAATAAAATATATGCCCAGAGCTGTGTAGTCCCAAATGACTTCATAATTTAATACAAATAAGTTTGTAAATACGAAGAATTTCTACTCTTATCAAAATGTTAACTTCTAAGTTTCATAAGAGTGACAAGGAGAAATTACTGTTGGTTTTAAGGAGAGAGAGATATGTATCCTAGAAGACAGCATATTTCTTGAGGGCAAAGCTATGTAATGTCTTACTCTGCGTCTCCAATGATTTCCAGATTTCTGGTTTTCATGAAAGGATGACATGGTACTATTAACCAAGGTATGAAGTAACAGAGGAGAAGCAGGTTTAGGGAGTAAGTAATGGGTTAGGTAATGCCATGTTAAGTTAGTTGCTGATGTCTGTGAGACATCTAGCTGGCGGGTGGCAGTGACTAGCAGGTAGTGGTTACATGATTATGAGTCTGGAGCTTAGGAGAAAAATCAGAGCTAAAGACAGAGAACTGGGTGCATTCATGTGATAGTTGAAGCACTTAAGAAGACTAAATAAAGTGAGAAGAGAACTGAGCTAATGCCATACTCTGGAGATACTATTCATGGGTAAATGGAGACATAAATTCTGAGAAGGAGACAGAAAAAGTCACAGCTGTAAAACAATTACCATGGCCAATATCCAACCATGTGCAGGTGACTAAAAAAGACAAACAACATGGCCAATATGGTGAAACCCCATCTCTACTAAAAATACAAAAACTAGCCGGGTGTGGTGGTGCACAGCTGTAGTCTCAGCTACTTGGGAGGCTGTGGCAGGAGAATAGCTTGAACCTATGAGGTGGAGGTTGCAGTGAGCCGGGATCGTGCCACTGCACTCCAGCCTGGGCAATGGAGGGAGACTCCATTTCAAAAAAAAAAAAAAAAAAAAGACAACAACCAGTAATGTTTTCTCTTATTTGATTAAGAAGTTTGCTAATGATTTCTGATATGTTGCTTCCTGGTCCTCTACCTTTGGGTAATCAACTGACACCTTTAATCCTAAGACTTCTGCCATCTTGGAAACAAAACAAAGGTTCTTGGTCACTGCATCCTCCTGTCTCCGTACAGCAGTGCTCTCTTTGCCTTCTGTTTTCTGCCTTTTACAATCATCCCCAAGCATCTACCCAGGTGTCTTGGCCCTTCTTCAGCGATTCTTTTTTAGTTGTTATCAACAGATGTTCCTACATCTGTTGGTTCCTACCTCTATGGATCTTTTAATCCTCATAGTAGACTTATTTGCATTACTAAAGAGACATGGTAAAGATGTTCTCTTTTAGTAATGCAAATACGTCTACGAGGATTAAAAGATAGATCCATAATAATAAGTTTCAGGAAATTTGCTTTCCTGTTATCTGAAAGATAAAAGCTGCTAATCTTAAGAAAGAAAGAGGAAACTAATATTTCTTACATTTCAGAAGTCACACGGCACCTTGCTGTGTGCTTTATGTTCATATATAACACCAGCTCTGCAAGGGAGATACCATATTTTGACAGATTAGGAAATGGCAATTCAGAGAGATAAACAATAACAGCTAACATTTACTGAACACACATGTCGTTCCAAATGCTTGATTTTACTTAATTCTGTCAACATCCTTATGACATAGGCTGTCATGTTTTCCCCATGTTATAGTTGAGGAACCAAGGTATAGCGTGGTTGAGAAATATTTCCAAGGCCAGGCCACAGAACTAGGAGCTAAGAGTCTACCCTATGTAATGTGTCAGGAAACCACACTTTTACATTTTCATATATAATTTACTCAAAACAATGCAGCTACTAATGGGAGAGTCTGGGATTTCAGGCCAGTTCTTTGTGATTACAAAAACTGTACTCTCTAGAACTGATGTAAGGAGGGTGGTCCAGCCTTTACTTTTGGAGCTGAGGACATTTTGGAAGGGCAGGGTGACTTTTGAACACATACTGGGGTGTGGACTGGACTGTGGGACACAGGCGAACCTGCGGATAGAGGGCCCTGAGAAATCAGAGGCGTCTCAGACAAACTGAGATTACAGGAAACAGAAAACCAAATGTTTACATTTCCGAATTGCTGAAGAAATGGGGTAGGATTGGATGGTCCTCCTCCACATGCCATCTCTTTCTCCTCTTTTTTTTTCTGCATAGCAGAGTTTAGTTCATTTAGGACCCAGAATTCACAATTCTCTAATTCAACATTAGGTATTCTAATTTAACTCCTGTGAGTTAAACTGATGTTCAGCAAATATTTGCTGAATAACCCAGGTTTTGTAACTAGTCTGGAAAGCAAACCATAGTTTGTAAGTGATTTACAGAATTTCAAATGGCTGGCTTATAAAACAAATTCTGAAATATACTATGTGTATAAATGGGAGACTGCCTGTTTATTCACATAGGAACCTCCAAACATATAGAAGTAAAGACACAGGTAATGCAATCCTTTTGTTGTTGCTTTTGTTACTAATGAGATTAATTTAGAGTCTTTGGCAGGCCATCCTAACTTTCATATTTCTGTATTAACTCTCTCCCTTATAGTTTGATATTTAAAATTTTATCTTTTAGAGATACTTATTAAAGCATAGACAATTTTCTCACCAAGGATCAAAGGAACCATTTTATTGGGTGTTTTGTAGATTATATTTACGATAGCTGCTGAAATACTCTCACCTGCTATTTATCAGAATAGATATCATTCTGGATGTAACTTTCCACAAAGCTAGTTTTCCTTGTACCCATACTGATTATTAAAATTGATATATTAACTCCACTTTTCATTTTTATTGTGAAATTAATCAGAATTGATCAAATATTTTTTATAACTATCTCTTGGAAAATAGGAAGATATTTGCTTTTCCAGACCAAGTGCTGTCAGGAAAGAACATTTCTGAAAAAGTGCCGGGCTTGGCCTTCTTGTTGGCATAGAGATATTGTTGAGAAGTTAGTTCAAGGTCTGTGTAGTAGGCCTTATTTTTCAAATGCCTGCTCCTATTTGATTTGACAACTTAGATTGGTTCTTTCTCTCTTTTCTTTCCCTACACTTCCTATATAGTGATTGGATTTTAAACCTTTAGTGTGAGAGAGTATTTATTGTATTTTCTTTCAGAGCTATACACATGTAATTCTATATGTGTACATATATGCATATACATATAATATTTGACATAAGGTTTAGGGCCTCTGAGGACTCAAGATTCATGACTTAAAAACAAAGCCAAATTCAAATAGCTATGAAGTCTTAAAGCCACTTCAGGCCATATAAATCACCTACTCTGTAGTTTGATAGCACTTCATTCATATCTTGTGTTTATTATTCCAGTGATTGTATTTCTCTTTTTTCTGTACTAAGTCATGACCACTCTTTTCCTGTCTCTTTCTCTTTCCTTTGAATACCAAGCACACAGCATAAAACTGAGCCAATATTCAATTAAGCAATTGAATGAATTAGCCTGCCCTGTAAAATTCCAGAGAATAAGTGCCATTTGTGTTTTTTTTCTGGCAATTGTATACCCAGCTCCTAACCCAGTGCCTGGCCCATAGGAGGAACTTTGTAAATATTTGTGGTGTAATCATTGCATGACTTAGTTCTGTTAATTGGAAGTGACTAGTTTATCTAACTCTTCTAAGACTTCATAGCAAAGTATATGTTTTATACCAACTTTATCTTGAATGCAAAAACTTCAGTAGATGCTACTAACAGTTCAAACCTTGTATCTCAATTAAACTATTTGTATCTTTACATCTACTTTCCCTTTCCATCCTACAACCCATCATCCAATGTCTTATATTCCAAATACTCATCAGCTCTTATACACTCGATGAGCCCTCAACTCCATGCCTTTTGGGTCTTGGCTTCTCTCATTCATACCTTTGATCAGGCAACACTAATGTGTCGAGAATTTACCAAGCACCAAGTATTGAGCAGGTTTCTGACCATGCAGATATGGAACTTATTACCCCCCACTGGCCCTCATACAAGTTAATTTTCCAAAGGAGGAACCCTGCATGAAAACAGAACAGTCTAATAATGTAGTTTAAGTACTAACAGTGAGGGAAAAAAAATTAAGACAATACAGGTGAGTTCTTCACACTTTTTCCCGTGCCTGAAGTGTCTACTTCCCATGTCTACCTTCTTCCTCAACAGATGTTAATATTCTACTTATCATTTAAGAACCAGCCCAAATCTTTCTTCTTCATTAAGTTTTTCTAAATTGTTTTGTTTTTATTTCACACTCCCCGTGCCCCTAAATGCCTTTTATTGTGTTTGTTGCAATCGTCCATTAGACCATGAATAACTGTAAGTTAGAATTGTATCATTTCCATTTTGGTGCCTTCACAAAGTTCTTTACACATTGTTGGTTTGTCGAATGGAAACACTTGTTCTTACTTCATCATGGCATTCCTCCACCGCACCCTTCTCCTCCCCACATGATTCATTTCAGTTGAAAGATCCTAAAGTCATTTCTTGTGTTGTTCTTTACCTATATGTTGTGGTCGGTTGCCACAGCAACCATAGCATGGTTGAAAAATCACTCTTCTATTTAACTTCTCTCTTTTGAATTCAGAATGAGGAACTAATGGGTCAACTAGGATTGTTTGTCTTCTAGTCAGACAAGTGTTTGCTTCATTGTGGAAATTCACTTACTGTTAACTCATTTCTTATATTTTAAAGCATGTTTTCTGTTCTTGGAGAATCTAAATCTTTTTTTATGTTTGTTTTCTCCTGGATTCCAAATAAATGGTTTTGAAATCATTATAACATTTTCAGGTTTTATTTTTAGCAGTAGTTTATTATGTTTAAAATTATCCTATGTGTCTCAGGTACATGTGTTGTGAAGGGTCTAGAGATAGAGTTGCTCATAAGAAAGACAGCGCTAACCAGACACACAGCAGGTTAATGTTAATAGACATTCGTAGTGTAACAATGCCCTGAATTACCCTCACACACATATTAGAATGTAAAATATTCCCTTTATTTCTAAAATGTTTTAGGCCTAATAGCTTTGAGACAGCTATAAAAAGTTTCTTCCATCACATTCTTAAGGAAATACTGTTGACAAGTTCAGTAATAATAATTGACTTCTCATCCTCAAAAGTGTGCCTCTTCAGTTTACCACTGATTGCAGGAATTAGCCTGTTTTAAGTGATAGAGCCACATCACGCTTTTCACTCAGGCTGGCTCCAGGGATGGCACAGGTTCAGGGCTACTGTATAGAATGAAGAGACAGTATCAGGTGAAATTAAAAGCAAGGACTTTGAAACAAGTAGATCTGAATTCAAATTCCAGCTTTAACACTGTCTAGTGGTGTGACGTTGACAGTTACTTAACATTTCTAGGCCTTGTTCATTCATCTATAAAACGGAGGTAAAAGCATTACAAACTTTACGTGTTTGGAATAAGGATCAGACGAGACAGAGTATATGTTAAGTGCATGTCTCAGTATAATTTTTATAGCCTCAACTCACTGCTGAGGAGAGGTGTTCATTCTTAGTTAAGAAGCTAATGAAAGAACGTTATTCAGCTTTCTGGAAAACTGAATTTCAGCTCTCTACTGTGTTATCTAGAATATCTCTGTCTCATTTTTTCCGTCTATACAATTACAGCGTATTTAGTCTGACCTGTCTACTTCACAGGGATTTAAGAACAGCTAAGCTAACAAATGAGGGGGAAATAGCTTTGAACTGTTTAAAGGAAAAGTATCACAAAAATAAAATAGTTCTATTGATACTATAAACTCAATTCAAACCAAATCTGACATAACTTATAAGAATACAGGCCTTTGAGACCTTATCCTCTGTGATAACCTAAGGATATTGAAATCGTTTGCTGATGTGACAAGTGTCTACAAGTATTGCTTATCTTACAGGAGAAGCTGCGTTGAAGAAATACGTTACCCGAGCTTATAGTAGCTTCCTCTTGATGATCTTTTCCATGAAATGGAAGTTCAATGCTATTCTTAAAATACACATTTCCTGTGACAAAGCATTACAAAATGTGCCTCAGTGTAACTGTCATATTTCAAAATACATGCTCCAGAATTGAGGAAAACCTTCATCATACAAACATTAAAGACGAAATATGTGAATAAAAAAAATTGAAGTTACAAGCTAGTAGTAGACTCCCAGAAATTTAAAGATGTAAAAAGCCTTAGAGATAACCTAATCTTTTTGTCATAGGTGACTTATTGATATTTAAAAGAAAAACAAAAGCTTTTCTAAAAGTAAATGTTCAATATATATTTTTGTCACAGATAGTGTATTGATTTTTTTTTCTCAAAAATGGCAAAAAGTAATAATTTAGCCAAAGAGTGAGACTGAGAATTTGACACAGGATTCTGGCTATGTTGAATGAGATAGTTGTTGACTGAGATAGTTCAGTTTCTCAATTTTAAATGTCAACAGTTATATGCAAATGTGAATTAGGAGCAGAAATACATTCCTAGATCTTGATCAGGCCCATGAAGATATTTTATTTTTAGTTTCTGAAATCTGTGATACTCAGTTATAAAAATGGGATACAGTTGGTAGCTCATGCCTGTAATCCTAGCACTTTGGGAGGCCCAGGCGGGCAGATCATGAGGTCAGGAGTTTAAGACCAGCCTGGACAGAATGGTATAACCCCATCTCTACCAAAATTACAAAAATTAGCCAGGAATGGTGGCGCGCACCTGTAGTCCCAGCTACTCAGGAGACTGAGGCAGGAGAATTGCTTGAACCCAGAAGACGGAGGTTGCAGTGAGCTGAGATCACGCCACTGCACTCCAGCCTGGGTCACAGAGTGACGAGACCCCATCTCAAAAAAAAAAAGTGATAAAGTAGAAGAAAAATACAAAGCAGTTTGGAAATATCTGATACAGGGAAACAACAGGGCAATTAAAAATGCCAAAACCAGACATCTAAATTGGGGCCTAGATTATCAGACGGAGTGACTGGATTCCCAAATTAATATAATCAGTGAGGAAATATTACAAAAGGAAAAAGAATTGCTTTCTAAATAGCAGGTCTTGCAGTTGCTCAAGTTTCCTTAGTCATTATTTCAAAATGTAACTTTGCTTAACTATCAACATAGGTTGCCCAGAATTTGATCCTGAGACAGGAAGCCTGTGTTTTTGAAGTCACATCTTAGTTTAGAATTTTAATTTCTCATGATCAGAAAAGATAATGACAGGCGTTTCATTTATTCTTTGCAGAAATCTTGTCAAATACTTGACCAAAATAGTTTTATAAAAACTGCAGCATGAATATTTCGGTGTTCTGTGCAAAATTAGATGTGAGTGTGCATGTGTTTGTATATTTTCTATGCATGTATCTAAAAAGTAAACTTTTTTTTTTTTTTACTTTTTCTAGGGCTGTTATAAAATACAGAATTTTAATAATGTAATACCTGAAGGTATGAACTTGAGTTTCCTCATTGCCTTAATTTCAAATAATGGAAATTACACATGTGTTGTTACATATCCAGAAAATGGACGTACGTTTCATCTCACCAGGACTCTGACTGTAAAGGTAGTAGGTAAGCATGATTAGTGTCCAGTACACACAACAAGCATGTGATAATCTTGTTATGGTTTTTAATAGTTTATTACACACTAGTATGTAAATTGTGTAAGAAAAGAGATTCATGTTTTTTGTTTGCAGCACTGTCTGTAGAGCCTCCAACAATTCCATGCACATCGTAAGCATTCAATAACTATTGGTCAACTGAATGAATATGTGAATAAATGAATGAAGTAAGGGTAGTTTGGGGAGGGGAAGGAGCACCAGACAGATCTGCATTCAAATTCTGTCACTGCCGCTTATTAGAAACATGACTTTGAACAAGGTCTGTGTCTTTATCTGTGCTCTGGAACTAAAATTGATTGAGAATATTTTAAAAAAAATTCATATCGTATTAATGCAGTTTCAGGCAAGCAATAGTGCAACACTTTTGTCAAAAGAGTGTTTTACTTGGATTAAGTAAACTCTATTTTTCTATATACTAAAACTGCTGTAGCTATTGCTGAAGGTATTTGCTGGCAATAATGTTCAACCATTATTTTGCACTAAGAGAACAGGGGGTGAGAAACTAGGAAAGTGGAAAGGGTAATTCTTAGACAGAATTGACAAACTCCTAGCAAACCCAGAAATAGAGAAGTAGTGTCAGGATATATGGCTTCTGGGGATGAACCCTAAATACCACTGTGTCCACTGTATTAAAAAAAGATAGCATCTCCGGGTATTGTTTTGTCATACCCCATCTTTTAACAGATGGAAACATTAGGCTCACTGACAGGAAGTAACCTGTTTAGAGACACTCAGTGAGTTACTTGAAGAAGTAATTCTAAATCCCAGGTCTCTAGAGGTTCAGGGCTTTTTCTACTGGTCTGACATGATTTAGTGTAAGTTAGCAGCAAAAAGGCTTTCCTATAGTGCAAATAGTATTCAAACAATGTTGTAATCACTTCTCTTCTTTTTCTGCTTCCTTTCTAAATAATGCTGAGTTGGGGATTAATTCATAAGAAAAAAACAGACTAAATTTTAGAAGTCAAATGAATAATGTAACCTTATATTCATCTTGGCAGTTGTTTCTAATATATGTACTTAAAAGTATGCATTCTGGGGAAGTTGGGAATAAGCATACTTGGTCACTCTGATTAACAGATTTAAAAATTCACAGACGGATCTGGGCACTGGGGGCTTCTTTCTCAAATTTCAAGCAACACAAGTTTGTTGTTTTAAAACTGCAAAGTATTGAGTATTTATTATATGCCAGTAGCATATCCTTAATATATATTACTTAGTTTATTTCTCATAATGAAACTGAGATATGAGTCTTAATTATCCTCATTTTAGAGTTATGAAAAATTAGCTTTTCAAAAATTAGGAAAAAACAAGTAACTTTGCTTTCGTATATTTATATGGTTAATATATGGCCAAATCAGGATTAGAACTTGGTTATTAAATCTTTGGAGCTCATATTTTGAAGACAACACTAAAAACTCTATTCAATGTATTATTGTTTAAAATTTAGGCGTATTGAATATTATAAAGAGCAGCAATCTCATAAACAAACTGATAACTAGTCATCAAGTAGACTAATGTGCCGGCCTTAACATCATGATTGTGAATTTTCCATTTATTTACTCATGAATGTAACACTTATTTAACCAGCCTCCATACTAGACAGTTTGGATAATGTTGTGAAGAAATACAGAGAGAAGAAACAACCGACTAAGGCATGAAAGCAATTAGGTATTATGCAACATAAGACATCTATCTCATGTAAGCTTTGGAAAGCTTTGTTAAGCAATCCGACCTTAAGCATGGAGGGTATTTAGTATATTTTATTTGTTTCTTTGTAAAGCAAAAACTATTTTTTTCTATGCTCAAAACACTTTTGTCACTAAATGTGTGGCTTTTCTATACCAAGTAATTCTCACCTTTTCCGAGGACATTAACTGCATGTCCTACAGTTTAATTCAATTTGACACCAGTTATCTAGAGTTAGCACAGACCCCACAGGTGAAGGACTCCTTCCTAAAAGACTCCCCCACCCCCTACTTTAGATTCCAATCACAAGCAATAGGTTCCCACGTTACCCACAACTCTGAGTTGTAGCTACAAACTGAAGGTGTCCTACTCCTTCCTCCTCAGGTTCTGTGATTTGGTATAACTGCTCACAAAACTCAGGAAAACCTTTTACTTACCCTTACTTGGTTATTATAGAAAATATTATAAAGGATTCAAATGAACATCCAGATGAAGAGATACACAGGGTGAGTTCTGGAAGGGTCCTGAGTTCAGAGCTCCACCCTCTCAGCTTGTGGATGTCCTTACCAACCCAGAAGCTCTCCGAACCTCATCGTTTAGGGTTTTTATGGAGGTTCCATCACACGGGCATTATTGAGTAAAAGGACTGGAAATTTCAGCCACAATCCCAAACTTCCAGGAATAGGTGAGAGGCTGGAGATTGTGTTAATCATCTACGGTCTTTCTGGCTACTAGCGCTCATCCAGAAGCTATATAGGAACCCTAGCCACCAATCATTTCATTAGCGTATAAAATCCACTCGTTACTGCAGAGATTCCAAAGGTCTTAGAAACTCTTGTGATAGGAATTTGGGACTAGAACAATATTAAAACAGAAGATGCTCCTATTACCCCTATCACACAGGAAATCACAAGGGATTTAGGAGCCCATGTCAGGAACTGGGAGCAGACGTCAAATCTGTATTTCCTTTATTTTATGCTTTGCTTGTTTTAAATGAATGAAGTGCAGTAATTGAGTATATCTTGGACTATAGGCCTTCTCTAAAACAACTGACAAACTATGCCAGGAAGTTAGGCAAGGTTCAGAGAAGAGCAGAATTTTTAATAAGGCTATGTGATTTAACATCATCTCCCTTTTTTATTTCCTCTACCACAGGCTCTCCAAAAAATGCAGTGCCCCCTGTGATCCATTCACCTAATGACCATGTGGTCTATGAGAAAGAACCAGGTAATTACAGCTATGTCTCTGAATTTCACTTAGATTCTCTTAAGTACAAGGAATAAAATGTCATTTTTTGTTAATGCAAGGGAACAGATGACTTTTGTAAAGAAACACATGAATTGAAACTGAAATGTCAGAAACCAAGGCAGCTCTGGATATCAGTTACTTCACTGATACTGTGGGCAACTCAAGAATTTTTTGCTTCACTCTCGGTATCAGCTCCCTTCTCCCTCTGCTAGCCATCTTCCTCTCCTGATCAGTGATTTCTGTTTGATGCAAACTTTAGCTTGTACAGGGCTTTGATTTGCCAAAGCTGCAACATGAGCACAAGATTTAGACATCCTTCAAGCTCCTGCTCCATTATGAAAGGTCAGTGGTGGATCTTGAAGGCAAGACTGTGAATATGATAGGTAACAACTGATAAAACTAGTAGACATTGATGCAGAACACTATTGAATGCTTACTGCGGCTCTTTGGTTCTTCTTTTAGTTTCCATAACTTTTCATTATAGACAAAAATCACTGATAACTGACCAAATAAGGGATAACATGTTGCTCTTTTGACTCGAAGCCTCCCACAGTTAAGTGAATAGGAAACTATAGAAAATTTTAACATTTTCTATGTAGTGTCACTTATAATAAATCCAGTCCAAACCCGATGAGAGGTGTTAACCTAAATAACAACAAAAACAATAGCTCTCCAAAAAGAAAAGGATTTATTCAGGAACGAACTGCAGATAGCAATCCAGGAATATGAGTGCTATGGCATCCCATGCGGGAACCATAGCCATACCCAGAAAGCATAGGAACATAACAGTTTTGAAAGGCAAAGTGAGGAAGGTTACATAAAGTTGTTTTGAAATAATTACCCTTGGTTATAAGAACCAATAACAGGGTAACATCAGTCCAAGCTTGACTGACCATTGGTGGTCAGACTTCCTCACAGAAATATTATTTGTGTAAGAATCGTGCTGGCCTTTGTGCAAGATAAGTGGGCTCAGAGTCCTTGTACTAGTTTTTATAATAGGCATGTGTGTGTGAGGGCCCCTTTTATATGACCTCCCAACTGTTTTTCATTAGAGTGTGGCACAAGTGACTCCATTTTGACTCTGACAGCTTTCACAGAGGTATAAAAGAGCATCTGTTTAAAATGTGCTAAAGATAATAGTCAGTTGTTAATGGGTGAAAACAACTGAGAGGATGCTATTCAGTAAGGAAAAAAAAAAAAGGTGGAAAAAGAGGTATGTAGTTGTTAATGGAAAGCTGACAAACACAGGAACTGTCAAAATGCATCCTCCACTTGACACACCTCTTATTTCAGGCAGTGCCTGTTTTGTGTTTGGTAGGGAGTATGATTGTAGGATATGTATCAGAGAATGAAAAAAATCAAAACGTTTACGGAGTGGGTACCAGACACATACAGCCCCAATGTGTATCTCTGGGCCCTATCTAAAGGGTCCTTGAAGTCTTCAGCTCACTTTCCTTAAGCCATCAGTACAACTTGTCTGACATGCATGCAGTTGCTAGGCTGGTCAAGTGGCAGTAACTTGAGGGTGATGTTTCTGAGGGTGCTCCTTACCCAAACTGCAGCGGGGTCCTCATGTGCTTGCTGTGCATTTTTGCAGCTGGCGACTTGAACTGGATTCTGCACAAGCACCATTGGTTTGCCAATAAGTTTAACGTGGATGTGGAACATAGATGTGGACCTCTTTGCCATCCAGTGTTTGGGTGAGCACCGGAGGCATAAAGCTTAATAGACCTTAAAACACTGACCATTATAGGCAATCTTAGGGTGCATTTTGTGCATCCTTCTTACTATTTCTATTTGGTTCCTCTTGCCAATAAACATCAGAAAAATTGTGTGGAGTCTCTTTGGAGTAGGGATGCTAAGTCTTCATGCAGAGAAGCTGCATGGTTTCTGCAGAGCACAATTGGCTGGAAAGGCTGTAACATTAAATGTTTATCTAGAATTAACATGAATAGGAGTAAAAGTAGCTGTGGCATCAGGGCAGGCAGCAAAGCATTCTGGAGAGAGCGGGCCAGGGTGGCTGGGGAAGAGGCTGATGAAAAAAAATAAATCAATTAAAAGAGTTCAGGGACTTAACAAAATGAGATTTGACTTGTGCCAAAACTATTTTGAGAATTTTAAATATGACATTTTTCCTGGTGTGAATAAATTTATAGCAACAAACAATAATAAAGATACAATTGATCTTGTATGTTATATATGTTGACATAGAAATTTGATTTTACTCTAAAAAAGATAATAATGATCAACATAGATGGAGAACGATGCCAAAAAAATCAAGGTAAGTTTGAAAATATGACTTGCTTTGTGAAACACAGAGAACACAGTAAGAGGCTGAATTTCCTAGGATTAGGTATGGCTTTATATAGTCACATGAAATACTCTTCCTGCTGTCAGGGCAAACCCTTATTAATAACATAAATATATTTATCTACCTGTCAAACTATGCTGACAGAAGGGTTGTTGAATCCATGTTCCCTTTATCTTTCTTAGTGACATACAGGTACGGAAAACTGGAGGGAAAAGACTTAAGTACGTTGCATTGGGAGGGTAGATAGAGTATGGCCACTCAGTCAAATAAGCCTAAGTTCAAATTAGGGTGATGATATAATTTATCATCTAAACCAGGGCACTTTCTGTGAGTAAACATAGCCACTACCTATTAATATAAGTAACCAGGAAAGCAGTCATAAAACAGGACTGTTCTGGGCAAACTGGGATGGAAGGTCAGTCTAGGTCAAATCCTGGCCCTTCACTTATTACTGATTTAACTTAGGAATATCATTTAGCATCCTTAAGCTTCAACTTTTACATTTGGGAAACAGATTTTAAAAAACACCTCATGGTGCTTTTGTAAGATTAAATATGACCATTAATAAATATAAATATTTAGTGCAATAACTTGTACAAAGTTCTTAGTAAGTATGTTGCTGCTGCTGCTGTTACTACCATTTTCTGCCTAGGGATCTCCCTAACCTCATGTTCCATCTCAGAGGGATAGCACAGAGTTTTCTGTTTTTAAGTTATTTTAAAATTTATTGAGTGCACCCTGATAGCTGGAGCATTTCAAGGTAGGCCTCCTCAGCCAGATCTCTCTGTGATGGTATTTCTCCATCTTTCCTGGCCAAGGACTGAAGATAAAGATATGGAGAACCAGTCCTCAGTCACCCTTCTTGAGGAGAATAACAAAGGAGAAGAGCAGTCTGTGGAGGTCTAGGGCTAAAAAGGATATTGTCAGAGACTTTTTTTTTTTTTTTTTTTGGAGATGGAGTCTCACTCTGTTGCCCAGGCTGGAGTGCAGTGGCACAGTCTTGGCTCGCTGCAACCTCCACCTCCTGGGTTCAAGCAATTCTCCTGCCTCAGCCTCCCAAATAGCTGGGATTACAGGCGGGCGCCACCATGCCCGGCTAATTTTTGTATTTTTAGTAGAGACGGGGTTTCACCATGTTGGCCAGGCTGGTCTTGAACTCCTGACCTCAAGTGATCCACCTGCCTCAGCCTTCCAAAGTGCTGGGATTACAGGTGTGAGACACTGTGCCTAGCCTTGTCAGAGACTTTTTAAACAAATATCATCATTTTAGAATGTATTTAGATTATATTAAAAATGGTCACTCTGGTAATTTTATACAAAGTGATGGCCTTCTTTATTTGGTTTTGCCTGTTTGTTTTGGAATGAAGTATGGTACATTACCTTATGGGAGTCTACTAGAGAATTACTCATAAGCAGTGTTTCAGGTACACATAACTTGTGGCTTCTGATTAGCCAGAGAGTAGAACCAATATAGCCTTGTGAAGGATAAACACTAATGGGTTAACTTCGTCTTTGTTTTTTGTTTGCTTTTTGTTTTGTTTTGTTTTCAGGAGAGGAGCTACTCATTCCCTGTACGGTCTATTTTAGTTTTCTGATGGATTCTCGCAATGAAGTTTGGTGGACCATTGATGGAAAAAAACCTGATGACATCACTATTGATGTAACCATTAACGAAAGGTATCATGGGGGCCGGCAAGGGAGTGACTAACCTTTGTTTCTCAACTTAATGATCTCTGATGTGTGTTCTCGTCAGTGAAAATAAAAATTCTCATTTTTCCCTATCACTAACAAAAATCAGCAAGATTTTCAAATCTTTGGTGGCTGCATCCCAAACCAGGGTTACTGGACTAGCAATGCAAGGAACAGATGCTGCCTGATGACCAGTGGAGAACTGAATTAGAATGTTCTGAGGCTGAGCATCTTCATCAGATTGTCCACAGGACATGCACCCTATTGTCTTAAGCCCAGCAAGATTCACACATTTATGATACCCACATGGAAGTAGAGAGAATACATATCTTACATGAATAAAAAGGTCACAGTCAAGGGTTGTGGGTATGTGGAAACCTATCAGTGTAGTTGTGTTTTTCCTTTTCTCAATCCCAGTGTCTGGCCCTATGTATTTGTGCCTTAGGCAATTATGTTTTGTTTTTTTGCATTGCAGCGAGCATGCATTTCCTCTCTCCTCCTCTTTCTTAACTCATATAACCTACAGTTACATTTATAATTAGTAATTTTTAATATTAACTAAATATATTTTTGTAATTTAAATTTTATCTTAAAGGTAGATTGGTAGTAATATAACTCACTTTTAAAATAAAATAACATTTTAGTCCTAAATAAACCTGATTTTTTAAACCATTGACAAAATGGAAAGTGTGCGTCCTTGAAGACAGAAGGTTCCACTGCAAATGAAGCATACCATTATGAAACAGCAATTGGCTCACTGCACCAATTAAACATTTGCAGCTGGTCAGCTACATGACAAAGTAATGTGGCTGGAGGCTCACAGGGAGAATTATTGATCTTTTTTAGGAATTTTTAACACTTTGCATCCCATCCTCATAATAATAATGAATAAATAATAAGGAAAGTCATATTGTTCCACCTTGCTGCTGTTGAAACGTACTCCGTGTTCATAGGATGGCAGTGGCATTAAGCTTAAGCTAAACCAATCAGAGCCCTTAACCAAATTCTCATACCTGACAGTAAGCCTAGCTAAAAAGAGAACCTAGATGGCAGTCAGCTGTAGCAGAGAGATTTTTCTCTGCGATGAGCAAAGGAGTTCAAAGGGATTTTAAATTTTGATCTTGGACCCAAAACACTTGATCTCTGATTCACTGAGAGTTGGATATATTTATTTTTACAAAGTTTACTTGTTCATAACAGCTTCCTCTTTTTATATGTTAGGATTTAACCATGAGATTTCAGATTTCTGACCACAGTATTCTAGCTGTGTTCAGAATCCATGCTTTGGGAATCACTGAAATGCATCGGCTATTCCTATGGGATAACAATAATACCTACATGAATATTTATTAGGCATTATTCTAATATTCATGCCTTAGCATATTCAGTCCTCAGAATTCCTGAATAAATTAATACATGTAATGCACTGTGTGGGCATTACAACTTCCCTCTTTTCCAAAAGAGGAACCTAAGACCTGGAAAGATTGGTTATCTCACCCAAAGCATATAGCCAGGAATTGACAAATCCTGGATAAAAACCCAAAAGGACCTGGCCCCAGAAGCTTCTCTCTAAACTGATACAGCATTCTGGCTCAGAAGTTTAAGCAAAAGAGACATTTTGTTTTGAAGAGAGATCTATAAAAAGAAGCCAGCGTTGGGATTTGGTCTAGACAGTGGGATAGCGTGTAGTGTAGATGGTATAGTATAGTGTTAGAACCTTACCATTCATACTTCGTCATCACTGCATTATAGGTAGCTCAGCTTATCAACCTTCCTCGCCCTCACCTGCAGTGGGGGTCTGTGGTTGCTTACTTGTCTGATTCACACACAGTCCATAGCTCTGGAGTCACTCTCAAATGCTTTGATTTTCTTCCCTCTATTTCTAGTATAAGTCATAGTAGAACGGAAGATGAAACAAGAACTCAGATTTTGAGCATCAAGAAAGTTACCTCTGAGGATCTCAAGCGCAGCTATGTCTGTCATGCTAGAAGTGCCAAAGGCGAAGTTGCCAAAGCAGCCACGGTGAAGCAGAAAGGTAATAGATGCGGTCAGTGATGAGTCTCTCAGCTCCAAGTTAACGTTGTGGTGAATAAGGACAAAAGGAGGGACCGAGAACAGGAGAGCTCCAGCACCCAGCCCGATGGCATCTAATCCACAGTAACGAAGCAAACTTAAATGAAAAATATGAAAGTTTTCACCTATGTAAGATACTCAAAATATTGTTTCTGAAATTGTTAGAACCGTCATGCCCATGTGTAGCTAAAAAAATTCTCATGATTCCAATGAGACACAATTTTGTGTCTGTACAATTATGAAAAATTAAAAACAAAATATTGAAAGCTACCAAAGATAGAAAAAACTGATAGAGCCACATATTGTTGGTGAATTATTAAGACCCTTTTAAAAATCATTCTTGGTAGAATTCAAGAATCATAAAAAAGATTGCATCATCTGACCTAATACTTTTGAAATTTTTCCAGAACAAATAACAGAAAGAGAATTATCTATCTTTTAATATTATTAGAAGCATTATCTGTAGTTGTAAAACATTATTAATAGCAGTCATCTAATTGTATGCAATTAATTAAGGTATTAAATGCTTGTTTTCAAAAAAATACATAATTATAATATTATTTTAAACACCATGTATCAATATTTATGCAGATTTATAATATACCAGTAGTCACAATTGCTAAAATGACAATCATTTAAGTTATGATTTTAAATGATATAAACATGATTTCTATGTTGATAGTACTATATTATTCTACAATAAATGAAAATTACAAAGCCTTCCTGTGAGAAGTGCTGCTCCTAAACAGATTGTGTCTAAAATTTTCTTTGTGTCTCTCACCTAACACAGAATCCCAGAAAATCCCTTTAAGGATGTTTTCAATGGTCTTGAGAAAAGTACTGATGAGTTATCACACATGCCATCAGGTCATTCAGAATCATCCTGGCTCCTAGTGTATATAGAGTGTGTAATATTTATTCAAAAATGAATCAAATAGCACATAATTGTTACATTTTACAATGAGACTTAATGCTTTTTTAAAGCTAAAACAGGATTCACCTCAAACTTTCATTACAATTTAAAAAGTAAATAGCAACGGCCTGAAACGTATATGCCTCGTATGAAGTATTAGTGAATCAGTTCAGGGTAATTCATTGCTTCTGTTCCTCAGAAGCCAGTGTGAAAAGGAAAGACCGAAGGACATGATGTAAGGCAGTTTCCCAAACTGAGTTCTCAGGAACACTGCTAAGAAGCAGTATTGTCCTGCAGTGCATTATTATACTCTAGAGTCAGACCACCTGTGTTGAAATTCTGGTTTCTGCGCATCCTAACTCTGTGAAAAGTAAATGTCTCCGAGCCTCAATTTCCTTATATTTAAAGTAGACACAATAATGCCACTGCCTCATAAGGTTGTTTTGAAGCGCTCAGCACAGTTATTGGCATATATACCTATATATGAAATACTCAATAAATATTAACTCATTATTTCCTTAAGATTTTCATAGGTGTTATTAGACAAAGGCTTTTATCATCAAATAAGTATCATTTATGTCTGGATTTAAAAAAATCAATCAAGTTAGTTTATTTAGGACCCATTCGAGTATTTAATATGTGAACATTTGATAGGAATATCTGCAGGAAATTGGATTATAGTGGCAGGATGTTTTCATATGTATTCGACTCCAGATTTCTTAAGTATGGAGCTTTTTGTGGGGATCGTCTTCTGAGGTATGTATCCTGGGGAATAATTATGGAAGGTGACATAAGTTAATAACTTATTGTCAAATGAATAGGATCAAAACAATCAAAGCAGTGTGTAATGTAGGAGTGAAGCACAAGTTTGCCTCCCAGAGCTACTGGAGTAGCTCGCCTTTTACAGAAGCCCCTGCTCTAAATGGTGTAATAAGGACAGCGTCAGGAATGTGAAGTGACAGGTGGATCCTCTAGACTAGATGATCTGTGCTGAAAGCTGATATAAAATCACCGTTTGGTCATACCTTTGTATTTCGAGTGGTACCAGAGGAGTTGTGGTTTTCCTCACTTGGCTTCTATTCTGGGCCAGCTAATGCTGAAATTCAGAGGTTGTATCTGAGTTCACATTCATACGTTACATGTGTGGGCCTACTCTCAATTTATTAGCAAAGCATTCTATGTACTTCCTCAAAAGGATGTCAAGAAAAGACTAACACCTGGAATGAGAGAAAGATACTGATATGGATCTTATTGACAGCAAAATTTCATTATAGTCAGTTAAAGCTAAGTATTAAGAGGAGGCAGTTTCTTTTATGTATTTATTTTTATTAATTTTTTATTTTTGAGACAGAGTTTTGCTCTTGTCACCTAGGCTGGAGTGCAGTGGCATGATCTCAGCTCACTGCAACCACTGCCTCCTGGGTTCAAGCAATTCTCCTGCCTCAGCCTCCCAAGTAGCTGGGACTACAGGCGTGTGCCACCACACCTGGCTAATTTTTGTATTTTTGCTAGAGACAGGATTTCACCATGGTGGCCAGGCTGGTCTCGAACTCTTGACCTCAGGTGATCCTCCTGCCTCAGCCTCCCAAAGTGCTGGGATTACAGGTGTGAGCCACCACGCCCAGCCCGTTGTTTTATAATAACAGCGTGATAAGGACTAAGGCAAGGTATCTGTTTAACTTTGTGAGAAACTGCCAAACCTATTTCCAAAGAGATTGTACCATTTGACCTGTCCTCTAGCAGTGCACACAAATTCCAGGCACTCTATTACCTCACCAACTTTTGGAGCTGTCAAACTTTCAAATTTTAGCCATACTAATGGATGCATAGTGTTATTACATTGTGCTTTAAATTTGCATTTATTGGATACTAATGATGTTGGACAATTTTTCATAGCCTTATTTGTCATTAGCTAATATATCTTTTTGTGAAGTATCTGTTAAAATGTTTAGCTCATTTTTGTTACTGGTCATTTGTTTTTAAATTTAATGTATGTTAGGATATAGACACAGATGCATATATATCTCAAATAAAAGTCCTGTGTCAGATATATGAATTGTTAATATTATCAGCCAGTTTGTGAATTCATTTTCTTTTAAACAGAATCTTTAAAACTTTGATGGCATTTATTATATCAGTTTCTTCTATGCTTAGTGGTTTCTAAATTCGGTATTAGCAATCTTTGCCTAAAGTGAGAAAGGTATTCAGGTTAGAAAGATATCCTTCTGTGTTTTCTTCTGGAAGATTGGTAGATTTTTCTTTTAGAGTTAGGCCTATGATCCTTTTTTTTTTTTTTTTTTTTAACACTCTGAGGTATTGGGTTAATGTTTAGTGTTTTGTTTTTCCACATAGATAACCAGTTGTTCTCATATCATACTGAAAAATCTTTCCTTTATTTGTTGAATTGTTCAGAAAACAGCCCAAAAATTAATTCTATGAATACAGATCTATTTCTGCATTCCCTGCTCTGTTCATCTGTTTATCTGTCTTTAGTCCAATACCAGTTTATCGTGGTTAACATAGTTTTAAAATTTAAAATAAGTCATGAAATCAGATATAGCCTGTAATAGCACTTTTTAAATTTTCATTTTCCAGTTGTTCATTGAAAATGCAATTAATTGATTTTTATATATTGATCTTGATCTTTTGAACTTTAGGGTGGTATTTGTTTGTTTTGCTTCTTAGGATTTTCCATATGCTTGATTGTGTCACCCATAATCAAACAGATTTTTACTTCTTCCTTTCTAAATTTCATAACTTTAGTCACTTTTTACTGTCCATTTCACTCTTTTGGACCTCCAGTACCATGTTCTGTAGAAGTTTTGAGAGCAGCCATCTCTGCATTGTTTCCAAATTTAGAGGGCAAGCATTCAGGTTTTTATAGACAGGATTTTTGGAGATGACCTTTATTTTCATGAGCCATTTTTTTGTTTTTAGTTTGCTGAGAATTTTTTTTTTTTTTTTTTTTTTTTTTGAGTATGTTGAGTTTTGTTGAATTCTTAACTGGATCTGTTGAGAGAATTATATGTTTTTATTTTTAATCTCTCAGTGTGATGATTTATACTTACTGATTTTGAAATGTTCATCCAATTTTGCATGCCTAGAATAAACCCTCATATTGTCATGATTTATTGTCCTTTTTATGTATTACTGGATTTGATTTACTAATATTTTGTCACAGATTTTGTTCATGTTAAGAATTTTTTTTTTTTTTTTGAGATGGAGTTTCCCTCTGGTTGCCCAGGCTGGATACAGTGGCACGATCTCAACTCACTGCAACCTCCACCTCCTGGGTTCAAATGATTCTCCTGCGTCAGCCTCCTGAGTAGCTGGGATTACAGGCACCCGCCACCACATTGGCGAATTTTTTTTTTTTTTTTCGGTAGAGATGGGGTTTCACCAAATTTTGTTCATACCTTTGTTCATGAAGGATATTGGTTTGTAGTATTCTTTTCTTGTAATGCTGTGACTAATGTCAGGGTTATGCTGGTCTCATTACATGAGCTGGATAATGTTCCCTCTTTTGTGATTATGTGAAAGCCTATGAGTAAAACTGGTTATTATTTCTTGCTCAAAATAATTACTCATATAACTATCTGGGCCTGTTATTTTCTTTTTGGGAAAGCTTTTAATTATGAATTCAGTGTCCTTTTTAGTTACTGAGATTTTCTTTTTCTTCTTGTGGCAGTTTTGGCTTTCAAAGCATTTTTTTCCATTTCATCTAAGTTGTCACATTGTTGGCATACTTTTCTTTAGATTATTTCCTATTATCCTTTTAATGTCTGCAGGATTTTTAGTGATGCTCCACTGTCACTCCTGATATTAGTAATGGTGTTTTGCCTTTTTTTGTCCTTCATCAGTCAAGATAAGGGTTTATCAATTTTGCTAATTTTTTCAATGAACATATTTTTATTGATTTTTCTCTGTTGTTTATATATTTTGTTTTATTTACTTTATTCATATACTTATTTTCCTCTTTTTGCATACTTGACACTTCATTTTCTTTTTGTCAGTCATCCTAACATATAAGCTGTATCACTGATTTTTAAGTAATTCTTCTTTTCCAATATAAGTATTCTGAGCTATGTATTTTCCTCACAGGATTATTTTAACTAAATCCAACAAATGTTGAAATGTTGAGTTTTTGTTATTATTAAGTTCAAAATACTTTCTAATTTCTGTCTTCATTTCTTTGTGACCTAAGGGTTATTTTGACATGTGTTACTTAATTTAAACACGCTTGGAATTTTCCAGATCGTTTTACTACATTATATACGAAAATTCATTTGAATTTTAGAGTTGGCTTTATGTTCACTCTTGATAAAGTTATTTGTAACATTTCATACTGTCATTTAAGTATAGCTAATGTAAAAAATTAGGAAAAAAGTCTGGGAGCAGGTGTCTCCATCTTAGAACTACCTGAGAGAACTACATTATGGAGTGGAGAAACATAGGTTTTTGTTCTAGACAGACCTGGGTTCAAGTTCTGGACTCAGTGCTGGCTGTGTATATGAACTGGTACAAGCCTTCCTTTTCTTATCCTTCAGGTTCAATTTCCAGGGTATCTGTGAAAACCGAGGGAATGGGGAATGAGAGCTTTGCCACAGTGCTGCACACTTGATTCTAATTTCTAATCTTTTATTTAATTCTGATGTGTCCAAAGAACATATTTTGCATGATTTTGTTCTTTTTAAGCTTATTGGTACTTAAAAAAAAAGTATTTGCAGACTGCCTATCTTGGTAAATGTTTGATATGCATTTGAAAAAGACACATATTTTGTAGTTTCGAGTGTGGTGTCCAGTAAATGTCAACTAAGAAAATTGGTGTCAGTGTTGTTCATGTCTTCAATATCCTTCTGATTTTTCCAATATACTTTGTTATTCAGTTATTAAAAGAGAGAATGGTGTTGAAATCTTTACATATAATATGGATTTTTCCAATTCTCTCTTCAGTTCTGCCAGTATTTGTCTCATGTATTTTGGAACTGTGATATTTAATACATGCTTATTTAGGATCGACATGTCTTTTGTTCATGAATTGACTCTTAAATTGTGAAATGTCCGTTTTTTTTCTGTTAATACTCTGTGTCTAATATGAATGTAGCCATTCCAGCTTTCTTTTTTTTATTTTTTTAATTTGTTTATTTTTTTGGTAGGGGGACGGAGTCTTGCTCTGTCGCCCAGGCTGGAGTGCAGTGGTGTGATCTCGGCTCACTGCAAGCTTTCTTATAATTCGTGTATGTTTTTTCCATTATTTTATTTTACCTAGCAGCGTCTTTATACTTTTATACTTATACTTTATACTTAATGTATATATCTTATTTACAGCATATTATTGGGTATTGGATCCAATCTGATCATTTCCGCCTTTTAACTTGAATGTTTAATCTATTTTTCTTTAATTATTAATATGACTGCCTTTAAGTTTACCATCTTGCTATTTGTTGTCTACCTGTCTTTATTTTTATCTCCTCTAGACTAGTTGGTATTTTCATTGTATTTTATTTTATCACTTTTTTGAGCTTTTGGCTCTTCCTTTTTGTTTGGGGCTTGTTTTGTTTTGTTTCCTCTGGAGTTTATAATATTTTTCCTAAACTTATCAGTTTATCTTGAATTAATCACTTTACATATTTTATGAGAAACTTACTATGGCATATTTCCATTTCTTCCCTCCCATCCTTTGTGTTGTGCTATCATACATTTTGGTTTTGCATGAATTACAATGTACCACCAGGTATTGTGAAAGTTTGGCTTTAAATAACTGTCTTCTAAGAAGTTAAGAACTGATAATTTTTTAAATTTATTTGCTTATTTTTTATTTCTGACACTATCTATTCTTGCTAACATTTTAATCGGAAGAACTATTTAATGTTTCTGGTACATCTGCTGGTGACAAATTCTCTCAGCTTTGTTTTAATCTGAAAATGTCTTATTTCATTTTAATTTTTATATTTCAAAACTTTACTAAGGAAGTTTTCAAATATATGGAAGATTTTAAGGAATTACACAGTGAGCAGTAATACAACCTACCTAGATTCTACCATTAACATTTTGTTATCTTTGCTTTATCACATGTCTATTCATTCTTCTGCCAGTACATCAATCCATCTTATTTTCTGATACATTTCAAAGTAGATGCAGACATCAGTAAACATTTAAGCTCCTTATCATTATCAATATTTTAATATTTATTTGTAGGTTTCTTTTCTAGGTAAAATTTGTGTAAAGTAACAAATTACATAATTCAAGTGTACCATTTGATAATTTTTGACACACGCATATATATGCATTACCTAATATCCTATTAAGATATAGAATATTACCATCACCAGAGAGTAACATTCTTCCCCTTATCAGTCAATCCTTTCTTCCCCACCTTCCCCACCTCCCCAAACAATACAACTGGTTTTATTTCCTTTTTTAGAATAGTTTTTTTAATATTCTAGAACTCTGTGTATGTGGACCCATACAGAATGCACTATTGTATAACTGTACCTTCACTCAGCAAATGTTCTTGATATTCACCCATGCTGTTGTGTGTATCAGGCATTTGCTCCTTTTGTTTGCCATGGAGTGGTTTTGTTTTGTTTATGTTTTGTTTAAGAATGCAGAATGATTTGTTTATTCATTCTCTGGGTGGTGAACATTTGGTCTGTTACCAGTTTTGGGGTCTTTTGAATAAAGCTTCTGTGAACTTTCTTATCCAAGTTTCGTAATGGACTACCGCTTTTAGTTCTCTGAGATGAATACCTATGAGTGGAATTACTGACTTAGTTCTATTAGAAACTGTTAGACTTTTTTTTTTCCCCAAGTGGCTATATCATTCTATATTCCACCATCAACATATTTACATCTTAAGGATTTGGTGTTGTCAGCCTTCCTCATTTTAGCAATTATAGGTGAATATATGGTGGTATCTTATTGTAGTTTCATTCTTCATTTCCCTGATGTCTCAAAATACTGAGCACTTATTCTTCATGTGCTTATTGGCCATCTGTATGTCTTTTGTGATGTGACTGTTCAAACATTTTGTTCATTTTATAAATAGTTTGTATTTTATTATTGAATCTTAGCAGTTCTTCATCTGTCCTGGATACCAGTCCTTTGTCAGACACATGCTTTGCAAATACTTTTCCCCAGTCTGTTGCAGGACAATTTGTTTTTTCGTGGTGTATTTTAATGAGCAGAGGTTCTGATTTTTTATGAGATGTGCTTTACTAACTTCTTCTTTAATGATTATTAATTTCTGTGTTCATACCGATATCCAGTTGTTCCAGCACAATTAATTGGAAAGATTTTTACTTTCTCATTATGTTTCTCTGGTGCCTTTGTCAATATTTTCACAGGATATGTTGAAAGTGTATCCATTTCTTTTCTTTCAGCCCTTTAAGGTATTCCATTGTCTCCTGGCGAATGTTATTTAAAATGCAAACGGGGCAGTTTTTGTTGTTGTTGTTCTTGTTTATTTTTGTGCCCTTTATGTATTTGTTATATGTTTTTCTTTGGCAGATTTTAAGATCACCTTTTCTTTATTGATTTTGAAAATCAAATTATGATAGCCTGTGGTGTCATTTGTGTGTGTGTGTTTCTTACTTAGAGTTTATTAAACTTCTCAGTTCTATGTGTTTATATTTTTCCTTTAATGTGAACAATTTTCAGCCATTTTCTCTTCAAATATGTCTGGCTTTCCCCCTCACTCTTTCTCTTCTTTTAGTGCTCCAGTTAAAATTAGGATAGACCACTTCTATCCAATTAGTAGTGTCCCACAGGTTGCTGGACTTCTCGTTATTTTTATTTCTTCCTTTTTCATCCTTTTCCCCGCTCTGTGTTTGTGTAGTTTCCAATGTATGCTGGCCATTTTCTTTGTGCTGTCTAATCTATTGCATTTTCTTTATTTCAGAATTGTATTTTTCAGCTTTTGAATTTCCATATCTTCATTGAAAGGTCCCTATTGATATTTTTTATTTGCTGTTCACAATGTTCATGGTTTAAAAAAAATTGAACAAATACACGTAGAATACTCATTTTTAGGTCTTTATCTGATAATTCCACCATTTTTGTCAATTTTTATTCTGTTTTGATTAGCTATCTTTTTATTAGCTAATATAGACTTTTTTGCTTTTTTATCTAGCTTTTTAAAAATTATATGCTGGATATTATGGATGTTACAATTTTGAGTTCTGAATTTTGTGAGACAGTGTTACATTTTGTTCTAGCGGGTAATTAAATTACTTGCATAACTGCTTGCTTTTTAAAAAGCATCTTATCTTTGTCAAAGCAGGTCTAAAATAGCCTTTTCTGTAGGGTTAGATTGGACCTACTTCTAAAGCATGTCATACCTGGAGTCTCTAATTAATATTGGGGAGCTAAACAAAATCTCTTCACTCTGAGTGGCCTGTACTCATCTGTCTCACAGCCCTTCATGTGCTCCAAGAGTTGATCTGTTCCTAGCTATTCTTTGCCCAACCTTTTAAAGTGTTCCCCTAAATATGTGTAGCTTTGTATTTGGCTAAAGACTCGAGATAATCCTGTGCAGATTTCTAGAGTTCCATCTCTAAATAGTTCTTTTCTCTATAAATGCAATCTGACTCAACAGCAGCCTTGAACTCTCATTTCTATCTCTTTAGCTCAGTGTGACCACTTTCTCATTTTGGCTTTCCCCTCTCTGTGCCACAGTTTAAAAGGTGCCTTTAATCAAAAAGCCAGAGTGATCGTAACGTTTACCTTTTTTTTTTGTCTTTTCTCTCACAGATCACATTCCTGTCTTACCAGTTGTCCAACTTTTTACAAACTATATTTTAGATATGGAAGGAAGGCTAGTCCAGTACTAGTTACTCCTTTAAGAACAGAAGCTGAAGTCCAAAGTGCACGTGTTTTAACACACTATAATAGCCAAATCAGTAACATCTGCTAGTCAATTTAGTCATAGGTCTCTGGTTTATCATAATTTTAATAAAGCATTCCCTTTGTTTACAACTCAGGAGAATGGTCATTACCACAGTTCCAAAAATTATTCGTCAGTCCCAACAATTTAGCACGGAGTAGCCGTGGGTTCTGTGGCAGGGAACACTTGGAAGTGCAAGCAGCTGGCATTTAGTTGGGACATGCAGTGGATAGCAAGGCTCCAACAGCAATAATAAAGATGGCGGAAATCACTCAGATTTCCTAGGAGAAACGTGATTGTAGAGCAAGAACTCAAAACAGGGAAAATACCAAGAGCTAACCAAGGTGGTTACCTGGAAATTTGGGCTTTGAAGCCAGTTATTTACATTGAACTACAAAAAGGATGGAAAAAATTCTGATTCAAGGAGTAACAACCATCAAGTAGCTAAATTTGGCTACATCCTGAATCAGATGATTAATAAAATCAATGAGAGAAGGAGTTTAGGAGTCCAATTTGGTCATATTGCATCACGTCTTTCTGATAAGAAATTCCTCTTTTTTTTTTTTTTTGAGACGGAGTTTTCGCTCTTGTTGCCCAGGCTGGAGTGCAATGGTGCAATCTCGGCTCACCGCAACCTCCGCCTCCCGGGTTCAAGCGATTCTCCTGCCTCAGCCTCCCGAGTAGCTGGGATTACAGGCATGCGCCACCACACCCAGCTAATTTTGTATTTTCAGTAGAGACGGGGTTTCTCCAGGTTGGTCAGGCTGGTCTCAAACTCCCGACCTCAGGTGATCCACCAGCCTCGGCCTCCCAAAGTGTTGGGATTACAGGCATGAGCCACTGAGCCCGGCCTCTGATAGGAAATTCTTTAGTCTGGCATGGCATCGGAGTGAAATCTTTTTGTCAAAACACCTGAGGGTCCAGCTAGGCAGTCAGCAAATGTAGTCTGAGGGTCACTCTTTCCCTGTAAGCCAGCACTGCTTTACCTGAAAGCCCTGTAGAGAACTTCTTGCATGTGACTTAAGCTATTTAGAAAATCCAGCTAGTAGATTATTTAAGAGTTTGATACGTTAAGTAGCATTAGTGACTCCTTGTTATCAAGATAGCTCTACAAAATACAATCTGTAAATATGACACATGACTGTATGACACAAAACAGAATTAAAGTGCCCCATTAGAAATAAAATGGGCGGTAGTAAAACGAATGGGGCAGAGGGAAATTTATGAGGGTAACTGATCTCTCGGTCATTAAGCAAGCTCTCTATTGGCATTTAAAAAAAAATCCATTTCAGGTACGTGCAGCCAACAGCAACCTCCACCCCCATCACAAAATGTTCAATCAGAGGGAGCCGAATAACTGAGCACATAATGAAAAGAACAGTGGAAATTACCCTATTGTACTGTTAACATAACATACTCAGAAATACCAAGGACACAATGATTTTCATGCCAGCTATCCAAATAGATCTTAGTAAATTTTCCGCAACTGCACTAACATAGCTTCTGGAATTTATGATGGAGTTTTCTTATGTTAAGGTGCCATTATTCATGGAAGGAGTACAAGAGCACCTGATAATAATTTTGCACTGCTAAGTCCCAGGCTATACCTGTGGCAGGATTAATATCCCCAGTTTAGGATAATAAAATCAAAACTCTATGATTTGCCCTTTAATAAGAGAACTTCAGGTTCAGCTCCAGGCTGCTTTCCATTTTCTGCTTTGAATAGATACCTTTTTAAAAAGTGATTTCCTGGATGTGAAGCTGATCTGGCTGCAACGTCCGTCACCCCATTGATCACCAGGGTAGATTCAGCTGATCTGGCTGGCTAGGCAGGTGTCGCCTTCCTCCCTCACTGCTTCACGTGACTCCTTCCTGAAGCAGCGCGCTCAGTGGAAGAGGACGACCATCCTCAATAGAGGGGGACTGGTCTTTTGTCAAGGGTATAAGAGTAGCTGTGCTCCCCTGCTGGAACCTCCAAACAAGCTCTCAAGGTTCATAAACATGATTTTATTTCAACTGTTGTATGATCAATAATTGAGCTTCATCGTGATGGTGTTCAAAGATCCCTGCACTTTGGAGTCAGGGAGCCTCTATAGCAATCCCAGCTTTGAATGAGATTCTTCTAAGCTGTGTCTCAACAAACATTTAACATCTACAATGTTCTAGGCGCTTACAGAAGCCTTCCCTCACCACTTTATGCAGTACACCTCCCTTGCCCCAGTCCCACCCTTCAATCACCTCTATCACATTATCATGGTTTATTTCTCTTATATCACTAATCACTATTTAAAATTAACCAGCTGATTTATTTATTTACATATTTACTGCCCTGAATTAGAATATTAGCCACAAAAGGGCAGAGACCCTTTCCATCTTATTTATCATTGTATCCCCCAGAAGCTTCTGGCAAATGGTAGATGTCAATAAATAATAATCAAATTGGCTAATACACAATTTAAGCCACTCCTGCTTCAGACCCGGTAAATATACCGTTCCTCCTTCAAACACTTAAACTTCATTATCACAAACTAATAAAGCAACTAAATAAAATTGTGAAACATAATTTAGTAATAGACTTCTAAATACCCCAGAAGTGTAGAATCTTATATCTGGAAATGTTCATTGAGATACTCGGCGTTCTAGGGATATCATGGAAGAAAAAGACATAATCTCTACCTGAAAGGCTGTAAAGGTGTAGTTAATGAGAGGGAGGGAACAAGCTGGTCTGTAGACAAATTACAATATAATAAGTAATGCTGTAATCAAATGATAAACAAAGGGAAGAGTAAAAATTTCTACAAGGGAGGGCCAGGTTGCAATAAAAATTTTATTCTAGAAAAGCTTATATAAAATAATGATATTCGAACATAGACTTGGAAACTAAAAAGAGAAAGGACTTCCAGCCAGAAGTCACAGAATGAGAAAAGGGCATCATATTAAATCTTCCTGATGTTTTTGATGAAAAAGCAATGGTAAATGAGAAAGGAAGGAAGGTGGTTAGTAATTTGGTTGTGACAGACCTTGATTATAGGGCTAATGAGTGAAGATCTGGTTTTTAAGTAATGGAGAATTACCTCACTCTATTTCTGATACTTCCAAAGAAACTGCAAAGGTGCCTAAAATATAAAAAATAAGTAGATAATGCAGAAATCTGTTCACAACCAGATATTGCAAGTTCACCTTTAGAATATGTACTGAAGAACTGTGAACATGTGAAATAACGTCCAGAGCCAAGCATATTCAGCATTTGGTGGATGTCCTTTGCTTTTGCACAGTGAAAATAATGTTTCTGAGGCCTATTTCCAAGTAGAAAAGAAAGATAATTAAATTCTTTTCATACTACACTAGACAAGAGAATGAAACTATAGTAGAAAAATATTAAGATTTTTACTCAGATCAGCTGCGTGAACAATTAAAATTCTACCAATACCGTGGACTTCTGCAGGTAGCAATGAGAACTCCATCCCAAGATATGGACCGAGGATGGCATGATAATTTTCAAAAATATTTGTAAGGAGATTTAGGTGTCAAATTGTGACTTGAATTAGATGACCTTCTAAGCCCTTCCTGATGTTATGATTCTGTTTTAATTTATATATCATCAAAGACTATTCAAATAAAAAACACCTTCTATGCCAGGTGCTGGAAACAAAAAGATAAATATAACACGGTCTAGTATTTTAAAATAGTGCTAATCTCTACAATGTTATCTCTGATTGTTCATACATAGGCAGGTGCATAGCTAAGCTGCTTGGCTTATCCAGCTATTTGCCGGGATGATGGGTCACTGTGGTCACCACACAGAAATCAATTCTGTTTCTTTGTTGTTCATTCCAGTGCCAGCTCCAAGATACACAGTGGAACTGGCTTGTGGTTTTGGAGCCACAATCCTGCTAGTGGTGATTCTCATTGTTGTTTACCATGTTTACTGGCTAGAGATGGTCCTATTTTACCGGGCTCATTTTGGAACAGATGAAACCATTTTAGGTAAGTAACAGAAATTTGACATAAACCTCTTCTACTGTCATTTTTAGAGCATATGTTGGAAAAAAAAAAAAACATGTTGATTTGAAAAACCTAGATTAACTGGAAGATTTAAGCAGATTAACTTTAATTTCAGCCCTTGCTATTAAAAATCTTTCCAAAGATTATTATTCTATTTTCTTGGATTAATTAATGAGTCGGTCTAAATTAACACTGTCCAAATAGAAATATAATGCGAGCCACTTACCTACTTAAAATTTCCCAGTGACCACATTAGTAAAAGTAAAAAGAAACAAGTAAAAATAATGAATTGATTAAATATATTTATAATACTATTTTTTAGCATGCAATTAATATTAAAGAGGTAATGAGATATTTTACAGTCTTTTTTTGATACTAAAAATGTTCAAAATGTAAAATGTATCCTGCTTTATCCTTATAACACATCTCAATTCAAACCAGCCACATTTTGAGTGAGCAATAGACCCGTGGCTCATGGCTGCTGTATTGGACAGTGCTGATCCACACTCCTTGTACTCAGATAGTGATCTGTGAACCAGCAGCAACATCACGTGTAGATTATTAGAAGATGAATCTTAGACCTAGCCCCTACTGACTCAGAATCTACCTTTAAACCACATTCCCAAGTGATTCATGTGTATGTTAACATTTAAAAAGCACAGCTCTAGTGCAAATTTGCCTAGTGAAAAGAATAGAGCATTCAAACATACAAATTCATAGGTCCACCCCATAAACATTTTAATTCAGTAGGCTTATGGAAGAAACACGGAATTGATAGTTTTTAATGAGACGTGATTTTTCTAATTAAGCAACTTTGTGAAAGATTGGTCCATTAAATCTAATTATATTTTTAATTTTAGTTCTTTTCAGATATAAATAATTCAGGCAGTTTCACAAAGTTTTGCTCAATTTGTAATTTTAATATATTAATGAGTGATAGGCTTGGACAGGAAGTTGAAATTTTCTGTACAGTATTAATTGCCAGTACCTACGATTTACCTTCTGGCTTTGTTCATTTGCATTGAATGGGACGAACCTCACTCTTTTTCCACTATAAAGCAACCTATAAGATGAGAGTTAAGGATATATCAGATAGCATTCAAAATTATATCTTCAAATAGTCATTTTGCCTGGAGACTTGTTGCAAGTAAAAAATCGCACTGGAGTTTGTCACATAATGAAAATGTCTAATATGCAGAAGTTAGATTGAAGAAAAATGTGATGGTATTGAGAAACTCCTAATTTACATTGTATCTGTATTCCTTTTGCTAGATGGGAAAGAGTATGATATTTATGTATCCTATGCAAGGAATGCTGAAGAAGAAGAATTTGTATTACTGACCCTCCGTGGAGTTTTGGAGAATGAATTTGGATACAAGCTGTGCATCTTTGACCGAGACAGTCTGCCTGGGGGAAGTAGGTATTTCAGATGAGTACAAATGATGCTACCTTGAAAGGCAGAGAGAATCATTAGTTTTGCATTATGGGAGAGAGTCATGGCACAGCATCTTTGGATATTTAATGTCCGATGCTCTTTGATGTAACAGACTCATCTAGAAATAAGACTACATTGGAAGAGGTATACTATTCAACTCAGTTTATGGTATTAAAATATTTTCCCTTGCAATCTTTCAAAGATGCATGTCAGAAAAGCGTGGAGGCACAGTGGATTAGAGCTCTATTAAAGGGCCATAGCTTTAAACATCCTGTTTATTCACATTTAGATTTTTCGGTTTAGGCTAATCTACATTGGGTTGTCTAGAATTGTTTTACAAGACTGAGAATTTTTTTTTAAAGCAGTTTTATTTTGGTTTTAGAAAGACAGAGGTTTACTTGGTTTTACTAAAACTGAGTGGCAGAAGAGCGTGGGTAGAATTTTTCCTTATGTGATTCACTGATAATAATTACAGTATTTTCCTATGGTATTTGCTCTTTTTTTTCCCCCTCACTTTTCTTTTCAAGCAAAATAGTGCTACTCAAATTCCCCTTTTCCTTGGGTCTGTTTCTTCTTCCTGTCAGCTTATTCATTTGAGGGTTACTTTAAAATTTTATAATAGCCAGTGTAACTAGAAGGTTTAAAAAGAAAGGAAATGCTTAAATTCTTGAATGTGTTAAAAGTACAACTCCTATTTAGATCCACACAGTAACACACAAAGTAATTTTTCATTGGTGTCTTTTTAATAAATATATGTTACATTCCCAAACCCACTGTTAAACTTTATCCTGTTGAAATGCTTGTCATATATCTAATCATAAGCAAGACAAACCATTTTATTCCTCTAAAATCCTGTCTACATTCATCATTTAACAGTTTTTTTAAAATATTGCATGGATAATTGAGATAGAGGTGAAATTTTATTCTCATTTTGATTTAGTTGGATCAGTTATTTTATCTTCCCAATCATCATCCAAAAGTCCATGATAAGACATTTCTTTCAGTATAACTTTTCTAGGAAGTTACGACTTAATTATTCAGTTAAAGGATAAATTCCACTCATTTTAATACTTAATTTCCCCAATCATTTATTCACCCATTTATTTGTTCATACAGCCATTCAATAAATACTTATCTACCACGGAACTGGGTAAGACCCTCCAATAGGGGTTGATAATCTTTGAAGAATTCACATTCTACATAATTACTCTTGCATCTTGCTTTTGTTAGTTAGCTTTTGCTTCGTTTTTTATTCTCCCTGCTGCTCTTACCCAATCTTCTTTGACTCTGGGTCTCTTTCCATGCTTACACATGCTCAGCCTCCAGGGCCACTGCGTGGAACACACAGTCATTCCTGGATTCTCCCCCAGGCTGTGCATGCTAGATTTTAATCGCAAGGCTTTCCCTACTGTCTCTGAACCTGTGAAGATTAAGGGGGAAAATGACTTCATAAAGGAATATAGCAAGACATGATATAAGTTTCCACAATTCTAGTAAGTTGCCTAGAGTTGGCAACCATCTGAAGCACAGGTAAAGGACTATGCGATCCTCGGTAAGCAACTGTGAGGAGATGGATTGGTTCCAAGAATTTAGTGACAGGAACTAATCAGGGCCCTTGAAAGCAGAATAAAATTACATTGCATTTCCATTTTTCCTGCTTTTTCTTCTTTTTTCCTTGAAGAAAGCATTTGTCTGTTAGTGCAAGTAGACACATCATCTAGCAGCTGCCGAAACACATAGCTTTATAGTAATGATCGGAGTTTGAGGAGAAAGATCCAGCGATTAATTTAGGCTCCAGGGCAGAAAGAAGTAGAAAGCCCACCCGAGAATGTGTTACCAGCCAAAATGTCATTCAGCTGGCTAGATTTTGTTAAGCTTCTAGTCTAAGGACATAGTGATATTAGAGTCAGAGAGGTATCCAACAATAGAGAGGGACTTTCAGAAGATGAAGGTCCCTACCTTTGTTGTCCTGTCCTAGCAAAAAATAAAATTCTATTATTTTGATTATATAACGTATATCTTTTTGAGTGTCCATTGGTACTAGAGAGTTTATGCATGGTGCATGGGTTTCTTTGGTGAAGAAAGGGCTCATGAGCTGACGTGGCTAGACCGTAAGATGCCACACACTTTGAAGAAACTGCTTTCAGTATAATGTGTCTACTCCTTGTGTCTCAAGTATTGTTTTTGAAGATCCAGGTCACAGCACTACACTACCTTTTGGCATCATGCCTGTTTGGAATTCTTTTTAGAAATATGTGCATATAGTTTCTGTTTTCCCTGAAGACAGTGGTATTTAACAAGAGAGTTTGCAGGTATAAGGATTAAGTTGTTCACATTTTTGCTGGTAAAAAGTTTCACCTCAATTCTTAGGCTGGTAGTCTAAGTTCCCTACATTTGCTCCTCAAGCCCCAATGCTTTTGGGGAGTTTTTGGCCAACACTAATCCCCATGGTTGTTTTCTTTCCCAGTTGTCACAGATGAGACCTTGAGCTTCATTCAGAAAAGCAGACGCCTCCTGGTTGTTCTAAGCCCCAACTACGTGCTCCAGGGAACCCAAGCCCTCCTGGAGCTCAAGGCTGGCCTAGAAAATATGGCCTCCCGGGGCAACATCAACGTCATTTTAGTACAGTACAAAGCTGTGAAGGAAACGAAGGTGAAAGAGCTGAAGAGGGCTAAGACGGTGCTCACGGTCATTAAATGGAAAGGGGAAAAATCCAAGTATCCACAGGGCAGGTTCTGGAAGCAGCTGCAGGTGGCCATGCCAGTGAAGAAAAGTCCCAGGCGGTCTAGCAGTGATGAGCAGGGCCTCTCGTATTCATCTTTGAAAAATGTATGAAAGGAATAATGAAAAGGGTAAAAAGAACAAGGGGTGCTCAAGGAAGAAAGAGTCCCCCCAGTCTTCATTTGCAGTTTATGGTTTCATAGGCAAAAATAATGGTCTAAGCCTCCCGATAGGGATAAATTTAGGGTGACTGTGTGGCTGACTATTCTGCTTCCTCAGGCAATACTGAAGTTTAGAATGATATTATCAACGTTCTGTCACCAGTCTCTGATGCCACTATGTTCTTTGCAGGCAAAGACTTGTTCAATGCGAATTTCCCTTTCTACATTGTCTATCCCTGTTTTTATATGTCTCTATTCTTTTTAAAATCTTAACATATGGAGCAGCCTTTCCTATGAATTTAAATATGCCTTTAAAATAAGTCACTGTTGACAGGGTCATGAGTTTCCGAGTATAGTTTTCTTTTTATCTTATTTTTACTCGTCCGTTGAAAAGATAATCAAGGCCTACATTTTAGCTGAGGATAATGAACTTTTTTCCTCATGTGGCTGTGTAATACATAACCACAGCAAGACTGACATCCACTTAGGATGATACAAAGCAGTGTAACTGAAAATGTTTCTTTTAATTGATGTAAAGGACTTGTCTTCTATACCACCCTTGTCCTCATCTCAGGTAATTTATGAAATATATGTAAACTTGAAGAATATTTCTTAATTTTTGTTTTTGCTCCAGTCAATTCCTGATGATCTGCAGGTCAACCCACATTTTTCATTCCTTCTCCCTATCTGCTTATGTCGCCTTGCTCGTTTAGAGTTTGCAGGAGGCTTCACACTAGGTTCAGTCTGAAAGAAATCTCCTAATGGTGCTATAGAGAGGGAGGTAACAGAAAGACTCTTTTAGGGCATTTTTCTGACTCGTGAAAAGAGCACAGAAAAGGATGTTTGGCAATTTGTCTTTTAAGTCTTAACTTTGCTAATGTGAATACTGGGAAAGTGATTTTTTTCTCACTTGTTTTTGTTGCTCCATTGTAAAGTGTGGAGGTCAGACAGTGGCCTTGAGAGTTGCTTTTGGCATTAATATTCTAAGAGAATTAACTGTATTTCCTGTCACCTATTCACTAGTACAGGAAATATACGTGCTCCAAATAAGTCAGTATGAGAAGTCACTGTCAGTGAAAGTTGTTTTGTTTGTTTTCAGTAATATTTTGCTGTTTTTAAGACTTGGAAAACTAAGTGCAGAGTTTACAGAGTGGTAAATATCTATGTTACATGTAGATTATACATATATATACACACATGTGTATATGAGATATATATCTTATATCTCCACAAACACAAATTATATATATATACATGTCCACATACATACATTACATATATCTGTGTATATAAATCCACATGCACATGAAATATATATATATATATAATTTGTGTGTGTGTATGTGTATGTATATGACTTTCAATAGCTATGGGTACAATATTGAAAACCACTGGAACTCTTGTCCAGTTTTTAAATTATGTTTTTACTTTAATGTTTTTGTGTCAGTGTTTTATGTAAATAATATTTGTTAATTCACAGCTCACAGAATGGTAGTTGTCATAGTTCTTGCCTTCCCTAAGTTTATATAAATAACTTAACTATTGCTACAGTTTATCTAGGTTGCAGTGGAATCTGCTGTACACAGAGCTTCCATGGTCACTGCTAAGCAGTAGCCAGCCATCGGGCATTAATTGATTTCCTACTATATTCCCAGCAGACACATTTAGACACTAAGCTATGTTAACCTCAGCGCTCAACTATTTGAACTGTTGAGTGATAAAGGAAACAAATGTAACTGTAAATGAATCTTGGTATCCTGTGAAACACAATAATTCATAATTTAAGAAAGCCCTTATCCCAGTAACATGAATGTTGATGAACAAATGTAAAATTATATCCTATATTTAAGTGCCCTTCATCACTATTGAAGTTCATAATAAATCATTTCCCTCTATAAGTGTTATTGATTATTTTAAATTGAAAAAAGTTTCACTTGGGTGAAAAAAGTAGAAAAGTAGGTCATTCTTGGATCTACTTTTTTTTAGCCTTCTTAATATTTTTCCTTATTAGAAACCACAATTACTCCCTCTATTAACCCTTCACTTACTAGACCAGAAAAGAGCTTATTCCAGATAAGCTTTGAATATCAATTCTTACATAAGCTTTAGGCAAACAGGGAATAGTCTAGTCACCAAAGGACCATTCTCTTGCCAATGCTGCATTCCTTTTGCACTTTTGGATTCCATATTTATCCCAAATTCTGTTGGGCACCCCTAGAAATGCCTTGATGTTTTTTTCTATTTATATTCCTGCCTTTGGTACTTAATTTTACAAATGCTGTAATATAAAGCATATCAAGGTTAAGTGATATGTATCATTGCAAGAGAATTTATTTCAAGATTTTTTTTTAATGTTCCAGAACATGGCCAATAGAGAACATTTGAGGGAAATGGGAAAACATACTTCTAATTTAGAGAACAAGAACGAACCATGTCTCAAATTTTTAGAAAAAACATAATGGTTTTAAATATATGCTATAGGGACCTTCCATGCCCAGGTTAAGAAAGAACTGTGATATATAGAGTGTCTAATTACAAAATCATATGAAATTTATTTAATTCTCTTCTGTATTGTAACTTAGATGATTCCCAAGGATTCTAATAAAAAATCACTCCATTGTATTGGGAAACAAAAACATCATTCGCTAATTACTTATTTTCTTTCCATAGGTTTTAATATTTTGAGAGTGTCTTTTTTATTTCATTCATGAACTTTTGTATTTTTCATTTTTCATTTGATTTGTAAATTTACTTATGTTAAAAATAAACCATTTATTTTCAGCTTTGAATTTTATTTTGTGCATGTGTTTTATGTCTTCATTTTTACATTTGGTCGTAAATGAAAACAAAGACTTGATTATTGTACTCACAAAGAAATATAATAAGTTACATTAGTGAAGTTTCTTTCTGAGCTAAATCTGAGTAAAATGGGAACTTCTTATCAAGAACATTTTCTTTACATGTAAGTAAAAGTTTCTTAAGTAAAATGAATTGCTCCAGAATACTAGGACATATTTTGTGGGTGTATATGTGTTTATGTGTGTATGTGTGTGTGTGCAGAGAGACAGAAAGACCATCAGAAAGACGGAAAGATACAGAGAGACAGAGAAAAAGGAGAGAAAGATTATTTTAAAGTAAAGGAAAACAAGCTTATTCTTTTTTATTCAACTTGGAACTTAGGTAGTTTACAGGAATCTTTTTCGTCTAATAGGCTTTAATGCAACCACATGGTAGTTGCTTTGGAAATAGATAAAATAAAAATGCCATGACTTTAGTTAATTGATGATCATTTGAATCAAAGATGCACTTCGGTCACAAATTTTGAATAAATCAGTGATGAGTATTTGGAAACATATTTTATTTTCAGTTCATAATACAAGTCCATAGTGACGGGGATGCCTTTTTGCTTTAAATTCCTGGCCGGGCACAGTGGCTCACGCTGTAATCCCAGCACTTTGGGAGGCTAAAGCGAATGGATCAAGAAGTCAGGAGATCGAGACCATCCTGGCCAAACATGGTGAAACTCTGCCTCTACTAAAATACCAAAAATTAGCTGGGCATGGTGGTGCACACCTGTAGTCCCAGCTACTCGGGAGGCTAAGGCAGGGGAATCGCTTGAACCCGGGAGGCGGAGATTGCAGTGAGCTGCGATTGCACCACTGGACTCCAGCCTGGCGACAGAGCGAGACTTCAGAAAAAAAAAAAAAAAATCCTATTTGTTCATTTTACTGAGCCCCATAACATGCTCAGAATTGGTTAGCTTAGTAAAAGTTCTTCTACTGAAGAATTAATTTTCCTCTTGCAAACCAGCCCCAAAAGTGTAGGCTTAGGATCAACGGATCGAAGTTACAAGGCAACAGATTTCTGCTCAGTTAGAAAATAGCTGTAAAGCAGAGTTCAACATTAATATAATTCACTATCTTTGGAAATACTAGGTCTGCCATTACCAGAGGTATATAAGTGGTTATTTGATAGATTTTCATTGATATTTTGTATATGAGTTTTTTGCATTGGATAAGTGGTTTTGAGTCTGAAGTTGTTTCCAACCCTGAACATATTAAGTGACCTACTAGAACATACTGGTGACTCTTTGGAAGATTCAGCTTCAGCATTTTGCATATGATCCAACTGGCTGTGATTAACCTTCCTTAAACTCTCAAGGTATTTTTTTCCATTATATACTGATGTCACTAGCTCTTTAATGCAAGTAAATGCACAGTATGGTATGAGAGACGCATTTAGCAACTAGTCTATCTTATTTCTGTTTCTACCCAAGGAATATAAAGTAACCTTAGTAATGAGTTAGGAGATAGAGTGTTTTAGTGGTAATTTTAATCTACATCTATTTAAAACTGAATAGACAGAACTTTTACACCCTATTACTCTTATACATCCACATATTAAGATGATATTTTAAAGTTAGCATTAATAATTGATACAGATTCAATAAACATTAGTCCATATATTATTTTACTATTGTGTTCACTAGACATTGAGCAACAATAATTTAATCAAAGTGATTTATGCAATGTGTACTGTGTGCTAGAAATTTATATGTAGGCATCTAATTTGTTTATCAGCCCTACGAGTTTACTTTATCATATGCATTTTATAGATGGATGAACTAGGACTCAAAAGATATTATGATAAAAATAGAGATAAATGGAGAAAGCAATATTTGAAACCACATCCATCTTCCAAGTTAAATATTTCTTTTTTTCTATACTTCAAGTTTTAATAGAGAAAATGAAAAAGACAGAGGTTTGCTGCTCTTTTATCTACTAATAACTCATCCAGAGGAGAAAAAAAAATTACCATCCTAGTTTTCTTCTAAGTGAACTCCATGGAAATTATGACTTTTACAGGCAAGAGTATTCTTGAGTATTGAAGAGTTCTCAGTCATACAACATGACTTCAAAGCCAATTTAGTACCACACAAGAAAACTAATCTCATTATTATATGGCCATACCTCATTTTTTGAGCCAAACAGAATAAATGAGCTAAATTACTACTCCTCCAAGTAAACTTCAGCATTAAAAATAATAGCTCCTATCCTCAAATACGAAGTTTTGACAATATAGAAAGTATTTTAAAAATATGCCATAAAGTATGCAACTTCCTTTACAGGATTCAGTGAAGATCCTTCGGTATAGCCCAGGACCTTTCTGAGAAGCATCTTCTACATTTGTTTCTCAATGTCTAAAATTCCACCACTCTTATCTGCATTTAGCATTGTCCTCTTTTAAATCTAAACTTTCTTACTTTCTGGATGGAGTACCAATAATAAGATAAAAGAACAACAGACTCAAAAGACATTTTTTAAGATCTGGAACAGTGTTGTATTTTAAACAACAATATTCCTATTGGCAAAAACATACATTTTCCTAAGGTGACTATTTTGAAGTGAAACATCACATCACACACACACACACACACACACACACACACAATTTGCATGAGTTCTCTTTGTTGACAAGCTAGCCATGTTGCCTTAAGGTTATTTCACATTTCTCAGGAGCCAGGAGAAGCAGTGGTCTTCCCACTTTTGTATTCTCTGATTTATGAGAGGCAGCCTCTTAAGATTCTGAGTAGGACTAGAGGGGACTGAGGAGTTACTAAAACACATGCACATGTGCACACACTCATACACACAGAAGGGTTTTAATGATAAGTGAGAATTTATCTCTTAAGAATGAATGAAACAAAATGTCTCTAAAAACATTTTTGCACTCTTGCTTAAACCAATAAAAAGTTCTCATAACTTGAGCACATGTCTCTCCAATTTCCCTTCAAATTCATGTTAAATCCACTGATTGAAAAAAAAAAAAAAACCAATAATCTGTAAAAAGCACAGCTCCCTTATTCCCTGTCAAGTTCACAATGACCAATGCAAACTTTCAGTCTGTCTTCAAAGGCTGAAAACTCACTCCATTACTGTTTCATCCCTGGACCAAAAGCAGAGGTGTTCACCCTCACAGCGTGACTCTGGCACATGTTTTCAAAGTTATAAATGGCTAGGATTTACAATTCTGAATTTTTTTCCTTCAGGATATGGCATGTTCTAAGCTCCTGAATCTCACAGTGAGTTAAGCATTACATTTATTTGAAGAACTTGCCCTTGGGATCTGTCCAAATCCACTTTGATATCATTAGGATTGAATGGTTTGCCAGAAGTCTTAGCTACTTGACTAATTCTTACCCATTGTCATTGTTTTTGCCCCTTTAATTCCAATTCTTCACACACACACACACACACACACCACACACACAGAAAAAGAATTTAATTGATAACAAGATAAATACTATGAACTACTATGAACTGTCTGATGTTGTGTCCAAAAATGTTAAGTATCAAAGGATATAACTGAGAATCTTAGGAGGTGATAATTCCCGTTGTTCTTTGCTGATCAGACTATGTCAGGAGCGTTATGTTCACTCCTGTTCATAATACTACTCCTAGGAGACACATCTAGAAACTGAACATTAGCCAGAGGAAAATGGTAAACATGCAAAGGAGACATGAGGCCATGTCATTTATGGAATAAGAGAAATATCCTGAAAAAATCCAGACATAAGAAGAAAATACTACAATGATATAGTTGTCAAATATTTTAAACATTTAAAGACTCAAGATCTGACCACCAGATAAAATTTGCAAGGAAGAAGATTTCAAAACAAGAAATTATTTGTAAACAGAGCTGAAATGACTTGCTTTTGATGGTGGCTAATATTTTGAGGGTAGTTACTTAATTGCCCACCGTGTGTGTGTGTGTGTGTGTGTGTGTGTGTGTGCGCGCGTGTGTTTTAAGAAAGACTTATTCAAGAAGGAGACTACTGCAATGAGGGTTTTGCAGTAGGAGAGAGAGACTGAGCTCAACTACCATACCATCCTTGAAGGTAGTAAATTCTTAGCAACCATTGGTAAGAGGGGTGTAGATTTTTTTGACTGGGTAAATTATTCAGCACTGAGATTCTGTCATCTCAAGTGTTTGTTCACTCCCTGTCCTCTGGAGGATGGACAATAATGAACTGGAATATATATGAGTTTTCACTATACATTGTCTTATATTTCCATTTTCCTATAGATACAGTGGAAGCAGTTTTTGATTTCATTCAGAGAAGCAGAAGGATGATTGTTGTCCTGAGCCCTGACTATGTGACAGAGAAGAGCATCAGCATGCTGGAGTTTAAACTGGGTGTCATGTGCCAGAACTCCATTGCCACTAAGCTCATTGTGGTTGAGTACCGTCCCCTTGAGCACCCGCACCCAGGCATTCTTCAGCTCAAGGAGTCTGTGTCTTTTGTGAGCTGGAAGGGAGAAAAGTCCAAACATTCTGGCTCTAAATTCTGGAAAGCTTTGCGGCTGGCTCTTCCCCTGAGAAGTCTGAGTGCCAGTTCTGGCTGGAATGAGAGCTGCTCTTCCCAATCTGACATCAGTCTGGACCACGTTCAAAGGAGGAGAAGTCGTTTGAAAGAGCCCCCAGAACTTCAGAGCTCAGAGAGGGCTGCAGGTAGCCTTCCAGCCCCAGGCACAATGTCCAAGCACCGAGGGAAGTCCTCCGCCACCTGCCGCTGTTGTGTCACCTACTGTGAAGGAGAGAATCACCTTAGGAACAAGAGCCGGGCAGAGATTCATAACCAGCCCCAGTGGGAGACACACCTCTGTAAGCCTGTTCCCCAAGAGTCAGAAACTCAATGGATACAAAATGGCACCAGATTGGAACCCCCTGCTCCCCAGATCTCAGCCCTTGCTCTTCACCATTTCACGGACTTATCCAATAACAATGACTTTTATATCCTATAATTACTGTGTGTGGTGGGTGGTGGCTACTATCTCTACCAACCCTCTGTATGTCATGAACCTGTGGGAAAATCTGACATTTTTATCATCTAATGGACTATCAGATTTCTGTCCCCTTTATTGATTTTTAAAAACTATTTATTTCTAGGAGACAAAAGACCTGAAGGACCTGAATCCAGAATTATTGCCTCTAACGGCCTCAGAAGAGCACACTCTTCTTGGGCCCTAGAAGGTCAGTATGTGAAAGTTGCCTAAAGTCTGATCCTCTATCTTGTCCAATGGTTTAAAACTGAGCTAAGAATTTAAATGTGTTTCTTTTCGGTGAGTTGATCAACCTCATGTTGTAAGTCAGTCAGGTGTATTTGGGCTATGATGCTTACAGGGTGTATGCATTCCCAGGGAGCAGCATGGAAAGGAGCTGGTTCTGGTGGAAGCTGTAGGACGAAGCTCAACAGAAAACCTACAGCACATTTTTCCTCAAAGAACCAAACATACCCACCCAGGGATACATGGCGTTCTCTGTCTCACTGTAAACTAGTGTTCTCTAAACTGCCTAACATTGTTAGCATCAATAAAACTCTATTTTTACGTCATTTTATTTGTACTAACAAAGTTTTACATCTCTCTCACCCTTCTACTTCCTATGATCGTTGTATTCTTATCTGGAGGGTATTCCATTTCAGAAAATTGAGATTTGGTTTAGGTACCAGAAAAACTAAGGTGCCTTTTTTGTTTCTCTCTGATATGTAATGGGAGAGATGTGGAAAATAACCCAAAGAGAGGGAGAATGTGACTTAAATGAAATGGAAGTTTACAAGAATCTCATATTTTTAGAACTGACAGATGAAAAATTCCGTATTATAAGGGATGTAGTGTAGAAATCGGTGCCTTCGTCCCATTCAGGCTTCTGAGAAGGGATAGTAAATTCAAGTGCCTACAAGGATCAGAAGGTAAGAGAAAAGAGAAAATGTGGCCAGATACCAGCCTATTTTACATGCTGTCCATCTAGAACTGACATGAATAGGGACATAGGCACAGATAGTTATTTCTTTTCTGTAAACATTTTCATAAACTCATATAGGGAACATGGCATTTGATTTCCAAGTCAGGTAGATCATTGGCCCTCTAAGTAACTGAAGAACACATATTTCTTAAAAAGGGTCAGCTTCAGGCCGGGTGTGGTGGCTCACGCCTATAATCCCAGCACTTTGGGAAGTCAAGACTGGTGGATCAACTGAGGTCAATTGTTCAAGAGCAGCCTGGCAAACATGGTGAAACCCCATCTCTACAAAAATACAAAATTAGCCAGGCATGGTGGTGGGCACCTGTAATCCCAGCTACTCAAGAGGCTAAGGCAGGAGAAACTCTTGAACCTAGGAGGTGGAGGTTGCAGTGAGCCGAGATTTTGCCACTGCACTCCAGCCTGGGTTACAGAGCAAGACTCCATCTTAAAAAAAAAAAAAAAATGGGTAGCTTCTACTCAGTTCCATTTGATTTTTGCCACTAATTGAGCCCCAATGTTGCCATATTGTCCATTTTTTTCTAAAGAATCTAAAAAATTCAGATTTTTATGTATAACGTCAATTATGGGATTGCTTAAAGTTAAGAAGGAAAAAACAAAGAGCCAAACAAATTATCTGTGGGTCATAGTCAGCCTGAGGGCAACTAGTTTGTAATTTCATAACTAAAGTATTCAGCCAAAGAACATATCTCCAAATGGAATTTAAGTGTCCCTGGTAATACCGGAACTGGAAGACACAGGTTGGCTGTAAGGACATAGTGGAGCATATTTATTCTCTCCTCAAAGTGCAGACATCTGGGCTGTTACAGTTGAGCTGATCTGACCTAACCCTCCATTAGAAAAGAAAAATCTCGAAAATCGGGAGCCTTCCATTTACTCTTTAGGGGTTTCTTGCCTATTTACTGTCAGAAAATTAGAAGCACGAAGTCTGCTACTCCTGAACATGAGCAGAACCAAAAGAGCGAGAGATCATACCTTACACGAGAATTCACCTTTAATACATTAGCTGTGGCTGTTAGTGAGCTGTGGCCCAATGAGTGTTGGTGTCTCCCAGTCAGTAACAGTGAATGGGCAGTGGAGAAAGAAAGAAAGCAGTTTTATCTCACCACCCCTCTTGAAAATGTTCTCAGAAGATCCTTTCTCTGTCGAAACAAACAAACAAACAAACAAAAACCTAGACGATTCCTACTCCAAAGATGGGGGAACAAGGGTCCTCTAGAGTAAATGTGAACTCACAACGAAACTTATAATTAGAAAATGACAGGCCACCCTAACTAAATATTCAGCAGAAAATGACTTAGCACAACCCAAAGGCCTTGTCCTGTATTACATCCCTTCTTGTAAAGAGTGATCCATCCTTGATGTGTATTCAAGGACCTTCAGTTGGAAGACAGATAGCAGTTTCTCTCCAAATCTGTTAATAATGGGTAATGTAAGTGGCTCCAAAACTCAAGGAGGGAGAAGATTCTCTGACCCACTATCAGTGTTATTCCGTATTAACACAGCATCTCAAATTGTAAAATATCTTTGGAAAAAAATGAGAAATTAAATTTTTCATTTATAAATTATTTTCTGTTTTAGTGAAGACAAAGAAATGAAAGAACTATTGGCAGAGGCATGGAAAATTAAATATGAGCTCATATTATATGAGTAGCTAAATAATTTTTGTGCTCTCAAAACTACATTTTGGCAAGTATCAATTTCCTTGGACAATGTAAGTGTAGTGGAAGCAGTAAAAGTCTTAGTTTTCAGTATTAGTTATACAGTGGTCAGAAAGATAATAGACTATACTTCTACTGTATGGAGAAAGGATCAGAGGTTTATTATTATTTCTTGACTTGACATGCCAAATTGAATGTGATGTTCAATACCATACATTTCAATGAAGCAAATTATAATAAGAAAGAAATTTTTTTTATTGGCCATGCATATCCATAATAGAAATAACAGGATTGTAGGGTAAATGGATATTTCATTGCATAAGAAATATTGTCTACTTAGTTGCATGAGTTTTAAATCAAATAGAAATGGATGTGAGTCTTACTTCTCTCCTATCTGTTTGAACATGGTCTCTCTGAGCCTCAATCTCCTACTAGCTAAAATAAAGATACCATTATGAACCTCATTGGATGTTGATGGCATTAAATGATATATTATACATTTATTTCATATGCCTCACCTTTTTTAAACTCTTATAAAATGTCCAAAAGCAGTATAGAACAGGAACATATTATCCAGGTTAAGTGACTTTCCTAGTGACACTCAGCCAATTATCAATAGGGTTGCGTCTCCAACCCAGACTCTGACACTTGATCCAGTGCCAATTCTAGAAGCATCCACGTAAGATTTAAGGGGAAGTAATTCTATTACAAAGCTACCTCAATGGAATTATTTAATCTGGGCCATAAAACATTCAAGTAAAAAAAGCAGTTAATGTAAACCCACACACAGCTAATTAAATGTTCCATTAAGGGTCTGATATGTCATCATACCTTGTCATATTACAATTTTACATGGCTTCATTTTTAAATATTATAAACTTTCTTAAAGCATTTAAAAGATAGAATTTTTTAAATGTCCTCTAGACTATGATAATGCTATATTTTTTGCCTTCAAAATAAATTATTTGAATTTTTCTTGGTGGAAAATAAAAATATATTCACCATTTACCTTGAAAAACAAATTTTCTTTGGCAGCTCGATAAAAACTGAATTTCAGAGTTACCTTCTCCTATAACAATTAAGAACTCTAGTAACAATTTATTCACTCCCAGATTGAAGATTTGAAGTGGCTGGGAAAACTAATGTTTCAGTTCAGAAAAAGTCATGAATAATAAATTGAACTACTCATAAAGATATGCACAGAAGGATAAGCAATTTATATGGCATTGGTTTAAAACTTTCGTGCATCTAAGAGTAACTTGAGGGACATGTTACAGTGAAGGTCCCAGGGCAGGCCCTTCCCCAGAGAGACCAATTCATTAGGTGCTGGACATTGTCTAGAAGTCTGTATTTTTACATTGTGCCCTTGATAATTAAATACAGCATTTCATAGGTCAATGTTGGAAAACTACTACCTATGAGAACTCTTTCAAACCCTTCCCATATTTTCTGTATTATTGTTCAGGTTGTAAGGGAAAAGAGCCTCAATGAGGAGCTTGCCCAAGCCTTCTTGATGTGTATTCCTTAATGTATCCACATTGGAACCATTTGGGGCTCATATTAAGATGCATGTTTTTTGACTCCATCCAAGATTAACTAAATGAGGATCCCTGATGTAGGGCGGATCTGCACGTGGAATAACTTTCCCAGATGATTCTAATGCACACAAAAAAACAAGAACCATTAATTTTTATCTCTCTTTAACTCCTCTTTTACCCTTGTAGGCTCTGATTTTCTGCAGCCAAGGACTACAAATCATCCTCTTAACAAGGTGTTTGCAGGCAATAGATGAAAACGTAGGGCATGTTTAGCCCTTGAAGTTGCCTCAGCACAAGGAAACAGTTGAATAGATGATTAGTAGAATGCATTTATAATATATGAAGTATCAATCAGTGATATTTGGAAGCTGGTGGGATTGCTGTAGTCATCATATGTATTAATCAGAATAAGATATGCTATGCCATGCTAACAAAGAACCCCAATATTTCAGTAGCTTCATATAATAAGACGTATTTCTTGTTTATGCTACATGTCCAGCATAGGAGCTTCCTTTTTTTTTTTTGAGATGGAGTCTCACTCTGTCGCCAGGCTGGAGTGCAGTGGCACAATCTTAGCTCACTGCAACCTCCACCTCTCGGGTTCAAGTGATTCTCCTGCCTCAGCCTCCAGAGTAGCTGGGACTACAGGTGTGCGTCACCACACCCAGCTAATTTTTTGTATTTTTAGTAGAGACGGGGTTTCACCATGTTGGCCAGGATGGTCTCGATCTCTCAACCTCATGATCTGCCTGCCTCAGCCTCCCGAAGTGCTTGAATTACAGGTGTGAGCCACCGCGCCCGGCTGAGAGCTTAATTTTTTTATGCTTTGCCATCTGAAATGTGTGGCTTCTGAAATGTGCTATGCTTAATCTGAAATGTGACACTCATTACTTTCACTTACAATTCATTAGCCAGAACTAGCTCTGAGGTCCTGCTTTAATGATAAAAAAGGGTAGAAAATGTAGTCTTCCTATGTCTCGAAAGAGAAAAATGAAATGAACGTGGTGAACACATGCCACCGTCTTTGTCTACAAATGTGATGAGAATAACGTATTACGGAAGCCTGAAGAGGTAAGAAATCTTCAAACTGAGATATGTCACATACTTTGCTGATGAAAAAAAAAAAGGACTTTGCTACCAGCACTCCACCTCAGTTTACCAAAGTATCAAGATAAAACAGCATGCAGAAAAGTACACCTTGTTTGTAAGTGTTCCCCAAAGAAAAGTTGTTGAAGGAATGCATAGTAATAATCATAGCTTCTGGCTTAGAGAAAGCATGCTTAAAAATCTGAAAGTTACTGTATTTGGTTACCTTCCATTCAGTAGCTTTAGTTAGTTCCCTAAGAATGTGATGCTCAAACTATCTGTAAATGAGCCATTTCATTTTGGATATCAAAGGAGTCTCAGAGGAAGTGAAGACATTTAGAACACAGCAGAGCATGTAACGCAGTCATTAGAAAGCATCCCTTGATCCATTTATCTGAAGAGCTAAATAGGGGATTCAAAATAAACATGCTAAAGCTCAAATGAAGGGAGAGACAAAAACTGCTGTGAGTATTATGAAGTCTGTGCATCTGCTCTCTCTACATTTGGATTCTATACTTGTATTAAAGATTTGAATTTTTATATGACTTCTCTAATGTGTATGGAATCACTTGATCATGAAAAAAGGCTCTCTTCGGTTTGGCAAAGATTAGTGCTTAATGAGTCTTGGTCTATGTTACTAAGTTATAATGTTGAACAAAGAAAACTATTATTCTTAGTGTAGCAAGGAGATTACTGACACATTCAAAATCCCTTAGAAAATAATTCATAAAGTTTTTCTCTTGAACAGTTTAATCATTTCAAAATATTTAAATGAAAAAAATGACTCTTTGAAATGAGCTTATTGGACGAAAGAAGAAAGGTTCAAACTGAACTTTGAAATCAGATAATGAGCTGTTTTTAACTTAATTCACCCAGGTAATGGGAATTTTAATACTTCATTGCTTTGTTTTTTTAAAAAGAAAAAATCTAATGTATATTTAAAACTCAAAGACATATATAACTTATTAATTTTCTATTGTCAAAAACTGTGTCATATGCTTGCAATTAATTTATCATTTAGCGTTGTGTTTTGAAATACCTTGGGCAAGTGGTTCTTAACTAGAATTTAATATCATCTTTTAAAAAATTACACATACCTGGGGTCCATCTCAGGCTACTGAATCTTTCATATTGATCTAGATGTGTGCTCTCATATAGGATAACTGTCTTAAGTTTGCATACGTTTCAATGAGAAATAAATGATGTTATATTATAAGTATATATTTAAAAGGTAAAATAACTCCTAATATTGTAAGTAATCCTTTTCTTAATATACAAAACTTAAAACTCATTGCCAGATACTGGAATTGAATCATTTATTTTCATATCTTATCATGAAATTACATAAAATATTAGAACACAAAATAAAGATAATAAAATGAGAGAAATAATCAGTGTAGTGACTGAACTGGGTAGCCAAAGGAGGCCGTAACTCCAGTATTTATGACATCCATATCATCAGTCATCTTAAACAGGACAAAGTATTTATGATGAAATGGTTTTGGGCAAATACAAATGACTTCTAAGAACAACCAAAAGGGAAAAGGGGCCGGGCTCGGTGGTTCACACCTGTAATCCCAGCACTTTGGGAGGTTGCACTGAGCCAAGATCGCGCCACTGCACGCCTGGGCAACAAGAGTGAAACTCCATCTCAAAAAAAAAAAAAAAAAGGGAGAATAGAAAAATGTTCTTCCCTCATTTACAAATATCAGTAATGTAAAAGGGCAGCGAGATGTGTAAAAACTTTCTAGTATCGGGCCATTATAGCTATAATGTGCAGTGAGTGTCAGGGAATAAAGTTGATTGGTCATTTCTATTATGCTCTTGATATATTAAATTGGAGTCAGAAGGTATGAATTGGAATACTAGTTGTACTGACTGTGTGACTTTTCGATAGCATACTTTTGCTCTCAAGTTCTCAGTTTCCTCATATATCAAATGGGAATAATATAATATCTACCTCACTGGATTGTTGTAAGGGTATAATTATATAATAAATGTTAATCTCAAAAACTTGGAAAGCACATGCTTGGTAGTGGTATTATTATTGTCGTTAGTTGTTTATTATAAGAGAAATGTGGAGGAAATGAAGAGGTCTGAGGGGAATTCCTTAACCTGTTAAATTCTGGACTACTTCTCAGAGCACATGGTCCAATCTTTCACACCTAAAAACTTCAAGTGTGAAAGATTTAGTATAGTTTCATATTACTCTAAGGGTTGGAGACTACAAAAAAAGTCATAGTCTCTGAAAAAGTAAGAAGTATGAAAAAGGCTGTATTTATTCCTTATTGCTATTAATAAATTGCCCTATAGAAGCTTAAAACAGCAGATATTTATTACCTCACAGTATATATGGATCAGAAATTTGGGAGACGCTTCGCTGGATGGCTCTTCCTCAGTTACTAATTGAAGAGGCTGTCGAATTGTTGGTCAGGGCTGTGGTCATCTGACAGCTCCACTCCCAAGGGCAGGTACATGGAAGCTGGTAGGAAGCCTCAGTTTCTGGCCGTACGAACCTCCCTGTTGGGATGCTGTAGTATCCACATAACACATCAGCTGGCTTACCCTAGGGCAAGTGAGCCAAGAGGGCAAGGCCAAGATGCTTTTTATGACCTAGCCTGAAAAGCGATATATTATTACTTCTGCAGTATTCTATTTGTTAGAAATGATTCTCTAAGTCCAACCCATTCTCAAGATCTGGGGAATTCAGCTCCACCTCTCGGATGGAGGAATATCAAAGAATGTGTTAACATGTTTTAAAGTCACTGCAGTAACATACACAAACATTTATTTTCCAGTTGAATAAATTGAGGTCCAGAAAAGCGGACCTGGCCCTTACCCGTCGTCACTTCATTCTTAACACGATAATCAACTGCCTGCAGTTGTACCACAACTGAAATGAGAGCTGTCGCGTTCGGATTAGGTCATTTCTTTTGCCTGTTGAAAGACTACAGAATGGGGGAAAGTTATATACTGTAAACTTCTGGCATTCCTCTCTTTCTCTCATTTTCCCTCTCCTTTGCTCTGCTGTAGATAAAAGGCGGTCTCTGGAAGCTGGAGAAGGATAGGGTGGATGGGGCTTGTTACCCATGTTCTGGTCTGGGGTCTGGGTACCGAAATATAACTTTTATCCTGGGCTCATCTCTAGAGAGATTGAAAATGTGTTTACTTTAAAAAGCAGCCACTGCAAAAGTAAGCAAGAGCTTTCAAAGAAAAGTAATTGCTTTATCTGAAAAAAAAAAAAAAAAATACAGTTTCTTGTCTTAGCTCTGAACTGAAATGGTTATATATTAATAACCAGTGATTTCTCCTCTCTGTATGTCAGGCTTTTGAGTCTCCCAAATGGATGGGGTTGCACTGGGAATTCTGTAGGATGTTATAATTCTATATAGTTTTTACTTACTGAGTAATGCTTAAATAACCTCCTCCCCTCTCCATATACACATACACACCAGCACCGGGGTCTAGTAATATTGGGAAGAATATTTAAAAGGTGAGAGGCTTCTGAAAGGAATCATAAATACCCCTGTCTGTTAGACCTAGTTCTCGTTACATGCATTTCTTACTTGTAAAGCTAAATAGCTAACTTCTGTTTTTCCTTATCTGTTTTCTGTCACTCTCTGAGACAAGTAACTCTGAGAAAATACATTAAGTTTACAGGAGATCTATTCATAGTTTAACTCTGGTGCTTCCAATTTTTCTAAACCAGTTTGAATCTCAAGTCCAAGGTAACTAGTTCGTAAATTAGAATGAAAAGAAATGTTACCTTTTGTCTTCTGAACAGCTTTATGCCCTTATCTCTTATTCATACAAACTATAGCAAGCTTCCTATTGTGATATATGTCCATATATTTCATTATACCAAAAATAAATAAATAAATAAATAAATAAATAGAGGCTGGTTTTGAAATTAGATAGTGTATAAACAGTAACATCTCAGGAGTTAAGAGACCTGAGTTCTAATCCAAACTATAATTCCTTTCTTATGGGACCTCAAGCAAGGCATATGACATAGTTATCCATCAATACAATTCGAGGATCTCTATGTGACTTTCCATCTCTGATATTCTAGGAGTCTGTGTAAAAATAGTGAAGTTTCTGTGGGTATCAAGGCACAATCCATGACCCCTTTCAGGTAGTGCAAAATCAGATATCTAAAGAGGCTGGAATTCCCTATAAGTGCATAAAATGCTAGTTGAGTTGCACAAAATCAAACCAAATCTCAGATGCCCCCACTTTTCTACTCTTCCTGAGTCAATTGCTTCCTCAAAAGGTCACAGTTTTCTCCCCCTACTTCTCCTCAAGAATTCCCAAGAATATAAGCTACATGTACATGACCACTCTGTTTGTGGCAAATGCCAAGTACTTTTATGGCCAATGTGCTTTGCCAAAGTTACTTCTGCTTGGAATGCCTGCTCCTTTCCCCCTCCACATAAGAACTTTTACAATGATTCAAGTTCAGCCCAAATGTTTTTAAACCCTTCAAACTTTTCCCAGGCAGAATTAGGTGTTTCTTACCCTTGTATTATTCCTAATACTTCTGGTGTTAAGTTATAAATTGCTACATATCTGTTTTACCTGTTGTTCTGTAAGCTCCCATGAAGAAATATTATTTATTGAATCTCTAATCTGAGCACTTAGCATAGTGATTAGTACATGGCAATTTTTCTATTAATGTTTTCTTAAATAAACTAATTATCATGGCGACTCTCATCAGGATCTAAGTAATAAAACCTTGCATCTTTCTTTGTTTCATCTCCCCTCTATCACAGATGTAATGTTTTATTAAAGGCACCATTTTAGTCTTTTGCTCATTACTGTATGAAATGAATTTCAATATTGGAATCCAGAGGCTTCCAACACCACATCCAGCACCACTAAATTTGGCCCTTGGCGTTACTTCAGGACAGATGGTCTGTGACAGAGTAGGGGTGAAAAGAGCCCCAGCTGTGCTGTCCCTGGCCTGGCTGCTACCCTCACATTAAGGACTTCCACCCCTGCTCTTCTCTATCTGCATAACAGCTGATGCTAGAATCAGCACCATGCTCATTGGCAGGTGTTCTGTTTGTGATCTTGCTATTAAATAGGCCCAAAAGGACAGGACACTAAGCTCTGATAAATACTCTCTACCTACGGTGTACCACAGAGTGTCTCTGGCTAGTGAATTCCGAGAGAAAAAAACAATCCGTTTTTTATTTAAAATACAAATGATATTGTAAAAATAAAATAATGTACTGTGTTGATTTAGGTACAGTTGGTGATTAAGAGATCGGCTCTTCCAAATGCCTTCAATAGTGTATATTGTCCTGTATGGGTCAGTAAACTCCTGCAAAATGACACATCCTGCAGCCCTTCTTCCCAGGCTCATCACCACTGCTGCAGTTCAGGGCTCATAATCTCTCAAAACAGCTTTCAGTTTCCCTTAATCACTCCATTCTTTCCCCTTCAAACTCTGTACGTCCATCACCAAATCAATCTTTCTTGATTTGGTGTCACGGTCACACTGACCATGATACTTTAACTCTCCAAGATTGTGTCCCCTTACTTCCTAAAAGATACATTTGTTTTGGTTTGTTTTAGTCCAAATTTAGGACATTCCATTCTCTAGCCTTAGCCGATCTTCAAAACCTTAGTTCTTTGCGCTTCCAGATATGCGCTCAACGTTCCAATTCAAATAAATGACTTGGCATTTCTTGAGTACATTTCCATCACTGTGGCCGTGGTCAAGCTGTTACTGCTGGGAAAACCCTCCTACTCACCTCACACGTTCACTCTCAAGGTACAGTTCAAACACAATTTTTCTGATACTTCCAGCAGAAAATATTTTCTTTTCTATTAAATCCCCTATAGCATTTTTCCTGTGTTTTTTATTTTTATTTTTATTTTTTTATTTTTTTGAGATGGAGTTTTGCTCTTGTTGCCCAGGCTGGAGTGCAATGGTGTGATCTCGGCTCACTGCAACCTCCACCTCCTGAGTTCCAGCAATTCTCCTGCCTCAGCCTCCCAAGTAGCTGAGATTACAGGCATATGCCACCACGCCCAGCTAATCTTGTATTTTTAGTACAGACGGGGTTTCTCCATGTTGGTCAGGCTTGTCTCAACTCCTGACCTCAGGTGATCCACCCGCCTTGGTCTCCCAAAGTTCTGGGATTACAGGCGTGAAGCACCGCACCCAGCCTTTCCTGTATTTGTATTCATTCACTCATTCAACAATATTGAGTACCTACTCAAGGCCAAGAACTATTATAGAAACCAGGAACACATCAGTGAATAAAACAGACAAATTCCTTGCACTATTCAAGCTTACATTTTAGTGGCAAGAGACAGATAATAAACAAACTAAATAAGTAAAATATAGAGCTTGTTACATGATAGATAAAGAAGAGACATGGCGTGAGGAGTGCTGGCAAAGGGCTCTCAATTTTAAATCGTAATCCTAGGAGGCCCCACTCCAAAGGTGGCTTTTGAGTGAAGATCTTAAGGGTGGGGGAGAAGAAACAGACTTAATAGCAAGTGTAAAAGCTGTAAGACATCAAAAATCCAACGCAAGGAATCCTGTGATGAGTATACATGGATCATGTGGGAGAGTAGGCAATGAAGTCAGAGGTATCAGAGTGAGGTGGCACTAATGTATGTCCTTGTACGCCACGGTAAGGACCTTTCATTTAGCTCCACATGAAGTGGCAAATGTATCTCTGTAGCCCCAGAAGTAAACAGTAAACATATGGCATACATATACCATGTATGTAAGAATAGTTCAATAATTTTGTTTCAGATGTGTGGACAAAGTTTGGGAAACCCAATGTGAGATAGTATAGTACCCAGTAATAGCATAGTTGGAAACATCACTTCCCTAGGCCTAAAGTGGCAAGAGGATGCAGTAGTTCCAAGAAAACAGGGATGTCTTCATGGAGTGGGCAATGGGGCATCAGCTGTGGTCTTCCACAGAGGGATACAGCCAACATTTGACCAGATAGAAGCAAGGGGAATACCTAGGTCTTACTCTCCTGCCCACCAATCTCTGGCTAGTGTCCTCACTGTTGAATCCAACCATAATCCAGAGATCAAAAACTCTGACAGATGCTACCTAAAAAGTGCAGTGTCCTATGACATAAAACGGTAGAGAAGAATAAAAAGGATCTAGGGGACACAGAAGATAACCAGCTTTGGGATCTCTTGGTGGGATCTGAGCAGAGTTGTAACATGGCCTACCTTATAGTTTAGCAAGATAACTCTGTCTATTTTGTAGAGAATAACTAGAGAAAAACCAAAACAAAGTTGAGAGGCTACTGAAGTAAACTGAAAGATGATAGAGCGCAGTCTCTTCTGTTGATTTCCAAATTTAAAAATATCATCAAGATAATCAGACTAGAGTGGGTATGAAAGATGATGTAGTGGATATCAGATATGAGACAGGTACAAAATAGTCATCTAGAAAAGTCGGAGAGTGAGTATTCTAGGGCAATGTGTTACGATTTCTGAAGAACAATGAGAGTCTAAATGAGAACAGTGGCCATATAATTGATATGAGATCAGTCTGAATGGTTGTGTGTTTTTCTCTAATACATTTGTCTGCACATATGCAGGTGGTGAGTAGGTGGAGAGGTGGGTTTAACCAGGATGGGAATTCAAAATGCATGCCAAGGCATGATTGTGTTGATTGGCTGTGGAATTTAAGCCATATAAGAGCACAGTGAGGACTTAAGAGAGTTTAGAAATAACTGTGAAACATGGTCCTAACAATAGATTGGAGGCCTGGTCATGTCAAAGGATTATTGGAATTACAGTACTAGGTCAAGTGTGCTAGGAAGGTGAGTTGATGGAGTGAATGGGATGCTGGAAACTGAGATCGTGAAGAAGCTGAAATTCTTTAGCATCATAACATTAAGTGTAAGATAGTGGCAGTGAGGGAGTGAGGTAGACTGAAAACAGGACCATTATAAGGGAGGAGATCAAGAAATTGAGATGCCAAAGTATCAGAAGTATAACCTATGTGAATATTTCAATCACCAACAATTAAGGCAACATTAATGAGATAATGTCAGTAAACAAGGTTTTCAACTCATGAAATAAGGAGAAGGGATCAGGGATAGCAGATGACTGATTTTTTGCATTCAGAGATGCAATTCCTGATTGCATTCAGGCGGCAATATAGATGATATATATCAAATTTAAAGTTGGAAAAATTTGTAGAGGAGGAAATGACAATGGTCTAGAAACAGAATGGGAAAGCACGATATTTATTTTGCTGCCGTGTCAATTGTGCAAGGGGTGTGGGAAGAAAATAGTCGCTACCTGAGAGGGCTAGAGGAGAAACAGTATCTTCAAGGGCAAACCAGTTTATATTAGAATAAGAAAAGAAGGAAAGTTACAGAGGAGAGATAGGGGATGTCAAAAGTTTTATTTGACTGACCATAAGTCCTAGAGGGCTGGGTCAAAGTGTTGTAGTGCTTAGGAGGGGAGAAGGCAAGGTCAGAAAAGGAAAAGTATAGAATCATATAAATACATAACAACTAATAAAATCACTTTACATGATCAGGGAATCAGAAGCTCAGTGTCCAATAATCAAAACCCAAGCTCCTCTTGGATCCATTACAGAAAAGTAAGTCTCAGAGAGTGAGAAAAGACCTTGCCTACAACTGTTCTCCTTAGCTCTAACCTTCTATTTATGCTTCCCATATAATGAATAACAGCAGTCAAACCATTAATGCAGAGATAATTAGTCCAAGATAATTAGGGAGAAATTTTTCTTCCTTTTGAAAGCCACCCAAAGTCTACAATTAAAGGTTCACTCAATTATGACAGTGCCCATATTCAACACAAGTCACACAGCCTGAAGACAAAACCTGCCCTTGAGAGAAACAAAGAAAAGTTTAAAGTCAAAATATTTCAAAGGAAATCTGCTTCCAATTATATTTTATCAAATCAATTACCCTTAGGAAGAGCTTTCAATATATTTTATTCAGGAATTTCAATTTTTTACTCAGAGCCATAAATCAATTAATTAATCAATTATCATTAATTCAGCAACAATCCAGAACAGAAAAGTAAAAGGTTACACACAAAAGGCACAGAGAAAACTTTTCCAAGTACAGTGCATAATTACTTCCTTTTTTTGGTTTCCTTGAGACACAGTCTCACTCTGTTGCCCAGGCTGGAGTGCAGTGGCATAATCTCGGCTTACTGCAAACTCTGCGTCCCAGGCTCAAGCGATTCTCGTGCCTCAGCCTCCTGAGTAGCTGGAATTACAGGCATGAGCCACCACGTCCAGCTAATTTTTGTATTTTCAGTAGAGACGGGGTTTTGCCAGGTTGGCCAGGCTGGTCTCAAAACTCCTGACCTCAATGATCCACCTGCCTGGGCCTCTCAAAGTTCTGGATTACAGGCGTGAGACACTGCTCCCGGCCCATAATTATTTTCATATTTTGAAAAACAAATTGAAAACATATCCTATTAGCTATGTTTGTGAAACATACAGTCTTTTGAAGAATTAAAAGAGAAGTAATGAAGATAACACAACTGTTTCCTCTGGAATTATAACAAAATCATAGTCAATAGCATGTCCGTAACAGACTATATTGTTTTATTATGCAAAACTTAATCTGGAAAATTGTAGGTTAGATATTTGATTCAAAAAATTACATTGATCTATTCAGGGATTTACGTTAATTGTGTGAGACAGGCTGTAGCGACAGGCCATCAAGTTTAAAGAACTGCAGACAGTGACTCATCTCTTGGAGCACATTTCACATGGCTTAATTGATAAAAAACAATGAAAAAAGCCACAACTATGTACTTTATAAATAGTTGTGTCTACGGACATTGATTTCCTTTAAAAATAAATATTTCTTCCTACTACATAGTCCTTTTCAATCTATCTACCCTTGACATTGCTATAAAGTATTGTGTGTGGGAGGCCGCAGGGGACTGGCTGGAGAAAGAAAGGGTGATGAAAAGTAGTAGGATCCACCTACTCTCACTCACATATATTATACCATTTAGATAACAAGAGGCAGGATAATTATCCCCATTTCATAGATGAGAAAACCAAAATTCAGAAAAACTAACTTGCTCAAGATAAAACAGATACCAAGTGGCAGAACCAGGATTTGAAAACCAAATAAATCCGGCTTCAACATCTAAATTTTCCACACAGGCTGGGCGCGGTGGCTCACGCTTATAATTCTAGCACTTTGGGAGGCCAAGACAGGTGGATCACATGAGGTCAGGAGTTCAAGACCAGCCTGACCAATATGTCAAAACCCCATCTCTACTAAAAATACAAAAATTCACCAGGCATGGTGGCGCACGCCTGTAATCCCAGCTACTTGGGAAGGGAGGCAGAAGAATCGCTTGAATCAGGAGGGCGGAGGTTGCAGTGAGCCGAGATCACACCACTTCATTCCAGCCTGGGCGACAGAGGGAAACTCCATCACAAATAAAATAAAATAAGTAAAGTAAAATAATAAATTTTCCACACAAATAAGACTCCCTCATAACATTTCAAATAAACATGTTTCTTAAGTGGTTGTTTATATTTTTATATCATTGACATACTGTGATGATGAAATGTGATCAAGAACTGTTTGATGATTAATAAGCTGTATTATTTTGTCATTACAGATTATAAGACTATCAAAATGGTCTTGTGAGTTAAAATGTGTGTTTTTTTTGAATTAAAATGTTATGTTATGGCAATAGCAATAAATCACATTTATATAACACTTTATAGTTTCAAAATATTTCCACATAGTCTACCTCCTTATGATTCTGTTCTCATAACAACTTGTGAAGTAGGCAGAACTGATATTATTCTCACTATTTTGTATTTGGGAAATTGAGGGACAGAGAACTTTGCTCAAATCAAATTAATGAAGAGCCCATGTGAAAACACAGGTAATTCTTTCATCGATGTATGTACTATTTACATATCTATTATGTGACACACACTCTTATTTCTTAAGTGATATCTAAGCTATTACTCATTCCATTAGTTCAAACCTTACATTACAAGATATATTAGATATGTTAATGACAGTGCCTACCACCCCTGACACCTTTTCAAATCCCAACCTACCACCTCTACTAAGAAAAGCTGACTTAGTTTGTTCTTTGAGTGGGTTCGCTAGTTTGGACTGGTCCAAGAGCAGCAAATTCATTCACTGGCTGCTACCATACAAAGTAGTCTAGTATGAAATATCTGCTCACAGGGGCAATGGCTGTTGAAAAGGCCAATTAGATCATCTCCCTTTGGAATTTGAATAGGAAAACATAGAACAAAAAATAGCTTTTGGCAGGAGAAGCATAAATAAGAAGACACTTAAAAAGAATCAGAAACTGAGCAAACAGGAATTCCAGACCTCTGAGTTAAATGCCAGACTTAATAGAACAGAAGTCCTTGTTCTTATGCTGGACACATAGCATTGCTGGCTAGTATGTTTAACATAAATTAAAACTATTAAATAAAAGATAAAGCAAGAAAGAGAAATATTCAGAGGCCATAAATGAAAACTAAGCCCAGAGCAACAGCAATGAGCAAGAGGCCACACTGCCTCTGGGAGAGTAGGGGTATATGCATTAGTAGCTTAAACATTTAATGCTACATGCAAAAACTAGCCAAAACTTCAGTTCCCACATATAAAGAGGATTGTAGCTGGGCTCTTAGTACAAATGAGAAGCCAAACTTAGTGCTGCTTTGTATATACATGGGGCCCTAAAATCTCTGAAAATCCCTGCCCGCTTACCAACAAAACCTGAGGTCATAGGCATGAACAAAGTCACCAGTAAGAGACTGAGATCTTACAGGAAAAATAACTAATGAGTAGTAGGCTTAATACCTGGGTGACAAAATAATATGTATAACAAACCTCCACAACATGAGTTCCCTACATAACAAACCCGTACATGTACCACTGAAGTTAAAATAAGTTAAAAATAAGTAAATAAAATTAAAAATTACAAAAAAAAAGAGCAATAATTAGGCACTTGTCCTTTACCTATGTGGAGCTCAAGTTTACGCTATCTGAAATATTTGGAAAAACCGTAAGGAAAAAAACTGACATAAAAATTAGAACTGGCAAACACCTTAGGACCTAGGCAGAGGCAACTATAAAATGCTCCCTTGGAGAAACTTACAGTATTCAGTATTTGCATAAGACTCCCTAAGAAGCTGACCCCTGAAGATGTTCTTACAAATATCAGAAGTAGACAAACAACAGACTTGCCAAATGGGAAAATTCATATGCATGGAACCACAGGAAAGAGAGAGGTAAGTATTTTTATGTGTTTATAATGCTCAAAATAAACAAAAGAGAAATCAAACCAATAAAAAAGATAAAGAATGGATCATAATATAAAGGTAAGTAGCTTTGACCATCAGTGAACTTCTTACCAGCAAAAATTGAACCAAGTCAGCTTCTGGAATAATATTATTAAAGTGTTGAGGGAAGAAAATCTGTCCCCAAATTAGATACCCAGCTAAACTATAATTCACATCAGTCGATAAAATAAAGACATTTCTAAAATGCAAACGCTGAATGAAAGCACTATCCATGATATTTACAAAAAGGAAATACACTTGAGCAAGAAAGAAAGTAAAGCCAGAAGGAAGGAATAATATGTAAGAAGCAAACATGAGTAAAGAAAAAGTATTGAAAACAAACAAGTATTCAATGTAAATTTTAAAAATAATAATTATTTAGTATTTGTGGAATGAAAATACTAGATAATAATATGGAAGGCCAGAGGGGAGAAATTAAGATGGTTGTTAAACTCAGGTTTTTTTGTTGTTTGGGAGAATGATAGAAACATTATTTAGTTTATCAGACGAATATCAATCAAATAGGTATATTAAAATACAGTAGAAACCACTAAAATAACATAAATATTTAACTAAAAAGCAATAGAAAAAGAGGGAAAATAGGCCAGGTGTGGTGGCTCACACCTGTAATCCCATCACTTTGGGAGGCCAAAGTGGGGGGTGGATCATGAGGTCAGGAGTTCAAGACCAGCCTGGCCAAGATGGTGAAACCCCGTCTGTACTAAAAATACAAAAATTAGCCAGACATGGTGGCAGGCACCTGTAATCCTAGCCACTCGGGAGGCTGAGGCAGAGAATTGCTTGAACCTGGGAGGCGGAGGTTGCAGTGAGCCGAGATCATGCCACTGCACTCCAGCTTGGGCCACAGAGCGAGACTCTGTCTCAAAAAAAAAAAAAAAAGAGGGAAAATACAGACAGTACAGACAAAAAAGACAATTCTATCAATCCAACAGAGGGCAGGAAAGGCTGGAAGAAAAAAAGTGAGAAAACACAAATTTTTCTTGTAAAAATAAGTTCAACTGTATTAGTAATATTTATAATATAATACCTCTGAACAATTTTAAAATACAGGAAACATTTTTGAATTATGGATATATGTTGTGTATGTGTGTTTGTAATTAAAAAATATAGAAAACAAAATATTCCCAATTTGTATCAATGATTGCTTCTCAAAAAGAGGAAGAGCAATTAAACTGGGAATTGGGGCAAAGGGTTTCAACTTTATCTGTAGCATTTTGTTTCCCTTAGAAAAAAAGTCTTTAACCAAATATGACAAGATTATCGGTTGTAAATTCTGGGTGGTGAGTACATGAGTATTTTCAAACAGCATGTTTGTCCTTTGATTTCTCTTTCCTTCTTTTCTTTCTCTCTCTTTCTCTCTCCTTCCTTCCTTCCTTTTTTACTTCCTTTCTTTCTTTTTCTTTCTTCCTCTCTCTTTCCCTCTTTTTCTTTCTTTCTCTCTCTCTTTATCCCTTCCTTCCTTCCTTCCTCCCTCCCTCCCTCCCTCCCTCCCTCCCTCCCTCTGTCACTCCCTCCCTCCCTCTGTCACTCCCTCCCTTCCTCCCTCCCTCCCTCCCTCTCCCTTCCTTCCTTCTTCCCTCCCTCCCTCTGTCACTCCCCCCCTCCGTCAATCCCTCCCTTCCTCTCTCCCTCCCTCCCTCTCTCTCTCTTTCTTCCTTCCTTCCTTCCTTCCTTCCTTCTTTCCTTCCTTCCTCCCTCCCTCCCTCCCTCCGTCACTCCCTCCCTTCCTCTCTCCCTCCCTCCCTCTCTCTTTCTTTCTTTCTTTCTTTCTTTCTTTCTTTCTTTCTTCCTTCCTTCTTTCTTCCTTTTTTTTTTTTATTTTTTGAGACAGGGTCTCACTCTGTCACCCAAGCTAGAGTGCAATGGTAAGATCAGAGCTCACTGCAAATTTGACCTCTTGGGCTCAAGCAATCCTCCCTCCTCAGCCTCTGGAGTAGCTGGAACTACAGGGGTGAGCCACCACACCTGGTCCTGTGCTTTATTTTTTTTTAATATCTCTATTTTTAATTGAAAGTGGTAGGCTCATATGAATAGTAAATTACTGAAGTAAAGGTCCTGAACTCCCGCTTCTGCTAGATGGCAGTAGATAATTCCATTCTTAGGGCTTCCAGGAAATATTCCTGCGTTCCTCTAAGACTTGTTAATTGTTTACTGACATGTATGTTGTTAAAATAAATTCACTTTATTTGAAGTAGCTTGAAAAAACTCTCTACTGCTTTTCATTAAAAATAATTTACTCTGCACATAAACATGTAAGTCCAAGAAACTCTAATAGTAGATTTGAAAAAAGATCAATATCATCACTAATATATAAACTATTTGATTTTATTTCATCATATTTGACTTAATTCAATGTAATTCAACAAACATTTACTCAAGCAGGCACTAAGCTAGATGTGGTGAGTATGAAGATGTATAAAACATGAATGTATCTTTCAAGTAGCCTATCCACTGATGAAATGATAGACAAATGGGGAAAAAGAAAGAATTACAATACATAGTAACAAATACAAGAAGAGAAGCCAGCGTGTATGGAAAAGATCCAGAACTGATGTGGTGAGAGAGGTTTACTCAGAGGCAATGACATCAGAGTGGTGATTTGAAGAATAAATGGGAATTTAATTCCATCTGTTTGACTCAAGATGCATCTGAGGCTATTTTAGTCACCATTAAAGCATAAAACCAGGAAGAATAAAAAAAGTCATTTTTAATTATCAGAAAAACCATGTTCTTCCAAATATATCTACATGACTCTGAGGGTCCTAGAAAAAGCTGAAAGCTTCTTTTGACTGAATGAATTGCCTCACTAGACAACTCAGAGACATTCAGATTCCTCAGAATTGATTTTTTAGTTCATTTGCAAGATTATGCTTGTATTATTTACTTAATTTAGCAATTGTATATTTATTTTTCACTGTTTCAAATATAATATCTTTGGCTACGCATAGTAGAAATTTGCTAAAAATGGAATTAAACAATAAAAAATTTATTCATTTACATATAAATAGAAATTGAGGTAAAACAGTGAAACATATAAAACATATTAAAAAAATATAAAAAAATTTACAGGTAAAACAGTGAAATATGACTAATGGTTTAACAGTGTAAGCAAGAGTGCAGATGGAAAAAATCCTGCCATCTCTTTACTTTGCTGTCTAAAATCTTGTCTTCAATGACCAAATGATTACTATATTAGTCATGTTCTCCAGAGAATCGGAACCAATATCAATGGGGAGAAAGGGTTTCAACTTTATATATAATTCGTTTTATATTCACCTGGATATTTATCCATATTGATGTTCTTCATTCCTTCCTGCTTACCAAGGGTTTTATTTAATATAATTTCTTTTCAGCCTGAATAATTTTGTTTAAACATTTAAAAAGTTTTTATAGTGTGGGTAAACTGAAAATCAATTATGTCAGATTTTTTCTTTCTGAAAATATTTTATCTAATTTTTAATGATATTTTTATGGGGTATAGAATTCAAGGTTGACAATTATGCTTTCTTTTGTTTAACACTTCAGAGATTTCTGGTAAGAAGTCAGCAATCATCTGTACTGCTGGTGCCTCTATGTAATATGTTTTTTTCTCTTTGGATGCATTAAAAATATAAATTTATTTTGGTAAGCTTACATAAATTAAAATTCACACATGCTATGTGTATATATTGTTGATACTTTATCATTATGTATACCCATGTAACCACCAACTTAATCAAGATATAGAATATTTCCATCATTCCAGAAACTCCCTCAACCCCCTTTTCAGTTAATTATGTACATGTCCCAGTGTCATTGAGAGGTGAAGCTGGCTGGGCTCCCGGGTCAGGTGGGGACTTGGAGAACATTTCTTTGTAGCTAAAGGATTGTAAATGCACCAATCAGCACTCTGTGTCTAGCTAAAGGTTTGTAAATGCACCAATCAGCTCTTTGTCAAAACAGACCAATCAGCGCTCTGTAAAACGGACCAATGAGCACTCTGTAAAATGAACCAATCAGCAGGATGTGGGTGGGGCCAAATAAGGGAATAAAAACTGGCTGCTGGCTAGCAGCAGCAACCCACTCGGGTCACCTTCCACACTGTGGAAGCCTTGTTCTTTTGCTCTTTGCAATAAATCTTGCTGCAGCTCACTCTTTGGGTCTACGCAGCCTTTATGAGCTGTAACACTCACTGCAAGGTCTGCAGCTTCACTCCTGAAGCCAGCGGGACCATGAACACTGGGAGGAATGAACAACTCCAGACGTGCTGCCTTTATGAGCTATAACACTCACCGGAATTTATGAGCTGTAACACTCACTATGAAGGTCTGCAGCTTCATTCTTGAAGGCAGCGAGACCAAGAACCCACCAATTCTGGACACAAGAGCCAACTCTCTCTCTATATATAAATATGTATGTATGTGTGTGTGTATATATATATATATATACACACACACTGTAAGACTAATTTTGCCTTCTCTAAAACTTTAGAAAGAAACAGTATGTTCCTTTTCTGTGTCTTTTGTGCAGCATAGTATCTTTGAGATTCATCCATATTGTGGCATGCATCAGTAGTTTGTTCTGTTTTAATTAGTTAATAGTATTTTAGTATAAAAATATACCATATTTTAAAAAATAATTGTACTCTTCATGAACTTTTGGAATAATTTCAGTTTGGGGCTTTTAAGAATAAATCTTCTGGGGACTTCCTCTTTTGGCTCTGGAGCCCACCCCATCTCTGTATGAGGGATGTTCTTCCTTCTGCCTTCTCCCTTCCTTCCTGCCTGTTAAACTCTCTGCTCCTTAAAACCACTCCACGTGTGTCCATGACGTTTTATCTAAACCGGCATGAGGACCAAGAACCCTGGTGTTCCTCCACTCATTGGAGCCATATCATTTTGGTGCCTTGGCCAGGAATGGACATTCAATCATCAGACTAGAGAGTATGGAGTAGATTTCAACTTTAAATCTGCCCTTAAATCTCAAGGCTCTCTTCCAGCTATCCTGTTGCCAAACCTTCTTTCCCTTTCAATCGCTGTCTTTTACCCTCTCTCTGTGTGTCTAATATGCAGGATTTTTTTTTTTTTTTTTTTTTTTTTTGAGATGGAGTCTCACTCTATCTTCCAGGCTGGAGTGCAGTGGCACAATCTTGGCTCACTGAAGCCTCCGCCTCCCGGGTTCAAGTGATTCTCCTGCCTCAGCCTCCCAAGTAGCTGGGACTACAGGCGTCCACCACCAAGCCTGGCTAATTTTTTTGTATTTTTGGTAGAGACGGGTTTCACCAGTTGGCCAGGGTGGTCTCGATCTCCTGACCTCATGATCGGCCCATGTGCAGGAATCTTTACAGTTCAGGGATCAGTTATGTTAGAAAAGATCTCAAATTAGTGTAGGCAGTAACACAATAGCTCTCTCCTTATGGTTTCTCTGGCAAGCATGTGGTATTTCTAAGCTACCTAGTAGAAATCAGGCCCTAGGCCTCTTCTAGGAACAGGAAGTTTCTGCTTTTAACAGTCAGGAGTAAGATGTCTTCCATAGCCAAATTTTAGTCTGGATATTGTCCCACTGGCAGAAAGATGGCCATTCGGTTGCTACGTTCCTTTAAGACATTGATTTTGTCTCTTATTAAGACAGTACTTAATTAGTAAGGGGGGTTTAAGTCCGGAAGTTAACCAGAACCATTTTTTTTAATGGGTAAATGCTTTAGCATGGACCATAATAGGATAGAGTTCAATCTAGCACACCTCCCCCCTTAAACAGCCTTGCCCAATTACATGGTTTCATGCACGTCCCTGTGAAGAGACCACCAAACAGGCTTTGTGTGAGCAACATGGCTGTTTATTTCACCTGGGTGCAGGCGGGCTGAGTCCGAAAAGAGAGTCAGTGAAGGGAGATAAGGGTGGGGCTGTTTTATAGGATTTGGGTAGGTAAAGGAAAATTACAGTCAATGGGAGTTTGTTCTCTGGCGGGCAGGAGTGGGGGTTAAAAGGTGCTCAGTGGGGGTGCTTTTTGAGCCAGGATGAGCCAGGAGAAGGAATTTCACAAGGTAATGTCATCACTTAAGGCAAGGACTGGCCATTTACACTTCTTTGGTGGTGGAATGTCATCAGTTAAGGTGGGGCAGGGCATATTCACTTGTTTTGTGATTCTTCAGTTTACTTCAGGCCATCTGGGCTTATACATGCAAGTCACAGGGGATGCGATGGCTTGGCTTCGGCTCGGAGGCCTGACATTCCTGCCTTCTTATATTAATATGAAAAATAAAATAGTGTTGAAGTGTTGAGGCAGTGAAAATTTTTTGGGGGTGGTATGGAGAGATAATGGGCGATGTTTCTCAGGGCTGCTTCGAGCGGGATTGGGTCAGCATGGGAACCTAGAGTGGGAGAGATTAAGCTGAAGGAAGATTTTGTGGTAAGGGGTGATATTGTGGGACTGTTAGAAGAAACATTTGACATTTAGAATTATAGGTGATGGCCTGGATACGGTTTTGTATGAATTGAAAAACTAAATGGAATAAGAGAAGGAGAAAAACAGGTATAAAAGGTCTAAGAATTGGGAGGACCCAGGACATCTGATTAGAGAGTGCCTAAGGAGGTTCAGCATAGTCCTGTCAGCAAAGATTATTTATTTACTTCAAGAGTTTAGAGTGGCGATTTGGGGATAGCACCAGGAGATATCAGCTATGATGGCTTGGAGAAACAGTGTAAACCAGCAGTGTAAACAAGAGCAGGGCATGTATGAGTAGTTGAGAACAGTGAATAGGAGTATGACTAGACAGAAGAGAGTAGGGATGACAAGTTTTTTGGGGCACAGTCTAAGTTGGTCTGGTGTCTGGAATGAGACTGGGGCCTAATAAAAAGAAGCGTCTGTACAGGAGCTTAAATGGGCTGTACCTTGTAGCATTCCGAGGACAGGTCTGACTTCTGAGAAGGGAAAGTGGTAAAAGTATTGTCCAGTCCTTTTTAAGTTGGTGGCTGAGCTTGGTGAGGTGTGTTTTTAATAGACCATTAGTCTGTCACTGAATACTAGGAGCTTCAAAAAATGCTTGGCTGATTTGACTAATAAAGATTGGTCCGTTATCAGACTGTATAGAGGTGGGAAGGCTAAACTGAGGAATTATGTCTGACAGAAGGGAATGACAAGGCTAAACTGAAGAATTATGTCTGACAGAAGGGAAGAAATGACCGTGGTGGACTTCTCAGACTCTGTAGGAAAGGCCTCTACCTATCCAGTGAAAGTGTCTACCTAGACTAAGAGGTATTTTAGTTTCCTGACTCGGGGCATGTTGAGTAAAGCTAATTTGCCAGTCCTGGGTGGGGGCAAATCCTCGAGCTTGATGTGTAGGGAAAGGAGGGGGCCTGAATAATCCCTTAGGAGTAGTAGAATAGCAGATGGAACACTGAGAAGTTATTTCCTTGAGGATAGATTTCCACGATGGAAAGAAAATGAGAGGTTCTAAGAGGCGGGCTAGTGGCTTGTACTATAGCATAGCCTGCCTTTGCTGGTGTGTGGCGATTAGGCCTGGTGGAACTGCCATCAATAAATCAAGCGTGATCAGGGTGAGGAATAGGAAAGAAGGAAATATGTGGACATGGGGTGAATGTCAGGTGGATCAGAGAGATACAGTCATGAGGGTCAGGTGTGGTATCAGGAATAATGTGGGAGGCTGGATTGAAGTCTGGGCCAGGAACAATGGTAATTGTGGGACTTAATAAAGGGTGAGTACAGCTGAAGGAGCCGGGGAGCAGAAAGTATATGCATCAGGTATGAGGAAGAAAATAGATTTTGGAAGTTATAAGAACTGTAGAGAGTGAGTTGAGCATAGTTTGTGATTTTTAGGGCTTCTAAAACTATTAATGCAGTGGCAGCCACTGCACGCAGACACGAGGGCTAGGCTAAAACAGTAAGGTCAAGTTGTTTGGACAGAAAGGCTACAGGGTGTGGTCCTGGCACTTGTGTAAGAATTCTGACCTCGCTAACCATGCCTAGGAAGGAAAGGAGTTGTTGTTTTGTAGAAGGTGCTGGGGTTTGAGAGATCAGTCGGACACGATTGACAAGGAGAGCACGTGTGTTTTTATGAGAATTATGCCGAGATAGGTAACAGATGAGGATGAAATTTGGGCTTGACTGAAGTAATGGGGGCTATCTGTGAAGCTTTGTGGCAGTACAGCCCAGGTAATTTGCTGAGCCTAATGGGTGTCAGGGTCAGTCCAAGTGAAAGCTAAGAGAGGCTGGGATTAAGGGTGCAAAGGAATAGTAAAGAAAGCATGTTTGAGATCCAGAACAGAATAATGGGTTGTGGAGGGAGGTATTGAGGAGAGGAGAGTATATGGGTTTGGCACCACGGGGTGGATAGGCAAAACAATTTGGTTGATAAGGTGCAGATCCTGAACTAACTTGTAAGGCTTCTCTGGTTTTAGGACAGGTAAAATGGGGGACTTGTAAGGAGAGTTTATAGGATTTAAAAGGCCATGCTGTAGCAGGCAAGTGATAACAGGCTTTAATCTTTTTAAAGCATGCTGCAGGATGGGATATTGGCATTGAGTGGGGTAAGGGTGATTAGGTTTTAATGAGATGGTAAGGGGTGCATGATCGGTCGCCAAGGAGGGAGTAGAGGTATCCTATATTTGTGGGTTAAGGTGGGGGGATACAAGAGGAAGTTGTGAAGGAGGCTTTGAACTGGGGGAAAAGGTGGCAATGAGGTTCAGCTGTAGCCTAGGAATAGTCAGGGAAGCAGATAATTTAGTTAAAGTGTCTCGGCCTAATAAGGGAACTGGGCAGGTGGGGATAATTAAAAAGGAGTGCTTGAGGATTGTCTAAATTGGCACCAGAGTTGGGGAGTTTTAAGAGGTTTAGAAGCCTGGCTGTCAATACCCACAACAGTTATGGAGGCAACGGAAACAGGCCCTTGAAAAGAAGGTAATGTGGACTGGGCAGCCTCCGTATTGATTAAGAAGAGGACGGACTTACTCTCCACTGTGAGAGTTACCCAGAGCATCTGTGATGTCCAGGAGGCTTCTGAGGTGATTGGGCGGTGTCAGTCTTCAGCTGCTAAGCTGAGAAGATCTGGGAAGGAGTCAGAGAGCCTTGGGCCAGAGTCCCAGGGGCTCTGGGAGTGGCTGCCAGGTGAGTCTAACAGTCCGATTTTCAGTGGGGTCCTACAAAGATGGGACGCAGCTTAGGAGGAATCCCGGGTTGTGGGCATTCCTTGGCCCGGTGGCCAGATTTCTGGCATATGTAGCAAGCTCCTGGGGGAGGCAGGCCTGGAGGAACGCCTGGCTGCTGTGGTTCAGGCATTTGGAAGTTCTTGTGTGCTGGAGATGTGGCTGGGGTTTGTCTCACAGTGGATGCAAGGAATTGCAACTTTTTTCTATTATTGTACACCTTGAAGGTGAGGTTAATTAAGTCCTGTTGTGGGGTTTGGGGGCCAGATTCTAATGTTTGGAGTTTTGTTTAATGTTGGGAGCAGATTGGGTAATAAAATGTATATTGAGAATAAGATGGCCTTTTGACCTTTTAGGGTTTAGGGCTGTAAAGCGTCTCAGGGTCGCTGCCGAATGAGTCATGAACTGGGCTGGATTTTTATATTTGATGAAAAAGAGCCTAAACGCTATCTGATTTGGGATAAAGAAAAAGGCGCATTAATCTTGACTATGCCTTTTGCTCTAGCCACCTTTTTAAGAGTAAATTGCTGGGCAGGCGGCTTACAGAATGAAACTGTAAACCGGACCAGGTGTGAGGAGGGGAGGTGATAAAAAGATTACAGGGTGGAGGAGCGGAGGCTGAGGAAGAATTGGGGCCTAGCTTGGCCTGGCGAGGAGGGGAGAGGTCAGAAGGGTCTGTAGAAAAGGAAGATTAGAAAGACTCAGCGACGCTTGGGGTTGGGACTGAGGGGACAGGCGGGAGGGAAAGAAGGAAAATTTGGGATGAGTTGCATTGGGCACAGAGACTGGGAAGGGACAGATGTGTAAAAGAATGCCTGGACGTCAGGCACCTCAGACCATTTGCCCATTTTACGACAAGAATTATTTAGCTCTCATAGTATGGAAAAATTGAAAGTGCCATTTTCCGGCTATTTGGAACTACTCTTGAGTTTGTATTGGGGTCAAGCGGCAATGCAGAAGAAAATAAGACAGTTAGATTTTAGGTCAGGTGAAAGTTGAAGAGGTTTTAAGTTCTTAAGGACACAGGCTAAGGGAGAAGGAGGAGGAATGGAAGGTGGAAGCTTGCCCATAGTGAAGGAGGCAAGCCCAGAGAAAAAAGTAGAGACACGGAGAAGGGGTGGGGGGGTTCTTGCCCTCCAGAAAAGCAGAGAAGGGGTTGGGGCACGGAAATAAGGGATTGGGGCACAGAGATATAAGAGGTTGGGGTGCGGAAATAAGGCATCAGGGCACAGAGATAAGAGGTCAGGGTGAGGAAATAAGCGATTGGGGGTTCTTGCCCCCTAGAAAAGCGGGAGTTGCCGCTAAGGGTGAAGGAGAAGGGGTTGAGGGGTACTTGCCCCTGCCCCAGGAAAGCATCAGTTCCTCTGGTGCCATGGCTTGGAGGGTCATGCCTGCAGTCATGGCTGGCACATTTAAATGGGTGCAGGGGGAATCCTGGAACGATGGAGAGAAAATAGTTGTGGGGACGCCCTCTACTGTTTTCACCTCCATCCTGGATCACATACTGAAAGGAAAGAGACGAAGAGGACGCTTTTATTCTCACTTCTCTTTCTAGATGGGTAACAGATCATCTTCAACATGCAACTCCCCTGGAGTGTATTTTGAAGCACTGGGACTCCTTCAACTTTGAAACTTTGAATAAAAAGTGGCTTATTTTCTTTTACAGCCATATCAGGCAGGCCTAGGGAAAATAGTTCCCCAAAATTAAAAAAAGTAACTTTCAGGGAAGTTATCTGAGGGTTCTCCTTATTTGGGACCCCTTTTCAAGTTTCCTTCTCATTGCAGGACCTTAGGCAAGTAAAGGGAAACTGAGGCTGATTTTCTAACGACGCTGATAGGCATATAGAAGCTTTCCAACATTTAACTCAGGTATTTGACCTCACATGGAGGGATGTTATGTTGCTGCTGAGTCAAACCCTCACTGCAGCTAAAACAGGCAGCTATGCAAGAAGAAGAAACTTTTGGAGATGAGCAATATGTCCCCTATAGTAGGCCAGAAGGGAAAAGAGAAAATAGGGAAGGCAAAGAAATAGGGGAACCACATTCCTAAAAGGAAGAGAGGTATTACCTCTTAACAACCCTCACTGGAACTCCTTTCAATGGTGCTTTCCTTCTTTTGTGGTTTAAAATGGCTTCTACCTCTTTTATAATGTACTTCCAACCTGGGAAAAGTTAATTTTCCAAACCTTAAAATGCTTGCCATAGAGTTGAGCTAGGGGGAAGGGAACCCAGAAGCCTAATAGGCTGGCAAAAGAGTAAATATTTCTTACTCTTTGGGCTTTTGGCTTCTCTCTCCCTGTGCAAACTGGTAAAAGGGATAAAAAGGATCACCGTTTATGTTCTCTGTAAATGTATAATTAATGAAAAAGAACTGGCTAGTCTTAAGCTGTAGACAATCTTGGGTGCTTTGCATGACTTTCTGTATGGTTCTGTCAAAGAAAGGGTATCTTAGGTTAGGATGCAGGCCCAGGACCCCACAAGCCTGCTGTTCAAGCCAGCCCAACAAAATGGTCAGGAACAAAATTGGCCACAGGCCTCCATCTCATTTCATGTCCTAGGGAACATAATCTGTAACTGCATGGCAATACTTTGTTTTATTCTCTGCTATTTTACAATAGTGGCTGTCTTCTGGTGCTAAATCAGATAAGCCAGTTTGTCAATCTGGGTGGTGCCCACTGATCATCAAGGGCATGGTTTACAGAATATCTTAAGCACTAATCTTGAGAGCAGTTTAGGGAGGGTCAGAATCTTGTAACCTCCAGCTGCATGGCTCCTGGGCCATGGTTTCTAAACCTGTGGCTAGTTTCTTGGTCTGGTCCCCAGGCAAGAGGGAAGTTATCTTGAGAAGCAGCTGTTTTCATCTTTGTTTTGGACTGTACACTGTGAACCAGGATCCTCCCAAAGTTGGTTCAGCCTACGCCCAGGGATGGGCAAGGACAGCTTGCGGGCTGGAAACAATGTAGTTTTTTCAGTCAAATCTCTTTGGCTTCTTCTCTCTCCCTGTGCAAACCGGTAAAAGGGATAATAAGGATCACCGTTTATGTTCTCTGTAAATGTATAATTAATGAAAAAGAACTTGTTGGTCTTAAGGTATAGATAATATTGGGTGCTTTTTGCAATGTCACAATTTTGCAACTACCGTTTCAAAAGCTGCCTGTCACTCCTTTAAAAATACTTTGTACACTAGTGGTTAAGTCGTAACCTAATTAAGACTCCTTGGTTTCACCTGTGAGGTTATTTGTTGTAAAGTTCAAAAGCTGAAAATCTTAACTGCTTGATGTGGCTAAAGTAACAAGGGATTTAAAAAGATATTCTTAAAGAGCGCTAAATGGATATTCAAGTTACAGGTATATTTAAAAGGCCTTTATGCTTTTCTCTTCTTGAATCTTGTTTTTCTGGATAAAGGCTCTTTTCTTCTGTCACCTGAGTTATTTTTCTCCATTTTTTTTGTCTTACCACTCTTAATGCATGCATGAAAGGCCCTAAGATAACTTCTGGCAGCATGTAACGCCTGGGAAAAAAACAGGAGGTGCCACAGACCCTGTTTTGAGGAAAAAAACTCTGTTTTCCTCACAAAACCCCAAGAATTGAAAGCAGACAGATCCCTCTCAAAATCAAAGGCTCTGCTCTGTTTTGCATTGTGTTATGCAACGGTTTTAAGCTTTGGGGGTATCAGAAATTACTTCACGTTATAAGAGAGTTTTGGTGTGTAACAACTAGATAGGAAATATACTTTAAGGGATGGCTAATAGTAGTTATAAATCAGAGAAGCATGTTCTTGGCCACCTGGAAGATAAATAAACATCCCCACCTCCCACTGGGAGATGAGACTCCCATCAGAGATGGGCTAATTACAAAATGAGCCAACTGGCTTTGGGTTGCCTTGTTATAAAATGCATCACAGAAGCACTCCACTTTCTTCTCCTATAGCATCTAGATGGTCTTTTCATAAATTAAAATGAAGGCGTAGCAAGGAGGTCTTAAGAAATTAATTTGCCCTTTTGTAAAAGGGTTATAAAAGGTTAGTAAAAATTCCACCTTATGGTCAAATTGGTTAAAATAAAATGAAATGATCTATAAGGTTTCATTTAAACATTGGGATTAACATTAATAAACTAATGCAAGAGTAAAATTTGGCTTTGAACAGGATTTTTATGTCATAGTAAAGGTTAATAAAAGGTTTTTGCCTTTTGATTCATCATTTTGGCAAAATAATTTATGACAGTCTGGAAATTGCCCTTCCTAAGGCCTGGCTTTTTGAATGGTTCAGAGGGCCCCTGAAACATTCAGAAAAGAGGTATACAGGGTTTTTTGGCATTGTTAGTTACATGAGATTGCCAAAATGATGTCCAATCTTCTTTAAGTTACATTTTGGTGAATAATACTAATAGATGTTCAAAAATTGTATGGGATTTCTAAAATTCTGACGTCTAAATATATGCTATCAATCCTAATTAAGGGTAAAGTTATTGTAAACCATGAAGATAAATAAACTTCTTTGTCAGTTGTATTTTTAACTGTAGCTATCCTGGAAATTTTGTCATTCACAGATAAGGGTTATCTTGCTTTTTTCCTTCTCAAAAAACAGTTTATAATCAAGTTATATTAAGAACTTTAACAGGTGTTCTCAAATGCAGGTTTTTAATAGCTTTAAAATTGGTAACACTGGAATAGAAAAAGAATGTATGGGACTCATAATGAACTGAAAAGTTCACAAATATCAAGCAAAACAACAGTTAACTAAGTGAATTGTACTCAGAAAGTTTAAGCAACTTTTTAACTTTTGCTTGGAATATTGCTGATCCTTGTTTTGTTCTTCAGAGTCAAGGAAACTTATTTTAAACCATTTACAGTCTTTAATAATTGATAAGCTATACTCCTGTGGACAAAATTCAGAGCATGTTTATTTTTCTCTGCCTGATTCCTCTAAAATTTGAAGACTACTTGTAAGTACTCTTATGGTAATATAGTTGTCTGCATCAGTGCAATAAGAATCCATTTTCCTTTGTCAACAGCATACAATTTAAAAAACTGGTTATTTTAGCAAGGCTTTAACTGAAATGATGTGTTTCCCTTTAAGGAATCAAGCTTGACCTGGCAGAGCCAATAAAAGCCCTTTGGGGAAAACTGGCCTCCTACCTTGTCTACACAGTCCCCACACAGGGTTCCTAACCTGTGATTAGTAAAAAATACCACTTTCTAACAGGTCTGGAAGCTCTGAGTTTGCCTTGGGACCTCAAGAGGAGAGGATCACCCAACTCACAGTATCTGAGGATACAAACCCATGGCTGGGCTTGGCTTTAAAAGTCTTCTCTGAAATTTCTTGTGGAACAGAGTTTCATCAAACCCAATCCAAAAGGCCTATGTAGAAATAACCATGCTTGCTCAACTTTACGCAAATAATCAAGCCAAGTATAGGACTAAAGTTTATTCATATATTGTTTTTACCAAAAATGAGAACTAGAGAGAAAAATCATGCTCCAAAGCTTATCATACATTTGTCGTTAAATCCTAGTCGAATTGTTTTTAAGCTTTTTGCCCACATTTTAGACTAACCCTGCCTATTCCTGTGAATCAAGCGGTACTCTTCTGCAGCTTGGAAAAAAGAAAAAGGGATGGGTAACATAAAAATGTGAATAAGTATGCTAGTTCTGGGCAATTACCTTGCAAATTCTGCCAGGTAATGAAAGTGAATAGGGCGCCCATAACCCAAAGATTTCTTTGTTTGGGAAAATAAAACCAAGAAACGTCATAGACATCCCCAAAGGAAAATTCTGTATCTTAGCAAGTAAAATTTTAAATGGAAATTATCTACTACACCACACTTGTGGAAATTGCTATACTCACTCTACTATTTGCAATAGGGTACTATTTGCAATAGGGTAGCACCTTCTAACTAAAATATTGGAAAAAGAGTTTCCATTGCTGTTGTAATTTGCTTAATTTTTATCCTTATAACTGGGATAATAGTTACAAAAAGGAAGCATGAAAGCTTTACTATCACTAAGTCTGCTAGGACTTTTTATTGGGTTTAGTAATGCACTTTTAAATGAAACATGCTGCTTTTGGATTAACACCTCTAGTAAAGTGAAGGAAAATCTACAAAGGAAAACCTAAAAAATCTTAATGAAATCAAAATTCTTCACAGGCTCAGGGAAAATGCCAGCTTCCGCCCTGAGTGGCTACAACCCCTCTTTGATGAATTCCAGTCTTTATGGAATTGGTTAACCCCTTTATTAAGCCCTCTATTGCTTATATGTCTTGTATTAATATTTGGACCCTGTATATTCAATACTATAACTCAAATCATTTCTTCTTGCCTAGAAGCAATCAAACTCCAAAAGGTGCTGCCAACTGAACCACACATGGACATGCCATTCTTCTGAGGACCCTTAGATTGAGAAGCCCTAGCTGGTGTTCCCCATCCGACGCCCCCTTTCAGCAGGAAGTAGCCAGAAAGAGTCATTGTCCAAACCCCCCTAACAGCAGTTAGTGTGGTATCTCCACAGGTGGGAATGTGGTAAGAGTTATTAAGAAATTATTTTAGGCAGATACAGAGGAAAAGGGATCCTGGGGAAGTTTTCATTTTTTAAATCATCTCTGGAAAAGTTTCTTGTAAAGCCCCAGCTCTTAGAGCCAGGCTGGCAACCTTAAATATACAATAATAAATATATAAATGCCAGCCGTTAGAAACTAGGTCCACCCAACATGGTGATTCCCACAGCCTTCTTGCCCTTGTGCCACATGTTCCTGGCAACGTGGCAGCCCCCACTTATTCCTACGTGTGTAGAACCTCATGATGCCCTGTATTTGCATATTAAAAGGCTAGGGTGGGAGGGCCAGCTTTTTCGCAAGCTACATGAATGACACGCCTGGTCAAACCAATCCCCTTGCCCTGTGCAAAACAGACACCATCTCCTCCAGCCTCCTCCTCTGTATAATATAGAAAGAAGTTCCACTATGAGTAAAATGCTATCAAACAGCAATGCATGCTTCAAAGAACTCTTTAATGACAGGAAGAGTCAAACATCGAGGAAAACTTCATTGTTGTTTTATTTTAAAAAATTTCCACAGCCACCTAAACCTTCAACGACCACCACCCTGATTAGTTGGTGGCCATTAACATCGAGGCAAGACCACTTCCACCAGCAAAAAGATTGTGATTCATTTAAGGCTCAGATGATCATTAGCAATTTTTAGCAATAAAATATATTTAATTACAATATGTACTGCTATTTTAGACACAATGTTATTACACACTGAAAAACCTACAGTATGGTGTAAACATTACTTTTATGTGATGTAAGAAACCAACAAATTCACAACTCACTTTATTGCAATATTCACTATATTGTGGTGGTCTGCAAGTGAACCTGCAATATCTCTGAGGTATTCTTGTTATATTTTTTGCTAATATGTAGATTGCTTATTCATTTTTTATTGTGATATTTTGATAAACAGAAGGCTGAATTTAAATACAATCTAATTTATCACTTTTTTTTCTCTTTTATGACTAACAACTTCTAGGTCTTGTCTATGAAAGTTTGCCTGTGCTGGGTCAGAGCTTCTTCTGGAAGCTTTTATTCTTAGCTTGTTTTTAGGTTTAGTTCTATTATCCATCTTGAAGCAATGTTTGTGTGTGGCATAAAGGCAAGGCCAAGGCTTGTTTTTTCCCTCAGTTCATGTCTAGTAGTCTCAACATCACTTGTCATAAAGATTGTTCTTTCTTCATTGAATTGTTTTGGTGTTTTAACTGAAAATCAGTTGACTGTGTTAAGTGTGGGTCTGTCTCTTTCTCTGCTCACTGTTCTATTGATCAATTTGTCTATCTTTACACTAAGGTCATACTGTCTTGACTACGGTAGCTTTATATATACTGAATCTTGATACTAGGTTGTGTAAGTTGTCCAATTTTGTTCTTTTTCAGACTTATTTTTTCTGCTCTAAGTTTTGCATTTTCATATACATTTTAGAATCACCTTGTCAATGACAATTTAAAGGCCTGCTGCTATGATGATTGAGCTTGTGTGGAATATGTAAATGAATTTAGTGAGAACTACATCTTAATATGATTGAATTTTCCCGACCATGATTGTGATATAGCTTATATTAAAATTCAGGTCTTTTAAAATTTGCTGATCCTTGTATATCTTATGTTAAATTTTTCCCTAATCTTTTTTTTTTTTTTGATTTGGTGCTATTGTAAGTGGAATGGCTTTCTTTAAAATTATAATTTTAACTGCATGTGACTATAATATAGAAATATGATAGATTATAGTAAATTGATTTTGTATCTTTCAACCTTGCTAAACTCATTTATCAGATTTAATAATTACTCTGTAAAATACATGGCCTGCATTTTTTAATAGCAAACACGTTGTCTGTGAATACAGTTTATTTATTTATTTTTTTTTTCCACAGAGATGAACAAATATTTTATCCATGCAACAAAAACAAGATGTCACCAAAAAACTTTTCAGGAAAAAATCCAACTCTTTGTTTTTTTTTTTTTCTTTTTTTTTTTTTTTTTTATAGTCAATATTAAAAATCTGATTTTTTTTTTCTTTTTTTTACATCTTTATTTACTTATTTTATTTTATTTTTTTATTATACTTTAGGGTTTTAGGGTACATGTGCACAATGTGCAGGTTTGTTACATATGTATCCATGTGCCATGTTGATTTCCTGCACCCATTAACTCGTCATTTAGCATTAGGTGTATCTCCTAATGCTGTCCCTCCCCCCTCCCCCCACCCCACAACAGTCCCCAGAGTGTGACGTTCCCCTTCCTGTGTCCATGAGTTCTCATTGTTCAATTCCCACCTATGAGTGAGAACATGCGGTGTTTGGTTTTTTGTCCTTGTGATAGTTTACTGAGAATGATGTTTTCCAGTTTCATCCATGTCCCTACAAAGGACACGAACTCATCATTTTTTATGGCTGCATAGTATTCCATGGTGTATATGTGCCACATTTTCTTAATCCAGTCTATCGTTGTTGGACATTTGGGTGGGTTCCAACTCTTTGCTATTGTGAATAGTGCCGCAATAAACATACATGTGCATGTGTCTTTATAGCAGAATGATTTATAGTCCTTTGGGTATATACCCAGTAATGGGATGGCTGGGTCAAATGGTATTTCTAGTTCGAGATCCCTGAGGATTCGCCACACTGACTTCCACAATGGTTGAACTAGTTTACAGTCCCACCAACAGTGTAAAAGTGTTCCTATTTCTCCACATCCTCTCCAGCACCTGTCGTTTCCAGATTTTTTAATGATGGCCATTCTAACTGGTGTGAGATGGTATCTCACTGTGGTTTTGATTTGCATTTCTCTGATGGCCAGTGATGATGAGCATTTCTTCATGTGTTTTTTGGCTGCATAAATGTCTTCTTTTGAGAAGTGTCTGTTCATGTCCTCTGCCCACTTTTTGATGGGGTTGTTTGTTTTTTTCTTGTAAATTTGTTTGAGTTCATTGTAGATTCTGGATATTAGCCCTTTGTCAGATGAGTAGGTTGCAAAAATTTTCTCCCATTGTGTAGGTTGTCTGTTCACTCTGATGATAGTTTCTTTTGCTGTGCAGAAGCTCTTTAGTTTAATGAGATCCCATTTGTCGATTTTGGCTTTTGTTGCCATTGCTTTTGGTGTTTTAGACATGAAGTCCTTGCCCACGCCTATGTCCTGAATGGTATTGCCTAGGTTTTCTTGTAGGATTTTAATGGTTTTAGGTCTAACATATAAGTCTTTAATCCATCTTGAATTAATTTTTGTATAAGGTGTAAGGAAGGGATCCAGTTTCAGCTTTCTACATATGGCTAGCCAGTTTTCCCAACACCATTTATTAAATAGGGAATCCTTTCCCCATTTCTTGTTTTTGTCAGGTTTGTCAAAGATCAGATAGTTGTAGCTATGCGGCATCATTTCTGAGGGCTCTGTTCTGTTCCATTGATCTATGTCTCTGTTGTGGTACCAGTACCATGCTGTTTTGGCTACTGTAGCCTTGTAGTATAGTTTGAAGTCAGGTAGCGTGATGCCTCCAGCTTTGTTCTTTTGGCTTCGGATTGACTTGGCGATGCGGGCTCTTTTTTGGTTCCATATGAACTTTAAAGTAGTTTTTTCCAATTCTGTGAAGAAAGTCACTGGTAGCTTGATGGGGATGGCATTGAATCTATAAATTACCTTGGGCTGTATGGCCATTTTCACAATATTGATTCTTCCAACCCATGAGCATGGAATGTTCTTCCATTTGTTTGTATCCTCTTTTATTTCATTGAGCAGTGGTTTGTAGTTCTCCTTGAAAAGGTCCTTCACATCCCTTGTAAGTTGGATTCCTAGGTATTTTATTCTCTTTGAAGCAATTGTGAATGGGAGTTCACTCATGATTTGGCTCTCTGTTTGTCTGTTATTGGTGTACAAGAATGCTTGTGATTTTTGTACATTAATTTTGTATCCTGAGACTTTGCTGAAGTTGCTAATCAGCTTAAGGAGGTTTTGGGCTGAGACAATGGGGTTTTCTAGATATACAATCATGTCATCTGCAAACAGGGACAATTTGACTTCCTCTTCTCCTAATTGAATACCCTTTATTTCCTTCTCCTGCCTGATTGCTCTGGCCAGAACTTCCAGCACTATGTTGAATAGGAGCGGTGAGAAAGGGCATCCCTGCCTTGTTCCAGTTTTCAGAGGGAATGCTTCCAGTTTTTGCCCATTCAGTATGATATTGGCTGTGGGTTTGTCGTAGATAGCTCTTATTGAGATACGTCCCATCAATACCTAATTTATTGAGAGTTTTTAGCATGAATGGTTGTTGAATTTTGTCAAAGGCCTTTTCTGCATCTATTGAGATAATCATGTGGTTTTTGTCTTTGGTTCTGTTTATATGCTGGATTACATTTATTGATTTGCGTATGTTGAACCAGCCTTGCATCCCAGGGATGAAGCCCACTTGATCATGGTGGATAAGCTTTTTGATGTGCTGCTGGATTCGGTTTGCCAGTATTTTATTGAGGATTTTTGCATCAATGTTCATCAAGGATATTGGTCTGAAATTCTCTTTTTTGGTTATGTCTCTGCCAGGTTTTGGTATCAGGACGATGCTGGCTTCGTAAAATGTGTTAGGGAGGATTCCCTCTTTTTCTATCGATTGGAATAGTTTCAGAAGGAATGGTACCAGTTCCTCCTTGTACCTCTGGTAGAATTCAGCTGTGAATCCATCAGGTCCTGGACTCTTTTTGGTTGGTAAGCTATTGATTATTGCCACAATTTCAGAACCTGTTATTGGTCTATTCAGAGATTCAACTTCTTCCTGGTTTAGGCTTGGGAGGGTGTATTTGTCGAGGAATTTATCCATTTCTTCTAGATTTTCTAGTTTATTTGCATAGAGGTGTTTGTAGTATTCTCTGATGGTAGATTGTATTTCTGTGGGATCGGTGGTGATATCCCCTTTTTCGTTTTTTATTGCATCTATTTGATTCTTCTCTCTTTTCTTCTTTATTAGTCTTGCTAGCGGTCCATCAATTTTGTTGATCTTTTCAAAAAACCAGCTCCTGGATTCATTAATTTTTTGAAGGGTTTTTTGTGTCTCTATTTCCTTCAGTTCTGCTCTGATTTTAGTTATTTCTAGCCTTCTGCTAGCTTCTGAATGTGTTTGCTCTCGCTTTTCTAGTTCTTTTAATTGTGATGTTAGGGTGTCAATTTTGGATCTTTCCTGCTTTCTCTTGTGGGCATTTAGTGCTATAAATTTCCCTCTACACACTGCTTTGAACGTGTTCCAGAGATTCTGGTATGTTGTGTCTTTGTTCTCATTGGTTTCAAAGAACATCTTTATTTCTGCCTTCATTTCATTATGTACCCAATAGTCATTCAGGAGCAGGTTGTTCAGTTTCCATGTAGTTGAGCGGTTTTGACTGAGTTTCTTAATCCTGAGTTCTAGTTTGATTGCACTGTGGTCTGAGAGACAGTTTGTTATAATTTCTGTTCTTTTACATTTGCTGAGGAGAGCTTTACTTCCAACTATGTGGTCAATTTTGGAATAGGTGTGGTGTGGTGCTGAAAAAAATGTATATTCTGTTGACTTGGGGTGGAGAGTTCTGTAGATGTCTATTAGGTCCACTTTATGTAGAGCTGAGTTCAATTCCTGGATATCCTTGTTAACTTTCTGTCTCGTTGATCTGTCTAATGCTGACAGTGGGGTGTTAAAATCTCCCATTATTATTGTATGGGAGTTTAAGTCCCTTTGTAGGTCACTGAGGACTTGCTTTATGAATCTGGGTGCTCCTGTGTTGGGTGCATATATATTTAGGATAGTTAGCTCTTCTTATTGAATTGATCCCTTTACCATTATGTAATGGCCTTCTTTGTCTCTTTTGATCTTTGTTGGTTTAAAGTCTATTTTATCAGAGACTAGGATTGCAACCCCTGCCTTTTTTTGTTTTCCAGTTGCTTGATAGATCTTCCTCCATCCCTTTATTTTGAGTCTATGTGTGTCTCTGCACGTGAGATGGGTTTCCTGAATACAGCACACTGATGGGTCCTGACTCCTTATCCAGTTTGCCAGTCTGTGTCTTTTGATTGGAGCATTTAGCCCATTTACATTTAACGTGAATATTGTTATGTGTGAATCTGATCCTGTCATTATGATGTTAGTTGGTTATTTTGCTCATTAGATGCTATAGTTTCTTCCTAGCCTTGATGGTCTTTACAGTTTGGCATGTTTTTGCAGTGGCTGGTACCGGTTGTTCCTTTCCACGTTTAGTGCTTCCTTCAGGAGCTCTTTTAGGGCAGGCCTGCTGGTGACAAAATCACTCAGCGTTTGCTTGTCTGTAAAGTATTTTATTTCTCCTTCACTTATGAAGCTTAGTTTGGCGGGATAGGAAATTCTAGGTTGAAAATTCTTTTCTTTAAGAATGTTGAATATCGGCCCCCACTCTCTTCTGGCTTGTAGAGTTTCTGCTGAGAGATCAGCTGTTAGTCTGATGGGCTTCCCTTTGTGGGTAACCCGACCTTTCTCTCTGGCTGCCCTTAACATTTTTTCCTTCATTTCAACTTTGGTGAATCTGAGAGTTATGTGTCTTGGAGTTGCCCTTCTCGAGGAGTATCTTTGTGGCGTTCTCTGTATTTCCTGAATCTGAATGCTGGCCTGCCTTGCTAGATTGGGGAAGTTCTCCTGGATAATATCTTGCAGAGTGTTTTCCAACTTGGTTCCATTCTCCCCATCATTTTCAGGTACACCAATCAGACGTAGGTTTGGTCTTTTCACATAGTCCCAAATTTCTTGGAGGCTTTGTTCATTTCTTTTTATTCTTTTTTCTCTAAACTTTCCTTCTCTCTTCATTTCATTCATTTCATCTTCCATCAGCGATACCCTTTCTTCCAGTTGATCGCATCTGCTACTGAGGCTTCTGCATTCTTCGCGTAGTTCTCGAAACTTGGCTTTCAGCTCCATCAGCTCCTTGAAGCCCTTCTCTCCATTGTTTATTCTAGTTATCCATTCTTCTAATTTTTTTTCAAAGTTTTTAACTTCTTTGCTATTGTTTTGAATTTCCTCTCGTAGTTCAGAGTAGTTTGATCGTCTGAAGCCTTCTTCTCTCAACTCATCAAAGTCATCCTCCATCCAGCTTTGTTCCGTTGCTGGTGAGGAACTGCGTTCCTTTGGAGGAGGAGAGGTGCTCTGTTTTTTTAGAGTTTCCAGTTTTTTTGGTCTGTTTTTTCCCCATCTTTGTGGTTTTATCTACTTTTTGTCTTTGATGATGGTGATGTACAGATGGATTTTTGGTGTGGATGTCCTTTCTGTTTGTTAGTTTTCCTTCTACCAGACAGGACCCTCAGCTGCAGGTCTGTTGGAGTTTACTAGAGGTCCACTCCAGACCCTGTTTGGCTGGGTGTCAGCAGCGGTGGCTGCAGAACAGCGGATTTTCGTGAGACCACAAATTCAGCTGTCTGATAGTTCCTCTGAAAGTTTTGTCTCAGAGGAGTACCCGGTTGAATGAGGTGTCAGTCTGTCCCTACTGGGGGGGTGCCTCCCAGTTAGGCTGCTCAGGGGTGAGGGACCCACTTTAGGAGGCAGTCTGTCCGTTCTCAGATCTCCAGCTGTGTGCTGGGAGAACCACTACTCTCTTCAAAGCTGTCAGTCAGACATGGACATTTAAGTCTGTGGAGGTTCTTGCTGGGTTTTTGTTTGTCTGTGCCCTGCCCCCAGAGGTGGAGCCTACAGAGGCAGGCAGGCCTCCTTGAGCTGTGGTGGGCTCCACCCAGTTCGAGCTTCCTGGCTGCTTTGTTTACCTAAGCACGCCTGGGCAATGGCGGGCGCCCCTCCCCCAGCCTCGCTGCCGCCTTGCAGCTTGATCTCAGACTGCTGTGCTAGCAATCAGTGAGACTCCGTGGGCATAGGAGCCTCCGAGCCAGGTGCGGGACAAAATCTCCTAGTGTGCCGTTTTCCAGGCCCGTTGGAAAAGCGCAGTATTAGGATGGGACTGACCCGATATTCCAGGTGCCGTCTGTTTCCCCTTTCTTTGACTAGGAAAGGGAACTCCCTGACCCCTTGCGCTTCCCGAGTGAGGCAATGCCTCGCCCTGCTTCGGCTCGCGCACAGTGTGCTTCACCGACTGTCCTGCACCCACTGTTAGGCACTCCCTAGTGAGATGAAACCGGTACCTCAAGCAGAAATGCAGAAATCACCCGTCTTCTGTGTCGCTGGGGCTGGGAGCTGGAGACTGGAGCTTTTCTTATTCCGCCATCTTGGCTCCACCCCGTGAATACAGTTTTTTCTTTTCAATCTTTCTAACTTGTTTATTTTTCTTGCTTTATCACACTAAAAAGAAACTTCAGTACACTAATGAATGAATTAGTGAAGGTAAACAGTCTTGCTTTATTTCTAATGTTGGAGAGAATAGGATGGTCATTTGATATTTTTCCAATAAGTGTATTTGGCAGGTTAGGAATACCACAAGTGTATGTGCAAATGTTCATACACATTTATGTACACACACACACACATCCTTATAGGATGAAGTTATGTTTACTTCACAGTTTACTGAGAGCTTATATCATGAATGGATGTTGAACATTATCAAATGCTTTATTTCACTTACTGAGAAAAAACAATATGGATTTTATTCTGTATTCAGTTAATACGGTGAATCATATAAATTGATTTTCAAATGTTAAACAAATCTGATGAGGAAAACTATACTTAGTTATAATGTATTATATAACACACACATAATAATACTATATTACATGGCATATATTATATATTATACATGAAGATATATATACAAACAACATATATAAAATATTTAACATATAAAGAATAGATATTTGAAATTCAGAATATATATCTCAAATATAAAATATATAATATTTTATGTTTATATCTTGAAAATATTCTATATATTCTATATCTCATATATAATTATAAAAATATATATTACATAAAGATATATATAACATGTGATATATATCGTTATGTATTATATATTCTTTTATTATGTGTGTTTACTATATTAAATACATATCTATATTATATATATAAATATTTGTTATGATAAACCATTGGAAAAAATATGGCCCTAAGCATTTTGTGCATGAAAAATTTTGATAAATTAAATATATTTAATAATTTAGTGGTTTGTAGATTTTCTATTTCATTTTCTGCTACTTTTGCTGAATTGCATTACTAAGGAATTTGGCCAATTAATCGAAGTTATTAAAGTTGCTGGCATAAAGCTACTTTTATATTGAATTATTAGAATTTTAGTGTCTTAGGATCTGTGTTGATAGCCCCTCTTTTGATTCTGATATTGTTAACTTGTGTGTTCTTTTTTATAGTTTAATTCTTCTATGGGTTTATTATATTATTCTTTGCAATAAGCAATTATTCCTTTACTAATTCCTTCTATTTTTATACAATTTATTGGTGTTCTTGTCTTTGTTCTTCCTACCTATTTTTGATTAATTTATTTTACTCTCTTCTATCATTCAATTCAAATAATAGATTATCCAACTCCCTACTAGCCAGCAAGATTCCTGATGAGAAATTTGCTGATAAGATATACCTAATGCTAAATGACGAGTTAATGGGTGCAGCAAAACAACATGGCACATGGATACATATGTAACAAACCTGCACATTGTGCACATGTACCCTAAAACCTAAAGTATAATAATAAAAATAAATAAATAAATAAAAATAAATAAAATAATAATAATATCATTAAATATGGTTTTAGGTAAAATACCTCTAAAAAACAAAAACAAATATAACAGGCATTCCTATGCATATTATGAATCATTTTTCTCTTGCTGCTTTCAAGATTATCTGTGACTTTCAACAGTTTGATTATGACGTATCTTGGCGTAGGTCTCTTTAGATTTATCTTAACTGGAGTTTATTGAGCTTTTTGAATTTTCATGTTCATTTATTTCCTCAGATTTGGAAATTATTCGCCACTGTTTCTTGAAGGTTCTCTTTCTCTTTCTCTTTCATCTCCTTCTAGTACTTCCAAATGTATGTTCTTCCACTTAATGATGTTCCATAAATACCCAGTCTCTCTTTATTTTTATTCATTCTCTTTTTTCTCCTCTGCCTCAGTGATTTCAAAAGTCCTTATTTTTGAGTTCGATGATTCTTGCTTCAAGTCTCTAATAAATTTTTCAATTCAGTTATTGTATTCTTCAGTTTCAGAAGTTCTCTTAGGCTCTTCACAGTTTCTCTTTTTTGATATTCTCATTTTGTTTATGCATATTATTTGTTTACAAACCACAGCTTCGTGCATACTTTTTTAACTCTACTCTGCTGTGCAGACTGGGGCATTCTCTCAGGCAGAAAGCTGCATCAATACAAAGTTCACCCAAAACATTTCCCTTCTTTCAAGGGTATAATCACCTCCAGTTTATCTATTTTTTGTCACTCTTCAGTGCCTTCAATTATTTTTTCTTAATTTTTTCTAAAGTTTATAGTCGTTATCTGCAAGACTAAGATTAGACTGATAGTCTTCTCTATCATTATCAAAACCATATTCCCCTTCCTTCTCATTTTGATATGTTATAACGTGAATTATGGTTATTTCAGGTACTTCAGATGAACTATATAGTCTTATGAAATTAAATATAACTAGTATAGGGACTCAGAGACGAACTCCTTGACCATGTAACAATGGACTTCAATTATTAATGACAATGAGTTAACTGTTTAAGAAGGGTGGGAATGGAGATTACCTGCCTTTCTGACAGGAGGAACAGCATGTACAAAAGCTGTAGTGGGAGAAACGGTATTCTCAAGGAAATGATAAAAGGTTGGTGTGGCTAGAGCAGAAAGAATGAAAAAAGAAAAATTGTCTGGACATATTCATAGTGGCTCAGACCATGCAGAGCCTTACAGCCTGTGTAAAATAATTTGGTCCTCAGTTTAAGGGTAATGGAGAGCTAAGAAAGGATTTTTAAACACGAAAAGGGCATGATGAAATTACTATTTTGTAAAAATTGTTCTGGCCACACAAAAAAAGAATGGTTATGAAGAGGAACAAGAGTCGAGAAGAAAGACCAGACAGGAGGCTATTTCACTCCTGTGGTACCAATGAGAGTTGAAATAGCTTAGATTAGCTGATGTTCATGTTTTGAGAGACTGTGTGGATTTAAGAAAACATTAGATAGTTAAAATGTTAGGACTTGAAAGATAATGGTTAGATAGATAAATATGACAAAAGAAAATTGTTTCCCCTCACGTGGATGTGATCTTTATATGTTTTCTTTGATAATGTTATTCTAAATATATAAAACATTGTCTGCCACTCGGGAGGTCAAATTAATGAATGAAATGATAAATCCTGTTTCTGTTGCACAACTGAATAAGTGATGTTACATTCCCACCAGGATAAGGAACATTGATAACGCTGATAAAACATTGCTTAAGTTAAGTTGTGGTTTTGTTTTGATCTGGTTGGAAAAATTGTTAGTCCAGTGTTGGATAAGTTGAGCTTGGAGTAGGTTTTAAACATCCAAGTAGACATGTCAAGTTGGCAGCTAATTTTAAGATTCTAGAGTTCAGAGGAAAGCTCTGGATTCATGTGCATACTGGGAATCATCTTAATTCAGTGCTAACAGAACCCAGGATAAAAATGAGATCACTTAAAAAGTACGCAGTTGGAAGAAAAAGAATGCTCCAAACCAGATCATAACTTAATCCACTTTTTACAGGTTAAATAAAGGAAGAAAAAATTCAAGAAGATTAAGATAAAAGAAACATAGGAGTAGGAAAAAAAATCCAGGAAAATGTGGTATTCCAAAAACCAAAGAACTGGACACTTTTTTTTTTTAAAGGTATTGCTAATTATAAGACAAGTAAATTGAAGTCTGCAAAAATATCTATCAGGTTTAGTTGTGTGGAAGTATTGTCAGTATAACTGAAACCTGTTTGTATCTCTTTCCCCCGTTCTTCTGTGCCTCATGCTATTTTATTTTCTAAAACAGAGTTGAGGCTCAGGACACACCACCTCAAAACATGATTATAGGAGGCCAGAATATGCTACCCCAAAATAAACTACTTTGGCACATTTTCAGCATGTTATTTTGAGGAATTGCAGGCATAGGAGAAACTATGAAAAGCTGGCCTTTTATAAAGGAAATGTACTTCAATAAAGGACATCTATATTAGTAAAAGTATCTGTATCAGGAAGAAGCCTGCTCTGAAATAACTGTTATTATCTGAGAGACATTTTATCTGTATATCAAGACAACTGTTATTCACAATACATACCCTCCCCTTACCTTCCCCCATAACTTGTCTCTACAAACCCCAGAAGCCCCAATCCCCTATTTATTTTTGTAGCTCAACATGCTATATAAGCTTCAATCATCTGGCCTTTCTTGGAGTCTCATATTTTTGTGGGACTCTCGTGCATATGCATGTAATTGAATATGGTTTTTCTCCTGTTAATCTGTCTTATGTCAATTTAATTTGTAGCCCAGCCAAAGAACATAGGAGAGTGGAGGAAAGCCAATTTTCCCTCCCCTTCAATGGAAACATGGTTAAGGATAAACACATGTCAAGTCTTTAAAAAGTTATTTAAGTATATATTTTGATTGCATTAAAATATTGTTTAAAATTCCTGTTGAAAGATAGGTACTTTGGGCCAGGTGCGGTGGTTCATGCCTGTAATCCCAGCACTTTGGGAGGCAGAGTCAAGTGGATCACCTGAGATCAGGAGTTCAAGACCAGCCTGGCCAACATTGTGAAACCCCATCTCTAATAAAAGTACAACAATTAGCTAGGTGTAGTGGTGCTTGCCTGTAATCCCTACTTGGGAGGCTACTTGGGAGGCTGAGGCAGGAAAATCACTTGAACCTGGGAGGTAGAAGTTGCAGTAAGCCCAGATCATGCCATTGCACCCCAGCCTGGCCTACAAGAGTGAAACTCCATCTCAAAAAAAAAAAAAAAAAAGTACTTTAGGTTTTAAAAATGGTTACTTTCTGGGGTGCTTTCAAAAACGTCATGAGAGAGAGACAGAGCTGGATGGCTCATGCCTGTAATCCCAGCACTTGGGAGGGCAGAATGGGAGGATTGCTTGAAGCTTGGGGTTTGAGATGAGCCTGGCAAACATAGTGAGACCCTGTCTCTACAAAAAACTTAAAAATTAGCTATGTGTGCTGGCTAGTGCCTGTAGTCCTAGCTCTTGGGGAGGCTGATACAGGAGGACTGCTTGAGCCCAGGAATTTGAGACTACAGTGAGCTATGATTATACCACTGAACTCCAGTCTGGGCAAAAGAGTGAGACCCTGTCAAAAAAAAGAGAAAGAAAGGAAGGAGGGAATAAAGGAAGGAAGGAAGGAGAAAAGAAGAAGGAAGGAAGGGAGGGAAGGAAAGGAACGAATGAAGGGAGGAAGGGAAGGAGGGAGGAAGGGAGGAAGGAGAAAAGAAAAGAAAAAAGGAAGGAAAAGAAAAGGAAAGAAAAGGTTTTGAGAGGGACCAGTGTTTCTACTACATTTTTTCACCGAATACCCACTCTAACATCATCTCTTTCCAATCTCTACCAAGACGTCTTTCACTCATATTGTCAAGCTAATCAAGGTTGGTATATAGAGAGGTTAAAAATATTTGCTCAAAATCAGCTATACTCCATCTCTGGATTAGAATGTGTGTGCACTCTTTTGTGTGTATATTTATTTATTTATTTATTTATTTATTTATTTATTTTTATTTTTTTTTTTTTTTCTTGAGACAGAGTCTTGCTCTGTCACCCAGGCTGAAGTGCAGTGGCGCAATCTCGGCTCACTGCAAGCTCCGCCTCCCGGGTTCACGCCATTCTCCTGCCTCAGCCTCTCCGAGTAGCTGGGACTATAGGCGCCCGCCACCACGCCCGGCTAATTTTTTTGTATTTTTTTTTTTAGTAGAGACGGGGTTTCACCGTGGTCTCGATCTCCTGACCTCGTGATCCGCCCGCCTCGGCCTCCCAAAGTGCTGGGATTACAAGCGTGAGCCACCGCGCCCGGCCAATTGTGTGTATATTTAATAAAGAAGTTAGTACTTGAAGAAATAGCCAACAATTAAAGAGGTCTATTCTCAATGGGCTAGAGATATCTTACAAGGCTTTGGTAATCTTAAGATCCTGTGGTGAAAATGTATTATAGAAATATTTTTATTTTGCAAATCTGCAGAAGATGAACTTTTTACTTCAACCTAGTTATTGACAGCTCAAGGAGGCTATTATATATTTGTAATTTACATGGCGGTATATAATGAGGAATAAACACCTCTTCAACTAAGAAAATGCCTTGATAGGATGAAAGAGGATAATATTAATAGCAACTAATATTTATCTTGCTCTTCATAGTTAAAGTGCTTTCACAAACACTATCTTGCAGATCTTCACAACATCTCTTTGGGGATGTATTACAGGAGTCACTATTATTTTAATTCTCTGCATGAAGAATCTGAGGCTCAGAGCAGTTAAGTGACCTGTTTATAGACCAAGAAGGAAGTTGGTAAAGACAGGACAAAATATATATCTTCTGAAATTCTCTGCCTCTTCTACAATCTCAAATCTCATAGCTCCTGAAATCTCCTATTGCCTCCCTGTGGAGAGCCCACAGAGAGAAGCCAAGAAGTTCTAGGCTGAGAATGATGACAATACTAATCTTATCTATACGGAATTTAGGTTTCGTGGGGTCTTTCCTATGACAGACTCTCTTTTGTTTCTTCCATTGGCCTAAAGGGTTTGTTGCTGTTGTTGTTGTTGCTGTTGCTATGATGGTGGTGATGATCTAGTCTGAGAGCTACTGAAGTAACTTAAGTACTTACCTGACCAGGTGACTCAGAAAGGAGGGAATAACCCTGTTTCATGTAACACGCAAACCTTTAGGCTATTCAGTAAAGAGTAGCCTCCCTCTCATCTTCCTTCCTCTCCTGAATCTGCCTCTGCTCCTTTATCTTATTTTCTCTTCAATATAGGAAATTTTAAAAGTAGCTTTAAAACTAGGACAACTGGTAGAGCCGTGTTAGGAACTTCTTTGTGGAGCTGTATCAGATGTAATTTCAGTGCAGATTTTTCTAAAATAAATTGAAGGAGGAACTTTTCTTTGGTTAATGTAATCGTGGACTTCAGCACACCAAAAGTGAAAAACAGTTTTCAAGAAGAGTGGCCTTGTTAAAGGCTTCAAAGCTCTGTTTTCAGGTGATATGGGCTAATCTTCTAACTGTTGTCTGCGGAAACTCACTAAAAGCACTGTCCATGTGTCTTAACCTGGTTTTCTTGGGAACCTGAGATGAATGTGAAAGATGTCTCCTCTATTGCTTTACTAGGGCGAGGGATTCCAGGAAGTAACAATGATGGACAAGGGGAAAACAAACAACAAGGTGGGAGAGTTAATATGAAGATTTATTATCCAGTAGTCTACCACAAGGTTCACTGATTGGTCAGTCCCATGGGACTATCTTCTCAAAAGCTGTACAAACTGTGTATCAACACAGTCTCTTCCCGGAGAAAAAGGAAATTGTTTAAACTCCCAAGCCTCTGCTCCTATTGGGCAAATGCTTCCCCTGTAAGTTTTTAAATCCCCAACACTTCTCAGTTGCAGATATGTGGGCCCAAGTGGAAATTCACAGCTTCCATCTTCAGTATCGATAAGGGAGGCCCAACATGGGAGGCAGGAAGAGTACAGTATGGATGTGAGACAAGGCACTGTCAAATGATACATGTGTGAAGTTAGCAGCCACATGGCTACAACTGCAACAAGAAGCAGATGGGACCAAAATAATCTAAAATGGTTCATAAACGGTACCTGATAGAGCCAACTGTAAACCAAAAATAAAATTCTGAGCCCTCCAACAGACTGAATGGATCCCTCCTCTCAGCCAAGGGCACTCCAAAGTAAACCTGAGAAACTAATCTAGGCCATGATGGGAAGGTGGGCCAGATATGCCTCATTCATTATACCCTCTTCCCTTTGGAATTCAGACACAACTGACTAGCATTAACATTAAAACAGAGATCTTACTACTGACAAAACAGACTCCTTGTAGCAATAAGATACCAAATTTCAACGTGGCTCTAGCATAGCATCACATGTTAGACAGCAAGCCTTGAAAGAAATTGAAGTACCTTATTCCAAAATATATTTCTTTGGCATATTTTTTAATGGCCCTAAAAAGCTGGTAGCAAGCTTCATCTATATAATAAGAACCTTGGTCCCAACAACCCCTTATCTTAGAATTAGAAAATCTTTGAATACACCTATGACCTGGAAGCCCCCACTTCAAGTTTTCCCACCTTTCTGGACTGAACCAGTGTACACCTTACATGTATTGGTTGATATCTGCTTGTAATTTCTGTCCCCTTAAAATGTATAGAATCAAGCTGTAACCCAACCACCTTGGGTACATCATGTTCTCAGGACATCTTGAAACTGTGCCTCAGGCCTTGATTACTGATATTTGGCCTAGAATAAACCTCTTTACATCTTTTACAGAGTTTGACTCTTTTTATCGACATCACCCAGTACATCACTCTGATTTCTCATTATTCTATTATATCTGACTGCAAGTACCAATATGGAGTCTCATTTTTATGAGAACCTGATGCCTTTACTTTTGTCCACTCTGTCTCCAGGTCTCCTTCTAGACATTGGCCACTTAAAGTCACTTAGATGTGAAGATTTAAGGTAAGATAGTTATTGATGTATATTCAAGTCTCTGCTGCTCCATTCAGCATTGAGGCTGTAACTGATACCCATCATTTTCCTTCTCTACTTCTTATTCTAGATCTCCCTTATCCTCAGCCAGCAGTTGGCTGGTCTGTGTCACTTGTCTGGTAAGTTCTAAGTTCTTAGTTATCTTTCTGAGCTGTGGTTGCTGCTATTGTTCATTGACTATTATCAATGGATCAATGCCAATTGATCAATGCCAATTGGCATGGCAGTTCCAAATACTATCATCCCTGCCTACATTAAATAGCAGAAAACATCACTCCTCATGATAATCCAAATTGATTGGGTCTTTATTACATAAATTTCTTTCTTTGCTGGCTGATCCATTGTTTTAAGAGCCAAAAGAGCAGGTGGTAGATATAGTTTCAAGTTTATGATAAACCTTATCGTGGCCTCTGGAAGAAGTGTTTACTTTTCTGGGAACCAGAAACTCTTAACTCGGCAAAGCCTAAGATTGCAGTGACAAGCTTTACAAATTATGTAATTGGGGCCAAGAGGAGGAACGGTGAGAGGTGAGGATCTTATTTCCTTCCTTTAGTTCCCAGATGAATATATATATTTCCAGACAGAGCATTATATATTAACCTTTCCTCTGAAAGAAAAAGCGAAGGAAGAGGAGTACATTGTACATTATTTAATTTCCAATTGCATATGCTTTGTGGCTGCTTCCTTATTTATTTATTTTTTTTTGCATTGAAAATCTGAATCAATCCAGCTTGGTTTTGGTTTTGGGGTTTTGGGTTTTTTGTTTCTTTGCTTATTTTGCCTGACGACTGAAAAGGAACATAATATAGGTTGTGTGTGTGTACACGTGCACACGCACATTTGTCTATCTATTCAAATGCCAAGTCAAAGAGTGTGATAGTCTCTAAATGTTGGGTATCCAGTTCCTCCTACTCTCATAATTCCAACTTAAAACATCCTGTGCTTCTGGTTTAGTTTCTTTTCCTATCCACACCCCCATAGCACTTTGTTGTGATATCATAGTCTAAACTTACAACCTGTCCCTGTTATTTAAGGAATTCCCCACACACATCTGTGCATTTAGCTTAAAACAAGCTGTGGGGATTTTTGTTGGTGCGTGCTGTGTGGGTTTCCCAAATGGAGTCTTTATTTTCAACACCTACAGCTTGCTCAGTCCATTCTGATGCTGGGATGGTTTCCTTCTGTGAGTAAATGTCAGTGAAGTGCTCCAGGCAAAGCTACTGCCCTCACGAAGCTTATGAATCTAGTTTGTTCCAGGAATAGATGCCTTATGCCTACATGCAAGTAAACATTTAGATCAGGTATATTAGATAATCCAGCTTTAGGAGATTAAAAGAATTGACTCTTGCTGCTGAAGGCTAAAGGACAAGCTTTGCCTCACATTATAATTCTTCACCCAAACCAATTATATACACATATTTTTTGTGGATGTACAGGCATATAGTAGGTACAAAAATATGTGTGTATATAATTTTATTCTACAAAAGTTCATGGGATCTACTGTGAACCAGGAACTGTGCTAGGAGTAAGCAGAAAAATACATAAATGTAAATGAGACATACAAACTTGTGAGGGTGATAGGACATACCTAATAAACATGATAACCAAAGGCAGAGTAAGGTAAATAAGAACCAACGAAGAGTTACGGGTTTCTGATACCACAGCAGATGTAAAATTCTTTGAAAGTCTGAAGCGCTCTAACGTGTAAGTTGGAGAGGAGCAGGCTATCCTTGGGTAACAAGTGGGCCAATATTTGGCTTTGGGGTCATTACCTCTTTCATTCTATGTTCTTTTTTATTTGATGTACCTGGGGAGGTAAGGTTTGTTTTCAAGAGTCATCAAAATCTATTTCACTGCCACTGTTTCATCATACGCTTTTTGGAGAGTCAATTTCCTTCTGAGGAGAGTAGTTTCACCAGGTAGCATACTGAACGTCAAAGCGTGGTACCTTCCTGTATTTGTACATCCCAGTATGATCTTTCTTCTTTGATATTACACAAAAACATACATATAATTATATATATAATAAAATAAATATAATTAGGTACATATAATAATACATTTTTCTCAAGAGAACTCTTTCATGGGAACATAGTAAGAAAAGCAAATTACCTTAGTTGAACTGGAGGAAGTGCCAGAGCCTGCCTTATTCAGCCCTCTTGCTGCTACCCTCACTTCTCTGAGTAAACTCTCTGAAGCCATAATCTCGTAACCTGGTTTAAAACAACTCGATTATATAGCTTCTAAAACACTTCAAATTGTGGCGTTCGTGAATCTGAGACTGATAATGTCTGCGTGACCTTATGTCTTTAGCTGCTCAAGCTTACGATCGATGGTAGAATCAATCTTGTGGCAGTTCCCAGCCTCCTAGGCTCCTCTTCGCTTAATACTCTACCTACTCCACTAATTCTCCAGTTTTGGCAGCTGAAACCCTGCATGTGGCCTGCTTCAGATCTCTGATATGGAAATGTATGAGATATCAAGTACTTTTAGCCCCTGAGTTTTCCCTGGACTTGGGTTAGTCTTCACCTCTGGCTCCCTGGTCTTGGATACTATGCTGAGTTAGAAAATCCTGCCAGTTTTTCCCTAGTGACCCAGTCTCAACAACTAACTTGCATGACCAGGACATGAGCTGGGGCTTCTCTCGCTCTCTGGCAGCAAGTATTTACACTAAAATCTTTGACAAAGTGTACTTCTCCTAAGAGTGCATTTTTTTTTAAACCATAATAAGGAAGAAAACCTTAGATTAATTTCTGACCTGCACAGCCTTAAACTAAAGCATACCAGAATTGCAGGAGGATATGAAGAAAACAAAATTGCAGCACCTGAAATCTAACAGCTACCACCTTTACTGAGCTGAATGTACTGGAATTACCAGGAAACAGCCAGAAAGAAAAAATAATAATTCAGGAAAGGAAAAACGTGTGTTTTTGGCCCTATTTCTTTTTGATGCAGGCTGTGTGTGGAAAAGAGCTTGAAAAAAATTTTATCTTGCTCCACCTCGTGGTGGATGCCTGCAACATAATAATTCTTATGCAGTTTCTTCCAAAAACAAACAAACAAACAAACAAAAAAAATCACTATGGATCTCTTTGCATGCCTTAAATAAAAACTGTCTGAAATTGAAAATTGAATTGCAATTCTTTTGCAACTGTATACTTATAGCATAAGAACGGAGACATCTCAGGCGTTCAGTACAGCAGCAAACTATATTAGAAATTATAGTTTAAAAATAATTTTTAAGACATTCTTGCAGTGAATATCAACAATATTTTGGCACATGAGGAGCTTCTGCCCCTGTAGGAATAAGTATGTCTGAAACATGAAAGAAAGAAAGAAAGAAAGAAAGGATAAAAGTAAGGAAGGAAAGAAAAGAACGGAAGGAAGGAAGGAAGAAAGGAAGGAAATGAATTTTTAGAAATAACCAGGGGCTGATTTATGTGCAATATGATTTTTTTCAGAGTTCATAAAGGGTAATGTGTGCTCCCCTACTCCCTAATTCCTGACATTTTTAAATGGTTAATACGGGTCTTTTATTTAAATGATATTCTTTTTTATTGGCACATGTGGGTCAATTTTCTCCTTTTCTGTTTTACTCAAACCAAAAGCTGCAATCTCGGCAATTTCTCCCTTACATAAGAGGCTGTTATTACAACAGTACTGGGCTGTGCTTCAGCCACCCATAACACGCCCACTGTATGTAGTCTCATAGGAGGCATTGGAGGTCCAGTGTCTAGCCAGAAATGAGAAGCAGAGATTGTTATTTTTTTTTTGAGGTGTGACTAACCCACAACCTTCTCAATTCCAACTAGTTTTATTTGTTTTCCTGTAACCTAGTTTTAAATACATTTCCGAATCAGAGACTGCCCTCAAAATGTAACCCTTCACCAACAGAAGCTTGTCTGGGAAGATTCTGCAGAAATTCCTCTCCGATTTGAAAAAAATAATGGATTGGAAAGTCATTTTTTGGCCAGGGTTCAGTGAAGAAAGTTAGGAATTGGCTACCAATGTCACAAGAAACAATACTATATATAAAGATATTGGTGTGTTGAGATAGCTTATATTATTCTAGATAAAGGTCATCTAGGGGAATCATATGCCTGCATTTCAGTTCTCATTTGAGTTACTTACCCTGAGCAATAGGAAGCATGAGAAGGGTTACAAAGATCCACTTCCTTGGGCAGGAACAGGTTTACAGCCACGATAGACACTCACTGTGAGGAATGTCAAGTGGTGTGCGTATGTGTCTGTGTGTAGGGGAGGTTGATGCTTGAAATAAACCTCCTGAACCATGCTAAGAAGTCCAAAGTATGATAACAAGTGTGGATTTATCCAGATGACATTGGGGTAACATTACAGTGTTTTAAGCAGGGAAATTACATAATCCCATTTAGATTTTATAACGATAGTCAAGCTTCCATGTGTAGAATAAACTGGAGGAAAGCATACTGAAAGGATGAAGACCAGCTAGAAACATATTCAAAAGTCTAGACAAATGATGGTGATATGCCTAACATAGTAGGATTATGGATATTGAAATCGGCTGTATTCCAGAAATATTGAGGATAGAGAAACAACAAGACTTGGAAATAGCTTGGAGATCTCCGTGATGATAACAATTTAGAAAACATGGTCTTGTTTCAAATCTTACTGTGAACACATGCAGCTATTTGCCTGTGGATTTGTGTTTTTCTGACTGTAGGAGCATATTGGGTCTGCACTCAGGGAAAACTAGAAGTGCAACAGTTATTGCTCCAGAAACAACCCTCGACAAATGACATAAAGGAAGCTGACAGATCAATACTTCACTTTCCTCTCACTCGATAATATACCCATAAACTCTGTCCCACTAGAGTTCTAGGGTTCCCCAGAAAGATTTAGCTCCAGTTACCAATAGTGGTACATGACTTCATAATGCCCCCTGTGCTAGAATTCTTCCATTTCCTATTTTGCTTCCCCATTCCCTCCCTACTCCCCTACCAGCATTTCTTGGGAAAACCTGAATATTTGTCTTAGTGTCTGTTTTGGATAAAAAGATGAAAACTTTCACTAGAAAGGGATGGTATTGGGGTGGAAATGAAGAATTCACATTTGGGAAAGATGAGATCAAGACACTCTATTCAGGTTATTGTAGTTTAGTCTAGCCCTTAGGGCCTTTCTGGTGTCATGTTTGAAGACTGCTTCCAGAAGCCTAGTTTCTGAAGCTTTGAGCTAAGGATTGGTCATCTTTTGCCAACAGTCTTTTTAGACATCTAATTTGTTCTTCCAATGAGTGCTGAATTTGTTGTTGATTACGTCCCCTCTGTTGAATGAAATTTAATTGTATTATACAAATTGGATTAAAGAATATTTTTGGTATCACGTTTAGCTTTTTATTTCATTTAGCTAGGGTAAAATACGGTACTATAACCTGAACTGTGTTCCTCAAAATTCATAAATGGAACCCTTGACTGCCAGTGTGACTGTATTTGGAGACAGGTCCTTCAGAGAGGTAATTAAGGTTGAGTGAGGTCACAAGGGTGTGGCCGTAATCTGGTAGAGCTGGTGTCCTCAGGAAAAGAGGAAGAGACACCAGGGCTCTCTCTCTTTCTTAGTTCTGACAAAGGGAAAAGGCCACGTGAGAATGCAGCGAGAAGTCCATTAGCCACAAGCTAGGAAGAGTTCCTTTACCAGGAACAGAATCAGCTGGCATCTTGACTGAGATGTCTACCCTTCAGGACAGTGAGAAAATAAAGTTCATATTAAGCCACCCAGGCTGTGGTGTTTTGTTATGGTACCTTGAGCTAATATATATGGGTACGTTAATGTTTAAATTAATGTCTTTACTACTTATTTTCAAACTTCAATGTTTTCCTTCGTACATTTTAATTTTCTTTTTTCATAATGTTCTTTCCTAAGAGAATGAATTTTGGACCCAGACCATCTGTTACTTTGCTCAAATTCTTTAACTTTATTTGAATCAATTTTCTCAAAGGTATGAGGATGATGATACTAATATTTGCTTCCCTGTCGGATGGCTGTCTTCAAAATAAGCACATTAATTATAATAAAGCCTGGAAATAAAAATATTTCTTTTATTATTGCTGTATGTTTTCAATATTCTTCAATATCTTACATGAATTTTTTTAACAAATTAAATTGAACCTTTCTATTCCTGTCTTATTTTTCAGACATAGCTTTTTCCTGTCTTCCGTTCCACTAATTCTCTCGCATTTCTTCTTGCCACACACTTCTTTCCCCTGGGTAGACAGAGCCTCACAAGCTCATCCTTATTTTTCCTCACGAAGGGTTGTCAAACAGACCATCCATTGAGATTCCTACTGGATCAATTGACAATTGATTCAATTTGGTCACTAGGCAACATATTTTAGGAAAAGAATGTGGTGAATGCTGTTTTTGCATTTATTTTCCAGGATTAAAAGCTTCTTCAAATAATCTGCTTTGTCCTAGGATCCATGAAAGCTTAAAATAGCACTCACACCGTCTGCACTTGCTTGCCCTTTATGCCATAAATTCCTTCTAAACATATACATCCGTGTCAAGTTGGCATTGATATAGGATGAAGATTTATGTGTTTAGAAGGAAGTCAAGAAAGAAAGAACATTTGGAAAGACTATCAAGAAAGATAGGTTTTCAGAAAAAATAAAAAAGTAAAAAGATAGGAAAACTGATGAATGCTAAAACACCCTACAACAGTTTATCAGCGTGAGTTAGCTCTTCATATTCTCGTAGTCCGTTCTAGAATTGGGACCTTCTTTTCAGGCTCTTTTTCGACAATGGCCACTGGAGGGCATTGCCAGCCAGCAGTGAGGGAGGTTTATAGCAAGTTCTTAACATGGAAGTTAAGGTATAAAGGTCAGATGTGGCAATAGCGTCAGACAGCAATAGGGCAAACACGAAAAACTACAACTACGTGTCTCAGAGCAAGATTTTGCTGGCACTTAGACTGAGGTCTAAGAAAGAGTTGTTGAAATATGGTGGGTGTTTGCCCTAGATTTTATTTTCCCTTCTCACTGTTAACATTGATGTTGTCATTTATTTACAGCTTTATGGTTGCATGGGCCTCATATCATTTGATCAGTATGTTCTCTAACAGTTTGGTCTCAGTTGAGTTTCTGAAAATTTGAACCTGATCTCCATGAAAAGATGGCATAAGCAAGTCTCTTCAAAATGGGAAAAGGTCCTCTAGGAAAGCAAAATATTACTTTAACATTTGAACATACCTGCAAATTTCTTATTAAGTTGATTTATAGTGTGACACATCAATAAGGTACTTGAGGCTTGATTCACTAGACTGATATGCCACCCAATTGGACCAGTGACAAAGCATGAATTAGATTGCCAACAGTCATTTAGCTTATTCACCACCTCTACTTAGGGGGCCAGTGATGCTTCCTCTGATCACCTTGCAACGGTGCCCATGTGAAAGCCCAGCACCATGTTACATTTCCGTTCTACCTTCTCTTCTTATGCTTTGGAATATTCAAGTCAATATTCTTCAAATTTCAAGTCTGTGGGGAAAGGGTGGTATTTTTAAATTCTAATTTGTTTTAGTGTGCATATGTGTGGTTTGTTCATGTAGATAGCTTTGCCGTTTACCCTCAATTCTTGGCAAGCCAGTGTTAAGTGACTGGTTTTACACTTGGTATGGCTGAATGGGTACTGAGACTCAGCTTGCCTGAATTACAGAGGCCATCGAGATGTTCTAACCTCATGTTTCTGGAGAAGTTTTCAATTGGCTTTCTGCACTACACCCTCCTGGAGTGCCTTGGACATCAGTGACTACTTCTTGTCAGTTTCCTTTACTTTCCTCTCTGGTGTTGGAACAGGAGCGTGCCCAGATCAGACATTGCACCTATTTTCTTCTGGGTCTGCCTCACTTTCATGGTGATATCCTCCAGCCTCATGACTTTTAAAACCACCTGTAGGCCAATGATTCCCAAATTTATATCTCCACTCTGCATCTCTCCCATATACTCCAAATTCCAGTTTCCAAATGCCTACAACGCTACTTGAGTGTCTGATAGATCTCTCAAACTTAATATGTTCAAAACCAAACTTGATCTTTCTTCTAAAGCTTAGTTTTCCCTTCTCAGTTTATAGCAGCTTGTAGTTTTCTGTGTGAAAAGGGCTATGTAAACCAAAATAAAATTCTGAGCCCCCAACAGACTAAATGGACTCCCCTCTTCACCAAAGGGATCCCAAAGAAACCTGAGCAACTAATTCAGGGCATAAATGGAAGGTGTGGGAGGGGATCAGACGTGCTTCATTAAACCTTTCTCCTTTTGGAATCTGGGCACAACTGACCAGCATTAATAACAGAGCTCTTAAGACTGACAAAACTGGCTCTTTATAGCAATAAGTTACCAAATACCAACCTGACTCTGGTATAGTGTCACAGGACAGATTGCAGGCTCTGAAGGAAATCATAGTGTTTTACCCCAAAATATATTTGTTTGACATATTTTGAAATGGTCCTGCAAAGCTATCTCTTGTGGGGAAAATTTGCATTCTGTAGAAAAGCTTTTTCCCTTACTAGATCTTTTCTGGAGAGGAAAGCCTGATACCATTTAAGGTCTGATCAGAGATATTTACTATCTATTCTCTTTGAAGCCTGCTACCAGAACCTCATCTATATGACAAGAACCATGGCTTCCCTTAAGAAATTTTTTATGCTGACTTCAAATTCTGTAGGCAATGCCTAACTCTTCCAACCAAATCCACTCATGACCTGGAAGCCCCCACTTTGAGAAGTCATGTCTTTCTGGGCCAAACCAATGTTTACCTTAAGTGTACTCTTTTATGTCTTTGCCTGTAACTTCTGTCCACCGAAAAGGTGTAAAACCAAGGGTAAACCACTCAACCCTGAGGCACATGTTCTCAGGACCTCCTGAGGCTATGTCATGGGCCATGGTCTTTAATGTTCGCAAACTAAACCTTTAAATTGACTTAGACTGGTCACAGCTGCTTTTTTGGATTACAGCTAGAATCATCCTTGACTCTTCTCTCTCATACCTACATCAAATTCATAATCCGATCTATAATTAAATCCAGAATCAACAATGCTCACCACTTAATTGTGCTGTAAATGTCATCCTTTCTGTCAGATTATGGCAATAGCCTCCTTGCCTCTACTGTCAAGTCCCCTAACAACATGGCAGAGGGACTATGTAGATTATAAACCTTTTTCACTATGCATATATAAGCAGGGCAGGCCAGACAGGTTTTAATGGGAGAAACACACACGTTAGGGGGGAGATACTAAGGACACAGATGGGGAACACTGCGATGGAAATGTGAAAGGTGAAATATTTAGCTGAGATTGAAAAGGAATCTAGAAAGAGGGATGAATGTTGTCAAATTGGAAAAATCTGAATGACTTAAGGAAAATATTTATTTCTTGCACAGAGATATTTACAGCTTACAAAGTGTTTTCAAGTATTACTATTTCACTCAGTCTTCACCCTTCTGTACTAATGTAAGTAGAAAGAGATAAAACAAACTGAGTCTCTAGAAGGTTAAGGACATTTTTTCGAGGTCGTGAAGTGTGCAATTGAGCCTTAAGTCACAGGAATTTCTTACTACACCTGGAACTGGTGGCAAGTTTTCCACTGGCCCATGGCAAAATAAGAAAAATAGGAACAATGAAGTAAATTTTTCATAAAGCTAAAAGTATTTCATTCAAAGAGGTATTCTTTATTTTGAGATTATATTCTCCTCAATCTTTGATGTCATAATGTTCTTTATTTTAAAACAATAATTAAGAGTATTTATAAACGTCTTAATTGGGCAAAATAAAAATGAGTTCTTAAATTTAAAAAGTATAACTATCTATCCTATGCAAAATCTGGGAACTACTGACCTATACTCATGTCTCAAGTGAGAAAACTTGAGAACCAGGTTGCATTCTCATTAACATGTTTTCTTCTAGTCAGTACCCGGGCTTTTGAAACTGCCTATTTTTTTTTGTATCTATTTAAAGCAAATGAATAATTCTAAAGCAAGAAGGACTAAATGGGAACCTTCTGTATGTGTGCTTCATGTATGATCTTCCTTTCTGGCTCCCTGCTTCCATTTAGGAATTGAGACTATAAAAATTTAAGTGTAAAAAAATCTTATTATTTTATTAGATGAACAGTGTTATTCACGTCGCTGAAAAGCTCAAAGGAAAAGATGATTACATTTTAGAAAGTTGTCTCTGTTCCTGTTAAATGATTGCTAAGTATATGTATTTTTCTACCTCTTTTTCCTAAATTCTACTGAAATGATGTAATAGATACAAAAATACATCCACAGCAGTGTGAGTACTTGGACAAAAATACCATTTTATCAGAGCAGTGAAAAGTTTCTGAACAATAAATAGCACATTCATTTATTTTTTCAACAACTATTTGCTGAGGATGTATTATGCCATTCTAGGCATGTAATGTAAATACCCATTTGTTAAAAAGAAATATGTCAGATTATGATAAATGCAATGTAAATAATAGATAAGTTCATGTGATAGAAAAACGACTTGGTGGCTGCTCTAATCTGGGTAGTTATGGAAGAGCTCTTTGAGAAACTGATCTCTTAATCGACAGGTAAATAAGAAGGAACTAGCTGTTTAGATATCAGAAAGAAAACTTTCCCGAGAGACAGAAAAGCAGTGCAAGGGCTTAAAATGTTTGGGGATCTAAAAGAATGCTAGGGGGGTGATGGTAAAGAGTAGGTCATAGGGGGAAGAAGGACCTAGATTATGAAAGCTTTTTAAAGCCAGACAAAGAGTTTATATTTATTGTAAATAAGATGAGAAGCAACTGGAGAAATGTCAGCAGGAGAGTGGTATGGTATGATATGTTATTTTAAAAGACAGCTTTGATTAATTTTTGGAAAGCGAAGGTGGTATATAAATTCGGATGATTTGGCTGTAATTATGGAAAAGGTAATTTACAGTCTATATAAAAGTGTTAAAACTACAATAACTAATAACAAATCCATAGATAGGACATCTCAAGGGTCGTTTATTCAGTGACAGCAATAACATTAAAAACTAGAGCCTTTTAACCTTTTCATTCTGACATCTTTGGTGTCTTGGATTTGTCCCCATGGTTGCAAGATAGCTGCAGTAGTTTCAGATTTTAAATGCAGACATGGCAACACCCATAGGTATAAGCTTCCCAATAGACCTTCAGTCTGACCAGCCTTTTCTTAATAGCCACAAAGAGTTATGATTTACATGTACAGATTTATCTTTACAGCAATAAAAATGTAAATTGGGGTGAAAAATTCTTCATTGGCCAATATTTGCCAATTAGGATTTCAAATATGAATAACTAAGAAAGTTGTACATCAAAAAAAGCAAATAATTAAACTCTAAGTCTTAAGTTAGGAACCAGAAAAACACTAGATATAATTATTGTCCTTTAAATTTTTTTGAGGATACCACATTCATAAAAATGATCAGATTGTTTTGAAAAGAAAAATAAGACTTCAAAAATAAAAATACAAATGCAGAAACAAAAAACAGATGGGCTAAAATAGCAGAATGAACACAGCTGAATACTAAATTTCTAAACTAGAAGGCAGAGCCAGTCAAAAAAAAAGTAGATATTTTTGCAACTCACAGAAATACAAAATTTTAGTAAATTTTAAAAAGTGAAAAATAATAGAGATCAGATTTGTTGACTATAATGTGATGATAGTAAGAAATTAACAGCAAAAGGGTAGATAGATGAAGACAATCCACTTGGAAAATATAAAAAGAAGACAGCTGAAAAGCAAAACTTTGGTTAAAGAGGGATTGAAGACTACAATTACAGGCAATTACATGGTGTGCCAGCTATGCTGGCCATAGCTCTGAGACATGTTGATTATTTGCTGAACATACAATAGCAGCATATATGAAAATATATAAGATTAGGCCAACACAATATTTAGAAGAAATTATGTTGCCGTAAATACATTAATTAAAAAATAAAAGTGATTGAAAGTAAATCAACTATGCATTCAACTCAAGAAAAAGAGAGACACAACATACCTAAAGATAAGGTGGAAGTTACTGAGCTAAGAAGCACGAGAACATGTTCATGGGGCCAGTACTGAATGAGGCTTACTTTGTTATCAAATCTTTCTCACTGAAGTGTCACCTTACAACTTTCTCTGTGCTGCAAGACCCTCTTATGCCATAAAAACTTTGTTTTTGAAAGTGACACTTAGCTAAATTTGTCCAGAAATAGTGTGAATAGTAATGAAAAGGTAGGTCAGAGTGGAGTAAAATAGAAGCAAATATTTCATCCATAGATGAATGATCACTAGGGAGTAAATGTCTACTCAAAACGTACTGTGGGCTCAGAGATGAAGTGTGAGTTGGTCCTATGGACGCCTCACCTATGGTAGCTGGCCAAAAAATGAGGGTGGGAATGAATCATACTTAGTGTGAAAACCGATAGAAAGTGACCAGAAGCTTGAGATGTCTAATTTCAGGAGTATTATGGTCAGAGCCATCTCATGATACCTAAATATAGCTTATTTTAGAATGCTTACCAATAACTTGTTTTTCTTTTTTTAAGACAGGGTCTCACTCTGTCACCCAGGCTAGAGTACAGTAGTGTGATCACAGGTCATTGCAACCTCAACCTCCTGGGCTCAAGCAATCCTCCCACTTCAGTCTCTCAAGTAGGTTGGCCTACAGGCGTGTGCCACCATGCCTGGCTATTTTTTTTTTTTTTTTCATTTTTTGTAGAGATGTGGTCTCACTATGTTGCCTAGGCTGATCTCAAAGTCCTGGAAGATTCTTAAGTGATCTTGCTGTCTCAGCCTCCCAAAGTGCTGGGATTCCCAGCATGAGCCACTGTGCCCAGCCACAACTTATTTTTATAGTACTTTTTCGTAGTCCTTATTGTTTATAGAATATTATCATTCTTTTTGCACTAGGAATTAGTTCCTGTATGGAAGTTACTATGAAACAAAATTGTGTTCAAAGTAAAGAAAAACATTCTAAAGTCTAAATTATCAGGTGGTAAGGTGGCTTCCATGTTAGTTGAGAATTTTTCAGTCTCTCAAAACATTAAATAATGGCTAGCAGATTGCTTATATGAAATGCTAGAGAGGAAAGTTATTTATTGAGTGGAATAGGGAGAGGGGTGACCCCAGATTCCCTTTACATCCTGACATTTTAGGAATTGTGTTTCTGGTGTACCCCACTTACTATAGATATATTAAAGGAGGCTTCTGCTAATTAGCTTCCAAATAATTCTGTCTAAGCATAGAAAATAGTTCATCTTGTATATTTTGTAGTCATTCCTAGCCCTTTCAAAGATTCTACAGTTTTAATCAAAAAGAAATAAGTAATGTACATTGCTATGGTTTGAGCTTGTCACCTCTGAAACTCATGTTGAAACTTATTCCCCAATGTACCAGTATTAAGAGGTGGGGCCTTTAAGAGGTTGTTGAGTTATGTGCACTCTGCCTTCATGAATAGATCAATCCATTCACGGATTAATGAATTAATGGGTTATCACAAGAGTGTATCTGTTATAAAAGCCCATTTAGCAAACTTGGCTCCTCACCATGTGATGCCCTGCATTGTTTTGGAATGCTGCAGAGTCCTACCAGCAAGAAGCCCTTCACCAGATGCAGTTCCTTGCCCGTGGACTTCCCACCCTCAGAACTCTATGAAGTAAATTCCTTTCCTTTACAAATTACAGGTATTCAGTTTAGCAACAGAAAATGGACTAAAACAGCATGCCTTTATTCAAATATGGTTGTTCTATATATTCTGGACTTTCCAGCAATAGCATTAAATGATGTTGTACATTTTGAAGCTGGAACTTCTTTTAAGATATTCTGCTCAGGTTCTGACAATAAATACACAAATAAATCCTGCTCATATTATTCCTGCCAATGCTTTTGGCATTATTATTCACCAATAATGCAATGCATTATTCACCAATGCTTTTAAGGGTACCAGGTATGAGTGATGTTGCTTTGACTATTATGGCAAATCCAGCACAATAGATCACATTAACATGGTGACACTATGGGATCGTTTACATAAAAACAGTTAACATTTGTTGAATATTTTCTACCTACCAGTCATTATTCTAAGTACTTTACATTTGCTGGCTCATATAATCTTCAAATCAGCACTACGATGTTGATGTCAATTTTATCTTAATTTTACTGATGGTAAAATTGAGGCAAAGAGAAGTTAATATACTCAAAAGTCACAAAACAAGTGAGAGAGAGAGCAAGCTCAGATTTAGACTCAGAAAGTTTAAATTCCAATCACATGCTCTTTTTTATCATTTCTACTTTAGATGATGTAGTCTATACTGGGGAGAAAAAGATTTCAGGAAAAGGAGAGGAAAACAACAAGGGGCAGTGAGGTGGAGTGGAGAGAATATTGCACTTGGAGTCAAGACTTTGTATTTCTTGTTTTGACATGCCTCTGTTTAATTTTTAGTGGATTGTTTAATGGCTGATCCTCATCTATAAAATGCAAATTGACTGCATGCCTCTTGATTTGATACTCTTTCTTTGTCTCATTCTAGACCTTTCACAAATCACCTTCACATGAATGATCTCATCTAAGTCTGACAGAAATTTTCCAAGAAACTTGAGGTTCAAAATAGTGGAGGCTCCCACCTCCACTGTCCCACCCACTTTTTTGCACAGATGGTAAGGATCTTCGGACTCCAAAGGCAGTGTCTCTTCCTCCTATATTCTGCTGCCCTATTTTATGTATATAAAAGCATCTTTAAACTGTAAAATAACTTTCATAACTAAAGTGGCATGTAAAGGTGGATTGGTAAGGCTTTCAGCAGAAGAAGGTTGCAAAGAATGAATAATTTTGGAATTTATTTGGAGGAGCCAGACTAGTTTACATGAAAACCACATGCATTCTTGATTTATTTTGTTTAAATCCCAGAACAAATGCTAAACTGATGGAAGAATATGCTGCTTTTCTGTACTCCCGTGAATTCCTTATTTTGTAGCATAAAATGATAAATGTTTGAACAGCTGCAATTATAAAGTTAAGAAACCATACAACACACATACACACAAACACACACATGAGCACAACCTTTTTTTCTGTCCAGGATTGTGGATTGGAACTGTGCCACAGAAAAGAATCCATGGGTGACAAATATATTTTCATTCATTATGCTGCATCCATTGCATGGCATAACTTTCTCTGTGGGAGGTTTACCTCAAGAATGGCAAAAAAAAAAAAAAAAAAAAAAAAAGAAAGAAAAAATGTGAACAAGCCAGCTTTCTTGATTTATTGTCTTGGAATAGTTTCTGAGATATTGTTCTTCTTCGGGTACAAGCTAAATATTTTTGCAACAATTGAGGATTAATGGGAAGGAGTCGATGGGTGGAGACAGCTTGGCCTTAGTTATTGTACAAATCTTTAGTTTGCATTTTATCTTTGTATACTTAAGCAGCATGAATAGAAGGGGTTGTTATTTCTTATTTAACTTATTTTAAGCACATGTGCTGTAAATATATACTATTATGCAGGTAAGCCTGTGTGTCTATTTAATTCATATGCAGTCATTGTAAACTCTTTTATTGGTTATATATTTGAAATCTGAGAACTCAGTTCTTGGTGTTCTGGGAAGTACAGGAAAATTTATAGTAGGCTGAACTTCCTTGTTGTCTGCTGAAAACGAATGAATGGGCCTGAATCTGCTTCTTGCTATTTACTGAGATATACGTAAATCATATAATATCATATGGGACGGAACTAAGAGAATCATAGAATGTCAGATTTGGAAGAGACCTTAGAGCACATTATCACAACTTTATTGGTCAGGGAAACAGAGCCACTGTGGGTATCATGTGAATAAGGGATTTAATATAAAAACTAGACCTCATCCAATATTATAAGAACGGAAAAACTGAAGGTCTAGAGGGGAGTTGGAAACGCCAAGAAAAGGTCACTACTCATTCAGCCTTTAGGCACTGGTGTGAGCAGGCAAACAGGAGCTTTCATGGAAATCCAAGAAATTTAAGGACTACATAAAATTTGAACAATTGCACTTGTGATACATTGAAACTTCACTATGTATCAGGCACTATGCTAAGCATCACACATCTTGCGTCTCTTTTTCTTACTGATTTTAAAATTATTTTTCAATTATTTATATATAAATAAATATGGAAATCTATACATAGAAAAATTGAGTGGGAAACACCAAAGAGTGTAAGAAAAGCCACATTGTCATCAGAACAAGGATCCTAGTAGAAAATAGTTTAGGTAGAGTCTTTAGATCATAGTATATTTTTCAGCTTCCTTTTGAAGTTATAAGAATTTCTTTTGGAGAATTAAATGGGAAAGGTAGTGAATGAGCCCCAGGAGATACAGAAAGCTCCACAGTCTGGCATCTGACAGATCTGTAAAATGAGCCGAATACTGGATATCTGGCATGAATATGGTTCGAGAGTGGGATGGTTTGATTTGTTTTTTCTTCTAGGCTCACCATGACCAACTTCCAGCTCTCAGAAAATTTCAGTATGGTAGAGTGAATGTCCTCAGCTGACAAGAGTGCCTAGAAGCAAGAGTGGGGACTTCGTTAGCATGTGGTCCAGGTTGATAGTAACCTGAGCCAGGTATCCCAGAGCTGAAGGATTCTTAGTAGTAATAGCCGTTAGCGTGTCTGTTTCTTGGTTCACACTGCTTAATCTAACTGGTTGCTCTTTACGTCTGTTTCACTGTCATCTGGAACTGCCCTTCAGCATGACCCTGAGGATTCCCCTAACTTGTCTCTGTTGCTAGATCCCTTAGATCCTGTATTGAAGTTAAAGGCAAAATCAGAAGCTTTTTGAGCAATGGTTCATGAACTTTATGTTGTGAACTAAACTAAAATGTTTTCAATATATTACCAGATTTAATTTTTAATTAGTCTAGATTAAAATTTTAGGTTTCTCATTATTTAGCTTAAAATTTTGAAGGCATTTCTCAAGCATTGTTTCTCTGAGAACTACAGAGACACTTTGAATCTCAATCTTATATGTGATATCTAATTTTATTTTCTCTTCCCTGGAAGGCTGTAAGATTTTTCTCTTTGCATCCTATGTTCCCGTATTTCCTCAATTTGGATGTGTTTTATTCCACTTATATCAGTTAATAGTGTATTTTTCAGGAAATTGTTTCTGGAAATATATACTTTATTTATATACTATATACTATATTTATTTATATTTTATAAGTAATTTCCTTTTCTTTCTTTTTTTGTTCTGTTTCTAGAGGTCCTCTCACTTATATGTTGGACCTCCTGAACTCACGCCGTTTTTCTTAATATTTTTTCCCATGTTATATTTTCTCAACTTGCTGTTCTCTTTTCATCATTTCCTGAACCTGTTTTTTTTCAAATTTTCTATTGAGTTCCTCACCTCTACTATTACATGTTTTTGTACTTTGATTTTGTTATAGCACTTCTTGTTTCATGGCCGGCTGAAATGTTTTTCTTATTTCTCTGAACTTTAAAATTATAGTTTTACTAAAGTTCTTTCTGTTTGCTGTTCACACAAGCTCTGTTCCGTCCAAGTTGTTTTTTATTCTGTTTATTTTTGTCTATATCTTTTATATTAGAGGTGACCTTCAGGTATTTGTCCATCCTTGGCAGTTGTCATTTCCTTTTTTTTTTTTTTTTTATGAGATGGAGTCTCACTCTGTCACCGGGCTGGAGTGCAGTGGCACGACCTTGGCTCACTGCAACCTCCGCCCCCTGGTTCAAGCGATTCTTTTGCCTCAGCCTCCCGAGTAGCTGGGACTACAGGCACGCACCACCATGGCCAGCTAATGTTTGTATTTTTAGCAGAGATGGTGTTTCACCATGTTGGTCAGGATTGTCTCGATCTCTTGACCTCGTGATCCACCTGCCTTGGCCTCCCAAATTGCTGGGATTACAGGTGTGAGCCACCGCTCCCAGCCCATTTTGTCTAATGAATCAGATCCAGAAGTGGATTAAATTCTCTGAGTGCTTGGCTTGGCTTGCTACCCGTAAGGATACTCGCTTGAATTCTCGATATGATGTTAGTCTTTCTCCTTAGACTGGTAAGGTTGAAAGAAAAGTCTCTTCCAATATTGTCCTTGTATATTTGTGTCTTAAAACATCTCTTTCGTGGTTTTAAATGTGTGTATGTGTGTGTTTGTGTGTGTGTGTGTTTAAGGGAGAAGTGTGATAAAAGGGCTTTTAATTTTTTTGGAAACTATGATGTCCCTATTATCTTACTAAGCCTCACAGCAAATACCAAATTAAGATGGGGGGAGACTAGTGGGAAGTGTTTTCTTTTCCTCATGGAAATGAGTTTAAAGAGTTTTATGACTTGTCCATGTTCTCACAACTGTTGAGTGGATAAATCAGAATCTGAATGTGGAAAAGACGGATTTTATAGACACTGACTAAAGATGTGTGCCCTGGGGACAAAATAAAGCCTAGCTAATAGCTTCTCTGACAGTTTGTGAGGATCTGACAGTTTCTGGTCTATGTAAGTGAAGAAGGAATCAAAAAAAGAGGTATATCAAATTATATAATCAAATAAGCAATATTACTCAATTATATAATTTTGAACAAACATTTTAGTCTAACCAGAGAAGCTTGTTCAAAATCTGTTAGTTCTACTTCCAAAATTAACTTCAAGTCTGTGCATTCCTCTCCAACTCCCCTGCTACCTTTCCAGTCTTCAAATAATCACTAGTATTCTCTTGGCTTATCACAATAAACCTCCTGCCTGATGATCTCACCTCCATTATTCTCTTTTTCTTACAAATAATGCATATGGAACTGAGAAGAATCTTTTCTAAAGTTTATATCATCCCCTTTCTTGGCTTAAGATGTTTTAAAGTTTTTCTATAACAATAAAAGGTAAAATATAATTCCTCAGCGTGGTCCATAAGGCCTGAATAGGCTGATGTTTATCCACTTTTTCAACATCAACTTTTGCTTCACTCACTATATTCCAACCATAGTGGTTTTATTTCACATTTGAAAAAGTGCCGGGAGATTTCCTACTTTAAGGATTTTGCTTACACTATTCTCTCTGCCTGGGATGCTCTTCCTACTACTGCCAATTGCTTGACACTTCATAATCATTCTTCAGAACTTATCTTAAATTCATTTTTCAAGAGTCTGGCAGAATCTACTCCCTGGATGAATTATATTCTTTGTTTCTTTTAATGTTTCAGATTATCTATATGTAATAGCTAAACTATCAGAAAAGAATCTAGAGAATCTGAAAAGTCATTCTTTTCCTTGTGTGCACTCGTACTTTTCCAACCACAGTGTCAGAAGCATGTTATCAGATGAGAATGTGCTTTTCATTCACAAAGTAAGGTTTTAAGAACCCACTTTGTGTGAGACAGTGAAGTGTGCTGAAATAGCACTGGGGTCTTGGGCTTTGCTGCTAAGTTGAGGAGTCACCATAGCCAAATTGAATTGATTCCATAGACTTCATTTCCTCTATCTCTGAGGTACAAAGATCGGATGGAGGCAATTCCTATAGACCTTTCTGGCTTACTATTCCAATGGTGCTCTCTACTAAAACATGGCTTTCAAATGATTTTCCAACACAGGTGTACCTTAGAGATATTAGCAATTCAGTTCCAGACCACCACAATAAAGTGAATTTTGCAATAAAGTGAGCCACACAAAATTTTGGGTTTTCTTGTGCATATAAACATTATGTTTATGATATACTATATTCTATTAAGTGTGCAATAGTATTATGTCAACAAAACAATGTACATACCCCTTAAATAAAAATACTCTGGCTAAAAAATGCTAACCATCACCTGGGCCTTCAGCAGGTCCTGATCTTTTTGCTGGTGTAGGATTTTACGTCGACGTTAATGGTTGCTGACTGATCAGAGTGGTGGTTGCTGAAGGTTGGGGAGGCTGTGAGGATTTCTTAAAGCAATAATGAAGTTTGTTCTATCAATTAACTCAAGAACACTCTTGTCCCAAAAGATGTCTCTGTAGTGTGTGATGCTGTAAAACTTCTCTCAGAATTGAAGTTAGTCCTCCAAACCCTGCCACTGCTTTATCAACTAAGTTTATATAATATTCTAAATCCTTTGCTGTCATTTCAAAATATTTACAGCATGTCCACCAGGAGTAGATTCCATCTTTAAAAAACAAAACACCTTTTTTGGCTCATTCATAAGAAGAAACTCTTCACCCATTCAAGTTCTATCATGAAGTTGCAGCAATAGAGTCACATCTTCGGAGCAGATTTAGCATAATTCTAACGGACCCAGGATTTTAAGAATGGCAAATGAGATTTGGCTTCAACTTAAAGTTACCATCTGCATTAGCCCCTAACAAGAGAGTCAGCTTATCCTTGGCAGCTTTGAAACTAGGAATTGACTTCCGCTCTTTATGAAAGTTCTAGATGGCGTCTTCTCCCAACATGAGGTTGTTTTAAGTATACTCAAAATTTGCAGAAGACCCGGATAGTGGGAGGCACTATCCGGGTCTTCTACAGCCTATACTGGCTCTGGGATCTCAGCACAGGTCTTTTGCTCTTCCTCCTCTTGAGCAGCCATGGCTGCCAGGAAGACCCAGAACCCCAAGGCTGAGGTGGCCCAAGTGCAGGTGGTTTTAGTGTTCAACATCAGTGTGGTGCAGGGGCTACAGGACATACTGAGGACCAACCTGGGATCCAAGGGCATCACGAGGATGCCTGTTTCTGTGCTGGACACATCAAGCGTACTAAAGACGGCCATGTGCCACTTCACAAAATGCAAATTCATGAAATGCAAATGCTATTAAATGCATTCTTTTTTTTATTATTGTACTTTAAGTTTTAGGGTACATGTGCACAATGTGCAGGTTTGTTACATATGTATCCGTGTGCCATGTGGGTGTGCTACACCCATTAACTCGTCATTTAGCATTAGGTGTATCTCCTAATGCTATCCCTCCCCCATCCCTCCACCCCACAACTTAATAGCAAAAGTAGCAACAGCTCAGGATGATATAACCGGTGATGGTATGACTTACCATGTCCTAATAATTAGAGAGCTACTGAAACAGGCCAACCTCTACATTTCTGAAGGCCTTCATCCCAGAATAATCACTGAAGGATTTGAGGTTGCAAAGGTAAGGGCCCTTCAGTTCTTGGAACAAGTCAAAGTAAGCAGAGAGATGCACATAGAAACGCTTAAGAGATGTGGCCAGAACATCTCTTTGTACTAAAGCTCATGCTGAACTTGCAGACGTCTTAAAATAGGCTGTATTGGACTCCATTTTGGCTATTAACAAACAAGATGAACCTATTGATCTCTGCATATTTGAGATCATGGAGATGAAACATAAACCTGAGGCTGATACAAGCTTAATTAGAGGCCTGTTTTGGACCATGGAGCACGGCATCCTGAGATGAAGAAAAGGGTGGAAGATGCATACATCCTCAAGTGTAGTGTGTCATTAGAATAAGAAAAAAGGAGGTAAATTCTGGCCTTTTTTATTCACAAGAGTGAAGAAGAGAGAGAAAAAAATCATAAAATCAGAAAGAAACTTCATTGAACATAGAGTTAAAAAAAATAGTAGAACTGAAAAGGAAAATCTGTGGTGATTCAGATGAAGGATTTGTTGTTATTATCAAAAGGGAATTAATCTCTTTTCCTTAGATGTTCTTGCAAAAGAAGGCATAGTAGCTCTACGCAGAGCGAAAAGTAGAAATATGGAGAGGTTGACTCTTGCTTTTGTCAGGGTAGGTCTGATTTATTTTGATGACCTAAATCCTGACTGCTTGGGACGTGCAGTTTTTGTGCATGAGTATACATTGAGAGAAGAGAAGTTCACCTTTACTGAGAAATGTAACAATCCTCACTCTGTCACATTATTGATCAAAGGACCAAATAAGCACACACTCTCTCAAATCAAAGATGCCATCAGAGATGGCTTCAGGGCTATCAGAAGAGCTATTAATGATGGCTGTGTAGTTCCAGGTGCTGGTGCCGTGGAAGTGGCAATGGCAGAATATAAGCAATGGCAGATTAAATATAAGCCCAGTGTAAAGGGCAGTGCATAGCTTGGAGTTCAAGCATTTACTGATGCATGGCTCAATTATTCCCAAGGTTCTTGCTCAGAATTCTGCTTTTGACCTTCAAGAACGTTAGTTGAAATTCAAGCAGAATATTCGGAATCAGTCAGCTTGTGGATGTGGACCTCAACATAGGTGAGCCAACGGTAGCAGCAGAAATAGGAGTATGGGATAACTATTGTGTAAAGAAACAGCTTCTTCACTCCTGCACTGCGATTGCCACCAACATTCTCTTGGCTGACGAGACCATGCAAACTATCAATAGAATGTCTCCTCTGAAAGGTTAAGTTGAAGCTTCGCTGTATCTGAGTCTTGAAGACTCTGCAAAGTGATCCTGAGGAATATAGGTGTGGAATTTTTGTCCAAGCTTCAAATGGTTTTCAAAGGAATTTTCTTTTCCCATATGAAAAAAGGAAAGAACACTGGTACCTAGTGAAATTCTGAAGTTCTGAAATTACAATTACAGTATTTTTTTAATTGCACTGAAGTAAAAACACATAAAGCAGGTCCATGTGTGCCTTTTACCCAGTGAACAGGATGTTTTGCTTCAGCTGCAGTGACATATAATTCCATGTTAGAAAAGCATATGTTATCTACCTTATTATGAAATATTTCTTGAAAAACAAATTTTAATGGTTTAATAATTTCTTATGAAGATGTTAAATTATCCAACAGTGTCCTATTGTCAAGTATTTAGGTTTAAAAAAATTTCGTGCTAACATAAATAACACTTATGTAATTTAAGATTTTGAAAGCGTCCCTGTTAGTATAAATTTCTATTTGTAAACTTATTGGAGCAGTTGGACTTTTCCTGCTTTTGAAATAGCTTGGTGCAATACTCCCCCACAAACGTTAAGCTGTAGTAAATGGGAAGAAGAATAAACTAGAGGTAAGGGAGTTGACAGAGCTGCAAGGGACAAGTGGCAAAAATAGAAGAGGCAGAGGTAAAAAGATGATGGAGGGCATGGTGACTAAGGGCTAGGGTTACTGGGTGAAATACGAGATTAATGGTTTTTTTTTTTTTTTTTTTTTTTTTTTTTTTTTTTTTTTTTTTTTGAGACGGAGTCTTGCTCTGTCGCCCAGGCTGGAGTGCAGTGGCGCGATCTCGGCTCACTGCAAGCTCCGCCTCCCGGGTTCATGCCATTCTCCTGCCTCAGCCTCTCCGAGTAGCTGGGACTACAGGCGCCCGCCACCACGCCCGGCTAATTTTTTGTATTTTTGGTAGAGACGGGGTTTCACCGTGGTCTCGATCTCCTGACCTCGTGATCCGCCCGCCTCGGCCTCCCAAAGTGCTGGGATTACAAGCGTGAGCCACGCGCCCGGCCCGAGATTAATGGTTGACCATATTTTCAAGCCTCTGAACTTTTTGCTTGTGCAACATATCCATCCCAAACCCTTTAGTGCCATATTTTTCTCACTCAAATTACTGTTCTCTCCTACATATTTCCACAAGATTGTTTATATACAGTTGGTGTATTTCTGTAGTCCTTGAAGATGAAATTGTGTGATACTAAGCTGTGTGTTTTGAGGGCTTAGCAGTTATCTGCAATGAATGTGTAATAAATATTAAGTTGAAACCTCAAAACAAAAAATAAAATGTGTTGTTTAGTATGTAGCCACCTTTATCAGCTATCTTAGCGAGATCTTTTGGGTAACTTGCTGCAACTTCTATATCAGCACTTGCTGCCTCACCTTGCACGTTCATGTTATGAAAATGACTTCTTTGCTTAAATCTCATGAACCAAACTTTTGCCAGCTTCTGACTTTTCTTCTTTAGCCTTCTCACCTCAGTTTATAGTATCATGGATCATAGTATGGTCTTGTTCTGGATTAGGCTTTGGTTTAAGGGAATGTTGTGACTTCTTTGATCCTTTATCCAGACCTCTCTAATTTTCTCGATACCAGCAATAAGGCAGATTTACTTTTTTATTTGTATGTTCACTGGAATGGGACTTTTAACAGCCTTCAGTAATTTTCCTTTGCAATCATAATTTGGCTAACTGTTTGGAACAAGAGACCTAGCTTTGGGCCTATTTCAGCTTTCAACATGGCTTCCCCTCACGTAATCGTTTCTATTTTTTGATTGAAAGTGAGAGGCATGTGACTCTTCCATTCATGTGAACACTTAGAGGCCGTTTTAGGGTTATTATTTGGCTCTATTTTGTTTGTTTGTTTTTTTAATTTATTTAATTTTGAGGTGGAGTCTCACTCTATCACCCAGGCTGGAGTGCAGTAGCGCGATCTTGGCTCACTGCAACTTCCGCCTCCCAGGTTCAAGCGATTCTCCTGCCTCAGCCTCCTGAGTAGCTGGGACCATACCAAGCTAATTTTTGTATTTTTAATAGAGACACGGTTTTGCCATGTTGGCCAGGCTGCTCTCAAACTCCTGACCTCAAGTGATCCGCCCGCCTTGGCCTCCCAAAGTGATGGGATTACAGGCATGAGCCACAGTGCCCGGCCTGGCCCAATTTTAATATTGGGATGTCTCAGGGAATAGGGAGGCTGAAGTGGAAGAAAACAGATCAGAGAATGGCCAGTTGGTGGAGCAGTCAGAACACACACACCATTTATCGATTACTTCAGTCTTATATGGGTGTGGTTCACGGTGCCCCAAAACAAAAACACCAAAGATCACTGATCACAGATCACCGTAATAGAGATCATGATTATGAAAAAGTTTGATATATTGGTAGAGTCACCAATATGTGACACAGAAGCAAAAAATTGAGCACCTGCTGTTAGAAGAATGGTGCTGATGCACAGATAGCCTTGTTCCACACAGAGTTGTTACAAACTTTCAATTTGTAAAAAACACAGCATCTGCCAAGCACAATAAAGTGAAATGAAATAAAACAAGATGTGCCTCTTCTGCCAAAAACTGGAAAATTTTTCAAAAATTTAAAGTGAATCTTAAAATGTATACTTTTTCATTTTTGTTAATCAAAACTTCCTTGAGTAGGCTCAGATTTGTCGTCATAAGAATATTTTTGTTTTGATTTCATTCCAACATTGAAATTAAACTGTTTCCTAAGAATACCAGCTGCCATGAGGGATTCGTGATCTGAAAGTGCCACAGAAAGCAAAGAACAGAAAATGAAAACATGGTGATTAATTGTCCATTGGATGAGTCATATAATGGTTATCCTGAAAGAACCTGAAAATGAAACATCCCTAAAACAATGAGAAGCAAAAAAAGTGCTGTCTAAATATACACTTGCCAGTAAATGTGTGTAAGGGCAGACTCCAGCATGGGCATGAACCAATATTAAATTAATAACCACAAAAGAAGCTCTATTGATTAGCCTATTGCCTCACCTGTAATGCCAATACTTAAATCTGAATGCAAACACTAGTGAACAGGTTTAGGTTGTACCCTACAGTGATTGACAGCACTACGGAAAGTCAGATGCCAATATTTTCTCGTTCTAATATGTTAAGAACCTTTTTGCCTCCCAGCATTACCATGGAAAGCTATCCTCCAGGAAAATCATAGGTGGATCTAGATCCATCACATTTTAACTACAACTGTAGTTACAGTTAAACAGTGATTTAATAGTTTACAAAATCTAAAAGATGTTGACTACTAATAATATGTTACTAATTATATTTTTGGAGAAATCTCACTGTTGAAACTAGGACTAAACCAGTTTATAAAAACTTAAGAAAGGCCAAATAACACTAATAAGCACTGAGTCTTTTTCCACAGATTCTTTTTCTTTTTTTTTTTTTAACACAATTCTCTCTAAAGGACAATTGTTGGATAGCAGATGGAGGTTGTGTGGCATTGACCTCAAAGGTGAATGATATATCTTTAAGTATTCATTACACAATTTTAACAATGCCTTACACAGTGAAAGATTTTAGAGTTTTCAAAGGGCTTTCACCTCGACTGCTGATTATATTGTGAAGAATTGAATAATGTACAAAGTGTCTCAAGCGTATTTTTTTCTTCACAGCATAATCCTGACATGTTTAAATATGCTATAAAAGTATACTGGATGAATTAATGAATTTGATCCACACAACAAACTATGTTAGGCATACATAGAAGAATTATTATACAATTTTACATATCTAGAAACAGTTTTAGTGATTTGCTGGGATGTCTTAACTATAGATAAAAGCCTGAGAAGGAGTAAAGAAGTGAAATAGCCAATAAAAATCTATAGACATGGAAATTTTCAAAGAACACATACATTTATTTCAACACTGTTATACTTATCAGAAATGATCAACAAAATAGACAAATGGAAGCCTCAAATCAGGATTTATGTTTTTTCAGTTTTTAGATTTTACTATTTGTACCCTGTGATGTAACTTAGTTTGTTGTGTGTTTGTTTGTTTGTTTTTATCCACAGGGGCCAACATCACTAACTTTTCTTGGTGTTCACTTTGAGGATTTATCTTTATCTTTTAAGGGTTAAGGAAGATAATATTTGAATCTTTCTTAAACCCTTTTACGTCTTAAGTACAGTCACATTTCCACTGAGTCTTAAAAGATAAATGGCTTTGAATGCCCGTTTTAAAATTGGGTGAAGAGTGCTTCAAATCTAGAAAACCATATGAGCAAAGCCCTGATGTGAGAAACTTCTGAGGATATATAGGGAAAGTAAGTTTGGTAGATTCATGAAATACATGAAAAGGAAAGGGTTCATGTGTGAGGATTACATTATGAAGCACCTTGGTACCAAACAGAGCACTCTGTCCCATGAACAGTAGGAAGCCATAGATGGTTATTTAGCAGAAGAGTTGCAGTGTAGGTCACTGTTTTCTTTTTAATAATAATGAGTTCATAGCCGTATCTCTGCTATAGTGTGATCACTCTGGTGATAATGACAGAAAAGGAGGGGTGTGTGTGTGTGTGTGTGTGTGTGTGTGTGTGTGTGTGTGTGTGTGTTGGAAGACAGGACAAGAGTAAGAAACTGGGGCAGGATTACCATCTGAGAGGCGCTATTTCAATAGTCCATTTAAAATGGAAAACGTACCTACTACTTGCTAACTCGCTAGGTGTAAAACTAGGACAAGTTACTTCCCTCTAAGCCTTGTTTTCCTCATTTGAATCCTATAGAATTGTTGCTATAATTGAGAAATTGTATATACTATAATTATTAACACCATGTCAGATATATCGCGGGTACTTAATAGGTATTTATAATTAGTATATCAAGCCAATTAAAATATGTTGTTTTGGGAGAGGAGGACTTTAAAATTACTTACTATTATTGTGTATTTATTTTCATTGACAAATAAAAAATGTATGAGGTAAAATGTGATGTTTTGATATATGCACACAGTGTGGAATGATTATGTTAATTAGCTTGGCTTCAAGCTAATTAACATATTCCTCACCTCATATAATCATTTTTTGTGTGTGATGAGAGCATGTAGAATTTTTCTTAGCATTTCAAATACACAGCACATTATAATTATAGTCACCATGCTATATGATAGTTCCCCAGAATTTATTCTTCTGATGAATATGTTTCAGTAAAATATTTTTGTCTTTTCTCAATAAAACTTTCTTTCATACCTGGGACATCCTATTTGACAAAGATAACAATGCACATCCACACTGTCTTTCCTAAAACTATCCTCTTGGCCACTCTCGGCTAAGAAAGCTTGGCTAAGGGGGCCTGTAACAGTGAGATGTTGTCACCGGGAGCTTCTGCTATTCTGCACCATACAACCAGAAAGACAGCAAACCTATGAAAGAACACTCTGCCATGCTTGCGAAGCCAAGCATGAGCTCTGCATATTTGTTCTCCTCCCAGAGTGAGTCCACCGTGATGTTCACCCATTGCAGAGTGTTTGCTAGACACTTGGCTTTCATTTATCTTCTTGAATTTCTTTGACCCCCACCTGTATATAAGATGGAATGGTGAGACTATTTTTGATTATTTACCACATTTCTCGTCCTTAAATGGTGGAGGTCTTCTTATGCTGGAGACCAAATAGGAGCTTTGACACATTTCAATGACTGAAAATGGTAAGACCGGAACAGTTATGTATTAGGAACAAAGTATGCAGCAAGCTTTTATGATCAAGGAGATTCTGTTCTACCTTTGGGACTGATTTTATCTTAGCAGTACCCAAGAATGATTATATGCTGGTCCTAGAATGTACAATAAATGCAAATGGTATTGGATGGTAGTAATTTTTGTTGTCATTCATAACTAAGCAACAGTGACCTGTTATGGTCAGACAATGTATTAAAAAACAGAACATTGAGCTAAATAATATGATTTAATCCAACATACTTACTAAACACTAGCCATATACCAGTCCCCCTACAGTGTGTTGTTGGAATTCCAACATTGCTATGCAGTAGTTCCTTCACTTAAAGTATTTTGAATGGAAAGATCCTCCTAAGGAACAGGCTTGGTGAATAGTAATAACTAAGTAATCCTTCTGGTCTTCAATTAATAAATTTATAGTTAAACAGGATTCATATTAACTTCATTTCATTTTATCCAAGAAGACTTAGTACTCATTGGAAACATGCCTTAGCATATTTTGTTTGTTTTTGGGGACACTCATATTTCTTAGACTGCTGGAAAGATGGAACAGCTGTGTTTTTCTGTCTAAGCTATCAACTTGGTGATTTCCCTTCAGTCTTGTACAGATAAATACATTTTGACATTTGGTTGGGTCGTCTTCTTCAGTCAGATTGGTATTACTAATCCTTTGAGAGTTCATAAACAGAGAAAAGAAGGAGGCAAGGGAGCAATGAAGAATCAAAATGTAAAGAATTTGATTCTCACAATGAAGACTAAAAGTATGCTTAGGTTTATTTTCCACTGGTTAACTGAATGATTAAAGAAGGAAGACGTATTTCTTTGTTCTCGAGTTTATTTTTCTGCCTGTCATAAGATACAACTCTGACTATGTTTGCATACATCTTTGTGGTTGGAAGGATGTTATTTGAGAAAGCATTCCTTTTAATAAAGTTTGGTCGTGTAAGCCCCTTTGTTATGAAATACAGTACACATTCCTGTTTTATTTATGTCAAATTTTCATTAAGGACATAAAAATTTATAGGTTCAGAGAAAGGGGGAAAATACCCAAATCTCTACATTTAATATGAAACATTGTGTTGAAGTAATCAATCAAACTATTCAGTATTAGCCATATTACTGACACAGGCCAATATAAAGGCCAAACAGTTCCCCTATTAATGTGTTGGGATTCATGGGGAACTCTGATGTCTGTGGTCGGTGGTGACAATTTCAGATTAGTATTTTAGTATTGTAATTTCCCAGAGTTGCTTCGGAAACAAGAAGATAAGATTCCATTCTACTTGTGAAGAGTATTAAAATTATAGGGTTGAATCTATTCAATTTTTCCACCTGTACATTTGATGTTAGAATATGTTCAACTTCCTTAAAAAGTGCTCTGATGATTGTTGCAGGGATATAATCAGTTGATTCTTTCATTTGAGAAGCATCTCTTCTCTGATTTCTGCCATGAAGTAGAAGGGGAATTAGGTCTAAGTATGCTTTAGTAACTAGCTAAATATATAGTCCCAGTTATAATAACTCAAAAGATTAATACTTGTTAGACCTAACAGGGTATGTTAAATGAAGCTCCACATTTTGGCCAATCTCGATCTGTTATTAACACTATGTAGACAAATTATCCACCTATTAAGGTACCACTAGTCAATGTACCGGAATTAACTTATTACCTGGAAAAGTCACATTTGAAATTTACACACATATAAGCTTCTAGTTAACATAAGCCTACCTAATTCACTGGAAACATTAGGACATTTCACTCAAGTTGGAGAAAATAGTTATTTTCTAATTCAAGAGGCAATCATATAGATGGAGGAGACATGAGGAAGTATTTTTATGAAAATTGCCAAAGTCTAATTAATATTCTTGGTAGAATGGTAGAACTTCTCATCAACTTTTTGGAACAGTAAATCCAACACAGCAATTCATCCATTTACACAGACTTAAAAGTATAATCTGTGATTATTTGTCATTGGTTTAAAGATCTCTGAATGAATTAGACACACATTTAATCATATAATAAGAAATAATAGCCGTTAGAACATCCTAAACACAGTGTTTATATTTCTTTGCCTGACCTCTGCTGTCAAAAAGCCATGACAGCTGTTTGGTTTCAAGTGTGTCCAATCCAGTGAAGTGGCAAAAATCCTTTTAGAACAAGTTAGATTGCTTCTCTCTTGTTCTACTCCCCGTTGTACGCACAAGCGTCATCTCTTTAGATGAGATAGCCACATTGCAATAACTAGTTTGTTCTTTTTCTTAGGCTAAATTTGAATATTTCCTGTTTATGGCAGGATAGAAGCATTTCCAGTATCTGGAAAAGCCTTGCGCTTTCACTCCAGAAAGCAGCCCAAGAGACTGTGTTTTGTCTTTGCCTCCTACCCGAGGACATTTCTGTATAGAACAAGTCTACTCCTAAAGGCTGATGGGGAAATAGAAGCACGGCCATCAGAAGCCTACTTCTAGACATTTTTTGCCAGGGCCCAAAGACCTTTGAAAGAAAACAGGAGTTTTTCCTGCAAATTTATCCCAACAGGCTTTCCTGTCACACAAGTTGTTACACTTTCCTTCCTGCTGGATTACTTCCTAACCTATTTCCACTACAAAGTAATGACTTCATTGAACTTTCCCTGATGAATCTGTCACCCAGAAGAGTCATTCTTTAAAACAGAAAGGCAACATATGTAAGGACAATCTTTTGAGACTAATGTAAACTTTTTATTTCTTGCCCAAGTGTATTATTAAAGAATAGTTAATCTCCTGAATAACACTTCGGGCTAATTTGCCACTCAGAAGAGAGAATTACCAGAAGGAGCTCTGATGGCCACGACTCAGATTTAGTTACAGAAAGAGGCCAATGACCTTTAGAGAACAGTGAGCTCAATGACATGCGTGTTATTTAACCAGACACTTAAATTCATCAGGCAAACAGTTGTATTTTAAAATATCATATTTTAATAAAATCAATACCTCATATAATTATTAAAAATCATAGTTATAGATAAAATATACTGACCCACTATGTGCTGGCACCGTACCAAGTGCTTTACCTACATTTATTTTCTTTAATTGTAATAATATTAATCTTATGAGATAGGTATATTATCTGTCTTTCCATTTTAAAAATAAAAAGGTGGGGTGGCCAAATAATCTAGTAACAATAAAAATACATATCTGATGTTTATTATTTGTCAGGCCATGTTTTATTATATTTAATAATATAAATATAATATTAATAAATATATTTATAATAAAATAAATATAAATATAATATTATATTAACTCATTGAATCTGCAATAAAACCCCATTGAGTATGCATTATTATTAGTCCCAACTTTAAGGTGAGGCAGTAGAAAGGCACAAGAAAGGTTAAGTAATTGCTCAAAGTCTCAGCTAGTAAGTGGTGGAGTTGTGACTGAAATGCTGATAGTCTGGTTCCTCAGGCTATCTTCTTACCACGGCATCGTACTGTCTCTGCCTTTCCACGCAGTCAATTACTAATGATTTATGTCTGGTTAGGGGTAGCAATGGGCCTTAATTTAAAGTCTGTGCTCTTAGTTGCTGTTTACTCTATTGCCTCTCATTTAGTGTGCTTAATACAAAGTCCTGTATTTTTCGTTGTACATACAAGCGGACGAGAAGTGTGCAGAGATAATCCCTGTCCTTGGAAATTTTGCTGTTTGGTAAGGAAACTGTGTTATCTCTAAAAAAGGGGTGTACTCATCCAACTAAAATCAGAATGACTTCTCCAAATGATAACTCTGGGATCGTTAGAGACCTCTCCATGACTCCAATAACTTTGACTCCTATAACTCTTAGGACTTCCAGATTCCTATAGGACTCCTATGACTTTGACTATCGAATGAGCCTAGGGGATCTCCACTGAAGACATCTGTAGAGGTTATTTTCTATAAGAACTGTTATAATTATTAAGAAGTGAGCTAGTGCTGAAGGTTGTACCCCCTCACTACAAAAACGCAAATGGCTGAACTAATGATTGGCAGTGAAAAGGACAAATCTACCATTAGGAGTAATACCAGCTTCAAAGTGGTAGCCTCCATTCTTTCCTAGGGGAGAAAATGTTGATGTGACATGAAGGAATTAATAAGGATTCCAAACTTTAATTCAAATGTTTATGGTCCCCAAATATTCTCTGCAAACAAAATGTAGTTTACTGAAGGAAAAATAATTTCTTTCTGGAGACACAAAATAATATTGAGAGAAAAGTGGAGAGGAAAAGATTTTTGAGAGAATAAAATCCTAAAAGTTTTGGTAATTTTATGTCTGATAAAACTGTAAATGTTATCATAGAAATAACACTAAACTAGGAATCAGATGCCCAAGTTCAAGTTCTCACTGAAATCTTAGAATTTATTCTCATAGATAAAATATTATTGTATTTAGTAGATTTTTATTAAAGTGACATTTTCTCACAGCCTTTCTCTATTTAGTTCGCAGCAGACTCTTTCTTTTCTGAGCTCCTATAGTTCATACGATTGACCTAAACTGTCTATATTATTATATTATGTACCATCATGTAGTATTATTTACTGGACTATGTATTACTATGCCATTTAATTCAGCTTCATTATTAAGTTATTTAAGGGTGGGGCTTATGAATTTTACCTCTTTTCAGTTCCTGTTCTTTGCCAAAAGTGGGTGTTCAGTAATTGTTGATGGATTGAGATTAGGGCTCCATTAGAAAGGTACTCATAAAATCAATGCTTTCCAAACAAATCAGTGGAATTCAAGCTTATTATTTACTTACTGATAATAATGAACCATAATGAATGTGTAAACCAGGGACCTCACTTTATCCAAGTAGTTGCAACCAATTGTAATAATATAAATATGGTGATGGATACAATTACTAATTGTCAGTTAATGTAAGTTTATTCTTTGTGTTATCACAGTAGTCTTTTTTCCTTAAAGACAGCATTTTTGGGCATTGACACTTTCAATACATGATGTATTTACGTTGGTAATCATATGGTAAAAAAACTATTTTTTCAATGACTTTTTATAAAAAAATAAAAATCAGAAAAAAGAATTGTAATTTCAATCCTGATTCTCCTGGGAGGTTTCTTTTTCTCATCACAGTTTGAAGTGAGAAAACTTGTTTTTAATCTAAGTCTTACAATTGAGGGTACTATAGATCAATATAATATGGAGGTTTCAGTTATATACTAGGATAATGGAAAGAGCACTATACCGAGACTGGAGATCTGATTAGAAGCCCTGGCACTATTGACAACTTTTTGTGTGATGTTGGGTAAATATCTGTATAACAACCTCTCCCAACAATAACATACTGAGATTCCTCATGATACAAAATTTGCACTCTTCCTTCTACCTTTGGTCCCAATATGCTATTTCTCTGTCATTCTGGGACATTAGATTGCTATGTAAGAGTTCCTCACCCTGGAATGAAAACTGCAAGTTCATAAGTAAAACAATGTAAGGTTGAAATGGCCTTAGTGTTATAAAGAGCTGCAGAGTCTCATGATATATATATATATATATATACATATATATATATACGCACATATATATATCACTATATATCTATATATCACTATATATATATATCTATTATCTATATATCACTATATATCTATCTATATAGATAGATAGATTTGTCTCTATATAGATAGATAGATAGACAGACAGATAGATAGTGACTGTGTAATAAATGGTCTTGGCAGCTTAGGCATCAGTCGACCAGGTCAAAGTGGATGGTTTTGCTTGATGCTATTTACCTATTTTTCCCTTGTGCAATTTTATTTGCTTTGGATAAGTTCTTCTTAATAAATGTTCTCAAGTCAGAAATAGAATGTCCTAGTCCTGCCTCCACTGCTTAATAGTTCATTATATTGGGTAAGTCACATGTTCTCTTTGAGCTTTAGTTCTCCAACTCTAAAATAAGGATAATAATGTCTAGTTAACATAATTTTCATGAATATTAAATGAGCATTTATCAATTAATACTTATACACTACTAAATAGTTCCAAATTCAAGGGATGATAATGATAATGACACTTTGCAGAGAATAAAAAATTTGAGGAAGATACAGTAACTCCTTCAGGTGTTTATCCTTAATTAGGTGATTGTACAATATTCTAAATAACATACCAGCAGTTTTGAAATTGTGGTAGCTTCATAATTTTACAAACTTACTTTTAAACTCGGACTTTTAATGCAATATTTGCCTTAATAAGGAATTATCCACCTGAATATAAACTATTTACTTGATTAAAAATCAATAATACTGCTGCAACTGCTACCACTATCACTACAAAGATAATTGTATTTTTGATAATGTAAATATCACAGTATTTCAAGAATGATCATCCCTCAAAATTTATTAAACCTAAGGCAATCTTTCTGTTTTCTAAGGGTATGATGATTGTATATAGAGAAATGTTTGCTTGATATCTTTTATTTCAGATATTGTGAAGTGGGGTAGAGTAATTACTCTTTGCATCCAAAAGATATCAAGAATGACTCAGGACAAATGTACACCTATTGGGCTAGGATAGGAAAGGCAGGAATAATCAGGGAGAGAGCTCTCTTTCTTGTTTGAACCGAAACTACCTTAGCTTCAAAAGGAGAATACCTAGGTGATGGGTTGATCGGTGTGGCAAACCACCATGGCACATGTTTACCTGTGTAACAAATCTGCACATCCTGCAGGTGTAACCCAGAATTTTTTTATATATATATTCTGCTTACATTTTATTTTATTTTGTTTTATTTTGTTTTATTATTATACTTTAGGTTTTAGGGTACATGTGCACAATGTGCAGGTTTGTTGCATATATATCCATGTGCCATGCTGGTTTGCTGCACCCATTAACTCGTCGTTTAGCATTAGGTATATCTCCTAATGCTGTCCCTCCCCCCTCCCCCCACTCCACAACAGTCCCCGGAGTGTGATGTTCCCCTTCCTGTGTCCATGAGTTCTCATTGTTCAGTTCCCACCTATGAGTGAGAACATGCAGTGTTTGGTTTTTTGTCCTTGCGATAGTTTACTGAGAATGATGTTTTCCGGTTTCATCCATGTCCCTACAAAGGACATGAACTCATCATTTTTTATGGCTCATAGTATTCCATGGTGTATATGTGCCACATTTTCTTAATCCAGTCTATCGTTGTTGGACATTTGGGTTGGTTCCAAGTCTTTGCTATTGTGAATAGTGCCACAATAAACATATGTGTGCATGTGTCTTTATAGCAGCATGATTTATTGTCCTTTGGGTATATACTCAGTAATAGGATGGCTGGGTCAAATGGTATTTCTAGTTCTAGATCCCTGAGGAATCGCCACACTGACTTCCACAATGGTTGAACTAGTTTACAGTCCCACCAACAGTGTAAAAGTGTTCCTATTTCTCCACATCCTCTCCAGCACCTGTTGTTTCCTGACTTTTTAATGATGGCCATTCTAACTGGTGTGAGATGGTATCTCATTGTGGTTTTGATTTGCATTTCTCTCATGGCCAGTGATGATGAGCATTTTTTCATGTGTTTTTTGGCTGCATAAATGTCTTCTTTTGAGAAGTGTCTGTTCATGTCCTTCACCCACTTTTTGATGGGGTTGTTTGTTTTTTTCTTGGAAATTTGTTTGAGTTCACTGTAGATTCTGGATATTAGCCCTTTGTCAGATGAGTAGGTTGGGAAAATTTTCTCCCATTTTGTGGGTTGCCTGTTCACTCTGATGGTAGTTTCTTTTGCTGTGCAGAACCTCTTTAGTTTAATTAGATCCCATTTTTCAATTTTGGCTTTTGTTGCCATTGCTTTTGTTGTTTTAGACATGAAGTCCTTGCCCACGCCTATGTCCTGAATGGTATTGCCTAGGTTTTCTTGTAGGATTTTAATGGTTTTAGGTCTAACATGTAAGTCTTTAATCCATCTTGAATGAATTTTTGTATAAGGTGTAAGGAAGGGATCCAGTTTCAGCTTTCTACATATGGCTAGCCAGTTTTCCAAGCACCATTTATTAAATAGGGCATCCTTTCCCTATTTCTTGTTTTTGTCAGGTTTGTCAAAGATCAGATAGTTGTAGATATGCAGCATTATTTCTGAGGGCTCTGTTCTGTTCCATTGATCTATGTCTCTGTTGTGGTACCAGTACCATGCTGTTTTGGTTACTGTAGCCTTGTAGTATAGTTTGAAGTCAGGTAGTGTGATGCCTCCAGCTTTGTTCTTTTGGCTTAGGATTGACTTGGCGATGCGGGCTCTTTTTTGGTTCTATATGAACTTTAAGGTAGTTTTTTCCAATTCTGTGAAGAAAGTCATTGGTAGCTTGATGGGGATGGCATTGAATCTATAAATTACCTTGGGCAGTATAGCCATTTTCACGATATTGGTTCTTCCAACCCATGAGCATGGAATGTTAACCCAGAATGTAAAATAAAAGTTGATGGAAAAAAAAAAGAAAAAGAAAAAAGGAGAATCAAGCCCAGTGAAAACATAGGTCTTAACAGAAACTTAAATTAGAAGTCTAAAGAATTTCACTGGCTTTTTCAATGCCTGCTCAGAAGTTGATCATTTTGAACAATTGAAGTTGAGCCATAGAACTCTGAGAGTAGCATTTTTCACAACTCAGCTTGTTCACATTTCAATGCTTCTGAGCCATACTTAGCCAAACAGAGTGTGTCAGTTGCTTGCTTAGATGCTCATGCAGTCAGGTCACTATAATCCAAGGATTTGGCAGCCTGTCTTCACGAGCAACCTTCACTACTGAAATGTGTGACTTCAGTTTCAAGACTCTTGATAAGTAAAAAATGGCAAAATAACTAAAGATATTAAAAATATTAATGAGGAAATTAATTATTATGAACTTTCTTCTGAAAGATGGCTGGAGAGGCAGTGACTGCTATTCGGCTACTCTGGGTTTGTGGTTAGAGCCTGTGGAAAGGCTTTGGCAGGATTAAGCAATGTTGACAGACACATGCAACCGACGTCTCTAGTATGTGTTTACGTGCCATGATTCAGCTCAAAAACAGGGCAGAGAAAATTTACAGAAAGCTTAAATTTCCAAAAGCAATCCAGTTTTTGATTGCTAAGCAAATGTATCTGAGGGTATCTAAGTTTTAAAAATGAAGTGCTCTGTTCCGTAAAGTTTTTTAGAGCTTTTTAAATATGCGAGCTAATGTAAAAATATAACAGATGTCATAAATAGATAGGGAATTTGTTTTTATATGAAAAACTACTAGGGATGTGATTGTTTGTCTAAAGTTGATAAGAGGCAGAATCATCACCAGAACCTAAGAAGACATATCCTAGATAGTAACTGGCCAGGAAGATAAAGAAAGTAAATCTTTGTGTTTTTGTTTTTAAGTGAGAAAGTGATTCTGACCCACCTACCAAGTTATTATATTGGGCTCTGGTTTTTAACAAAATAGCATATATCAAGATCACCCACGAAACAAAACAAAATGATAAAAAAAGGGGAGGCAAGTCCCTGCCCCCAAAATATCTGACTCAAACCAATTGATGTAAGGCCCTAGAGACATGCCCAGTTAAACCAGTTTGTTTAGTTCACAGAAGATGTATCCATACAAAAACACATTTCTTTCCTGGATTGTTTTTACATTAACTTCATATTATTCATATTATTTTGATGAGGTATTTGGCCAAATTACTTTTCACTTACCTTGCTTCTCTACTAGGTTATAAGAAAAGTAATTGGGATTATCAAGTACACTTTAGGGAAGTTTTATGGACAATGGCCTTCTCTGTTAATTTCTTTACAAAAGAAGGTTTTCTGAAAGTCAGCTAAGGGTCAGATGCTATGCTAAGTTCACAGGTTTAAGGCTCAACAACAGCCAGCTCCTGACCTCAAGGAGTTCACAATTTAGTGGCAGACAAACAGGTCAAGTGCATGAGCAGTCAGAATCAATGTCTTTCTTCTTGGCACTCACAGAGTCCTTTATACTAATTTAAAAATCCTCAATATATTCTGTCTTTTGTGGCTATATCCATATCTATCTCCTCAAGTAGATTGAAATTTTCCTGAGGGCGGAGATAGCTACAGTCCCATAGGTCTGTTGGTACCGACATAGAATAAAGATAAGTAAATCAAAACTGATAAAAGAAAATGAGCAAATATCTTGCAGATGTGATTGTTGATAAAAAGTCATCTCAGCTTTGCATAATGATACAATATTTACTTAAATCTCAAACTGGAAAATTAAAGATCATCCTTTGTTCTTCTATGTCTCTATATCCAAATCCAAAGGACACAGAATTTGATTCTATGTCAAGAATTGCATTCTTGAATATTTTTACTTTTATTTATTTACTTAGGTAAAATCAACATTTCTCACTTGGACTATTGCAAAAACAATATGCTTTCAGATACTTATTTTCTCTCACCAGGTCTTCCACTCTTTCTCCAAGGCTGTCTTCCTGTGGAGCAAATTTGATCTTTTCTCATGCTTATAAACCCCTTTTGACACCCCATTGCTTATAAGATAAAATCCAAACACCTCAGCAGATGAATTTCTTCTTGCCCCAGCTTACCTCCGCAGACATGACCATCTGCAACCCCTCTCCCCACTGCCCTTCAAATGCATCAGGCTTCTTAAATATCTTTTCCTCGCCACGTGCTGCTCTTTCCTTTTAGGAGGCCCCTTCTCATTTTTATTCCTGATGAAGTCTTAATCAGGCTGCAAACCAATCCCCAATACTACATTCGTGACACATTCCTGAATTATCTCTCCAAAATTAGTGTTTCTATCTCTGTATGGTGAAGTTCAATTTTCAGAATATAACTCAAAGCCCAATTGCAAAATTTTTGCTCTTCTAGTCTTGCCACTGACTTCATATTTCTGAACCTATTAGTCCTATGAGGTAAGGTTTTTCCAACTACAGGAATATCTTTCTGAAAAAACAGATAACTTTAGAAGAGCTAACCTGCTAAAAACTCCTGGAATTTAGCTAACACTTCAGAGTTTATAATATATTTGCATTTATTTAATTTCAAATCAGGAAGAAAATATCTGTAATCACTAATATTTAAATCAAAGAAATCATGTTTCCGATTTTGTTTTTCTGCAGCTAAATGTTTCCCTGGCCTTCTCTTTCAGTTTGTCAAATATACATGGTTGTGGACAAGATTTCTCCTGACAATTCTGCTGCTCAGGCTATTGAACAGTCTCCTGAAGGAGGTGAGGCTGTAGGGCCTAGAGGATCACATGGGGTTCAACACCAAAACCCTGGGGCACCTAATGAAAACAGTAGCTCCTCTAAGTACTATGAGCTGTTCATTTTCCAACACACATGCATGCATACATGCACAATATACATTTGGAGTAAATTCATAAAATGCAGTTCATTTTTAAGGAAAGAAATAATACAAATGATATAGTTTCATCACTCAAAGCTAAGCACTCTCTTGATTTGGACCTATATCCTTGCCATCTTTCTTTTTGAAAAAATATGACATCTCATCACCTGTTATTTGTCACAAAGAGTATATTTTAAACATTTGATCTTTGATTTTTTTTAAAGTTGAAATTTATAAAATTTTCATTGGAGCTTGGTAGAAAACAGAGAGGGTCCATTATAGAGCTAAGGGCAGTCACAGTTCAGCTGCTTCATGTTCTTAAAGAGAAGGTAGATGCTGATACTTGTCTAAGGAATTCTTGGGAAGGTAGTCTGCCCTAGAAAGCTCTGTCATAATCCCCGTGACAGCTTTGCCACATGACATTGTTGCAGAATTTTGCTCCTTAGTTCAGCTAAACCAGGTTCTTGTCACACAACCAGGAAGGATTAGGAATGCTTACACATTAAAAGGTGAGGGGAATGGAATTTATTGGGCGAAAAGGAAAAAAGAAACATTCTCAGCAAAGTGAGAGGGGATACTGCTAACAGGCCCCCACCTCACAGATTGAATACCAGGCCGCCACACCGGAACTGAAGAGGCCAGGCTTCTCCCCACTGCACAGGAGCTAACTTCCCGTGGCTCTGCCCTGTTCTCCCAGCACACAGGCAGTGGGAGATTCTCCAGAAATCCTCCTCCTTAATCTGCCTCCTGCATCTATCAACATGACTGGGCCTTACTTTTCTCCAGTATAAAACATGATGACCTATTTAACTCTCTGTAATATATTTTGAAAATGATTATCTATCTATCTATCTATCTATCTATCTATCTATCTATCTATCATCTGTCATCTATCACCTATCTATCTGTTATCTATCTATCTATCTGTCTATCTATCTATCTATCTATCTATCTATCTATCTGATATGGTTTGGCTGTGTCCCCACACAAATCTCATCTTGAACTGTAACTCCCACAATTCCCACGTGTCATGGGAGGAACCCAGTGGGAGATAATTGAATCATGGGGGTGGGTCTTTCCCGTCCTGTTCTCGTGATAGTGAATAGGTCTCATTAGATCTGATGGCTTTAAAAACGGGGTCTCCCTGAACAAGGTCTCCATGTAAGATGTGACTTGCTGTTCTTTGCCTTCCTCCATGATTGCGAGGTCTCCCCAGCCGTGTGGAACTGAAAGTCCAATAAACGTCTTTCTTTTGTAAATTGCCCAGTTTCAGGTATGTCTTTATCAGCAGCATGAAAACAGACTATCTATCTACCTAGCTAGTTACTGCCTTAGACAAATGTCTCTAGGGCCTCAGTTTCTTTATTTATAAAATGAATGTGTCAGCCAGATATTTTAAAAAGCCTTATCCAACCCCTATATTTCCAGTTTCTAAATCAATTTTCTAGGCCTTCATTTAAATATAATCAACCTAATTTTTACCATTAGAATCAGAACAATTACTCCATTCTTTTTAAAAACTTTATAGTATTTGTTCAGCTAATTTCCTAGTGGTCATTTTTAGGCTTATGATTTTGCAAATGCAGCTGCCACTTCAAGATTTTCAAACAGAGCGTCAAATTTAATGCAAAACCTTAAACTATGTTACTTATTAATTTATTCCATTTCTTGTAACACTAGATTGTTAGGCACTGTTTTATGGCCAGGTGCCCTATTTCTGTCTTCTCAGCTCTGCTCCTGATGCAGTTCTCCTTATGATTTGGCTTTGCTCAGTTCTCTACTAGAATAGCTTCAAAACTTTTCAAGCCTGCAACCCAAATCAGACCTCCATCTTCATTCTCACTCATACAAATATTAAAGGATCAAATGTATGATAAGGTAAGATAACACTATCAAAATCAGAAATGATCTTAAAGTGATTTTCCCCAATCCTTTCATTAGAGAGGTGCAGGAGAAATCTTGAACTCCAGGATAAGTGATTTAATTAGACTCATAGAGGAAATTTCTGTCAAAGCCAGAACTGACTTTCACCTCTCCCAATTCCTACTCAGTCCTCTTTCAAGAATATCCTGTGCCTTTCTGATGTGATTTGTAAAAGCATCTCTTATGACACATACCCAGACATTTTCCTGTATTTAACACAAAAGGAAATGGTGTTTGGCAATCTTGTTGCTACTTTCTCTCTTCCTGACCTTTAGATTTTATGCTGTGGTTTCCTGGAAGTGAATCCTACCACACCAAATACATTTTTTTCCAAAGTCATCAACTTGTTCTACCTTCTGAATTCATCACGGCTCACAGGTATAAAAGCCCCTTAAGGAATTACTAAATGTCTCAGACATTTCAAAGATGTTCTGGGTCAAATTACCATTTAGAAAGAGGACACTTAAATTAGAGTTGAATAAAAGAGTTGAAAATCAACTGATTTACTCCCTGAAGGAAACAGGAGTGTCTCAATTATATGCAGTATTAGGTCACACCTCCCTGGAGATTTTACAGTGATATACGCTTCCAGTGTCCCTGAAAAACCAAGCCTTTATGGATGGCCTAATTTAGTTATAAAAATAATTGTTATAAAGGGCAATATTCACCTTACATTAGACAAAACCCTAGGCCTATTAAAATTCATTAGTCCATTTGCTTCAGTTAAAGCACACTACTTATCTATTATTGGGCCTCAATTTTCTTTTTCTCTCTTTTTTTTTTTCCTGCTTCAAAACCTGTTCAACTTATGAGCTCATAAATCAAAAGTGCTAACTCTCATTCAGTAAATCTTATGGCACTTAATCTCTGGCTTGTGCCACTTAGATTCATGAGTGATCATGAATTATGCTTCCTTCTTTTCTCCCCCATTACATTGTAAGCAACTTTATGCAAGAAATTGAATTCATTCTTTATCCCTAAAAGCCATCTTAGGTCCCGGAGTAAGTACAGTAGGGGTTCAGCAGATGCCCAAACTTACTGAGCAGAAGCTGATGTGTGTTTGGTTCTGCTCACTGTACCACCTAGAGAAAGGCTCAGAAATGTATAGATATATGGTAATTGTAGAGAGAAATGTTTTCTTGAAATCTATGCCAAGACAGTCAAAATGTTCTATATGTGTTCAGAGGAATAAGTTATTAGTTTTGAGCCAGAAACTGAAAATGAGAATCAGCTGATTTTGTATGTGACGAAAACAAAATTCATAAACCACTTAAACCACCCAACCGAAACACAAACAGGAGTGGGCTGTTAGGTATTTACATTAGACTTAACATTCATTTCTTTAAATGAGGAACTAGTTTAAGTTAGTTTCTAAAAAGTGATAATCTACCAGCAAACAGTCACATGTATCTGCATGGCAGTAGACTTGGCAGTGCTTAGAAGGGGAACAAAACAAAGAGAAATGAACAAATCACCCAAAGTATCAACACCAATCTATTTATTTGATTTAATCAATCTCATGGCACTTTGGACTTCCTCATCAAATAAAGGCACAAAAGCTGAGTTAGGTCAGTCATCCTTCTCGGTTTTTGTCTTGGGAGATTTATTCTGCTCACATGCAAAAGAAAGTAAAGTTGGGTTTTTCAACTTGTATTAAAGCATTTAACAATGTGATTCAAATCCATAAAACGTCTACTGAAACCATTAGCTTTAAAATGAACCCTGAAGGAATTTAAATAAAGGCTGAGTCCTCAAAGGATCTCCTATATTACAGGTGCATTTTACATCTGCCAACAAAATGCCTAGTGAACGAAGGCTGAATTCATTCTGTCATGGAAATGAAGATCTACCATATTTTATTTCAACCATAAATGTTGTGTGTGGGATTAGGAGAGCACCAAAGTGAATAATAAATGAACTACACCATAGGTTCCAAATCATCAAAGACTTATCATGGAAAGATATTCAAATATCACTTTCTAACAACTCATTTGTTTCACAAATACCTTTTCTGGTGATTTCAGCCTCTCCTTGCACAACTTCTAGGTCAGGGAATAACTCATAATCTTCTAGGGCTAGCCTATGCTATCTTTAAATGATTTTATTAAAATATTTTGTCAGTATCTGTTACCTTGAAGTTTCTATTCATAGTGTAATTGTGTTTCTTATAACCACATATTTATGAATTTTATCCACGTGAAAATCTTTCCAATGGAATAAAGCTTACCACTTCTAGTCTATCCAGGTTAAATACCATTACTTTTCAATTGTTTCTCTATGTGATGACAAGAAATCTCACTATTATTGTTTTGCTCCTTATACAAAGACTAAAATACATCTAAGTTTATGAAGTTCAGACTTACAAAGTACATTTTGTCCAAGGTTTATTTTCTGGCTTGCCTTATCAATTGATATTTCTTATTAAATTATTAATTAATGTGAATTGCATTCATAAAAGTGATAATACAGAATAGTCAGTGGTTAACCCAATGATAAATATGCATATTTCATATAAAATAGTAACAAATTATTGAATATATTAAATAAGTGCTGAAACTTTTATTATGGATAAGAAGCTTAATTATTATAAATATTTCAGTTTTCCCATATTAATTTATACAGTTAATACAATTTCACTGCTACTACTACTATGTGTACCATTTCACTACTTAAATTTCACTTCTTGTAGTAACTGTATAAATTAACATGGGAAAATAAAAATATAATAATTAAACTTCTAGAAGAGAGTTCTAGGAACTCTGTAATGAGACAACAAACATCCTCTGGAAATATAAACAAACAAGTAATGAATATCAAAGAGTATTAAAAGCAAAACAATTGACATACATTTAAATATATTTTTATAAATTAAAATATGCAGTACTGGATAAAATAGATGTGCAAAATAGAATATAGACAATGTAATAGACCACACATGAATTTAACATATCTGAGAAGATGTTTGCAAATCATAGAGAGTTTGGAGCCTATTTAATAATAGGTCTAGAATAAACATTTAGAAATTTATAAGAAAATCTTACCTCTCAAATTGTACTAAAATATATGTTTATAAAGAGTTACATATATAATAAGAAATGAAATTAGTTTTCTGGAGCCATAAATTTTTGTAATGTTAAAATTTACAGAAAAATTTCAAAAGTACTTGCAACTTTCTCCTTACCATGTTCCAGTAGCATGGTGGATTAATACAGTGGACTAGCACAACATTATGCAGAATTTAAATATGATCAGAGTTTCTACCAGATATTATGATAGAAAGCAAGAGAACTGATACAGTTCAAGGTGAAAGTAATACATTTGTACTACCCTCTGTCTCATGTAAAACAATTTTTCCTTTATTAATGAGGATTGAGAATACGTTCTCCAGATCTATAGCTAAAAAACAAGTATGAGTAGCCATTTTTATCTATTCCAGTAAGGATCCATAGCTGCATTTAGTCCCACAATTTCATGACAGTGACCTTATTTCTCTGTTATCTGCCATGATTCACCTGAATTTGCAGGCACTACATTGCTGAACTGAGTGGGAGATCATCACTCCAGCATACTTTATATCTTTGGTGATGACACTGACCTCTAGAATTCCTCTTGGGATGTGATACTGATACCGACTTACTGTCTTGGTAGTTTCAGGGAAGAGTTTTAGGAGCTTTCACTTGGCCTTTTAAATATAATATTGTTTATTCCACAGTCACAATGAGGGTTCTACCAGCTTCTTAATATATTCATCTCAATTATGCACTTGGGATCAGGGAAATGACCAGAGTATGTGCCCTCAGACCTGTTGCACCTGTAGTGAGATATATTTGGACCATAATTTCATTCATCACATGGCCTTCAAAAGTCCTCATCCTGCTGGTGGGGTTGGGGGACACACAATGTGTTTCAGAGTCCATCTCTTAGATCCAATGTTAGTTCAGACTCTATATCAAACTTCCCTAGAAAGATATGGAGATTTTCTCTTCTCCAGTGAACTGTTACCTTCTAAATGGATACAGGTTTCTGTGGGGAAGTAGTTATTCTATGTACATGTGCTGACACTGCAGGGTCCTTTCTCCAAGACTTAGCCTCCCTTTTAATTGATGAGTTCTGGTTCTCAAGATTGTCCCATATAAAGAAACTGTGAAGGATCGCTGTTCTCCTTTGCAGTTGCTGACATTGGCTTTCTGATTGCCTATATTTGAATTCCTGCTAATACAGTTATAGTTCAACTACCTTACCAGGCTGAGTTAGTCATCACCACAGATTTCTAATGTTCTAAACACCCTGGTTGCCACACCAACTTTGTAGTTAAATTCAGTTTGCCTTAGATGATTAGTGCTAATATCTGGCCTTTCCTATTTTGGAATCTGATCAACCCCATTGAAACTCAGGTTCCCAGGTCCGTGCACTACTTTCTATAGTCAGCTTTGACTGAGAGAGGATGATCAGCAATAAAATTCGCAATAAAGTCCAAGTTTCCTCACGTATGGATTCCTATCATCTTAATGAAGACAGTGGTGTGCCTCATCAGGGAACACAGGGCAACTGATCAACTCTCTAGTTTCACAAGTTAAATCCATTATAACTTGCCTACTTCCCATGACTTCTGACTTCTTTCACAGAATTCTGATAAAACAATTCTTGAATTTCTACCTCATTTACTCTATGCCGTTTTCATTATGCCCCAGATCTAAAGAACAATTTTCCAGCAATATTTCAGGGCCATACCTGTGTGTCCTTGCCATAACGTTGCCATAATGTTAAATCCTGATCATGGAGGAGTTCTCCTGTATCAGTAGCCATTTCTGTATGCTGCCTGACATTCAAACTTTCCACCCTGGCCTAACACTGTCAGAGTCCATTCCCTCATATGCTCTCCTGGTTTCTTTTTGTACAGGTTACTTAGTTAGAACTTGAAACACTTTTGGAAAGAGAGCTATCTACTATCTGGGCAAAGATTGTATATCCTTTCTAGCCTATGTTTAACCTGACCCTCGTTATTGGTCTACAGGCATCAAAAAAGACAGAGACAGATTTTTGGGAGAAAAGTACCATCTCGCAAGATCATCACCTCATATAAGGTATTCGTATTGCCTCCAGGAAAGAGAAAAGATACTCTTTTCCAGCAAGAAGAATGAGGTCACTTCTTCTCAGTGGAGTCTAGGAGCTTATGTTCTTAAATACATATATCCAAATATTTTATTCCCAAATTTCAAGGTCAAATTTCTTTCCCATCACAGCTTTGATTTTAGCATATGGAATTCAGTATAGTTTTGGATTTAGTTTCTTTTACAATTCTGTCATGCTAATAATTAAATCCTGAACTTGATTTTAAGATCAGTCTACCCTTTGTGTTCAAGAAGTGAAGATGCCTTTAAATGCTGTGGGAAGGTCTTCCAGCTTTCACAGTATTTCCTGAGTTGGTTTTTGGCTGACCTGATCATGCCTTTATCTTTTCTAAAGGCTTATAGAGAAATGTACAAAAGTCAGCCAACTCCATAATACTTAAAATTGGTAATACTCTCATATCTTTCAAGGACTGGAGTTGTTGCATAAGTCAGCGTGTCTTCATTATCCGAATCCACCGTAGAGTCTTAGCATGTCAGGGGTAATTACCATTCTCTTATCTCCAACAATGGAGCTCTTGTGGCCATCTGATTGGTGAGCGATCCAATTCCAAATTCCATCCTGAGAGTCTAATTCCTAGGGCCATTTTCATTGCAATTCTCTCAGTTCGACTTTCTCTGAGAGCAGACCCTAAAATAAACACCTTGTAATCCCATACAGCAATTGAAAATGAGCATGAATAGTAATACAGAGAAGAAGGAAAAGCCAATAAAGAAGTTAATAGGTGCTTTATAATTGTGGTGAACCAGATTGAATGCACCTCAGAACTGTCCCCAAAGTGGATGAAAGTCCCTGGGGACAACAATTCACCAACTCCTCTGCTGTGTTAGTTGAGGGTTTCCTTCAGCATTATTAATACCCCTATACTTAGAGGTTGTATCTGAAAATGTCAGAGCAGCTTTCTTGGCCTTGCAAAACGCAGAAGAGGGAGTCTTTAAAGTTGACTCTTGATAGGGGACACATGAAGTGCAGGGAACTATGTGTCACAATCATACTGAAGTCAGATGGGCAGAGGTTGATCTTGGTGCATTACATGCATCAGCTAAAAATGATTATCATGTCAACCCCACTTTGTAAAAAATATTCTTTGGCTTGCAATTTTTTCCAGGACAAATTCCATACTCTTTAGCAAGTTATATATAATCATTTTAAATTGACTTCCACTTACTTTTCAAGCCTCACATACATAAAAATCCACTCCCTAAACACTTCACTGTCTATTCATATAAAACTGCTTCTTGGTGTCAACAATATCTGCTCTTTCATCATTTCCAGACTTTGCACATGTGATCTTCTCTGCCTGACATATCGTTAAGTTTTGCTACCCTTTCTACACAGAATAAACTTAAAATTTCTTGCTACGACATTCAAATCCCTCTAAAACTAGTATTTCTCCTGTCTCATCGGCATGTCATTGCTTTCCAAACATGCTAGAAGACCTTCCTTACTTTCTTTTTTAAAAATGTTTCAGTGCAATAGTCACATGCATCATGAAGCATTGTGAGACTTTCTTATCCATATCCTTCAGGACTGAATGAGTCACTTCAACCTCATCTCATGCAATGATTTTATATATTGCTGTCATGGCATTTATCCTGCATTATGGTAATCTGCATTAGAATGTGTGCTGTTAGGAATATGAAATATTGTCTAATTTACATCTTTGTATCTCTAATACTGTGGTTGGTTAGTTGAATGTTGAATCAATAAAGGAGGGAAGATAATATTTTTGTATGCTTTTTTATCTATATGAAAATAAACTACGACAGGCTACTTTGTTGATTCAAGATTATTTCAAACTCAACAGATTTTTTATCTGCATACTTAGTATATTTTGTATCCTTTATACCTTAAATTATAATTGACAGTTGCGATCGAAATCCATTTTTGTAAACATTTTTATAAATAGTAGTAACAGAGCTAAATTTAAGTAGACATAGAGAGAGTAACATATATAATCGTATTATATCCTTTTAAGAAAGAATGAATATTAAAGTATTTGGATAATGAAGCAATAGACAGAAAGTTGAGACAGCTTTGAGAAATTAATTATACACCATTCAAACTCATGGAGAAAATGTTCTGAGTAATATAAGCATACCATCAATGAGATTGTTGACTGCTTAATTAAAAAATACAGCAAATTATGTAATCTAGCTGGTCTTTTCTTCTCATTGGTAAAATGAAGAGGTGGGACAACTTAGGCTAAAATTATTCAAATGAATAAAAGCTTTTTTTAGAATTATTGCTTCCATCACTAACTTTTTGGCTCATCTCTGTTTTTTTGTTGTTGTTGTTTGTTTTGTTTTGTTTTTCCCTAAGAAAGCTACCACATCCAACTCCCTTACTATTTTGTTGTCCCTCTTTCTCCCATTAGGGTTCATGCAAAGTTCAGGATAGGCTGAGATTTGAATGTAAATGATTTGGAAAAGTAACCCTTTATTGTCTATTTGTTTTCCATTAGAATTGTCAAGATTCATGAAGTTAGAGCCTTTGTTTTCATTCACTTCTGTAGCTCCAGTTCCTAGAATAGTATGTGGTATGATATGGAAAGTCAGTAAATCTTTATTGAATACATGAATACGTTAACTTCCAACTAATCTAGGTTTGAAACAATTTGGTTTTTTATTTGCAGCCAACTAGATATACATTTAACGATTCTCCCAATAAAAGCAAATATACAATAGTATTTTGTTTGTTTGTCTTAGACAGGGTCTCACTCTGTTTCCCAGGCTGGAGTGCATCAGCATGATCATAGCTCATTGCAGCCTCAAATTCCTGGGCTTAAGCAATCCTCCTGCCAAAACGTCCCAAGTTGCTGGGACTATAGGTGTACTCCACCACACCCACCTTTTTAAAATTTGTTTTTAAAGAAGTGGGGTCTTGCCAAGGCTAGTTTTGAACTCCTGGACTCAAGCAATTCTCACACTTCAGCCTCCCAAAGTGTTGAGATTACAGGCATGAGCTACAGCACCTGGCCATACAATGACTTTTAAAATGCAAATTTTAGGTAAATTTGCAATAAGGTAAGAATTCATCAAAGGCCTAACCAAAGTCAGGGTAGGAGACACAGGAGATAAGAAAGCTCAGTGACAGGCTAGGCACTGTGGCTCACACCTGTAATTCCAGCACTTTGAGAGGCTGAGACTGGAGGATTGCTTCAGCCCAGGTGTTCAAGACCAGCCTAAGCAACATGGCAAGACTTTGTCTCTACAATTTTTTTTTTTTTTTTTTTTTTTTTTTTTTTGAGACGGAGTGTTGCTCTGTCGCCCAGGCTGGAGTGCAGTGGCGCGATCCTGGCTCACTGCAAGCTCCGCCTCCCGGGTTCTCGCCATTCTCCCGCCTCAGCCTCTCCAAGTAGCTGGGACTACAGGTGCCCGCCACCACGCCCGGCTAATTTTTTGTATTTTTAGTAGAGACGGGGTTTCACCGTGGTCTCGATCTCCTGACCTCGTGATCCGCCCGCCTCGGCCTCCCAAAGTGCTGGGATTACAAGCGTGAGCCACCGCGCCCGGCACTACAATTTTTTTAATTAGCCAGGCATTGTGGCATGCCTGTGGTCCTTGTTACTTGGGAGGCTGAAGCAGGAGGATTTCTTAAGCCCAGGAAGTTGAGGCTGCAGTGAGCTGTGTTTGTGCCACTGTATTCCAGCCTGGGAGACAGAGTGATACAAGAAGGAAAAGAAAGAAAGAAAGAAGAAAGAAAGGAAGAAAGGAAAGAAAGGAAAGAAAAGAAAGAAAAGAAAGAAGGATGGATGGAAAGAAGAAAGAAGAAAGAGAAAGAGGAAGGAAGGAAGAAAGAGAGAAAGAAAGAAAAGAAAGAAAGAAACAAAGAAAGAAACAAAGAAAAGAAAGAAAGAAGAAAGAAAGAAAGAAAGAAAGAAAGAAAGAAAGAAAGAAAGAAAGAAAGAAAGAAAGGCAAGCTCAAGGACAACTTTTATCCAGAGAGATTTTGAAGACTGCATAGAAAGATCTCTTGATGTTTACATGGAAACCCAAATAGGGACATCAACATAAAGCTGGCACTTAAAATGATTATATCTTTAACAAAAGTGTGAGTGAGAAAAAAAACTCAATTTGCAGAAATTAGTAGCAAGAAAAACTTGCGTTATTTGACTTTAACAGAATGTTGAGGAAAGAAAACAAATTTACCTGAACATTCACAAATACAAGTTGGCTGTCATGTGAATACATAATTCAGATTAACACATCTGCATGATCTAACATAGCATAAGCACAGAGTTAGTTCAAAATGCTCCCAGGCTGACAGTGCCCCCAGTCACCTATCAAAGCAAACACTAATTCTCTGAAACAAATACAATTTCAACCTAGACCTCAAAACTTCCTACAGTTTCTTGGAATATGAATATTCTTAGAATACAAATCTGTAGCCTAAAGTAAAACACACACACACACACACACACACACACACAAATAGGCACGATTAGTGAGACTCAATAGGGAAGAGAAACCCACACAAGTCAGGCCTGCAATTACATCAGGTACTGGAATATAAAATATATGACAGAATATTTAGAATATATGTTAATATGTTTCTATAAAAAAGACAGGCTTGGACAAGTGAAATAGTATAAGTAATAACAAAGGAAACTAAAAAACACTTCTTTTTAAGAATTATTATTATTTTTATATGAGACAGGGTCTTGCTCTGTCTCCCAGGCTAGAGTGCAATGACGTGATCACGGCTCACTGCATCCTCTATATCCCAACTCAAGCAATCCTCCCACCTCTGCCTCTGGAGTAGCTGGGATCACAGGTACACTCCACCATGCCAAACTAACTTTTTTACTTTCTATAGCAGCATGTTCTCACTATGTTGCCCAGGCTGATCTTGAACTCCTGGGCTCAAGGGATCCTCTAACCTCAGCCTCCCAAAGTGCTGAGATTACAGGTATAAGACACCATGCTCAACCAAAAAACACACGTCTAAAATAAAAAGTAGATAAAATTTAAAACATTATAAATGGAATTTAATATAAAATGAATACAATTTAAAACCCAGTGAATGGTTAAATAAGAGATTAAACACAGCTGAAGAAAAATCTAGAAAATAGATCTCGATAGACAATTCAAAACACAGCGAAGAGAAACAATGGGAAAATGTGAAAAAGAAGTTAAGAGACATGAAGACCAGAGTGAGATGGTCTAACATACCTTTATTTGGAGATATCTCAGAAGGAGATTACATAGAAAATTTGAGAGAGAGACAATAATAAAAAATTGCTGTTAAATTTTCAGAATCGCTATGAAGTATTACTTCTATGTTTTACAAAAACTATTATTATCAAATGGAAAAAGTAATAGTAACACTGATTAACTTAGAGCATGGAGAAATTATGGAATACCAGAGGCAAGGAGATTATCTCATTATATAAATAAAAAAGAAATTATACACATAAAAAATGATTAAACTTAGATCTGAATTCTCAACAGTAATATATTAATATATTTAAATTAGAGTGCTTGTATAAAAATTTTGGAATGACACATCAAGCTATTAACAGCAATTACCGCCAGAGAATAGGATTAGGGTAGGGGGCAGTTTCTCCTGATTTTATGGACTTCTGTAAATCTTTTACTTTTTCACCAACTAAAAAATTTGTTTTGTGGATTTTTAAAAAGTAAGTACCCTTTTCAAATTTAAGGAAATAGAATGTTATATTTATCTAGTGGAGTGATATGCAGCATATAAAATAAATAGATCTCTCTATATTACTATGGGAAGATATTCAAAGTTTATTATTACATGAAAAAGCATGTTGCAGGACGGTGCACACTGGATGATCTAATTTCTATTTAAAATAGAATTGCACACTTGGTAATGACATTTTGGTCAACAATGGACCACATATATAAAGGTGGTTCCATAAATTATAATGGAGCTGAGAAATTTCTATTACCTAGTGACGCGGTAGCTGTTGTAAGGACTTTAGTGCAACACATTATTCACATGTTGGTAGTGATCCTGATATAAAGGAACTTACTGTGCTTCCAGTCAGATAAAAGTCTATCACAGACAATTATGTGCAGTATATAAAACTTGGTAATGATAACAAGTGACTATGTTGCAAGTTATGTATTGGTGAATTTTGTTAACTAAGACAAGAACACACACCTTAGTATAGTACACTTTTTAATTGCTATTTTAGAGTGTACTCCTTCTACATATATACATATATATGTATGTGTTTGTATATGTATGTGTGTGCATATATATATATGCACACATCCTTATATGTGTGTGTGTGTATATATATGTATAATATATATGAATATATCCTCAGACATAACCTTCCTTGAAGAACTATTTCAGAAGAAGGCATTCTTGTCATAGGAGATGATAGCCCCATGCCTGTTATTGTCCGTAAAGACATTTCAGGGTGGAGATGGAAGACAATGATAGTAATGATACTCACCCCATGAAGGCCTATACTAAGGTGTGTGTTCTTGTCTTAGTTAACAAAAATATTTGAAAAGTTAAAAAAATTTGAAAGACAGAAAAAACTTATACATAAGAACATAAGGAAAGAAAATACTTTTGTATAGCTATACATTGATTGTGTTTTAAGCTAAGTATTATTTATTATGAAAGTGTCAAAGAGTTACAAAAACAAAAAAGTTCATAAAGAAGTTACAGTAATCTAAGGTCAATTTATTATTGTAGAAAAATGAAATATTTTTAAAAATAAATGTATAGCCCAACTGTACAGTGTTTATAAAGTTTACAGTAGTATATACTTATCATTGTGTTATAGTCACCTACAGTATTGAGTGCAGTAACACGTTGTACAGTTTTTGTTTGTTTGTTTTTGTTTTTTGAGACAGAGTCTCACTCTGTTGCCCAGGCTGGAGTGCAGTGGTGCAATCTGGGCTCACCGCAACCTCTGTCTCCCGGGTTCAAGCAATTCTCCCGCCTCAGCCTCTGGAGTAGCTGGGATTACAGGTGTGTGCCACCATGCCCCACTAATTTTTTGTATTTTTAGTAGAGATGGGGTTTCTCCATATTGGTCAGGCTGGTCTCGAACTCCTGACCTCAAGTGATCTGCCTCAACCTCCCAAAGTGCTGAGATTCCAGGCGTGAGCCACCGCGCCTGGCCTCACACTGTACAGTTTTATAGCCTAAGGGAAATAGGCTATACTACATAACCTAGATGTGCAGTAGGCTATACCACCCAGGTTTGTGTAAGTACAATCTATCATGTTTGCCAGTGATGAACTAGTCAAAGGATGCATTTCTCAGTATGTATCCATGTTGTTAAGTGATGCATAATTGTATAGGTGAGCAGAACAAGTAATGAATACCATTTATTTATCCCCACCAAAACTCACGTTGAAATTTGATTCCCAGTTGGGAGGTATTGGGAGGTGGGGCCTAGTAGGGGGTGTTTTGATTACAGAGCAAGATCCCTCATAAATCACTTGGTGCTGTTCTGGAGGTAGTGAGTGAGTTCTTGCTTTGTCAAGACTGGATTGGTTCTAGAGGGAATGGAGAGTGGGTTGTTATAAAGCCAGGATGCCCCTCATGTTTTCCCGTCTTCACATGTATCTGCTTACTTTTTGACCTTCTTCAATGTGTAGTGACATAGTACAAAAGCCTTTGTCAAACTCCAGAGCCATGCCCTTGAACTTCTCAGCCTGCAGAACTGTGAGCTAAATGCATCTCTTTTCTTTACAAATTACTCAGTCTCAAGTATTATTTTATAGGAGTACAAAACAGACTAAGACAAATGGCTACTAACACCAGAAAAATAAGTCTCCCTTATCTGTGAGAGATATGTTCCAAGATCCTCAGTAGATGCCTGAAACCCTGGATAGTACTAAACCCTATATAAACCATGTTTTTTTTTTCTTATATATACATATATACCTATGATAAAGTTTAATTTATAAAGTAGGCACAGTAAGAGATTAATAGCAATAACTGATAATAAAATAGAACAATTATTATAATAACATTTATATGCATATAATATGACTTTCTTTCTCTCCCAAAATACTGTAATATTTTGGGGCCACGATTGACGTAGGGTAACTGAAACCTTGGAAAGTGAATCCATGGAAAATGGGAAACTACTGTATATATAAACTTCGTAAATCCCGGTGTCTTTGTTCTTGAGCCTGGGGGTGTTTCTTATAAATCAGGATTTGGGATTTAGTGTTCAGATTCTGGTAACATTTTGTGTGTGTGTGTGTGTGTGTGTTGTCAACCCAAAGTGAGGACCTATACAAATAGGAGCAGTTCACAGTTTTGGCTTCTGAGTAAGATTGATGACAATAATAAATATAGAAAATGGTAGATTTCATGCTTGAAAGAGTAAAAAAAAAAAAAAAAACCCATTTTTAAAAAGTGAAAACAGTGTATGTAAAAGATATGAGCCAAAGTCAAGCATCAAGCAACCAAAAAGTTACAAGTAATTTGAACTCTGCAGAACCAGATAGACTTCACATGGGAGCAATCCTGTTTCGCTTAAAACGGATACACAGTCAGCCAAGTATATCATCAGCTCAAAGAATTAGAGCCTTCTTGGTCATGTTCAAGCTGACATCACCAGTAGGGTAAATCTGGAGTAAACAAAACAGGTTTCTTTCTAAATATGGTGCAAATAAGGTTGGACTGAGACATGAGGCCTGGCTCTGCTTCGGACAAGTTTATTCTCCTGTCTAGACCACACCATTTATTTCTATGTAAAGTTAGAAGCTTAAAATAAAGTTTAGGCAGTGAAAATATGAACTGAAGGATAAACGCAGCCTGTCCACCTTAGGATAAGGATCACCTGATATTTTTAGCAAAACTTACAACTTTTAACTTGCTCATATAGTTTATTTATTATGAAGGCCTGAAATGATTAAGCATGTAAGTCTTAAACTGCTTCTGGAAAGTGAGAGGAAGAAAAGAAGAGCTGTTGAAGCTTTCTCAAGGAATTGCCTTCTCTGCAATGGGAGATATATTTTCATTTCTGTATGCCAAGCCTGAGGAGACTTGTCCCAGAAAAAAAAAAATAGTTTAAAAAGCCTGTTTTGTTTCACATTACAAGTAGGATGCTGATTTTGCAATGAAAAGGCAGAAAAGCAGTGGTCAGCTTAGAGAAATAAACAACTATATATCCTAAATCTTTCCAAAAGGATGACATTATATATTAATGGAAACTTTTACCATTTGTAATTTGGTGTTAATTACAGAAATGGGTGAAAATAATTGATCAGGTGACACAATGAAACAATCTTAGATTTTAAAAATTGCTTTTCCTGTTATATATCAAAAGCTTAAGAAACAAAAATACTTTCCTAATAATTTTTAGCTAAACCTAGAAGATTGGATTAATTTTGAACATTTCAATAACATCTTCCATTTCAATGATTTTAGAAAATTTGACTTCATGGGTATTATGTTGCTTCTTTAAATTCAGCTATTTTTTACAGGTCAAAAAGAGAATCAAAGCCTTAAGGAACAACTTGGTCCTTGGGCATATTTTTTTTTTTATCTTTCTTGTGTAGAATGCAAGAAAGAATTCTATTACTTTTGAACCAGCTCATACCAATTTCACAACCTCCTGCTCTGGCATGTCTAAAGACATGGTTTCATTAGATAGAAAGAGCAACTTATGCAACTAATCATGTAAGACTTATTCCTAAAATATGGTCGGGGATAGGAGGGTGAACTCCTCAAACTTTTAAATCCCTTTAAATTAATCAAAGAAAGTATGTTGAACTCTTGCTCTCCTTCGTTGAGGGGCCTCTTGAGGAAATGCCTTTCTTTTCTTCATTTGTTTAAAATGAAGTTTGAAAAATGTGTACTTTTTTTAAAATTTGGAAATAATTTTAAACTTAAAACTTATTTGGAAATAATTTTAAACTTAAAACATTTGGAAATAATTTTAATTTTAAAACTTATTTGGAAATAATTTTAAACTTAAAACTTATTTGGAAATAATTTTAAACTTAAAATATTTGGAAATAATTTTAAATTTAAAACATTTGGAAATAATTTTCAACTTAAAAAGTTGTAAAAATAAGAAATAATTAAAAGAATATTCATATAACTTTTCCCTAGAGTCACCTAATGTTAACATTTTATCTCATTTGCTTGATCAGTCTTTTCTCTCTTTCTTGTGTACTTTCTCCTAGAATATACCTTATGTACCTGCTCAGGCTGAATGTATTTATTAGCGTGGAGGCAATGAAGGGAAGCAGAGGCATTCTTGATGGAAACAAAGATGATCTTTCAAGACAAGTCCCTCAGTTGTCTGTGCAAGAACCCAGGGAACTGGAGGCATCTCTTCTGTTACAAGTGAGAGGAAATGGCTTCTTCTAGGCCAAAGGGCTCAGGAGAATCTAGAGGTCTAAGGTTCTGCGCTTATCCAGTCAAATGTCCCCACTGCAGTCTCATTCTTTTTCTATCCACACCTTGTCTTTGACATAAGAGAACTTTGAAGGTTATACAATTAGTTTCCTCTGTAGCTTTGCTACCTTTGTAATTAATTAGAACTTGGGCCTCTGCCTTGTAGCTGCAAGAGATGAGGGTCTTTTGTTGTTGTTGTTGTTTTTGAGACAGAATCTCTCTCTGTCACCAGGCTGGAGTGCAGTGGTGCGATCTCACTGCAACCTCTGACTCCCAGGTTCAAGTGATTCTCCTGCCTCAGCCTCCTGAGTAGCTAGGACTACAGGTGCACACAACCACACCCAGTTAGTTTTTGTATTTTTAGTAGAGACAGGGTTTCACCATGTTGGCCAGGATGGTCTTGATCTCTTGACCTCGTGATCTGCTCGCCTTGGCCTCCCAAAAAGGGTCTTTTTAAATATTGCCATGGAGGCTTTCTTATTTTCACAGTGTAATTACCTGAGTCTGTTGCTTTAATCTTGGATTTGAAGCTGTAAATAAAATCTGGTCAAATCACAATGTATAAAATTATTGTCACCTCTTTATGACTTAAATGCCACCACTTAAAACTACCTCAGAAGCTAAAGCTTCACATTCTGTCTGTACCTTATCCCGGTTCCACTGGTAAAACTCTTAGTGAAGATAATAGTATGGCATGCAGGGGTTGGCACCGCACACTTCCTAACAGCAACACGGTCCTTACTGCTGTCCGACTGATGAGTGTGTTAGTTATAGAATCCCATCTTAATAGTACGCTGTCTACAGTCTCTTCTGTTACTAGACAGGTAAGACTAGTTCCCTCCCAAATCAGGTGTGAAATAATGGCTTACTAAAGATAGTTTGTTTTTGGAAGTGATCCCAAGGGATAAAAGTGAAGGTGGAAAAGATTTTTAAAAAGCAAAAAGAAAGCCAATCTAAGAGCAAATTATCATGATAATCACCACAGTGGACAACCATTGTGCTAGGTGCCTTGGAAGAACCATGCAGAAAGTGTATTTATTACCCCTGAACTTTAGAAAAAGGAAGAGTTTATCCACTGCCTCCCATCTCTCATTCATTCACAGTAGCCATATGGGGCTTAACTTCTGTAATTCCAGATTTCCCCCGTGTCTGAATAGGTAACAGGCTTCTGGCCATTGTCTCACAGAGCAGTGGAAGAGAAGCACAGGAAGAGAAGTAAAGTTATTCCGTAACAGCTGACATAAGATGCCATGGATTATACCTGCATACAGTAGGTTGACATAGCACAAACTGGAGTACAAAGGTAGGCTGAAATAATGTACAGTGAGATACAAGTTGAATCACTTATACTTGTCATTTAAAAAGGGGGAAATGTATTATTATTACCTCAAAAAATGTTAAAACAGGAATAATTTACTAATTAAATGAAGATAAGAACCTGTATTAGTCTTCTAAAGCTACTGTAACAAATTATCCCAAACTTGGGGGCTAAGACAACACATAAATATTCTCTTACAGTTCTGAAGTCCACAGGTCCAAAATTAGATTTACTGGGCTATGTTCAGTGTATTAACAGAACTGATTCCTTCTGGAGGCTTTAGGGGACAAGGCAATCTTTCCTTTTCTACCTTGCAGCTTGTAGAGATTGCCTTTATTTTTTTGGTTTATGTCACTGTATTAGCGATCCCTGAGGAAACAGAACCAATAAGATAAAAATACATATATATAATAAATATATACATATATTTGAAACAAAACTTGGAAGTAAATGTATATTATATAATATATTTCTCTATATTATATATAACTTATAGAGATATATATTAATATGTAATATATATCCTATATATAGAGAGAGAGATTGAGAGAGAGAGAGAGAAAGGAATTGACTCATGCAACTGTGGGGTCAGCAAATCTGTGATCTTCAGGGCAAGCCAGCGGCTTGGAACCTCAAGGAAGAGTGAATGTTGCAGTCTGAAATGTGAAGGTGGTCTGGAAGCAGAATTTCTTCTTTTTTGAGGAAACTTCCATCTTTTTCTGTTACAGTTTTCAGTTGATTGGATGAGGTGCATCTACACTATGAAGAATAATCTGCTTCATACAAGGTCTACTGATTTAAAAGATAATCACTTCTAAAAAGTATTTGATAGCAACATCTATACTGGTGTTTGAATGAACATCTGGACACCGCAACGTAGAAAAATTGACATATAAAGTGAGTCCTTTTTTTTTTTTTTTTGAGACGGAGTTTTGCTCTTGTTGCCCAGGCTGTAGTGCAACGGCACCATCTCAGCTCACTGCAACCTCTGCCTCCCGGGTTCAAGTGATTCTCCTGCCTCAGCCTCCCAAGTAGCTGGGATTATAGGTATGCAGCACCACGCCCAGCTATTTTTGTATATTTAGCAAAGACAGGGTCTCACCATGTTAGCCAGGCTGATTTTTTTTTTTTTTTTTTTTTTTTTTGCATTTTTAGTAGAGACGGGGTTTCTCCATGTTGGTCAGGCTGCTCTTGAACTCCTGACCTCAGGTGATCCGCCTGCCTCAGTCTCCCAAAGTGCTGGGATTACAGGTGTGAGCCACCACGTCTGGCTGAAATGAATCTTCTTGATAATGCATTACTCTAATCTCTGCCTCCATTACCACATGACCTTCTCCCTAGTTCTGATTCCTTCCGCATCTCACTTATAAGAACCCTTGTGATTATATTCAGCCCATCTAGATAAACCAGGATAAGCTCTTCACCTCAAAATCTCTAACTTCATTGTATCATTAAAGTCTTTTTGCCGTAAAAGTTAACATTCACAGGTCCTGAGGATTAGGATGTAGGCAGCTTAAAAGAGGCATTATTTAGGCCTGTCCTGTGGCCCCCAAAGATTCACAAGCATCTCGCATGCAAAATACTTTCATCAAAATCAGGTGTGTTGAAATTCTGGGTATAATCTATTCTGAGACAAAAATTTAACTTCATTTCTAGATCTGTGAGACCACAAAACAAGTTAATCTGTTTCCAAATTACAATGGTGGGGCAGGCATAGAACAATAGCTATATGTTCCGGTTCCAAAAGGGATGCAATAGAAAGAAGAAAAGAGTTACTGATCCCAAGTAATTTCAAAATTCAACCAGGCCCACTTCATTCAGTTTGAAGGCCTAGAAATAATCTTCTGTGGCTCTGACTTCACCATGTGGACCATAGATTCATCTTCCGAGTCCATTCTTATTTTCTTTTCTACATTTGACACATTGTTCTTCATCATTTGACACACTGTTAGGGTCACAGAAAAACTGAATGGAAAGTACAGATAGTTCCTATACATGCCCTTCTCCCACACATACGCAGCCTTGGCACTATTAAAATCCCTCACTAACTGGTACATTAGTTATACCTGATTAAAGTCCATTCCCACATTATATTACCCAGCCTCCATAGTTTGCCACAGAGTTCACTATTGGTGTAGCACATTCTATGGGCTATAACAAATGCATAATGACACGTACCAACCATTATACAGAGTATTTCCACTGACCTAAAAATTTTCCGTGCTTCAACTGTTCATTCTGCCCTGCTCCCAACCCCTGGGAATTCCTGATCTTTATAATGTCTCCATAGTTGTGTATTTTCCAGAATGGCATACAGATGGAATCATACAGTATGTAGCCTTTTCGAATTTGCTTTCACTTACTAATATGCATTTAAGTTTCCTTCATGTTTTTTCATGGGTTGATAACTCTTTACATTTTAGTGCCAATAATATTTTATTGTCTGTATTTGTCATGGTTTATTTATCCATGCACTCACTGGCAAACATTTTGATTGCTTTCAAATTTTGGCAATTAGGAATAAAGCTGCTATAAATATCTGTGTGCAGGTTTTTGTGTGGAAGTAATTTTCCATTCACTGGATCATACAGTAAGAATATGCTTAGTTTTGTAAGAAACCACCAAACTGTCTTCTATAATGGCTGTATCATTTTATGTTCCCACCAGCAATGACTGAGAGCTCCTATGGCTTTACATCCTCTCCAGCATTTTGTGTTATTAGTATGTTAGATTTTGGCCTTTCTAACAGGTATGTAGTAGCGTTTCATTATTGTTTTAATTTATAATTTCCTAATGACATATGATGTTGCACATATTTTCATATGCACATTTGCCATCTGTACATCTTTTGGTAAAGTGTCTGTTCAGGTCTTTTGCCTATTTTTAATCAGGTTGTTTATTTTCTTCTTGTTGAGTTTGAAGTGTTCTTTGTATATGTTGGATAATAATCCTTTATCACATATGTCTTTTGCCAATATTTTCACTCAGACTGTGGTTTGTTTTCTCACTGTTTTGACAGTGGTGTTTCACAGAACAAAAGGTTTTTGGTTTTTTTTTAACACAAAAATCTTCTAAATCCCAGCTTCTTCTTGCTCTAACTTTTATTGGGTTTGCATTAAATCTATAGATGATGTTGGGAAGAACTGGCATCAAGGCAATATTTTTCCTTCCTATACATGAACACGGGATATTTCTCCATTTATTCAGTTCTTTGATTTCTTTAATCAAAGTTTTATAATTTTCCTCCTGTAGCTCTTGTACGTATTTTGTTAGGTTTACACCTGTGTATTACATTTTGAGGGGCAGTAACGTAAATGGTATTGTGTTTTAAACTTCAAATTCTACTTGTTCATTGTTGGTATATAGCAACACAACTAAATTTTATGTATCAACGTTGTATTCTGCAGTGTTGCTATAATTGCTTATCAGTTTTAGGAGAATTTTTTCAATTCTTTTGGACTTTCTACACAGGTTATCACGACATATGAAAACAAAGACAGTTCTATTTATTTTCTTCTCAATCTGTATATTTTCTGCTTCTTTTTCTTTCATTATTTCATTACCTATGACTTCCACTATGATGTTGAGAAGGAATATAAAAGGGGACTTGCCTTATTCCTTGTCTTATTCCTGATCTTAATTAGAAAGCTCCTAGTTTCCTGCCATTAACTCTGATGATAACAGCAAGTTTGTATGTTGATATTCTTTGTCAAGTTGAATAACTTTCGTCTCTTCTTAGTTTCCTGAGAGTTCTTATGGTGAAGGGGTCTTGGATATTATCAAATGCTCTTTCTGCATCAATTGAAATGATCATATGATTAAAAAAATTCTTTAGTCTATTAATATGAAGAAATACATTCACTGATTTCCAAATGTTTAACCAGTTGTACCTACCTGAATAAATTCCACTTGGTTGTAGTGTGTAATTATTTCAATACATTGTTGGTTTTGATATGCTAATATTTTGTTGAGAAGTTTTGTGTCTGTGTCCATGAGATGTATTGGTCTTTGGTTTACTTTTCTTACAATGTATTTTTCTGATTTTGGTTTTGGGGTAATGCTGGCCTCATAGAGTGAGTTAGAAAGTATTCTTATGAAATACTATGAAGCCATTAAAAAAGAATGAAATTATATCCTTTGCAGAAACATGGCTAAAGTTGGAGGCCATTATCCTCAGTGAAATAACTCAGAAACAGAAAATCAAGTATCACATGGTCTCACTTACAAGTAAGAGCTAACAATGGCTACACATTGACATAAAGAAGGAAATAATAGACGCTGGTGACTCCAAAACAGAGAAAATTGGGAGGGGAGCAAGATTTGAAATACCTATTGTCTATAATATTTACTGTTTGGGTGACAGGTACACTAGAAGCCCAATCCCCACAATTATACAATATGCTCATGTAAAAAAAAAAGTGCACATGTACTCCCTGAATCTAAAATGAAATGTATATTCTTTAAAGCATCCCCTTGGCTTCTATCTTCTGGAAGGGATTGCAGATAATTTTTTTTTTAATGTTTGCTGGAATTTACCAGTGAACCTGTTTGGGCCTGATGCTTTCTGTTTCAGAAGATATTTAATTATGAATTTAATTTTTTCAATAGTTATAGGCATATTTAAATAGTCTACTAATTTCTTCTTATGTGAATTTTGACAGATTGTGTCTTTCAGAAAATTGGTTCACTTCATCTAGGTTATCAAATTTGTTGGCAAAGAATTGTTCATAGTATGTTTTATTATAATTTAAGGTCCATGGACCCTGTAATGATTTCTCCTTTTTAAATTCTGATATTAGTAGTTTGTGTCCTCTCTCTTTTTTTTCTTATTTGGTCTGACTTATATATTTTATTAATCTTTCAAGCAACCAATTTTGGTTTCATCAATTTTTCTCTATTTCTTATTTTTAGTTTTATTGATTTCTGCTCTAATTTTTGTTATTTCTTTTTTTCTGCTTACTTGGGTTGCAATTGGCTCTTATTTTTTAAGTTGCCTAGAGTGGAAGCTTAGAGCATTGATTTTAAATCTTTTTAGTTTTCTAAAAATGCAATAAATGTTATATATTTCCCTCTAAGCACAGCTTTTACAGCATTCCACAAATTTTGATAAGCTGTGTTTTCATTTTATTTAGTTCAAAATGTTTTTTAATTTTTTTGAGGATTCTTTTTTTATCCATGTGTTATTTAAAATTGTGCTGCTCAATCAAAGTGTTTTGGAATTTTCCAACTATCTTTCTGTTTTTGGTTTCTATTTTAATTATATTGCAGACTCAGAACAGATATTGCCTGTTTTTAAAAAATCATTCATCTGGCAGATATATATTGTATGTCAAATATGCAGCAGTCACAATTGGAGATTCCAATATGATTTAATCTTTGACCTCATAGATCCTATAGATGATAATTGTTTTTCTCCAAAGTCACTTTTTTAGGGGTAAAACCTGATGTATGTAATTTTATATTCTTTTCAACTTGTTACGGTATGTTTTATGGCCCAGAATGTGATCTTGATAAATGTTACATGCGACTTTGAGAAGAATAGATATTCTACTGTTGTCAAATGAAGTTCTACTAGTTGCCTTGGTTCTTTGTTTCAATCCGTCTTCCGCTCTTTTTCTGCTCTTCGTGTTTTAATTATTTTATGTAATACCATTTTCTCATTTTTTAGCATATCAGTTATACTTCTTTAGTAGATGACCTAGTTTGCAATAAACAATTCCAAAAAATCCAAATCCAAGTCCCCACTTTCAAATAACACTTTACTGCTTCATGTGTACTGCACGTATCTCATAATAACAAAAATAATCTTATTTCTTCTATCCTTTATATCATTGCCATCATTAATTTCATTTATATGTATGCTATAATCATCATATTGTTATTACTGCTATTTTGAGCAAGCACTATCTGTTAAGTCAATTAAGAATAAGAAAAATGAAAGGTTTTATTTCTTCTTCACTTATTCCTTCTCTTATGTTCTTCCATTCTTAATGTAGGCCCAAGTTTCTGACCAATATAATTTTCTTTCTCTCTGAAGACTTTTGTTTACCATTTCTCGTGAGGCAGATCTCCTGGCAACAAATTCCTTCAATTATTGTTTGTCTGAAAAGTCTATTTCTCCTTCACTTTCAAAAGATATTTTTGCAAGAGACAGAATTGCAGGTTGGTGTTTTTGTTTTTTTGTTTGTTTTGGGGGTTTTGTTTTGAGACAGGGTCTCACTCTTTCACCCAGGTTGGAGTACAGTGGTATGATCACTGCTCACTGCAGCCTCAACATCCCAGGCTCAAGCAATTCTCCTACCTTTCAGCCTCCGAAGCAGCCGGAACTATGCTCAGCTAATCCTTGTATTTTTTGTAGAGGCAGAATTTTGTCCTATTGACCAGGCTGGTCTTAAACACCAGGGCTCAAGGAATCCTCCTCTCTGTATTCGCATGATTTTTGAGGAGACCTTGGCTATAATTCTTATCTTTGACTCCTCTGTAGGTAAGGTGTTTTTATCCTCTTGTTTCAAGATTCTTAAAATCTATCTTTGATTTTCTGCATTTTGAAAATGACATGCCTAGATGTAGGTTTTCTGTTTGTTTGTTTTTGTTTTTGTTGTTTGTTTTTTTAGTTATCCTGATTGGTGTTATCTGAGATTTCTCGATCTGTAATTTGGTGTCTGGCATTAATTTGTAGAATTCTCAGTCATTATTGTTTCAAATATTCCTCCCATTCCTTTCTCTCTCTGTTTTTTTTCTTTCTGGGATACCCTTCATGAATATGTTACACCTTTTGTATTTGTCCCACAGTTCTCAGACATTCTGTTATTTTAAAGAATATTTTTCTTTTTGCTTTTAGTCTTGAAAACTTGTATTGACAAGAAAAAAACAAACAATCCCATAAAAAAGTGGGCAAAGGACATGAACCGATACTTTTCAGAAGAAGACATACATGTGGCATTAATCCTATGAAAACAAGCTCAACATCACTGATCACTGGAGAAATGCAAAGCAAAATAATAATGAGATACCAATGCACACCAGTAAGAATGGCTATTATTAAAAAGTCAAAAAATAACAGATGCTGGCAAGGTTGTGGAGAAAAAGGAATTCTTATACACTGTTGGTGGGAGTGTGAATTAGTTCAGCCATTGTGGCAAAATTAGTTCAGACAGTGTGGCAATTCTTTAAAGACCTAAAGACAGAAATACCATTTGATCCACCAATCCCATTACTGGGTATATGCCCAAAGGAATATCAATCTTCTTATTATAAAGACACATGAACACATATATTCATTATAGTACTCTTCACAATAGCAAAGACATGGAATCAATCTAAATGCCCATCAATGATAGACTGGATAAAGAAAATGTGGCACGTATCTACTATGGAATACTATGCAGCCATAAAGAATCAGATCATGTCCTTTGCAGAAACATGGATGGAGCTGGAGGCCATTATCCTTAGCAAACTAACACAGAAACAGAAAACTAAATACTGCATGCTCTCACTTATAAGTGGGAGCTAAATATTGAGAACGCATGGACACACAGAGGGGAACAACACACACTGAGGCCTTTCAGAGGGTGGAGGGCGGATGGAGTGAGAGGATCAGGAAAAATAACTAATGAGTACTAGTCTTAATACCTGAGTGATGAAATAATCTGTACAACAAACCTCCATGACATGCGTTTACCTATGTAACAAACCTGCATATGTACCCATGAACTTTCATGGTGGCTCACGCCTGTAATCCCAGCACTTTGGGAGGTCGAGGCAGGCGGATCACAAGGTCAGGAGATCGAGGCCATCCTCACTAACACAGTGAAACCCCGGCTGTACTAAAAATACAAAAACAAAAAACAAAACTTGTATTGAGATACCCTCAAGCTCAAGCAAATTATTTTCTTTAGCAGTTTCCAGTCTACTAATGGGCCCACCAAAAGCTTTAGTTCCATTGCAATGTTTTTAATGTCTAGCATTTCCTTTTTATTCTTTCTCAGAATTTCCATCTTTCAGCTTATATTGCCCATCTGTACTGGCATGTTGTCTACTTTTCCATTAGAACTCTTACCGTATTAATCATAGTTCTCCCAGCACAGAGATTCTAACATCTCTGCCTCCGTCTGGTTCTGTTGCTTGCTATGGCCCTTCAAACTGTGTTTTTGTTTTGTTTCGTTTGCCATTTAATATGCCTTGTAACTTTCTGTTGAAAGCCAAGCACGATATACCAGGTAAAATAAACTTTGGTAAATAGGTCTTTGGTGATGTGGCCGTAAGTTGTGGGGCAAGGGAAGTTTTCTATAGTCCTATAATTAAGCCTAATCTTTCAGTGAATCTGCGTCTTTGAGCTGTAAACATTACAAGTGCTTTTCAGTTTTCACACCCTTTAGGTGGGACAGGATGGCCAGGGGCGCCCGGGTTTAATTATTTTCCTTCCCTATCTAAATACTATACGGGCTAGAGTTGGGCATTTCGTCTTCCAGATCAGTTAGGCTCTGACATAACCTCAATACATTAGAATCTGATAAAACAATGTTTCTTGAGGTAGGCCTTGTTAAGAAGAACAGAATGCTCTGGCATTTTTCAATATGGTTACATGTTTCCTCTTGCTGCTAGAAGCAAGAGGGGATTTTTCTCCTATTTTCACTATGGGAATCTGGTATAACTCCTGAATGTGAAACTCACAAAAGTGTGGTGGTTCCCCTATGACTTGGCCTACCTGTAGTTTTTAACCCTTCGACTTGTCCAGACTCATCCAATTTATTAATTACAGTTTGGTTTTTCTACCCTATTACAGGTTCCAGTAGAGGTTTCTGCTCAGTAATTGTGATCCTCTGAATCCATCTGTTTCTTCCGTTTTTGGAGGTCATGGTTTGCCCTGTGATCTCACCTTTCTAATGGATCTAAGAAAAGTTGATCTTTCACTGTGTTCAGGTTTTTACTTCTTGTTAGTACTCCGTGACAATTTCCAAGCTCCTTACATGCTGGGATAAAAACTGGAAGTTCCTCTTTCCTTTTTCATGAAGTGCCTCACAAATTTTCAGATGAGTAGTTTCATTGTCCTGCTTTTTGTCTATGAAATGTGTGGAGTTCCACAATCTTCTTTCATCTTTTTCTTGTTCCATTGCTTCTCGGCCTTTGGCTAAGATCAAGTGCAGTTATCTTCCTTGTCTTGTTCAGTCCAAGCTTGCAGGTTTGGAATTCTCAAAAGCCTTGTATGTCTCCTATGCATTTCATGAGTATTCACTCTATTAAATAGGAAGTTCCTCTATAGGCATTTCTTAGATAAACTCATCTCTATTTTTGGCTTATGTTGTGACAGTTTAAGGTATACATGAGTTACATGCCTATTCAACCAGCCCTCCATGTGACCGAATACTATGAACTTTTTTTCCTTTGCAGCACTAGCAAAATTTTATCAGCCACACCTTCTTAGTAGTGACTCTCCTAATATTAGTGTCTTTTTAAATCTGGATAGACTGAGGATTTTCAAATCATCACTTCCTGGTTCCTTTTCGCTTATTTTCCCCATCTCTTTATCTCTTTCCTATCACATTTTACTATAAGCAAGAAGAAACTAGACTGTATCTTCAACAGTCTGCTGGCACATCTCCTCAGCTAAATATCTAAGTCTATCGCTTACAAGTTCTGCCTTTCACATAACTATAAAACATAATTCAGCAGCATTTGCCACATAAAAGTACTGTTAGCTCTGCAAAAAAGATCCCCTTTTTCCTTTTTCTAATAACATGTTGCTTATTTTTTCCTAAGTCCTCCCCACCATCACCTTTGAAATCCATATTTTTATCAACAGCATGTTTACAATGATTTATATGTTTTCTGAGGTAGTATAGGTTTATTCCATCATGCCCCTCTAAATTCTTCCATTCTATCCATTACCTAAATTAAAAGGCACTTCACACATTTAAGAATTTGTCAAGCAGCACCCCAATGTCAGTTAACGAAATTTGTAATATTAGTTCTTCCTGTTGCTGTAACAACATGCAACAAACATGTTGACTTAAAGCAACACAAATGTGTTCTCTTGAAGTTTTGGAGGCGAAAAGTTCAAAATCAGCTGCTCTGGTATAAAGTCATGGTGTTAGCAGGGCTGATTCTCTCTGAAGGTTCTGGAAAAGAATTGATTTCCTTGGATTTCCTTCTCTTAGAGGCTATCTGAATACATTGACTAGTGACTCCTTCCTCCATCAAAAAAATGTGTAATTTCATTCTCTGATTTCATCATTACATGGCCTTCTCTCTAGCACTGACTCCTCCTACATCCCTCTCATAAGGACATTTGTGATCACATCAGGCCCAAGTGAATGATTCACAAGGATTTCACTATCTAAAAATTCTTAACTATATCTCATCTGCAAAGTCTCTTTTGCATTCACTGGTTCTAAGAAGTTGGACATGAGTATCTTGGTGGCGATTAGAAAAATTTTTAGCCTATCAGAGATTCTAAGTTCCCAAAGATTCTTTAGAAAGTAACGAAAGGTGAGAGAAGTCTCTATTCTTAAATAGAACAGAAGATAAGTGTTCTGGTTTTTTGGTTAATAAATTTTATTGTGTATATTTGGGGTTTACAACATAATGTTACGGTACATATTGATAGTAAAATGGTTACTATAGTGAAGAAAATTAAAATACCAATCAACTCACATAGTCACATTTTTATGAGAAAAGCAGCTCAAATCTACTTACTTAATAAAAAATTCCTAATACAAACAATTGTATTAACTATAGTCCTCAAGTAGTACATTTCTAGACTTGATTATCCTATGTATCTGACACTTTGTATCCTTTGAACTACATCTCCCCATTTCCTCCCACACCCCAGTCAGTCCTCATAACCACTGTTTTATTCTTTTTCTCGGTATATTTAATGTTTTGAAAAATATGTCACATACAAGTGAAATAATGCAACATTTTTCTTTATGTGCCTGCCTTATTTCACTTAGCATAATGTCTAACGTGGCGATCCACATTGTGGCAAATGACAATGTCCCCTTTTTATGGCTGAATAAAGCTTATATATATATAAAACATTTTATTTATCCATTTTTTCATCTATAAACAGTTAGGTTGTATCTAAATCTTGGTTATTGTTAGCAGTGCTACCATGAATATGAGGGTGTAGATATTTTTACGAAATGGTGATTTTATCTCCTTTGGGTGCATAGCCAAAAGAGAGATTGCTGGGTCTTAGTGCAGTTCTGTTTGTTAAAGAACATCCATACTGATCTCCATAATTGTTGCACCAATCTAGATTCCCATCAACAGTTTGCAAGAGTTTCCCTCTCTTCACACCCTTGACAACATTTGTTACCTCTTGTCTTTTTGATAATAGCCACCCTTACTGTGGTAAGGTGATAGAGTGGTTTTGGTCTTACTTTCTCTGGTGATTAGTGATGTTGAGTACCTTTTCATATACCTGTTAGCCATTTTTTTAGGTTCTCTTTGGAGAAATGTCTGTTCAGGTCCTTTGCCCATTTTTAAATTAGGTTTTTGGTTTTTCTATTATTGAATAAAAAGTTATTTATAAATTTTGGATATTAGCTTCTCATTAGATACTGGTTTGCAAGTATTATTTCTCAGTCTGTGGGTTGCCTTTTAATTTTGTTGATTTTTTTCCCCTAAATGTAATTTAATTTTATGTAGTCCCATTTATTTATTTTTGCTTTTATCCTCTGAGCTTTCTGTGTGATATTCAAAAACTCATCGCCAACATGAATGTCAAGGAGCCCTTTCCCTATGTTCTCTAGAAATATTCTTTCGTCCTTCCTTGCTACTTCGGTATCAAATCTGGGAAAAAAATACAGATTAAGACATAAGAAGGAGTTTCAAGGGTTAAATGAGTTATGATGCTTACAGAAAGGCTTTTGGAGCCTGTTTGGCATGCAATTTTGGTGACCGTACATTTGGAGAACTATAAGATTAAGGATATATTTTTGGATTGGGAATTCCTTATTTGTTTGCAAATGACTATGCTGGCCATTGAATCAGGCCAGCTTCTACAACAGAATTACAATAGGAACTTGAATTATAAATGGGATATTTATAGGTCTATATAGAGAAGGAAGGATAGTACTAGTATTGAAGAAACAACTAATTTTGTGTTGCTGAAATATAGGTAACATACAAATTCTCCATTATCACTGCCCCACCTTTAATACACAGTATCTCAGTAATCACATATTTACTTTCTAGTGACTCCAGTCTGCTGCCACTGCAGAAGGTGTCCCCCTTAAGAAAACTGACTTCCTAACTAGTGCACTGTAGCTTTCTCTTTAAAGCTTCATACATATGAAGGATCAAAAGGAAGAAGCATTGCTTTCATTACTATGCAAAGGCCATGCTGTGTTTCAATCCTCAAAGTGTAGGAACCAAGTTTTCTTTCTAGAAGTAATGGGGATAAGTTCTGTGTTTTGTTTTCACTCAACTTGAAAGCAGATTCCACAAAAAGCAGAGCCTGAGAGCGTCTTATGTGAGACGATGTTATTGAGAAGTGCAATACCAGGAAGCAGCAGCGAGGGAAAGGGTGAGTGAAGCAAAGATAAAACCAATTCCTGGACATGCTATTGATTTGGCTGCTGCTAAATGCAATTGATTGCAGATATACCAGCCACCATGGAGCTGCACAAACCCATCCCAAGGCAGTCTATGTTAAGAAGGGGCAAGAAGAGTAAGAAGTACTTACCTTTTTTTTCCCCCCATTTACCAAAATTTCACCCAAGATCTAGGACTTCTCTCTTATGCCTTGTGGGTTCTTAGCTAGGTTCTACTGTTTCTCAACTCTTTCAATCAACAGGTAGCCCTGAGGGCAGAAAGCAAGAGGTACATGACATAGGTATGAAGCAAGATGCTACAGAATCCACGCAAAGCCAGTACACATGGCAGAGGCATAAACCGGAGAAAAATGAGGCCAGTAGCTTTGAAGTATCAAATAAGAGATCTCAAAAGTGCAAATACTGATTTTGAGGTTCGCTCCTAATTATACAATGAAATATTATAAATAACATTTTGGTGATTGCTATAGCTTGGATATTTGTCCAAATCTCATGTTGAAATGTAATCCCTAGTGTTGAAGGTGGGGCCTGGTGGGATGTGTTTGTGTCATGGGATGGGACAGACCCCTCATGGCCCGGTGCTGTCGTGATAGTGAGCAAGTGCACATGAGATCTGGTTATTTTGAAGTGTGTGCTCCTGCTCCTCTACTCTTGCTCCCACTTTCACCATGTGATGTGCCTGCTTCTGCTTTGCCTTCTGCTGTGAGTTAAATCTCCTTGAGGCTTCCCCAGAAGTTGAGCAGATGCTGGCACCATGCTTCCTGTACAGCCTATATAATTGTAAGCCAATTAAACCTCTTTCCTATATAAATTACCCAGTCTCAGGTATTTCTTTATAGCAGTGCAAGAATAGCCTAATACAGTGATGTTTTATATGTAGCATACTTAAAATATGTTTACTTAAATCTTCACATCTCTTCACTGTTAAAAAGTCCAGAAAGCAGTAATTGTCCAAAAATTGATTATTAATCTTTTTACTACCATTTTGTTGCTGAGTTGAGATAATTAATATTTATGAAGGATTATACAAAAATGCTAGTGACAGATTTCTGGAATTTAAATATTTCCTATTTAGATGTCTAGCACCAAACAGTCTTGATATCTACATAAAGATTTGAAGGAAATGTGGTTTAAGAATTTGTTTAATGGAAAGTATAATGGGATTTAATCCTAGTAGTTGGGTTGGTGGGTGGTTATGCAAATAGTTTGCCATGAAGCAAAGATATTCAGACACCCACATGAAAAAGCTATTGATATTCAAATTAGAGTCCATATTCTCCTCAGTCTTTCTGCTACAAGATATTCTGTAGTTTTTGCTGAATATTCAAAACTGAAAATAATTCATCTTTGGAAACAAGATTTCTACTTAAAGCCTTCACTTTCTAAATCTTTCAGAGCAGCTTGTTTTCAAAAATACTTAAACAGATCCACAGATGGCAGGGATTTAACATTTTGGTAGACCACACGTGGTAATTTCAATAAGAAATTTTCATGATGATACAACTCATTTGATATGTAGCATGCATGAACTTATTCTATATAACCTCGATGTGAGAAGCACTGCATTTTTTTTAGATTAATTTAAACCTGGCTCTGAGACACTATCATCTAAACAAGCAGAATATCCATTATTACTCATGGTGCTCCTCAATATTTGGTGTTGGGATAACGGGGAAATGCATGATCCTTTTGCTGTTGTCGTAGCCATGGTTAGCTCTGCTGCTTCTGCTGTAAGCTGCCACTGTTGAATGCTAATTCTTTGCCTTTTATTTCTCAAAGACTAAGCCCAAAGGCATAATTACTGGTACTTGCAAGATGTTAAAGCTAGACTCCTCATGCATTGGCCTGTATCTCTCCAGGTTATCCAGTCCGTTCTCTGTGTGGGAGTAGAGTGCAAGTTCCTGTCAGCCATAAATCCTTGACAGTTTCAAAATTCTACCCTCAGGGAGTCCAGTTCTCTTTTCTGGTCTACCACATAGATCCCTCTTACTCCCCAAGTACCTGTCCCTTTCTTCCCTTCACCTTAGGCAAAACTTCTGTTTAACTTATTCCTCAGAGACCTGTTAAAGATTTTTCTTCAATTCAAATCCAGAGAAGTTGTTAATTTTCGCTGAGCAGCAGAAAGAGGTAGGACATTATAAATTCACTGGAATCTTAACACTGTAATCCCAGCTACTTGGGAGGCTGAGGCAGGAGAATCGCTTGAACCCAGGAGGCGTATTTTATAGTCTAAAAGCAATTCTGAATACAGTAATTCTGTATATTCCCCATAAAAATGTATGTGCCTGGCATGGCGGCTCACACCTGTAATCCTAGCACTTTGAGAGACCTAGGCAGGCAGATCATTTGAGTTCAGGAGTCTGAGACTAGCCTGGCCAACATGGTGAAACCCCATCTCAACTAAAAATACAAAAATTAGCCAGGCGAGGTGACACACGCCTACAGTCCCAGCTACTGGGGAGACTGAGGTAGGAGGATAGCTTGAGTCGAGAAGGTGGATGTTGCAGTAAGCCAAGATTGTGCCACTGTACTCCAACCTGGGTGACAGAGTGAGACTCCATCTCAAAAAATAAAAAATTAAAAGTTTGTGAGCTAAATTTAATGTTGAATTATAGTAACTACTGTTAATGGGTTTTCCATAGCTTTCTTTCCCCAGCCTTAGTTCTTTCTTTCAAATTATTTTGATATTTTGTTTTACTACCTAAAGTGTATTTTATGACAAGATGCTTCTATTCTTTCTGTAATAGTATGGAGTATGAGGAAGGAAAGATTGCTTAAAAGTGTTTTAAAAATAATGGTACAACTCTCATATATTCTGAGATACTTCTCTTAAAAGGAGCCTTTGATAAATTTTCTTAAAATGTCAGTGACCATTTATTTCAGTTGCTACTTGGTAATTTTTGCTTTCCATATCCAGTATAGATTTACACATGATCTTTGTATCATGTACATGAAATGATTGCATGAAACTACTATAAGACTAGTGGGACATCCTGCACTATGGTGTGAAACAGCATTAGGTAAAGTATATTTTTGACTGATTTATACACACACGTTCAAGTTCTGTTAAACAAAAGTGCATTTTCTTATAAAATCCAAACTCCAAAATGTGATATTTTTCAACTGAAGGAGAATCATTCAGTATCAAAGAAATGAGCAATCACCAGTGAGGATGTGGACCACACCAGTGAGACAGGGACACAGAAATCACCAGTGAGACAGGGACACAGAAAGCTCATGGTCGAAAAACAAAGACTTCTATAGTCATCACAAACAGCACATTACATAGACACAGCCATTAATGTCAGGGCTTATAGAAAAACAAACAAACAAAACCTCCTATATAAATAACATTTTTTTCTATAGAATAAAATCTGAGATATTGGCTTACTAGATAAAAGCTGACCTATATCCATCCACCTAACCATCTTTACCTTAACCTTATTCACTGAGATTGAAAGTCAGAGATATATAAATTGTTCAAGGGCACACAGCTAGATGATGACTGATGGAATAAGGATTTAGCCTGGGGTGTTTTTACTGTAAATAGTATGCCCCTCTATTTGTGAGATGTGGACGAGGGAACATTTCCTTAGTTCTGATATTACTGCAGCATCTCTTCAAATATGACAGTCTGAGTGAAAGTTTGAGGTGGAAACTAACCTCTACAGCTGTATTAGGCCATTCTTGAATTGCCATAAAGAAATACCTGAGACTGGGTAATTTATAGGAAAAGAGGTTTAACTGGCTCATGGTTCTGCAGGTTGTACAGAAGCACAGCAGCATCTGCTTCTGGGGAGACCTTAGGAAGCTTTTTACTCAGGGCAGGAGGCAAAACGGGAGCAGGCACTTCATATGGGGAAGCAGGATCGAGAGAAAGACTGTGGCAGGGAGCTGCCGCACACTTAAAAATGACCAGATCTCAGGACTAACTCACTCACTAGGAGAACAGCACCAAGAGGATAGTGCTAAACCATTCATGAGAAGTCCACCGTAATCCAATCCCCTCCCACCAGGCCCTACCTCCAACATTGGGGATTACAGTTTAACATGAGATTTGGATTGGGTGGTAACAAATATACAAACTATGTCAACAGCTAAGGTTAAATTATAAATGAATAAGCTTATTTTCATTGGCATCTGGGTTTAGTTCATAATTGAGAAGGGAGAAAACCTTTTGTCTTCTTATCAGATGATAAATGGCTGGCCTATCAAATATAGTTAGGTAAAGAAAGGATAAAGCACATGAGGAAAATACATACTTATGAAAAAACTCACAACAGTGGTGGATCTAAAGGGCGAAATTTATTGCAAATGGTAATATTTTTCTGATTAATCACTCGGATTTTATTTATTTATTTATTTATTTATTTATTTATTTATTTATTTATTGAGATGGAGTCTTGCTCTGTCACCCAGGCTGGAGTACAGTGGCACAATCTCAGCTCACTGCAACCTCTGCCTCCGGGTTCAAGGGATTCTCCTGCCTCAGCCTCTCAAGTAGCTGGAATTACAGGCACCTGCCACCACACCTGGCTAGTTTTTTGTATTTTTTAGTAGAGACAGGGTTTCACCATGTTGGCCCGGCTGGTCTCAGACTCCTGACCAAAGGTGATCTGCCTGCCTTGGCCTCCCAAAATGCTGGCATTACAGGCGTGAGCCACCACATCCAGCCATCACTAGGATTTAGAGGACTGCATTTTATAATCTAAAAGCAACATGCAAAAAGTTCTCACTAAACAATTACACATCTACTTATTTTAAATCTTTTACTTTTAAAAATTTAACTAAATGAAACTTGAATTCAATCAATTTTAGCTGTTCAGTTTGGTTTTGTTCACTTACAGTTTCCATCTGGGATTGGAAATATATGCTGCCAAAGGAGGCCTAGGAAGGCGGCTTGTATGTGTTTCCCATCTGGAATCTCTGATACCAGGCCAGCAATCTCCTGAGATACCTTATATTGGGTCACAACCAGATTTAGGGTTGTTATTTTGAGTATTTAATGTTAGTATGAAACCAACATGAAACTACGTGAGGCATAGAGCATCCATAGAGAAGACAAGTTCTTCTCCACTAGCTAAGCAATAGTAACTAAGAGCACAATCTTCGGAATTAGAAGTTTGTCGCTTAGATTTAACCACTTAGATATTTGGCCTAAGGCAAATTATTTAATTCTTCTAACCCTCAAGTTCATCATAAGCATTTATTATAAGGATTATGGAAGGAAATATAAGTAAGGCACTTACCATATTACCTATTAACTAATAAAAGTTCAATAAATGATATTTGTACACGTGATATCTCACTTTTAATGCCAATGGAAAGCATACAATATAGTATCAACCGTAGGCACAACGTTGCACTGCACATCTCTAGAACTTACTCATCTTGTATAACTGGAACTTTATACCCATTGAACAGCAACTCCCACTTCCCCCTGTCCCCCAAGCTCTTTAAACCTCCATTCTTCTTTCTCTTTCTGTGAGTTTGACTATTTTAGATGTCTCATACACATGGAATCATGCAGTATTTGTTCTTCGGTAACTGATATATTTCATAAGTGTAATGTCCTTCAGGTTCATCCATGTTATTTTATATGCCAAGATTTTCTCATATTTGTTGCTGAATAAGATCTCACGGAATGTATATACAACATTTTCTTTATTAGATTGTTTCCATGTCTTGGGTATTATGAATAATGCTGCAACAAACATAGGAGTTAGATATCTCTTCAAGATCTCGATTTCAACTTTATTGGACACGTATCCAGAAGTTGGATTGTTGGATTATATGGTAATTCTCTTTTAAATTTTTGGTTGAATTTCCATACTGTTTTCCATAGCAGCTGCGTCATTTTACATTCCCACAAACAGTATACAACATTCTCTTTTCTCCACATCTTTGCCAACACTTATTTTCTTTGTTTGTAGAGCAGCCATCCTAAGAGATGTGAGGCAATATGTCATTGTTGTTTTGATTTGAATTTCCCTAATGAATACTGATGTTGAGTATCTTCTCATATATCTTTTGGTTGGTTGTATGTTTTTGGAAAGATGTCTATCCAGGTCTTTTGCCAATTTTTTAATAATTTTTTTGGGAATTGTTTTGCTATTGAGTTATATGAGTTTCTTATATATTTTGCAGATTAACTGCTAATCAGATACATTGTCTGCAAGTACTTTCTACCATTACTTAGTTTGCCTTTTCACTCTGTTGAATGATTACTTTTCTGTGCAGAAGTCTTCACATATGTTTTCTTCTAAGAGCTTCATAGTTTCAAGTCTTACTTTAAATCTTTAATCAATTTTAGTTGATTTTTGTGTACATTTTAAGATTGGAGTTTAATTTTATTCTTTTGCATTAAGTTTTCTCAGTACCATTTGTTGAAGAGCCTATCCTTTACCCACTTGCTATTCTTCACACCCTTGTAGAAGATTAGTTGACCATACATGCATGATTTTATTTCCAGGCTTTCTACTATTTTCCATTGGTCAGTCTATCTATCTATCTATCATCTATCTATCTATCTATCTTCTATATTTTACATCAGTATCATATTGTTTTAATTGCTGTAGTTTATTTTTATATTTTGAAATCATGAAGTGTGATGACTTTATCTTTGTTATTTTTCTCAAGATTGCTTTGGCTATTCAGGGTCTTTTGTGGATCTACAAAATTTTTTTGAACAGACAAAAAATGTATTGGATATAGAATATTTTATCAACGCAGCTAACAAGCTTGATCTAACAGGTACTGGGCCAATTCCAGCCCACCACCTGTTTTTGTAAGTAAAGTTTTACTGGAATACATCTCCATTTATTTACTTATTGTCTATGGCTATTGTCTATGGCAACTTTTGCTTTACAACAGCAGGTTGAGTAACTGTGATAGAGACTGTATGGTCTGCAAAGCTAAAAATATTTTTTTGTTTGTTTTTGTTTAATTTTTTATTTCCATAGGTTTTGTGGGAACAGGTCATACTTGGTTACATGAGTAAGTTCTTTAGTGGTAATTGTGAGATTTTGGTGCAACCGCCACCAAGCAGTATTCACTGAACCCAATTTGTAGTCTTTATCCCTCACCTCCCTCCCACCCTTTCACCCTAGTGCCCCAAGTCCATTATATCATTCTTATGCCTTTGCATCCTCATAGCTTAACTCCCACTTATGAGTGAGAACATACTATGTTTGGCTTTCCATTCCTGAGTTACTTCACCTAGAATAATAGTCTCCAGTTCCTCCATCCAGGTTGCTGTGAATGCCATTAATTCTTTCATTTTTATGGTTAAGTAGCATTCCATTGTACATATATATCACAATTTCTTTATCTGATTGTTGATTGATGGGCATTTGGGCTAGATTTTGCAATTGTGAATTGTGCTGCTATAAACATGCATATGCAAGTATATTTTTTGTATAGTGACTTCTTTTCCTATGTGCATCATGAATATTGCCCTCTAGTTTTATTTTCTTATAGTGTCTGTTTGGTTTTGGTATCAGGGTAAGACTAGCTGCATAAAATGAGTTTGGAAGTAGTCTCTCTTCCCTAATTATTTTGGAAGGGTTTGAGAAGGATTGTTGTTAATTGTTCATTATGTGTTTGGTAGAATTCCCCAGTGAAGCCTTCTGGGCTTGGGCTTTTCTTTGTTATTTTTGAGGTTGGATGTGGTGGCTCATGCTTGTAATACCAGCACTTTGGGAGGCCGAGACAGGCAGATCATGAGGTCAGGAATTCAAGATCGGCCTGCACAACATGGTGAAACCATTAGTAGAGACTAAAAACACAAAAATTAGCTGGGTGTGGTGGCATGCTCCTGTAGTCCTGGCTACTTGGGAGGCTGAAGCAGGACAATTGCTTGAACCTGAGAGGGGGAGGTTGCAGTGAGCCAAGACCATGCCATTGCACTCCAGCCTGGGCAACAGGGTGAGACTCTATCTCGAAAAAAAAAAAAAAAAAAGATAGTTTTGAATATTGATCAAATCACATTCTATATTATTATTCTCTTCAGATTTACTGTTTCTTCATGATTCAGTGTTGGTAGGTTATATGTTTCTAGGACTTTTACCATTGCTTCTAGGTTATCCAATTCATTGGCCTATAATTATTTATACTAGTCACTTATGATCTGTTTATTTCTATGGCATCAGTTGTAATGTTTCTTCTTTCATTATTTATTTTATATTTTTGAGTCTTCTCTTTTTTATTTTTAGTCTGGCCAAAGGATTATCAATTGGTTTATAATTTTTAAAAAAACTTACTTTTGTTGATCTTTCTACTGTTTTTCTAATCTCTATTTTTTTATTTCAATTGTAATCTTTATTATTTACTTTCTTATGCCATTGGACTTAGTTTGTCATTTTATGTCTAAGTATAAGAGTAGATTGTTTGAGATCTTTCCTCCTCTTTAAATGTAGGCATTTATCACCATAAATTTCAACCTCAGTATTGCTTTTGCTGCATCCTGTAAGTTTGTTATGTTCTGTTCTCATTTTTTGTTTCTCTAAAGATATTTTCGATATTCCCTTTAAATTTCTTTGGTTTAGCCCATTGGTTGTTCAATAGTAAGTTTTTAAAATTTCTACATACTTATAAAATTTTAAATGTTCCTTCTGTTATTGATCCCTAGTTTCATTCAATTGTGTTCAAAAAATATAGTTAGCATAATTTAAAAAGACTTAAATTGTTGTGACTCATTTTGTAAACTAGCAGGTAATTTATCCTGGAGAATATTCCCTGTGCACTTGAGAAGAAAATGTATTCTGCTGCTGTTGGGTAGAGCATTTTCTATGTGTATGTTATCTCCATTTGGTCTATGGTATTCTTTCAAGTTTACTGTTTACATATTGGTTTTCTGTCTGGATATTTGGTCCATTATAGAACGTGGGGTACTGAAGATTCCTAGGATTATTGTAATGCTGTCTATTCCTACCTTCAGATCTGTCAATCTTTGATTTATAAATTTAATTACTCTGATCTCGAGTCACCTGTATTTATAATTGTTGTATTTTCCCCTTGAATTGAATCTTTTATCATTATATAATAACCTTCTCTTTACTCTGAGCCTATGTGTGTCCTTAAATCTAAAGTGAATATCTTGTAGGTGGTATACAGTTGGATTTTAAAATTATTTCAATCACTTTACCTCTTTTGATTGGGAATTTAAACCATTTGCATTAAAAGTAATTGTTGATAGGTAAAAGCTTCCTATTACCATTGTGTTACTTTCTTTATGCCTGGCTTATAGTTCTTTTTTGCTTTATTTGTCTTCATTTGTGATCTTTGGGGCTTTCTTAGTCTTATACTTTGATTTTCCTCTTTTTTGTTTGAATTTTCTGTAGGTTTTATTTGTTTTTGTAATTACCATGAGGCTTACATCAAATATAGTTACAACACTGTAATTTAAACTGATAAAAACTTAAGTTTCACTGCATAGAAAAACCGTTCACTTTTAGTTCCCCCCCAACGCACACACACTTTATGTTACTGATATCACTATTAGATATTTTTAGATTGTGTATCCATTTCATATATTTCTGTAGTTACAGTTATTCTTCATACTTTTTGTATTTTAACTTTATCAGTATTATAGTATTCTGTTCTGTCTATATATTTGTCTTTACTAGTGAGGTTTATATTTTCACGTTACTGCTTGGCAACCTTTCATTTCAACTCAAGGAACTTCCTTTAACATTTCTTGTGAGGCAATTCTAGTGGCTATATACTCCCTCAGTTTTGGTTGTCTGGCAACATTTTTCTCTTTTTTTCATTTTGGAAGGAAAGTTTTGCCAGGTACAATATTATTGGTTGGCAGGTCCTGCCCACCCCTAGGACTTTAAATATATCATTTTACTTTCTTATGACCTACATGATATCTGCTGAAGAATTTGCTAATAGTGTTATAGATGTTCCCTCGTATGTGATGAGTCATTTTTTTCTTCTTATTTTTCTCTTTGACTTTTGCTATTGGCATTTGAATATACTATATCTTGGTGTAGAGTTCTTTGGGTTCATCCTATTTGTGTCCTTTTGAACTCTGGGATTTTCATGCCCATTTCCCTCCCTAGATTTGGGAAGTTTTTGACCATTACCTCTTTTTAAAAAATTTCTGCTCCTTTCTCATTCTCTTCTCCTTATGATTCTTCCAAATGTGTATATTTGTTCACTTGATGATATCCTCTAAGTTCCTTAAACTTTCTGCATTCTCTATTTTCTTTTTCTTCTTCTGACGAGATAATGTCAAGGGACCTGGATTGAAGTTCACTGATTCTTTTGCTCGATCATTTCTGCCATTGAATCCCTCTATTGAATTTTTCATTTCTGATATTTATTCTTCAGCTCCCTAATTTCTGTTTGGTTCTCATTTATTTTTTCTTTTCGTTAATATTCTTCTCCTGTTTATGTATTATTTTCCCAGTTTCATTTAGTTGTCTATCTATGTTCTTCTGTAACTCACTGAGCTACTTTAAGGTTATTATTTTTAATTCTTTGACAGGCAATTCATGGGGCTTCACTTCTTTAGGGTCAGCTAGTGAAGATTTATTTTGTTCTTTGCTTATGTCATGTTTCTGTTTCTTTCTATTCCCTGTAGCTTTGCTTTGGTGTCTGTGCATTTGCATAAACAGCCACCTTTCTCAGTCTTAATGAAGTGTTTTCAATAGTGAAAACCTTCACCAATAAGCCTGGGTAGAAATTCTGAGGGTCTCTCAAACAGCAAGCTATGCACCCCTATTCCATTTTTCTTAGCAAGCTCCACCAAATGGTGTCAATTCTGTCAGTGGTTTGTGTGAGTTGAGTCAAAAGCTGGCCCCTCGGGCAACACACTGAGAGGCCAGGACATTGGAGGTAAGCTCTACTCTTCTCTCTTCGGCCTTGGAGAGGCCTCAGTTTCTGCCCTTTTTCTCAATCTTGCAGAGCTGCGCCAGCTGCAGTAAGCTACCTGCCCCTTTTCCTCTGTTCTTAGCCGTCCCAGTTGTCTGAACTATGCCCGTTTCACAGGTGTTCGTGAGGCAAGACAGAAACCAGCCTCTCAGGCAGTGCACAAAAAGGTCAGAGATATTTTATGGGTACGCTGATCTCTCTTTCCCCTGAGGGAGAAATTGCAGACTGAGACAATCTCCCTCAGCACTGAGCTGTGCCAGTTCGGGGAAAAGGTTAACATGGGTAAAGTGAAATCGTTCTTACCCATTTCAATGTGATCGTTCTCGGTTTTGTGCTTGGTTAGGGTACTACAACCTCTTAATTTGATTTTAGACTTCTTATAACTGTACTTTGATCTGCATGTCATTGTTACATCAGTGTTTCTGTGGAGAATGAAGACTAGGACTTCCTATTCTGCCTTCTTACTGGCGTCATTGAATCATCAATTTTTTAATGGACTCTTTTCCCCTTCTGGAAATTATGTAATATGAACATATGGTAATAATAATCCTATGTAATATGAACATATGGAGAGGTCTTAAGTCTTGGGTTACTTTTGTTAGTATTAATGCATTATTTGCTTTATTAGACATTGTGTTCTTGGTGGAGTGTGGCAATGACCTTCATGGTTTGCATTTATGTAACATACAGGGATCCTCAGCTGTCCTCCAGTGCTGTAGTCCTTTGACCATAGCTTCTAAAGGAACACATGATTATTTTCTATCAAGCTTTTAAGGAAAGAACACCTAACCAGTTTCTGGGATTACTCTCCTCTTGTACAGTCCCCAGGACTTCCATGTAGATAATTCAACCTAATTTTTTCAAAGGCCTAATCCTCCAAAAGACTGATTGTGCATGCTGAGAATATATTTAGATCAGCTCCACCTTCAGCTTGGAGACAAGAAATGCAAAATAACTACCAGTTATTTCTAGTGAGGAAAATAGCCTAGAGCTAGATAATCCAAGGCCTACTTAATCTCTGTTCCTGGAGGGAAAAGGATAGAAGAAACGAGAAATGTTTTAGTTTTTCTTTGTCGAAATAATATTAGTTCAATAATAAATAAATAAATAGTAAACTTTTCAAGTGATACTGCATGATACTATGTTAGAAACTTGTGTTGAAGCAATACTTCAGAAAGTTTTATATACCAAGTTAAAAAAAAAAAAAAAACAAAGTGTTTCTCTCCGTAGGCAATCAAAGCATAATCAGTTTTTCTGAGCAAGGAACTTGTATAACTAGATTTGCATTTTTTATTTAAAACATTGGCAACAACGTCAACCATGGTTTAGAAGGGTAGCAGACTGAAGTCAGGTGTTTATGGAAGGGTTTGCAAATGATAATGGAAAAAGTAGTTTTAAGGAAAATGGGGGCTTTTTCCTGAGTGATTGAAATAATATTTATAATATTAACTGAGCTAAGAAATGCTGTACGAGTTAGGAGTCATTAGTCAGGGAGTTCGGCTTTTTGAGCTGTCAGTTCTGTATGTTTCTATCACTTAAAAATTGGCCTGCAGATGGTACCCAGTATTATTATTGTTTAACATTTATTGAGTATTGACAGTGTGTTAAGCCTCATGTGGAACATTGGAAAGGCATACATATCTGCTCATTCCCACTCCCACCTCCTTCTGCTCCTTCATTTTGTTATTGTCATAATTTATTGGCACTTGTTAAGTTGCCCACTGATTTGTTATTCACTTATTAATTACAACTACATGATAAATAGTAAAAAAAACTTAAAATATTTTAGAAGTGCATTCATTTATCATTCAAAGCTTGATAGGAGATGGATATATGACAGTTGCTTAAAATTCTGTTCAAATATGGGTTGTATGTATTTAGTATACATGTACTAAATGCTTTGCAGTTTTACAAATAGCTTTACATTTGTAAACATAGCTTATCTTGAGCTTAACAAATATAGAAAATTACTGTGTTATAGCAACATATTTAAAAATCACAGAAAAATCCACATAATAATATTATAAATATCAGTGCTTGACACACAGAGACACACACAAACACAAGTAGGTTTTTGGTGGTGTTGTTGTTGTTTTAGAGACAGAGTCTTGCTCTGTCGCCGAGGCTGGAGTGCAGTGGCACGGTCTCTGCTCACTGCAATCTCCACCTCCCGGGTTCAAGCAATTCTCCTGCCTCAGCTTTCTGAGTAGCTGGGACAATAGGTGCAGGCCGCCATGCCCAGCTCTTTTTTTTTTTTTTTCTGTATTTTAGTAGAAATGGGTTTTCACTGCGTTGCCCAGGCTGGTTCCGAACTCCTACGCTCAGGCAATCCACCTGCCTTGGCCTCCCAAAGTGTTGGGATTACAGGCATGAGCCACCGTGCTGGGCCATAGTTTTTATTTTTTTTTTTTTTTTTTTTTTTTTTTTTTGAGACGGAGTCTTGCTCTGTCGCCCAGGCTGGAGTGCAGTGGCGCAATCTCGGCTCACTGCAAGCTCCGCCTCCCGGGTTCACGCCATTCTCCTGCCTCAGCCTCTCCGAGTAGCTGGGACTACAGGCGCCCGCCACCACGCCCGGCTAATTTTTTTTGTATTTTTAGTAGAGACGGGGTTTCACCGTGGTCTCGATCTCCTGACCTCGTGATCCGCCCGCCTCGGCCTCCCAAAGTGCTGGGATTACAAGCGTGAGCCACCGCGCCCGGCTGGGCCATAGTTTTTAATTAAATAAAAAATAATTATAGATATATTTAAAATAAATTCAAAATTCAATTTCTCCTTCTCAGTACTGTTTACCTTTCTCCCAGAAGTAACTACCATCATAAATTTAACAAATTGGATCTCTTTCCATCCAGTGTTGTACTTTTACTACATATATGTACATCTTTAAATAATATGTAGTATGGCATTGCGTATTTTAAATTGTTAATTAAATCATTTTACTCTGAATTTTCTTTAAAAAGTATTCACTCATTTTATTCATGATCTCTTCTTAAATTTAACTATTGTTTTGTACTAAACCTCTAACTTTAGAAATTGTTATAATGTATTCATTCATCTCTTCACCTTTTGGTGGACATTTGAGTGGTTTCTATTTTTGCTATTGCAAATATTATTCCAATAAACATATTTATGTGTGTACCATGTTGCACATGTGAGAGTTTTCTCCAGCACTTGAAATTCAAATTGCTGGGTCTTTGGGTATTTATATGCATTCATATTTTCAATTTTAGTAAATAATACAAAACTTTTCTTTTTTTTTTTTTTTTTTGAGACGGAGTCTCGCTCTGTCGCCCAGGCTGGAGTGCAGTGGCGCAATCTCGGCTCACTGCAAGCTCCGCCTCCCGGGTTCACGCCATTCTCCTGCCTCAGCCTCTCTGAGTAGCTGGGACTACAGGCGCCCGCCACCACGCCCAGCTAATTTTTTTGTATTTTTAGTAGAGACGGGGTTTCACCGTGGTCTCGATCTCCTGACCTCGTGATCCGCCCGCCTCGGCCTCCCAAAGTGCTGGGATTACAAGCGTGAGCCACCGCGCCCGGCCAACTTTTCTTTAATATGATTGAACTATTTCACAATCTAGATAAGAGTGTATGAGATTTTTGTATTTTCACTGCACATCCCAAGATTTGATATTGTTTCCTTTCATTTTATTTTAATTTAGCTAATCTTACAGTTTTGAAATGGAACCACCATTACTCTGACTTGTGTATTCCTGATTGCTAGTCAGAATGAATATCTTTTTATACAGTTACTGGCCATTTATTTATTTTTGTTAGTAAATTGCCTTTTCATATATTTTGGCTGTCTTCCTATCAAGTTGTTCTATTAATTTTTAACTGCATAATGGAGACTTAGTTGACACATAATAAAATGTGTAATTTAAATTATATAATTTGATGAGTTTTGATCAAACTATATATCCATGAAGCCATCATCACAGTCAAGATAATAATTGTTAGAAATCATTAATATATTAGCAACAACAATTTTGTCTGTTACATATTTTGCAATATCTTCTGTCACTGGCTTATTGTTTATTATGATATTGTTGATCACAATTTTAAACATCAAGGTACTCCATCTACTAATCTACTTTTAAAATAAATTTTGCTATTTATATTAAGTCAAAGGAATACTTTCTAGGCCTGAGAACTCAAGGGTATCCTCCTATGTTTTATTCTAATATTTTTAAAGTAATTGTTCTTATATTGAGGTAATTAATTCATATGGAATTTATTTTTATGATATGAAGAGAAACTGAATTTAATCTTTTTCTGTGTAGATAGCCAGTCATTTCAGTAAACACTAAATTTCCTCTTTAATCTATTGATTTGTAATACTGTTACTATCACTTATCAAGCTTTTTATGTACTTCAGGCTGTTTCTCAAAACTTTAATCTGTTACATTGAATTGTTTCTTTATTCCTATACCAATATCACAGAAATAGGATTATTAATACATTACAATCAAGCATTGCATCAGGAAGGGCTTTCTCCTTGTATATAATTTTTCATATAATAGTGCCTATTTTTTCTTTACTCTTCCTGGTTTCATTCTATTTCTGTCTTTAACTCTCCACCTGTATTTCTTTTTTTTTTTTTTTTTTTTTAGAGACAGAGTGTCGCTCTGTCGCCCAGGCTGGAGTGCAGTGGCGCTATCTTGGCTCACTGCAAGCTCCGCCTCCCGGGTTTATGCCGTTCTTCTGCCTCAGCCTCCCGAGTAGCTTGGACTACAGGTGCCTGCCACCACGCCAGGTTATTTTTTTGTGTTTTTAGTAGAGACAGGGTTTCACCATGTTGGCCAGGATGGTCTCGGTCTCTTGACCTCGTGATCCACCCACCTTGCCCTCCCAAAGTTCCACCTCTATTTCTATCTTACTCTCTCTCCCTTTTATCAACTTAGGTAATTTTAATCAGAATTGCATTAAATTAATAAAGATGGAAGAATTCCTATTTTAATATTAGTGCCTCCCATATGCTAATATTACATTTCTCCCCATTAATTCAGTTCAACTTATACATCCTTCAACTTTGTTTTATGTATCCTTATGTGCCTTACAATTTTTGTGCTATTATAAATGTTTCATATTATTCTATTACATTTTCTATTCAGATATTCATGATATTTAACAATTCTCTTTACTTTTTTCTACATTATCTTGCACTAGTATTTTCCGATTATTTTCTATGTATTATGAACATATACTCTTTAGTATTCTATGTAAATAATATTAACCTTTCATCTGTTAATTTCGCTTATTCTTGTCTTTTTCTCTTATTCCTGTCTCTTATTCTTCTCTTTTTCTTGTCTTTTCTAATGAGTTTGAATTGTCAGTTAAATATTAGATAGCCATGGCAATAGTAAACATTTCATCTCAATGCTTACATTAATTACAGTATACCTAAAGTTTTACCATAAAGATGTTTACAGTTGATGTTTAATAGATATTATATGATTAAGTATGGGAATTCTCTCTATTCTAGTTTGCTAAAATGTTATTTTATTATTATTAAATTTGAAACTATATTAACTTTTCTGTATTTAATGAGCCAATCTGAATATTTACTGTATTAAGTAGATAAGCAATTTAAATATTATTGCTCTCTTATGATAAATACCACTGATGGAGATACATCTTACACACACACACTGACACACACACATTGCTACATCAGATTTGCCTGATTTATTTAATATATTCACATTTATATTCATATGCAAGGATGTGCTATAATTTTCTTTTATTGTCTTATCTTTTTTGATATCAATTTTTTATCAGTCTTATAAAATTAACTGCACACTGCACACTTTTTTGATTCTCTAAAATATTTAACATAAGAAAAATATAATCTTATATTAATTTGTGCTTTTATCTCTACTATGTCCTCTCTTCTATGTAATTTAGGCGTATTTTGTGGTTCTTTCTCTAGCTTCTTGATCTAAATTCTTAGCTCATTTAGTTTCAGTTTTTATTGGTTTTGATTACAAAATATGTTGTTTGCTCCCAACAAGTTTGAAAGTTTTTAAAATAAGTTATTTGTGACCTGGTAAAAATACAGTTGTAAATGCATGCTTGAAGTAAGTTTGTATTCTCTTCTTGGCATATATGTAGTTAAAAACATGTATGACATAATTATATATGATTAAGTAACTATTATATATTATATAATATATGTGATGTATTATTTATAGTCTATAAGATTATATAAACATTTAAAAAGTTATATTAATATAATTATATGTAAATTATATATGTATCTAATTATATGTAATTATGTTGTACCTATATGTTAACCACTACTATCAATCTGCTTAATATATCACAATGTGGCACTGGCCAAAGGATAGACCTATAGCACAATAATAAATAGAGAGTCCAAAGACAGACCCACATGTATATGGTTAATTAATTTTCAGCAAGGATGTCAAGGCAGTTCAATGGTAAAAGACTAGCCATTCAAGCAAATTGTGCTGACACAATTGGCCATTTTGGGCCAAAAAATTTTCAATCCCACCTTGCACCATACGAAAATTAACTTGCAATAGATTATAAACCAAAATATCAAACTTAAAGTTATAATACTTATGAAATAAAAACCAAGAAAAATGTTTGTGATCTTGGGTCAAGAAAAATTTCTTATTTAGAACTAAAAAATCATGAACCAATTTTTTAAATCAGTAAATGTCTTCCTCAAAAGTAAAAGGTTGCATTTCAAAGAACACTGCAAAGAAATAAAAATATAACTCTTCAGACTAGAAAACAATATTTTCAAAATACTTTTCTGATAAAAGATTTGTATCTGGAATATATAAAGAGCTATTATAACTTATTAAGAAAAAATAACCCAAACTATGTAAAAGATTTGAGCAGAAATGTTCCCAAAGATGTATAAATAGCCATTAAGAATGTGAAAACATGCTCATTACTATTAGTCATTAGCGAAATGCAAATTAAAGCCACAATGAGATATCATTCCACATTTACTAGATTGGCTAAAAAATCAACTGATAAGACCAAATACTAGTGAGAGTATGAAATATCTGGATCACTTATACATTAAGTGATGATGCAAAACAGTACAGACATTTTAGAAATCAGTTTGTTCATTTTTTACAAAGTAAAGCAGTTATCAGTTGACCCACGTATCCCAATCCTAGGTGGAGAAATAAAATACATGTTCAAAAAAAAATCTGTGTGGGAAAGTTTATTGCAGCTTTATTCATAATTGCTGAAAAGTAGAAACAACTCAAATGTCAATCAACAGTTAAATAGTTAACTGTGGAACACCACCCAATGGAATAATTTTCAGCAATAAAATAGAAATAAGTAGTGATGCATGCATCGTCATGGATGAATCACAAATACATTATGCTAACTGAAAGAAGCCAGGTTCAAAAGGCTACACATGGTAGAACTGCCTTGATGTGATGTTGGGAAAAGCCACAACTATAAAGTCATGAAAAGGAATAGTGTTAGCTAGAGTGGCTGGATGCGAGGAAGGTGGATTGACTACAAGAGTATCTGGGAACTTTTTGGGGCAATGCAAATTCTCACTAAATAGTGGTTGCAAGACTGTGTATTTGTTTACAAATGAGTGAAATGTAGAAAAATATGATTTTATTGTTTGTAAATTATAATCCAATAATGTTGACTTAAATTTTTAAAATAATTTTAATATAGAGGCCTTACATTTGTTTTATGGTAACATTACTCCTAAATATTTTATGTTTTTGATACTATTTTAGATCTCACATATAAGGCATGGCCTCAATAACTCATGGACTTATAAAGAAGAAAAAAAAGCACATAACTTTTTATGTGCTTTCAAAAAATTCAGCCTTGAATTGTTTCTTCTTTTTTTGAGATGGAGTCTCGCTCTGTCGCCCAGGCTGGAGTGCAGTGGCGCAATCTCGGCTCACTGCAAGCTCCGCTTCCCGGGTTCACGCCATTCTCCTGCCTCAGCCTCTCCGAGTAGATGGGACTACAGGCGCCCGCCACCACGCCCGGCTAATTTTTTATATTTTTAGTAGAGACGGGGTTTCACCGTGGTCTCGATCCCCTGACCTCGTGATCCACCCGCCTCGGCCTCCCAAAGTGCTGGGATTACAAGCGTGAGCCACCACGCCCGGCCCTGAATTGTTTCTTAAAGCATAAAATTATGTTTAGTTTTATTGTCTTGGTTAAGTTCCAAAAAAATCCGCTGAACTGTTACTTTAATTCTAATTCATAGAAAATACTTTTGAATTTTTCCTTGTACACAATTATCTTATTAGTGGATTATAAATTTTTTTATTCTGCAAAAAAATATTAAAAAAAATTAAGTTCATAAATCTCATGTCATTTATTCCAGTCTCCACGGCTTAAAAGTAGCAGACAAGGCCGGGTGTGGTGGCTCATGCCTGTAATCCCAGCACTTTGGGAGGCCGAGGCAGGCGGATCACCTGAGGTCAGGAGTTTGAGACCAGCCTGGCCAACATGGTGAAACCCCGTCTGTGCTAAAAATACAAAAATTAGCCAGGTGTGGTGGCGGGCGCTTGTAATCCCAGCTACTCGGGAGGCTGAGGCAGGAGAATTGCTTGAATCCGGGAGGCAGAGGTTGCAGTGAGCTGAGATCATGCCACTGCACTCCAGCCTGGGCTACAGGGCAAGACTCCAGCTCAAAATAAGATAAAATAAAATAAATAAAAGTAGCAGACAATAACTTCCAATAATGCTCTTCTGAATGTAAATGCCATTTAATTATTTTTCTCACTTTTATAATTTAATTGCCTTAATTATTTAATGTAAGGTATCTATGTTGGATGTGTTTTATTTACAAGACTCATTTATGCCGGCTCGGCTCTAACTTCCCATTTTTATTATTATTTCTTTTTGAGACAAACTCTCTCTCTCTTGCCCAGGCTGGAGATTCAGTGGCGCAATCTTAGCTCACTGCAACCTCTACCTCCCAGTCTCAAGCCATCCTTCCACCTCAGTTTCCCGACTGGAACTACAAAGGCGCACCACCATGCCCGGCTAATTTTTGTATTTTTCGTAGAGATAGAGTCTCACCATATTGCCCAGGATGTTTACGAACTTCGGAGCTCCAGCAATCTGTTCCACTCTGCCTCCCAAAGTGCCGGGATCACAGGCGTGAGCCTAGGCACCCGGCCTTATTTCCTATTTTTTAAATAATAGATTCTCAATTTCCCTCGAGAAGAAAATTCAGTGCCACATTCCATCTGTGAATTTAAGCCGAATTAATACATGCACAATCAGAACACCACATACCCTGCCCACAGTAAATGATTTAGGGATCAACAAATGGCTGATGCCAGATTTATCAATCTTCAGAATTTTACCGGATTTATTTACAAGATGGCGCATTCTTTCCATTAAGCTTGTAGAGATGTAGAATGTCAGGGACTGCTGTCTGGTGAGAACCTCTTTGTTGATAAAGCCAGCACACAGGAAATCGGAACTGAGGGACAGAGACAGAATTCTGATAATATCTTTGATTCAATTTTCCTGGAAGCCAAATTGGTTTCTCAACTTTTCACTTATGTGAAACAATAAATTAACCTTTTTTTTTTTTTTTCTGGAACCAGTTTGAATGTGAGTACCGTCTAATTTACTGAGGCACAAAATGGAACATTGGTCTGAAAACAAAGAGGTCTCACATATAAGGCATGTCCTCAATAACTCACAGACTTATAAAGAAGAAAAAAAGCACATGATTTTTTTCTATGATAAATTAATTGATTACCTCACTCAAAGGGTTACCTCACTTTTGAGAATATTTATAAGAATAAATTGAATTAACTAAATGTGAGCCATTTCCTTATGCAAGCCAAGAGGCTAACAGTATTTTCAAAGTAAATAAAATCTTTGAGTAAAAAGATGCAGTCCTACATAAACTCAGATTTATGTTCTATTTAATGCTATTGGCAGCTTTTTGGACTTACTTTCTTCAAAGATCGAGATTCTTTAATCATTGTAAGTTTTCAAGATCAGATAAGGAATATGTGATTCCAGATACTTAAATTGTTTTGCCATCTGTAGGGAAAAAAGCACATAGAGATGGCCTCAAGCATTGTTATCAGAAGCTGGAAATAAAACCAAAGACCCTGCCAGACTTCTCGGATCAAATACCTGTTCATTACTAGCCACTCTTTGCCATTTTTGTTAATTATACTATTGTTAAATAAAAACTGAAAAAACATGTAGTAATCTATAACATTGAAAATATTGCTAAATAACATTTTTAGAATGCAATAAATTAGAAATCAGTCAAAATCTATGGCTACTTAGCTTCTAATAATGATTTATTAAAATTTTGAACTTAACAAAAAGTTAATTAAATAATTTATAGGACATACCAGTGTGAATTGTGTAAAAAAATTAATAACATTACTAAGGTTAACTCAAGAAAGTTTGTGCCTATAAATATACATAAAATGTCAATCTCTGTATGTAGGTATAGTACAGTGGGCCTCTATATCTGTGAGTTTTGCATCCTTCGATTTAACCAATCATGGCTCCAAAATATTTAGAAAAGAAGGATAATTGTGTCTGTACGAAATATGTACACACATTTTTTTCTTGTCATCCTTCCTGAAACAATACAGTATAACAGCTACTTACATAGCACTTACACTGTATTAGTTATTAGAAGTAACCTAAAGACAATTTGAAGCATACAGGAGGTAAGATGTTTATAGGTTATATGCAAATAATATACATCATTTTACATAAAAGACTTGAGCATCAGCAGATTTTGGTATCACCTGGGGAAGGGGTGGGGAGCTGAAACCAATTTCCCGTGGATCATAAGGGTGACTGTGTATAAACTGCCTAGCATCAAGTATGTCTTTAACACACAATTTTTAATAGAATTGCATTAAACCCATATAATAATTTAGAAAGAACTGACATCTCTTTTACGTTGAGGTTTATAATCCATGAGCGTGGTATGTCTTCTCATTTATCTAGGTCTTCTTTGATTTCTTCCATCAGCATTTCATAATTTTTTTGGATACATATGCTCTGAAGTAAGTTTAAGTAGTATCGTGTTTTAATTTTTGACAAAAAGGTAGTTGATTTTTGTGCATTGTTCATAAATCCTGCAACCTTGTTGAATTCGCTAAATAGGTCTAGGTTTTAAAAAAATAGATTATTTAGAATTTTTAGTGCAGACGATCACATCATATGTTAACAGGAACAATTTTATTTCTTCCTTTACAATCTGTATGACTTTTTTTTCTCGTTTGTGCACTGGCTAGAACTTCTGATTGAATAGAGTAGTAAAAGCAGACATCCTTACCTTGTTTCAATCTTGGAAGGAAAATAGTCCGTCTTTTAGCCTTAGGTGTGATGTTAGCTGAAAGTTTCGGTAGATGCTCTTAACTCCACTCTATTTCTAATGTGCTGAGAGTTTGTTTCTTTGTTTTAATCATAAATCAGTGCTGGATTTTTGTTAAATGCTTTTCTGTGTCAACTGATACAATCACATGACTTTTCTTGTTCAGCCTGTTGATATGGTGAATTAAACTGATTGATTTTCAAATGTTGAACCAGTCTTTCACACCTGGAAAATATTCCATATGTAATGATGGTTAATTATTTTTATACATTGCTGGATTTAATTTGCTAATGTTAAGGGCTTTTATGTCTAAGCTCATGAGAAATATTTGTCTGTATTTTCTCCTTTTTACCCTTTTTACTTTGTGCTGTTTTTATGGGTTTGTATGATAGATCTAGATAGTATCTAGACGATGGAAATGTGAAAAGCCCTTGGAACCATTTTCTCACAGCTTTTTTGTCTTTTTCTCCCCAACTTTGCAGAGATTCACCCTACACATGCACATCTTAGTAAGACTCAAGAAAAACCTGATCAGATTTCTAGATTTCTGTATAGATGCCTCTTTTTCACAACTCTGTAGCTTCCAGTTAATTTAGACTTTCTAGTCTGTGTCTTCTCAAATCAGTGATACTTCTGTGTTTTTTGGGGAGTGAGGGAGAATTCGTCTCTATGATGGTTAATTTTGTATGTCAACCTGGCTGGGCCATAAGGCCCAGATATGTGGTCATATTTATAGGTATTCCTTTGAGGGTGATTTTTTTTTCTTAAAATTAACTTTTAAATCTGTGGACTTTGAATAAAGCAGATTCTCCTTCATAATGTGGGTGGGCCTCACCTAATCAGTTAAAGGCATGAATTAAACAAAAGACTGACCTCCCCCAGCATGAGAAAATTCTGAAGCAAATGAATTTCAGTCTTAAACAGCAACACCAGCTTTTCCCTAAGTCTCCTACCTAATGGCCTTTGGACTTGAACTGGAGCACCAGCTCGGCCCTGAGTCACCTCTAGCCTGCTGGCCCACCTTGTAGATTTTGGACTTACCAGTCTTAATAATGCATGAGCCAATTTCTCAAAATAGTATATTTTTTTCTGTAAATACATATCCTATTGGTTCTATTTCTCTGGAAAGCCCCGACTAATGCACTTTCTCTGCTCTGTGATCTGAAATATATCTCCAGGAAGAAAAATTGTATGACATAGTACTCGCTTTTATTTGCTTCATTTCTCTCAGAGACCACAGTTCTGTGCTGCTTGTAGTTCAATGTTTAAAAATTTATTTCACATATTTTTCTGAATTTCATATAGTTTTCTGTTTTCTAATTACTTTTTAGGGTGTGAGGTTAAATGCAGTTCCTATTACTTCATTATGGCTACAAATTAAAGTCTAACTTAATTGAAAGTCTAAGAAAACAACTCAGTTTCCACATCCCCTGTAATGTTTTGTTTCTGTTCTCTAAATATGTGTTAGTCCTTTTATTAATTTGTAAATGGAAATGTGAATGCTTTTTATTTAACAGAAAAAAGACATAACATTTGTGTATAGTCAAATAAATATGAGTTTACATACCAGCTCCACCACACACCAAGTGCTATGAGCAGTCTATGTGCCTTCTCAGGTCTATTATTTCCTCATTTAACAACTGTGAGTAATAATTGCTTAATAGAATTATTGGATATAAAGCACCTGGGACACACTGTGTACCCTCGATAATTGCTAGTGTACTAGGACAATTTCCTGGGAAATTCTCCACCCTTCTCCTTCATATGAGTCAATATAAAGTAAAGCCATAATGCCGTTTTGTGTATTAAGTCTGTGTTTTCCAGGCTGCATTCAGTATAGGTGTAGACATCTGGTAGTTGTAAGATTTAAAGCTCAAGTATTGTATGCAGCAGCCATGTTTCCTGTCATCATGAATAACAGAGACAGGAAGGATGAAGACAACAAGGAGGAGGACAAGCAGGAGGTAAAAGAGGAAGAGGAGAAGCAGAAAGAGAGAGAGAGAGAGAGAGAGAGAGAGGATTTCTGGATGACAAAATATTTTTCTGGTAATATTCAATTTTTGGATTAATTTTTTTCTTAAGGTCCAGACACCAGCTGCATTCCATTCTGTCAGTTCCGTGAAACACCTCAGTATCCTTACAATGAAGTTTCACCCTGATTTAAGTTAGGTTAAATTTCAATTTTGAGCTTTGCAATCCAACAGTTTTTCACTAATAGTGTTTATCTGTTCTTCAGCCTTGATATTCTTTGTTACCTTGCACATTTTAATTCATATATTTTTCCTTCTGTAGTAACCCAGATAATGATTTACTCTTTCACTCTCTAATATTTTGTAAGATTTAAAGAGAGTTTTTAAACAATATATATTGAGTTTATTAATGGTGTGCAGTACAGAAGTCGGCATAAAGTGAGTAGCAAAACTACTCATCCTATAAATACATTTTATTAGCCTTTAAATGTCCCCACTTGCACTGTTTCTCATGATCCTAAATCTTTAATTATAAATAACTTTAATTACAGTCCTTCTTTTGCATGGCGAAAGTAATGAAATATGGAACTTGTTGTTGGCCAAACTTATATGAATTCATAACTTAACAATTGGTGTGAAATATGTAAATATTCAAACACGTCTCCAGTGTAACAAAAAAAAGTAACAGTGAGTCACAAAATAAGTTCACCTCAGTTCCACCTAAATAAACACTGCATAAAGCATTATTCAACATTAATTTACTTCTTCAATAACTCACTGCAGTGACAGAAAGTCCCAGGCAACAGTTTCGAAATAACATGAACTATCTTCAAGAGAGACCCAAACTGGATCTAGCAGTCAGAAATCTTGACTTAGAAATCTAGAATGGACATAAAGAGAATATCTGTCCCAGACTCCTGCTTTCAAGTAGTTAATATCATCAAACTTTATTTTATGTACAGATAACTGTGACCTAAAAATATATAATGTTTTCGCTAAGGTCTCATTGTTTTTTGAAAATGAAATCATGGCAAGAATCTAGTGTTCATCTATTAATTCAATTATTTATATAGCAAATAACTACGTAATGAATACTTATTACATGCCAGTCACTGTGTTAGTTGGTATGGGTAAATGGCAAATGAGCCAAGCAGAAGATTGGGTCTTATAAATTTTATTTTTAAAAAAACTACATTTCTTCTACATATATTATTTAAAAAGAAGGTTTCTAATTTTCTTTATTTATGCTTAATGAACTCATCAATTATTTAATCAATAAGTTACAACTCACTCTTATTAGTTCTCACTTTAATGCTCAAATTCTCACAGATCTGTCCAGTAGCAATGCACTAAATTTGGATTTTATGTCCTTTTGGCTTGTAATCGTTATTGTTTAACAGCTTCCTTATTTTCTGGAATAGCAAGTTGTTTCAGGATTATTCTGGATATTCTAGTTTCAACTCTGAAATTAGGCATTTCTCAAGGCAGCCCTTTGTTATTTTTAATGAGAATAGTTTCTAGGAACCAATATCTGGGTAATGATAGGAGTACTTATTGCTAGTGCACTAGAAGGACTCAACGCCATATCCGTGGTATATCTCCTGAATGCGTAACATAAATCTAATCTTGAGTAGACCTCAGACAAGCCAAACTGAGAGGAAGTCTACAAAATAAATGGCTCGCACTCTTTAAAAATACTAAGGTAGTGAAAGAAAAATACATTCTGAGGAAATCTACTATACTAAAGGCAACTAAAGAAATAATGACAACACAATGGAACGTGATCCTGAATTGGATCCTACCACAGAAAAATTATAGTACAACAAACTATTTGAAGTATAATTGTGATTAGTGCTACCATGGACAAGTGGAAGATGCAGTGTTCTCATGATACCAATATGGAAAAGAAGATAAAGGAAATGCAAGTTGTTTAGTATATGGAATTTCCTGACAGTTTGGTATGATATAATGAATATCAGTTTTGGATGAAGAGGACACAAGTTCAATTCCTAGCCTTATTCAAGTACTAATTCCTCAACTATGAGTAAGTCACTTACTTACACTGACTCTCATTTATTGTGAGATTATTATGTGAAAATGTTTTAAAAACTCCAAATAATTTTATAAATAATAATCATTGTTCAATATAGGTTAGTGTAGTCTTCTTAATCTATTTCTTTGACTTTAGTCTGTTATCCTGGGTCCATAGTTCACAATGTTACAGTTTCACCTCCCTGACCCAAAGTTACTGGAAAATATTTTCTTCATGACTGCTACTCCATAAAGCATATATTTTTTCTGTATGCCATGACGTAGACTGAAAGCAACTTGATGGCAAGGAGCGCTTCTTCATTGTCTTCATATCTTGCCAGAATAAAAAAACAAAATGCCTGGAGAAAAAAGGATAAATTCAGTAATGTTTGATGAGTGAACAAATGATTATGGGTAGCTGGTAAAAGCCAGTGGATCCGGTATCCAAATACCTCACTACACTATTCTTAGGAAAGTCAACACACTGCTCTCATTTTTGCTTTCTTGCTTGTAAAATCAAGAAAATAATATCTGCCTTAAATGGCCCTTGTGAGTCAGTGAAAATAATGCCCTTGCATGTGCTTAACGCATGTAATATGCCATGTGTATTAGTTTTCTAGGGCCCTTTTAACAAAGCACCACAAACTTGGGGTAGCTTAAAACAATGTAATATTTTTTCATAGTTCCACAGTCCAGAAGCCTAAAATGGAGGGGTTAACAGGGTTGGTTCCTTCTAGAGGCATTGAGAGAGAAACTGTTCCATCCTTGCCTCCTAACTCCTGGTGACTTCAACAATCTTTTATGTTCCTCACCTTGCAGATGCATCACTTCAATCTCTCTTCATTTTTGCATAGCTTTCCTTTTGTGTCTGTGTGTGTCTGTCTCTTCTTTTCTGTCTCTTTATAAGGATACTTGTCATTTTGTTCAGAGTATTCCAAAAAGGGGGAAGGGGAAGAGAGGATTCTCTCATTTCCTGAATGGAATTTGATGTTGCTCCTATGCATTAGTGCTTTGCTAATGATGACAGTGTCTCAGCATTTTGATGGGGTTGATATGGTGCACAGCACCTCTGGTGGTACCCCATCCAAGGCTGTATAGATGATAATAGCTGATAGCCCACTCTGTGTAGTAGCAAAAGCTGGTGCAATTGGTAAAACTAGATGATAGCAGTTTGGGAATTTCTGCAAATATTTGTCCACCAGGAATACTGGTAGTGATACCCCTGTACAATTTTATGGGCCCAGGCAATATTAACAATAGTCCAATGGATTGCAGATAATAAAATCATAGAAAAAGATGGAAGATATCAGAAGAAACATAACCTAGAGAGTCTTCAGAAATAAATGAGACTATCTGGAGTATCAAAGGTCTAGCAATTTCTGATATATGTGAGTTGGGAAAATATAGCTATGTTTCTTTGTTTCAGGCCTGTGAGGTTGTAAAGCTTAGAAGCTTCCCACAAGTTATTTAGGCATAACATTCCCTTTTAAGTTATTAAGATATCTAAATTTAATGGATCTGGATAATTTAATTCAATAAATAACTATTGAATACATATGTCTTAGGCAGAATGTTCCCCCAAAGATGTCCATACACTAATCATTGGATTTTAAGAATCGATTACCTCAGCTGGCAGAAGAGACTTTGCAGATGTAATTAGAAGTAGAGAGTTTAAAATGGGAAAGTTATTCTGGATGGTCTGGGTGGGTTCAATTTAATCACACAAACCACTGAAAGCAGATATGTTACTGATTAGAAGTAAAGAGTTTAAAATAGGGAGATTATTCTGGATAGTCTGGATGGGCTGAATTTAATCACACAAACCGTTGAAAGCAGAGAAGTTATTTGGTGGGGGGCAAAGGAGGTGTACAAGAGGGCAAGTCAGAGGGAATCAAATCATGAGAAGGGCTTGACTTGCCCTTTCTGGCTTGAAGATGGTGGGAGAAACACCATGAGAATGCTGGTGGCTTTATGGAGCTGTGACAGGCTCTCTGCTGACAGTCAACATATATAGAAGGACCTCAACTATACAGTCACAAGGAAATGAATTCTGCTAAGAACTTAGATGAGGCTTGGAAGTAGATTCTCCTTTAGAGCCTCCATAAATAAACTTGGCCCTATTGGCACCTTGATTTTGGTCTTGTGAGACAAAAAAAAAACAAAACAAAAAAAACAGATAAGCCATGCTGTATCAGGATTCTGACCACAGGACTGGGAAAAGTCATATTGCTTCACCCACTAAGTTTATGAGAATTTGTTACCACAGCAACAGAAACCTAATTCTACAAATAATATAGAAACATTTTTCTAGGTGCTAGAGACATATAGAAATTAATAAAATGTGATGGAGCCATTTCCATTATTTAGAGTTACAAATAAGTCAAGAAGAGGCAAGGAAGTAGAGAGATTTCTTTTGATTCAAAATATTAAGAGGGACTGCCTAGAAAAATTGAAATATGAGTTGAGCTAAGAAGCATTTTCAGGATAAAGTGAATTTTGCTAAAATGAATATTTATGTCAATTTATGAACAACATCCTCTGTTCCTTCCATAAGGTTAAGAGTGATCATTCCAATCTAGCTTTCTTTGAATGTCCATATAGTCTGGACAAATGTTAATTATCCCTACCTTTTTTGATGGATGGATAGATCAGTAGCTAGCAGGATAATATACGCATAACCATTCAAGAATGGATTGTCCTAAGTATAATGCACATGAATTTATGTGAAATACACTTGATTTCCCTTTTTTCTTTTCTTTAACCTTTTTGTAGACTATAAAATTAATGTTTATGTAAAAAGTTAAATATACCAGGACTTCAAAGAAAATCAAAATCACCTGAAGTCATATCAAGTGATAAATACATTACATATTAGAATGTATTTTTCTAGTCTTTATGCTAAACAATATATTATACATATATAGTTATTTGTTTAACATCATATTAGAATCACATAACATTAAATACTTTTGTAAAATCCCTTTTCACAATATATTGTTATATTATATAAAATATTACATGTCATTGTTAATGCTGGCATAGCAGCAACACCCTATGTGTCACCAATTACTTGGAAAAATAGATTGTTTTCTAAATGTTTACTGTTTTAAGATATGCTGTAGTAAAAACTAATATAGAATAATCTTTCTATAAATAAATTATTACTTCTTTAGAGTGAGCATTCCATCTTCAATAAAGTGTACTGCCTTAAATTGTCTCATAAACGGTGTATCATGGAACCAGCGCCTAAAGGAGACACAAAGAATCAAACTAGAAAACAACAAAACAACCATATTTTGAGATATGGAGTCAGGGTGTCAGAGTTATGAAAAGGGAACTATAGTTCCTATAAATTAGTTTTGAGCAAAAACCTGGGAAGATATCCAACTGTAGAAGTATGAAAATTGCTTCAATTTTTTTTTTAAAACAGAGCAGCTGTTAAGTTGCTTTTAGCTAATGAGTCTTCTTAGTATTATATTCTTATACCAAGGATCAGTCAGTAATTATTTTGATCAGGATTTTAAAATTTCCCTTGCACAACAAGTAAGAGATCTCTTTTGGCCTTAAAGCTAATGGATTGTATAGATTTCCAAACCCAATTCTCCTTGCTAAAGGAAAAGAAAAACAACAAAAAACTGACAGCAACGGAATGCCTTTTATGAGCGGGCCACTATTCTGGCACTTTACAGATCTTATTTAATCCTCATCCCAAACCCTGTGAAATAGATAAATATTTACTCCATTTTGTAGATAAGGAAATTGAAAGTCTGAGCACTTAAACAACATTAATACACCCGAAGTAGCATTGTTAATAAGTTGGAAAATCCGTAATTCAAAAACCACATCTGCACAGTCTTAAAACTCAGATTTTCCTCAGATAATGCTGTTTCCATGAGATGAAGGAGTGGAATAAGGATGCAGTGTAGAAAAGTATAAAAAGAAATGAAAAAGAAAAGAACAGAGGGAGAGAGAGGAGAGAAGCAGGAGAGAGAGGAAGGGAGGGATGGACAAAAAGAATGACGATGTGATGTCAACATTTTTTTCTTATGCCATTAAGTGTATTAGCTTGAATGACATAAATAGAAAAATTGTACAATTTGCCTTAGACAACACCCAAAGAAGAAAAAATCAGCTTTCGTTTTCAGTAGTTTTTCTTTAAAATATTTTTATAAAAGTATGAAACTATAATAGAATTAGTTTTCCTCATCTCTTAGAGGCTTTTATTATTTCCATCTTCATGGTCGGAAGGAAAATCAATCGTATTGCTGAAAGAACTTCATGGCATTAAAGGCCTAAACTCTAAAATCTTCATATTCAATTTGTTTTTAGGTATTTATGTATCTCAAGCTATGAAGCTTGAGTTACTTTTGCTTTTGAGTTGGCTGATTATTTCAGCTAGTTCTCAGAAATCTATATATCCCATCTCTTCGTAAGAGAACATTCTAAAAGCTCCTGTCACTTGGAGGTAAGACATTGTATCTGGCTACTTCCTTCTGTGGATTGACTCTCTTGTTTCAAGGTCTGGAATAACCCCTTCAAAGCCAAACTGTATTGTCCCTCTCCAGACTGCATCCCTGTCTTCTGTGTTAAATGCCTAGCTATACCTGTATATATATGTAAAAACTGATACAGAGATTAAACCTCAATGGATAGCTCAAAATAAAACAAAACAATTATCTATTAGAAAAAAGCAGATGATTCTAAAACTTCTATTGAATGTAATACTTACTCAATACATCTAAATTTTTTTGCCATAGAAGGAAAATAAGTTGTTCACCATGGATCATTAGTGGTGTTTTCTCTAGGTGAAAAGCATATCCAGAATAGTTATTTTTTTTTTCTAAAAGGGACTTTAAACAGAAATATAGTATGTGAGTCCTTATATGCATAAAAAAATTTATTCAATAATATTTTCAACCATATTTTCGTGATTTTTTTCACACTCCCTTTAATTTTACCTTACCATCATTTCATATCTAAACTCCAAATTATTAGTACTGTGGATAAATTGATCCAACAGAATAAGTAAACAATCATCAGCCAAAGTTTTCACCTCTGCCTTTACAAAGACAATACATCTGAAAAGAAAGATCTATCACCAAGGAAACACCAAATCACTAAGGTTTCTATTTCCCAGAACAGACTTGTAAACCAGTACCCACCTTTCAGGTTCGGTTACCAAATACGCTATTGAAATTTACTCATGCAGTTTTCTCTTTCAGACACTAGCTGTGTCAATATGGATTCTTTTTATATTTCATTTTTCAGTTCCCTTCAAGAAAAAAAATAAGATGACATAGAGTAAATGAATGATGTCTTTTTGGGCTGTATATAAACATTAAAAATGTTTTTATTAAGATGCATATTACCGTATATTGTGTAATGCCAATTTTAATGTAAATGTAAGATTGCTTATGCTGTATGTGGAATTGTCAAAATTACACCATTTGTATTTTGTAGCTTGTGCTTACACAAGTGTTTCATTCTGGCCAGAGCAGTGAAACTGGATAAAACCAAAACAACTGCTTTTGCTTTACTTCTTGATACCTGCACATTCTAGTAACATTTTCTACTTTCACCTTAGTAATAAGTAAAGAAGGATTGAAAGGCAAAGGAATGATGTTTTGTTTTATTTTTCCCTCACCTTCTATGTTATTATTTTCAGTGCAAGTGGTTGGCTAATACAGAAAAGTAACATGAATGAGAAAGGATATGACAAGGTTCTTTGGTCATTCATGTTTCTTAGAACACAACTGCCTTCTTTCTGCATACAAAGAAAGTTTTGGTTCAAATAGAAAGCATGTTAGTGCCACTAAGTTAGTTGTAGGCATAGCACGCTTGTCAGGCACACACTCTGAGTCTCTCTGCATCTCAAGTCTACCAGAATTCTGTGCTCATGGCACACTATTACTATGTGTCAATGGAAAACAGGACTTACGTATTGTACACAATCCATTATTCTATCTGGACATCACTTACAAAGCATAAGTTCAGAGTTCCTAGATAAAACTATTCAGACTTTCAAGATAATGACAGCAGAGCAGTAAACCAAGTATTTACCCCTTCTGAGCTTGAGGCCCTGTATGAATGCACAGTTTGCATGTTCATAAAGTCATTCTTGTAATTACCATTCATTGACTGCCTGCATATTCCCAGTGCTTTACGTGCATTTTATTTTTCAGTCATGACAAGATTGTTATCTTGATTTCACAGAGAAAAAAATAAATTTTTGAGAGTAATTAATCATTTACAAATTAACATATTCAATTGAAGATTGAGTCAGAGATCAAACTACAACAAAACCTGGACTTGGATAATTTTAACTAGCCCTTTAATATTGCCAGAATGTATAATCAAAATTGATGGAATTGTTTTTATCACATGGCTTATAGAAATAAGTATTACAAGTTTATAATTATACTGCAGGCAGTCCTCACTTGCATGGTATTATGTTATCTGAAACTTACGCATGTTAGTGTAATGTAATCATTCTCCATTACCATGAAATGGTGCAGAGCAAGTACTACTTACGTAATTCATTGTGTATATAGTGGTTTACCATTTGACATTTTTATTGTTGTTCATTAGGTATTATTTACCATGCTATGAGGGTTAATTCCAGCAGACCTAGAATTAGCCTGAGTTGTCTTGCTAAAGTATCTGCGTAATACTGACCCTTGGTCAAGGCATGAAATGTACTTTTTTTTTTTTTATTGTTTGTAAATATTTAATGCTATATGCATCACAGGTACCAAGGTAGTTAGTAAATTTGAACAACCACATAAGGAGTATGACAAAATATACAGGTATAACAACTATTAATTTCTGTTTATGTAAATTTACTGTATACAATTCCCAATGAAATATATACTGTACTAATTTATCTTTTTTTTATTATTATACTTTAAGTTTTAGGGTACATGTTCACAATGTGCAGGTTTGTTACATATGTATCCATGTGCCATGTTGGTGTGCTGCACCCATTAACTCATCATTTAGCATTAGGTATATCTCCTAATGCTGTCCCTCCCCCCTCCCCGAACCCCACAACAGTCCCCAGAGTGTGATGTTCCCCTTCCTGTGTCCATGTGTTCTCATTGTTCAATTCCCACCTATGAGTGAGAACATGCGGTGTTTGGTTTTTGGTCCTTGTGATAGTTTACTGAGAATGATGGTTTCCAGTTTCATACATGTCCCTACAAAGGACATGAACTCATCATTTTTTATGGCTGTGTAGTATTCCATGGTGTATATGTGCCACATTTTCTTAATCCAGTCTATCGTTGTTGGACATTTGGGTTGGTTCCAAGTCTTTGCTGTTGTGAATAGTGCCACAATAAACATATGTGTGCATGTGTCTTTATAGCAGCATGATTTATAGTCCTTTGGGTATATACCCAGTAATGGGATGGCTGGGTCAAATGGTATTTCTAGTTCTAGATCCCTGAGGAATCGCCACACTGACTTCCACAATAGTTGAACTAGTTGACAGTCCCACCAACAGTGTAAAAGTGTTCCTATTTCTCCACATCCTCTCCAGCACCTGTTGTTTCCTGACTTTTTAATGATGGCCATTCTAACTGGTGTGAGATGGTATCTCATTGTGGTTTTGATTTGCATTTCTCTGATGGCCAGTGATGATGAGCATTTTTTCATGTGTTTTTTGGCTGCATAAATGTCTTCTTTTGAGAAGTGTCTGTTCATGTCCTTCGCCCACTTTTTGATGGGGTTGTTTTTTTCTTGTAAATTTGTTTGAGTTCATTGTAGATTCTGGATATTTGCCCTTTGTCAGATGAGTAGGTTGCAAAAATTTTCTCCCAATTTGTAGGTTGCCTGTTCACTCTGATGGTAGTTTCTTTTGCTGTGCAGAAGCTCTTTAGTTTAATGAGATCCCATTTGTCGATTTTGGCTTTTGTTGCCATTGCTTTTGTTGTTTTAGACATGAAGTCCTTGCCCGTGCCTATGTCCTGAATGGTATTGCCTAGGTTTTCTTCTAGGGTTTTTATGGTTTTAGGTCTAACATGTAAGTCTTTAATCCATCTTGAATGAATTTTTGTATAAGGTGTAAGGAAGGGATCCAGTTTCAGCTTTCTACATATGGCTAGCCAGTTTTCCCAGCACCATTTATTAAATAGGGAATCCTTATCCCATTGCTTGTTTTTGTCAGGTTTGTCAAAGATCAGATAATTGTAGATATGCGGCATTATTTCTGAGGGCTCTGTTCTGTTCCATTGATCTATGTCTCTGTTGTGGTACCAGTACCATGCTGTTTTGGTTACTGTAGCCTTGTAGTATAGTTTGAAGTCAGGTAGCGTGATGCCTCCAGCTTTGTTCTTTTGGCTTAGGATTGACTTGGCGATGCAGGCTCTTTTTTGGTTCCATATGAACTTTAAAGTAGTTTTTTCCAATTCTGTGAAGAAAGTCATTGGTAGCTTGATGGGGATGGCATTGCATCTATAAATTACCTTGGGCAGTATGGCCATTTTCACGATATTGATTCTTCCAACCCATGAGCATGGAATGTTCTTCCATTTGTTTATATCCTCTTTTATTTCATTGAGCAGTAGTTTGCAGTTCTCCTTGAAGAGGTCCTTCACGTCCCTTGTAAGTTGGATTCCTAGGTATTTTATTCTCTGAAGCAATTGTGAATGGGAGTTCACTCATGATTTGGCTCTCTGTTTGTCTGTGATTGGTGTACAAGAATGCTTGTGATTTTTGTACATTGATTTTGTATCCTGAGACTTTGCTGAAGTTGCTTATCAGCTTAAGGAGATTTTGGGCTGAGACAATGGGGTTTTCTAGATATACAATCATGTCATCTGCAAACAGGGACAATTTGACTTCCTCTTTTCCTAATTGAATACCCTTTATTTCCTTCTCCTGCCTGATTGCCCTGGCCAGAACTTCCAACACTATGTTGAATAGGAGTGGTGAGAGAGGGCATCCCTGTCTTGTGCCAGTTTTCAAAGGGAATGCTTCCAGTTTTTGCTCATTCAGTATGATATTGGCTGTGAGTTTGTCATAGATAGCTCTTATGATTTTGAGATATGTCCCATCAATGCCTAATTTATTGAGAGTTTTTAGCATGAAGGGTTGTTGAATTTTGTCAAAGGCCTTTTCTGCATCTATTGAGATAATCATGTGGTTTTTGTCTTTGGTTCTGTTTATATGCTGGATTACATTTATTGATTTGCATATGTTGAATCAGCCTTGCATCCCAGGGGTGAAGCCCACTTGATCATGTTGGATAAGCTTTTTGATGTGCTGCTGGACTCGGTTTGCCAGTATTTTATTGAGGATTTTTGCATCAATGTTCATCAAGGATATTGGTCTGAAATTCTCCTTTTTGGTTGTGTCTCTGCCAGGCTTTGGTATCAGGAGGATGCTGGCCTCATAAAAGGAGTTAGGGAAGATTCCCTCTTTTTCTGTTGATTGGAATAGTTTCAGAAGGAATGGTACCAGTTCCTCCTTGTACCTCTGGTAGAATTCGGCTGTGAATCCATCAGGTCCTGGATTCTTTGGTTGGTAAGCTATTGATTATTGCCACAATTTCAGAGCCTATTATTGGTCTATTCAGAGATTCAACTTCTTCCTGGTTTAGGCTTGGGAGGGTGTATTTGTCGAGGAATTTATCCATTTCTTCTAGATTTTCTAGTTTATTTGCATAGAGGTGTTTGTAGTATTCTCTGATGGTAGATTGTATTTCTGTGGGATCCGTGGTAATATCCCCTTTATCATTTTTTATTGCGTCTATTTGATTCTTCTCTCTTTTCTTCTTTATTAGTCTTGCTAGCGGTCTATCAATTTTGTTGATCATTTTAAAAAACCAACTCCTGGTTTCATTAATTTTTTGAAGGGTTTTTTGTGTCTCTATTTCCTTCAATTCTGCTCTGATTTTAGTTATTTCTAGCCTTCTGCTAGCTTTTGAATGTGTTTGCTCTTGCTTTTCTAGGTCTTTTAATTGTGATGTTAGGGTGTCAATTTTGGATCTTTCCTGCTTTCTCTTGTGGGCATTTAGCGCTATAAATTTCCCTCTACACACTGCTTTGAATGTGTCCCAGAGATTCTGGTATGTTGTGTCTTTGTTCTCGTTGGTTTCAAAGAACATCTTTATTTCTGCCTTCATTTCATTATGTACCCAGTAGTCATTCAGGAGCAGGTTGTTCAGTTTCCATGTAGTTGAGCGGTTTTGAGTGAGTTTCTTAATCCTGAGTTCTAGTTTGATGGCACTGTGGTCTGAGAGACAATTTGTTATAATTTCTGTTCTTTTACATTTGCTGAGGAGAGCTTTACTTCCAACTATGTGGTCAATTTTGGAATAGGTGTGGTGCTGAAAAAAATGTATATTCTGTTGATTTGGGGTGGAGAGTTCTGTAGATGTCTATTAGGTCCACTTGGTGCAGAGCTGAGTTCAATTCCTAGGTATCCTTGTTAACTTTCTGTCTCATTGATCTGTCTAATGTTGACAGTGGGGTGTTAAAATCTCCCATTGTTATCATATGGGAGTCTAAGTCTCTTTGTAGGTCACTCAGGACTTGCTTTATGAATCTGGGTGCTCCTGTATTGGGTGCATATATATTTAGGATAGTTAGCTCTTCTTGTTGAATTGATCCCTTTACCATTATGTAATGGCCTTCTTTGTCTCTTTTGATCTTTTTTGGTTTAAAGTCTGTTTTATCAGAGACTGGGATTGCAACCCCTGACTTTTTATGTTTTCCATTTGCTTGGTAGATCTTCCTCCATCTCTTTATTTTGAGTCTATGTGTGTCTCTGCATGTGAGATGGGTTTCCTGAATACAGCACACTGATGAGTCTTGACTCCTTATCCAATTTGCCAGTCTGTGTCTTTTAATTGGAGCATTTAGCCCATTCACATTTAAAGTTAATTTTGTTATGTGTGAATTTGATCCAGTCATTATGATGTTAGCTGGTTATTTTGCTCATTAGTTGATGCAGACCTAAAACCATAAAAACCCTAGAAGAAAACCTAGGCAATACCATTCAGGACATAGGCACGGGCAAGGACTTCATGTCTAAAACACCAAAAGCAATGGCGACAAAAGCCAAAATTGAAAAATGGGATCTAATTAAATTAAAGACCTTCTGCACAGTGAAAGAAACTACCATCGAGTGAACAGGCAACGTACAAAATGGGAGAAAATTTTTGCAACCTACTCATCTGACAAAGGGCTGATATCCAGAATCTACAATGAACTCAAACAAATTTACAAGAAAAAAACAAACAACCCCATCAAAAAGTGGGCGAAGGACATGAACAGACACTTCTCAAAAGAAGACATTTATGCAGCCAAAAAACACATGAAAAAATGCTCATCATCACTGGCCATCAGAGAAATGCAAATCAAAACCACAATGAGATACCATCTCACACCAGTTAGAATGGCCATCATTAGGCCGGGCGCGGTGGCTCACGCTTGTAATCCCAGCACTTTGGGAGGCCGAGGCAGGTGGATCACGAGGTCAGGAGTTCGAGACCACGGTGAAACCCCGTCTCTACTAAAAAATAGAAAAAATTAGCCGGGCGTGGTGGTGGGCGCCTGTAGTCCCAGCTACTCGGAGAGGCTGAGGCAGGAGAATGGCGTGAACCCGGGAGGCGGAGCTTGCAGTGAGCCGAGATTGTGCCACTGCACTCCAGCCTGGGTGACAGAGCGAGACTCCATCTCAAAAAAAAAAAAAAAAAAGAATGGCCATCATTAAAAAGTCAGGAAACAACAGGTGCTGGAGAGGATGTGGAGAAATAGGAACACTTTTACACTGTTGGTGGGACTGTCAACTAGTTCAACCATTCTGGAAGTCAGTGTGGCAATTCCTCAGGGATCTAGAACTAGAAATACCATTTGACCCAGCCATCCCATTACTGGGTATATACCCAAAGGACTATAAATCATGCTGCTATAAAGACACATGCACACGTATGTTTATTGTGGCACTATTCACAATAGCAAAGAGTTGGAACCAACCCAAATGTCCAACAACGATAGACTGGATTAAGAAAATGTGGCACATATACACCATGGAATACTATGCAGCCATAAAAAATGATGAGTTCATGTCCTTTGTAGGGACATGTATGAAACTGGAAACCATCATTCTCAGTAAACTATCGCAAGGACAAAAAACCAAACACCGCATGTTCTCACTCTTAGGTGGGAATTGAACAATGAGAACACATGGACACAGGAAGGGGAACATCACACTCTGGGGACTGTTGTGGGGTGAGGGGAGGGGGGAGGGGCAGCATTAGGAGATATACTTAATGCTAAATGACGAGTTAATGGGTGCAGCACACCAACATGGCACATGGATACATATGTAACAAACCTGCACATTGTGCACATGTACCCTAAAACTTGAAGTATAATAATAAAAAAAAGTATCAAAAAAAAAGAAATTTTACCATTATGTAGAGGTTCTGCATTTTGTGGTTATGTCTTATGCCATCCTATAAAATCCTAATGATTTTTCATAATTTATTGTGGTAAAAATTGTGTTTGCTGGACTTTCAGTTTTTTGAGCATTTACCTACACATTGCATGAATCATGTCATATTCAACCAGGCAGCCTTCCCAATCCCACCTCATGTACCTTATTGTATAATAATCAAACATCCAGATACAGAAGATTAGAAGATGTTGATGGAAACTTGACTATGATGGACGTTTAATTCACAGGTGGGGTTGGTTTTGCCAGTTTTGAGATAACTTATAAATGTATGAATTTTTGGCAGCTGTCAGAATTTTGTGGCTAAATTAATAGTGAATAACTAACATGTTATGAACATGCCACATTTTGTAAGTAGACATAGATATTTAATTCATTCTTTGGACATGAGACAATATCAAGAAGTGAATTTAAGTCAGGGTTTACATTTTATATACTAAGCTTAATGTCCAGCATTTTACAGGGCATTTATTATTTTGCTAGCTGAATTTCCTTTTAAATAACTTAGAATAAAAAGTACATATGATGTATTGTGTGCTAGCAGTCTATGGTTGAACAGATCTGTTTTACATTTGTTTCTACTAGAAGAGTGTAAACAATATCTATCTTTTTATATTTTTGTGGTTCGTTTTGGCTTAAAAAAACGTAAGTTCAAGTCTTGCAGAGAATTACAAACAAAAATGGAAGCCTTTTTGTTGCTGATGTGGGTGAGTACTCTTCTACTCACATCTAGAAATTATTGATAATATCTTACAAACCCTTTTGAATATAAAGTTGAGCTCAATCATAAAATGTAAAGTTTTCAGAATCAGGAACTAAAGACAAAACTCAAAATCTTGAGCTTTACACAGTGGTGACCCATGAGATACTCGACTTCAGCTGGCATTCCACTGCTTATGGTGGGAAGAAGGCAGGGGCTTGGAGTTTTTCAAAATGGAAGAGTTGAAACTGGACTCACTTCAAGTAATTTTTTTAAAGTGTTTAGCTATTTAAATCAGTAAACAGTGTTTACTGTAAACATAATAATATTTAGCTAAACAGTTAACGTAATTGTGACTATCTAAAATAGTAAATTTACTGTTCGGTTAGTTTTAAATATATGAAGAGTTAAAATGATGGCATAGAAGAAATAGAAATAAAGGTTTCTGAAGTCCCTGTTACATTTGGAAAAAGTTAAAAGCATCTGTTAAAATTAGACTTTTAAAAATTAAGAATGTATGCTGTACTTGCTAGGAAAAACCCTAAAATAAGAAGGCTACAAGATGTGATTTCTTGTCAAAAGGAGTAGAAAATCATTTTAAAATATTTAAAAGGTTCAGAAAAGACAAAAAAATTAGCTGAAATTGAGTACCGATAAGGTGGACACTAGGGTAATACTATATTTAAATAAAAATGTGTCAGTAATTTTATTACACACAAATGACTAATTTCCAAATTCTAAGTATGGTATAAATAATTATTATTGAGCTTTAAAAACCCATTACTACCACTTTTAGCTGTGCAAACATGGGGAGGTTATTTAAAGGTTAAAGAACTAAATTTCAACTTTTTAATCTGATCTCATCTTTAAAATGAATGGTTGCTGTATTAAGCAAAATTAATAATTAAACATAACTGCGTATATTAAAGCTCCCATTACAGTGCTTTGCACCTATACACATTTAAAAATTGTCACTGAATATAGAATCAAAGGCTGGAAAGTGGCATCCATATTTTGCCACTTGATCTGTAGTTTCTCAGAGCTTTTTGCTGCCAAGTAATGGCAGATTATCCTCTCAATCAGGGGTCAGAGTTGAGCACGTTAGAACATCTTTTACGTGATTTGGAGATTTTTAATCATGGGCTTCCAAAGATATTTCTTCTCCCTTTGTACCATAATCATGGTACATATATTTTTGCACAGTACTGTTCATAAGGGTGTTGCTACTTTTAAAAGCTGTAATCTCTTTGTTAACAATAAGCCTAATTTGAGTGAGTGAGAATTACAGTTATAATTCTATATAAATAGAAGAAAAATATTAGACAGAACACAGGAAATGCAACTTCAGTCCTAAGCATTACTGTCTTACATTATCTGCACAGTGGTCTTGAGCAAAGAATTTTTTTTTTACGTTGTTTAAATGGCTTGAATGGGGATGACTGACTAGGTTGATAGAAAGACGTGGTTTGATCTTGACATTACATAGAATTTTCTGGTGACTCAAGCTGCGAGACAATAGAATGAGCTGTGTTAGTACTTAATAATTTCTTTGCCAGTGGACTCTTCTCAAGTATAATCTGGCACATTCTTTAAGACGAGATGGGAGGAAATATCAGCCAACTAGGGTCACTGCTTTTTAGCCTGTGATATTCCGCAACGTCATTCTCCCGTCTCTTCATGGACAGTTTTGCTATATAGTTTTGGGTATTTAAAACAGAAAGAAATATTTCAAGTTGATTGGATTCTAATGAAGTTAACATTATTTCAGTGATTACTATCAGCCAGAAGCCACATTGTAGGAGCTTTTACATTATTGTCACCCAGGCTGGAGTGCAGTGGCACCATCTCAGCTCACCGCAACCTCCACCTCCTGGGTTCAAGTGATTCTCTTCCTCAGCCTCCTGAGTAGCTGGGGTTACAGGCGTGCGCCACCATGGCAGGCTAATTTGTATATTTTTAGTAGAGACAGGGTTTCATCATGTTGGCCAGGCTGGTCTCAAACGCCTCAACTCCATGACCTGCCTGCCTCATCCTCCCAAAATGCTGGGATTACAGGCATGAGCCACCATGCTCAGTTAATTTCTGTATTTTTAGTAGAAATGGGGTTCACCATATTGGCCAGGCTGGTCTCAAACTCCTGACCTCAGATGATCCAGCTGCCTTGGCTTCCCAAAGTTCTGGGATTACAGGCATGAGCCACCATGACAATCCTTTTACATTTGTTTATTTAACACTTACAATAACCCAAAAGATATTATTTTCACAATTTTATAACTCAATGACTGCAAACATGTTCATGATGTAATGTTGAATAAAACAATACAAAATATTACGTATGATATGTTTCCAATTATGGAAAACAGTGATTCATCACACCTACTCATCTGTGTGTCCACACTACACACACATACACAATCACCACACACAGAAAAATTGTCAAAATTGTACACACTAAAATGACCATTGTGGCTATCTCTAGCTTCCGAATTATGAAGATCTTTTAATTTCTTTCTTGGATTCTTCTGATTTTCTGCATCATCTACAATAACAAGAATTACTTTCATAATTAGAAAACAGCTACTAGATTAATGTTTATATAACTATTTAGAAAAATATATACTCAAGATGACAGAGAAAGTAACTGGCAGAATTCAGCAATGTTTCTTAATGTGGTAGTTGAAGGGAGGGAGTGCACTCTTACCTAAAGCCCAGAATTTTGAGTTGTTTTTTGTCCCATTATTTTTTTCTAGGCAAGTTTCACTGCCATTGCTATAGGGCAGGAGAAAGAATGGCCCATTTGTTTAGTGATGACAAATAGCAGCTTTGGTCCTCACCTGGGAGGCTGTGTTAACCTGGGCCTGCCTTTTGTGTGTGCCTATGGGCAGCAAGTAGGAATTCGGTGCAGTAGCTGGAACCTGGCTGGGCTCCAATTTGGCGTGTGTCTAACATTGTTTGGGGAACACTTTGTGCCTGCTGAGGCGCACTCCTCTCTCAGTGACTAGAGCTCAAAAAACAAAAGCTCCTAGTGCCAAGGCTACCGGCCTTATCTATAAATCACTTATTCTTTCTTCCTGTCTCTTCAAGGGTAGTTTGACCTTAGCTCAGTGCCCGTATAGGCACAACTCATCGATTTTTCACTGGCAAGTTAAAAGACCAAGTGCAAATGGCTTCTCTGATTCCTGAAACAGTGTCAGTCTTACATATGAGTACCTTTTTTGACCTGTGGGTGACTAGTACCTCCAAGAATATGTGTGTGCGCATGTACGTGCTTGTGTGTATGTGTTTACCACTCTGTATACATTACCATTAATCTAAATGTATATAAGAATTCATTTTACTTTTTGTTTTTTTAAGAAATCAGAGTTTCAACAATAGCCAATTTATTCCTGTCTGTATCTCTGAATACCAGGATGAAATTTCGAAACAAAGAGAAAGACGGATAATAGGACTTTTGTTTCTAATTTTGATTTTTAGTGGAGAAAGTCATTAGTGATTACATAGCTTTACTTATACACTTACAGAGGTAAAAATGAAGACCAGAGAACAAAAGAAGCACTTGAGGTCATAGAGCTAATTCACTGCAGAATACACTAACGCCTTAATCTCTTAAGTTTAACTGAGTACTCTTTCCACCAAAATTTTCAGGGATGGTTATCTTGGTATCATGAAGCACTTGCAAAATGTGATTATATAATCCATCATTATTAGAATCATAACTTCCTTAGGAAAAATGACTGGAACCATTAACAGGGATTATCTTGTGGAGTAAGATTGCTGGTGATTTTATTACTTTTGCTGTTATCCGAATTTTCTAAAATTTCTATAGAAATGTTTGTTACCTTAGTGATAATATACATTTTGGCATTTGTATTAACCTTCGTTTTCTGAGTGTTCTGCTAGGCACTTCGCATGGATCAGTTTTGTTGCTTAATTTTTATAAGCCATCTCAATAATAGGTTCTTGTCAATGTGTATTGAACATAACAGAATCCAAAAGTAACACGGCCAAAATGTTACTCTAAAAATGTACCCTTTCTACTCCTACAATTCTTCTTGACATGTCTGCTTGACTTCAAGTGCAATGTTCTCCTAGTAACAACAGGTGATTCCAGAGAGGGCTCAAACTTTAATGCTTTTCTAAGAAGCCACATTAAAATATGAAGAGGAACGTTTCTATTCTGAATGGGTCTAGATTGCTCTCAGGTCACTGACCAGGAACATTTACCCCCCAGAGTCAGCAGAGAGGCAGCTGTTCTGGTTGTTTTTTAAATCTGTACAAATAAAGACTTAAAATGATCACTTATATCTGTACCCATTAAAAACTAAACATGAAAGTCTTCAAAATGAATAGTGGAAGCGGAGGAATTTGGTGGTATGTTTTATGTCTCCTTTTATTTACTAAGATGCCCCCACCCTTTTTGGCTTGCTGTCTAACACAGGACTCAAAGTTGCAATTTAAACAATAGACATCAACTATGCTTTGAGGAGCCCCCCAGCTTGCAATCAGTGTTAATAACTAACCATGAAGACTAAGTATCACTCACACAGACCTTTAGAAGTAACTCTCTGTTTCGTCTGGGACAGGAAGGAACACGACTCCCTGTGTTTGGTCCTGCTCCAGCTCCTACTTTGCAGTAATGACTTTTGTGTCCAGCATTGGATGTGCCTTACATGTTTCTCATGAGTTAAAATCCCCAAACTCATCTTGAATGCCTTTCTGGAGCAGAATAAGATTTAAGGAAACCTACAGGTAGGAGGCTTCTCTTGTAGAATTTGCAGCTCTGGGCTTCAGGATGCTCACCCCTGAATGCACATGGAAGTTGCCAGCGTGTCTTTTGGCCTGCTTTTGTCTCCTATAGCTTTTGGGTCTGGAAACAGATATGGCTGTAGTCACTGAGAAATCAAAAAAGCTGTCCAGGGACACATGAGATAATTCGCTAAGCACTACACTCTGACCCTGTGTCTCCTCACTTTGGAGCCAGATCAGTGAATGTTGTCTCTTGTACTCTTCCAGGAGCTGAGTTATCCCCTGAGTGGGGAAGTCTGCTGACCATCACTAGCGTCTTCCCTGGACCTGCTCCCTGACAAATCCACATGCTCTCTGGATTTTGAATGGCTTGCAAAACTCAATAAAATTCCACCTCTGCCCCCAAAAGAATTCAAGTGTAATGTTAGAGTTCGCAGCCACTGCTATCATCACTGTCAGGAGTCAGAGGTGATAAGAGCTGTTTATGGTTCAGAACCAGATTTATGGATCCATAAACTCTCTGGTGTAGCCTAGAAAAAGTAAGGGAATACTTCTCACCTTTGATATGCAGCCGAAATCTCCAGTCCTTTATTTACTGAGGAGGGTGGCTATTTTTGACCACTAACACCATGACTCTGGCTTTGCTGCCTATGACGAGAGTTCCAATTTCTACCTGTGCCCAGAGCCCTGATTACTGCTTGAGCATCCCCTTCTTTGATCTTCATGACAACAAACCCTTATGCGGGTGGCTAGCATTTACCTGTCTCTGGACCCTGTTTTTAGCCTACTACTCTTTTTCTATTACATGTAACTGGCTTATCTTTCATGTCTACCTGTCTCCCGTGGACATCCAAATAACCATCTCTCTGTTTCACCCCTGGTGGAACAAACATGAAAATCCATGTTCGTGATCTATTATTTGTAAGTCAGAGAGTAGCTTTGTTACCATGAAATGCTATATTTTTATGATATTGACATCCTATAATCAGAATCATTCTTTGGAGCACAGATCAAAGAGAAAACAGAAAGCCACAACAGTTCCCAGTACTGTAATAACAAAACAAAATAAACAAGCAAAACATACGTTGGGAGTTTCATATATTGGGCTACCTGTTCGGTATCAATGTGATACCATGAGTAAATTTTTGTTGTTTCTATTTTGGTCATCAATTTTCTTACCTATAAAAAAAGCCAGTTGCACTTACTGTTCTCAAGAGTCCTTCTGAGCACAACTCACCTAAACCCCCCTTTTTAAAACATTAAACTGTATATTAACAGCTAACCTTAAATGAGAAGACGGGAAAACCAAGTGTGTAACTGTGGCTTGGAGGACGGGATAAGGAGTTGCCCCAAACTGTCCTGTGCTTCCTGTCTGTAAAAGCTTCGGGTGAGTGCAGAAGAGACTGACTGTCTGTGAACACTCACATGGATGTTTTGACTACTTGGTGGTGAGCACACCTCTTTCAGGTAGGATAGGATCTTTCTCTGAGTCACTGACCAGCCCTTGTTGACTGTAATCATCAGAGGAATGATAATATTATCCACGGAAAAAGGGATTATTGTTTTTTCTGAGGATCACAAAGAGACTTGTAAATAGTCTTTTAATTCCATTTGTCTCAACTCAAGAAGACATGACACTTGTAATTCCTGCCTGCAACGCAGCTCAGATTGAATTGTCCTGAAAAGTGTCATCTAATTTCAGTAGCTAACCATGACTACTAGCGACACTTGTATGTGTTTAGCCCTTCACTGATGTTTTCACATGATCTCACTTTATTCACAGAATAGCACACCAAGGCAGGTGCAAGAGATATGAACATTTAACCGATAAGGAAACTGAGACTTACAGAAGTAAAGGCACTTGTCTGAGTCGCACAACTAAAATCCGGATTTTCTCACTCCAAATGGTGATTTTTCTTCACAATCTCAAATATGGAGATATTTTATGTTCTTCCTGATGTCACAGTGCCATCTGTATTCAGTAGCTATTGACCACATATTGTAAGTTCAGTTATTATAGTCCATTACATGCCTCTAATAGTACACGCAAAAGCAAGTATGTCATCCCGGCGTTCCTCTTTATAATACAAAGCCACTCAGGTGCATCTCTAATAAACGGGATGGTTTCTCGCGGTGGCTTTTGCTACAGTTTCCTAATATCATCTAGTCAGGGAAAAGGTATCCCGGGCAAGGGCTAAACCTGTGCTTCCATTGGAAACAAGCCTAAATTTTTGTGCACGTCCGCTATTGATTCCTAATTATCGCCAGGAGATGGCGCTGTGCATCAGTAAACATCCGGCTTACAGAAGTACAGGGTTTCAGGCAAAGAATCACTGGGGAAATGGTAAATGAGACAAATGTTTGTGAGGGAAAAAATGTTGAACAGCTAATGCAGGACAAAGGCACATTTGTGGGATTTAGAAGATGGAGTATAAAATTGTGACTTTTTAATAAGGCATGTAAAACAATTATTTTGCTGTTACTTAGAATATTGCTGGAGAGTCAAATCAAACAGAAATTGTTCTATTCAACGCAATGGATAGGTGCTCAGTAATACAGGGGAGTGTTTTCACTCTGTTGACATCACCCTAGCTCTAGAAATGTTAAATGATTATCCAGTTATTTCCCAATCCGAGAGTTCTTTCTTCTTTGTCCAAACTGCTTACTCCAAGCTGTTTCAGGTATGAAAGTAAATTTTGTCTCTTATGATCATCCTCTTCGTGCTTATTTTTATATGTAAAAAATTTTAGCCTCATAGTTTTTTAATCAATCTAAGAAAAAAAATTGTTCTTGTTTATGTTACTGTTTCAATGAGAGTGATGGGTTTTCACATCTTGCAGACTTGGAGCCCCCTCGATTTCATCAAGGTCTTGCAGTCTGAGGGTCTAGCAGTGTTGTAGTTTCAGTTTCAGATATACATCTAAGATTTTTTATTTTTGAAATCTTATAATCTTGCAGTATTTATTCGTAGGTTATTACTTAAAGTCTCAAACAAGCGGCCGAGAAATTTGAAAGAAAGTTAAAATGAGTCTAATTAAAGTTGAAATTAATGAAAATTCTGATAACATCAAAATTTTAGCATTTTGGTGGACCAAAGTATTTGGGGACTGGGCCAAAAAGAAAAGAGACAACTACCAACTACTTTGATTCCTAGTGATTCCATTCTAAGCCCTGCCAGATAGATTAAAGTCACAACATCTCTACAAACATTTCAAATTCTGCTTGAAGCAACAAACTGATCAGTCCTTTACTCTAGCTAATAGAGGAAAACAGAGGAAAGTGGATCACTTCTTAGAGAAAAAGAAACAAATAAAACTACGTATATAAAAATATATGCAGTATATATATATTATGTATAATATGTATTTTATATATATTTATATATTATATAGTATATATACTATCTTACATATATGCTATATATAATAGTATGTAGTACATACAGTATATATGTAGTATAGTATATATACTACATATACTATATATAATATATATACTATGTATTTATGTATTACTTTAGTATTTCCTTTTATACAGTATATTAGCATAAAATATAAAACATGAATAAGTAGGAGAATATGACCTATGACAAGGAAATATTCAGTAAATAAAAAGACATTTAACAACCAAATGTTTGAATTATTAGACAAGAACTTTGAAACAATCATATAACTATATTAAAAAATTTACAGGAAAGAGCAGATACGATGAGTGAGAAAATAGGACATTTCCGGAGAAACTTGAAAGCAATTAAGAAAATAGAAAATCTAGAACTAATAAATACAGTATCAGAAATAAAATTATTGAATGTGATTAAAAGCAGATTGAACATAACAGAAGAATGTATCAGTGAACTTTCTATTTGTTGAGTCAATAGAAATCATCCAATATAAAGCACCCAGAGAAAGAAAATATAGAAGAAAATGGACAAAGTCTCAAGGGCTTCTGAGAAACTATAAATTAGTCAAACATATGTATAAATGGAGGGCTGAGAGGACAGAAGAGAGGACACTGAACAAAGCAACATTTGAAGAAATAATGGATACAAGTTTTCAAATATGATTTTTAAAAACACAATTTATAGATCCTGGAAGCTCCAAAGACAAACTCCAAAGACAGTGAGTGCAACAAACAGAAAAAACTATACTTAAGAATTTTCTAGGAAAGCTGCTGCAAACTAAATGTTAAAATAATACAGTCATGCATCACTTCACCATGGAGATACATTCTGAGAGATGTGTTGTTAGGTGATATTGTTGTCGTGCGGACCTCGTAGAGTGTACTTACACAAACCTAGATGGTATGTCTACTATACACCTAGGCTATATGGTTTAGCCTATTGTTCCTAGGCTGCAAACTTGTACAGCATGTTACTGAACTGAATACTGCAGGCATTTGTAACATAATGGCAATTATTTGTGTCTCTAAACATATTTAAACCTGTAAAAGGTACAGTAAAATACAGTGTAAAAGGTTAAAAAATGGTACACTATATAGGGCACTTGCCATGAAGAACTTCTTGTTCTTCTTGTAGAAGAACTGGAAGTTGCTCTGGGTGAGTCAGTGAGTCAGTAGTAAGTAAATGTGAAAGCATAGGACATTACTGCACACAAGTGTAGATTCATAAACACTGTACACTTAAGCCACACTAAATTTATTAAAAATGGTTTTCTTTCTTCGATAATAAATTAACCTTAGCTGACTATAACAGTTTTACATTACAAACTTTTTAGTTTTTTTAACTCTTTTGTAATAACACTGAGTTTAAAAAACAAACACATTGTGTAGCTATATACAAATATTTTCTTTCTTTATATCCTCACTCTTTGTTTCTACTTTTAAATTTTCTTTTTTAAAACTTTGTTTTTGTTCAAAACAAAAAATAAAGACATATATTAGTCTAGGCCCACAGAGGCTCAGGATCGTTATACCACTGTTATCTATCTCCACATCTTGTTACACCGAACCGTCTTTAAAGGCAATAACATGCATGAAGCTGTCATCTATGATAACAGTGCCTTCTTCTGGAATATCACCTGAAGAACCTGCCTGAGACTGTCTCACAGGTAACTCTGTCTATATATCTCTATATCTATCTATCTATCTATCTATCTATCTATCTATCTATCATCTATCTATCTATCTATCTATCTATCATCTATCTATCTTCTAATTAGACGGACTACACTCTAAAGTAACAGTAAGTGTAGTATGGGCCAGGCGCTGTGGTTCATGCCTGTAATCCCAGCATTTCGGGAGGTAGAGGTGGGTGGATCACGAGGTCAGGAGATCGAGACTATCCTGGCTAACAAGGTGAAACCCCATCTCTACTAAAAATGCAAAACATTAGCCTGGCATGGTGGCACGCACCTGTAGTTCCAGCTACTTGGGAGGCTGAGGTAGGAGAATCACTTGAACCTGGGAGGTGGAGATTGCAGTGAGCTGAGATCACACCACCGCACTCCAGCCTGGGTGACAGAGCGAGACTCTGTTAAAAAATAAAATGTAGTCCCAGCCCCAGCGACACAGAAGACGGGTGATTTCTGCATTTCTGCTTGAGGTACCGGTTTCATCTCACTAGGGAGTGCCTAACAGTGGGTTCAGGACAGTCGGTGAAGCGCACTGTGCGCGAGCCGAAGCAGGGCGAGGCATTGCCTCACTCGGGAAGCGCAAGGGGTCAGGGAGTTCCCTTTCCTAGTCAAAGAAAGGGAAAACAGACGGCACCTGGAATATCGGGTCAGTCCCGTCCTAATACTGCGCTTTTCCAACGGGCCTGGAAAACGGCACACTAGGAGATTGTGTCCCGCACCTGGCTCGGAGGGTCCTATGCCCACAGAGTCTTGCTGATTGCTAGCACAGCAGTCTGAGATCACGCTGCAAGGCGGCAACGAGGCTGGGGGAGGGGCGCCCGCCATTGCCCAGGCTTGCTTAGGTAAACAAAGCAGCCAGGAAGCTCGAACTGGGTGGAGCCCACCACAGCTCAAGGAGGCCCGCCTGCCTCTGTAGGCTCCACCTCTGGGGGCAGGGCACAGACAACCAAAAACTCAGCGAGAACCTCCACAGCCTTAAATGTCCCTGTCTGACTGACAGCTTTGAAGAGAGTAGTGGTTCTCCCAGCACGCAGCTGGAGATCTGAGAACGGACAGACTGCCTCCTAAAGTGGGTCCCTCACCCCTGAGCAGCCTAACTGGGAGGCACCCCCCCAGTGGGACAGACTGACACCTCATTCAACCGGGTACTCCTCTGAGACAAAACTTTCAGAGGAACTATCAGACAGCTGAATTTGTGGTCTCACGAAAATCCGCTGTTCTGCAGCCACCGCTGCTGACACCCAGCCAAACAGGGTCTGGAGTGGACCTCTAGTAAACTCCAACAGACCTGCAGCTGAGGGTCTTGTCTGGTAGAAGGAAAATTAACAAACAGAAAGGGCATCCACACCAAAAACCCATCTGTACATCACCATCATCGAAGACAAAAAGTAGACAAAACCACAAAGATGGGGAAAAAACAGACCAAAAAAACTGGAAACTCTAAAAAACAGAGCACCTCTCCTCCTCCAAAGGAACGCAGTTCCTCACCAGCAACGGAACAAAGCTGGATGGAGGATGACTTTGATGAGTTGAGAGAAGAAGGCTTCAGACGATCAAACTACTCTGAGCTACGAGAGGAAATTCAAAACAATAGCAAAGAAGTTAAAAACTTTGAAAAAAAATTAGAAGAATGGATAACTAGAATAACCAATGGAGAGAAGGGCTTAAAGGAGATGATGGAGCTGAAAGCCAAGTTTCGAGAACTACGCGAAGAATGCAGAAGCCTCAGTAGCAGATGCGATCAACTGGAAGAAAGGGTATCGCTGATAGAAGATGAAATGAATGAAATGAAGAGAGAAGGGAAGTTTAGAGAAAAAAGAATAAAAAGAAATGAACAAAGCCTCCAAGAAATTTGGGACTATGTGAAAAGACCAAACCTACGTCTGATTGGTGTACCTGAAAATGATGGGGAGAATGGAACCAAGTTGGAAAACACTCTGCAAGATATTATCCAGGAGAACTTCCCCAATCTAGCAAGGCAGGCCAGCATTCAGATTCAGGAAATACAGAGAACGCCACAAAGATACTCCTCGAGAAGGGCAACTCCAAGACACATAATTGTCAGATTCACCAAAGTGGAAATGAAGGAAAAAATGTTAAGGGCAGCCAGAGAGAAAGGTCGGGTTACCCACAAAGGGAAGCCCATCAGACTAACAGCTGATCTCTCAGCAGAAACTCTACAAGCCAGAAGAGAGTGGGGGCCGATATTCAACATTCTTAAAGAAAAGAATTTTCAACCCAGAATTTCCTATCCCGCCAAACTAAGCTTCATAAGTGAAGGAGAAATAAAATACTTTACAGACAAGCAAACGCTGAGTGATTTTGTCACCACCAGGCCTGCCCTAAAAGAGCTCCTGAAGGAAGCACTAAACATGGAAAGGAACAACCGGTACCAGCCCCTGCAAAAACATGCCAAATTGTAAAGACCATCGAGGCTAGGAAGAAACTATAGCAACTAATGAGCAAAATAACCAACTAACATCATAATGACAGGATCAGATTCACACATAACAATATTAACGTTAAATGTAAATGGGCTAAATGCTCCAATCAAAAGACACAGACTGGCAAACTGGATAAGGAGTCAGGACCCATCAGTGTGCTGTATTCAGGAAACCCATCTCACGTGCAGAGACACACATAGACTCAAAATAAAGGGATGGAGGAAGATCTATCAAGCAACTGGAAAACAAAAAAAGGCAGGGGTTGCAATCCTAGTCTCTGATAAAATAGACTTTAAACCAACAAAGATCAAAAGAGACAAAGAAGGCCATTACATAATGGTAAAGGGATCAATTCAACAAGAAGAGCTAACTATCCTAAATATATATGCACCCAACACAGGAGCACCCAGATTCATAAAGCAAGTCCTCAGTGACCTACAAAGGGACTTAAACTCCCACACAATAATAATGGGAGATTTTAACACCCCACTGTCAGCATTAGACAGATCAACGAGACAGAAAGTTAACAAGGATATCCAGGAATTGAACTCAGCTCTACATAAAGTGGACCTAATAGACATCTACAGAACTCTCCACCCCAAATCAACAGAATATACATTTTTTTCAGCACCACACCACACCTATTCCAAAATTGACCACATAGTTGGAAGTAAAGCTCTTCTCAGCAAATGTAAAAGAACAGAGATTATAACAAACTGTCTCTCAGACCACAGTGCAATCAAACTAGAACTCAGGATTAAGAAACTCAGTCAAAACCGCTCAACTACATGGAAACTGAACAACCTGCTCCTGAATGACTATTGGGTACATAATGAAATGAAGGCAGAAATAAAGATGTTCTTTGAAACCAACGAGAACAAAGACACAACATACCAGAATCTCTGGGACACGTTCAAAGCAGTGTGTAGAGGGAAATTTATAGCACTAAATGCCCACAAGAGAAAGCAGGAAAGATCCAAAATTGACACCCTAACATCACAATTAAAAGAACTAGAAAAGCAAGAGCAAACACATTCAAAAGCTAGCAGAAGGCTAGAAATAACTAAAATCAGAGCAGAACTGAAGGAAATAGAGACACAAAAAACCCTTCAAAAAATTAATGAATCTAGGAGCTGGTTTTTTGAAAAGATCAACAAAATTGATGGACCGCTAGCAAGACTAATAAAGAAGAAAAGAGAGAAGAATCAAATAGATGCAATAAAAAATGAAAAAGGGGATATCACCACCGATCCCACAGAAATACAATCTACCATCAGAGAATACTACAAACACCTCTATGCAAATAAACTAGAAAATCTGGAAGAAATGGATAAATTCCTCGACAAATACACCCTCCCAAGACTAAACCAGGAAGAAGTTGAATCTCTGAATAGACCAATAACAGGTTCTGAAATTGTGGCAATAATCAATAGCTTACCAACCAAAAAGAGTCCAGGACCTGATGGATTCACAGCTGAATTCTACCAGAGGTACAAGGAGGAACTGGTACCATTCCTTCTGAAACTATTCCAATCGATAGAAAAAGAGGGAATCCTCCCTAACACATTTTACGAAGCCAGCATCGTCCTGATACCAAAACCTGGCAGAGACATAACCAAAAAAGAGAATTTCAGACCAATATCCTTGATGAACATTGATGCAAAAATCCTCAATAAAATACTGGCAAACCGAATCCAGCAGCACATCAAAAAGCTTATCCACCATGATCAAGTGGGCTTCATCCCTGGGATGCAAGGCTGGTTCAACATACGCAAATCAATAAATGTAATCCAGCATATAAACAGAACCAAAGACAAAAACCACATGATTATCTCAATAGATGCAGAAAAGGCCTTTGACAAAATTCAACAACCCTTCATGCTAAAAACTCTCAATAAATTAGGTATTGATGGGACGTATCTCAAAATAATAAGAGCTATCTACGACAAACCCACAGCCAATATCATACTGAATGGGCAAAAACTGGAAGCATTCCCTCTGAAAACTGGCACAAGACAGGGATGCCCTCTCTCACCGCTACTATTCAACATAGTGCTGGAAGTTCTGGCCAGAGCAATCAGGCAAGAGAAGGAAATAAAGGGTATTCAATTAGGAAAAGAGGAAGTCAAATTGTCCCTGTTTGCAGATGACATGATTGTATATCTAGAAAACCCCATTGTCTCAGCCCAAAATCTCCTTAAGCTGATTAGCAACTTCAGCAAAGTCTCAGGATACAAAATTAATGTACAAAAATCACAAGCATTCTTGTACACCAATAACAGACAAACAGAGAGCCAAATCATGAGTGAACTCCCATTCACAATTGCTTCAAAGAGAATAAAATACCTAGGAATCCAACTTACAAGGGACGTGAAGGACCTCTTCAAGGAGAACTACAAACCACTGCTCAATGAAATAAAAGAGGATACAAACAAATGGAAGAACATTCCATGCTCATGGGTTGGAAGAATCAATATCGTGAAAATGGCCATACTGCCCAAGCTAATTTATAGATTCAATGCCATCCCCATCAAGCTACCAATGACTTTCTTCACAGAATTGGAAAAAACTACTTTAAAGTTCATATGGAACCAAAAAAGAGCCCGCATCGCCAAGTCAATCCTAAGCCAAAAGAACAAAGCTGGAGGCATCACGCTACCTGACTTTAAACTATACTACAAGGCTACAGTAACCAAAACAGCATGGTACTGGTACCACAACAGAGACATAGATCAATGGAACAGAACAGAGCCCTCAGAAATGATGCCGCATAGCTACAACTATCTGATCTTTGACAAACCTGACAAAAACAAGAAATGGGGAAAGGATTCCCTATTTAATAAATGGTGCTGGGAAAACTGGCTAGCCATATGTAGAAAGCTGAAACTGGATCCCTTCCTTACACCTTATACAAAAATTAATTCAAGATGGATTAAAGACTTATATGTTAGACCTAAAACCATTAAAATCCTACAAGAAAACCTAGGCAATACCATTCAGGACATAGGCGTGGGCAAGGACTTCATGTCTAAAACACCAAAAGCAATGGCATCAAAAGCCAAAATCGACAAATGGGATCTCATTAAACTAAAGAGCTTCTGCACAGCAAAAGAAACTATCATCAGAGTGAACAGGCAACCTACACAATGGGAGAAAATTTTTGCAACCTACTCATCTGACAAAGGGCTAATATCCAGAATCTACAATGAACTCAAACAAATTTACAAGAAAAAAACAAACAACCCCATCAAAAAGTGGGCAGAGGACATGAACAGACACTTCTCAAAAGAAGACATTTATGCAGCCAAAAAACACATGAAGAAATGCTCCTCATCACTGGCCATCAGAGAAATGCAAATCAAAACCACAGTGAGACACCATCTCACACCAGTTAGAATGGCCATCATTAAAAAATCAGGAAACAACAGGTGCTGGAGAGGATGTGGAGAAATAGGAACACTTTTACACTGTTGGTGGGACTGTAAACTAGTTCAACCATTGTGGAAGTCAGTGTGGCGATTCCTCAGGGATCTCGATCTAGAAATACCATTTGACCCAGCCATCCCATTACTGGGTATATACCCAAAGGACTATAAATCATGCTGCTATAAAGACACAGGCACACGTATGTTTATTGCGGCACTATTCACAATAGCAAAGAGTTGGAACCAACCCAAATGTCCAACAACGATAGACTGGATTAAGAAAATGTGGCACATATACACCATGGAATACTATGCAGCCATAAAAAATGATGAGTTCGTGTCCTTTGTAGGGACATGGATGAAACTGGAAAACATCATTCTCAGTAAACTATCGCAAGGACAAAAAACCAAACACCGCATGTTCTCACTCATAGGTGGGAATTGAACAATGAGAACTCATGGACACAGGAAGGGGAACATCACGCTCTGGGGACTGTTGTGGGGTGGGGGGAAGGGGGAGGGACAGCATTAGGAGATACACCTAATGCTAAATGACGAATTAATGGGTGCAGGAAATCAACATGGCACATGGATACATATGTAACAAACCTGCACATTGTGCACATGTACCCTAAAACCCTAAAGTATAATAAAAAAAAAAAAAAAAAAAAAATAAAATGTAGTATGATAAATACATAAACTACTACATAGTCACTTATTATCATTTTCAAGTGTTATGTAGTGTACAAAAGTGTGTATGCTATATACCTGGAAGCAGAGTTGTCTTCATTACCCTAGCATCACCACAAACACAGAAGCACAGTATTGTGCTGTCATGTTACAATGGCTATGAGTTGGTCAATAAGTGATAAAAATTTTTCAGTTCTATTGTAACCTTATGAAACCATCATTTTATATATGGTTCGTTCCTGACAAAAACATTGTTATATGGCACATGACTATATTTTAAAAGAAACTAGAGAAAAAGAGACATTTATATAGTAGAACAATAATAAGAATGACAAAATCTCATTAGAAACAGTGGAGGTTAGAAGACAATGACAAAAATATTTAAAGTGCTGAAAGAAAAAAAGAACTGTCAAACTCAATCTCTATGTACAGAAAAAATAATTTTATAGATAAAGTTGAGGCATTTCACACAAAGAAAACCTGAGAGAGGCCGGGCACAGTGGCTCACACCTGTAATCCCAGCACTTTGGGAGGCTGAGGCGGGTGGATCACAAGTTCAAGAGATTGAGACCATCCTGGCCAACACGGTGAAACCCCGTCTCTACTAAAAATACAACAAGTAGCTGGGCATGGTGGTGCACGCCTGCAGTCCCAGCTACTCAAGAGGCTGAGGCAGGAGAATTGCTTGAATCCAGGAGGTGGAGGTTGCAGTGAGCTGAGATCGTGCCACTGCACTCCAGCCTGGTGACAGTATGAGACTTTGTCTCAAAAAAACAAAAAAAAAGAAAAAACCTGAGAGAATATACTGCAGTAAAACTAACACAGGAACATAAAAAGAAATTCTTCAAGCTGAAGAAAAATTACATTCAGATGAAAGTCCAGTTCTGTAGAAATATATGAAAATAACCAGAAAGTATACATATGTAGATAAATAAATCTTTTAACTCTATCTAAACACACACTCACACACTTTTTATACTACCTATGTTTATGCAAAAGTTATTTAGGAGTCTATAACATATAGAATTGAAATACATGTTAACAACAGCACAAAAAATATGAGGGGCAATGAAATTATATTACTGTAGGGTTTTTAAAGTGTTTATGAAATAGTATGACATTATTTGAGGGTAGCAGTGATCAGTTAAAATTTAGAAATCTATACCAAAACAAGTCATGATTCACCATAAAGAAGACTGGACATCAGGATCAGACATATTCAGAAAACAGGTGAAATACTTTTTTAAAATCCGAGATGGTTAAGATGGTAGACTTAAAAAATATGCTGTGGTTTGAATATTCTGTGTGAGAGGCAAAGATTGTCAAACCGAATATGGAATCAAGGACAATGATATGCTGCTTAGAGAAATTACCTTTTAAATACAAATGCAGAGGCAGGTTAAAAGGAAAAGTATGAGAGATAATATACCATACATATTCAAATATTTTAAAAGGTGGCATTTCCATATTAATATCAACCAAAATAAATTTTAGAACAAGAAGTATTACCAAAATTAAGGAAAGATATTTCATAGTGATGAAAGAATCAATTCATCAAGAAGACGAAACTGGCAAAACTGAAGAGAAAAATAGTCTATCATCATAATTGAAGATTTGAACATCATTTTTAGTAATTGATAGAATAAGTCTAGAATTAATAGACAACAGTTTTAATCAACTTAATCTTGCTGAAATGTATATGGAGCTTCATCAAATAATAGTAAAACACACATTTATTTTACAGTTACTCTAGTTATTTTAAAGTCAATATTTGTGTGGTGTAGACAGGTAGCCTTCAAAGATGTGTACACATTCTAGTACCTTGAACCTGTGAATGTGTTATGTTGCATGGCAAGGAGTTATTAATGTTGTTAATCATCGGAACTTAAAGTAGGGATATTATCCTGTATTATCTGAGTGGGCTCAAATATAACCACAAATGTTCTTAAAAGTGAAAGAGGGAGACAGAAGATTTAGTGTCAGAAAAGGTGTGACAATAAAAGCAAGATTGAAGTGGTGTAGGTTAAGGACTTAACCTGCTATTTCTGCCTTTGAAGGGAGAAGGGAGACATGAGCCAAGAAATGTGGGTGCCTCAAGAAATAGGAAAAGACAAGGAAATGGATATCCCCCTGGAACCTGCAGAAGGAACTTAGTTATCATTTAGAGCTATGAAAATAAGGAAAAATACATTATGCATATCGTTTTATTTGTTTTATTTCTAGTACTCTTTGTTTTTGTGTCTATGTGAATATCCAGTTTTCTGATTCTATATTTCTTCTGTCTGAAGAATTTTCTTTAGCATTTCTTGACAGCATGCCAGGAATCTTGACAATCAATTCTCTCAGTTTTGGTTTCACTGAATAAGTCTTTATCCATTTTAAAAGAAATTTGCTTGAAGTATAGAATTCTTGGTTGAGAATGATTTTCTTTCAGTGCTATTAAGATGACACTCTATTGTCTTCTGATTTGCACAGCTTCTAATGGTACATCTACTGTAATTCTTGTCTTTGTTTCTCTCTATATAATGTGTCTTTCATTCTTTAGTTGTCTTAAAAAAGTTCTTTTTCCCTTTGGCTTTCAGAATTTTGTGTCTGGACTGTTTTAGGTTATATGAGTTTGTGTGGTGGTTCTTCTATTCTTGCAGCTCAATTACATATATAGTTTGTCGTTGTTGTTGTTGGATTTTGTTTTGTTTTTTTTTTGAGACAGGGTCTTGGTCGGTCACCCAGTCTGGAGTGAAATAGTGCAAATATAGCTTACTGTAAACTTGCACTCTTGGGCTCAAGCAATCCTCCTGCCTCATTCTTCCAAGTAGCTAGGAATACAGGTGCACACCAACACATCTATTTAATTTTTAAAAACAATTTTTGTAGAGGGGGGTCGAACTCCTGTCCTCAAACAATCCTCCCACATAGGCATCTCAAAGTGCTGAGATTATAGGCGTGAGCCACCGTGCTCAGCTCAATTACATATATGGTAAACCTTTAGATGGTTCCCACAAATTCTGAGAGGCTCCATCATGTTCTTTATTTAAGCAAGCAAACAAAACCAAAAGGTTTTATTTTCTCTCTTGCTTTTCAGCTTGTGTAATTTCTGTTAACATACCTTAAAGTTCATTGATTCTTTTTTTGACCATGTTAAGTTTACTGATAAGTCCATTGAATAAATCCATTATATTTGTTACTGTGTGTTTTACTTACAGCATTTCCATTTTATTCTTTCTTTTGTTTTCATCTATCTGCTGAAATTACACATCTGATTGTGCATAGTGCAAACCTTTCTATTACAGTCTTCAGTAGAATAATCATGTTATTTTTTCTGTCTGATAGTTCCAACATCTGTGTACTATTTGAGTTTGGTTTGTTGATTGCTTTGCTTTGTAACAGTGTGTTGTTCTTTCTTGTTTATTTGTACACCTCTTATTTTTGTTTTTAGGCTAGATATTTTTGCAGAGCACTAGAGACTGAATTAAGTTGTTTTCATGCCTGGAAATGGGCATGGTTCTCCACCTTTTCAGCTTTTGATTACTCAACCTGGTGAGAAGTAGATTTGCTTTTGGGTTTTTCAGTTGCTATGGCTACTCTTAGTGCAATACAGGCTTTAAATTCCTCCAGTGGTACTTTTCATTTAGAATGGAGATGAGTTTTCCAGAGGGTTTTCTTAATATCTATTCTACTCTGAGCTTTGTCTTTTTTTGGGGGGTGGGGGGTGGTTACTGTACTTCAGAGAATGCCTTCATTCATGCTCTTTCCCTCTCCCAATAGTAGACAGCAGTTACTTGTTATCCAACTCTTACTAGCCTGGTTTAGAGGAGGTTTGAAAATATTCTCTGTTTTTAATTTCCCTTAGTCTTAGGCACTGTGTTCCTGGGTCTTATTAGAGGTGCTATCTTCTCAGTGGTTGTAAGTGCATTGTAAATCATAGGTTTGACTTCACTAAGTATTTATTACCTTCTCTCAATGAGAAATAGATTTTTTTCTTGTGCCCTTATGCAGCTACAATAAGTTTCCACCAATGTCTTAAGCTTAACAGAATATATTATCTTTCTAACAGTGGTATAAGTATTTTGTTCCATAGGAGAGTTAGAGGAGAAGAATCTAGGTGGGCTTTGTGCTTTCCCTGCAACAGCTGTAATCACCATTCCCCATATCTGCATCCACCCTTCCCCATATCTTCATCATATGGAATGATTTCTCGTATTCCTTGCTCTGCTCCAATCTTTCTTGCTAAGCACCCACTTAGGTCTGTGGAAAAGAGCCTGTGAGTGAGTATTAAATTTCTTCACAGGTTTTTTTTTTTATGTTTTGCTACCTCACACTCAGCCTTTAGCAAATTTATGTTAATGAATTTAGCCAAATTTTTCTCACTATGGCCAGGAAGATTCTCCCTCAGGTGATCTCTGTTGCTGCTTAACTTTTCTTATATTTTTGGTTAGTTGTTTGTCCTAACACATGAACTGTCTGATGCGTTTAAATAAAGTTGGGAATTTGAAAATTGGCCACTTTTTGCTATTCTTGTCAGTGTAGGAGTAATACCCTTTTAAGCTTTTTATTTCCCTAGCAGAAGCTGGGATTTTTATATATTTATTTAAAGTGCACATGCGGCATCTATCAACATTGATGATAAACTGGGTCATAAAACAAATCTTACTAAATTTGAAAAGATTGAAATCATATAGAATATGTTCTTTGATCACAACAGAACTAAGTTATGAAGTAATAATAACAAAATATCTATAAAAGCACCCAATACTTAGAAATTTAACAACAAAACAACTCACCACTACCAACAATAAAAGCACACACAAATGAAATAATAATTTAAACCAAACCATGATAAAAATTTAACACATCGATATTTATGAGGTGCACATAAAGAATGTCAAAGGAAAATTTATAGCATTAAATACTTACATTAGAAAGTAAAAAGTATTAAGGCCATAAAATAAGGTTGCAACATGGTTATATAAAAACAAGAGTAAACTTACCTGCTTGATCCTGCTGGTAACAAAATAAAATAATTTAAAAAAATTAAAAAGAGTAAAGGAACACCAATCAATAAAGAAAAAGGTGGATTTTTTGAAAATATTAATAATATTGATAAATATCTAGAGGGACTGCTCACGGGGAAAAAAGAAAAAATATTTACTACTAATAAAGAAATGAAAATAAGACATAACTATAGCTCTTACAGACATTGAAAATATAAAAATATTATGAACATGTTTACATGTATAAATTTTACAACTTGGAAACAATGAACAAATTTTCTGAAAAACACAATTTACCCAATCTGGCATTATTAGTTTTCTAATTCTGCATTAAAAAATATCCACAAGTGCAGAGGCTTGGAATGAGATTGTCTAACATGTCTGTAGATCACCAGTCCAGGCATACCTCAGCTAGGTTCTCTGCTCATGGTCTCACAAGGCTGAAACCAAGGTGTTATATAGCTGGTGTTCTTATCTGATGCTCAGAGTCCTCTTCCAATTCTTCCAGTTCTGGTAGAATTGAGGATATTAGGTCCTTTAGGTCATTCAGTACTCCCTGAATCTCTACAACATGAAAATTTTCATTTTTTAAATCAACAGGAGAATCTCTCTTTTCAACAAGAGGCAGCATCCCTGTTTTAAGGGCTCCCTGATTAGGCCAGGTCTATCTGCAAGAATCCTACTTTTGATGAACTCACACTCATCTGCTTAATTACATAATCATATGATAAAATGCCATCATATGGGATTTTACAAGTCCTGGTATATCCTCTTTGAAAGTGGAATGGGCATAATAAGGTATTATGAGTAGAAAAGAAAAAGAAAAAGATAGCTCACGCCTATAATCCCAGCACTTCGGGAAGCCGAGGCTGGTGGATCAGTTGAGGTCAGGAATTCAAGATCGTCTGGCCAACATATTTATCCATTTATTTATTACTAAAATAAATAAATGAATAAATATTTTTTTAATTTGACTACTCATAACACTTTACAAGTTCATCCCACATTCAAGGAGAATATACCAGGCATGCACATTAGAAGGAAGGAATCTTGAAGGCTATCTCAGAATTCTTCCTAGCATATTGACCAATAAAAGAATCAAATCTGAATATTTCTGTATTTATTAAATAAATTAGATGCATAGTTTTTAAAAATTCTGTTAATACATTTTAAGTTTAGCCTTACTGGTTGCTATACAAAATATTTAGGAAGAATTAAATAATAACTTATTCTGAAGATAAGAAAGAGGGAACAAGTCTAGACTTGCTTTAGGAAGTTGGAGTAATCTAGATGCGAAACTCTAGTAAGTACAATACAAGAAAAAAATTAGACCAATCTTCCTCATGAACATAGACATAAAATTCATCAACAAATTATTAGCAAGTCAAATTCAACAATATCTGAAAGAGACAATACACAATGATCAAGTGGATTTTATCCCAGCAATACAAGTTTGACTTAACATTAAAAATTAGCCAATATAACACGTTAATGAGCAGTAGAAAATAACATAATTATCTCACGATGTGCAGAAAAATATTTCAACAAAATTCACATCTTTTCATGGCAGAAATGACCAAGAAATAAGAAATAGAAAGCAGTTTCCTCAATCTAATAAACAGCATCATAACAAAATGAAACTCACATTGTGCATGCATCATATGTAATGGTGAAATGTAGAAATTTTCCCCACTAAATTCAAGTAAAAGAAAAGGATGTCTTTTAAATAGAAGATGTCAAAACCTCTATTTAACTTTTTTCTAGGACTCCTAGGCAATATAATGAGTCAATAAAAATAAATTAGTCATAAATAAATCAAAGTGAGATTTAGTTTAAACAAAACCACCCCAAGACCTATTATAGTCAAACTATCAAAAATCACACAAAGAGTATTCTGAAAGCAGCAAGAGAATGAAATCTATATTTAACTTTTGGCATCCCAAAAACTTAACTACTGATAGCCTATAGCCTACCATTGATTAGACACCTTACCAATAGTGTAAACAGTTGATCAGCATGTATTTTATATGCTATATGTATTATATATTGTATTCTTATAATAAAGTAAGCTGTAGAAAAGAAAATATTATTAAAAAAATCATAAGGAGGGTAAAATATATTTACTATTCATTAAAAGGAAGTGTGTCATCATGAAGGTATTTTCCTCTTGTCTTCATGTTGAGTAGGCTGGGGAGGAGAAGGCAGAAAAGAGATTAATCTTCCTGTCTCAGGGGTGGCAGAGGCAGAAGAGATGGATGAGGTGGAATGAAAGGCAGGCACACTTGGTGTAATATTTATTTTTTAAAGATCCATGTATAAGTGGATCCCCACAGTTCAAACCCATGTTGTTTGAGGGTCAACTGTGTTATAAATAATTATATGCTAACAAATTGAATAACGTAAAGGAAATGCATAAATCCCCAGATAAATGCAACCTGCCAAGATAAAATCACAAAGAGGTAGGCAATCTGAACAGACCAATAACAAGTAAGGAGATTGAATCAGTAATCAATAGTCTTCAATCAAAGAAAAGCCCAGTACCTGATGGCTTCACTTCTGAATTCCCGCCCCCACCAACTTAAAGAATAATGAATAATGAATACCAATCCTTCTCAAACTCTTCCAAAAAAATGGAAGTGCAGAGGAAACTTCTGAACTCATTTTACAAGGCTAGCGTTATCCTGATACGAGAATCAGTAAAGGATATGACAAAAAAAGAAAACTATTAAATAGTAGCCAGTATACCTAATTAGAGGAGCAAGACTTCTCAAGAAAATATTAGGAAACCAAATTTAACACTGCCCTTCGAACAGAAAAAGAAAAACTATACTTCTCCTTTGTTGCCTTTTTCCATGTTGCTCTCCCCTTTTCTTTATGGTTTTGTGATAACAAGTTATGTCTTAAGTTTCTGTGCATGTGGAATAAAAAGACACTCACCTAGGATTTAGGAGACCCGTATTCTCTCATCCCCACTTCCTTTCTGTGTCATGATGGTCTTCTCTTTTTTAAAGAGGGAATCTGACCAGACAGAGATATATTCTCATATAATCCTTTTCTACTGTAATTGATTTCAAATTCAGGCTGCATTGTTAGTATATCAAGGTTTAGCATATAGGATGCCACCCACATACTGTGGGGTCATATGTGCTACTTGAATATATATAAAATAAGCAAGAAATCAAATGGATGATTTCTGTGATGATAAATGTACCGGTTGAACTTCAGATGCCATCGTGTCATTATATATTTCCCTATTATTCATGTACAGAAAATATTTTTAATCTATGAACTCCATACAGGTGTTTGACATATTCAATAAGCTTGGTAAAGCAAATAGAGTTAGAAGTATATAATCCTTATACATGTTTCATATTAGTAGTAACAAAAAAGGAGGGCCAAATGTGGTGGTTCATGCCTGTTATTCTAGCATTTTGGGAGGCCGAGGCAGAAGGATTGCTGTGCCCAGGTGTTCAAGACCAGTCTGGATAACATAGCGAGACTCTGTCTCTACAAAAAATGAAAAAATATATACAGCAGAGTGCGGTGGCACATGCCTGTAGCTGCAACTACTCAGGAAATCCCTTGAGCCAGAGAGGATGAGGCTGTAGTGAACTGTGATTGCGCCACTGCACTCCAGCTTTTGTGACAGAGCAAGACCCTGTCAAAAACAAACAGACAAAACAAAACAAAACAAAACAGAAAAAGAGGCTTGGAGCAGTAGGCAACATTAAAAGTAAACATTAGAAAGTGAATCAAATATGAATCAAATACGGCATTACAATGATGAGGGAAAAAATCGAAAAATCAATTTTCCACATCAAAGCAAGCATAGGGTGTAAAAATACTTTCAGTCCCAGCATTCTAAACTTAGTTGCTTCCTGAGGTCTACTACAGCTCTGCCATTCTGTATTTCCACGCTTCTTTTCCGCATGTTCACTTTTCCTTTTCCATCAAGTCATGTTTGCGGGTTACTAGAAGAGTCTGGGTGATTCAGCCTATGGAGAAAAGTTAGAGTGCAGATCCTGCGGTCAGATTTTCTGAATTCAAATATTGCATCCACCCTTTCCTAACTGTGAACTCTTGGGCAATTCACTTGTCTGTCTGGGACCTACTTTCTCATCTGTAAAAGGGCAGTATAGTAGTGACGACTTCATTGTGTGACTGTGCAATTACGTTCATTAATATATGGTAAGCTTTTGGACGCGCAACTCACCTATGGTAAAACAGTCAATCAAGAGTTGCTATTACTATTTTAGTTCAATTTGTAACTGCTAAAGAGAGATATTTTATGTAGTTTTGTCTGCTTCTCTTCCTTCCTTTCCTTTTTTCCACTTTCCTTTCCTTTCCTCTCCTCTCCTCTTTCCTCTTTCTCCTTCCTCCCTCCCTCTCTCCCTGTCTTCCTTCCTTCCTTCCTTCTCTTTTCCTTGTTTCTTCATCACCTCTGTCTGTACCACCTTATGGTCTTAGCTGTGTCTTAGGAGACCTTCACTTAGTTACCACATGCTTTGGACACATCCTTCTTGGTCAAGAAGGCCAGGTACCAGACAGCTTGCTGAGCTTCTCTAGTGTCCAGGCTATGCTCATTGTAAGCTCCTTCAAGCTGCAGAGAGTGCCAGACACGGATTTCATTAATCCTACCATCAGTAGGTCTAAATTCATTGCAACTAATACAATACTTGTTTCTCTAACCATGCCAACATTTTCTTGACATTGTGTATGACCCCCTGTTATTTCTCAACAAAAGCTGGCAAGCACAACCTGGCTGGGGAAGTAAAACAGCCCAGCGGGCCACAAACTGCTGCTGAGTGCATCCATGCTTAAATGAACAGCACATTCCAAAGAGATCCAGAGAAGCTCAACTCAGAAGGAAAAAAAAATGCAGAATCCCTTACAGGAGAGAGTAATCCTCTAGGCCACTAGACTTCCATATTTATATTTCCTACATTGAAAACCAGAGTGACTTCTACTAAAAAATCCTTGACCATTCCTATTGTGCTACCATGCTTTGAAATGTCATTCTTACCTTTCCCCATCAGAATTTACCCTCACAAAAAGAATCACAAATGTCCTCTTGATGGCACAAGTCTCTAAAACCTTCGAAGTCTCTGCCAGCAACACCAAAAGAGAAAGCAGCCTGCCATATGTGTGAGTAGGTTTTCAGTTACAGCTCAGCTTGGGCTGAAATTGCACTGGGAAGACTGCTACATAGGATCGGGTTGGTGCAAAAGTAACTGTGATTTTTGCAATTAAAAGTAATGTGCAAGGAAAGGTGGACTTTGTTTAATTTCAAACACTTTAACTTTTCCTTCATGATTTCCGTGAAAACCTGGTATTTTAAACCGATTTGTCTGTTCTATATCAAACTTTTCTATGAGCGCAAGGTGAGGTTTTTGTTTGCTTCTAAAATATCCAATTTTCCTTGAAGTCTTCTCTGACAGAATGATGCAAGGAATGTTAATGGAAAGAAAGACCATTGACACGAACATTTTAGATGTCCCACAGTCTTTTAAGACATAGTTGTTGAACAGTACTCTTTCTAATCACTATCCTAAGACCGAGGGAGAAAGATGAATAATATCAAGAATTTCCCTGCTCTCAAGGAACTCACACTCTAGTGAAAGTAATAGACATTAAACAAATTGATAACTATATAATGTAGGAATTGCTGTTAAGAAAATGTTCCAGGTTTTGTGAGAGAAAAACATGAGAATCTCATATAATTTGAGTGGCATTAAAAAAAAGATATAAGGAATTTCAGAGGAAAAGGTCATGTCTAGTTGCAATCTATAAAAAAAGTAAGTCTAAAAACTAAAACTGCCATACGGCATTATTAATACACTTATGTAAGAGTATAACATCCACATATTTCTAAATAAAACTAGCTTAGGAGAGGATCAGGAAAAATAACTAATGGGTACTAGGCTTATTATCTGGGTGATGAAATAATTCACACCACAAATCCCTACGACACACGTCTACCTAGGTAACAAACCTGTACGCGTACCCCTGAATGTAAAATTAAAGTTTTTTTTAAAGACTATCATTTAAAGAAAAGCTAGTTTAAAAGAGGATGTAGTTTAATGTGTTTAGATTTAGTCTTCTGAAGGATCAGAGGCACGTCTTGCTGTTTACTGAGCTACCGAAGAATAACTACTGACTATTCTCATCAAGTCTGCAGAGGCCAAGCTGTTATTTTAAATTTTAATCTCTCCTGGTATTCTTCACTGTATTTAGCATAGACTTCAACATAGAGTAGGTATTAACAAATATCTGAAGATAGTGAGGACCAGTTACAAATGCTTGCATAAAGCTAGGAAAATAAGTTTAAAAATAAGAAGTGACAAAAGTTGGCTCAGATGAAAAAGGATTCATCTATGAACTGATGATAAGGCTTGAAAAGGAACTTTTCTTGAAAACTAATTCCTGGATCTGAGCATTCACGTTTTCTTGCATTCTGTAGCCAGAGAAGGAAAACTTGGGTATCTGGCGCTTGTTCCTTTCGTGAATACAAAACACTCACAGAGGTCTGTAATGAATATTAATATAGGGGAAGTTAAGGCTTTCAGTGAAATGTTAAAATATGATGTTTATAATAAAATGTCCTCACTAAAGGATAATGGATTTAAACATATAAAATACTATAAGTCATAAGGCATTCATAAGCATGATAAAAATGATAAATAATGATAATGTTGCAACCTGCGTCTGGAAAACTAGGTCTGTAGCTGTGCGCTTTGGTCAAATAACTTAATTTTCAGAGTTGAAGCTTGTTCATCTCTAATTGAAACTTCTAACATTTGAATTGTTTTTATACATCACTTTGTACATGCAGTTCCTCACTTAATTCTTGCAGCAATGCTTATGACAGATTTTTACCTACCTCATTTATGGATACAGAAAATGAAGACTCAGACTATTTCCTTGTTCAAGTTCATCTAAACAGAAAAAATGACAAAGACAGCACTCAAATTTTTGTCTTCCGATTCTAAATTTCATTCACATCCCAGTATAGCATACATCTTCTGAATATCAGTTATATTGAATATATTTGAAAGTGTTTGCTAAATGGTGATATGTTGTGTACATAAGAGGGACTATGTAATCACTGAAAATCCATTTCATAATTAATTAGTGTATTGATTTTTCCTTTAGCAGTCCTTTTCTAAATGCCACTAAATGTTTTCATCACTAACCAAGGTACTAGAGGAACATGAGGAACTGCTTACAAGTGCCTCCTTATTTCACTGTTACATTTGATTGCACCCATTCGAATAAAAGTAGATCACTGTACACCGGTGTGCACTGACCTGGTTAATATCCATGTAAATGACAGCTTTTTCAATGGAGTCGTTTAAAGATAAGCAGCAAATATTTATATTCCTTTAAAGTATTGTTCCAAAAACAGCACCAACAATTCACAAAAATAAGGCAGTTATTTGAGTTTAAAGCTTTGTTTTATTACCTGGAGTGCATATAACTATAAGTTCACTCTTTGATGTATTTGCAATACTGCAGAGTCTGTTGAAGAACTCTGAGGGAAGGTGTTTGTTTGCATAAGGGCGGTAAAACTTTTCTATCCAATAAAATCTGACACAGAGCTTTTAAGTAACAAGCACACTGTTGATTAGGTTGGTTTGATTTTCTAATGATTACCAGTCCTATATTTGGACTAAACTCTGAAGTGTATTTAATGGTTAAAAATGATCTGAATTAGCTGTCTATGTTGAAAGTAAACAGCATTATTTTACAATTGATGTAATCAGTCTCCAAAAAGAAATATTTAATTATTTAGTATCAAATGTGAAGCAGTTACTTCTAGCTCTTTGCTTATACACTTTGCTTGCCAGCCTAATTTATTAAGCACTTTCACAGATATTTTTCCATAAAAGTACATTACATGCCTATTTAGATAGATTAAATTATATAAAACTGAGAATATTAGACCATATTTGTCTTATATAAATTTTAAATGGTTCAACTTGATAAATAATCCTGCTAATGGGAGATTTGAAATGCACTCTTCCCTTTTCTACATTTAATCAAATCAATGTTCCCATATTTTCAGGTGTCCTCAACAAACTTTTATACGAACTCATCCTTCTAACTAATTCATGCAACAAAAAATATTTTTTGAAGGGAGATTGTGCTGAGATGACAACATCATTTTCCTATAAAATGTAGTAATGGATAATAATATAGAAGACTCTACCCTACAAGATTAAGTATAATAGATAAAAATTCCAAATTATAAAAGACAAAGATACATTCAAATAGTTACTTAGATTTCATTAAAATACAGTATTTTGGTCCGATTATCAGCAGTATTGTGAACCCCCAAAGACCCTGACAGTCAAAAAAATAAGCTTAGAGATGCCTAGAAGATACTACTAATTAGTAGTATTGACTTTAGTATTTGCCTTTTTAATATCTTGTCATATTTAATTTTATTTATTTCATTTTCAAAAGCTATGTTGAAGTTGGCAATATTTCTCATCTCTGCTATGATTATTTTCCTCCTATGACTATATTATTAATATTTCGTGAGGCTGTAGTTTGGCCTAAGTAAGTTAGATCCCAAAGAATTCCAGTCTTGATAGAGCAATTTTTCTGCCCTTCTCTGCCGATCTTATTTCTGGCAGCATAGGGCTATTTCATCTTAGATAGATCGGGCTTAGTATAATGGGTAATGTTCATGAACTAAAATGGAAGTCACTGGACCAGGGCTGGAAAAGATGATCCATGACCAGACTGTTCTGACCTTCCGGAGTACTGTCTGCTGACCTACTTGGCAAGTTGAATTCACTCTTCTCATTCATGCATAGCTGCGGTCACTTAAACATTAAAGGGTTGGAACTCATTTCCTTCTCATTTTTTGACCTGAGTCAAAACTCTGTTGTTATTCCTTGATCCGGAGTGGGGGAGGATATGTGGGTAAATACATCAGTATAAACTGGTGTGTGTATACATATGCATGCCTGAAGTTGTGTGCATTTTAAGTGATGATTTATTTTATTTTATTTTATTTTATTTTATTTTATTTTATTTTTTTGAGACAAAGTCTCACTCTTGTCTCCCAGGCTGGAGTGCGATGGTGTGATCTCAGCTTACTGCAACCTCCGCCTCCCGGGTTCAAGCCATTCTCCTGCCTCAGCCTCCCATGTAGCTGGGATTACAGGTGCCTGCCACCATGCCTGGCTAATTTTTGTATTTTCAGTACAGACAGAGTTTCACCGTCTTGGTCAGGCTGGTCTCGAACTCCTGACCTCAGGTGATCTGCCTGCCTCAGCCTCCCCAAAGTGCTGGGATTACAGGCATGAACCACCGTGCCTGGCCAAGCAGTGATCTATTTTTAAAAATGGGGTCCAGTTCCATGTTTCTTTTTTCCACGTTCTATAAGGACATATGAAAATGGGGAATATCAGCTTAACCTGCAATCAATTAACACACATTAAGTCTTAACAGATATTTAGCACTTGTATATCCTCTTTCTAAGCCTTGAATGCCTTGTGTCTACCTTTAAAATATTCATAAGGAGCTGGAGCGGGAAAGGCTGGTGAGAAGGAACAGAAAGAGGAAGGTTGGAGAGAGAGGGTTTAGAAAGGGAAAGGCTAGAGAGGGAGCGACTGGAACAAGAACAGCTGGAGAGACAGAGAGAGAGACAAGAACAGAAACAGCAAACTCCTGAATCTGGAGAGGCAAGAAAGACAAGAAAGAGAGAGGCTGGAGAGACTGAAACGGGAGAGGCAAGAGAGGGAGCGACAAGAACAGTTAGAAAGGGCACAGCTGGAATGGGAGAGAGAGCTCAGAATATCAAATGCTGTTGCCCCTGCCTCTGTTGAGGCGCCTCTAAACTCTGTGCTGGGAGACTCTTCTGCTTCTGAGCCAGGCTTGCAGGCAGCCTCTCAGCCGGCCGAGACTCCAGCCCGTCAGGGCACTGTCTCCTCCACCAGTCCCACCAAGGCCTGCCCCGGCTTCAGTAGCACTCCCTCCTCTTCCAGGACCCCCTCCACCTCCTCCACTCCCATCCACTGGGCCTCCACCACCCCTCCTCCCCCTCCTCCCCCTCCTCTCCCTAATCAAGTACCACCTCCTCCTCCACCGCCTCCTGCCCCGCCCCTCCCTGCATCTGGATTCTTTTGGGGATCCATGTCAGAAGACAATCGCCTTTTAACTGGACCTGCAGCTGCAATTGCAGGAGCAAAACTTAGAAAAGCGTCACGGATGGAGGATGCCTCTTTCCCAAGCAGGGGGAGTGCTATTGGTGTGAACTCGGCCTCATCTAAAACAGACACAGGCCGTGGAAATGGACCCCTTCCTTTAGGTGGTAGTGGTTTAGTGAAATAAATGAGTGCCCTGCTGCCAGGAGGAGAAGAATTGCTGAAAAGGGATCAACAATAGAAACAGAAGAAAAAGAGGACAAAGGTGAAGATTCAAAGTTTGTAACTTTTTTTTTTTTTTTTTTTTTTTGAGATGGAGTCTCGCTCTGTCGCCCAGGCTGGAGTGCAGTGGCGCAATATCGGCTCACTGCAAGCTCCGCCTCCCGGGTTCACGCCATTCTCCGAGTAGCTAGGACTACAGGCGCCGGCCACCACACCTGGCTAATTTTTTGTATTTTTAGTAGAGACGGAGTTCCATCGTGGTCTCGATCTCCTGACCTCGTGATCCGCCTGCCTTGGCCTCCCAAAGTGCTGGGATTACAAGCCTGAGCCACCGCGCCCAGCAAAGTTTGTAACCTCTAAGGCCTCTTCAACAAGTACACCTGAATCAACAAGGAAACCTTGGGAAAGAACAAATACAATGAATGGCAGCAAATCACATGTTATCTCCAGACCAAAATCCACACCCTTATTACAGCCCAGTGGCGATGGAATCCAGACAAAAGGACTTGACTACCACAGGCTGAAGCAGGACATCTTAGATGAAATGAAAAAGGAATGAACAAAGCTAAAAGAAGAGCTCATTGATGTAATCAGGCAGACACTGAGAAAGTCAAATACTGCATAGAGAAACAGACTAAGGTGAGACAGGACTTTAATCTGGAGGAAAAACAAATCCTACTAACAACTGTTCACAGCAGCAAACCTCTACATTTTATGAGCTGTAAGAAGAAAATGGAGACAAACAGAAGGAGGGAGAAATCAAGCACTCTGAAAGTCTTCAGACATTATGAGTCTGGCGATAAGCTCTTTCCCTCACAGTTGGCTGCTTTTTTCTGGCCTTTACAACAGAATGGAAGAGAATCATGTAAGAATTCCTGTAACAGTTACGCAGAAAATACTGAAGCCCATCAGGCGAGATCACTGCACATTGAAATATTTTCATATCAAGATAAAATTGTACATTTTCCACAATTCATTGCTAAAATAAAGAGGAGGAAGATTTAGAAAGTTTTTTTGGGAGAGAGTGCTGACAAAGAATTGAGCAAGTTTGCTATTATATTGTAATGTTTCTCTCAGGTTTGTTCTTCCTATCATGTCTGATATCATCAATAATTGAGATCAGCCCTATGTAAGTTAAGATCATAATATGTGGAACAAATGGAATTGTTAGTGCTTTCAAAGGGTAATATTTATAAGAAAGTGTCCTAAATTTCTTCAGCTTGAGGGATTTTAGAATGATGGGAAGTCTCTTGAGTTAGCCTTCATGCAATTTTGTAGATTAAAACATAAATTTTGGATCGAGACCATGGTGAAACCCTGTCTCTACTAAAAATACAAAAAAATTAGCCGGGCGTGGTGGCGGGCGCCTGTAGTCCCAGCTACTCGGAGAGGCTGAGGCAGGAGAATGGCGTGAACCCGGGAGGTAGAGCTTGCAGTGAGCCGAGATTGCGCCACTGCACTCCAGCCTGGGCGACAGAGCGAGACTCCGTCTCAAAAAAAAAAAAAAAACATAAATTTTGTCCAGAATTTAAAGATTTAGACGCCTTCCTAAATTGTTACAATGCATTACCACATCTAAAGACTTCTAGGTAACACAAACCAGTGGTCAAATGTAAACACTATATTGTAGACTTACTGTAGGTTTTCCAGCTTTTAGATTTATGCATGTAGACATTTTTATAATGTAATTACAATCACCACGAAGTTAGCTTTTTAAATTGCAGACAGTAATGCATGTGACACTAATATGTAGTGACCTTTTCAAGGCCTAGTCCCAGGGAAAACATTTTGAAGAGTATGAGGGGTGGGAAGAAGTGAAGAAATAATTTTTTATTTAAAGTTGATTTTTGCTCTTTTTCTCGATTACTTGCATGAATAATAATGAGGAATATTTTGTGACTTTAATTGGTAAATATGTTGCAAAACCAAGTACTTAATCTTTTACTTCGTGTCTTCAGCTATTAGTGTTTTATTTATTTATTTATTTATTTATCTATTTATTCATTTTTTTTTTTTTTTTGAGACGGAGTCCTGCTCTGTCGCGGAGGCTGGAGTGCAGTGGCGCGATCTTGGCTCACTGCAACCTCCACCTCCCGGGTTCACACCATTCTCCTGCCTCAATTTCAGTCCTCTGAAACATGATTTTGAGCTTCACATAATATCTTACTGTGGAACTCAAAAGTTTGGTCACTGAACATGGCAGTTATTACCTAGGTACCCCTGCCGTTACACAGGTGTTTAGACACAGGTTCCTGAATGAAGCTGCTTTTGAATTTTGTTATGTTGAAATAAAAAAAAATAGCAAGATGGCAGCAATTAAGGCCACAGAAATCATTAGGTAAAGGAAAACCAATGAGGAGTTCTGCAATTTTCTTTTAATAAGTAAAGTGAGACTTGGGTTGTGGGAAGAAAGAATTAGACACTCTGCCTGCCACCCTGCGTGTGTGTGCACTTGTGCATGTGCTGTCTATATGGAAGTCACACCCTTTTCTTTCCTTTGAAACTGGTAAGGTTAAAATAGGGGAGAAATCCTATATGTTGCAATGATAACTTTTTGGAAAATTTAAGAAATCAAACTCTCCGGTTGGGAGCGGTGGCTCACACCTGTAATCACAGCACTTTGGGAGGCCGAGACGGGCGGATCATGAGGTCAGGAGAGCGAGAACATCCTGGCTAACACAGTGAAACCCCGTCTCTACTAAAAATACAAAAAAAAAAAAATATTAGCCGGGAATTGTGGCGGATGCCTGTAGTCCCAGCTACTCAGGAGGCTGAGGCAGGAGAATGGCGTGAACCCTGGAGGCGGAGCTTGCAGTGAGCCCAGATCGTGCCACTGCACTCCAGCCAGGGTGACAGAGCAAGACTCCATTTCATAAAAAAAAAAAAAAGAAATCAAACTCTCCATGCTCTCCATCTTGATCTATCCTTGAGTTATGTGCCATATTTGCTTTGAACTCTGATTGAGAAGTTTTACTACAATTTTGAAGAAATAATTCACTTTCATCTGCTTTCTGGATTTGTACATCTCAGTTCATAAAGCAAAGCTTGTCGATAGTGCAGTTTTCTAAATGCTGCAGATTTGCATCCATTACCACTACAAAGAAGTCTGGAGAAGGGATTTTTTTTCTCTGTTAAAATGGTTCCTGTTTCTGTAGAAATTTCATTTTTAGATCAAACTGTGATGGATGAGCTATCATAATTCAAGGAAACATTTCTTTTTTTCTATCAGATATTCATTGTCATGCATTAGTAGTAAAAGCATCAAAGATGCAGCAAGCTTATGAAGCACTATTTTCTAAAAGATATAGGAGACATTTTCATCTTTATTGTACTTTCAGTTATGCAAACATTTTGATAATATAAACAGTCATGTCCCCTATAAATCTGGTCTTTTGATTTTGTTGAGTAAGTTAAATAGTAGGTACAGCACTGGGTACAAGTGGTTCAAACTAAGATAAGAGACTAAAATAAAATTCTAAATCTTAAAAGAAACTGGGTTTATGCACTAAACATTTTGTGCCTTCATCTAATATTAACATGATGTCTGTGTAAAATGACAAAAAGAACCAGTGTTGAATCATGCTATATTTTCCATCATCCCAGATTGCTAAATGTATTCTTTCCAAGAAGTCTGAATGAATTATTATATACATTTGCTGTCATGTATACATGGCAGTTGTGTCATTGTTAGAGATTTCAGGAATTAAAATGGGAAACAGAAGCTTGAGTTATTTTCCTTATCAAAACTATGTTCCTTGGAACCACATTATTATGATGATTTTTGTTCTCTTGTATATTGGTTGTCTTAAACTGAGTACGGTTTAAGGGAGCCTTTCTAATTACAGGAATACCTTCCTGTATGCTTTCCTCAACACTGTGATTTGACCTGTGACAAATCTGTACTATCTGCTATGTACATGGCTCCCAAGTCAATTGCAAACAAACTGAATGGTGCTGGTGCTGAAATATCTTCAGAATAGTCATCATGATTTAAAAGTTGGTTTAAAAACTTGAGGGACTGTTGAAGGGCATGATTGTGTTTTCAAATGTGAGGACATGAGATTTGGGAGGGGCCAGGGCAGAATGATATGGTTTGGCTCTGTGTCCCCACTCAAGTCTTGCCTTGAATTGTAATTCCCATAATCCCTACGTGTCAAGGGCAGGACCAGGTGGAGGTAATTGAATCATTGGGATGGTTTCTCCCATCCTGTTCTCATGATAATGAGTGAGTCTCAGAAGATCTGATGGTTTTATAAGGGTCTGTCATTTCCCCTGCTGGTGCACTCGTTCTCTCTCCTACTGCCCTGCGAAGAGGTGCCTTCTGCCATGATTGTAAGTTTCCTGAGGGCTCCTCAGCCATGCAGAACTGTGAGTTAATTAAACCTCTTTTCTTTGTAAATTACCAGTCTTGGGTATTTCTTTTAACAGTGTGAGAACAAACTGATACAAGTGGGGAAGGCAAAGTGAAAAGTTCTGGTTCTGTTCTTCATCCACATTCCTAGACAAGATAATACACCAAAACCTCCCTACGGGAGTGGGCATGAAATGTGAACGTTTGTGGGATTTTTTTTTTTTTGTATTACAAGTTAACACTCATCAGAGGATTTAAATCTACCATTGTCGCAGTCCCATCGACACTGCAGTGCAGCACAAGGGGCTCATAAGTGGAGTAGGCCTGATGGTGGAGATGGAAACTTAAACTATCATAAACCCAGCAATATGGGCTTCAAATCTCTAGCTGTTGCTTAATATCAACCTGCTATCAACAGAGACCATATGACCCTGCCCCATTTCTTAAGCAGATCAATCAGTTGTTTTCTTTTAAGATGTTTACATTGAACCCCTCACATCAGAAAGGAACAGCAACTCATTTTGACTGAAATAGACAAATATTGAAGAATAGGCCTGCCTTCCAGTTCTCAGGGTTTTGATCAGCACCACTATTTAAGAATTTATAGAGTTTTGATGTATCACTTATTTTTTTTTTTTTTTTTTTTTTTTTTTTTGAGACGGAGTCTCGCTCTGTCGCCCAGGCTGGAGTGCAGTGGCGCAATCTCGGCTCACTGCAAGCTCCGCCTCCCGGGTTCACGCCATTCTCCTGCCTCAGCCTCTCCGAGTAGCTGGGACTACAGGCGCCCGCCACCACGCCCGGCTAATTTTTTTTTGTATTTTTAGTAGAGACGGGGTTTCACCGTGGTCTCGATCTCCTGACCTCATGATCCGCCCGCCTCGGCCTCCCAAAGTGCTGGGATTACAAGCGTGAGCCACCGCGCTCGGCCGATGTATCACTTATGATTCTGCATAATACGATCTCAGAACAAGGAAGCTACCTTATGCCAAAAAAAAAAAGAGTATGGAAGTGAGCATATCACATGCCTTCCCATCCTAAATCTGCCAACTAGAGTAGATGCAAATAAGGCACCAACTTGGAGATGATAGCCTACAAAGATGACATGCTATCCTCCAGGATGGGGTTTACACCCTAAATCAATGACCATTTTATGGTACTATGCTTCCATTACAAAGAATATGTGAGTCCCCTATCAAAAATGGGAGATAAGAGTGGCCACACTTACTCTCACTCCATTAACTCACTGGGAGGATTTGTGCCTTAGTCTCTGTTGGCCTAGCTGCCCTATTCCTGGGGAGAAACCCCTTTACCAGCACCACAGTAACAGTCCCATAGAACTTTAAGCTAAAGTTGCCACCAAGTCATTTGGGCTCTTTATGCTAACAGTGTAGCAGATAAGGGAAAGGATCATTACATTGGCATGAGTAGTTGATCCTGGTCATCAGGAGGAGGATTGGCTACTGTTACATAACAGTTATAAGGAGGAAATGCTTGGCATTTCTTTGGCCCACTGGAGCAATTCTTGGTACCTTTTTGCACAATTTGATGGTGAATGGACAAGTGCATAAGACATAGCCTGAAAAGATCATGGTGACCAGGGCCTCAGATTACAACAGGGTTATTACTTGTGTCACTACCACATAAGTTACCCAGTCAAACAGAGGTGTTAGTTGAAATTAAGTGTACCTAGAATGGATTATCAACAAAAATAATAACTATCACTTGCAGTCTCAAGATGAACTGACACGTAGGCCCTGCTGTTTGTCACATTAAAATTATTCTTACCAGGCGTGGTGGCTCACACTTGTAATCCCAGCACTTTGGGAGGCCGAGGTGGGTGGATCACGAGGTCAGGAGATCGAGACCATCCTGGCTAACACAGTGAAACCCGGTCTCTACTAAAAATACAAAAATAAAAATTAGCTGGACGTGGTGGCAGGCGCCTGTAGTCCCAGCTACTTGGTAGGCTGAGGCAGGAGAATGGCGTGAACCCGGGAGGTGGAGGTTGCAGTGAGCGGAGATCCCGCCACTGCACTCCAGCCTGGGTGACAGAGCAAGACTCCATCTCAAAAAAAAATAAAATAATTCTTACAGGTTTTTCCAGAAAAAAAAACAAAGATCAACCAAAATACTGCAAGAGTTGCTCCCAGATGGGATGAACTTACAAAGGAAGCAAGTAGAGCTGAGAAGCTCACAGAGTACACAGGAATATTGTGTTACACCACCTAGAACCCGTTTCATGATGAAGGTACTTACTCCCTCAGATGCCAGGTGTATAGACTCCTGAGCTCTTCCTCAGGAAACCACTTCAGTTTCAGAGAGCTGCCCCCCTCAAGGTTAATCCCACTTCCAAAGTCAGGGTCCAAACCCTGGCCCTTTGCCTCGATTCCGAAAAGCCATCTCAGTTTCAGAACTCTCCATGGAGTTGGCTGAGGACTTTGTTTTGGCTGTATCATTGATCGGTTTTTCTCTTTTCTAAACTTGCCCATATTCCTTTAGATATGCTGTTCCTGAGAGCATGCTTCTGAAAATCTCTTGAATGTGTATCTGTCTATCTGAATCATTTTTCCTAAAGAAGATAACTTAGGACACAAGGTCACACAGAATATAAAAGACAACTAGAATTAGAACTCGGGCCTACACACTCTCACAACAAAATTCTTTTCTCTACATCATACTGCTAAATTCTCTCAATATGTTTCTTATTTATGCTACTATAGGATGAGATGTGAATTATCTGTTTGTATGTCTGTGTCCCAAACTAGAATATAAACTCCTTGAAGACAATGACATGTATTATGAACATATTTATTTCTTAAGCTGAAAATATTGAGTATCTCATATTAAGAACCCAATTAACATTATACTTAAATAACTACAATGATAGATAAATAATTTTAGCTTATTTGAAAATTATGATTATTATGAATTAATTTCTTTACAGAAATTAGAGGAGTTGTAGACAAGGCCATACTGCCTTTTCTGACTTTCCTCTTTATTACCTCGGCCAGTGCAGGGTATTCATAAAACCCCCTATTCCACTTCCTTCTCATTGCCACCCTCCATTTATTACTATCTTTATCTTCCTGAAAAATAATTGCAAGTAGGTAAGTCTTTTGTTCATAAGTCTATATGCATTCCTGTTTTCTAAAGATGAGTTTAAATGAAGTAATTTTTTTTTTCTGAATGAATGGAAGTCTCTGTGTAATTTATTAACACCAAATTTTTCAATTTTATTTACCATTTATTTAACCCACCCTAAATTTCTTCTGTATTATTTTGATCTCACTATTTTCTTTCATCTCAAATGTTTTTCTAGGTTCCATTATTCAAAATTTTAAGAATCCTTCAGGGTCCAGATCAATTGCTACATTTTCAGTCTTCATATTTTTCTAATGACTACCTCTCCCATGCTAAAAGTAAGCCCTTTCTACATTAAATCTTCATGCTTCTATTCCTAATTCTCTTCTGGTATGTATCATTTAAAAACATGTATATTATGCACATTTGTAGTTGTCTTATCCGCAATACTCATTTTTTTGTTGGTTTTTCCAGCAATGTGGCCTTGTACATGGTAGTTTCTAAGTAACTTTTACTGTGTGGATGAGATATAAATGGATGTTGACAATATATTAGTTGAATGACCAGCCATGGAACTGATTTGTGTTCCTTAAGATATATGTGTAAAATACATTTAATTACAGATGGTAAGCCAAGTAAATATGAGGGGAGACATTAGGGATAGAAAATATTTCAATATTTTTGATTAATATTGATGTAAAAATCCTCAATAAAATACTGGTAAACTGAATACAGCAGCACATCAACAAGCTTAGCCACCATGATTAAGTAGGCTTTATCCCTGGGATGCAAGGTTCAACACACACATATCAATAAATGTGATTCACCAAACAGAACTGAAGACAAAAACCATATGATTATCTTAATAAACAAAGAAAAGGCTTTTGATAAAATTCAACAAACATTCATGTTAATAGCTCCCAATAAACTAGGTATTAAAGGATTATACCTCAAAATAATAAGAGCCATATATGACAAACCCACAGCCAATATCATTCTGAATTGGCAAAAGCTGGAAGCATTCTCCGGGAAAACTGACAAAGACAAGGTTGCCCTTTCTCGCTACTCCTATTCAACATAGTACTGGAACTTTTGGCCAAGGCAATCAGGCAAGAGAAAGAAATAAAGGACATCCAAATAGGTAGAGAGGAAGTCAAGCTATCCCTGTTTGCAGAAAACATGATCCTATAGCTAGAACACCCCATAGACTCAGCCCAAAACCTTCTAAATGTGATAAATAACTTCAGTAAAGTCTCAGGATACAAAATAAATATGCAAAAATCACTAGCATTTCTATACACCAACAATAATCAAGCCAAGAGCCAAGTCAGAATGACCTCTCATTCCCAATTGCTACAAGAATAAAAAAATACCTAGAAATACAGCTAACTAGGGAGGTGAGAGATCGCTACAAGGAGAACTACAAACCACTACTCAAAAAAATCAGAGAAGACACAAAAAAATGGAAAAAAAAATTCATGCTCATGGATAGGGAAAATCAATATCATTAAAATGGCCATGCTTCCTAAAGCAATTTAAAGATTCAATGCTATGCCTATTAAACTACCATTGACATTCTTCAAAGAACTAGAAAAAACTATTTAAAAATTTGTATGGAACCAAAAAAGAGCCCTAGTATTTTTAAACAGGCTACAATGTCATTTCAGTGATTAGTGTTAGCTATAATTTTTGTTATAGATGCCTACCTTTTAGGGGTGTAGAAATGTTAAGACACATTTTTGGTATCATGATATGTATTTTATTTGAGTGTAATTAAAAATACAATAGAAAACAATTAGTACTTAAGTGATTTAATACTTGGAATGCAATTTTAGGGACTGATTTCAGCACCTTGGCCAGAGCAATGTGATGGAGGATGTTTTTGTTCACTTTGTGCACCTTGGATTCAACAGGACAATTATTGCTTCCTCATACCAATAAATATATGTTCAAGAATGAATCGCCAGGAGGCTGAGACAGAAGAATAGCTTGACCCCGAGAGGCGGAGGTTGCAGTGAGCTGAGATGGCGTCATTGCACTCCAGCCTAGGCGACAAGAGCAAAACTTCATCTCAAAAGAAAAAAAAAAATGAGTGGCAAAAATATGTAACAGCCAACTATAATCATTTTGCAAATATCCACTAAAGTCTTCAGACAATTTTACTTTAATAACCATCCTTTTTAAATAACTAATCAACTATAGAGCCTTAGAACTGAAGAGAACATTAAAAATTTACTTAATCCAAAACTCCTTTCTCCTGTTGCCCAGGGACAAATACCTGTGCTGAAGTAATTTTTTTCCGATTACAAATTTGTCCATAAATTAAAGTTCTTTTTGTCATTGCAAATATGCTTGTTAAACATGACATTTTCTTATACAATAGGTTATTTAGTAGAAATTATCAGGAGACCAATGTTCTATATCTAGTTTTTTCATGTAAATTGGACTAAGTAACACTAAAATTCTGGATCTAAGATTTTTGAAACAAAGAGTTGTAATGATACTGATGGTACTATAGTTGCATGTACACTATTCTTTTATGAAAGTAATGTGATCAAAGTATGATTAGGACTCACAATCTGTTAAACTGCTTACAAAGGCAAACCCTTCATCATTGAAATGACTTAGGATCCTTCCTGAAAAGTGAGGTTATTCTCAATGTTAATAAACCAGAGAAGAAATGTGCCTCCTTGGACAGGACACTTTAATGCTTTCCAGTTTGCAGATAAAAATAAGTTATTTTTAGTCTTACTCACATAAGAGTTAAAATGTTTAGGAGGGAATTTCTGAATGGTACATGTTAAAGTGGTTCCATTCACGTAGAAATACAACATTAGTGCTAGGATTAAGTAATCTAGTCTATACAAAAATAAAAGACAGTGCAGTGCCTTTCTTTTCTCTCACTATCATGTCCTCCATCTTTCCCTTATTTCCAGATTTATATATTAATAATACATTAAAAAATGCAACATGCACTAGAAATATTGAAAAAAGACAAGCACAGAAAGGTAAGAAATATGTGTGCTGTAAGCCAAGTTATTTTACTCTTCTTTATGTTTATTTTCTTCTATTTTGGGATTGTCAACAATGTTAAGAGTTACAATATATAATAAAATACCACACAATGCAGCCATAAAATAATAATAGTTATATATGCTGATATGAAAACATGCATAATGAATTCACATATTCAAAAACTAGTCAATTCTGCACAACAAATGGCCAGTTTATTTAACAAATCAGTGCTGTACAGAAAAGTATTAAATAAGTTCGGCTGTTATAGAATAAAAGAGTGTTACAAAATAAAAGTTTTACTAAGAAGTAAATATTAAACTATATTAAGGAATTCATATTAATTTTGTTAGACGTGATAAGGGTCTAGTGGTTAATAATTGAACATGTATATTACAGTGATTTGGGTGAAATGGCATATCTTATACCTGTTTTTAAAAACTCAAAATGGTGATCATAATATAGTAGTAGTTCTGAACAGGTCAAACAAGATTTGAAAATGTTGATAATTGTTGAACTACATGAGGCTCATAAAGGATTTTCCCTATTTTTACATGTTTGAAAATTTATACAACAAAAAGAAAAAAATCAGCAGTTCCCAAAGTCACTATGCCCATTTCAGTACACTTCTCACCTTTTCTTCTTATTTAAAAAATACTTCTCATCTTTGCTTCTACACATAAATGTGTATTTTTTTGCTCTATGTATATTGCTCTATGTGTTTAGTTTTGTTTTCCAATATGTATCATATAAGCATATGTGATTAAAAAATATACTAATGTTTTGTAAAAATAAATGATTATCTTTCACAATGCTAATGGAATAAGAGTCTTATCAGAGATCATATATTGAAGTAAAGAACATGCCTTATGGGTCCAATATATATTGTATATATTGATGGCAACAATAATTACAGGGAAAGAGATCAATTCAAGAGCAAAATGATACCGTGTTGAAGAGTCATCATAACTTGATTGGCTGCAAATTTCCACTCTCACAGTCTCTATCACTTGCTGAACTACCTACTTTCTGATTGCGCTTTTCACAGGAGCTATATTCAATTGATCTATGTGGTTTAGAAAATCTTTTCCAATTCTCATAATTTGCATTTCCAAGCTTTCTTATTCTACCTTGATGTGTTTCTTTACAGATGATTATAATAGTAGTGATTATAATAATTAACATTTCTGCATCTTACCTAGTATGTGTCAGGACTAGTTCTAAATATTTCAATGTAACTCATTCAATCATCGTGTCAAAACTCTAGTTAAGCACTATAGTGTTGCCAATATTAAAAATGAGGCAAAGTTCTAAAGAGGTTAAATAATCTGCATAAAGCCATGTAACTGTTAAGTAGAAAATTAGCATCTATTCTAATTAGCGTAGATATGAGCCTTTTGGGGGAACTTAACAACTGATTATCTTACATTTGGGTTGAGTCTAGGCATAATAGGAAGTCTGCTTTAACCAGCCTTTGTAAAGTTGAGGACTAAATGCTTCTAAAATCATTCAATATGTCAGCATTCCTCAAAATGTTGGTTATAACAGACTCCAAAGCCTATTGATTAAATTTAAAATCCATGGATAAAAAGATTGGAATAAACATATTCTTAGTTATTTCATATTTAATAAGATTAATATTATTTATATGGTAAAAATGCTTTTTTCTTTCATCTTTTATGTGTATGCCTTTGTACCTAGACAAGCTGAGCCATGCATCTCTCACGTGGTGGTGGGGTTAAAACTGTTACAGTAGTCATACAATGGAAAAAAATGTTAAAATTCAGCTGTGATGTTGAACACGGTATTACAGTTATATAATAATTGTCACATTTCATAGGGATAAAATTATATCCTAGATGGGGTTGTAGAACTCGATCATAAACAAGCTAGAAGAGAAAAGAGAGAGCAGTTTGTCATATATTTGCTATATTCTCCTCTCTATTTTGGTTAAAGCCTTGGACAGCAGGGGCACCTTAAAAAGAGTAAGATGAGTGGCAATGACATAATGGCACGAAAGTTTCTGCCCTGCTTTCCCTTTATGATTCTGGAAGGAAATTGTGTCCCAGGCTCCCTCCCACACAGCAAACTCCACTCCTTCTCCCTTCACAAAGTTGTATCCTACATTTTTTTATCCACACAAAATTGTTCTCATAGGTACACACATAGGTATTCAATCATTGTGTATTATAGACACTGACTCCTTTTTTGCTTCATTCAGTTACATGTACATTATTGCATTTCCTACAGCAAAGTATAAAAGAACATCTTTCGCCACATTTCTTGATAATGTTTCTCCACATTCCTGTAATTATCATCCTTAGCTTTTGTCAATTTGAAAAGTAAGATTTAAAACTCAATAAATAAAAGTCTCAGGATTAATTTATGTGGTGTATTATTTTATTCAAAAATAGTGAAGAATTAATACTACATAACTAGGCAATTAATAGAAGAATTTGAATAAATAAGAATCCAGAATGGTTACTTCTCATAGTTTAAATATCATCATTCCATTTAGAAATAAAATGTCTTGAGTGTTTGTTGCTTAAAAATGTCTAACATAGTCATATAATGTTTTTTCTCTTTCCATTGCACATATTTGACAATTCATTGCTTTAGGAGGATAGAAATTCATCACAGATTCATCACCATGACTTCTGGTAATTACCTTTGGTTATTATGTCTCTTTAGCTTTTCTCCAAATTGTTTTGATTTTGATATTAGCAAAAATATAAATGACAGGGAAAAAATATCATCCCAAATTCTCTTTTTTTCTATTGCTCCCCACCCCAAACGTTTTTTGTTTATCTAGTTTTTGTCTTTTGCTTTGTCTATATATACACATTTTAAAATTAAATCATTTCATACAATGAAGGTGCAACTGTGTTTTTAAATAATTTAATACATATTTAATAATTGATTCCTTATATATAAGAATATATAAAATTCCTAAACTTATATGCATATTTCAGAATACAATATGTTCTCAGGGAAAAATATGTCATTAGGGAATCCTTTATAAAACCATAATTTAAGAATGATTGACAGTATCAGAAAAAAGTATTTATCAATATTTTGCATAAAAGTAATTTTTTGACAGTCTCTATTTTGCCAAAATTATATTTAAAAAAGCTGCCCATGATGATGGAATGAGCATCAGGGAAAATAGAGATTGCATCAGATTTCTAGATGAGCAATAACTTTATGCTCTTATAAGCAAATAGAGAAAGCAGAAAGAGAAATATTAAAGTATTCAAATATATAAAATAAATTTGAATACCCTTAACAGAAATCACTGCTGTTTGCATTTTCCAATTATTTGGAGGAAAAAAGAGGAAAAGGAAGGATTGATAAATTAGCTTACTTTGTTATCTGCAATATGTAGGAGATTCTCTCTTCCTTTGATAATAAATTACCCTATAAAATATGATCCTTGGATAAAATGAGTATAGATTATATCTATAATGAGAAAATCATGTACATTATTTACAAAATAAACCACTCAACTCAAAATTCAAGACTCTCATCAATTGACAGAATTGACCAGAGAGCTTAGGAGACTCAATGACAATTTTTTCGCAAAAAAAAAAAAAAAAAAAATAGGTGTTAGTCCTGTTGATTGCAGTAATTTTATTAACTTAAACTTCCAAATCAACCCTGAAAATTCATATGTCCACCAGAATTTTCTTGAGTTTTATTTTCAGAATTTTCTTGGGTTTTATTTCAATACATGAGAGCTACACCAAATTTAGGTTTGCAGATGTGTTAATATCAAATGTAAGAATTTGCAACACGAGGCAACAAATTATTTAAAGGCAGTGGATTAGTCCGTTCTCACACTGGTATAAAGAACTACCTGAGACTAGGTAACTGCAGAACTGTGAGTCAGTTAAACCTCTTCTGTTCATAAATTAGAAGTCTCAGGTAGTTCTTTATAGCAGTGTGGAAACAAATTAAGAATGATAAGGTCTAGGGCATTTTTTTCTTTTGCTATTTATTTCGAAACTGTTTTTTTTTTTTTTTTTTTTTTGAGACTGAGTCTCGCTCTATCCCCTAGACTGGAGTGCAGTGGTGTGCTGCCTGCTCACTGCAACCTCTGCCTCCCGGGTTCAAGCGATTCTCATACCCGAGTAGCTAGGATTACAGGCATATGTCACCACGCCTGGCTAATTCTTGTATTTTTAGTAAGGACATGGTTTCACCATGTTGGCCAGGCTGGTCTGGAACTCCTGACAGGTGATCCGCCCGCCTCGGCCTCCCAGTGTTGGAATTACAGATGTGAGCCACGGCACTGGTCCTCAAACCTCTTAAAAGTGTAAATACTTTTTTACAAAACAACTACAGTTTCAGGAAATAAGCAGTGAAAACGTGTAGTCACAAGAGATTCCCACATTATACATATATATATAGTTACATTACATATAATAAAGAATGTTGGGCTGGGCACTGTGGCTCATGCCTGTAATCCCAGCACTTTCGGAGGCCAAGGCAGGTGAATTGCCTGAACTCAGGAGATGGAGACAAGCCTGGGCAACATGGAGAAAACCAGCCTCTACCAAAAATACACAAATTTAGCCAGGTGTGATGGCATGCACCTGTGATCCCAGCTACTTGGGAGGCTGAGGTGGGAGGATCACTTGAACCCAGGAGATGGAGGTTGCAGTGAGCCAAGATTGCATCACTGCACTCCAACCTGGGTGACAGAGGGAGACCACATCTCAACAACAACAACAACAAAACAAAACAAAAAAAAAAAAAAAAAAAAATCGGAAGTAACCTTCATATGAAGAGGTAATTAGTTAAATATGTTATAGTACATTCACAAAATAGCCATACCATGCATTAATTGAAAATCATATTGCAGAAAAATTTTAATAACCTGAAAATATGATAGTTTTTTATGAAAAAGTAATTATAAACTTACTGTTTGATATATATATACAGATTCACATATACATATGTGTGTATATAAAATTTATTACACATTTTAACACTGTTTTACTAAAAATATGTAAATTCATATGCAAATATCTTAGCTGAAGTAATTTGTGGAAATTGAAAGTTGTAGGTTTTGACATCTTTCTTTGGTAATTTTTGACTTGCTGATAAGCGCCTAATGATTGCCGAAGAGAAGTTCATAGAAGCTCAAATTTGTTTTACTGTACATTTGCACTCCAGTTCATCTCAAAAAGCCTACTCTATTTATTTGTCCAACTAACATTTCACTCTCAACAGCCACTTGTGAGTCCATTTATTGGGAGACCTCAATTCATTGGAATATTAAGAAAAATTACCTTTATTTTTCCCTGTGGCTGATTTTAGCTTTGCTATATTGAATTATACTTTCTATTTTGAGGTAAATATCATAAATATTAGGTCGCTTTTGTCCATGAAACTGAGTCCATGTGTTTTAAACTTTAATCTTATAACTGGTTGGACTGATAACATTGTAACTGATCTCCCTCTTCCAATGTGGGTTAAACGTGTGGTCCAAGGCACTTAAGAATGGAGAGCAAGATCCATTCTCGACATACTTTGTTTTCGTCTCTTATAATTTGGATTCATATCTAGCAAATAAAATGAAGTTTAGCCTATTCTTACTCATAGTTGCTGCTTCCCTGGATAACATGACTAGCTATTGGTGTCCTTTATCTGGCAGGAATAAAAATGCTGTTTTTTTTCCCACATATTGTGGACATATGTCTTGGTTTGGTGACAGTAACCTAAGGTTATATCTATTGCCCCAACATAGCTTCCAGTTTAGTATTTGTCACTCTAGAAATGTCATAGTTTGGACAATAAATTACATAGTTATGCTCCTGGTGTGATATATTTGTGGGGTCTTTCTAGGGACCTGAAAAACTTCTACATAGCTTTGCCTTGACCATTTCTCACAGCTCCTTCTCCTAACTTCAGCTCACACTGTCAGTTGTCTAATCTACAGTCTCTTGCCGCTCAGATCATTGCCTGGGAGATGGGTGGGGAACATAAAGTTAAGATGTCTCAAGTTTATTGAACAGAAGCTTCTGCTGAACTTCTGCAGTGTTTCATCAACCACCACAGTAATGATTTTGTCTTGAAAAATGTTGGGAATCCAGGTTACTCTGCTGTCTCCTCTTTCATTGCCCTGGATCCAGGTCATGTTGCTGCAGCCAGTGGCTATATGAGGAAAAAAGATTACATTCCCTTTCTTGTCATCATTCCTCATCTTCACATGACTCTCTTGCATACTTGCATTTGCCTGCAAAAGGGAAGTTTCCTCCCCCTCTTCTGCTAATGCGGGAAAGGTTAGGAGGGTTAGGATAGGCTCTTTTCTCATTGTATGTTCCAGAAAGATGATGCCCACTACCGTATACTCTCCCTAGTGCTCATGTTATATGTGCAGTACACTTAAGATCTTTACAGAAATATAGGAATATCATGTTTAAAAAATGACCTATAATTTTGAAACAAAACTGGTGGATATGCATCAAGAACAGCTGGTAATTTTCACTACCTACATTCCCATAATTTTGTCTATAAAGGGTAGGCCTGCCTCAGTCTTGAAAAATTGAAAACATTTAAAAAGGACATCTATGAAAATTGGATACCTTTAATAGTTACCATACTGATACCAATGTCAATCAACATGAAAAGTGATACTTTAAGGTTGCAAATAACATATCTAAGCTATTGTCTTGACTCTTTTGGATTTGATATACAGTATTTCCCTTTTATTATTAATAAAACATTCATAGAAGCTCTGTGTTTCATTGTACGGAAGAGTCTGCTGCATTTCAAGAATATATACAGCATTTTATAAAAACCTACCCTGCAGTCAACTGGAAAATTACCATTCTCTACGTAGTCCCCATACTTCGTGCTGTTGAGCTTTTTATTCTACCTCTACCTCTACTTGTTGTGATTCTAACTTTATATGCAAAGAATGTTTCTGATATCATGCCTTCAATGAATCCTTTCCTAGTTTCCCTCCACTTACCAACTGGTAAACTCTTTTAAGACATGAACTATAATGCCTAGAACATAAAATTTCACTTTGAAGACAATAGGAAAACAGTGGGCATTTGTTAAATTGAATCAGTAAAAATATCTCTAACTGATTTAATAGTGTTGCATTTTATGAAGTGTGAAGATTTTCATTTGAGAATTAAATTGAAATGGATTTTTACTCTACGCGAAAGTGAAGATTGAGGATGTATGACAGAAATTTAACATATACACAGTCCTTAAAAGTTATAAGATTATCTCACAAAACTGGTAAACATATAGGGCAAACACTATTATCTCCGTTTTACATGTGGATACACTGGGACTGAGAAAAGTTAAATTAATTTCCAAGAATGACAGTTATGAGTGGAGGAACCTACTTTTTATACTGCAGTCTTTCTTTGTCCATAATATCACTGCACTGTAGGAAAGGGAGTGGGAATCTCTGTATTCGGATCAACTGACATAAATAAATTCTAATAATTACTATAGATATTAAACGGTCTTCTAGAAGCCCATTGCAAGGTCATTGAAAGGATATTTCCATTCATCATCTAGGGCTGTTCTGAGTCACCAGCCATTTTTACTCTCATAGTTAACAGGATGGCTCCCAAGAAACCTGATTCATCCCTTATCATTTCAAAAGGAAGCAGCATGCTAATTACAACTATTGTTGAAATTTGGAGGGAGGACAACAGCATGGGCTAGGTGGGACTAGTCATGGTTCTGAAAAACAATAGAAGAAAAGGCTACGGCTCTGGCAATATGGTGCCCTAATTCCCCAAGGAGGCTGAGATTCCTGGGGTGCACACACGGCTGTATTCATGGGTGGGGCCACCTGGCACTGTGCAGATGCCACTTCCAGGTTCCACTCAAGACTCCCTGTGGGCCAGGGGGTGGAAGAAGAATAATTCTGTGGCTTCTGGAAGATGGCAAATCCTAGGAGAGCAAAATGAAAGGAAGGTGTGTTTTGCCTTTTCCCTGATTATAACAAGGGATTCTGAATTCTCAGTGCATACTCATTACAGGGCTTTTCTTGCTGTCAACTTCACAGCAACTGGAGGGCCCTGAGGGAATCTTTTTAAAGCTCCTGAGATAGTTGGGCCTTATCCCTCAGGGGCTAGTCATTTGGTATTAAGGACTCTCTTGAAATGAGAAATTACCTAGAAATAACCTTTCTATGCCTTATTATTTCAGATTATAAACTTGGCGTAGAAATAAACAACAACAAAAACATCAATCATGTTCCTGAGAAGGTATCAATTAACCACTGATTTCCAAAGTGTGAAGATAGACTGCCTCCAGTGTGTTAGAATGAGTCAGCTTATAAATATGACTAGTCACTGTTTTACTTTCCCTTTGAGTTATACTGAAAAGGAATGACAGTAAAGTTAGTAATGCTATCACTTGAACAGGTATAAAATTTATTTTCTGTATTAAAGGAAGAAGAGAAAGATTTTCATAAGGATCATTTATACACTGCTACTTTAGGCTTTAATATTAGTAATAGTAATTGAGAAACAGATTTATTTCCCTTTATTTGAATTTTTTTGTTTAAGAATCATATTAATACTTTTGAACCATGATAGCCCACCTTTTCCATCCTACTCTCCTCATCCAAATTTCTGAAATGGTTTTCAATGTATACACTTCTCTCTTTTAAAATGATAGAGGATGAATTAGGTCTCTTGTGAACAAACCCTGTTAGCAATAATGAGATTCTTCAGCACCAGAATATCCTTCTGTTGAAAGTAAGCAAAGGTTTAAGAGTTCCTCCATACTTTACACTTCCATCTCTGAGGTTTGTAATAGTCTCTTAACAGTCTGTTGACTGTAAGCGTATTTGCTAGTGCCAAATATTATCATTATGTATGATAGTGATAGAGACAGGAGACAGCCAAGTGTCCCCAGTGAAACCCTGCCTTCAAGCCTAAAACAGCCTGGAGGCTGAAAAACCGGCCTGCTGGTTCCGGATGAAGCAGTCCAGATGACTGGATGAAGCAGTCAGTTTCCTGACTGAGTCTGTCCAAATAATGCCCACCTGTGCACTGGGAAGATAGGGAAGAGCCTGAAGAAATTTGCGTCCGTTGGCAGGAGTGAGGAGCCTGGCCTCTCCTGTTCCTATGTGGTGAGCTGGGATTTCAATATGTAAGGCAGGAAACCTGCCTGCAGGACTGACTCTTTGCTGAAAGTTATTTTTCCTTTTTCCTTTTCACCTAATAAATTCCACTCCTCACCCTTCTGTGTGTCCGCAAACCTAATCTTTCCTATTCATGTGACAAAAAACTGGTTTTAGCTGAACAAAGGAGAAAGTTCCGCAACAATAGTAGAAAGGGTATTAGACCTAACATCAGCACCAGGGTTTATCTTGGGCCTCAAATATTATAATGTGGCCCATATAACACTTAGAACCAGTTTTCTCATCTTTAAAATAGAAATAAAGACATGAAACACATTGTGATAATATGTTTGAAATAACTTACATCAATCACATCCCTATTCAAGGATTACTTAAAGTAAGTGAAGTTTATTCATAGTTTTCTCCAAGGAAAAAAAATACCACTGTAAGAAAACTAAATAAAATCCAGGTTATCCATGACTGATAACAAGATAATCTCCATGTAGTGACAGGTTACTGCCCTGAGAGGCAAGTCTCAAATCATTGTCTCTTGATATTAATCTTTCCCTGAGGAAAATATGGCTATATACCTATATAGTGGCCTCAAGATAATCCTGCTCAAAATTTTCATATGCAGATACCCTAATCTCTTCATAATTCCTCATGGTATAACTAAAATCAATCTGGAACATTTAACTGAGGCTTTATTCATTGGAGGTGGAATGTCACAAAACTAGAGAATATTTTGTGAGATGTTGATTGCTCTTTAAGCTCACAGATCTTACCCCATGTTGGTTTCTGTCATGCTTTTGTAAGGTGAGTGTTATCTTAACACCATTCAATAATCTATTCCTAATCATAGCCTTGCTTGAAATCCCAAACCAGATTGCTGACATTTTTTGAGCACATAGATCCAACGATACTGGAAATATAAACATCAATGATGAGAGCCAATTATTCCCTTGCTTTGATTAAGCATATTTAAATTATGTTTCTCTCATTTATAGCTAAGTTAGTTTTAACACATATTTCGTCCATATATCCTCAGCTGAGCCTGAACCAGAGGCTGTATCTCAGCTGAGGCTATATCTGTTGAATAAATACCTCCATTATTAATCATACTACTATTTCATACATTTGAAAATTGACATGCTTTTTTTTCTGTGACAAAATTTACAGAATAAATGGGCACATAAAACTTTTTCTTGGTTCGTTGCTCCATTTGCTAAAAAATGTTTCCAAAATAAGGGCCAAAAGTAGGATTAAGTTTTTGTCATTATTTATTAGCTATAAATTAATTACAAAATTGACTCTTACATATAATTAGAAATATTTCAAATTATATAGAAATCATATTATTTAAAATATTAAGTGTTATATTTAACAATTGCAGGATATTTGATACAAGAATTAAAACTGGATGTCTGGTTATGTTTATAGAACAAAAAATACAGATAAAAATATGAAAAATAAGTTGAAAAACATACACTATATATTTGTAGCTTGAAAACCAATTCTATTTGGTTTAGTGAAATATAAAGAAAAATATCAGAATTTAATATTTAATCTTATGTGAATCTTTTGGTAAACTGAAACACAGGTAAAATTATATACCCTGACCTTACAAGCAAGATGTAATATTTATCAAAAACTTATCACTGGATATATTAACGCTATACTTTTCTCCACATCTATGCTACAAGTGAGTTGTTAAATCCATTTATCATACTTTCTTTAAAAAAGTCATTTTTTTGAATTAAATCAAATAATTTTTTCCGTTAATTCATATTGTTCCTTTTCCTCAAATTTTTCAAACTTACAGATTAGCATCACTGAAGTCTTAAATAATCTCATTTATTTAACGTCACCTTCATAGCTGAAGCTTAACAACATCCTTTTTTTCCAGATACTAGTGAGATATGAGTATGATTTATTTTTCAGATGATCAGAGGACATTGGAAAATTTAACAAATTGATACTGGATTCTAATTTTTATTTGTGGCTAGTTAAGAGAGTAGTGTACCCAGAAGGCACTGGACTCTAAGCCACTTAACATTTGAAAGCCTCATTAATGTGCCCTAGAGAAGGGAAAGAACCATCAAGCCCTAAATGCTGAAGACATTAGTCTGGCCATAGACATCATACAAAGAAGTGCAAATACACAGGATTATGGTTACAAACCAGGAGAAGAAAATCTGCTATTAGGGAATGTTAAGCATGGTGTAAAAATAGTTATCACAATCACAAAAGACTTAGTTTTTATTTCCCACTATAGCTTAAAATATTAACTGTGGTTTACTAGAGAGACACAGTGAAGCCATATAAGTAAAACATATACTCAGGTGAAAGAAATTTTTAATTTCTCAAACTTGAACAAAATAATTTTCTATACATAATTTAAATGGATATTAAATATTTATAGACATGATTTCAAAAACGTGGCAATTGTCTTCCATAATATCATCCATGATATATGCCAGGAAAACATCACATTTTATCCCAAATGTTCTGTAATATCTTTAAACTGGGCCAAAATTAAGTTTCATTTAAAAGCTATCAAAAGCTATGACATTTTATGTGGTTTTGTTTTATATACCAAATGCATTGTACTAAGCCTGGGTGTATCCTCATGGTACTTAACACATGATAAGGCACACAAAGAATGCAAAATAAATATTTGTTAACGGATACATTTCCTTTAACAGCTTGATTATTAGACGTTCAAAATTAGTTATATTACTTTCTCAATTCCTAGTGTCGTAAAGTACAATAATTCGAATTCTTAAATATCTTATTCTAAAAAGAGACAAATTTCACCAACCAGGGGCACAGACACTAGAATGTAAAAGGCACAGTTATTTATTTTATTTTATTTTTTAGAAAATGGAATGTGTTCTACTTATTAAAGTACTCCAGAGAGTAATACTAATTACTGTATTGGATTTTCTTCATAAATTATTTTTAAAAGTGGGTGGTAACAAAACTTTATAAAACAGACCTTTTGCTTACATCACCAAAATAAAGCAACAACCAAACAGAAACACCAATGAAAGGCATGTCTTTGTTACAAAGAATCCTAACCAACACAGTTGACCTACGAGATATTGGTTGTGTAAGATGACTTACTGAGATGTGGAAAAGAGAAAAATGAGAACAGGTTTCAACATGAAAGATTTCATCATTAATTGAAGTTTGTCCAAAAAACATAGGTGCACATGCAGGATGTGCAAATTATTCTGGGAATGATAGGGGTCTTGAAAGATGGGAAAGAAGAAAACTAGCACAAGCACTAAAAATATATTGTTTCAAATTTAGAAATATGAAGTCCTTGATAGCAATATTTATATGTGATCTATCCACACTTATTTAAAAATTAATACATATCTATTTTTAGATGCAAATTATTCTTACACAGTTACACTGAGTTAACCGCAAAATGGGCTCTAGAAAAAGAGTACTGTGATCAGAGCAATGATTTCTAATGTTAACTTCAAATGACTTATATTTTTGAATTTTATTAATTGTACATAAAGTTTACCCTACATAATACTTGCAGTGCCTATCTAAAGACTTCTCTTTAGTTTCTTCAGTGACCTGAAACTGCCATGTTGGAGTAAATCTGATAGGACCCAGCCTCAATTCATAGAATATTAGTAAGTATCTAGTCCAACTTCTGTCTTCTACAGCTGGGAAACTGAACCTTCACAAAAGGGAAGTCGTTTTCTCAAAGTCATAGCAGATGAGTAGGTCTAAGTCTCATGATGGTGGCCATAGTGTCTAAATTGCTTGTATTTTATCACCATCACATAGCATAGCGCCTGGTACAAAGTAGGCATTAGGTATTCTGCAGATGTCTTGGGTGGACTGATCAATGAAAAAACGAATATGTGAATGAATGAATGAATGAATGAGACAATGGCTGAGCTAGGTTAGTCTATTTCCAGCAATAGGAATTTGTCAGCATCTGGGTAGTTGCAGATGATGACTAGTTTTGTTACCACAGTCCCTCAAAATGTTCTTCTTGGAGTCATGTTGGTTAAAGAAACCATGCTGGGTACCTATAGAAGCTGATACATCATAAGGCATTTAAAAATAATTTAAATTCCTTGTAATTTTAAAACTTATCTGTGATATTGATTATTAGTGGAGTTACAGTTGTTTTAAGAGACTTTGTCAATGCCACCATGGGGCACTGAACTTTTTGAACTGCCATGAACATAGCACTACACACACCCATATTATGTCTTCAGGAGTAGTGGTGATGGGCAAAGACACTTGTTCCTACCCCACCCTCAGCTATTTGAACATGCAGTAGCAAGTACTTGAAGCAAAAATAGGGCTCATTCTAAAGGCGTTTTCAGAAATGACAAAGGGAGAAAAGTAAAAGGGCTGTGAATATTTCAACTACTTAAAAGAGGAAACTCTGTTAAACTGGTTATAATTGGAAAAATGTTATCTGGGTCTTAAAGGAATATACAAGTGAGTGGAAAATACTTTTTCAAGTATAGGGCGAAGAGAGGACGTCAATAGCAGGTATTGGTGTGTAAACAAGTCAAATTTAGGTGAAAGAAGCGCGGACATGTTTCATTATGGATGCTTGGAAGCCATTCCCTGCAGATTTAAGTGGGTAATTGAGAGCGACATTTAAAGTGGCAGGAGACAGTCTAAGCAATAGCTTCTGTGTTCCACATAGTCAAATTCAAGTGCAAGAGAGGTCTTTGTAAACAGAGTTCATGGCAGTGCTTTGTGATAAAAGAGGGGTCACTAAGACTGCTTAGGGACCCAGGTAAACTTCCAGCCTCCCTCCTCATCTCGACACACAAAGGCTTGTCCCTGGTGGAAGGAATGAGTTTTCACATTACAATGAGGGCTCAGGGATGTGGAAAATGCCATCTCTGTCTTGTTGGGTGACACATTAGCAGTATGGTAAGGAAGAGTTTTCAGCCCCACTGGGGGATTTGAAAGTTGAGAAAGGATGTGGAAATCTTCTCCATGAGTGGCAGTGCTGTGCAAGGGGGTTGTTCTGTCACCTCTATAGTCAATTGGCATATCCTCTCTGGGGATATTTTTATAATCAACTGCATCATCCGGACACCGGGAAAATGTGCTGGCGACTCTTCTGGGACGAGATGCGAGGGCACTGTAGTTAGCTGATAAGGTGTCATCGATAGTGTCAAGGTCTTTTAACCCAAGTGTTTGAAGGACCCAGGGATCCACAGGGGGCCCAGCTTGTTCTTCACAGTTAGCAAATTCACTAGAGAGGTTTCTTTTGGCATTTTTGGGATGGGGAATCTCAGCAGGAGAGTATCTTTGCTCTTTGGATTTTCTCTTCCCCTTCCTGAATTTTCCACATGCTTTGGAGAACTCATCAGATGAGAGCAATTTCTAGGGAAGTGATATTTGAAAGTTATACTTTTTTCATATATTTACTAGTTAACTAAATTATTTCAAAAAAAAGATTAAGTTTCTCTTCACACACAAGTAAGATGGATTGGATTAGCTTGTTTGTAAAGTAAAATCTGTGATGACAAGTTACTGCCTAAAAACTCTAAATCATATTTTTTACTCAATTGTTTTAAATGTTGAAAGGACCAGATGATATTTTTAAGATCTCAGCACAGGCAAGTTATTATTATTATAGCAATAATGGCACTATCATTTTTTAAGTTATCTTTTGTAAAGAAACTATTATTTATTTATTTATTTTTATTTATTTTTTTTTTTGAGACAGAGTCTTGCTCTGTCGCCCAGGCTGGAGTGCAGTGGCACGATCTCGGCTCACTGCAAGCTCCGCCTCCAGGGTTCACGCCATTCTCCTGCCTCAGCCTCTCCGAGTAGCTGGGACTACAGGCGCCTGCCACCACACCCGGCTAATTTTTTGTATTTTTAGTAGAGACAGGGTTTCACCGTGGTCTCGATCTCCTGACCTCATGATCCGCCCGCCTCGGCCTCCCAAAGTGCTGGGATTACAAGCGTGAGCCACCATGCCTGGCCATTTATTTTCAATAATATTTATATTTATTTATAATATAAATGTTTATATTTATTTATAAATATTTATAAATAATATTTATATTTATTTATAAATATTTATAAATAATATTTATAAATAATATTTATATTTATTTAATATTTATAAATAATATTTATATGATTTATAAATATACATTTATATAAGTAAATATTCATAAATTTATATGAATAAATATTTATAAATAAATATAAGCATTTATATTTATTTATGAACAATATTCTTTATACAGAATAGGTTTTTCATGTATAAATGAACTATCATTTACTACAATTTATAAATCACTGATTACATGTATTATCTCATGGGATATAGATGTTATTAAAATCTTCATTAATGAGGAAACTAAAGCACAGACATATTAATGACTTGCTGAGAATGATTTAGCTTGGACATAAACCTAAGCCACCCAAATCTAGACAGATCCTCTGATTACACACTATACAACACTGCTTCTTCTTATTTCATTAACTTTCAAAGCACTTCCAAGATATATTATTATATTATTCTAAATATTGGAAAATTATTCAGACTGACAGATAAAACTGCCTAGTTATTACCACTTAATAATATAGTAAGTGTCCTTTTATGGAATGGTGGCTGCAGTTAGGAGCCCAGGCAAACAACTAAGATGTATTCTCTTTTTAACAAAGGCAACTGAACTGTAAAGAAATCAAATCTGGTGTCTTCTATTCTCTGAACTGCTCTATTTGGTAAGAGTAGCAAGAAGCATCATCAATTTAGATCAAATAATACCAAGTAATGTAACTTGTCTAGAAGTATGGAAAAGATTGATGATGAAAGCATTAATAATAACATAATGGCAAATAGATAATAAAAAATTGAAAGGCAAAGAATTGAGCATGAACAAAAAAGGACCATAAGTAAATTATTTATCCCTGAGTTAGAAATAGCTCATTTTAAAAGTGGAGAAAAAATGAAAAGCAAAGAATTCAGCATGAACAAAAAAAGACCATAAGTAAATTATTTATCCTTGAGTTAGAAATAGCTCATTTTTAAAGTGGAGAAAAAATGAAAAGCAAAGAATTCAGCATGAACAAAAAAAGACCATAAGTAAATTATTTATCCTTGAGTTAGAAATAGCTCATTTTAAAAGTGGAGAAAAAATGTGAATTAAATGATAATGTACTTGTATATGCCTAATTGCCTAATGGAATTTGTAAATGCCAAATCAAGAGATTTGGGCTCCAGCAATATTCCCAGCATTTTAGATCTAGCAGAATTTTTAAAAGATATTTGAGACCATCCATTACAGATGAAGTTAAGTGAGGATCTAAGTAAGAATGATTTGCCTAAAGCCAAACGGATCATTAAAAGAAGTGTTTTTTAGATGTGCTTCCCATACCAGTATTCCATCCATCTAACTCTGCCTTTTGATTAACCCTGATTGTCTCAGCAACCCCCACCCTCAACTGGCTTTTGATTTGTAAGCAACTTCTTTCGTAATATAAGACTGACATCTGCAATCTAGGTACTTCAGAGAAATGATAGATAAAAATTCTTGTGAAAGAGCCGTATTTCCTTAAGAGAAACCATCCATCTTATAAATGCATATCAAGATACACTGTTGAATCAAGGAGTTTTACTTAAATCATTTCCTTTCTCAAATCACCGCTTTGTTCTTATAAAGTGGATACATACATCATACATACCTTGGCCTTTTCTTCAAGACATTTAACCAAAGCAGAATTCAGGTATTGTCTGAGGTGATTATTCTCTTCGTGTAACCTAGCGAGTTCTTCTTCCTTCTGCACCAGGGTATCTTGCAGCTACAAAAAGCAGACAGTGTTGAAGGCTGCACCACTATATTGACTTTGTAACCTTATAATAACGCCACTGCTCCTTAACTGCCTTAAACTTGATGCTTGTTTGTTGTATGAGCACAAGAACAGGGAGCCCTCATCCTGAGAGGCTTAAATTAAATCTCCATCCCCTGAACACCTAGTTGTTCAGCTTTGTGTTCTGCATTTTCATTCACTGCAAAGCGTTTGGAGAGATTATAATAGACTTTTAAAATTGTAACCACAAGGGAATCAGGTAGATATGAGGGAAAATGAGCTGCATGCAACTGTTTAAATATAGAAAATGATGTTTAGGAAGATGTTGCTGGACTCCTTCCTTGCACTTTTAAATAAATAAATAAAAATAGAGGTGGGTCGGCTTTTTTCAGCCTCAGATTGATCTGTCTGTATGTCCAGTAGATTAAATATAGAAAATGATGTTTAGGAAGATTTTGCTGGACTCCTCCCATGCATGTTTAAATAAATAAATAAATAAATAAATAAAAATAGAGGTGGGTCGGCTTCTTTCAGCCTCAGATTGATCTGTCTGTATGTCCACTGGATTCAATTACCCATCAGGGGCAAAACTAATACAACATGGAAAAAAGCAATCTTAGGAAAATATTTTGTAATCATTCTCTCTTCTCCAAGTATTAGCTATGGGTATGGTTTAAAAGCACTGTCACACTCATTATATCATTTGATCTTTTCAAATGCCCTCTGAGATAGGCAGTACAAGGATTACAATTCCATAAATGAGGAAAAGGAAAAGGATTCAAGGTCATACGGCTAAAATGCGTAAAGTGAGAGCTTGACTGCAGACCTTTCTAGAGTGTCTTCGTTGTTTTTCTTTTCTCTGACATTGATCATCTAACTTTGATCTCTCTGTGGACACAGCAGTCACTTTGGTTCTAAACTGAGTCAGCATGAATTTCAAAAGGGAAAAGAAGCAAGATATTAACAGTGGGGAATGGACCACACAGAACATGGCCAGTCTCAATGTTCTGACTTACACATACCTGCTTATTTCTGTAGAGCTGAGAGGAAAGCTGAGCCTCTTCCCAGGAGCACAAGTCCGGAAGAGGAAAATTTGAGTCACTGAATGATTCTGTGAAAATACAAATCGATAACTGAGAAAATAATCTTGTAGTTTCTGTGTAATAAAGAAACTTATCAAATAAAATCAGAAAGTTTAATAGGTTCAATTATTTTTCTTCAACAGCTATTGCTGACATATGGGAAAACAAGACATTTAAAGTTTTTTTAGAAAAGGCAAGCAAGCTGTGAGAGACAAATATTTATACACTGCATGACATAGCAGTTAAAGAGGTAAATTTTTTAAGCAGTAAGGGGTCACATTCTTGCCTAACATATGTATTCCTGCTGGATAAATTAATAAAGACTGTCCAGTCTTTGTCATTAATTTATGCAAATACTTATTGATCTCCCCCCAAACTCGGCATAACATTGCAATTCCATTAGGTTTTTCTAGTTTTTATCTTATTTTCTAAGCTTTAGCACTTGATAATATACTGTTTGGCTCTATAATTAAATTCTAGTCTGTAATGCTACCAGTTTCTCTGCCTGTCTGCCTGCCTGTCTGCCTGCCTGTTTTAATCTAACGGACTGTATTTATTTGGAATTTTATGTGGTAACATTTTCTACTTTAAAACAATTTGGACCTTGCTTCTTTGAAGGTCTTAATGAAAATCTCAAAACTGTGCCCAGACCGTATCTGTTTCAACTGTTCTAATCTGTATATTTTATAAATGTTTTTTCAAAGTGACTTTTCCCCCCATATTTGACAGTTAGCTCTATCTATCAATAAAAAACTATGGTTGGGCATACTAACCGGGTCTACTTTTACTTTCTTTTCTTCATCTACTACGGTTTAGACTCTTATCCTTCTCTGGTTATACTGTTGATACTGAAATATTTTTGATTAAAGTGAAATGATGAGTAAGGAGATAGGAATAAAATGGCATAAGTAGTTTGGGTTCACATTCTTGGGCATTTTGCTTTTACTGTTGCTTGTAGTGGAAAGCTAATATTCAACAACGTCCTCCCTGACATTTAAGTGTGCTTTTAATATTTGGGGTTCCTTTGTTTGTGTCTTTTTAAAAAATAAAACGAATCATGTGGCAGAACCAACAGTATGGATATTTAATTCTGGGGTGTCTGAGAATTCTTTAAGAATCTTGAGTGTTTAACACAGACATTTCTTTAATATTTATAAATATTGCTCATATGCCACAGATCAAAATTAATATGTCATTTTACGTCAATGCTGTACTTCTCTCCAAAGTTGAAGCTTTTTTTGTGTGTAAAAGGGAATCCTTTTTCTACTTCTAACACGCTATCCATGGAACTTCCTCTATGAAATAAAAATTAAGTTAGTATTTCTTGCTTTTCTCTCAAACTCAGGGAAACTTTCCTGAATTCCAAAAGAAGCGTTCCAACTGGTATCCTCATTCTAAAGACATGCTGCTGGTGTGTTGTTTATAAAACTTTGATCCAGACTCACACTCCCTCAGTGAGATAGGACTCCCCAAGAACTGTACATTATAGGGAGAAATACATGCTATCCAGTGGGCAAGGTAAAGAATCCCATTTTCACTATTTGGCAAGTGTAAAGCAGCAGCTTTATGACTGTAAAAATCAGGAGTCCTTGGGTTTAAATTTTCCATATCGTCCCTTATTCTAGAGTCCTAGCCCATGATGCTCTGCAGCCACGGGTATGGAAAAGAGCTCCAGATCTATCAGGGAAGCAGAAGAGCAGAACTTACCCTGTGCCTGTGGTGCTTGTTGGAGCTCTCTGTTGTCCAGGAGACCAGCAGCCCAGAAAGAGACCCAAGTCTCCGTGGAAACGTCAACACTAGATTCTGACGTTGTAGTGGAATACGGGCAATTATAGCTCTGGCCTCCTACAAAGTACTGGTCTTGGCAAGGCAGAATGGTGTTCTGTGAAATTCAGTATGGGGGGAGTGAGGGGTCCCAAAAGATGGGGTGATGGAGATTTAGAAGGGGGAAAGGGTGGGAGAAATACCGAAATTACATGCAGTGAAATATAAAGAAAAAAAATCAGAAAAGGTGTTAAGTATAGATCCATATTAATTTGGGGGTGGTGAAATTATAACTACTAAAAGGGAATGAGTTTCTTGGTTTACCCAGAATTTCTCTTAGGCCCTCGGAGCAAAAGAGCAGACTAGCATTGAATGGGTGAAATCTGTACATATCCAGGAGGATTCTCTGTTGCAACGTCCAGCCCGTCTAATAGTCTACCCAGATCTAAATAAAGGGAATTCTACTTAATGATTCAAAACCATAAGAACTATTTGGTTCTTTCTAGCAAATACCTTAATTATATTTCTAAAACTCCTGAAGGACAAAGAACGCAGAATGCTAAAGCTGAAATGGGTATGATATAATATAGACTGACCTCTTCATTTTTGTTTCTGAATCATACTTGCCTCATTCCTTCCTTTTTCCTCCCTCTGATCTAACATACTGCTGGCTCATAGTCCATCAATCTATCTGTCTGTCTATCTATCTATCATCTATCTATCATCTATCTATCTATCTATCTATCTATCTATCTATCTATCTATCTAATCTATCTCTGTCCCAGAGATAATCAAAACATTTTGCTCCCAATACTAAGCACAGGAGCATAAAGTCGCTCCAAGTAAACGTATAATCAAAGCTGAAAGAAGTTCGTTAGCAAAGACAGCAAGCTCTAGTTCTGTCCATCACTAGGGCTCAATGTCCCTCCAAAGTTATCCTGCCACTAACTGGCATGTGCTCTCCACTGTGTTCTGATCCAGTGAACACTCTCCTGCCCTCCACTTCTTGAACCTCAAACACACAGTCTTTCCAAAAGTCCAGGCAGGGGCAGGTATGCAGCCTTCCTGGGTTAATTTGTACAACACCAAATTTAAATTATTTGTCAATGTTTAATCAGGTAAAAGCCATTCATTTTAGCAGAGCCCAGCTTTGGAAAAATTCTTTTTGACTACTACAGGGCTTCTTTGGGCATTAACACAAGCAGAGAGAAAACAAATAAGAAGAAAAAAGAGAAAAAAAAGTGAAGTCAGTTCAATCACACTTTGTTAATGTTCTCGGTAAATTAAGTTTTGAAAAATTCCAGTTCTGAAGCAAGTCCAGCTTGGGCAGTGCAGACCAAAGAAATTCAACCAAAAGTTTATCAAGTGCAATTTTCTCTTATTTTAAAGGCATGTTTGCAGACTCCTTCCCTGAGGTTTTTTTTTTTTTTTTTTCTTTTGGAATCAGAGCTAGGCTATTATGCAATTGATACCTGAGAAGAAAACAAACTTCAAATATCCCTAGACAAGGTCATGTCCAAGTGTTTGCAAATATATGTATAATCTAGAGGAAGAGGTAGAATGAAAAGTGAGTGCAGGTGGAGGGGGAAGTTGGGGAGAAAGTAAGGAAAGTAGTAATAACAGAAAGAGAGAGACAGGGCGAGAGAGAGAAAGGAGAGAAAGAAGAGGGAGAGAGGGCGAGAGAGAGAGAGAAAGCGGATAGAGGATACTAAAAGAGAGACAGGGCAGCAGAGAGGATCTGTTTTAATTGGCGGGTAGCAGAGAAATCTTGCTCCCAAGGTGGAATAAATTCTAAATGCAAAGCTTATTAACTTTCAGAGACCCAAGTTTGCCAGCAGACTAGCTAACGCCAGTTCCTCACTTACCATCTTGCAGTGGAAGAAAGCGCTGCAGAAACTGAGCCCACTCAATTTTTCAGTAAAACCCGTGGGAGCTTTAAATGAGACTGAGGGGAGGAGCTAGGAGAGGCGAGTTCTAATCTGCGGGAGCTCCCGGTGACGCCCAGAGCTCCCGGCGAGCGCCGCTCTCTGATTTGGTGAGAGGCTGTCAAACTGGTGACGTGAGCCAGGAGTCACCCAGCAGAAGACAAAGTCACTCGCGCTCTGGGCGACCACCGCGCCGGGACCAGGGACCTGCCGATCTGGCCACCAGCCGTGGTGCAAAGGCAGGACCCCTGGCCCTCCCGCTCCGGGTGCGCGGCGCTGCTTCAAACCCGGCCCCAGTGTGGACTCGCCGCGGGCGGGGAGACGGGCGGCGGAGGCTGGCGGCGACCCCGCAGCCGGGACCGAGGCGAGGGCCGGGCTCCCTCCCGCTCCACGCGCAGCGCCGGGCAGGGCCGAGCCGGACCGGGCGGGAAGATGGTCCGGGTGCCTGGACGTGGGGTAAGAAAAGCCCAAACCGGCATCACAGGGGTCAAGGGACCCTTTAGGGAAGCCCATCTAACTGGCCGCAGAGTTAGTATGCTTCCTGTGTATTTTTTTCTGGCTACGCGATAACAATATTAACTTGCTGCATGACGTTGTCAATTGACTTTTTTTTTTTTTTTTTTTTTTTTCTGTTGGGTGTATCTTACTTTCCCCTATTTCTGAAGTGAGTGTTAAATGTGGAGGTGATATATATCCATTCTGGAATGTAAGCTTCACTAGAATAGCAATTCCTGTTTATTTTGTTCCCTGCTGTCTCCAAAATACCAGGAAGGCTTTCTCACATGTAGTAAGTGCTCAACAAAGATTTGTAAAAAGAATTAATTAAGCTACAAATTTCGGAATCCAAGTATCTTTTTATATTGTACCTTTCTTCACATTATAATAAAATAAATGATTATAATTAAGAAAACTTGGTGTATGTTAATATCTTTCAATTAAAGCGTTTGATTTCGTCTGTCTTTTACCTTTTGTTCTCACAGTTCCTATTATGTTATATCTAGAGGAGAAAGAGGAGTAGCATCATCTTTAAAACCACTTAGCCACCACTAATAGCCAACTTTTATTTCAACTTACTAACATAATAGATATAAAGCAATTTACATTAACCCTGGGAGGCAAGTACTCTTATTGTCTGGTTTAACAGGTTGACCGATGAAGCACTAACATTAAGAAATTTCACCAGTTATTATACAATTAAGAAGTAGCAGACTTGGGATTTGAACCCAAGCTGGCTGAAGCATCCATGCTCCTAGCTCCATGCATGTGGTATCTGACCCACCCTGGCTTATGTCCACTGCACATTATGGACATTTATGTAATGGTTACTCTTAAGGGTGGGTTGTGTTTCCCCAAATTCATATGTTAAACCCCTAACCCCAAAGTTACTGTATTTGGAGATAAGGCCTTTAAAGAGGGAATTAAGTATAAATAAAGTCATATGTGACCCTAATCCAATAAAACTGGTGCCCTTATAAGGGACACCAGGGGTGGCACACACACAGTAAAGGCCATGTAGGGGCACCGTGAGAAGGCACCTGTCTCCAAGCCAAGAGGAGATGGCTCAGGGGAAACCAACAACCCAGCCAACACCGTGCTCTCGAAATTTCCGCCTCCAGAATTTTTGGGGTAAAAAGAATTCTGTCGTTCAAGCTATCCCGTCTGTGGTATTTTGTTATGGTAACCCTAGCAAACTAACACCAGACAGGGAGTAGGAATTGAGAAAACTTCTGATCCTGTTCTGTACAGCTCTTTCTCTAAAATAGTTTTGACTGTTATTTATATTTCCTTGAACTATACTTAAGACCCACAGCACTTAGCAAGGTGACTAGCACAGGGCAGATACTTACTAAGTGCTCTGCGTCCGAATTTAAGAAAAGAATAGACGATGAAGAGGAAGAAGGTGCCAGACTTGCTGGGGCCCTTTCCTCCTGTTCCAATACTGTTCATTTGCAAGCTTTTTTTTTTTACACGAAGTTTTGCTCTGTCCTCTCTCACCAGGCTGGGGTGCAGTGGCGTGATCTTGGTTCACTGCAACCTCTGCCTCCCAGGTTCAAGCGATTCTCCTATTTGTAAGCATTTTTAAGTGAACAGTACCAGGTTTGGGTGTCACTGCCTGTAAAATAGGTGAACCGGCTTATTCTACATGGACTCATTTCAGAGAGTGACATGAGTGGTCCCCTCTCTGCCCTCACTGCATATTGGGTAAGGACGCACTGGCAGTATCACCCTGACATCAGAAGAGGAAACCGATCAAAACCCATTTAAGTTGTAAGAATCAGTGATTTTGCTCAGGGCGAAGAACTCATGTTTGTAGTCCTCCCAACATAGAGTCTGTTTGGCAAAACCCCAGTTAGTTTTGTGATGAGCACCAGGAGCAGAAAAAGGAGGATCCAGTTGTTTTACCTTTTTGGAAGCTGTCACAAATGAGACATGAACCTCTAACAGATATAATTTCTTGGGCCCGAAAATGATACAAAATGGGCGATTGAACAAACACAGTATGAAAACAAAGACCATAGGCTTTTGATACAAATGTACCTGGATTCCAATTTCTTCTCTACTGTCTGAAATTGAATCACCTGGAATTATATTATCAAAGACTCTAAATCCTCAGGTAACTCATCTGGCAAATTAGGAAAGCAATACATACCCAAAAGGTTTATTAAAAAGCTGACCACTAATGCTTATAAAATTACTATTTTACTGTCTAAATTATGTATTCATGATAGTAGCTGTTTTTACTATTAGAGATAGGGAATTCTGCCTTTGATCAGATGCATGCTGCCGTGCTTTTTTTTTTTTTGTTAAAAGTAACTATAAATGAAAGGTACATTTGTAAAATAAGGTGTTTGTTTTTTGAGGGCTAGACATATTTTTCAACAGTCTTTGATGACCTTTAAGCACACAAGTGTTTTACAAATCATTAACTACTCTAGCTTAGTAGGAGTGGGAGTATAGATAGTGATTCAGAAACCCTAAAGTTAAACAGTGAAGAAGTATTAACAACTGAACATAAGTCAGAAGATAAAGCTTTCTTCAAATCATAACAGATGGAAAACATTTTAAATTCTTCAAATTTGATTTATGTACATCTTAAATATAAGCCTTATTATTATTATTGTTGTTGGTTTGAGAACTTTTTTTTGAAAAGTTCATCAGGTAAACAATAATATAAAATCTTTTGGCAGTTTTGTTTTCATGTGTATGGACGAAGTGCATCTTTCTTAGTGTGTAGATGTAACCCATATAGATGATTTTCTTCTGTGAACAATATGATCAGTTGAATACTGCCTTTTGTATTGTGTCTAAAGGGATGGTGTTAAGGGGGAGGTGACTAGTAACAACCTAGTTGTTGAGTCATTGTACTGCCCCTGCCAGGGCAAAAATATATTTTAAAAATGGGAGGTAATTTGACCTGCACACAAACCAAGTCTGCAGACGGGAAAGCTCAGAGTGTGATCAGAGGTAGACTGAGGAGATAAATAGATTGGCATATGGACTGTTCTTTCATTTCACCCCCGGAGAACACTTTATTTGATTACCCCATTAGGGGATTCTGTAACATATATAATAAAGAACAATTTTTAATTTATCTTTACAAACATAGCTTCAATAGCTGACCCTCCATGCAAAACACAAAAACAAAAACACAAAAACAAACAAAAAACCACAGCATTTCTGTTTTCACTTGTAGGTGAAGAAAAATGTATCCTTAGAGAAAATTCAGTGCAGTAGATGGTTTTCATTGGAAGATTTAGCATTTGTGTTGTTTAGAATATCTGGAGAACCATGACAGATTCAGTTTGTTGACCCATAGTTATTAAATGTACCCCACCAAAGTGATGTGCAGAAATCAATCATGTTGATATTAGTAGAGACTTGTCTACTACCTACTATTACCTGCAAGTAACATAGCTTTCTGGTAGCCTTCATATGTGTACTTATCTATGCAGTGGTAAAAAATTGTTTCTACATGAACAAAAGGCATAGAAAAGCAAGTCAACTGTTAATTCTGGCATTAGAAAAAGTCAGGAAAGCTATATTAGGTTATTAGCCAGGAAACAGAAAGACCTTAGGTAACCTAAAAAGTGAAATGTTCCATTTGGGTGTAATTCAGATGAGCTCTATATGGAAATGTGATGTGTGTATGTGGAGATTTATAATACTGTTTTATTGGATGTTTCAGTGAGAATGCATTTTAATAACTTTAAAACTATCCAGTCCTTTATTTATTGACTCATTAAGTGATAGTTTAATTTTTCAGTTATATTTTATTGCATTTTATTAAGGAAAATTACATACTAGAGTGATATTCACAGCTTTCAAGATTCTCAGTCTAGCTCATATATTTTAAATATCACCTACCCACTTTATATTTTTCTGGAAAACGGATACAGATCTATATTCATTGTGCAAAATGAAGCAAACCTTTACTGTAGTTGGTAGCATTGCTTTATGGCTTTTCTCATAAGATAACACTTCAAAATAATATTTGCAGGCAAGCTGGAGTAAATAGTTGAGGATTTTCCTGCCTGTTGACAGTGATGTGAATCCCCCAAATCCTACCAGGCCAGCCCCAAGGACAGAAAGAATCAATATATCAAAGGCCTGTAATCTATTGTGCCTTACTGTATTAGTTGGGAAGCTCTTCTCTGTATAACCTATCTGGCCAGATGGGAAGAAAATAATCTCAATACTAGTATGAAAATACATACAAAACAGTAAAATGTAGTTTGTATTGCCACAAGGTTAGAGATGTGGAAACGGAAATAAAATAAAACAAATACAGTTCTACCTCCCTCACTTTATCCCAACTGCATTAGAAAATAATTAAAATAAGGCCAAGCCTGGTGGCTCATGCCTGTAATCCCAGCACTTTGGGAGGCCAAGGTGGGCAGACCACTTGAGACGAGGAGTTCAAGACCAGCCTGGACAACATAGTGAAATCTTATCTCTACCAAAAAATTTTAAATATTAGCCAAGTATGGTGAGGCACACCTGTAGTTCTGACTACTTAGGAGGCTGAAGTGGGAGGATCACTTGAGCCCAGGAGTTTGAAGCTACAGTGAGTTATGATTGCGTCACTGCCCTCCAGCCTGGGCAACAGAGCAAGACCCGTCCTCTAAATAATGATAATAATAGTTGTCATAATTAATATGCATCAGAGGTGTGCTAGTCCAATTATAATTTGAAATAAAATGGATTTCTGCTTCCAGAGCACCAGTGTTCCCACAAAGTTGGTTTTCGTGCTTTCATTGCTCATGAAATGCGTCTTAGTCTTAGGGATTTTTGATGGACAGACGAATGGATACATTACTGACAAAGCATTAAAGGTCTGAAAGGTACATTGGCACTGGACATGGCATCCAATTTTATTCTGAAGATGATAGAAATGAAAGGGTTACTGCCTAGTTTCTTAAAAAAACTTAATTAAGAGTGTAATAGAAAAATAGGACAACTGGGACCTAATTTGTCTAGCCCTGAAATTATCAGAGAAACTGAAATAATGTGACTTCTCTCATGAAAAGAAGACAAAGAAATACATTTAAATATAAAATGTTAAGCTATAGTGAAGCTATAATTTCATGGTTTTTAATCTATAAAATCTATGAGATATTAACGGAATCTTTATTAACCTAATAATTAGTGGCAAAAGTATCTAATTTACCAACTAAAACAAATAGAAGAAATTTACTTAAAAATTGTATTAGATTGGTGAAACTTGATAATATCTCTGTTTTCTACATTTATTTTTCGCAAAATGAAAGCATAATGCCAACCTGTAGCCAGTGGAAGTATTTGTATATTCTAAAACAATATTAGAAAAATATATAATTGCTATGAAATTCATAATGCTAAATGTCATTAAGATGAATAAAAGTATCATAATAAAGTACTCTGTCAACAATAAAGTAAAACTCCAGAAACCTCCATGACGTTAGATAAAGAGGGCCATGATGAAAACAGTGCAAATAATCTTTTTGTTTTCTTTATCCAACCAGCAGCTTTTCTGCTGCCACCTTTGGAATAGTGGTATTAGCACTGCATAACCAAATCGTAGCCAATAATGTTAAACTAACAAATGCATCTCAACAGCTTCATTTGTAGATAAGAGGGCCCCCAAAGACAGGCAAGCAAATTGACTAAGCTCTTTAAAAAATGGTTTATTGTCCTAGAACAAAACTGGGAAAAACTCAAATTGCGTATTATGGAATTGCATATTTTAAAACATTTTTATTAGCAGTTATTTTTGTGTATTCTTTATTATCAATTTATACATATCTCAATATGTATAAATATATGTGCTTATATATTTGCATGTATACATATGCATGTATATGGAGTAATCAGTGAAGTCCACTGCCTTGAAATATTTACAGCTGGAAATGTACAGATGCTGGGAAACGAAGACTACTCTCCGCATCTAATTTTTCTATAAAGAGGTAACAATTCCTCGGAGAGCAGATTTATTTGATTGGCGAGATTGAAAGAAGAAAAGGAAGAATTTGTTTGCCATTTTAACATGATTGTTTACACGGCACATGCTTTCTCTGCTTCTCCTGAAGAAAGCTTACAGAGTAGACTCTGACCCAACTGCAGTTGTGTGTGGCCACCCAGTGTTACCATGATAAAGTGAGTAAATCTATTTCCATTCAGAAATGCATATTAGGTAGCCTACGAAAACTATCTGTGTGTATATATATATACATACTATAGTATATATATACATACCATATATGTGTGTATATATACACACACATATATATAGTATAGTATATATAGCATATGTATAAAATATATGTTATAGTAACTGCGTGTGTGTGTATACATTTAATAGGCTATCTTATACGCATGTGTGTGCCTGTATATAGTTTTAGTAGGCTACCTAATATGCATTTATAGATATGTTGTGTTTTATAGTCAAGCTTTTATTTAACGATGAAGATAACTTTTATTCCCAAGTATCTGTCTTTTGTGTCTATTGCTTTTTTCTTAGCTCAGGAGAGAAATAAGTGCTATGAGCGTGGGTTTTTTGTGTGTGTGTGTATGTATATATCTTTCTTTATATATGAAGAATCATATATTTTGTCATAAAACAAAATAAGAGAAAAACATACATATAACATTCATCCATATGCAAATATATTTCAAAACTTTAAAATATCCATATCCTCTAAGCCACTTAAGCACAAAATAATTTATAAAATTATAAAAAAATACATTTGAGCAAAAATAACGTACAACTTTATTGCACCATTATACTGAACATTTGTGAACATTTTAAAATGTTCAATAAGAAACTGTTTAAATAAATTACAATATATATCCATAGTACAGGTTGCATATTTACAGAAAATGTTTTTGAAAAAAATTAAAGACATAGAAAAATGACATTATGTTACTTATATTAAAATGTATGCAAATATATTCATACATATTAAAAAGCAAAGGGAAAATATACCAGCATGTTAATTTTATTGTTTTGTAAGAGAAATGTTGTGACAAAATTATTGAAGAGATTAAATAGAACTAGTTCCAATAGTTACAATTATCAAATTGCCAGATTTCAGTTTAAAACAAACATATTTGTAACACTCAGTACTACGTAAAGATAGAACTTGATACCCTGTAAGTGGTGAGCTCTTTGTCACTAGAGGAATTCACTAAGAGAGTGGATTACTGCTAGTCTCATATGGTTTATATTATACACTAATAGTGCCAAAAAGATATGCTCCTTAAAATTATTTCTAATTCTCAGAACTCACAATTTAATATGATTTTGAGATTAGAAGTCTGTCTTTGTAATTAATTTCCATGCATATCTTTAAACAGACAGGAGAACTTCTGACTCTTTTTTATATAGGGATAACTTTGCTGAGATTTAGTAGAACTTCCATGGCCGTGAAGGGTGATCAGGAAGACAGGAAGAAGCAGCCTTGAGTGAGAAGGCTGATAGTAGAGTAGAATCATTGCTAATCTCCATTACTATAGCATTCTTTCTTTCCTCCACTCTGAGTCCCTAGGTTCTCAGAACTGGTCATGAAAAGCAGGGAAGCACATTGAGTGAGAGGATTTATTGAGTCTACCCCAAATCTTGAGGGTTTAAGTTTTAGGAAAGCAAAAAAGAATTTTGAGTGCAGGACCTTCATGGGTCATGTTACACTAGGTCAGAACTTATCAGGGTTCAAGGGGAAGTTAAAAATCACCAGGTTGAACCTTCCTCCCACATTGATGTTTTAATTATGTCTTTGGGAACTTCAGAATGTGAGCAGACTCAGATTTGAAGAAAACTGAAAAATACAGTTTAAAGGGGCCTGTAGGAGGGTGGAGAGTGGGAGGAAGGAAAGGAATCAGTAAATAACTAATGGGTACTAGGCTTAATACCTGGGTGATGAAATAATATGTACAACAAACCCCCATGACACAAGTTTACCTGCATAACAAACTTGCATATGTACCCCTGAACCTAAAATAAAATTCAAAAATATATATAATAAATAAAAACAAATAATATGAAAGAAAATGCATCAAAAGGTGGACAATCAGAAGAAGAAAAGAATGAGAAGACAGCTTCGGTTAAATCTTTATTTCACTGAGATTAGTAAACCACAAATGAAATATTATACTTTTGTTCTTTGGGGAACAATGTTTTGTTGTCTCATCTTTTGCCCTCCTCTAACTACCATTTCCCTGTAGGCATCAGCTTGCACTATTCCTTCTGCATTTGAAGTGTGATTATGTCCTAGATGAAAATGTATCTACTAAACAGAGAAAACGCTACATAGATGATAGAGCTCAAAAAGTACTTATTCTACATGAAATCAGAGTCTGAAACAAAAACTCGAGGCAAAAATTATAGGGCCACAGATTGATGGTCAATAGTTGTAGCTAATGGAATTATCAAAAAATAAATAATTTTTCTTAAGTAGTAGGTTTTCCATTCCTGAAAGTGTTCCATCAAAGGCCAGATAGCAGACTTTAGTGAATACAAGCGGAATTCATTCAAAGAGTAACTGAGCTCTTCTTCAATTTTATCCTACGTTATATAATTACTGTGGATAAAGCACTGAACAGAAGAGACATGGCTGTCTTGATGGTGTTTATACTTGAGGGAAAATATTACACATGTATATATGTAAATTAAAATAGTGATGAGTGCAGTGAACAAGGAATTATAGGGTGCTGTGGATGTGTTGACCTGTGCTCCTACCCATTTGACCTGGAGGAAGGAAGCTGGGAGTAGACTGAGGTGTCAAGGTGTATTTTTCTGACTAAATGACATTTTACCAAAACTTGAAGAAAGAGTAGGAATTAAACCAGTGGAGACGGAGAGGGAGAGAGAAACATACAACAGAGAGGACAAAACACATATGCAATGGTCCTGATACATATATCAGACATGAAAGCAGTGGTGAATAATAGGGCTGCAGTGATAGGTTAAGACTAGGTCATGCAGGTGCCATGCTGTATCCTGTAAGCAATGGAAAGTTATTGAAGGCTTTTAACTAGGTACGCAAAGGCAGATTTGTTTTCAAAGCATCAAATACTTGGTGAAATAATGGTCTGTCAAATAAATACGAGTCTACAAAATTGAGGCATTTTCTCCAATCAAGTACTTTGGACAATACAGGTTCCCATACGCTTCTGCAAAACCAGCTGTCATTTAAAAACAAAAGAAAAAAGTCTTTTAAAATTGATCCTCTATTATTCCCAAGGATTTAGAACTTTGAATTCACAAATTTTAGAATAGAAGGGGACTTTCGAGATGATCCCATCTGATATTCTCTCATCTCTTGAGACCCACCTGGGAGGTTAATGGAGTTGGTAAGGACCAATTTTTAAGTGAAGAGCTAAACCAGAAACTGGATCTTCGAACTCCCATTTAATCTTGCCATTAATCAATGTTGTTCTTTTGTGGATAGTTAGCAATTTTAATAATTCTTCAGTGTTTATTAGATATTGTCATTTTATTTTATTTTATTTTATTTTATTTTATTTTATTTTATTATTATACTTTAGGGTTTTAGGGTACATGTGCACAATGTGCAGGTTTGTTACATATGTATCCATGTGCCATGTTGATTTCCTGCACCCATTAACTCGTCATTTAGCATTAGGTGTATCTCCTAATGCTGTCCCTCCCCCCTCCCCCCACCCCACAACAGTCCCCGGAGCGTGATGTTCCCCTTCCTGTGTCCATGAGTTCTCATTGTTCAATTCCCACCTATGAGTGAGAACATGCGATGTTTGGTTTTTTGTCCTTGCGATAGTTTACTGAGAATGATGTTTTCCAGTTTCATCCATGTCCCTACAAAGGACACGAACTCATCATTTTTTATGGCTGCATAGTATTCCATGGTGTATATGTGCCACATTTTCTTAATCCAGTCTATCGTTGTTGGACATTTGGGTTGGTTCCAACTCTTTGCTATTGTGAATAGTGCCGCAATAAACATACGTGTGCATGTGTCTTTATAGCAGCATGATTTATAGTCCTTTGGGTATATACCCAGTAATGGGATGGCTGGGTCAAATGGTATTTCTAGTTCTAGATCCCTGAGGAATCGCCACACTGACTTCCACAATGGTTGAACTAGTTTACAGTCCCACCAACAGTGTAAAAGTGTTCCTATTTCTCCACATCCTCTCCAGCACCTGTTGTTTCCTGACTTTTCTAACTGGTGTGAGATGGTATCTCACTGTGGTTTTGATTTGCATTTCTCTGATGGCCAGTGATGAGGAGCATTTCTTCATGTGTTTTTTGGCTGCATAAATGTCTTCTTTTGAGAAGTGTCTGTTCATGTCCTCTGCCCACTTTTTGATGGGGTTGTTTGTTTTTTTCTTGTAAATTTGTTTGAGTTCATTGTAGATTCTGGATATTAGCCCTTTGTCAGATGAGTAGGTTGCAAAAATTTTCTCCCATTGTGTAGGTTGCCTGTTCACTCTGATGATAGTTTCTTTTGCTGTGCAGAAGCTCTTTAGTTTAATGAGATCCCATTTGTCGATTTTGGCTTTTGTTGCCATTGCTTTTGGTGTTTTAGACATGAAGTCTTTGCCCACGCCTATGTCCTGAATGGTATTGCCTAGGTTTTCTTGTAGGATTTTAATGGTTTTAGGTCTAACATATAAGTCTTTAATCCATCTTGAATTAATTTTTGTATAAGGTGTAAGGAAGGGATCCAGTTGCAGCTTTCTACATATGGCTAGCCAGTTTTCCCAGCACCATTTATTAAATAGGGAAGCCTTTCCCCATTTCTTGTTTTTGTCAGGTTTGTCAAAGATCAGATAGTTGTAGCTATGCGGCATCATTTCTGAGGGCTCTGTTCTGTTCCATTGATCTATGTCTCTGTTGTGGTACCAGTACCATGCTGTTTTGGTTACTGTAGCCTTGTAGTATAGTTTAAAGTCAGGTAGCGTGATGCCTCCAGCTTTGTTCTTTTGGCTTAGGATTGACTTGGCGATGCGGGCTCTTTTTTGGTTCCATATGAACTTTAAAGTAGTTTTTTCCAATTCTGTGAAGAAAGTCATTGGTAGCTTGATGGGGATGGCATTGCATCTATAAATTACCTTGGGCAGTATGGCCATTTTCACAATATTGATTCTTCCAACCCATGAGCATGGAATGTTCTTCCATTTGTTTGTATCCTCTTTTATTTCATTGAGCAGTGGTTTGTAGTTCTCCTTGAAGAGGTCCTTCACATCCCTTGTAAGTTGGATTCCTAGGTATTTTATTCTCTTTGAAGCAATTGTGAATGGGAGTTCACTCATGATTTGGCTCTCTGTTTGTCTGTTATTGGTGTACAAGAGTGCTTGTGATTTTTGTACATTGATTTTGTATCCTGAGACTTTGCTGAAGTTGCTAATCAGCTTAAGGAGATTTTGGGCTGAGACAATGGGGTTTTCTAGATATACAATCATGTCATCTGCAAACAGGGACAATTTGACTTCCTCTTTTCCTAATTGAATACCCTTTATTTCCTTCTCCTGCCTGATTGCTCTGGCCAGAACTTCCAACACTATGTTGAATAGGAGCGGTGAGAGAGGGCATCCCTGTCTTGTGCCCGTTTTCAGAGGGAATGCTTCCAGTTTTTGCCCATTCAGTATGATATTGGCTGTGGGTTTGTTGTAGATAGCTCTTATTATTTTGAGATACGTCCCATCAATACCTAATTTATTGAGAGTTTTTAGCATGAAGGGTTGTTGAATTTTGTCAAAGGCCTTTTCTGCATCTGTTGAGATAATCATGTGGTTTTTGTCTTTGGTTCTGTTTATATGCTGGATTACATTTATTGATTTGCGTATGTTGAACCAGCCTTGCATCCCAGGGATGAAGCCCACTTGATCATGGTGGATAAGCTTTTTGATGTGCTGCTGGATTCGGTTTGCCAGTATTTTATTGAGGATTTTTGCATCAATGTTCATCAAGGATATTGGTCTGAAATTCTCTTTTTTGGTTATGTCTCTGCCAGGTTTTGGTATCAGGACGATGCTGGCTTCGTAAAATGTGTTAGGGAGGATACCCTCTTTTTCTATCGATTGGAATAGTTTCAGAAGGAATGGTACCAGTTCCTCCTTGTACCTCTGGTAGAATTCAGCTGTGAATCCATCAGGTCCTGGACTCTTTTTGGTTGGTAAGCTATTGATTATTGCCACAATTTCAGAGCCTGTTATTGGTCTATTCAGAGATTCAACTTCTTCCTGGTTTAGTCTTGGGAGGGTGTATTTGTCGAGGAATTTATCCATTTCTTCTAGATTTTCTAGTTTATTTGCATAGAGGTGTTTGTAGTATTCTCTGATGGTAGATTGTATTTCTGTGGGATCGGTGGTGATATCCCCTTTTTCGTTTTTTATTGCATCTATTTGATTCTTCTCTCTTTTCTTCTTTATTAGTCTTGCTAGCGGTCCATCAATTTTGTTGATCTTTACAAAAAACCAGCTCCTGGATTCATTAATTTTTTGAAGGGTTTTTTGTGTCTCTATTTCCTTCAGTTCTGCTCTGATTTTAGTTATTTCTAGTCTTCTGCTAGCTTTTGAATGTGTTTGCTCTTGCTTTTCTAGTTCTTTTAATTGTGATGTTAGGGTGTCAATTTTGGATCTTTCCTGCTTTCTCTTGTGGGCATTTAGTGCTATAAATTTCCCTCTACACACTGCTTTGAACGTGTCCCAGAGATTCTGGTATGTTGTGTCTTTGTTCTCGTTGGTTTCAAAGAACATCTTTACTTCTGCCTTAATTTCATTATGTACCCAATAGTCATTCAGGAGCAGGTTGTTCAGTTTCCATGTAGTTGAGCGGTTTTGACTGAGTTTCTTAATCCTGAGTTCTAGTTTGATTGCACTGTGGTCTGAGAGACAGTTTGTTATAATCTCTGTTCTTTTACATTTGCTGAGAAGAGCTTTACTTCCAACTATGTGGTCAATTTTGGAATAGGTGTGGTGTGGTGCTGAAAAAAATGTATATTCTGTTGATTTGGGGTGGAGAGTTCTGTAGATGTCTATTAGGTCCACTTTATGTAGAGCTGAGTTCAATTCCTGGATATCCTTGTTAACTTTCTGTCTCGTTGATCTGTCTAATGCTGACAGTGGGGTGTTAAAATCTCCCATTATTATTGTGTGGGAGTTTAAGTCCCTTTGTAGGTCACTGAGGACTTGCTTTATGAATCTGGGTGCTCCTGTGTTGGGTGCATATATATTTAGGATAGTTAGCTCTTCTTGTTGAATTGATCCCTTTACCATTATGTAATGGCCTTCTTTGTCTCTTTTGATCTTTGTTGGTTTAAAGTCTATTTTATCAGAGACTAGGATTGCAACCCCTGCCTTTTTTTGTTTTCCAGTTGCTTGATAGATCTTCCTCCATCCCTTTATTTTGAGTCTATGTGTGTCTCTGCACGTGAGATGGGTTTCCTGAATACAGCACACTGATGGGTCCTGACTCCTTATCCAGTTTGCCAGTCTGTGTCTTTTGATTGGAGCATTTAGCCCATTTACATTTAACGTGAATATTGTTATGTGTGAATCTGATCCTGTCATTATGATGTTAGTTGGTTATTTTGCTCGTTAGTTGCTATAGTTTCTTCCTAGCCTCGATGGTCTTTACAATTTGGCATGTTTTTGCAGGGGCTGGTACCGGTTGTTCCTTTCCATGTTTAGTGCTTCCTTCAGGAGCCCTTTTAGGGCAGGCCTGGTGGTGACAAAATCACTCAGCGTTTGCTTGTCTGTAAAGTATTTTATTTCTCCTTCACTTATGAAGCTTAGTTTGGCGGGATAGGAAATTCTGGGTTGAAAATTCTTTTCTTTAAGAATGTTGAATATCGGCCCCCACTCTCTTCTGGCTTGTAGAGTTTCTGCTGAGAGATCAGCTGTTAGTCTGATGGGCTTCCCTTTGTGGGTAACCCGGCCTTTCTCTCTGGCTGCCCTTAACATTTTTTCCTTCATTTCAACTTTGGTGAATCTGACAATTATGTGTCTTGGAGTTGCCCTTCTTGAGGAGTATCTTTGTGGCGTTCTCTGTATTTCCTGAATCTGAATGCTGGCCTGCCTTGCTAGATTGGGGAAGTTCTCCTGGATAATATCTTGCAGAGTGTTTTCCAACTTGGTTCCATTCTCCCCATCATTTTCAGGTACACCAATCAGACGTAGGTTTGGTCTTTTCACATAGTCCCAAATTTCTTGGAGGCTTTGTTCATTTCTTTTTATTCTTTTTTCTCTAAACTTCCCTTCTCTCTTCATTTCATTCATTTCATCTTCTATCAGCGATACCCTTTCTTCCAGTTGATCGCATCTGCTACTGAGGCTTCTGCATTCTTCACGTAGTTCTCGAAACTTGGCTTTCAGCTCCATCATCTCCTTTAAGCCCTTCTCTCCATTGGTTATTCTAGTTATCCATTCTTCTAATTTTTTTTCAAAGTTTTTAACTTCTTTGCTATTGTTTTGAATTTCCTCTCGTAGCTCAGAGTAGTTTGATCGTCTGAAGCCTTCTTCTCTCAACTCATCAAAGTCATCCTCCATCCAGCTTTGTTCCGTTGCTGGTGAGGAACTGCGTTCCTTTGGAGGAGGAGAGGTGTTCTGTTTTTTAGAGTTTCCAGTTTTTTTGGTCTGTTTTTTCCCCATCTTTGTGGTTTTGTCTACTTTTTGTCTTCGATGATGGTGATGTACAGATGGGTTTTTGGTGTGGATGTCCTTTCTGTTTGTTAATTTTCCTTCTACCAGACAAGACCCTCAGCTGCAGGTCTGTTGGAGTTTACTAGAGGTCCACTCCAGACCCTGTTTGGCTGGGTGTCAGCACCGGTGGCTGCAGAACAGCGGATTTTCGTGAGACCACAAATTCAGCTGTCTGATAGTTCCTCTGAAAGTTTTGTCTCAGAGGAGTACCAGGTTGAATGAGGTGTCAGTCTGTCCCTACTGGGGGGGTGCCTCCCAGTTAGGCTGCTCAGGGGTGAGGGACCCACTTTAGGAGGCAGTCTGTCCGTTCTCAGATCTCCAGCTGTGTGCTGGGAGAACCACTACTCTCTTCAAAGCTGTCAGTCAGACAGGGACATTTAAGGCTGTGGAGGTCCTCGCTGAGTTTTTGGTTGTCTCTGCCCTGCCCCCAGAGGTGGAGCCTACAGAGGCAGGCAGGCCTCCTTGAGCTGTGGTGGGCTCCACCCAGTTCGAGCTTCCTGGCTGCTTTGTTTACCTAAGCAAGCCTGGGCAATGGCGGGCGCCCCTCCCCCAGCCTCGCTGCGGCCTTGCAGCGTGATCTCAGACTGCTGTGCTAGCAATCAGCAAGACTCTGTGGGCATAGGACCCTCCGAGCCAGGTGCAGGACACAATCTCCTAGTGTGCCGTTTTCCAGGCCCATTGGAAAAGCGCAGTATTAGGACGGGACTGACCCGATATTCCAGGTGCCGTCTGTTTCCCCTTTCTTTGACTAGGAAAGGGAACTCCCTGACCCCTTGCGCTTCCCGAGTGAGGCAATGCCTCGCCCTGCTTCGGCTCGTGCACAGTGCGCTTCACCGACTGTCCTGCACCCACTGTTAGGCACTCCCTAGTGAGATGAAACCGGTACCTCAAGCAGAAATGCAGAAATCACCCGTCTTCTGTGTCGCTGGGGCTGGGATATTGTCATTTTAAATATGAGATCTTGGGATATTGTGTTTTTATTTTACAATAATTTAGAGCAATTAAAAAAGTCACTCTAATGTCTTTCTTTGGCTATTCTAAATATCATGGAAAGCATTTATCTAGTATTCTGAAATTAAATTACAGTTGTAATAGCCCTATTGTTTCACCTGTTTAAGCATTATTATTCAGGATATGATATTCATATTACAAAAAATACCATATTCTTAGATGGAGAATAATACACAATAAAATAATGAATAAATGACTCAGGAAACTCTAAAAATTGCAATTTAAAAATCTGCAATGGACATGAATGTTCATCAAGAAAATTAATAGTTACCAATGTGTAAAATTGTTAACCTTACCAGGAATTTTAAATGTCTAGGTATAGTTATGGATAATTTCATAGAAATCATTTTTAAAATTTGTATCTCACATTGTTGCATCTATAGCAGATTATATTTTTCAAAAATGGCTACAGCAGTATTTCCATTCCCATATGTTCTTTCACAATCTTGCCACTTCCATCAGGAGGAAGAATCTATTTCCCTTTCTCTTGAAACTACAGGAGACTTTATAACTGCTTCAACCAAAAAGAACAGACAGAACTCTGTAATTTCAGAGGCTGGTTCTTAAAGGCGATATGGCTTCTCTTTCCCCCAGTCCCACCCCTGCCTCCTTCCTCCACTGCCTCTCTCTCCCTCCCTCTCAAAGCTTAACCTTGGAACCTAGCCACATTGTTAAGGCAAAAACCAGGTCACATGGAGAGCCTTCATTTATATAGTTGATCCAGTTGACAATTTTAAAAACTCATCCATAATGTCACACATGCAAACACACACACACACCTGAAAATACTTACAACTTAGCAGAGTGGAACTGGACCCATATGAAAGATATACACACACATACACATGGATTCACATATATGTACATACACACATACTTATACTTATATAATCTGACATACATTATTTATTATATGAGTTATATATTATATATGGCATGTAATATATATGTGTATGTATGATCTTATGAGGAATATAAGATATTCTGAACAAATTTAAAAAGTTGTATGCTACTAGCTGAAATGTGAGGTATTGAGGACAATCTAAAAATAAGCGATCTGGCAAATAACATCTATTAAAATTATAAAACCTTTAACCTAGCAAATATTCTCCTGGAAAAATATTTCTAAGAAATAAATCACCACTACATAAAGATATGAATAGAAATATTTTATTATTTAATGTTTACAGAAACAAAAAGAATGGATATAATTTGAACATCCATTAAGATAAGAATTACAGGATATATTATGCAATATTTTATAGCCAATATAAGATTTGAGCCAATGTATTATTTTATAACCAATAAGAGAAAATCGTTTAAAATTGTTCATTTATTTGATTTCTACAAGGTATTGAGTGAGAAATGAAAGATTACATAGGCAAATCTACATATTATTTTTTCATACATTTGTGAAATGATGTTAAAAATAGTCCTATATGCGATGTATGCATGTATTAAGTATAAATGTTGTGTAGATATAATTATATGGGCTGGTTAAATTCCCTAAGTGGGGATGTTGGTGGAGATGATGTCCAGGGCAGGAAAAGACAAGGGTCACTGTAACTGCATAACAGATAATGCCAAAACTTATTGGCTTAAAACAGTAATTCTCAACTGGGAGTGATTTTGCCTACCAAGGTTATTTTTGATTTTCAGTACATATGTGGGGTTACTACTGGCAGGAGGCCAGGAATGCTCTTGAATCTCCTAAAATGCATAGGATAGCCATCTATAAAAAAGGATTGTCCTGTCCAAAAGGTCAGTAATACAATGCCAAGAAACCCTGGCTTAAATAAGTGACAATATTTATTTTGCTTCCAAATCTGCAATTTGGGCAGGGCAGGGCTGGTTGAGGACAGCTCAATTTTGCTGTGCTCAGTATCAGGCTAGAAGGCTGGGCCTGAAATCATGTGAAGGCTCTCACAGGTTTTCCTTTTCATATTGGTAGTTTCTTACCATTCTTATTTTATTTGGTGTTATTAGTAATGGCTACTGAATTTTATCAAATGCTTTTCCAGTATCACCATCCATACATTTTCTGATCATGAATATTCATCCCTTACTTTAATGTACCTGAAGTACATACCTTTTATATATTTAATAAATGCAAATTACCTGTGAATATATCTGTTCCTTCAATACTTTTCTAAGTGATCATTTCAGATTTTCCACTTATTTTTCATGTAATTGTGGTAATTACATATTTTGCCAAAAAAATCATTCATTTATTTTGGTTTTCAAATGGGTTGCCATACAATTGCATATCATAACATATATTATTCTGTAATTACTCTCTGTAGTTAAATATTCTTATATCTATTCTTTTATGTTTTACTCCCTATCTTTTGTCCTTAATCAAGCATATGAAGGATTTGTCATTCTTATCGGATATGTCAAAAAAGTAACCTGTTGACTTATTTATCGTTTGTAGTTTTTCTCAATTGTAAATACAGATTATAATTGTGTTCAGTTCACAGAGTTATTATTGTGAGGATTAAATCAGTTAATTTTCATGACATGCTTAGATTTACTCAAATTTCAAAAGAAACGTATTAAATGTTCTTATTCAAATTATATTTTCATCAAGTTGCCAGTGTGATATGTAGTTCTTACTTTTTATATTGAGCTGCTGTAATGTGTCATGCAAAGCTCTATGACTGCAAATCTACTTCACGAAATGTGACTTTTATCAGTATATGTCGGCCTATTTTATATTCTGTTTAGTACTTTCAACCCTGAAGTCCACCTTCTAACATTAATATTGATATTCCTCCTTTCTCTCCTCCAACCTCTCTCTCTCTCGCATTTACTTTTAGATTTTCATGACTTTCTTTTTATTCTGATTCTTGTAAATAGTACAAACTAGATTCTTTTATTTTCATTTACTTTTTAAATTTATAATTGACACCTAATAATTGTATATATTTATGGGGCACAATGTGATGTTTTGGTGCATATATACATAATATAATGAGCAAATTAGGGTATTTATCGTATCCATTACTTTAAACATTCATCATTTCTTTGTGGTAACAACATTAAAAATCTTCTCTTATAGCTGCCTTGAAATATATACTACATTGTTACTACTACAGTCACCCTACTGGGTAACAGAACACCAAAACATACTCTTCCTGTCTCTCTCTGTGGATTTTTCAAAGTCCGGTTTAAGAACATAAACCTTTTTTGTTTTTCACGGGAAATTATAGTCCATACCCAATCTCTGTAATGACTGATAAAACTTATCTTATATCTTTCATTTTGTCTTATGTTTTCATTTATCTGGGCTGTTATTTTTAGCACTTTTTACAGAATATATTTATTTTTTATATTGATCGACATGAGTCTTTCCCAAAATCAAAAAATCAGAAAAATTAGTCTTTATGTTCACTCAGCAACTTGCTTGTTCTGTGAAGTTAGCCATTCCTTTTTCTGTAATCCTTAAAACATAAATAATACCTGACTTTGATTACCTCTTAGAATTACTACAATGATGAAATAATCTAGATTTACTTTCTAAACCATTTATCTGCAAGGTGTTGTAAATACTTCAAGGAAATACTAACATAAAAGTAACTAAGGATAAAAGCTAACAAATTTATTATGTTATATAGTTGACAAAAATCTGTTGTTACTAAATTATATGTATATAATTAAAAAACAATTTCTAATATGTATTAGAAATTTCTGCTGAGTTTCTTTTGCTCTTTCTGTGTGTGTGTGTATATAACTCAGGAGAAATTTCTAATATATATTAGAAAGAAAGAGCATTATTTTTATAATTAATAGGCTTTTTTTGGTACTTTTAGCTTTACAGAAAAGTTAAGTAGAAAGCACAAAATTCCTGTGAACCCCCTTACCCTCACCCTAGGTTTCTGCTATTATTTATATGTTGCGTTAGATGGCACATTTGTTATATTTCATAAACCAATGTTGATACATGCTTATTAACTGAGTTCCATAGTTTACATTAGTGTTCATTTCTTGTGTTGTACTTTCTATGGGTTTTGACAAATATCTGATGACCTGTAGCCACCATGACAGTGCCATACAGAATAGCTTCACTGTTCTAAAAACCCCTTGGTTCACATTTCATCTTTCATTTTTTTATTTTCCATTTTTATTTTCTTAATTTTAATGTTTCTATGCCTTTTTTTCTATTCAATCTTTATTCTTATGTGCTTGATAAAGTTGGTATTCATTACATTTTTTCACCTTGTTAATTTGGAAATCATACCTTATTTTTATTATTAAGTGGCTGTCTTTCCTTCTGGATGTTCATACTGACATATTTCTCTCTATTGCTATGAATAAAAAACTGTTATAATAATAATATTTAACAAGTATATACTATGTGCCTTTTTGAAGTGTTAGAAATCTATATGATTTTTTATTATAATTAATAATCTATAATAATCTGTAGTATCTAATTCAGTTCTCACGACACCCCTATAAGGTAGGGATAATTATCATATCTAACTACTGAAGAATTGAAGCACTTACCTTATGTTATGCAGGTAGTAAGAAGTGGAACTAGTATGTTTGAAAACAGGTGGATCAAGTTTGGTCAAAGCTTTGGTACTCTATTTTTGTATACTGACTCTGATAAACTCAATTAGTTATCTCAGGGAAGCATTCTAGTTTTTCATTCTTTCCTTCCACTCCAATAAGATTATATTTTAAAAATATTTTTAGCTACCTCTCTCACTCTCATCTGCCCCTCCCAAGTAAGATTTAATGCTCTATTTTATGCACTTATTCCTAGATTTTGCTGAGATAACTTAGCACCTTTACTTCTTACTGTTTTTCTTACCAATTATTTTTACATCACAAATTAAAATGAGATATTACTTTTCCTAGTAGAAAATAAAATTAAAGGTATAACTCAGTGTTGTCAAAACTATAGTCACACAAGCATACATTGGTAAAATATTTATGTAAAACACTTTGGTAATAGATATAAAGAATATTTACTTGTTAATACCTATTTATTAATTCTACTTTAGTACCATAATGTGAGAATATATTAAGAAATGAAGACATAAATTCAAATGAAGTTGTATTTCTCACAACATTTATAGCAAAATATAAAATTTGCCAAAAATTCAATAAAAAACTGAACAGTTTAATTAACTGGGGTCAGACAGCAAGCACAGTATAAGTGAGCAAAGTGATAGAATGATCATGGATTATTGCCAGATAATTGCACAAGGTGAAATTGTGAAAGGTATCTCAAAGCTACTCAAATGTATTCCAATCTCTTTCTCTAGAAAATAGTCTAGGATTCACTTTAGACAACTTTTGGAGTAGTAATTTGTTGAATAATTTGCTGGACTTGAGGATCTCACATGAGCAACTGAATACTCCTGGGTATGATTGTGAATGAGAAGAAGAAATGGAAGTTGTGGTGAGGGGTGAAAACCATCAATTTGATTTGGTCTAATTAGTGCTTTTATAACATGCCTTAGAGATTATGTATATATATATATATAATTGCAATTGGAACTTAGATCTCTTTCTGCATCTGGTCTCCTACCATAGTTCCCACCATACTTCCCTGTACTGAACTATTATCCAGTTTTGTGAAGCCACCAACTTCTTGTTCATTACTGGAACATTTTTACAACACTTAGGTCGCCCCCAACATTTTAGATTCAATGATATTTCCATCAGATTTATAAAACTTTCTTAAGTATAGCTCTCTAAGTTTACTTTAATGTTTCACATAAAAAACAAGGAACCATGTGTTTTATATACTATTTTAGATACAGAAACTTGCTAAATGATGTGATGAAGATTTTTGTGGAATGCGCTGATGCTTTGGCTGTTTCTCTTATGCTAGTGGTTCAATAGTATTGCCTCAGAGTTAAAAGTTTTTTTGCAAAAATAAAATGTGATTGATGTTGGTAAAAATACTAACTATAGTACATTGCACAAGTTTGGTTCTCAATATATTTTAGCTTATTAGGTATTTGTCTTTATTTATGATGATGACCGTGAAAATTGAAAATAAAAAAGAACTAAATTACCGTGAAGTCCTCTCATTTTTCAAAGTGATTTAGCAGAAATTTATCTCCAAATCTCTACCATTTTTGTCTGGCAAGTAACTGCTCAATTAATGAGTAAACAAGCCAGCCTTGAGGAGTTTTGCTATTTCATTCCATAAAACGATGTAGCATAGAAACTCAGAAATTCTCATCTACTTACTTGCAATTCCCCAGCATACTCAACACTTTTTAAAATCCAGTGCTCTCACACTGCATTATTCCATGTGGAAGCTTCTTATCTAACACATTTTTATTTGTTAGAGTCCCACTCCAGCTATATCTTCCTTATTCACTCACCTCCTACACTGGTATTGTTGGTGAAGAGTAGCTCATATATCAAGTATCCACAGTACCTGACAGGATGCATTTGGTAATGATATCTCCAGAGCACTCAGCATCACATTCCAGAATTGTTATGATGTAAAAAGTGCTGAGAATGGAAAGGTACTAGAAACAATATTTTCCACTTTCTCTTCTGTACCTTCCTGTTTTCGCCATCAGACTATGACCCGTTTGATGTACATCTCTATACATACAGCACGCTCTCACTGATTCAATACTCATTAAAAAGAAATAGTTGAATATATTTTTACAAACGAATTCCCAGAAACGGTATGAAGACAAAAGCCACATACCTAAGGAAAAAGCTATGAGGCCGTTTGCAGTTTGTGTTTCTAAAGGTAGATAATTCTTGGAGTTTTCTCTAGAGAGGCATTGTCCTTTGTGCACTCTGGGAGAAGGATCAGGAGAGCAAAAGTTGCAAACACTATTTAAGGATAATATATCATGGCTGTTTTAACTAACAACCCCGCTGCCGGTCCATTATCATGAACTAGGGTAGGGCAGGAAATCAAGGTTTATTGTTTTGCTTTGGCATTTTCATATTCTGCATTGTCTGCAATCTCTATTGAGACAGGTGACAAGAAGAGTATAATAGTTAAGTAACAGATTTTAATAAGTGGGGAATTGGTAGCTAACCTTCATTAGTGATCTTAAGACCCACAAATAAAATTCATAGTTTTGCAAATGTTCAATTTAAGAATATTTCCAGTCATCTATCAATAAGCTCTCAAGTATTGTAAATTTTAACTCATCATCTTAATCACCCTGTCTCTGGGTTCTCTTTCTTTCTTTCTTCTCTTTCCTCTCTTTCTCTCTTTCTTTTTTGAGATGGAGTCTCACTCTGTCACCCAGCCTGGAGTGCAATGGTGCGATCTTGGCTCACTGCAACCTCCACCTCCCGGGTTCAAGCGATTCTCCTGCCTCAGCCTCCCGAGCAGCTGGGACTACAAGTACGTGCCAACACCCAGCTAATTTTTTCTTTTTATTATTTTATTTTATTTTATTTTGTCTTTTTAATAGAGACGGGGTTTCACCGTGTTAGCCAAGATGGTCTTGATCTCCTGACCTCGTGATCCTCCCACCTCGGCCTCCCAAAATGCTGGGATTATAGGCGTGAGCCACCGTGCCCGCCCTGGGTTCCTGTTCTTTAAACATACAACTATGATTCCCTAGCCCTTTTCATTAATGTTAACCTCGTTGTTTTCTCCTTTATCCCAATGACTGTTTCCTCATCCCTTACCTTCTTCAATTAAAAAATCTCATCTTCTTAAAATTTTCTGCTTTTATTCCGCTCTGGGCCTGTTTGTCCCAAATCCAAGTTTACAGAGTAGAATGGAATGTTCTGTGGACTAGAAGCCAGGAGACCTGACTTCTACTTGATCTACCACTAACAGCGTAAGCTTAGACAAAGCATTCTCTCTGCACCTTTAGTTTTCCCATTTGTAAGAAGAATGGGTGTTGGAGTTGATGATCTCCACGCTCTTTGAGCCAGACATTTTAAACACTAAAATTCTGACCTGTTTGTCTCTCACAAATCCTTTGCCAGTGAGCTGTTGCATCCTTCAGACGCTAGAGGGAGCTTCTGGGAGACTTTTCTGATAAGGTTTAGACTGAAGTAAGGGATAAATGTCTCTTTATCACAATACACATTCTGATTGAAAAATGTAATTTCACTTTTTAATTTAATGTAAAAGAAATAAATGTTGCAGTAATTCTAGAATTTTGTATTATTATGACTCTGTAGCATGAAGCTAACTTAATTCGCTTTAAATACCAACCAGGTCTTGAAGTTTTTCTCCTTTATCTTTAAATTTGTGAAAATATGGGGAAGCACATTTAGAAGCCAATGGAAAATAAGTACAATTATGAGAGTAGGATTCTTTTTAAAAGCCATCATTCTCAACTGAGATAATTCGCTGCTCGAGGATATTGTAAAAGAGAATTATGATGCCCTTGTGTACTTTCTAAGAATATGTTTTAGAAAGTAGACAAATGCAATTTGACAAAGACCTGTTTAACAATAAAATTATTATAAACTTATTTATTAAATTTCAAGGAAATCAGGATTGGGAAGTTTGTGGAGAACAAATAAACACCTATTCATCATCCTAAGAATAATGTAGTTTGAGATGAGAAGTTAATTTGCATTTTTATCACTATTATTTGTTAAATTACGAAAACAGTGAATATATTCTTAGATTAAGAAGAGTTGACATGACTTTGATTCTTTGCTTCCTTTGTAGACTATTTGCTTATTCTTTGGGGATCTCTTAGATAATATCTTTAATACTCTTATATTTCACTCTGTCTTTAGGTGTGAGAATGTTCATCTCCTGAAGGACTAAAATCCTACATAACTTTTCAATCTGTGCTTTTATGGCTCTAATTATAATGAATTCTCAGTTATTCTTTTCATTCATTGGCTCTTTTTTATTCTCTTTCTTTATTTCTGGTATTTCTATTATGGGAGTGTTAATAAGTCTCTTCCTAACCTCCATTATTTTGTTAATTAGGCTGTATCCATTCTTTTAGTCAGCTAATACTTTCAGATTAGTTTTATCTATTTATTTATTTGTTTGTTTATTTTTGAGACAGAGTCTCACTCCATCACCCAGGCTGGAGTGCAGTGGCACAATCTTGGCTCACTGCAACCTCTGCCTCTGGGTTCAAGCAATTCTCCCTGCCTCAGCCTCCTGAGTAGCTGGAATTCCAGGCGCCCACGACCACGCCCGGCCAATTTTTATATTTTTTAGTAGAGACAGGGTTTCAACATGTTGGCTAGTCTGTTCTTGAACTCCTGACCCCAGGTGATCCGCCTGCCTCAGACTCCTAAGGCGTGAGCCACCGTGCCCAGCCGAGGTTATTTCTTATTCCAGCCATATATATTTGTGACAACTAATGTCTCCAATTGATTCTTGTTTCTTGTTTATCAACATGTTTGAATTTTTGAGAATATTTATATCCACATTTTAAATACTTGTTTTCTCTATTATTTTATTAGCTCTATATTCTCTAGTATTAGATATTCCATTTGTTATCTCACAGTGTATTCACTTTATTCAGATGCCTCAAGGATTTTTACTGGGAACTCATCTTCTTTTATATGAGACTATCAGCTGACTTTTAAGACTATAAGATTTCAAGGTTGGGATAGGTATAGTTTTGATCCATTTACTGAGTGTTATTCTTTATTTGTTCTTTTTCTATGTCTTTTCTGACCTATCAAAGTTCTGATATGGGAACATAAGGTGACAAGCCAACTGACTTAATTGATAATATCTCATTTCCTATTCAGGTATGCAAATTATGTTTAAGCATTTAATTTCTTCTCCCTCTCTCTCTTGCTCTTACTCTTACTCTCAAAATGCCGTTTCTCTAATTTGGAGCACTATTTTTTCGTGAAATTCATATAGTTCATATATTACTTGGTGTTAGTAAAACAAATAAGATACTTTAGATTGAGTTATTAATGCATACAAATATGACCAATATTCTATTGAAGGAAAAATGCTACATACATTTTGATTACTCAAATTTAACTGATTATATGTCTGTGTGAAAAATATAGGGCAGGTGAAAGAATACTAAAGATAAACTGAAAAGATCTGTATTTAAATCCTAGATCTGCTTTTTATTAATAGTTTCACCTTGGTCAAATATCAAGATCTCTGGGCTTGGGTTTTATAATTCATAATATATAATTCATTTCTTCTCCTCTGAATGTACCTGTTAAGGGAGCGTATGCATCATCCACAGACACACAAGAATACATCAGTGAGAAAAGTCTTTGTGTGCATATGTGTGTGCGTGTGTGTGTGTGTGTGTGTGAATTTGGGTGTTTATCTAATAATCCCCAATGCAGGGGATTATTTTCTGGTAAAATATGATAAAGGAATGCACTTGACTGGATGTCTCAGTGAGATGCCTAATCCTTTGATGTTAAAATGGCTACTTTTATGGAGCACACTCCCAAGTCCATTTATTCAACTATTACATAAGCATGTATGGCTTCTCTACCTTACCTTGTAGCATGAATGGAACTGAGAGAATGGAGTACTGGCTATATTGCAAGGGTAGACGCTGACAGCTGATGACTAGGTAAGCTTTATACACACGAGCAGGTAGCACAAAGAAAACTGCAGCACCTGAGTGCAGAAAGTCAAAGATAAAGCAGGGCATTTGCCTGCTTTTTACAGAAAATAAACCTTGTCTAGCAGCAAAACCTGAGCAGATGACTCATGTTCAGAACAGGCAAATGATCAACTCCTCTTTCTGTGGGCAGAAACCAACAAGGGAGTGAAGAAAGGAGAGTAGGCGGAAATGTCCTTCTCTATGGGCTAAGGCAGATGTATAAAGAGAAGAGGAAGTAACATATTTTTTTTTTTCCACAACAGTGACAAATGAATAAAACAATGTGAAAAGTCTTGACAAATTATAAGTTGCAAAAAAAATCAGAAATGTCTTGACATACTGATTAAATGACGCATTTATTTGTTTAAACCACTTTATGCTTTAGATAGAAATATTTTTTAGAGTGGCATTGTATACGATGCTTATCGCTCTTCTTGGAGCACAGTAGGCATTTAATACATGATAGTTTGTTGTTCGAATTTTTACCATACTTAATGTTCTGACAACTCCATTCAATATTATCAACAGAAGAATGTATAATTCATAAAACTTCCTGAAATATTGAAATCTCAATTAGTATTACTGGTAATAATATTAATGGGAACTCCAGTTGAGAAATCCCCATCAATTTCTAATTTAACTTCCTATAATACATTAAGTATCAATATAATTTCCAGTTATTCTACTTAACTTCATTTTTAATGACATTTTCTTCTTGATTCTCTTTTTCTCAAAATACTCTATCCTGTTATCTTACCATAATATCACACACCTCTTTTCATCTTCACTTTCTATCCATAACCTCTCCTCCTCTAGAGGACCATTGAAATTGCTCAAGATTTTACTTTTCTAATTCTACACATTTTTTGCAGGCAAACCAGTCCATTGCCATTGGTTTAATGACTTTCTATGCCTTGATAATATCAAAATATATATAGTTAGTCTTAACTATTTTCTTGACCTTAAGAGAAGGACTTTAAATCCATGCATTATTATTACCTTGTTCTAAATATCTCACAGGCAACACAGGCACGACTTGTCCCAAACTGACCCAGTCTCTGCCATCATTCTCAATCTTCTTTGTGTCAGTAATGGTGATACCACCCATTCTGCCACACAGCCGGAATCACAGAAATCACACTTCACTCCTTCCTCATGTTAACCTTCTATAGTCAATCAGTCATGAAGTGTCAGTACTAAAACCCTTTCCCAAGTCTCAAATTATTTCCTTCCCCACCCTACCACTGTAGTCCAAATTCCTATCACATTTCTGTCATAGTCTATTATGATACAGATGGTAAACGTTATTCTAAAGTACTGCTGAACTCGGGAATTAGTGAGTAATCTCTGGTAATTTACAGTCTCTTTAATAAATTTAGAAATCAACAATGTAAACCAAAGCCAGAACAACTTTAAAAATTAAAAATATATGTCTAAATCATTAATTGGTTATAGAAAAAATAGGCTGGGCACGGTGGCTCACACCTGTAATCCTAGCACTTTGGGAGGCCAAGGCAGGCAGATTGAGCTCAGGAGTTCGAGACCAGCCTGGCCAACATAATGAAATCCTGTGTCTACTAACATACGAAAAATTACCCGGGCGTGGCGGAGTGTGCCTGTAGTACCAGCTACTCAGGAAGCTGAGGCAGCAGAATTGCTTGAACCCGGGAGGTGGAGGGTGCAGTAAGCTGAGATGGTGCCACTGCACTCCAGCCTGGGCAACAGAGAGAGACTCTCTTCAAATAATAATAATAATCAATATTATAAAATGTTTAGAATTATGGAAAATAAAAGAATTTGTATCAAAATTTGTGAAAAAGATTTAGAAGATGGTTTATAAACTTTAAAAATACTTAGAAACAAAAAATCAAGTATTAGCTAATTAATTTTTTAATCCACAAATCTGGGACAATGCAGAATAAATAAGTTGAAAAAGGAAAGCAACAACAAAAAATAAGAGTAATTGCAATAAAGAACTGAAAAAATAGAGTTAATAAAGAAATTTATTTAATTAGTTTTTAAAGAAATGAATCAAATAGACACACATATAGATCACTGACTATGAGAAAATTTTAAAATATTAGCAATAAAAAGGGAGCCATAATATTAGAAACAGCCAATTTGTTTTTTAAAAAATTATAAAATGTTATGAATGTATTAATGCAAATCAGTTCAGAGACAGAAGAAATGATCAATCTTTTAGAAATATTAACATAATGACCCTAGAGAAAATAATAATACAAAATACTATGATAACTTTTAAAAAAACTAAATGTATAATCAAAATTCTCCCTTAAAATATATCCTGGGCTCAGGTGTTTTTATAAGTGAATTTTGAATCAAATTTTTAAAAAGCTGATCATCTCAATTCATTACAAATAAGAATGGAAAATAAAAGAAAAAGAAAAAACCATACCCCAATTCAAGTTATGAAGCAATTATAATCTTCATATTAAAATCTAAACAAGGACAGCATAATAAAAAAGAATTATTGGCCAATCTCTTAAAAGCATGCTTGCAAAGTATTACATAATACTTTAGAAAATGTTGCCTTTATTTTCTTTTGCCTCCATATTGTTTGAGCAGTTTGGCTCCCATCATTACCATGCTTAAGAAATGAATTTTGTAGGATGCTTGTGCTGTTTGATTGAGTTTACTTGGATTTTTAGCCATTTTCTTTACACTTGACTGCCAAACTCCACAAGATATTTTTACCTTTTCTAGCTTTCTATAATTTCATTGTCTTGTAGATTCTGTTATCTGACTCTTTGCTAACACTCTTTCTATGTTCTATGACTTTCCCTTCAGCCCCTTTATGCTGGGAGTTAAACATGTAGAGCCTGACCTATCGCTCTTCTTGATTTATATCCACTGCCTTGAAGAGCACACCCATTCCCATATGTCTAGTAATCTTCATTTGATTGGTAACTCTCAAATTGAAAAGTTCCCCATCTGATCAGTAGAGCTGCAATTTTGTCAGATACTTAGCTCTGTTGTGCACATCACTGCTTTAATTGAGTTTGACTAACACCAAACTCAGCATTTTTCTGACTTCTAATCTTTTTTACCTCGCATCACCTTTTCTATGGTCACATTTTTTTCTTTTTTTTTTTTTTTTTTTTTTTTTGGTTACCAAAACTTGTCAATATGGCAATATCATTGAATTTTTTTCTTTTTCATTCACTGTATCCATCGGATTCAATCTTTAATACAGCTCATATTTGTCTCTTTCTATCCAGCCTCATTTGTACATGGTTAAACAAGTGTTTATCACTAATCTGGAATATGTCATCTTCAATAAGGCTCTTGTTTTCCTCCAGGCTGCACTGCTCACACTGCTCAGTTTTCTGTTAAGCAACCTGCTCATTATAGTAGAGCACCAAGGTGATCTGTTCTTCTGTTCTTCAGAAGTTCACTATTTCTTATTGCAACAGGGCTACACGATTTTAAGATTCCTCAAAATCAATACGAATTAACATTATTTTCCATTTCTATTCTGTATATCTTCACATTCCGTAAATATAATACTCATGTATACGTTAAATTTCCTTATAAGTTCAAGACATTGAAAGCTAAAATGAAGACTTCTTACTATGAAATCGTAAATAAAACCCTTGGCTATGGAATCCAGATTGTATTTTTAGTTGAATTATGCTTTGTTTATTTAAAATACATCAAAGTTGAACATATGAAGAGATTAAACTGAAAAAATGGTTTATTAATGCATGGGCATTTTTGCCAGATTATTTTATTTTTCAAAAAGGTGTTATTGAATTGTAAAAATTATATTTTTAGGATGGCAAGTTATCTTTGAAAGCAAGTATTTGGCTCTGGTTAACTGTTTTGTTTTGTTTTTTTTCCCGTAGAGGATAGAGAAGACGGTTGACATAGCTTGTCTGACATAGTAAAGGGAGTTACTAAGAAAATTACCTGTAACTTGTACCAATCTGTGGTTTCTGCATTTTCCCTTTGGCTTCTGTTTTCAAATTCCCTGGTCCCAAGCCACATCAGTTGTTTCTTAATTCACTTTAAGCCACATATCATCATGACAATGTCTGTTACTCAAGATCCCCGAGTCCCTTGCCAACCTCAATGGTTATTTAATATAATAGAAGAGATTATGTGATTGACAATGAAATTAGATCTTAAGCTGATACTTAACTTGTAAGGAACAGTGACCTATGCTTGGTGAATATTTAAATCTTGAGTTGTTCTGTCCCTGTTCTTTGCATTTTCCAAAATTCTTAGATTACTTCACAAGACAATTTCATCTGAGTGTAAACACCAACCATAGCAACAAAATCACAATATTATAATATTAGCATTGTTTAAAATAATAAGCTGGTTTCTCACTTATAATAATTTCTGACAAAAATTCTTTAATCTTATTTTTAATTTAAAATTTTTTTCTTGCATGTTAAGTTCACAGTTTTGGTCTTACAAGTGTTATGCATAAAAACATTTTTTTAACACAATTGTATTTTGTTATTCTTAATTATTATAGGAGTTGTTATTTTAAAAGTCTATATTAAGAATGTAGACTTAATTTTTGCTTAATTAGTATTCAAATCCAAAATTAATAGTTAGATTAATTTATATTAATTTAAAACAAGTAGTTAGGAAAAATGAATAAGACCCAGTATTTGATAGCGCAATATAACTACAGTTAATAATAATTTAATTATACTTAAAAAAATAACTAAAAGATCATAATTAAGTTGTTTGTAACAGAAAGGATAAATGGTTGAGGGGATAGATATCCCATTTACCATGATATGATTATTACTCATGGCATTCCTGTGCCAAAGTATTTCATGTACCCCATATAGATATATACCTAAAAATTAAAAATTGGAAAAAGAACAGTTTATAATATTTAACTTATAGAAAATATAGTCTTTTTTTGAAGTTTAGAGATTTATTTTCCATATTCTTGAAAGCTTCAAAACAGAAAATGACATTGTCAAATTGTGTCTACTGAAATTCAGGATCATATACGCTTTTAATATTAAGTTTTACTCATTTAAGCATAGTTACATGAATGAATGTATTGGAGCATCTATATAAATAATTTTGTTCAGAGTAGAGTAATTCATCAGTGCCCCTCATTTAAATAAAGTTAACATAGTTAATAAAAATACATATTTTTTCAAGATATGAGATATTTCTTTCTTAGACAATGGGAACAAAAAATATTTTAGAGTTCTCACTGCCCTAGAACATTTTGAAAAACATTGTTTGCCAACTCTTTCCTAAAGAAAACCATACACTCAAATATGTATAGGCTGAAAGAGCAGATTTTAAATTTAATTTTATATGTAACACTCTTACCTTGAGATGAGATTTCTTAGCCAGCATCGTATACTGCTGTTTCTAACATTAATTTCTCATTGCCCAGTAACCTCACTACTACCTAAAAATGTGTTCTGCTGGCTCATAAACAATTATATCATCAATCCCCTCTGTGTGTAACAAGAGACCTTAACCACAGAACTGGGAAATAAAAGGAAGAATTATGCCAGAATTAACAACGGTGCCAGAAACCTGCCTTGCAATGATTGGCTAAATGAGGCCAACCAGTTGAGTTTCATTCAGCAGACTTGTTCAGTAAACCTACAAGCCTTTTTTTTTTTTTTTTATTTTCTTTATTTTTCTTTACTTGGGTCTCCTTTGATTTCATGCTGGCTTTTTAAATTGAGGATAAAGTTAATTCATTTAACAATGCCACAGCTGGAATTAAGTATGCCTCTTCTCTGATCGCTGAGGGGAGGGGCTGTGCTGGTCGGTGGTGTCTTATTGGATGCCCAACACCCTTGACGGCTGTTGCTGAATCAGTGGTGCCTCTAGCGACAGGCAAGAAGTTAACTAATTATGAACATATGGTTTGGCAGACACCTTGTTAGCTTGCTGCTGCGTAGGTGTTTGGAAGGAGGTGAAGGGAAAAGTTTGAGGTAGAAGGTGTGGCTAAAAGTCCCACTGATAAGCCTGGGGGAGATTTGATTGATCCTAATCTTTTTGTCAAGAATCAGCATGCTTCTGGCAGAAACAGCTTGGTAATAACAGAGATTTGTGGCCCTTAAGCTCTTGTGGTGATAGACGGCACACATAACCAGATCAGTCAACTGGCTCCTTATAAGGCCCTCATTTAATTGGCCACAATAGTGGGAACAGAAATGAGATGTTAGGTCAAGGTGCAACACATGGCCTACCTGAAATGGCTCAAAATGATCTAAGGCACAGATGTCATTCTTTATTGGCATGATTACCATCAGAGGAATAAGAGAAGGCTCGAGAAAAAGACTGCAGGGAAGCCTTTAGTAAGAGCCACTCAAGTGCAGTATTTATATAGTACTTGAATTACTTAAAGAGAAATGCAGGCATATAAAGGATTGAGAGGAGACATATTAGACTGGGTTGTGACTTGGTCTGAAGAAGGATAAAGTAAGTATTCTATGTTATAAAACATGAAATTTCTTGGAAAATTAATAGTAGAGAGTTTGAAACATTTTGTGAATTTTATGCATCTATGAAAAATTACACACACTCCTGGTATTCAACTGCATAGCTGTAAAAATCATGTTTTTCATCACCTACATTTTTGCATATAGTACTTACTGTATAATATGTATTAATTATATATTATTATGTATTATATTAATTATATAATTATATATAATAATGTATAATAATATTTTATATAAGACCCTTGGACTTGTATAAATTTTATACACCTACTCTAAAGCCCAAATTTTTTGAATACTAAAAAAATTCCATGATATCTATGGAAAACTAGTTTATCTAATGGGAAACATTTGCTTTTAAAGGATTTGCTAGTTTCCAATCTTTCTCCTATACTTATGGATGTTCTTATGTTAATTACTCAGGGTGGTATAGATAATAGAGACATTTTGTATATCATTTAAAATAGTATTGGAAATTATATAAAAGTAATTATGCAGCCTGCCTGTATTAGTTCATTCTCACACTGCTATGAAAAAAATACATGAGACCTGGGAATTTTTAAAGAAAAGAGGTTTAATTGACACAGATCCACATGGCTGGGGAGGCCTCAGGAAACTTACAATCATGGCAGAAGGCACCTCTTCACATGGTAGCAGGAGAGAGAATGAGGGCCAAGCAAATAGGGAACCCCGTTATAAAACCGTCAGATCCATGATAACTCACTCACTATCAGGAGAACAGCATGGGGGAAACTGCCTCCATGATTCAATTATCTTCACTTATCCCACCCTTGACACATGGGGATTATTACAATTCAAGGTGAGATTTGAGTGGGGACACAGAGCCAAATCATATCACTACGTTACTACTAAGTGATCAATAATTAGCATATTTCCAGATGGAAGGAACATTGTTCCAGATGTGACCCAGGAGACTCGTCTCTGTGTTCTGCAATTACACAGATAGCACATGAACAGTGTTGTGTGTAAGTGAATATGTACATGTGCATGTATCAATATGGTAATTGTTTGTTCTTCTGGAAATGGTTTGTACACATTTTCTTTTTAAAGCAGCTACAATTCATTTTTTAAATGTCCCAAACCTTATGTCTTGTTGAAAATACACCCACAGGGATGTTGGAATAAGAAAGACCAGAAGTGTGACAGTGTAGAGCACGGCTATAGCCAGATGGCTTTAGGCCAGGTTCTAACACTTAATGGCAGTGTGACCTTGGGCAAATTGCTAACTCCTTAAATTTTTGATGTCCTCATCCATAAATAGCACCTGACCTACATGACCTGCCACAGTGGGTTAGTGTAAGGATAAATTGAGTTAATGTATGACATGGTTTGGATCCATGTCTCCAACTAGATCTCATGTTGAAATGTATTCCCCAGTGCTGGAGGTGGGGCCTAGTGGGTGGTGATTGGATGATGGATGTGATTTCTTATGGTTTAACACCATCCACCTTGGTTCTGTCATTACAATAGTGAGTTCTTGTGAGATCTAGTTGTTTAAAAGTGTATGGCACCTCCCCATCTCTCTCTCTCTTGTTTGTGCTCTGGCCATGTAAGATAAGCCTGCTTCCTGTTTGCATTCCACAATAATTGTAACTTTCCTGAGGCCTCCCAAGAAGTCGGGTAGATAGGCAGCATCACATATAGCCTGCAGAACTGTGAGCCAATTAAGCCTTTTAAAAAATATTTTATATTAAATAAACCAATATTAAATAAAACCAAGTCTCAGATATTTCTTTACAGCAATGTGAGAATGGATTAATACAGAAAATTGGTACCAAGGAGTAGGGCATTTCTATAAAGATACCTGAAAATGTGAAAGCAAATTTGGAACTCGGTAACAGGTGAGATTGAAAGAGTGTAGAGGGCTCAGAAGATAAGAAGATGAGAGAAAATTTGGAACTTCTGAGAGAATTGTTGAACAGTTGTGACCAATGTGATAGTGACATGGACAAAGATGGCCATGCTAATGTCTCAGATGGAGATGAAGAACTTATTGGGAACTGGAGCAAAGGTCACGTTTGTTGTGTTTTAGCAAGGAGGTTGGCTGTATTGTGTCTCTGTTCTAGGGAATCTGTGGAACTTTGAACTTGAGAATGATAATTTAGAGTATCTAGTGGAAGAAATTTCTAAGAAGCAAAGTGCTCAAGAATGGCCTGGCTGCTTGTAAAATCTGTGCTCATATGTGTGAGCAAAGAAATGACCTAAAACTGCTTATATTTAAAAGAGAAGTAGACCATGAAAGTTTGGAAAATGTGCAGCCTGGCAATGCAGTAGAAAAGAAAAACCCATTTCTAGGGACCAATTGAAGCCCAATGCAGAAATTTGAATAACTAAAAGGAATACAAGTGCTGATAGCTTCCAACACAATGGGCAAAAGGGCTTCAGTGCATTTCAGAGACCTCTGGGGCAGCCTCTCCCATCACAGGCCCAGAGGCCTTGGAGAGAAGAATGATTTCATGGGCCAGAACCTTGGGGCCACCAAAGCTAAGAACTCTCACAGAGTGCATTTAACCCCACCACCACCTACACTGGAAAAGGCGCTTGTATCCAAGGCTGAGAGACCAATAGATGGTTCACATCACAGGAATCTGTGCAGACAACCACCAGTACCAGCCCAGAGCCAGGTAGGTTTGCTGGTTGGCTAGACCCAGAAGAGGGACAACAATCACTGCAGTTTGGTTCACAGGAAGCCACATCCATAGGAAAAGGGGGAGAGTAGTACATCAAAGGAACACCCCACAGGACAAAACAATCTCAACAACAGCCATCAGCCCTAGACCTTCTCTCTGATAGAGCCTACCCAAATGAGAAGGAACCAGAAAACCAACCCTCATAATATAACAAAAGAAGGCTCTTCAGTACCCCCTGAAAACCACACAAGTTCACCAAAAATGGATCCAAACCAAGAAGAAATCCCTAATTTACCTGAGAAAGCATTCAGTAGGTTAATTATTAAGCTAATCAGAAAGGGAGGGACCAGAGAAAGGGGAAGCCCAATGTAAGGAAATCCAAAAAATGATACAAAAAGAAGGGAGAAAAAATCAAGGAAATAGATAGCTTAAAGTAAAAACAATAATAAATTCAGGAAACTTTGGATACGCTTTTAGAAATGTGAAATGCTCTGGAAAGTCTCAGCAATAAAATTGAACAAGTAGAAGAAAGAAATTCAGAGCTTGAAGACAAGGTTTTTGTATCAACCCAATCCAAGAAAGACAAAGAAAAAAGAATCAGAAAATATGAACAAAGCCTCCAAGAAGTCTGGGATTATGTTAAACAAGCAAACCTAAAAATAATCGGTGATCCTGAGGATGAAGATTATTCTAAAAGCTTGGAAAAAATATTTGTGGAAATAATCAAGAAAAACTTCCCCAGCCTTGCTAGAGACCTAGACATCTACATACAAGAAGCACAAAGAACACCCAGGAAATTTATCACAAAAAGATCTTCACCTAGGCACATTGTCTTCAGGTTATCCAAAGTTAAGATGAAGGAAATAATCCTAAGAGCTGTGAGACAAAAACACAAGGTAACTTATAAAAGAAAACCTATCAGGTTAACAGCACATTTATCAGAAGAAACCCTACAAGTTAGAAGGGATTGGGGTCCTATCTTCAGCCTCCTCATACAAAACAATTAGCAGCCAAGAATTTTGTATTCAGCCAAACTAAGCATCATATATGAAGGAAAGATACAGTCTTTTTCAGACAAACAAAAGCTGAGAGAATTCACCACTACGAAGCCACCACTACAAGAACTGTTAAAAGGAGCTCTAAATCTTGAGAAACAAATTCTGGAAACACAAAATAGAATCTCTTCAAAGCATAAATCACACAGGACCTGTAAAACAAAAATACAAGCTAAAAAGCAAAAACAAAAAAAAAAACACAAGAAAACAAAAATACACAGGCAACAAATATTATGGTGAATGCAACAGTACCTCATATTTCAATACTAAATTGAATGTAAATGTCTAAGTGCTCCACTTAAAAGCTACAGAACCACAGAATTGATAAGAACTCACCAACCAACTATCTGCTGTCTTCAGAGTACTCACCTAACACATAAAGCTCACATAAACTTAAGGGGTGGAAAAAGGCATTTCATGTAAATGGACACCAAAAGCAAGAGATGTAGCTATTCTTATATCAGACATAACAAACTTTGAAGCAACAACAGTTAAAAGAGACAAGCAGAGCTATTATATAATGGTAAAAGTTCTTGTCCAACAGGAAAATATCACAACCCTAAACATATATGCACCTAACGCCACAGCTCCCAAGTTTATAAAACAATTATTAATAGACATAACAAATGAGATAGGCAGCAACACAACAATAATGGGGGACTTGAGTACTCCACTAACAGCACAAGACAGGTCATCAAGACAGAAAGTCAACAAAGAATGGAAAAATACAACCCTCCTAGCTTAAATCTAGAAGAATTAGATACCCTGAATAGACCAATAACAAGCAGCAAGATTGAAATGGTAATTTCAAAATTACTAAGAACAACAAAAAAGTCCAGGACCAGATGGATTCACAGCAGAATTCTACCAGACATTGAAAGAAGAATTGGTACCAATCCTTTTGACACTATTCCACAAGATAGAGTAAGAAGGATCTCTCCCTAATTCATTCCATGAAGCCAGCATCACCCTAATACCAAAACCAGTATAGGACAGAACCAAAAAGCGAAACTATAGACCAATACCCTTGATGAACATAGATGCTAAAATCCTAAACAAAATGCTAGCTAACAGAATCCAACATCATATCAAAAGATCATCCACCATGATCAAATGGATTTCATACTAGGGATGCAGGGATGGTTTAACATATTCAAGTCATTAAATGTGATACACAACATAAACAGAATTAAAAACAAAAATCACATGATTGCCTCAATAGATGCCAAAAAAGCATTTGACAAAATCCAACATCCCATTACAATTAAAACTCTCAGCAAAATCTGCATACAAGGTACATACCTTAAGACAATAAAAGCCATCTATGACATACTCACAGCCAACATAATACTGAATGGGGAAATGTTGAAATCATTTCCTCTGAGAACTGGAAAAAGACAAAGATGCCCACTCTCACCACTCCTCAACATAGTACTGGAAGTCCTAGCCAGAGCAATCAGACAAGAGAAAGAAATAAAAGACATCCAAATTGGTAAAAAAGAAGTCAAACTGTCACTGTTTGCTGATGATATAATCGCTTACCTTGAAAAAGTACCTAAGGACTCCCCCAGAAAGCTCCTAGAGCTGATAAAATAATTCAGCAGTCTCTGGATACAAGATTTATGTACACAAATTAGTAGCTTTTCACTACACCAACAATGACCAAGTGGAGAATCAAATCAAGAACTCAACTCCTTTTACAATAGCTGCAAATAAATAAATAAATACATAAATACATACATACATACATACATACATACTTAGGAATATAGCTAAGAAGTTGAAAGATCTCTACAAGGAAAACTACAAAACACTGCTGAAAGAAATCATAGATGGCACAAACAAATGGAAACACATTCCATGTTCATGGATGGGTAGAATCAATATTGTGAAAATGACCTTACTGCCAAAAGCAATCTCCAAATTCAATGCAATTCCAATCAAATTACCACCATCATTCTTCACAGAATTAGAAAAAATAATTCTAAAATGTATATGGAACTGAAAAAGAGCCTGCATGGCCAAAATAAGACTAAGCAAAAAGAACAAATCTGGAGGCATCACATTACTTGATTTCATACTACATTATAATGCCATAGTCACCAAAACTGCATGGTACTGGTATAAAAATAGACACATAGACCAACGGAACAGAATAGAGAACCCAGAAATAAACCCAAATACTTACAGCCCACTGATCTTCAACAAAGCAAACAAAAACATAAAGTGGGGAAAAGATATCTTTTTCAACAAATGGTGTTGGGATAATTGGCTAGCCACATGTAGGAGAATGAAACTGGATCCACATCTCTCACTTTATACAAAAATTGATGCAAGATGGATTAAAGACTTAAACCTAAGACCTGAAACTATAAAAATTCTAGAAGATAACATTGAAAAAACCCTTGTAGACATTGGCTTAGGCAAAAATTTTATGACCAAGAACATGAAAGCAAATTCAATAAAAACAAAGATAAATAGCTGGGACCTAATTAAATTAAAGTGCTTTTGTGTGGCAAAAGGAACAGTCAGCAGAGTAAACAGGTAACACATAAAGTGGGAGAAAATCTTCACAATCTATACACAAAGGACAAATATCCAGAATCTACAACAAGTTCAAACAAATCAGTAAGAAATAAAAAAAGCAATCCCACCAAAAAGTGGGCTAAGGACATGAATAGACAATTCTCAAAAGAAGATATACAAAAGGCCAATAAACATATGAAAAAATGCTCAGAGTCACTAGTGATCAGGGAAATGCAAATCAAATCCATGCTGCGATACCACCTGATGCCTGCAAGAATGGCCATAAAAAATAATAAATAAACAGTAGATGTTGGCATGGACGCGGCGAACAAGGAATGCTTCTACTCTACTGGTGGGAATGCAAATTAGTACAGTCACTATGGAAAACAACATGGAGATTGCTTAAATAACTAAAAGTAGAACCACCATTTGATCCAGCAATTCCAATACTGTGCATCTACCCAGAGGAAAAGAAATCATTATTCAAAAAAGATACTTGCATGTGCATGTTTATAGCAGCACAATTCACAATTGCAAAATTGTGGAACCAATCCAAATGCCCATCAATCAACAAGTGGATAAAGAAACTGTGGTATATATATGCGATAGAATACTACGCAGCCATAAAAAGGAATGGACTAATGGCATTTGCAGTGATCTGGATGAGATTGGAGACTATTATTCTAAGTGAAGTGCCTCAGGAATGGAAAAGCAAACATTGTTTGTTCTCAATGATTTGTGGAATCTAAGCTATGAGGACACAAAGGCATAAGAATGATACAATGGGGACATCAGGGGAAGAGTGAGAGGGGTGTGAGGGATAAAAGACTATAAATATGGTGCAGTGTATACTGCTCGGGTGATGGGTGCACCAATATCTCACAAGTCAGCACTAAAAAACTTACTCATGTAACCAAATACCACTTGTACCCCAATAACTTTTTGAAAAATAAATAAATAAATAAATAACAAAAAAGATTCAAGGACAACAAATGTCAATAATATGCTTATTTTTGAGAGAGTAGTTTTTTCTATTTCCTTCAAAGAAATACAATCTTTATGGCCTCTCCACCTCCCTAACCTTAACTCACTATGTGCAAAGACTTTTGGAATGGGTTGGGGTGTTTCTGGATTATGACAACACTGTTGAGAACTTTTATGATGTTTGTAAATCTTCCTTCATACATAGCTTTTTTTCCCTTCTTTGTCTTTTTTTCTGATGCCTTTCTTTTGTCTTGGTTCCATGAAAGTCAGGTTTCGTGATGATTTCTTGGTGAACTCCCCTTTGTGAAGAAACTTCAATCCCAAACATTCGCATGTTAGACAACAGGACAATGTGTGACTATCTTTGAGTTCACTATAACTAGAGGAAACAAAATTGTTGTATGGATATGAAATGGGATAACCACATTGAGTATATACATTTGTTTATTAATTTTTACAGAAATAAACAGTCGTGCAACAATCATAAAAAAAGAAATTTACGTAACTAAAAGGAAGGCAAGTGCTAATAGCTTCCAACATAATGGACAAAAGGCCTTCAAGGTATTTCAGAGACCTTTGGGGCAGCCCCTCCCATTATAGGTCCAGAGGCCTTGGAGAGAAGAATGGTTTCATGAGCCAGGCCCCCAGGGCCCCATTGCCCTGCACAGCCTTGGGACACTGCTCCCTGCATCCCAGCCACTCCTGAGCCAGTTGTGGCTCAAAGGGATCCAGGAACAGCACAGGTAGCTGCTTCAGAGGGTGCAAGCAATAAGCCTTGGCAGCTTCCATGTGCTGTCAATCTTGCAGGTGCACAGAGTGCAAGAATTGAGGATTAGGTGTCTCTGCCTAGATTTCAGAGGATGTATGAAAAGCCTAGATGTCCAGGCAGAAGCCTGCTTCAGGGACAGAGCCCTTATGGAGAAGCTCTACTAGGTCAGTGAGGAGGTGAAATATGGAGTTGGAGCTCCCATACAGAGTTCCCACTGGGTCACTGCATGGTGCAGCCGTGAGAAGAGAGCCATCATCCTGTAGACCCTAGAATGGTAGATCCACTTGCAGCTTGCACCCTTGCACTAGAAAGGTCCATAGGTGCTCAACGGCAATCCATTAGAGTGGCTGTGGAGGCTGAGTCACAGAAGCGGAGCTGCCCAAAGCTTTGGGAGCCCACCCCTTGCACCAGTATTCCCTGGATGTGGTACATGGAATAAAAGAAGATTATTTTGGAGCCTTTAGATTTAATGATTGCCCTTCTGGGTTTTGGAGTTGCTTGGGGCCTGTAACCACTTTCTTTTATTCAATTTCTCCCTTTTGACAGAGTTGTGTTTACCAATGTCTATACCCCCATTGTACCCTGTCAATAACTAACTTGTTTTTCATTTTAAAGGCTCATAGGCAGGAGGGCCTAGCCTTGTCTCAGATAAGACTTTGGACTGTGGACTTTTGAGTTAATGCTGAAATGAGTCAACACTTTGGGGGAATGTTGGGAAGGCATGATTGTATTTTGCAATGTGAGAAGGACATGAGATTTGGGAGGGACCAGGGGAAAAATGATATGTTTTGGATCTGTATCCCAAACCAAATCTTATTTTGAAGTGTAATCCTTAATGTTGGAGGTGGGGGAAGTGATTGGATCATGAGGGTAGTTGCTCATGGTTTAACACCATCCTCCTATGGTGCTGTTTTCATGATAGTGAGTTCTTGTGACACCCAGTTGTTTAAAAGTGTATGGCACCTCCCCTCTTTCTCTTACTCATGATCTGGCTATGTAAGAGGAGCCACTTCCCCTGTCTTTTGCCATGATTGTAAGATTCCCCAGCCTTCCCCAGAGACCAATGGCCAGCATCATGCTTCCTGTACATCTTGGGGAACCGTGAGCCAATTAAACCACTATTCTTTATAAATTACACAGTCTTAGATATTTCTTTATAGCAATAAAAGAACAGACTAATACAGTGTACATGAAGATTTCAGCATTAGGCTTGGCAGAATTTACATGCTAAATATGTTTGTTAAAAATAAGACAGAGAGGCACCTACATGATTCTCATATAGTTCTAGTTGTCTTTAGGTTGTCAAGACTCTTTAGGGGAAATTTTATAAAAGCAGTGAACCCAAAACAAGAAGTTGAGGATCTATCAAACCTAAAAATAGAACTTATTTAGGTGCATAGGTAAAGAAACCACACACAGCAAAAAGGTTCAATAGGATCTGCTTGGTGATGAGAAGGTTCCTTCACCCATAATACTTGCTCACCCCACAATGGGAAGTAATGGTGACACTAACTCATACTTCAGCACCTTCTCTCCTTAAAGCTCCTAGTTTTTAAAAAATTCTCCCATGTGGACAAAATACAGCATGGGTTTTCATCAGAGACTACTTATGTTGCAAGTCTTACTAGCTGACTGCAGCCACTTGGTCATGATGCCTGCACACAGTGGACATTATATATTTGCTTGTGTTAAAAGCCCCATTTTCTAGGACCTTCATCCCAGCTGATAGGACTTCATTGAGCAGATCAATAATGGAACAGACCTGAAACAGTCCTAATTCCTTAGTATTGAACCACCACTAAATCCCACCTTTTCTTGTTTTATTTTGTAATGAATTATGAGATGCAATTGCCTGCAATGCAGTATTTTAATCCCTGGTGACATAATATGGTTCTCTTTTTCTTATTTAAATAAACAAACATCACTCACCTGTCTTCTGGTAGTTTGCTTGCATGCTTGATTATTTGGATTAAGCCATTTCAATTATTCAGATAGTTTATTTTAAGGGGAATAATATTTCTGTGGACCTTGTATAAACATAGAGGTTTTTATGAATGTTACAAATACACATATGTTTTCCACAGAATCACGTTTAGCACTTGGATTATATCTTTTACAGGTAACAAGCAATTTAAAAATACCCTTTCCTGAGTATTAGCTCATGTATTTTTATTCAATTAAAACATGTATCTTTTATTTGTCACCTTAGAAATCAGAACAGCTTGTAGTATTAAGATTTTGCCAGGAATTCATTTAAAAATAAGTAGGAATAGTAGGGCCAAAGAATTTTTTAACAGATGGCATTTAGACCATCTAGTTTAGCAAAATATTTATTTTGTTTTTACAGAAAATTACCAGGACAATGAGGGTGGTATAATTTTCCCAAGTTCAAGAGACAGATACCAAAATCCAGAATGTCTGAGCCTGTCATGTTTCTTGTATTAAAAGTCCCATTTTACTTACATTTTTAAAAGAAACATAGAAATAGCTAATATGCCTGTTAAAATAAAAATCAAGTTGTTATCACAGCAATGTTATCTAAAAATATGAGAGCCTAATCTTGCCCAGGGAATGTTTTGTGGTTTCAAGGTTTAACATATGGAGCCATTCCTAAATCACACTTTCTACGTTTCTCAATTGTCTCAGAATTCGAATTACTCATGGCTAGTACAATTATTACTCAACATAACTAGGCCCCTCACATTATATTTCCTAGAGTAGTTAAATGAAAGAAGTCTTTCTCAGTGAAACTTAACCAGAATTCACAAAATAATTACTATGTGCAGATAGTTGATGCATATAATATTTACTAGGAATGTTTTCTAAATTAATCATTATCTAGACAAAAAATGGGTTTAAACACCATTTTGAGGAAGACCTGGGATTTCTACAGTGAAACATTAAACATGCAAGGGAAACAAGGAGATAACTGAATGGTATGGCTTGGCTCTGTATCACCACGCTCATGTCACCTTGTAATAATCCCCATGTGTTGTTGGAGGGACCCCATGGGAGGTAATTGAATTATGGGGGCAAGTTTTTCTTTTGATGTTCTCATGATATGGATTAAGTCTCCTGATATCTGATGGCTTATAAAGGGGAGATACCCTGCACGTGATCTCTCTTGCCTGCCACCCTGTAAGACGTGCCTTTCTCCTCTTTCACCTTTTGCTGTGATTGTGAGGCTTCCTCATCCATGCAGAACTGTGAGTCCATTAAATCTCTTTTTCTCTAAAAATTACCCAGTCTCAAGTATGTCTTTATTAGCAGTTGAAGAATAGTCTAATACAGTAAATCAGTACCAGGTAGTGGGGTGCTGCTGTAACGATATCTGAAAATGTGGAAGCAACTGGAACTGGGTAACAGAGAGAGGTTCGGACAGTTTGGAGGGCTCAGAATATAGGAAAATGTGGAAAAGTTTGGAACTTCCTAGAGACTTGGAGGGCTCAAAACACAGGAAGATGTGGGAAAGTCTGGAACTTCCTAGAGACTTAGAGGACTCAGGAGAGAGAAAGGTGAGGGAAAGTTTGAAACTTTCTAGAGACATGTTGAATGGCTTTAACCAAAATGCTGATAGTGATATGGACAGTAAAGTCCAGGCTGAGGTGGTCTCAGCTGGAGATAAGGAACTTGTTGGGAACTGGAGTAAAGATCACTCTTCTATGTAAATAGACTGGTGGCATTTTGCCCTGCCTTAGGAATCTGTGAAACTTTGAACCTGAGAGAGATGATTTAGGGTATCTGGGGGAAGAAATTTCTAAGCAGCAAAGTTTTCAAAAGGGAGCAGAACATAAAAGTTTGAAAAAGTTGCAGAGTGACAATGTAGTAGAAAGGAAAAGCTGATTTTCTGTGGAGAAATTCAAGCTGGCATCAGAAATTTGCATAAGTAATGAGAAGCCAAATGCTAATCCCCAAGACAGTGGGGAAAATGTCTCCACGGCATGTCAGCGACCTTCACAGGAACCCCTCCAATCACAGGCTCAGAGACCTAGGAGGAAAAAAATGGTTTCCTGGGCCAGGTCCAAGGATCCCTGCTGTGTGCAGTCTTGGGACTTAGTGTCCTGTGTCCCAGCTGCCCCAGCTGTAGCTAAAAGGGTCCAACATACAGCTCAGGCCATTGCTTCTGACAATGCAAGCCCCAAGCCTTGGCAGCTTCCACATGGTACTGGGTGTGCGGGTGCACAGAAGTCAAGAATTGAGGTTCAGGAACCTCCACCCAGGTTTCAGAGCATGTGTGGAAACACTTGGATGTCCAGGCAGAAATTTTCTGCAGAGGCGGGACTCTTGTGGAGAACCTCTGCTAGGGTAATGCAGAAGGAATATGTGGGGTCGGAGCCCCTGCACAGAGTCCCCAGTGGGGCACTGTGTAGTGGAGTTGTGAGAAAAGGGCAACCATCCTCCAGACCCCAGAATGGTAGATGCATTGACAGCTCACACTGTGCACCTGGAAAAACCATAGACACTCAATACCAGCCCGTGAAAGCAGCCAGGAGGGAGACTGAGCCCCACAAAGCCACATGAGTGGAGTTTCCCAAGGCCATGGGAATGCACCTCTGGAATCAATGTGACCTGTATACGAGACACGATGTCAAAGGAGATTATACTGGAGCTTTAAGATTTGACTGCCCTGCTGGATTTCAGACTTGCATGAGACCTGTAGCCCCTTCATTTTGGTCAATTTCTCCCATTTGAAATGGGCATAGTTACCCAATGCCTGTGCCTCCATTGTATCCAGGAAGTAACTAACTTGCTTTTGATTTTACAGGCTCATAGGCAGAAGGGACTTGCCTCGTCTCAGATTAGACCTGGGACTTGGACTTTTGAGTAAATGCAGGAATAGTTAAGATTTTGGGAGATTATTGGGAAGGCATGATTGGTTTTGAAATGTGAGGACATGAGATTTGGAAGGGGCCAGGAGCAGAATGATATGGTTTGGCTCTGTGTCCCCACCCAACTCTCAACTTGAATTGTAATAATCCCCATGTGTCATGGGAAGGACCCATTGGGAGGTAATTAAATCATTGGGGCAAGTGTTTACTGTGTTGTTCCCGTTATAGTGAATAGGTCTCACAAGATCTGACAGTTTTATAAAAATGAGTTCCGCTGCACATGCTCTCTCTTGCCTGCCTCCATGTAAGATGTGCATTTCTCCTCTTTTACCTTCCACAATGATTGTGAGGCTTCCCTAGCCATGTGAGACCATAAGTCCTTTAACCTCTTTTTCTGTATAAATTACCCAGTCTTGGGTATGTCTTCATTAGCAGTGTAAGAACAGACTAATATATCAAGTAAGCAAGTTGCTGAGCTTTCCTCTCTACTCTCAAAAGGCCAATAAAGAGTGGCTTTAAAATCTGTTCATTACTTCTCTGACATTCTTTCCTTTAAGAGATGGAGCTTAATATCTCTCCCCTGGAATGTGTGCTGGACTTAACGAGTCACTTGAAACAAATGGAATATGCCAGAAGTGACCATCTGGGTAATTTTTGAGACTAAGTCACAAAAAACATTGTGGCTTTTGCCTTTCTATCTCTTTGGGATCACTTACCATGGAAAAAGTCAGTTGTCAGGTCATGAGGACATTTAGGCAACCTTGTGGAGAGGTCCATGTGATGAAAAACTGAGACCTCCTGCCAACAGCCATGTGGAAAATGATCCTCCAGCCCTAGTCAAGTCTTCAGTTTTCTATAGCCCTAACCTGTATTATTAAACAAAGTTGAACCCTAGGTGTCATAGTTACATTGACTATTAATAAATATTTCATGATAAAAATGGTTCGGTGGTCAAGTAAGTGTGGGAAGGTCTGAATTAAACAAAGCTAAGAAAGTTTATTTCCCCTAAGATTTTAAAAATTCTTTAATATAATGTATATACTGTGACTCTGGGTATTTTAGATCTAAGAGGAGTTAACAGAAAGTTTACTGCTTTCTTTACCCTAAATCTGTTTATTTAGTAGTATGCTTTTATATTCAATTATAACATTTATGAACCTGTTTTGTAGGAAAGAGTTCTTTATCACAAATTAAGTGGGAGGACATTACCCCAATGCTTAAATATTAGAACCAGGTGAGGCTTCCAATACAGTATTGGGTTGTACATGTGCGAGTCATAGATATAAATAAAATTGCCATATAGCTCAGTGAAAGATGGACGTCCTAATAATGCACGTTGAATTTTTCATGCTATACATTCTCCTATGTGCTTCTGAATAATTAAATATGCTTTATGGATTTAAAAAATAGTTTCAGAAGTGTGGTTAAGTGCTCAATACAGAAGACTGTCAAAGTGGCCTAGGGGGAATCCAGTGTTTTCTCCCTTGTACCATTCTTCCTCAAATATGATTTTGGCATATCCAACTCAAATTTATCTGGATTTCTCAACTTCTATACTCATTCTAATTACTCCTAGCATGGGACATATCCATACCTGTGTCTTATTTCCTGTTCTTCCTTTATCCTTCCTGAATGACTATCATCAATTTCTATCCTCTCAGAATCTTTGGCTAATCAATATTTATTGATCATTATTTATACTTTCATCGCTGTCACTACTTAAGAATAAATTAAAAGGTAAATCATTTCTTCAAGATCACACAAAGTTTGAGGTTATTAGGTTTATTAGTACTTAGACCCAATTCTAATGCTCATGCTGTTCACTATACATATTTCCATGACCTATTTCCTTCCAAGTGTCACTCCTACATATGAATTATGCAGCTCTTATATATTTTCTGTACCATTCATAGATCACCATCATATAAGACCATGTTTCATTTGATAATGTTATCCATGTGTCAGTTTATAAGTAGGTTACAGATGAATTAAAACATAGGAATCATATCTTGGCAATATTAAGTAAGTTGGCTGATGTGATGTGATGGTGGTAGAAAAGTTGTCAGCAAAAAGGACTACGGAACCTGCTTTTGATATTTACGAAACCTGCTTTTGATATTTACTAAAGCTTCCATTGAGTTTGATAGTTATGTTCAGGAAATGATCAGGAAAATGTGAAATTCTGATTTCTGTGTATAGTGTTCACGAATCTTTATAATGTAGCTCGAATCTGTTTTTCAAACCTCAGCTTTCACTTCCACCATTCACAGGCCTTAGCAATTCTCTATCCACAATTTATATTCTCAAAGTCTAACCATTCTCTACATTTCTTTGCCTTTGCCTACATAATTTTTTTTTTTTTGCTTCCCTGCCTGAAAATCTACTCATTCTTCAAAAACCAGGTCCGTTATTCTCCTCTTAGCTAGAGATCAATTATTACTTCCTTTCTGATCTCTATTAGAACATTTATAACATTGCTTGGGACTAGATACAAGTGCCTACATATCTATCTTCAAGGAAATTTCATCACTCAGAGGAGAAGAAAATCTGTAATTATTAAAAATGTGGACTTAAGCTTAGGTATATCTGGATTCAAACTCTGACTCTGTCACTTATTAGCTACTCTGTCACTTATTAGTTATTAGGAACTTGGCCAAGATGTTTAACTTTTCAAAGTCTCAATCCCTTTCTGCATAAGTAAGGATATTAATAACCTTACAGAGTTCTTGCAAGGATGACATAATAAAATACACATAGTTCCAAGCATATAAAAGCATCATGAATTTTGTGATATGATGATAATAATAATTGATAGATCTTTGTGTTTCAATCATTAACACTGACTGAAACCTTTTATACACTTAAATTTTTGCAGAAGGCATATACAAAAATATAAATGCTTGTATATTTATTTTTCCATTACCCACAAATGACATACGCATTATGACCATAAAGAATTCTTGCAGATTCAAATTAAAAAGAACAAGCCCAGCAGTATGTTGCCTGCCATTCTGGAAACTGAAGAATATAATTAATAAAATTAGAGAAAATTAAAGACTCAAGTGACACAGGTAAGTATATCTAATTAGTGTCAAAACTTAGGCCTCCCGAATGTCTGGTCCACAAAATGCCTTTCAGGTTAGCAAAATGTCCATGCAGGTATGACTGAAGATGAAGTATGGCAGAATATGGTAGCCATGCTTTATAACAAACTAAGAATGAATAAGATTTTGCCACTTATAATTCATATGGTTACAGATTTTCCTTATTAAGATCTGAAGTTTGTTGCTTCCTCTTCCTTCTCAGCATTTTACTTCCAAAAGTCTTTTTCAACAAAGACACTAAGTCAGAGACAAAAAGCAAATGAACAAACAACAACAATAAGAAACCTCTTCTTTTTATTCATCTTCTATTCTAAGGTAGAAGAATCTGAGTGGAACAGGGATCTGACGAGGGATCTTGTCTTAATCAAAGGATCATTGGGTGGGTCTATTAGGGCTGCAACACTTCTTTTAGGGAGCTGTGTATGTGTTCTCAATTAATTAGCATAAAGCATTTAGACTGATTTCTAGTTCACAGTATGCACTCAGTAGGCATTGTGGTTTAAATTGGAACTCATAATTACTTTGTTGTAAAATAAATTTTATCCCAATTTTGTATTGCTTTTGCTGTTTTCTCTGAGTTTCTAGAGAAGACAGTGAACTGAAAATGCCTTCTGAAAAAGTGTGTGTGGGGGGCTGGGGCAGGGGGGATTGTAAATGCCAATAAACGTACAGTGAATGTGCCCCCTCATGCTTTGGAAACCTTGTATCCACTTTCCTTTAACTAGTGATTAACAGGCAATGTGCAATTTTTAATTTTATAGTTTTGAGCTTTTTCACTATTCCTATGCCTTTTTTATCTTCAGGCTTTGTTGAATTAGGATGAGAACTTTAAATGGGAAGTTTGGCACTGAGTAAGCATCATTGGGAGACTGCTGAATACATGGGAACCTCTGTACTCTGTCAGTATCAGAATTTTTGAAAAGGAAACAGATTGCTTTGTCTTTATTTGCAATAATATAGTTTCAACCTTCAAGTCTTCTTTAATAAAAAAATATTATTTTTGCCCAATGAAAACAATATGCCTAATTATTTTTTTCTACATTGTTTATTTCTATGTCCAAATAAATGTCTGTTGGATCCAAGCCCTAATACTCAGAAGTGGTACAGAGTAGGTAAATCATCATTTTTTATATATGAGATTATGAGATCCTTGAGAAAATGGGCTGTAAGTTGTTCACCTTGTGATTGCCCATGACTAGCACTGTGTCTGGGATTGTGTGGTTCACTATTAAAGTGGGGGAAAATATGAGGTCCTAATTGTACAGAAAGAGAGATGATTTTTCTAACCAATAGGTTCCCTAGATATAAAATGAAGTAACAACTGCTACTCACAGGTATAGAACACAACTGTAGGTAGCCCATAGGCATAGAATTGGAAGCCTAAGTCAGCATCTACTATGTGTCATGCACTATAATATGTCTAGATACTTTAGATCCTTCTCCTTTCGGGAAAGAGAAGAATTAAAAGAGAGTGTAATGAATGCTACTATAGAGGCTTTAAAAATTCCTATGAGGACCCTGTATAGAGTGTTACCCCTCCCTGAGAAATTCAAAAAAGACTTCACAGAAGAAATGATATTTTAGCTGGGGCCTGAGATTCATTAGGAGTTTGCCAAATGAAGAAAGGCAGACAGAATTTTAGGTGGAGGGAGGAAAACACAGATAGAGTCTGGATTTAACAACAATTTTCAGTTGAAAATGAAAGTTCGCAAACCTAAAATTTTATCTTAAAGATAAAAATTATCTACTGTTAGATAGTGTTGAAAGTAATTTTGTAATAAAATTTTTACCATTTGTATTATTTATAGTCCAAAAGCTGGGTCCATTGGTCCCTTTCCTGCCAAACAGGATATTGTCATTAGGGTGACTTGCATCCTGCTGAAAGCAGTATGTCTGATGTGTAAGGCACAAAGACATTGTTTAAAGAACCCTTATGATTTTGAACAAACTGGCCCAGCAGGGAAGTTTTAACCTGCCCACCCTAACACGCACAACAGCCTGTGTTTGTAAACAGAGCCTTATTGCACTAGTGAGAGCAGACTGAGAACAGTGTCAGCTCATTAATTGGGTGTCAGCTCCCTGCTGGGAAAAAGGCTTAATGAGTCATCTCATCATAAAGAACTGTGGCTCAAGGGAGGGGTGAATTTCTTAGAGAGAGGGGGAAAGATTTCTCCAGCAATAACTATGTGTATAGAAAAGCTTGAAGCCCACCTGCTGGGATAAAGAGAGAGCAGCATTTGGGAACGGATGGTTTCTCTGCATTCTGCTATTGAGAGCGAAACCTGAGTTTATGAGTGTATAAATGCAGCAATTACCAGTGTGTATATTCAGATTCATTGGTAGTTTAATAAATTGAAATCATTTAGAACACATTTTTGTATACAATTTATTTTTTCTTTTTTCTGCCCCCAATATAAATACTATTCTACATTTCCTCATAAAATTTCCTGTGACAAAGCACATGTTAATCAATGCTCATATTGAAACTCAAATATATTCTCGACATCAACAGCAAACATTATTAAAGGCTATCAAATTTATGCTGTGTGTTTTGTAGAAAGTCATAAGACAATATTAAACTAATTAACAAAATACAGCCTTAAACATGAAAAAATCCACCTCTCTGAGTTATTATTTTAAAATCTATCCTAATATTCACATAAGAAAGTATTTTAGGTTTTCATGTAGTGCTCCAGATTTATACCTAGTATTCATTATTAGAACACTGTGTTCTTATATCTTGGGCCATTGCTTTTATTAATTTGTAACATCTCTTAATATTAAATTGTCAGCCCATTGTTTTTTTTTTGTTTGTTTTTTTTTTTTGAGACAGAGTCTCGCTGTCGCCCAGGCTGGAGTGCAATGGCGCGATCTCGGCTCACTGCAGGCTCTGCCCCCCGGGGTTCACACCATTCTCCTGCCTCAGCCTCCCGAGTAACTGGGACTACAGGCACCCACCACCTCGCCCGGCTAATTTTTTGTATTTTTAGTAGACACGGGGTTTCACTGTGTTAGCCAGGATGGTCTCGATCTCCTGACCTCGTGATCCGCCCGCCTCGGCCTCCCAAAGTGCTGGGATTACAGGCGTGAGCCACCGCGCCCGGCCTCAGCCCATTGTTATATATTTTCCATAGTTTGTGTTTGTATTTTAACTTTGCCTCCAGTATTTTTGCCATGAGTTTGATAAATGAATTATTGTAAGTGTTTTTCCTTATGTCTCTATTTTTCTCAATTCCCAAAGAATCTCAAAAATCTCTACTCTTTGCTCACTGACTTCTCAACCTAAGTGGCCTTTCAGACCTTTTGATCCCTCTTATCAAATCGCTAGTTCTTTCTCTCATCCTCATTCCATGTCCCCTCCCCAAGAAATGTTTCAATAGTTAAAGCGTAATGTATTTTGCTGAGAAAATTAGGGAGATTTATTTATCACTTCCATAAATCTGAGATTTTCTTCTCCTCTCTAGAATACATCTATTGTTGTGGTTTCTAAAATGTGTTAACTTCAAATGTGTTGACTCTCCCAGTGGGAGTCTCTATTTCTTCCCCTTAAACCTGGACAGGCTTGTGACTGCTTAGACAAATAGGTAGAAGTGACACTATGTAGGGGGTGGCTCGACAAAAGGCACGAAGCTTCTACTTCGTTTGCTAAAATACTCCTTTATGGAGACCTAAGCTGCAATATAAAAAATCCAACTAAACTGAGGCCACCATCCTGGAGAGCCATAAGAAGAGGCCACATGGAGAGGCTCTGCAGTTACATAGAGGGAGGAAGCTATTTGAGTCATCCCTGCCCATAAACTAGACGTGTGAGTGAAGAAGCCTCTAGAGGTGTCAGGTTTCCAGCTGTTCAAATATTCACAGCTGAGACCCTAGACGTTGTGGAACAAAGACAAACCACACTTGCTGAGCCCTGCCCTAATTCCTTACTCACAGAATCCATGAGTATAATCAAATAATTTTTTCAAAGGTGAGTCATTTTGCAATAATAGATAATTGGAATATCTGTCTACCATTAAGCCTCCTTTCAGTAAGTAGGAAATCTTTTTAAACACAGTTTCCAGCACTTAATATCTCTTTCTATCCATTACCTTCCTTTTGTCTTCTTTAAATAAGTTTAAGAGTACAATTTAATAGATATCCTTGACTCTTACTTTCTCAGATTTTTCTTCAATTTCATCTTACATTGCCAATTACCTTTTTAAAGTTTTGTCTGTAGGCATTGCATTCACTTTCTTCTTCTGATTCCCCTTCTATCTCCCAGAACCACCTAAATTGAAGTAAGATACCACTCCTTAAACTTTCATTATTCTCGAGAAAACCTTTGTGAAAGCATTTATTACCTTCATTAAATAATTTTCTTCTTCAAAGGTAGAGACCAAGTCTTTTTCAGAGTTGTATTTTCAGTGTCTACTAGTGTGCACTGAAAGTAAGACAGCATTCAAATAATATTTGGGTAAGAGAACTCCACCTATTTCTATACTGTCTACTCTTTTAAAAATTATTTGTATCGACATACAATAATTACACATATTTAATAGGTCCATGCAATATTTTGATACATTCATATAGTGCGTAATGATCAAGTCAGGGTAATTAAACTATACATCATCTCACTCATTTATCATATATTTATCTTATCTAGCTGCTCTGACTAGGACTTCCAGTACTCTTTTGAATAAAAGGGCTGAAAGTGGGCGTCTTTATCTTCTTCCAGAACTTAGAAGAAAGGCTTTCAATTTTTCCCCATTCAATATGGTGCTAGCTGTGAGTTTTATATATATAGCCTTTGTTATTTTGAGGAATCTTTCTTCCATGCTCAGTTTGTTGATGTTTTTTCCATCATGAATTGATGTCGAATTTTATCCAATTCTTTTTGACATCTATTGAAATAACCATGTGGTGGTGTCCTTGATTGTATTAATGTAACATATCAAGTTTATTGATTTGCATATGTAATGTGATACTTCCAGCTTTATTCTTTTTGCTCAGGATTGTTTTGACTATTTAGGGTCTTTCGTGGTTCCATATGAATTTTAGGATTGTTTTTTCATTTCTGGAAAAATGTTATTTGTATTTATACAAAGAATGCATTGAATCTATAGATCGCTTTTGGTATTATGCACATTTTAACAGTGTTAATTCTTCCAGTCCATGAACATAAGCTATCTTTTCATTTTTTGTGTGTCTTCATCAATTTTCCTCATTGGCATTTTATAGTGTTCATTGTAAAGATTTTAACTTCTTTAGATAAATTAATTCCTAGTTAATTTTTGTAGCTAACGTCAATGAAATTGGATTTTTAAATTTCTTTTTCAGAATTTTACTGTTGGTGTATAGAAATGCTACTGATTTTTGTACATTGATTTTGTATTCTAAAACTTTACTGAACTCATTTGTCATTTGTCAGCTCTAACAATTTTTAGTGGAGTCTAGATTTTTCATTTGTGAATAAGGATAACTTGACTTATTATTTTCCAATTTGAATGTTCTTTATTTATTTATGTTGGGAACATTCCAGATACTCTGTTCTAGCTACTTTGAAATATGCAATAAATTATTGTTAACTGTAGTCACCCTAGTGTGCTACAGAACACCAGAATTATTCCATCTACCCAGGTAAGGAACTCCATGCATTCCCCAGGCAACTACTCATTTGCTACTATAGATTAATTTGCATTTTTCTAGAATTGTATATTAATGTAATAATAGGATATATATTGTTTGTTGGTCTGGCTTTTTTCTTCCATGTTGTCATATGTGCCATTTTTATTGCTAAATGATAGTCTACTAAGTACTATTTCAAATGTATATACAGCAATGTGTTTATAAATTCATCTGCTGATAGATAGGGGATGGTTTGTGCATAAGTTTTTATATGGAAATATAGTACAAGTGGAACAGCAAAATCATGTAAGTGTATGTTTTAAGAATGTCTAAAAAACCATCAAACTATTTTACAATTGGTTATACCATTTTATATTCCCACAAAAAATATATTATAGTTCCACTTACTAATATCCTTGCTATCATTTAGTCAGATATACAATTTTAGTTATTTTAGTAGATGTGTGATGGTATCCCATTATGGTTTAAATGTTTATTTTCTCACTGACTAATAATGAATACATTTTTCTGTGCTGATCTGCCAACTATATATCCTATGCTAAAGTGTCAATTGAAGTTTATTGCCCACCTTTAATTGTGTGCTCGTTTCCTGAATTTTGAATTTAGAGAATCCTTCTATCATTTATGAACTGCAAACATTTTCTTACTGTCTGTAGATTTTTTTTCCATTTTGTAAACCATATTTTTCTTTCTTTCTGACTTTTATTTTAGTTTCAGTGGGTATAGATGCAGGCTTGTTACATGGGTAAATTGCATGTCATGGAAGCTTTTTGTGCAGCTTATTTTGTTACTCAGGTAAGGAATATTGTACCTCGTAGGTGGTTTTTCAGTCCTCACCTGCTCCTACCCTCTACCCTTAAGTAGTCCCTGGTGTCTATTGTTCTCCTCTTTGTATCCACATGTACTCAATGTTTAGCTCTCACTTATAAGTGAGAATGTGCAGTTGGTTTTCTGTTTTTGCATTCATTTGCTTAGGATAATGGCCTCCAGCTCCATCTCTGTTGCTGAAAGAACATAATTTAATTCTTTTTATAGCTGTGTAGTATTCCATGATGTATATGACCCATATTTTCTCCATCTAGTTCATCATTAAAGGCATCTAGGTTGATTCTATGTCTTTGTCTTTGTAAATACTGCCATAATGAACATATGTGTATATGTGTGCCTGTGTCTTCACGTGGAACAATTTATATTTCTTTGGGTATATACCTAGCAATGAGATTGCTGGGTAAAATGGTGGTACACATTTAAACTCTTTCAGAAATTTCCAAATTGTTTTCCACAGTGGCTGAACTAATTTACATTTCCATCAGCAGTGTATAAGCTTTCTTTTCTCCACATATTCACCAGCATCTGTTATTTCTGGACTTTTAAACAATAGCCATTCCAACCAGTATGAGATGGTATCTTATTGTGGTTTTGATTTCCACCCCTCTGATGATTAGTAATGTTAAATATTTTTTCATTTGTTTGTTTGCTGCATGTATGTCTTGTTTTGAGAAGTGCCCATTCATGTCCTTTGCCCATTTTTTTAATGGGGTTGTTTGGTTTTGCTTGTTATTTTGTTTAAGTTTCTTATAGATACTGGATATTAGACCTTTGTCAGAAGCATAGTTTGCAAATATTTCCCCTCATTCTGTATGTTGTCTGTTTACTCTCCTCCTAGTTTCCACTGCTGTGCAGAAGCTTTGTACTTTAATAAGTCTCACTTGTCAATTACTGTTTTTGTTGCAATTGCTTTTGGAGTCTTTGTCATGAAATCTTTGCCAAAGCCTACGTTCAGAATAATATTTCCTAGTTTTTCTTCCAGGGGTTTTATAGGTTTGGGTTTCATATTTAAATCTTTAATCTATCTTAAGCTGATTTTTATATATGCTGAAATGGAGGGGTCCAGTTTCAATCTTCTGCATATGGCTAGCCAGCTATCCCAGCATCCTTTATTGAATAGGAATTCTTTACCCCACTGCTTGTTTTTGTCAACTTTGTCAAAGCTCAGATATTTGCCCTTGTGTGGGTTTATTTCTGGGTTCTCTAATCAGTTTCATTTGTCTATGTGTCTGTTTTTCTACCAGTACTATGTTGTTGTGGTTAGTGAGGCCTCGTAGTACATAGTTTGAAGTTTGAAGTCATGTGGTGTGATGTTTCTGGTTTTGTTTTTTTGCTTAGGATTGCTTTGGCTATTTGGGCTTTTTTTGTTCAATATGAATTTTAAAATTGCTTTCTCTAATTCTGTGAAAAATATCATTGGTAGTTTGGTAGAAATAGCATTGAATCTGTAAATTTCTTTGGGCAGTATAGTCATCTTAACAGTACTGAGTCTTCCTATCCATGAGCACGGAATGTGTCTTCACTTGTTTGTGTCATTTCTGACCTCTTTCAGCGGTGTTTTGCAATTCTCATTGTAGATATTTTTGCCCTCCCTGGTTAGCTGTACTCTTAGGTATTTTATAATGTTATAGCTATTGTGAATTGGATTCCATTTTGGATTTGGCTCGTAGGTTGAACATTATTGGTATATAAAAATGTACTAAATTTTACACATTTATTCTGTATTCTGAAACATTACTGAAGTTGTTGATGAGATCTAGGAGTACTTCCGCAGAAATTATGTGGCTTTCTAGGTACAAAATCACATTGTTTGTAAAGAGATATAGTTTGAGTTTCTCTATTCCTATTTGTACATCTTTTATATCTTTCTATTGCCTGGTTGCTCTGGATAGGACTTTTAGTTCTATGTTGAATATATACATGCCATGTGCTAAAAGTGGACATGCTTGTTTTGTTCTGGTTCTCAATGGGAATGCTTTCTACTTTTTCCCATTTGGTGTGATGTTGACTGTGGGTTTGTCATAGATGTCTCTTATTTTTTTGAGGTACTCCCCTTTGATATGTAGTTTATTGAGAGATTTTAACATGACAGGATGTAGAATTGTATCAAAAACCTCTTCATCATCTATTGAAATGATTATGTGGTTTTTGTTTTCAATTCTGTTTATGTGGTAAATTATATTTATTGATTTTCATGTGTTGAACCAGTCTTGCATCCCAGGAATAAAGCTTACTTGATTGCATTGGATCAGCTTTGTGATGTGCTACTGGTATCAGTTTCCTGATATTTTGTTGAAAATTTTTGAATCTGGGTTCATCAGGGATATTGGTCTGATGTTTTTGGTAGGAGTCCTTCCTCCCCAGTTTTATTTTTGAATAACTTCAGTAGCATTAGTACCAACTCTTCTTTATATGTCTGGTAAAATTTGGCTGTGAATCTGTCCTGTCCAGGGCTTTTTCTTGTTGGTAGGTTTTTTATTATTGATTCACCTTTCAAACTCCTTATAGTCTGTTAATGATTTTCATTTCTTCCTGGTTCACTCATGAGAGGTTATATGCTTCCAGGAATTTATCCAGCTCTTCTAGGTTTTCTAGTTTGTCTCCAAAGTGGTGATCATTATAGTCTCTGAGGGTTTTTTGTATTTCTATGGGGTTGGTGACAATGTCACCTTTGTCATTTTTAATTTTATTTGGATATTCTCACTTTTTAATTTATTAGTCTAGCTAGCAGTCTATCCATGTTATTTATTCTTTCAAAGAACCAACTTTGGGTTCAACTATCCTTTTTATACATTTTTAAGTTCAATTTTGTTCAGTTCAGCTTTCGTTTTTGGTTACTTATTTTCTTCTGCTAGGTTTGGGGTTGGTTCCCTCTTGTTTTTGTAGTTTATCTGGATGCAGTATAAACGTTATTTTGAGGTCTGACTTCTTCATATAGGCATGTAGTGCTATGAACTTTCCTCTTAACACTGTTTTAACCGTGTCCCAGAGATTCTATTATATTGTATCCTTGTTTTCACTAGTTTCTAAGAATTTTTTTTAAATTTCTGCATTAATTTCATTCTTTACCCCAAAGTCATTCAGGAATAGGTTGTTTAATTTCCATGTAATTGTATGATATTGAGAGTTCTTCTTGGTATTGACTTCTCTTTTGATTATGCTGTAGTCTGAGAGTATGCTTGGTATGATTTTGTTTTCTTTAGAATTGGTTGAGAATTGCTTTATTGCTGAGCAGGTGTTTGATTTTCGAATATGTGCCATGTGCGGATGAGAAGAATATATATTCTACTGTTGTTTCATGGAGTCTTCTACAGATTTCTATTAGGTCCTTTTTGTGAAAAGTGTTGAAGTTTAGATCCTGGATATGTTTGTTAGTTTTCTAATTCAGTGATCCATCTAACACTGTCAATGTGCTGTTGAAGTCTCCCACTGTTACTGTGTAGTTATCTAGGTCTCTACATGCCTCTATAAGAGCTTGTTTTACCAACCTGGGTGCTCCAGCATATATATTTAGGATTGTCAGTTCTTCTTTTCAAATTGAACCCTTTATCATTATGTAATGCCCTTCTTGGCTTTTTAAAATTTTTTTGTGGTTTAAAAGTCTGCTTTTCTGAAATAGGAATAGGAACTCCTGCTCTTTTTGTTTTCACTTGGCTTGGTAGATTTTTCTCCATCACTTTCCTTTGAGCCTACGAATGTCACTGCATGTGAGATGAGTCTCTTGAAGATAACATAGAGTTGGGTTTTGCTTCTTTATGCAACTTGCCAATCTGTGCCTTTTAAGTGGGATGTTTAGCTCAACATTTAAAGTTAATATTGATATATGAGCATTTGATCTTGTCATCCTGTTATTACCTGGTCGTTATGTAGACATGTTTGTGTCTTTGCGTTATAATGTTAATGGTGTATGTACTTAAGTGTGTTTTTGTGGTGGCTGGTAATAGTCTTTCATTTCCATATTTAGCATTAACTTTAGGACTTGTTTTAAAATAGGTCTCATGGTTTCCTTAACATTTGCTTGACTGAAAAGATTTTATTGCTTCTTTGCTAATAAAACTTTGGCTGGTTATAAAATACTTGGTTAGAATTTCTTTTTTTTGTGGATACTGAATATAGGCCTTCAGTCTCTTCTTGCTTGTAGGGTTTCTGCTGGAAAGTCTACTTTGAGCCTGATGAAGTTCCCATTGTAGGTAACCTGCCCTTCTCCTTTCTCTCTAGCTATTTTTAATATATTTCCTTTTTTTTTCCTTTTTTATTTTTGAGACAGAGTCTCACTCTGTTTCCCTGGCTGGAGTGCAGTAGAGCTATCTCAGCTCACTGTAACCTCCACCTCCCGGGACTGCAACCTCCACCTCCTGGGTTCAAGTGATTCTCATGCCTCAGCCTCCAGAGTAGCTGGGATTATAGGCATGTGCCACCACTCCCAGCTAATTTTTGTATGTTTAGTAGAGTCAGGGTTTTGCCATGTTGGCCAGGCTGGTCTCAAACTTTTGACCTCAGGTGATACACCCGTCCTTGCCTCCCAAATTGCTGGGATTACAGGTGTGAGCCACCACGCCCAGCCTTTAATATATTTTCTTTTACATGGCTTTGGAGAATCTGATGACAATGTGTACTGAGGATGGTCGCCTTATATGGCATCTTTCAGGGCTTCTCTGGTTTTCCTGAATTTGAATGTTGATTTATTTAGTGAGGCTGGGAAAATTTTCACGGACTATGTCCTCAAATATGTTTTCCAAGTTACTTACTCTCTCTCCCTCTCCTTCAGTGAGGCCAATGAGTCATAGATTTGGCCTCTACCTAATCTTGTATTTCTTAGAGATTTTGTTCAATTTTTAAAAAATTTTTTTTAAATTTTGCATGAATGAGTTGATTAAAAGAACCAGTCTTCAAGCTCTGGAATCCTTTCCTCAGCTTGGCCAATTCTGCTATTAAAATTTCTAATTGTAATATCAGCTCCAACAGATTAGTTTTTTTGTTGTTGTTTTTTGTGTTTTTTTTCATAAAATGATTATTTTATCTTTCAGCTCTGGTATCATTTTATTGGCTTCCTTAGGTTCCTTGGATTGGGTTTCACCTTTCTTCTGAATCTCAATGATTCTTGCTGCCACACAGATTCTGAATTCTATGTCTGTCATTCCAGCCATTTCAGCCTGGTTACAAACCATTGCTGGGTAGCTAGTGTGTTTGTCTGGAGGTGAGAAGACACTCAAGCCTTTTGAGTTGCCAGAGTTCTTGTGCTGGTTCTTTCTTATCTGTGTGGGCTGATGTTCCTTTCATCTGTGAAGTTGCTGTCGACTGAATAGGGCTTTTTCCTTTTATAGTCTTTAATTCTTTTGAAGGATTGGCTGTGGTATAGAACCTGGAGTCAGTTAACTGGCTTCATTTCTGTATGATTTCGTGAGGCCAAGGCTCTGCTCAGCACTCCTGGCCTGCCTGCTATAACTCTGGGGTTCTGGGGCTAGGCCCATAGCTTTGTTCTCTGGTCCCTTGAGGTTAAACACCTGCTGTGCTGCAGGGGCTGAGGTGTTCTCAGGCCACTGACAACAATGCTCCAATGGGTGTTCTGGCTACAAAGTGCTTCATCAGGGCAGTGTCAGTGTGGTCTATGCACATGCTGGTGCCAACAGTTACAGGGTGGCGGGATCTGCATGTGTGCATGTGTTGGTGGGGACAGGGCAGTGGTAGTGAGATCTGCAAACGTGCTGGTTGTGGCAGGGTGGCCAGGTCTACACATGCATGTCTGTGAAATGGTGGACAGTGGTTGTGAGTGAGTGCAAACTGGTAAAGTGGTGTATTTTATTGTATTTATAGGAGATATACCTAATGCTAAATGACGAGTTAATGGGTGCAGCAAAACAACATGGCACATGGATACATATGTAACAAACCTGCACATTGTGCACATGTACCCTAAAACCTAAAGTATAATAAAAATAATAATAAAAAAGACAGAGTCTCAACTTTGTTGCCCAGGCTGAAACACAGTGGCATATGAAACGATCATCACTCACTTCAACCTCAAACTCCTGGGCTCAAGCAATCCTCCACTCCAGCCTCCTGAGTATCTAAGACTACAGGCATACACTGCCACACCTGGCTAATTTTTCAATTTTTTTATAGAGATGGGGTGTCACTGTGTTGCCCAAGCTTACGGTCTCAAAGTGCTAGGATTACAGGCATGAGCTACCAGCCTTGCCAAAAATTTTTATAATAACATGTTATAAAAGCTGAAGAGGTATTTTTATTTCTCATTTTTGCTATATTTTATTGATTATTGTTAATCTAAGCAGCTACGTCCTCATAAAAATTTATTATGGCCTTTTTTTTTTTTCTGAGATGGAGTCTTGCTCTGTTTCCCAGGCTGGAGTACAGTGGTGCGATCTCAGCTCACTGCAGTCTCTGCCTCCTGGGTTCAAGCAATTCTCCTGCCTCAGCCTCCCGAGTAGCTGGGACTACAGGTGCCCACTGCCACGCTCAGTTAAATTTTTATATTTTAGTAGAGATGGGGTTTCACTGTGTTGCCCAGTTTGGTCCGAACTCCTGAGCACAGGCAATATGCCCACCTCGGCCTCCCAAGGTGTTGGGATTACAGGCATGAACCACCACGCCCAGCCAGAATTTATTATGTTAACACTACATACTTTAAATAATGAAAGCTTTGTAGCACGTGATTTTACATAATCTATTTTCCTTCCTCACATCATGGTTTCCTACATAACTGTGTAAAGCTTGGGCTAACACTTGATAAATTTAAGGGCTATTTTATCACAATAAACATGAGTTGAAACAGATAACTGGTCTTGGCCAAATAAAACTTCTTAATTTTTTATTATTTTACGCAGACTCCATTGTTGAATATTTCTAAATAGTCTAAGAGCAAACACTTAAATATTCTATTTTTTTCCCTGCCTTGTCTCTTGGCAAACAAGAATGTTGTCTAAACGTGGGTTACCACAGAGGCTTTGTGGCTAATCCTGTAAAGACAAGATGCAGAAAAGACCCAGGTAAGACAGTTTTACGAAGCTAATAAATTGTATGCTCCAGGTCATGCTGTTAGGGTATTCAGCTCTTTTGCAAACTGCTTTTAGAAAGAGAACCCTTTCATGCGCGTCCGTGTGAAGAGACCACCAAACAGGCTTTATGTGAGCGACATGGCTGTTTATTTCACCTGGGTGCAGGTGGGCTGAGTCTGAAAAGAGAATCAGCAAAGGATGGTGGATTATCATTAGTTCTTAAAGGTTTTGGGACAGGTGGTGAAGTTAAGAGCAATGTTTTGTGGGCAGGGGTGGATCTCACAAAGTACATTCTCAAGGGTGGGGAGAATTAAAAAGAACCTTCTTAAGGGTGGGGGACATTACAAAATACATTGATCAGTTAGGGTGGGGCAGAAACAAATCACAGTGGTGGAATGTCATCAGTTAAGGTGGGGCAGGGCATATTCACTTCTTTTGTGATTCTTCAGTTACTTCAGGCCATCTGGGCGTATACGTGCAAGTCACAGGGGATGCGGTGGCTTGGCTTGGGCTCAGAGGCCTGACATTCCTGCCTTCTTATATTAATAAGAAAAATAAAACAAAATAGTGTTGAAGTGTTGGGGCAGCGAAAATTTTTGGGGGCTGGTATGGAGAGAGAATGGGCGTGTTTCTCAGGGCTGCTTCAAGTGGGATTGGGATGGCATGGGAACCTAGAGTGGGAGAGATTAAGCTGAAGGAAGATTTTGTGGTAAGGGGTGATATTGTGGGGTTGTTAGAAGAAACATTTGTCATGTAGAATTATAGATGATGGCCTGGATATGGTTTTGTATGAATTGAAAAACTAAATGGAATAAGAGAAGGAGAAAAACAGGTATAAAAGGTCTAAGAATTGGGAGGACCCAGGATATCTGATTAGAGAGTTCCTAAGGAGGTTCAGCATAGTCCTGCCAGCAAAGATTATTTATTTACTTCAAGAGTTTAGAGTGGCAGTTTGGGGATAGCACCAGGAGATATCAGCTGTGATGGCTTGGAGAAACAGTGTAAACCAGCAGTGTAAACAAGAGCAGGGCATGTATGAGTAGTTGAGAACAGTGAATAGGAGTATGACTAGACAGAAGATAGTAGGGATGACAAGTGTTTTGGGGCACAGTCTAAGTTGGTCTGGTGTCTGGAATGAGACTGGGGCCTAATAAAAAGGAGCGTCTATACAGGAGCTCAAATGGGCTGCACCTTGTAGCATTCTGAGGACAGGTCTGACTTCTGAGAAGGGAAAGTGGTAAAAGTATTTTCTAGTCCTTTTTAAGTTGGTGGCTGAGCTTGGTGAGGTGTGTTTTTAAAAGACCTTTAGTCCGTTCTACTTTTCCTGAAGATGGAGGACCGTAAGGGATATAAAGGTTTCACTGAATACTAAGAGCCTGAAAAACTGCTTGGCTGATTTGACTAATAAAGGCTGGTCTGTTATCAGACTGTATAGAGGTGGGAAGGCCAAACTGAAGAATTATGTCTGACAGAAGGGAAGAAATGACTGCGGTGGCCTTTTCAGACCTTGTAGGAAAGGACTCTGCTTATCCAGTGAAAGTGTCTACTTAGACTAAGAGGTATTTTAGTTATCTGACTTGGGGCATGTTGAGTAAAGCTAATTTGCCAGTCCTGGGTGGGGGCAAATCTTCAAGCTTGATGTGTAGGGAAGGGAGGCAGCCTGAATAATCCCTGAGGAGTAGTAGAATAGCAGATGGAACATTGAGAAGTTATTTCCTTGAGGATAGATTTCCATGATGGAAAGGAAATGAGAGGTTCTGAGAGGTGGCTAGCGGCTTGTACTATAGCATAGCCTGCCTTTGCTGGTGTGTGGTGATTAGGCCTGGTGGAACTGCCATCAATAAACCAAGCATGATCACGGTGAGGAACAGGGAAGAAGGAAATATGGGGAAATGGGGTGAATTTCAGGTGAATCAGAGAGATACAGTCATGGGGGTCAGGTGTGGTATCAGGCATAACGTGGGAGGCCAGATTGAGTTCCGGGCCAGGAACAATGGTAATTGTGGGACTTAACAAAGAGTGAGTACAGCTGAAGGAGCCGGGGAGCAGAAAGTATATATGTCAGGTATGAGGAAGAAAATAGATTTTGGAAGTTATGAGAACCGTAGGGAGTGAGTTGAGCATAGTTTGTGATTTTTAGGGCTTCTAAAATTATTAAAGCAGCGGCAGCCACTGCACACAGGCATGAGGACTAGGCTAAAACAGTAAGGTCAAGTTGTTTGGACAGAAAGGCTACAGGGTGTGGTCCTGGCTCTTGTGTAAGAATTCTGACCACACTAACCATGCCTAGGAAGGAAAGGAGTTGTTTGTAAGGGATTGAGTTTGGGAGATTAATCAGACACAATCAGCAGGATGAGCACGTGTGTTTTTATGATAATTATGCCGAGATAGGTAACAGATGAGGACGAAATTTGGGCTTGACTGAAGTAATGGGGGATGTCTGTGAAGCCTTGCGGCAGTACAGCCTAGGTAATTTGCTGAGCCTAATGGGTGTCAGGGTCAGTCTAAGTGAAAGCAAAGAGGCTGGGATGATGGGTGCAAAGGAATAGTAAAGAAAGCATGTTTGAGATCCAGAACAGAATAATGGGTAGTAGAGGGAGGTATTGAGGATAGGTATTGAGGATGGATTTGGCACCACGGGGTGGATAGGCAAAACAATTTGGTTGATAAGGCACAGATTCTGAACTAACTTGTAAGCCTTATGTGGTTTTAGGACAGGTAAAATGGGGGTAAAATGGGGGAATGGTAAGAAGAGTTTATAGGCTTTAAAAGGCTGTGCTGTAGCAGGCGAGTGATAACAGGCTTTAATCCTTTTTAAGTGTGCTGTGGGATGGGATCTTGGCATTAAGTGGGGTAAGGGCGATTAGGTTTTAATGAGATGGTAAGGGGTGCATGATCGGTCACCAAGGAGGGAGTAGAGGTATCTTATTCTTGTGGGTGAAGGTGGGGGGATACAAGAGGAGGACACAAAGGAGGCTTTGGGTTGGGAAGAAGGGCGGCAATGAGATGCAGCTGTAGCCCAGGAATAGTCAGGGAAGCAGATAATTTAGTTAAAGTGTCTCAGCCTAATAAGGGAACTGGGCAGGTGGGGATAACTAGAAAGGAGTGCTTAAAGAGTTTTGTCTAAGTTGGCACCAGAGTTGGGGAGTTTTAAGAGGTTTAGAAGCCTGGCCGTCAATACCCACAACAGTTATGGAGGCAAGGGAAACAGGCCCTTGAAAAGAAGGTAATGTGGAGTGGGTAGCCTTCGTATTGATTAAGAAGGGGACGGACTTACCTTCCACTGTGAGAGTTACTTAAAGCTCAGCATCCGTGATGGTCTACGGGGCTTCCGAGGTGATCAGGCAGCATCAGTCTTCAGCTGCTAAGCCGAGAAGGAGTCAGTCAGACAGCCTTGGGCCAGAGTTCCAGGGGCTCTGGAAGTGGCTGCCAGGTGAGTTGAACAGTCCAATTTCTAGTGGGGTTCTGCACAGATGGGACATGGCTTAGGAGGAATCCCAGGCTGCAGGCATTCCTTGGCCCAGTGGCCAGATTTCCAGCATGTGTAGCAAGCTTCTGGGGGAGGAGGTTCTGGAGGAACGCCTGGCTGCTGCGGTTCAGGTGTTTCGAAGTTCTTGTGTGCTGGAGATGTGGCTGGGTTTGTCTCACAGTGGAGGCAAGGAATTGCAACTTTTTTCTATTATTGTACACCTCGAAGGCGAGGTTAATTAAGTCCTGTTGTGGGGTTTGAGGGCCAGATTCTGATTTTTGGAGTTTTATTTAATGTTGGGAGCAGATTGGGTAATAAAATGTATATTGAGAATAAGATGGCCTTTTGACCTTTTAGGGTCTAGGGCTGTAAAGTGTCTCAGGGCTGCTGCCGAAGGAGCCATGAACTGGGCTGGGTTTTTTATGTTTGAGGAAAAAGAGGCTAAACGCTATCTGATTTGGGATAAAGAAAAAGGAGCATTAACCTTGACTATGCCTTTAGCTCCAGCCACCTTTTTAAGAGTAAATTGCTGGGCAGGTGGGGGAGGGCTAGTCATGGAATGAAACTGTAAGCTGGACCGGGTGTGAGGAGGGGAGGTGATAAAAGGATTATAGGGTGGAGGAGCAGAGCCTGAGGAATAATTGCGACCTAGCTCAGCCTGATGAGGAGGGGAGAGGTCAGATGGGTCTGTAGAAAAGGAAGATTAGAAAGACTCAGCGATGCTTGGGGTTGGGATTGAGGGGACAGGCAGGAGGGAAAGAAGGAAGATTTGGGACGAGTTGCATTAGTCACAGAGACTAGGAAGGGACTGATGTGTAAAAGAATGCCTGGACGTCAGGCACCTCAGACCATTTGCCCATTTTATGACAAGAATTATTCAGATCTTGTGGGATGGAAAAATTGGAAGTGCCGTTTTCTGGCTATTTGGAACTACTGTTGAGTTTGTACTAGGGTCAAGCGGCATTGCAGAAGATAATGAGATGCTTAGATTTTAGGTCAGGTGAGAGTTGAAGAGGTTTTAAGTTCTTGAAGAACACAGGCTAAGGGAGAAGGAGAAATGGAAGGTGGAAGCTTGCCCATAGTGAAGGAGCCAAACCCAGAGAAAAGAGTAGAGACACGGAGAAGGGGTGGGGGGTTCTTGCCCTCCCAAAAAGCAGAGAAGGGGTTGGGGCACAGAAATAAGGGATCAGGGTGCAGAGATAAGAGGTCGGGGTGTGGAAATAAGCGATTGGGGATTTTTGCCCCTTAGAAAAGCAGGACTTGCCGCTAAGAGTGAAGGAAAAAGGCAGGCATCCCTGCATTGTCTGACACCTCTGAAAAGTGGGTGAATAATCAGAGAGGCGTCCCTGCAATGATTAAACACCAAGGGAAGGCTGCCTTCCCAGTCAGTGACCGGCGCCGGAGTTTTGGGTCCACCGATAAAACGTGTCTCCTTTGTCTCTACCAGAAAATGAAGGGACTTGAAATTAAGAGAAGGGAGAGATTGAAGTGTGTCACGAAGATTGAAAGGAGAAAGAGGTTGAGGGATAGTGAGGGAGGTTGGAGAAGAGAGTAAAAAGAGGCCGCTTACCGGATTTGAAGTTGGTGAGATGTTTCTTGGGCTGGTCAGTCTGAGGACCTGAGGTCATAGGTGGATCTTTCTCACGAAGCAAAGAGCAGGAGGACAGGGGATTGATCTCCCAAGGGAGGTCCCCCGATCCGAGTCACGGCACCAAATTTCATGCGCATCCGTGTGAAGAGACCACCAAACAGGCTTTGTGTGAGCAACATGGCTGTTTATTTCACCTGGGTGCAGGCGGGCTGAGTCCGAAAAGGGAGTCAGAAAAGGGTGGTGGATTATCATTAGTTCTTAAAGGTTTTGGGATAGGCGGTGAAGTTGAGCAATGTTTTGCGGGCAGGGATGGATCTCACAAATTACATTCTCCAGGGTGGGGAGAATTAAAAAGAACCTTCTTTTTAGAGTGGGGAAGATTACAAAGCACATTGATCAGTTAGGGTGGGGCAGAAACAAATCACAATGGTGGAATGTCATCAGTTAAGGCTATTTTTACTTCTTTTGTGGATCTTCAGTTACTTCAGGCCATCTGGATGTATACATGCAAGTCACAGGGGATGCGATAGCTTGGCTTGGGCTCAGGGGCCTGACAAACCTGACATGGCACATGTATACCTATGTAACAAACCTGCACATTGTGCACGTGTGCCCTAGAACTTAAAGTATAATAAAATAAATAAATAGGTAATCAATCTCAAAAAAAAAAAGTAAAAGAAAAAAGAAAGAGAACCAGGGCCTGATGTGGTGGCTCCTGTAATCCCAGCACTTTGGGAGATCGAAGAGGGCAGATTGCCTGAGCTCAGGAGTTCAAGACCAGCCCGGACAACATAGTGAAATGCCATCTCTACTTAAAAAAAAAAAATTAGTTGGGCATGGTGTCATGTGCCTCTGATCCCAGCTACCCTGGAGGCTGAGGCAGGGGAATCTTTTGAGCTGGGAAGCAGAGGTTGCAGGGAGGCAGAGGTTGCAGTGAGCTGAGATCACTCCATTGCATGCCAGCCTGGGTGACAGAGCCAGACTCTGTCTAAAAAAAGAAAAGTAAGAAAGAAAGAAAGCACTTGATGACTGCTGCAGGAGAAATCATCTGGAAAGTGATGCTTCTAAATCTTTGATCTGGGCTTCTGATTTAAAATAGAAAATACTTTGACTTCAAGAATTAGCCAATGAACCAAAGTAAAAGGACCTAGAAAGCCAATAGATGATTGGCCAGGTTCAAGTGGTAGGTTAATACCAATTGTTAGAAACTAAATAAAAACTGAATTCTTAATAAGCGCACTCAGAATCGGCATGTGGTTGTTTCATTCCAGCATCTGGGCAATTATGAGGCCAAAGAGTATAATGAAGAGAGATAGCCATGCTTGTTTTAGGTGTGCTTTCTCATGATAAGGATAAAAGTGTTTGCTTGGGAGGCAGCATATACAATAGCGTAATACATGAACATTAGAATCAAACAGTGAAAACCCATGATTCTTCTATTTAATAGTTGTGTGGCTAAGGGCAAGTGACTTAAACGCCTACTTTTTAAGCTGTAAAATGGAAATAAATATAAGTTCTCTCGTGGGACTATTGTTAAGATTAAGTGAACTAATCCAGGAAAACTATTTAATATTTTGTGTGGTTTAGAGTGACAATCATGTTAGCTATTTTATTCATTACAACAAATATGTGGCTCTAAATACTGAGAGAAAATGCAGCACAAAGGTGAAGAACATAGCTCTGGAGCTAGACTTCCTGAGTCCAAATCCCAGAATTTTTCCTATTTTTCCCATTTAGTTGATATAGCTATTATTAGTAACTTTGCCATAAATTTTGTATGAGGTTTAAATGACTAGTATTTCTGAAGCATTCCAGACAGTGCCTGGCACATAGGGATCATCATATAAATATTTACTTGATGAAATACTAAATTGATTGCATATAGACTTGTTCATGTTGTATTGGTATCATAGAATTTTATTTATAATTGTCCCAAACTGGAAACAATCCTAGCTTTTTTCAGCTTTATTTAGGTATAACTGAATGAAGAAAGTTGCACCAGATTATAATGTGTAATGCGATTGATTTATAAGGTACAATGTGGTTGATAAACATATATCTCATGAAATAATTACCACAATCAAGTTTGTTATACCATCTAAACAACCTACATTTTAATCAGCAATAGAAAGAGTATCTAAATTGTGGTAAAAGTTACGCAAAATAATTTTACTCAGCAAGATAAAAGAACAGTTTATTGATACAAAAACAAGATGCATCATATTGAGTGACAGATCTCTGACAGAAAATGGTACCATTTATATACAGTTCAAGAATAAGCAAATCTAGTTTATACTAATAGATTTTAGGGAAATGGTTACCATCTGGAGGAGTACTTACAGGTGTGACTCATGAGGGAACATTCTTTGATTTTGCAAATGTTCAATATATTAATCTGGGTGCTGACTACAAGGTAATACTGCCATGCACATTTTTATAAAATTATACGTTAAGATTTTTATACTTCATGTATATTATACTTTAATTTTAAAATTTATTTTATTATATATCATCTATTTTACTCCAGTGTAACACTTTCATCTGCCAATCCATTGACCCATTCAGTTATTTGTAATATTTAAGAGCATGTCTTTGAGATTCAGACTAACTTGAGGTCAAATCCAGGTGCTGCAATGGTATGGCCCTCACTGTCCTGAGTTTCCATCTCCTCACCTGTTGATTGTTATCATTGCTAATTTTCTGGGCTTTTTTGAGGATCCATTGAAGTAATGTAAATAAACTGCTTAATGCAATACCCGCTACAAAGTAAGTGCTCAAAAAATAACAGAATTATATTTTTTATAAATGTTATGATTTTGTATAAGAATATGTACAAGGTATGCTACCAGCCACTATGGAGTTGACCAGTGTAAATAGGAAAAGGTTACCGCCTTCAAAGAGAAGACTTAAATGGCACAAAAACATCCATGAAGGAAACATAAAACACTCTTACCCAAGATCTACAAACCTAAGTCATACAATTGTAGAGAGATTCTAGGGTTGGGGATCAGAAATGGAATGTCCAGATCTGTTTTCAAGCTTTGTATTTTAAGTCATGTCTCTAATACAGTATGTTCTCCATACGCATTCCAAAAGTCGTGGTTTTTAGCTTATAAAATATATTTAAGTGTATATATTGTAAGTACTAAATGAAATCATTCATATCACAATATTTTCATAAATAAAGTACAATGTAAGTATAGTAGGTTATTTTCATTCTTATCGTAATTAAGTCTACTGGTCAGAGAGGAAAGTAAATATAGGACACCCAGAGTATATTTATTTCCTAATGTTTATAAAATTCCATAATTCTACTCACTCACACAAGACCTCAGCAACCACTGAAATTATGTAACAAATTCTCAATTTCAAAATTGTGCTATTCTTATAGTCATTGTCCAATAACTTCTTTAAAAAATGTTTTATTTATTTTTTAGATTAAGGGGGTACATGTGCATGTTTGTTACATGGGTATATTGAGTAATGCTGGGGTATGAGCTTCTAGTGAACCCCTCACCCAGACAACAAACATAGTAATCAATAAGCAGTTTTTCAACCCTTGTTCCCTTCCCTGCCTCCCCCTTTATGGAGTCCCCAGTGTCTATTGTTTCCATCTTTATGACCATATGTACAGGTTATTTTGCTCCCACTTATAAACGAGAACATGTGGTATTTGATTCCTTTTTTCTGCATTAATTCACTTGGGATAATGTCCTCCAGCTACAGCGGTGCTGCTGCAAAGGACATGATTTTATTTATTTTAATGACTGTATATTATTCTACGGTGTGAATGTCCACATTTTCTTTATCCAATCCATTGTTGATGGAAACTAAGGTTGATTTTATGACTTTGCCACTGTGAATAGTGCTGTAATCAACATGCGAGTGCAGGTGTCTTTGTCTTTTTGGTAAAGCAATTTATATTCTCTTTGACAGATATCCAGTAGTAGGATTGATAGATGAAATAGTAATTCTATTTTTAGCTCTTTGAGAAACCTCCATACTGTTTTCCTTAAGGGTTAAACTAATTCACATTCCTACCAACCGTGTCTTCCCTTTTCTCCACATCCTTGCCAACATCTGTTATTTTTTGTTTTTAATAATAGCCATTCTGACTGGTGTGAGATGGTATCTCATTGTAATTTAATTTGCATTTATCTGATGATTTGTGATGTACAGCATTTTAAAATATATTTGTTGGATACGTGTATGTCTTCTTTTGAGAAGTGTCTGTTTGTTAATATATCATTTGCCCAATTTTTAATGGGGTTATTTTTTTACTTATTGATTTAAGTTCCTCATAGATTCTGAGGAATCTATTAGTCCTTTGTTGGATTCACCATTTGCAAATCTTTTCTCCCATTCTATAGGGTGTCTGTTTACTTTGTTGATTGTTTCTTTTGCTGTGCAGGAACTCTTTAGTTTAATTAGGTGCCATTTATCATTTTTGTTTTTGTTGCAATTGCTATTGAGGTCTTAGTCATAAATTCTTTGCACCGACCAATGTCCAGAAGAGTTTTTCCTAGGTTTTCTCCTAGGATTTCTATTTGAGTTCTTACTTAAGTATAGTATTTAATCCATCTTGAATTAATTTTTACATATGGTAAGAGAGAGGGTCCCATTTCATTCTTTTGCAAAATGTTAGCTAATTTTCCCAGCACCATTTATTGAACAAGAGTATGTGATTTCCCCATTGTTTATTCTTCTCAACTTTGTTAAAGAGCAGTTGGCTGTAGGTGTGTGACTTTATTTCTGGGTTCTCTGTTCTCTTCCATTGATCGATGTGTCTATTTTGGTACCAACACTATGCTGCTTTGATTACTGTAGCTTTGTAGTATTCAGGCCCTTTTTTGGTTCCATATACATTTTAGACTTGTTTAAAAACCTTTAAAGTTGACATATAAAAGTCTATATCTTTATAGTATACAACATGATGTTTTGATATATTTATGCATTACAGAATGGCTAAACAAGCTAATTCCAGTATTTTCAATTATTCTATGTTTAGTCTCATACTGCCACATTACAATGAAGCTAATATCAACTTAAGAAAGTACTTTTGCAGCTGTGAGAATTTTTAATTGAAAATATTTTAATTTTAGATATTTTTAGGCCAGGCATAGTGGCTCATGCCTGTAGTCCCAGCAATTTGGGAGGCCAAGGTGGGTGGATCACTTGAGGTCAGGAGCTCCAGACCATCCTTGCAAACATGGTGAAACTCCATCTCTAGTAAAAATACAAGAATTAACTGGGCATGGCATATGTCTGCAGCCCCAGCTACTCGGAAGGAGGCAGGAGAAATGCTTGAAGCCAGGAGCTGGAGGTTGCAGTGAGCCTGAGATCATACCTCTGCACTCCAGCCTGGGCAACAGAGTAAGACCCTGTCTTGGGGAAAAAAAAAAGAAAGAAAAGAAAAAAGAAATATTATGTAGATAATTTTAGATGGACATGTCATTGTAGGAATAAGACAGATCATGTGCACTCTTCACTTCACTTTCCAAATGGTTCCTTTATGGAAAATTATAGTACAATTTGCAACCAAGATATATATGGACATCAATACAATCTACTGCTCTTACTCAGGTTTTCTATTTTACTTGTACTCATTAATGTGTGTTCTTTTTGTTCTATGTAACTTTACCATATGTATAGTTTCATATATCCGGCACCACAGTCAGGCTACAGAACAGTTCCATAACTATAAGGATCCCTTATGTTGCACTTTTATATCAGAGTCTACCTTCTCCTGCCTGTCTACCTCTGATGGAATAGAAACAGATAACCTGTTCTCCATTTCTAAAATTGTGTAATTTAAAAATATGATATAAATGAAATCATATCCTATGTAATCTTTTGGCATTTTTTTAATTCAACACAATTCCTTGGAGATTCATTCAATATGTTATGTGTACAAATAATTTGTTTGTTTTCATTGCTGTGTTATTATTTCACAATATGTATGCTGCAGTTTGTCCATTCACCTATTGAAGGACATCGGGGTTGTTTCTAGTGTTTGCTATTATGAACAAATAGCTCCAAATATTCAGGTGTACATTTTAAGTGAGCATAAGTTTCCATTTTTCTAGGATAAATGCCTAAGAATACAATGGCTGGGTCACATGATAATTTTGAATGGTTAGTTTTTTTAAGAAATTGTCTATTGATACTTGCCTGTGCTTCACGAAGTTCTCATGCTGTGTTTTTCAGCTCCACCAGGTCATTTATATTCTTCTCTAAACTGGTTATTCTAGTTAGCAATTCTTCAAACCTTTTTTTCAAGGTTTCTCGCTTCCTAGCATCGGGTTAGAACATGCTCCTTTAGCTCGGAGGAGTTTGTTATTACCCACCATCTGAAGCCTACTTCTGTTACGTTGTCAAATTCATTCTTTGTCCAGTTTTGTTCCCTTGCTGGTGAGGAGTTGCGATCCTCTGGAGAAGAGGTGTTCTGGTTTTGGGAATTTTCAGCCGTTTTGTGCAGTTTTTTCCTCATTTTCATGGATTTATCTACCTTTGGTCTTTGATGTTGGTGACCTTCGGATGGGGTTTCTGTGTGGACGTCCTTTTTGTTGATGTTAATGCTATTCCTTTCTGTTTGTTAGTTTTCCTTCTAACAGGCCCAAACTCTGCTGCAGGTCTGCTGGAGTCTGCTGGAGGTCCACTCCAGACACTGTTTGCCAGGGTATCACCAGTGGAGGCTGCAGCAAAGATTGCAGCCTACTCCTTCCTCTGGAAGCTTTGCCCCAGAGGGGCACTTACCAGATGCCAGCTGGACCTCTCCTACATGTTGACTGCTGCTGGGAAGTGTCTCCCAGTCAGGAGGCACAGGGGTCAGGGACCCACTTGAGGGGGCAGTCTGTCCCTTAGCAGAGCCCAAGCACTGTGCTGGGAGATCTCTTCAGAGCCGGCAGGCAGGAACATTTAAGTCCACTGAAGCTGCACCCACAGCTGCCCCTTCCCCCAGGTGCTCTTTCCCAGGGAGATGGGAGTTTTATCTATAAGCCGTGACTGGGACTGGTGCTTTTCTTTCAGAGATGCCCTGCCCAGATAGGAGGAATCTAGAGAGTCAGTCTGGCCACAGAGGCTTTGCCAAGTATCAGTAGGCTCCACCCAGTTTGAACTTCCAGGCAGCTTTGTTTACACCGTAAGGGGAAAACCACCTACTCAAGCCTCAGTAATGGTACACGCCCTCCCCTCACCAAGCTCGAGCATCCCAGGTTGACTTCAGAACGCTGTGCTGGTGGCAAGTATTTCAATCCAGTGGATCTTAGCTTGCTGGGCTCTGTGGTGGTGGGATCTGCTGAGCTAAACCACTTGGCTCCCTGGATTCAGCCCCTTTTCCAGGGGAGTGAATGGTTCTGTCTCACTGGCATTCCAGGCACTACTGAGGTATGAAAAAAAGAAAACTCCTGCAGCTAGCTCCATGTCTGCCCAAATGGCTGCCCAGTTTTGTGCTTGAAACTCAGGGCCCTGATGGCATAGGCACCCAAGGGGAATCTCCTGGCCTGAAAGTTGCGAAGACCATGGGAAAAGCGTAGTATCTGGGCCAGAGTGCACTGTTCCTCACTGCACAGTCCCTCAAGTATTCCTTTGGCTAGGGGAGGGAGATCCCCAACCTTTTGCACTTCCCAAGTGAGGCGACACCCCACCCTGCTTCAGCTCATCCTCCGTAGGCTGCACCTGACCTCTTCAAGGAGAACTACAAATCACTGCTCAATAAGAGAGGACACAAAGAAATGGAAAAACATTCCATGCTCATGGATAGGAAGAATCAATATTGTGAAAATGGCCATACTGCCCAAAGTAATTTACAGATTCAATGCTATCCCCATCAAGCTACCATTGACTTTCTTCACTGAATTACACAAAAACTACTTTAAATTTCATATAGAACCAAAAAAGAGCCCATATAACCAAGACAATCCTAAGCAAAAAGAACAGAGCTGGAGACATCACGCCACCTGACTTCAAACTATACTACAAGGCTACAGTAAACAAACAGCATGTTCCTGGAACCAAAACAGATATATAGACCACTGGAACAGAACAGAGGCTTCAGAAATAATGGCACACATCTACAACCATCTGATCTTTGACAAACCTGACAAAAACGAGCAATGGGGAAAGGATTCCCTGTTTATTAAATGGTGTTGGGAAAACTGGCTAGCCATATGCAGAAAACTGAAACTGGACTCCTTCTTTGTACCTTATAAAAAATTAACTCAAGATGGATTAAAGACTTAAACAGAAGACCTTAAACCATAAAAAACCTAGAAGAAAACCTAGATAATAACATTCAGGACACAGGCATGGACAAAGACTTCATGACTAAAACACCAAAAGCAATGGCAACAAAAGCCATAACTGACAAATGGGATCTAATTAAACTGAGGAGCTTCTGCACAGCAAAAGAAACTATCAGCAGTGTGAACAGGCAACCTAAAGAAGGGGAGAAATTTTTTGCAATCTATCCATCTGACAAAGGACTAGTATCCAGAATCTACTAAGAACATAAACAAATTTACCAAAAAAAAAAAAAAAAATCAACAAAAACTGTGCGAAGGATACGAACATACTTCTCAAAAGAAGTCATTCATGGAGCCAGCAAACATATGAACAAAAGCTCATCATCACTGGTTATTAGAGAAATGCAAATCACAACCACAATGAGATACCATCTCACGTCAGTTAGAATGGCGATCATTAAAAAGTCAGGAAACTACAGATGCTGGAGAGGATGTGGAGAAATACGAATGCTTTTACACTGTTGGTGGGAGTGTAAATTAGTTCAACAATTGTGGAAGGCAGTGTGGTGATTCCTCAAGGATCTAGAACTAGAAATACCATCTGACCCAGCAATCCCATTACTGGATATATACCCAAAAGATTATAAATCATTTTACTATAAAGACACATGCACACGTATGTTTATTGCAGCACTGTTCACAATTGCAAAGACTTGGAACCAACACAAATGCCCATCAATGAGAGACTGGATAAAGAAAATGTGGCACATATACATCATGGAATACTATGCAGCCATAAAAAGAGGATGAGTTCATGTCCTTTGCCAGGGACATGAATGAAGCTGGAAACCATCATTCTCAGCAAACTAACAGGAACAGAAAACCAAACACCTCATGTTCTCACTCATAAGTGGGAGTTGAACAATGAGAACACATGGACACAGGGAGGGGAACATCACACATCCAGGCCTGTCAGGGGGTAGGGGGATAGGGGAGGGATAGTGTTAGGAGAAATACCTAATGTGGATGATGGGTTGAAGGGTGCAGCAAACCACCATGGCATGTGTATACCTATATAACAAACCTGCACGTTCTGTACATGTATCCCAGAACTTAAAGTATTTTAAAAAGTGTCAAATTGCTCTCTAAAGTGGTGGTACCATTTTACATGCTCACCAGAAATGTATGGGTGACTCAGTTTTTCTACATCCTCACTAAAATTTGATATTCTCATAATTTTTTAGCCCTCTGATAAGTGTGTGGTAATATATTAATATCATTTGGTTTTAATTTGTATTTACCTGATGACTAATGATGTTGAATGCATTTCATGTGCTTATCTGTGCATATTTCATCTGATATCCAGTTCTTTATATATTTAAGATGTTGGTCCTTTGTCAGATAAGTCAGATATGTGGCTTGCTTCCTTTCCATCCTCTAAATAGGGACTTTCATAAAGCAAATGTTTTTAATTTTGATGAAGTGCAATTTATCAGATTTTCTTCCTATAGATCATGATTTTGGTATCAAGTCTAAGATCTCTACCTACACTGAAGACTTATTTCGAATCTTTTCTAAAAGTTTTATTGTTTTACCTTTTATGTTAAGTACATGATCCTCTTGGTGTTTCTGTATAAAGTGTGAGGCTTCGGTTGTGGTTCTTTTGTTAATTTCCTTATGTGTCCAATTTCTCCAGCACAGTTTGTTGAAAGGCTATCTGTGTTGCATTGAGCCACCTTTGGAACCTTTCAAAATTAAGTTGAGTGTATTTTTATGTGTCTATTTCCGGGTTCTGTGTTCTAGTCCATTGATCAATGTGTCTATTTCTCTAAAAATACCACACAGTCAATATTGGGTAGAGTGATATTATCAACTTTATTCTTTGTTGTCAAGATTGGTTAAGCTATTCTAGGTCCTGTGCCTTTTCATATAGATTTCAAGATTAGTTTGTTTATATCTACAATACCTCTTGCTCTGATTTTTATAGGAAATGCATGAAACATGAAGATGAATGTAAGGATAATTGATGTCATTGTTTTTCAGCATACAGATGCTGTATATGTTTTATTAAGTGCATACATAAGAATTTTATTTTTGAGGGAATGATTTTAAATGGCATTGTATTATTTGTTTCTATGTGCTCATTTTTATTTTCTTTTATTTAATTTTATTTAGTTTTTGGGTGCAAAGCTTTACCTCTGTCACCCAGGCTAGAGTGCAGTGACACAACCATAGCTCACTCTAACCTCGAACTACTGGCTGAAGCGATCTTCCAACCTCAGCCGCCCAAGTAGCTGGGACTATAGGCACATGCCAATGCCACCATGCCCAGCTAATGTATGTTTATTTTTAGTGTACAGAAAATACATTGATATTTTTGTGTTGATTGTGTATAATGCTACCCTACCTCGTTAAACTCACTTGTTGATTATAGAAATTCCCCTTCCCCTAATTTTTTTTGACATTTTGTACATACACAATTATGTCACATGCTAATACAAAAAGTTTTGTTTTGATCTGTCTCATCTGCGTGCCTGTCTCTTTTTCTGCCTTCCTTTCCTCCCTTCCTATCTCTCTTTCTCCCTTCATTTCCTCCTCTCCCTGTTCCTCTCCATTCCTCCCTTTCCTTCATTCCTGCTTTCTTTCTTTCTCTATTTCCCTTTTCCTCTGTTGCCTTATTGCAGTGGCTAGAACTTCAGTATTATGTTAAATAAGAATGGGAAGAATAGACATTCTTACCATGTTCTTGATCTTAAGAGGAAAAAATGCCTTCCATTTTTCACCATAAAGTATGAAATTATCTGTAGATCCCTGAGGGTTTCTATACTGAATAGGGTTTGGACTTTTGACAAATGTTTCTTTTGTATTAACTGGTATGTTCGTAGGATTTTAGTGTTTAGCCTGTTGATGTGAGAAGTTACATCAATTGATTTTATAATATTGAACCAGTCTTGCATACTGCTTTGCAGAGTTATATAGTTCTTTCCACGCATTGTTAAGTTCAGTTTGCCAATATTTTATTGGGGACTTGTGTGTCTGAACTCATGAGAGACACCAGGCTTTTTTATTTTCTTTTAACTGTTTGTCTTCTTTTGGTGATAGAGAAATATTGGGGGAAAATATATAAAATTGGTATTGGATTTTATTTTTTTTATTTTTTTATTTTTTTTTTTTTTGAGACGGAGTCTTGCTCTGTCCCCCAGGCTGGGGTGCAGTGGCGCGATCTCCGCTCACTGCAAGCTCCGCCTCCTGGGTTCACGCCATTCTCCTGCCTCAGCCTCCCGAGTAGCTGGGACTACAGGCGCCCGCCACCACGCCCGGCTAATTTTTTGTATTTTTAGTAGAGGCGGGGTTTCACCGTGTTAGCCAGGATGGTCTCGATCTCCTGACCTCGTGATCCGCCCGCCTCGGCCTCCCAAAGTGCTGGGATTACAGGCTTGAGCCACCGCGCCCGGCGGTATTGGATTTTAAAACGTTTGCTAGAATTCTTCAGTAAAACTATCTGGAACTGGGAATTTCTTTTTTGTGTGCTTTTTAATCACACATTTATTTTGTAGGAGGTGTTCAAATTATCTGTTTCATTTTTAGTGAGATTTGGTAGTTTGTGATTTTCAAAGAATTGGTCCACTTCTTGTAAGTTGTTGAGTTTATGAGCATAACCTTGCTCAGAGTGATGCCTTATAATTGTTTCAATGACTACAGGGTGATATTCCCTATTTTATTCTTGATATTAGTGATTTGTGTCCTTTCTCTTTTTACTTCCATCAGTCTTACTAGAGATTCAACAATTTTGTTGACTCATTTTGAAGAACTAGGGATTTGTTTCATCGATTTTTTTTTTCTATTTTTATAGCTTCAATTTCATTGATTTTTCCTTTTCTTTGTTATTTTTATTGATAGAGGGCTGTGCTGAAATCCCCACTATAATGGTGGAATTGCCTATCTCTGTTCTGTCAGCTTATGCTTCATATATTTTGATGTTCTCTAGTTTGGTACATACACATGTAGAATTGTTATGTCTTCCCAGTGAATTGGTCACTTTGAAAATATGTGATGTCCCTCGTAGTATCTCTAGTAATGTTTTCTTTTCTCTGAAATCGACTTTGTCTGATATTAATTCAGCTACTCTGCTTTAAAAAAAAAAGTTTATATGGTATATCTTTTTCAAACTTTTACTTCCAATCTACATATGTTGTTGATTTTAAAGTTTCTTGTAAATAGAGTATAATTGGATTTTTTGTTTGTTTTGCTCACTTTAGCTGCCAACCTGTCTTTTGATTAATCTATTTAGACTCTACATTTAGAGTAATTATTACTATGTTGGAGCTTAAGTCTGTCAATTTATTATTTTTCTTTGTTTACTTGCTCTGGCTTTGTTTCTCTTTTTTGCCTTCCTGCGGGTTACATGAACACATTGTATGACTCCATACATACATTGATTTGTGATAATGTATTTGAGTATATCTCCTTCTACAATTTTTGTTTTGGTTGTTCTAGGTACTATGATATACATATGTAATTTATCACAGCCTACAGACATCAACATTTTACCACTTTAGGTGAAGTGTGGAAACCTCACATCTGGCTGCTTTCAACATTTTTTTTCTTTGTCTTTAGTTTTCAGAAGATTAATTATGATTAGTGTTAGCATGAATTTCTTTGGATTTATCTTGTTTAGAATTTTATTCATCTTCATGAATCTGTAGGTTTGTGTGTTTTTGCCAAATTTGGGAAGTTTTCAGCTGTTATTTCTTTGAACAGTCTCTTAGTCCCACTCTATTTTTCCTCTTCTTCAGAAACTTTAATGATACAAAGTTGTGTCTTTTAATATTGTCACAAGTTTTTGAGGCTGTTATATTTATTTTTCATTCTATTTTCTCTCTTTTGTCTAAATTGGATAAATTCTGTTGATCTATCAAATTTAGTTATTTTATCAGAGGATAAACTAGCCATTGGCTCTCTATGGTAATGAGTCCATCGAGTGAGTTTTATAATGCTATTACTGTATTCTTTTAGGTCTGTGCTTTCCATTTTTAAAAATAACTTCTATTTATTTGCTGAAATTTTATATTTTTTTGCTTCAAGAGAATATGTAATTCATTGTTTAAACATTTTTACCATCACAGATTAAAACTTCTTGCCCTAAAATTTCAACATCTAATTGATTTTGGTGCTGGTGCCAGTGATTGTCTTTTTCTCATCAAGATGTAATATTCTTGGTTCTTGGGCTAACTGGATGATTTTCAATTGTATGCTTGATATTTTGTATTTTATATTAGGACACTCTGGGTCTTCTAAAAATCTCATATTCCAGAAGACAGCCCCTCTGTTTAGGTTTAGCTAGATCCTGGAATATTTTTGTGGGTTGCTATTTCTCTGACAGTTTAACTTTCGGATCTTTGCAGTGTTATTTTGGTCTGTTTGATTTACCTGGTACTGTTGGGGCCCCCATAGGTCCCTGCAGTTCTTGCTTGAAGAAGGCAGAAGAAGTTTCCACAGCCAGTGCTATAAGGTGTTTCTCCATCAGGGAAAGAAGTCTCTAGTCTCTGGGATCAGTTGACTTCCTTGGACAGGAGTTTCATTTTGGCGGGGTTTTCTTTTTGTGGGGGATGGAGAGCACTGTTATAGTGAGATTTCCACCTACCCACCTACTTTTAGAACCTTAGGAACAAAATGTCTTCCTAGGTTTAACTCCTTAACCTAGCAGGGTTCCAGTTGCTGCTGCCCAGCTGACCATGTAATAATTCTCATTGGGAGAGGTGGTCTTATGCCCACAGGGATATAATAATCTTCCCTGTTGTGCTGCTTATTGTGAAAGCATCCCTTTTGTTGTTGCTGCCCAGCTGTCCAGTGTCGCTTGGTGGAAAAGAAGTCTCAGGCTTACACGGAAGAAGAATCTGCTTTCTCTGGTTGCTGATTGCAGTTGGGGCTCCCAGCTGATTTACCTTGCTTGTGGTGCCGTTCTCTCCCGGTACTGTTAGTGAACTCTTGTTCAGTCAGGGGTAGGGGGAATGAGCCAACCTGGCCTCCCTTCTGTTGCTTCACTAGGGCTGGGAAACTCTAGGGTCGATGACTTCTGCTGAGTGTAGGGATCATAAGCTTTCTTGCCATTAAGTTGTTCTGCCAGTCCTTGGGTGCCAAATCATTTGGGCTTTCTTTTATCCCCTTTCAGCACTGTTTTTTTGTTGCCTCTTGCATTATTGCCAGGGTTTATAGCTGTACTTACTGGGGAAGAGTGGGTGCATGCAATCTGCTCCAGACCAGAAGTTGTGGATTATTTTTGAAAACCAAGATTGATTCAAAATAATATATAGTCAACTTCAAATTTTAACCAAAAGTCTCCTATTACCAATTTAATGCAATGATTACATATAAATTATAATAAATATTGAGCTGAGTAAATTTTCACTAGGATCACTGTCGATAATAGTAGCCATACTCTGTCCTTCATAAGTTTTAGCATTTCATTTTTCCTCTCACTAATTTATTCATTTGTTCTGAATAACAGGCAAGTTCAATAACTCCTCATGTTATAATAGGAGGAGGACACAAAAGTCTCCTTTATTCTTAGTTGCTCTCATTCAGTCATTCAATAATTAAATATTTATATTTTAATTACTACCAGATTACAGTAGACAGTGGCATAAAAAGCCAACTAAGATTCACTTCCTATCTTTAAAAAATTAACAATAAAGACTAATATAAAATGGCAGAATAGTATAATACATTTTACATTTCACTAATAGAATAGTATAATACATTTTCTTTAGGCAGAATGCATGATTTATTTGAAATCCATTCCTATTTTTTTGAAAATACTGTGTACTTGGGCAAAAACGTACTTTTAAAGACACACACAGATGTACAAATATGTAGGCAAACAAACATCGTGCAACACATAGTATAGGCAAAACCATATATAATATAACAAATATAATGCTATTCATGTTTTGATATTGTAATGTGGTTTTTACCAATAAAAAATGAATGGCAAACTAACATTAATATTACTTACACAAAGCCTTAATAACCAGCAAATTCAAATTTAAGAAAAAACATGAGAAAAATAAAGACTTCAACAGATCATATTTCCATGTGCAAAGTAATCAAGCTGATAAGACATTTTTATAATAGTCCAGAATTTTTATTCATTTTTAAAATTCAGGGGAGTCTAAATGTAAAGGAAATGAGAGATTTAATGAAGGCAAGATAACTCTTAGAAATAATTAAATTATTTATTCCATTTCTAAATTATCTCCTTCATATAAACCACCAAAATGATTAAGTATTGTCTTAGTTTGTAGAGTATTATTTTATCAACAGGTTGAAAAAGTTATGCCTCTTGCGAGAAAAAAAACTAATGAAATTAAACATTTTTGATTGCTTATTCATTGCAAATCCAGCTTCAATTATTCTATCTATAAAAATCAATGACAGAGTATTTTTAGGGACAGAAATCAAGATGAATATTGATATATTCCTAAACATCGGGACTTGTTAACATGATGACGATATTCTGATAATTTGCTAATTAAAAATAATTGTTAGTATTTTATTTGGAATGAAGAATCCTTGATATCCTCTGCTTTTGAGTTTCGAAGAGCAATATCTAACAATGGTATTTTACAATCAACAACGGTGTTTTAGGTTATTCTTTAGTACAATTTACAATGTACTTTCACAAACAGGTATTTTAGAGGGAATTAAGGCACAACAAAGAACTTGCCCAAAGTCACAATGAACCCACGCTAGAAAACTTACAGTCGGTGGTCTCCATTTTATATTTTTTCTGATAGCATTTACTTTCTATATTTAAAAATATAGTGCTTAAATACATTTCAAAAATATGTCAAAATAATTCACAATTCTTTCAATTCTAGAAATATTTTCAAACCTTAACAATGGATATATTCAGTAATTATTATAAATAGAAATATGAGTTAGGAATTTAATCATTTGACTTTCTAATTGAGGCGAATGGCAGTGTCTAACAACACAGGAGTAGCACTGAATGCAGTAATTCATTCCCTTCACACAAATAGCTACTGAAAGGCAGATGGAGGTGCCAGTTGTGTTGGGTGCGGGTGATTACTGCCCAGCCTGCACGCCACCAGGTTGTCTTTCTCTCCACCAGAAAACTGTCCATTCACTCTCCTAAGTGCCAAAAGCAAAAGGAGAGGAATTTATGAAGTCCCTAGCCCATATGGCTGGTAGTGAATTAATCTGTGTCTGAGCAGCAGGTAGCACGAGCCAGTCTGTCTGTTGGGGCTGTTAGTAACCCAGGGGCAGATCAGAGAACAGCAGGAGAGAGGATCAACTCAGGCTGCAAATACAGTCAGGAATGTGGCAGGAAATTATTTCTGAAAACACACTTTGCAGCATAAGGGCAGCCGTCAGATGCTACATGATAATCTATCTGCACTTTGTACACTCATAATTATATAGAGCTATATAAGTAGGTGTGAATTTAAAATGTAGCTGTAGATATATAGCTATCATGAGATTTTCCTTTATATAGCATCTTGCATTAAAATAATTATTTCAAGAGTACCTCAAAAATAAAATATGCAGGCAGAGAGATTTTAAAATTATGAAAAAGAGAAATTAGAATATTACAGAAAGGGTATGGATCTATTCAAAAGTCGAATAGCAAAGATGAGTGCTCTGATACATAAACAAGAGAAAATAGGGGCTACATAACAGTTCCTTGAAGAAATAGCAAAATAGGAAGAAAACAATGGAAAATAATAATTGCTTGAATACATTAAGACAAAGCTGAGACATGGGACAATTAGGTACAGAATCTTAAATAAGAAATCATGCAAATGGTCAGAGGATGATTGGACAATGGTTATGAATATCTTCCTTCCTTCCTTTTATTATCTCTTCCTCCCTCCTTCTTATTCCCCTTTTTCCTCTTTCCTATCTCTGTCTTATCTATCTATCTATAGTAATATGAAGTCTAACATTAAGATTTGACATATTCTTGTGTTCACAGGGCTAAAACTAAGACATTTGCAAAACTGAACTAGACCAAGGAATCTGTGTACCTGTAGTCTTTTTGTTTCTTAACCATAAAAATAAAGCCACTAATTTTCCTAAACTTATATGAAAAAGCCAGAACATTGTTGTCAGTTTTTTAATAGTGAAAGATCAAAGAGTTAAAAAACTCAAAAGGAAAGAGAAAGCTGAATTAAAGTGACCCTACTCCTTTTGAAAAGACCATCTCTCTGAATTAGATGATTAAAAATTCTTTATAGTAACTTCAAATTATCTTTACTAGCATTCCTGTTTTAATGGATGATTATAGGAATTAGAGCCAGGTTTAGAAGGTAGGCCTCAAGAAACAGAAGAGGAATATTTTCTTTTAGAGAAAGAATTAATTGAGCACCTAACATGTAGAACATAATGTTTCCAAGCAAATATTGGAAGAGATACAGAGATATAGCCAATACAATACAAGTCATTGTATAATTCATGGATGAAGTAAGTGCGTCTTCCCGTGAACTGGATGTGGTTATGAAGAAGACATACTTCTGGAAAACCCAAACAGCTATTTTTATAGTAATACTTAACCTTTTTCATGCTATAAACATGTATTTAAGTTCAAAGATCTTTAAGAATATATTCCCTAGGGAGGAAAAAATTGATCCGGAAAGGTCAAGCCTATGCCCAAGGTCACAATGCAGGTGAAACTCATTTTCCTCCTGAGACCCGTGGCCTTTAGTCTCAATGCACTGCACACCATCCTCCATTAGATCGTAGTTAACATTCTAAACCTTAGAGGTTTACTATTTTTATGGGTCTACGATGTGACCTTGGTAACAGGGTTTGACTGTTTCCATAGTGAAACATATTTTGTTTTCTTTCTAGAGGCGTGGAAAGCAAAATATTGTTACTCCTGAGAGAAGTAGTTGCTCTGAGATATTTATTTACAAACTCAACAAATGAAAGGTTTCTCACCATTCATAAAGGGTCAATACATGGTTGTCCACCACATAATTATCCCCAAATACCTATGTAATTGGAAGTGTCCTTGGGCATGGGTCTCAGTGGCCAAGTTGTGTTTTCTTTGCTCTGTTCCAAATTGCACAAATACGCAAAAGAAATTTCTTAGTGAAAAAGGAAGGCATTGTTAGCATAATGGCATCTGAACTGGGCCTCAGAGTCTTGAATAATGAGAAGCATAGGAGAAATAGATATTCCAGGCAGATGATATATCAGATGCAGATATGTAAAGGAAAAATATTCCACGATGCGCCCAGGGACACAATACAGAATGATATGATACCTAATTTTGTTTATATCATTTCTGAAATTGTAACACAGAAGTTCCATGGAATATTAAGTTCAAATTAATGGTAAGGCTGGTTTGCCTTCTGTGTGTGAGGCAAATCCCTCCATGCAAGCTACCATTCCTTTCCAGTTTCCTTCAATATCTGAAACCACTCCTCCATCTGCTTTTTATCTTTTAGAAATTTGTTGAAATATCTCAAACTGCTGTTGGATCTTTCCTTGTACATTTATGTTGGAAACATATATAATAGGATGTGTGTGTATGTGTGTGTGTGTGTGTGTGTGAGAGAGAGAGAGAAACAAGTCTCAGGAAGGGGAATAAATAAATTTATGTTGCTAACAACATATCTTCTTGTGAATTTTTAAAAGGAAAAATTTTCAAACAATGACTACAAAGAATCATATTACCCAGGACCAAGATGCTGAGGTTCAGGATTCAAAACAGTAGTTTTGATTTTAAAGTATTGGTAACTTCAACACAGAAAGCAATAAAAGTTCAGATGCACTTTGAAAATATGAGTAAATGAAAACAATCTCTAATTTTCTCATAAAGAAGTCTAAACTTAAAACTGATTCCAGATTCCAGGGACTGCGGTAATCTCATTTTGACATGAAAGGAAGAAAGCATAAATGATTAACAAAAATAAAATCATAAAATAAGCTAATTCAGTAAAACTGATCCTTGTTACATATTTTTATTGGTGATTTGAAGAAAAATCGGATTTTTTGAGTTCTCAGCTACGTGGCTAAGTTGACTTAAATGGGTAAATTATTGAAGGCTATTCAGGAAATGTTATCAAGAAGTAAAGTCGTTGCTTTTGACATCCCACTCATATTCTTCCATATTTACCACTTCAGTGTATACTTGCCCCACTTCTAATTGCCAGAACTTCCTTGTTTTTTGTTTGTTGGTTTGTTTTTTAATAAAAGGGCTTGTTCTGATTGCTAAAGCCTTTTTGTCTATCCATGTAACACTCCAGAAGTGCCAGGAAACTAATTTCCATGAGCAACACTCAACTGCTGATTGATGGGAATTGGTAGAAACTTCAGTTCCTGTTAAGGACTTAATTGTGCCCCACCCCCACATTCATATGTTGAACCCCTAATGCTCAGTGTATCTGTAAAATACAAATATTTGGAGTATTCTTATTTGGGCCTGCGAGGTGGTGATAAAGGTTAAATAAAGTCAGAAGGGTGGAATTGAAAGTAGGTATCTTTAATTTAAAAATTATTGTCTGAATGAATAATATGCCTGCTACATTTGTTATTTGACCTTCACAGAGAAAGGCAGTCTTAGGGTAAAGAAATATACAATTATATTAATATCAGATATATTGAAAATTCTGGGTTTTTTTGTATAGACAGAACTTGGAGGCCAGGGACGGTGGCTCACGCCTGTAATTCCAGCACTTTGGAAAGCTGAGGCAGGCGGATCACCTGAGGTCAAGAGTTTGAGACCAACCTAGCCAACATGGTGAAACCCTGTCTCTACTAAAAATACAAAAAAGAAAGAAAGAAAGAAAGAAAAAAATGCCAGGCATGGTGGCACGTGCCTGAAATTCCAGCTACTCGGGAGGCTGAGGCAGGAGAATCACTTGAACCTGGAAGGCGGAGATTGCAGTGAGCGGAGATCGTGCCATTGCACTCCAGCCTGGGCAGCAGAGTGAGACTCTGTCCCAAAACAACAACAAAAAACAGATCCTTAAGTGAATTTATATCAATGAATTGATTGGAGAAATTCTATCAAAAAATAGTTCACTGAGTGAAACCACTGATAGCCCTTCAGTGCATCCATCAATTTATCCCTATGTTGATAAGAAATGGCCTAGGTAGGCAGAGTCACCAATGCACCACGCTTGCCTTTCTAACCAAACTCTCATCCTTATTTCTTGTTCTCTTAAAGTCTCTGGTCCTATGTCTTCTAGTCTTCCTAAAAAAAGGCATCCTATCTCCATAATTATCCTCTCTTGCCTTTTCCAATATCTTTTCTTTTATAGTATATACTTCAGAATCAATACTTGCATTTTTTATATTTGAGAGTTAAATGGAAACTTTCTTCTGTGGAATTCCATGTGCTTGCTTTCTTTATTTTTCCATTAAAATTATTCAAGTCTATCATAAGTACACAAGTTACAAGGTTTTATTTGATAAAATACCAGTATTCAAAAGCAGCAAATAGAAGGTTGGGTGCTTTGCTAGTTATTGACAGCAAGAGCCTTTTGCCTGTGTTCAAGATTGGGTAATAATCTATTGTTATAGAGTTTATTAATTCCATTAAAGCCTTTAGTATAAGCTCATATTAATTGTATCTTTAAGCTTCATTCCTCAGCTTAGCAGTGCTGAAATTTCCTAATTGAAATCTGGACTGTAATTATAATTTACTTAGCTGGAATTTACAAAGTATATTGCCTATTATAACTCTTAAAGTTGAATCCCAAATCAAAACTTTTGAAAGAGAGGCATGAGGGAGGCTGACCTGTTCTTGGAAAGCTTTGTCACTGTGTAGGCATATCACCTCTGAAAGTATGGGCAGTTATATTCCTGTGATGCTGCCTGCGAGGGGAAATGTTTCTTTTCACCTTTTTTCTTTTTTAGAAAAAGCTTATGAATTCAGTAACTAAAAGTTGGAATGATCCTTAAAAATGTTCAAAATATAAAATCTTTTGAAAGACACCTTCTTTCACTTATATGACACTTCTTTACAACCTCCTTAGGTGTTAATGTTTTCAGATGAGGAAAATACAAGCAGAGACTCAGACTAAAGTCTTTTGACCCGATCTCAGGCTTCTGCTTCAACATCCATCCTGTCAAGAAGCTGAAGTTAATAGCACAAGCTGTTTCTAGAGAATACAATTATCCCCGAAACAGTGATCGCAGACACATCAGATACCAAAAATTCAGTGTCACAGATTTGACCCCTATAAAAAAGTCTGCTGGCTTCTGCCAAATCTTATTATCCAAAACATAGGCTAGTTAAGGTTAAGAAACAGACATTTTTGTGGTAAAGAAGATCACAATAATTCAAAGTGTAAGCATTTCTGACATTAGTTTAAAAATTTTGTCCTCATCAAAGAAGGGCAGCAAGTTTAATTAATAATTTAGATTATTTTAAGTGATATTTATTTAATCTCTTAGCTAAGTGGCAAAATACATGTAAATGATACTGTAGAAACATTCAGAACTATACATGGAAAGATAACTAGCAAATTTGAATAGGATTGAGATGTTATTCTATATGTTTTCTTTGTCTCTCTCTACCCCTCCCTTCCTTCTTCTATCAAAATATGAGATGAGGAGAAGAAGCAAAGCCTGACTACTGCATAAAAATGTATTGACAACTCAAGCTTAGTGTACTCATCTATTACTGTTGCCACTGAAAATAGTAACTACAATTTACTGAGCAAACTGTAGAGCAAGCATTAAGCAAGCTACGTTATATTATCTAATTCTAATGTTCTCTAGAAACAAATTAAGGAAACAATTAAAATTTAGAAACGCTAGGTAACTTTTTAAAAATTATGTGTTTTTTTCTGGTTTGTTTTTTTGTTTGTTTGTTTTGCTTTTTTTATTATTATTTTTTTTAGATGGAGTTTTGCTCTTGTCACCCAGGAAGGAGTGCAACGGCGCAATCTCGGCTCACTGCAACCTCCCCATCCTGGATTCAAGTGATTCTCCTGCCTCAGCCTCCCAAGTAGCTGGAATTACAGGGATTACAGACACCTGCAACCACACCATACCCGGTTAATTTTTGTATTTTTAGTAGAGACGGGGTTTCACCATTTTGGCCAGGCTTGTCTTGATCTCCTGACCTCAGATGATTCACCTGCCTTGGGCTCCCAAAGTGCAGGGATTAGAGGCATGAGCCATTGGGCCCAGCCCAAATTCTGAATTTTTTATAGCTTTAATTTTTAATTTGTTTAGCTTTTATTTTAAGTTCAGGGGTACAAGTGCAGGTTTGCTACATAAGAAAACTTGTGTCATAGAGTTTGTTTTACAGATTATTGCACACCTCAGGTATTAAGCCTAGAATCCATTAGTTATTATTTCTGATCCTCTCCCTTCTCCCACCCTCCACCCTCCAAAACCTCCCAGTGTGTGTTGTCCCTCTCTATGTGTCTATGTGTTCTCATTATTTAGCTCCCGGTTATAAGTGAGAACATGTGGTATTTGGTTTTCTGTTCTTGTGTTAGTTTGCTAAGGATAACTTTTCTAAGTATATACTTTTCTAGATAATGAGGTATTTGGGTTTGAAGGCAAAGAAGGTATTTGGGTTTGAATTACAAAGAATGTTGGATACAATTTCAATTTCATGATAAAATTGCCACTTTATACATTTATTATAAGAATCAAAAATAATGTTTGAGGAAGCTTTGTAAATTGGAAACCATGAAACAGCACTATTATTATTATTCGGCTTAAAGAAGACTAAGTATGCACACTGCTAGAAGAGACATGCACACAAACAGGGTGATGTACAAACGCTGTCAGAGAAGAACAGAGTATGTGTTGCTGCGACTGTATCCTGAAGAGGAAGAAGTCATGTCTAGATAGAATAAAGGAAAGTTGTTGAAGATGCTACTTTCTAAGGCAAATATGGATATTTGAAAATAAAGCTGAGTAAGGGCAGGTTTTGACAATAAAAGGGAAACACTAAAGGAGAGTTTCTATTTTAATAGATCTGGTGTTTTATTTAGTATAAGAGACATAAAGTAGTTTTAGAATATAGACCCTAAGCTTACAATGGGGGTTTATCCTTTGAGGAATTGACTTATATTCATGAAATAATTGGGAAAAAATTCACATGCCAGTTGGATTTCTTAACGGTGACCTCTAATATAAGTTTCTGAAAAGAAATTTATTTTCTAATGAAATTTTAGATGTAATAATTTCTCTCCCAAAATCAAGCAGTATCATTCTACAAATCATTCTAAGCTATGAGATTATTTTCTTTTCCTTTAATTAGACCTTATTTTAAACTATGTGTGTGATTTCATGTATCATTTCATGTATCCATTTTGTCATAAGCAATTAGGATAGTTAAGCTCTGAAAATTAATACTTACTCTTGCTAAATTAAAAAAAAGTGTGAGCCAAAAATAATTCTGAAAAGGAACATTTTTTAGTGAGGAGAGAGCTAAGAGTTTTTCTCGATTTTATCTTGTAGAATTTTTTCTTCATTGGTTGTTGTCACACTTGTAGTTTTGATTCTTGTTTTACACTATCAGAATATAGGTATTTAATTATAGTCTTCATATGTCTCAAATTTTATTTTATAGTAATTTTTCAATATTCATTGATCATTTTTGTTGTGCTGAACACAATGGCTTGTTACTTTTAGAAATTACCTCATTAGATCCTCACAAAACACTATGAGATATCACATACTCTTATGTACTACCATAATCTCCATTTCTTAATCTGAGGAAAATTTATATTTCAAAAGGTTAAGCAATTTGCTGAAAATCACACAGTGAATAAGTACTCTTTCTGGGCTTCAAATCAAGGGAACTCTCTGGGATCTAAATCAAAGGAGCCTCTTGCCTGCCATCGCACATTGATTTACTCAAGTTTATATGTGTTTAATTTTTTCTCAGACTCTCACTTCCCGAGATAGCATGTGTGCTTTATTCACTGTTGTATCTCTAGGGTCTAGCCTGGTGTTTTGTATGTAGCAGATACACACACACACACACACACACATACACAAATGTAGAGCCTTGTTTCATCAACATTAAGAGCATTGAGTAATATCATTATTAGAGATGATTTAATGAGAAAAATAACTTGATAAAGGTCATTTTCAAAGGTCATAAACATGAGTAGGACATTCCACTTGCCAAATTCCCACTTCTGACTAAGATGGAGTAAAAGCAGATAGACCCTCATGCCTAAAACACTAAAACGCTAGATAAAATGTAAGAAGAAAATGGTTCTAAAGATATTGAACACTGGGCAGTAAAGGACAGAAATCACTAATATGAGAAACAAAAGTCAGAAGATCTATAATCGCTCTGGCTTGTCTGAAAGTTTCTAGGCATTGATGCAGAATGGAGGATCCAGCTGGAGTCAGGCAGCGTCTCTGCATGGAGAAAATGGGTCTTTGGTTCCAGGGAGGTAAAGGGGACCAGAATTTACACAGCTGAGCACAGGAGAGAAGAGAATTGTCCAGACTGAGAACTCTAGAGGCAGAAAAGTGTCCACCTTGAGGATTCAGCCGAGTACTGATTAGTATGTTTGTTTGAAGAAACTACCCAAGGTAGCTGAAATAACTACCTGAAAGAATGAGGAGAAAAAATCTCTGAAAGTCACACAGGGCAGTTCCTGTTTCTGTTCCAAGAAGAGTAGAAAACTTCATAATTGAAGATTCTTGGGTTAGGGTCCTCAGAGGGTTTTTTCCCAGTTATTGTGAATAATTACTCCCAGGCTAAATAAGTAAAGGATCAAATAGATTACAAGTAATTTAACCCCATTACAAAAAAGCTGGAAGAAATTTATAAAAATAAAATCTGTGTACCCACCTTTTTACTTATTTATTTGAAATATATTTAATTACAGAAAAGATTGTACAGTGTGATGGTATGATATATACATACCTTGTGGAATGATTATTTCAGTCAAATTAGTCAACATATCACCACAAATGCTTTACATTAGAACCCCAGAACTGCATATCTTATAACTGAAAGATTATACCCTTTGACCAGCATGTCCCCACTTTATTCATCTCCATGACCTTGGCAACAAGCATTCTATTTTCTGTTTTTATGAGTTTGAATTTTTTAGATTATCCTTGTAAGCAAGACCATACAATATTTGTTTACTTGTATAAGGCTTATTTCACCTAGCATAGTGTACCCCTGGTTCATCCATGTAGTCACAAATGATAGGATTTCCTTGTTTTCATGCCGGAATAATATTCCATTATACACACACACACACACACACACACACACACACACACACACCACATTTTCTTTATTCATCTGTCAATGGACATTTTGGTTGATTCCATATCTTGGCTATTTTTAATAATGCTACAGTGAACATGGGAGTTCAGGTATCTTGGAGATACTGAATCTACATAGTTCAGGTGTTAAGGCAGTGATCTTGTAAAAATAAAACTTTCAAATACAATCTCAAAAATGTAAAATTCACAATCGGTGACATCTAATTAAATATTGTCCATTATGCGAAGAATCAGGAAATGCAATCAATAAAAGGGAGAAAAAAAATGAAACAGACTCAGAAATAAAACAGATGGGATAATTAGTTGACAAGGGCATAAAAGGACAAGTGTTGCAAGAATATTCTATAGTCACAATAATATAGATAAAAACATACACTTTAAGCAGAAATATGAAAGATAGAAGACACAAATTGAATTTCTAAAGATGAAAACTATAATACCTGAATAAAAACACACTGGATTGAATAAATGACAGATAGATATCACAGAAGAATATGTTGGTAATTATGCAGATTTAGTAATTGAAACTATCCAAAATAAAACACAGAGAATAAATTTTTTTAAATAGTGAATTGGTGACCTGTGGGAAAATTTCAAGCAGTCTAACATATATATTATTGGACTCCCTAAAAGGTGGGGCAGAAATGACTATTTGCAAACATAATGGCAAATAATTGCAAAATTTGATGGAAACTGTAAACCCACAGAACAAAGATGCTCAGTGAACTTCAATCACAGAAAACATTAAGGAAATTACATCGACATTTAATAATCAACTTATGTAAAACCAGATAACGATGTTTTAAAAGTAGCTGAACTGCAGAAAAGCACGCTGTATGAAGAGTCTAAAGAGGAAGACAGGTGAGAATGTCAGGAACATAGAGTTCAAAACAATTTCAGTCAAAAGAGAGAGGAACATCTTTAAAGCACTGAAAGAAAAATACTGTAAATTAAGAATTCTCTACCTAGCAAAAATACCTTTAAAAAATTAAAGTTACAGAAATACTTTTTATACATAAAAATCCAAAAGAAGTTATCACTGGCAGAAATGCAGTACAAGAAATACAAGGAGACTACTTCAGGCTCTACATATGTACATATACGCACACACATACCAGTTGGGAATAGAAGGAATCAAAATCACTCAAAATGGTAACTCTTGGCTAAATATAACATTTTTTATTTAAAATACGTTGGGGTGATCGGACCCAACACCAGGTGTAGGGGTGACGAAGTCCAGTGGAGTCAAAGGAATGAGAAAGGACAGTTTGAGAGAGAAAGTGGGTCAACCCGACCATCGCTAAGTATGGAGGTTGCGAACGCCGAGCTCTGGAAGCCCAGACTATTTACTGGTGATCAAAGAAAGAAACAGGTGTTGAGAATGTGGGCGTCGAAAGAGAGCATTGCATTAAGCACATGATTTACAGCTGTGACCGTTTAGCATATGCTCTGCTACTTGTGATAATGGAGAGCAGGTTCTTTTAACTCAAGATACCATCGATCCTGGGAGAGCAAGGAGCAAGGAGCCAGCAAGTCTAGACACATTCTAGAGCCATGAGCCCTGGATTCTATCCAAGCCACAAGGGTTTTTGTTTGTTTGTTTTGTTTTTTACCTTTTATTTATTTATTTATTTTATTTTTTTAGTTTTATTATTATACTTCAAGTTTTAGGGTACATGTGCACAATGTACAGGTTACATATGTAGACATGTGCCATGTTGTTTTGCTGCACCCATTAACTCGTCATTTAGCATTGGGTATATCTCCTAATGCTGTCCCTCCCCCCTCCCCCCACCCCACAACAGTCCCCAGTGTGTGATGTTCCCCTTCCTGTGTCCATGTGTTCTCATTGTTCAATTACCACCTATGAGTGAGAACATGCGGTGTTTGGTTTTTTGTCCTTGTGATAGTTTACTGAGAATGATGGTTTCCAGTTTCATCCATGTCCCTACAAAGGACATGAACTCACCATTTTTTATGGCTGCATAGTATTCCATGGTGTATATGTGCCACTTTTTCTTAATCCAGTCTATCGTTGTTGGACATTGGGGTTGGTTCCAAGTCTTTGCTATTGTGAATAGTGCCACAATAAACATACGTGTGCATGTGTCTTTATAGCAGCATGATTTATAGTCCTTTGGGTATATACCCAGTAATGGGATGGCTGGGTCAAATGGTATTTCTAGTTCTAGATCCCTGAGGAATTGCCACACTGACTTCCACAATGGTTGAACTAGTTTACAGTCCCACCAACAGTGTCAAAGTGTTCCTATTTCTCCACATCCTCTCCAGTACCTGTTTTTTCCTGACTTTTTAATGATCGCCATTCTAACTGGTGTGAGATGATATCTCATTGTGGTTTTGATCTGCATTTCTCTGATGGCCAGTGATGAGGAGCATTTTTTCATGTGTTTTTTGGCTGCATAAATGTCTTCTTTTGAGAAGTGTCTGTTCATATCCTTCACCCACTTTTTGATGGGGTTGTTTGTTTTTTTTCTTGTAAATTTGAGTTCATTGTAGATTCTGGATATTAGGCCTTTGTCAGATGAGTAGGTTGTGAAAATTTTCTCCCATTCTGTAGGTTCCCTGTTCACTCTGATGGTAGTTTCTTTTGCTGTGCAGAAGCTCTTTAGCATTTGTTGATATTTTTACTATTTTTTGTTTTCTTAGTGGTTGCTCTAGGCATTACAATATGAATCTTAACTTATCTCTAATCTATTTCAGATTCACATTAAATTCTGTTGAAATGTAGAAACTCTACTCAAATATAGATCCATTATTGTCTACCTCATTTGTGCACTTATTCTCGTTTATATTACACTCTATATATTATTAATTTGATTATAGATTTATAAAATACAGTTACCATTAATGTAAGTGGTATAATATATAAATAATATGTAACAATATAATCCACTTAGCCATATCATGAACAATCTATACAGTATACTCTCTTGTAAAAGGTAAATATTTTTTGATGTGATACAACCAAATAATTATATACTAACATTTCAATTATGAAGTATTTTTATATGTGTGCTATTTGATTCCTGAAACAAGTATGAGAGGTTTTCAAGGCAGGTGTTTTTATGCCCATGTAAGAGTTGGGAATCTGATGCTTAGACATGAAAGGTGAGTTGGCAGTCGCAAATAAGCAGTAGAAACAGGATTTGAAGTTGTCCAGATTCTAATAATTTTAGAGAAATAATAGAAAAGGCCAAATTATGCAAGAGTCTCTTTTGATGAATCAGAAAAAAAAAGTATGCCTGTCTCCCTTTACCAAATTGGCATGTACACGCATATTAGAAAAGGAAGAATAGAGGAGATGATGTCTTAAGCATTCTTTATTAACTTGAATACCCAAATAACCTAATACATTGAATAATCAAAATATCCTAGAATTTTTTTCAAAATCAAATGTAATCAATCCAATAAAAGGCATGACTATCGGAACATGGCTTCTAAATTTAGACCATTGTGGGTTCCAAAACCTTATTTTTTCACCTGGTTACTTTGCTCTAGAAATGCATCTTCTCTCAGAAGCAGAATAATTATTAAGTCTCAAGTTAGCCCTCAACACTTGAATTTGCCCATGTCATCTCCAAATTAACAAAAAATCTAGTTATTATTTATACCACTGTTTTAGGGTAAACAATCTGCTATATATTTCTGGATGCCAGCAACACACTTTTCAATAATGTACATGCTACTTGCACCCATTCTTCCAACTCCAGCTGTGCCTACAGCTTGAGAAAGGCAGAGGAGGGAAAGGAAAAGGGTTCATTAGTATGTGGGATAAGAGATATACATGAAGGAAAGGGTTTTATTGTGCATGCACAAGGAGAAAATGTGTATTCAACCCCCATAATCACCTGTACAGGGTATACATGTATCAGGCTTTCCTAAGGTAGAAAATACCTGAGCTTTGCATTCAAAGTAAAGCACTACAGGGTTAAAACTTTTAAAACCATGAAAAAATTTCAGAGTATTTATTTAATGTGAGCAATAGTGGGAGTAAGTCATCTTTTCTAAGAATTGTGAACTAGATTCCAAATTCTAGTTATCTAACCTGTGCATCAATAACTCAAAAATCAACTTCCTATTTAGGTAATAAGAGTCAAATATGGACCAATTTAGAGTAGGAGAGACAATAATTGAACTCAAGAACTGTGCTACTTTCTGTATCAATACTATTCAATCTGAGAATACATTGTGTTTCTTATATTCTTTCATTAACAATATACATATATGCAATACGTGTACAGTATATTAAATTTTTATTTTTTTCTGAGATCCTGACAACATACAGAATATGAAAGCTAGGTAGAATGATGGCAAATGAAAAAGACTGTATCCTCATTAAAAAAAAAATGAGTGCCTTTTGAGTAGAGTGTGACATTAAGATCCCCTTCCACTTGTGGCACCCAGAGGATAAAGACATATCTTTCCCACCTGCGGGGGTTCCTAACCTTTTTCCTAAGCTATGCACCAAGGAGGGGGATTCTAGGATTGTGCATCATGTCAATGAAAAACTTTTAAGTAAAGAAAAAAGATGTAAAACAATGTATACATATTATACCCTTTGATGTGGTTTGGCTCTGTGTCCCCACCCAAATCTCACCTTGAACTGTAATAATCCCGAAATGTCAAGAGTGGGGCCAGGTGGAGATAATTGAATCATGGGAGCAGTTTTCCCGTACTGTTCTCTTGGTAGTGAATAAATCTCACAAAATCTAATGGTTTTATAAATGGGAGTTTCCCTGCATAAACTCTCTTGCCTGCCGCCATGTAAGGCGTGACTTTCCTCCTCATTCGCCTTCTGCTATGATTGTGAGGTCTCTCCAGCCATGTGGAACAGTGAGGCCATTAAACTTCTTTCCTTTATAAATTACCCAGTCTCAGGTATGTCTTTATCAGCAGCATGAGAACAGACTAATACAATAAATTGGTACCAGGTGCAGTGGGGTGCTGCAGTAAAGATACTGAAAAATGTGGAAGCAACTTTGGAACTCGGAAACAGGCAGAGATTGGAACACTTTAGAGGGCTCAGAAGAAGCTGGGATAATTTGGGAAAGTTTGGAACTTCCTAGGGACTTGGAGGGCTCAGAAGACAGGAAGATGTGGGAAAGTTTGAAACTTCCTAAAGACTTGTTGAATGGCTTTGAGCAAAGAGCTGTTAGTAAAATGTACAACAAAGTCTAGGCTAAGATGGTCTCAGATGGAGATTAGGAACTTGTTAAGAACTGGAGTAAAGGTCACTCTTGCTATGCAAAGAGACTGGTGGCATTTTGCCCCTGCCCTAGAGATCTGTGGAACTTTGAACCGGAGAGATGATTTAGGGTATCTAGTGGGAGAAATTTCTAAGTGGCAAAGTGTTCAAGAGGAAGCAGAGTGTAAAAGTTTGGAAAATTTGCAGGCTGATGATGCAATAGAAAAGAAAAACCCATTTTCTGGGAAGAAAGTCAGGCCTGCTGCAGAAACTTGCATAAGTAATGAGGAGCTGAATTTTAATGACCAAGACAATGGAGAAAATATCTCCATAGCATGTCAGAGACTGCAGCAGCCCCTCCCATTGCAAGTCCAGAGGCCTAGGAAGAAAAAACGGTCTTATGGTCCAGGCCCAGGGCCCCCCTCTGCCCTTTGCAGCCTCAGGGCATGGTGCCCTGCGTCCCAGCTGCTTCAGCTCCAGGCGTGGCTAAAAGAGACCAAGGTACAGCTTGGGCTGTGGCTTCAGTGGGTGCAAGCCTCAAGCCTTGGCAGCTTTCATGTGGTGTTGAGCCTGCAGGTGCACAGAGGTCAAGATTTGAGGTTTGGGAACCTACACCTGGATTTCAGAGGATGTATGGAAATGCCTGTATGTCCAGGGAGAGGTCTGCTGTAGGGGCAGAGCCCTCATGAAGAACCTCTGCTAGGGCAATGCAGAAGGGAAATGTGGAGTGAGAGCCCCCACACAGAGTTCCCACTGGGAAAGTGCCTAGTGGAACTGTGAGAAGAGGGCCACTGTCCTTGAGACCCCAGGATGGTAGATCCACTGACAGCTTGCACCATGTGCCTGGAAAAGCTGCAGACACTCAACAACAACCCATAAAAGCAGCCAGGAGGAGAGCTGTGCCCTGCAAAGCCAAAGGGGTGGAGCTGCCCAGGACCTTGGAAACCCATTATTTGTATCAGCATGATCTGGATGTGAGACATGGAGTCAAATGAGATGATTTTAGAGCTTTAATATTTGACTGTCTTGCTGAATTTCAGACTTGCATGGGGCCTGTAGCCTCTTTGTTTTTGCCAGTGTCTCCCATTTTGAATGGGTGTATTTACCCAATGCCTCTACCCCCCACATTGTATCTAGGAAGTAATTAACTTGCTTTTGATTTTATAGGTTCATAGGCAGAATGGACTTGTCTCAGATGAGACTTTGGACTGTGGACTTTTGAGTTAATGCTGAAATGAGTTAAGACTTTGGGGGACTGTCGGGAAGACATGATTGTGTTTTGAAATGCGAAAGAGACATGAGATTTGGGAGGGTCCAGGGATAGAATGATATGGTTTGGCTCTGTGTCCCCACCAAAATCTCACCTTGAATTGTAATGATTCCTATGTGTCAAGGTTGGGGCCAGGTAGAGATAATTGAATCATGGGGGTAATTTTCCCCATATCAATCTCATGGTGATGAATAAGTTTTATGAGACCTGATAATTTTATAACTGAGAATTTCCCTGTACAAGCTCTCTTTCCTGTCACCATGTAAGACTTGACTTTGCTCCTCATTTGCTTTTCATCATGATTGTGAGATCTCCCCAGCCATATGAAATTGTGAGTCAATTAAACCTCTTTATAAATTACCCAGTCTCAGGTATATATTTATCAGCAGCGTAAGAACAGACTAATATACCATTTATATGAACAAGATAAAATTTATGAATGTGTGATGCATATTAAAAAAAGAAATTAGCCAGGTGTGGTGGCTCATGCCTCTAATCCCAGCACTTTAGGAGGCCAAGGTGGGAAGATCTCCTGAAGCCAGGAGCTTGAAACCAGCCTGGGCAAAAAGGTGAGACCCTTATCTATGAAAAAAAAATACAAATTGGCCAGGTGCAGTGGCATGCATTTGTACTACTCAGGGGGATATGAGGCAGGAAGATTGCTTGGGCCCAAGAGTTGGAGGTTGCTGTTAGCTGCGTTCGTGTCACCGCACTCCAGCCTGGATGACAAGGCAAAACCCTGTCTCTAAAATAAAATAATAAAAATTTAAAAATGAAGAAAATAAATTAACATTAAGAAAAGATTTTTATGTTAGTTTCTTATCTCCATCTCTGAAAGGAGGTTATAAATATCTTATTAATGTATTCCATATTATTTTCTTTCAGCGACTATTTCATTGGTTGACCTACCAGTCTGTTGGATTAGGCCAAGTTATGATACAGTAGCCAATAACTCTCATTTAGAATAGCTTTTTCAGGTTTATATTGTACTTAAATTATGTACCCATGGATCAGGTGCAGGTCTGCTTACTGTCACCTCCACCCTAACAAAATCCTGTGTGGCAGCCTCTGCACAGAATAATGCTGATATGTGGTAGAAAAAAGAGGACCCTGTGGGTTGTGCATTAGGATTAATTGTTCCAGCCTAGAAGTGACATGTGGTCATTTCATTTTACAACTCATAAGCCATATTAGGCACACGGCCACTTACCCATAAGATAAATGAGAAAGTATAACCATTCATATTTCCAGAGAGATAAGAGGACCAGAGTATCTGATATGCATTACTAACAACTAACCTGATTAATATGGTGTGGCTGTGTCCCCACCCAAACTTATCTTGAGTTGTAACTCCCACAGTTCCCACATGTCGTGAGGAACCTGGTGGGAAGTAATTGAATTATGGGGTGGGTCTTTCCCATGCTGCTCCTGTGATAGTGAATAAGTCTCATGAGATCTGATGGTTTTAAAAAGAGGAGTTTCCTTGCATAAGCTCTCTTCTTTTGTCTGCCACCATGTGAGACATGACTTTCACCTTCTATTATGATTATGAGGCCTCCCCAGCCACGTGGAACTGTAAGGCTACTAAAACCTCCTTTTCTTCACAGTCTTGTGTATGTCTTTTTAAGCAGCATGAAAATTAACTAATACAGTAAATTGGTACCAGTAGAGTGGGGTGCTGCTGTAGATACCCAAAAATGTGGAAACAACTTTGGATATGGATAACAGGCAGGGGTTGTAAGAGTTTGGAGAGCTCAGAAGAAGACAGGAAAATGTGGGAAAGTTTGGAACTTCCTAGAGACTTGTTGAATGACTTGGCCCAAAATGTTGATAGCAATATAGACAACAAAGTCCAAGCTGAGGTGGTCTCATTGGGAACTTCTTGGGAACTGGAGCAAAAATGACTCTTGTTATCTGTTAACAAAGAGACTGGTGTCATTCTGCATCTGCCCTAGAGATTTGTGAAACTTTGAACTTGAGAGAGATGCTTTAAGGTATGTGGTGAAAGAAATTTCTAAGCAATAAAGCATTCAAAGGTGCCTTGGGTGCTGTTAAAGCCATTCAGTTTTAAAAGGGAAGCAGAGTGTAAAAGTTCAAAAAATTCACAGCCTGACAATGCCATAGAAAAGAAAACCCCATTTTCTGAGGAGAAATTCAAGCTGGCTGCAAAAAGTAATGAGCTGAATGTTAATCCCCAAGACAATGGGGAAAATGTCTCCAGGGAATGTCAGAGGTCTTCATGGCAGCCCCTCCTGTCATAGGCTCAGAGGCCTAGGAGGAAAAACTGATTTCATGGGCTGGGCCAAAGGTCCCCATACTGTATGCAGACTAGTGACTTGGTGCCCTGCATCCCAGTTGCTCCAGCTGTGGCTGAAAGGAGCCGGTGTAGAGCTTGGGCTGTGGCTTCAGAGTGCAAACCTCAAGTCTTGGCAGCTTCCACGTGGTGTTGGTCCTGCCAGTGCACAGAAGTCAAGAATTCTGGTTTGAGAACCTCTGCCTAGATTTCACGGGATGTATGGCAATGCTTGGATGTCCAGGCAGAAGTTTACTGCAGGGATGGAGCTCTCATGGAGAACCTATGCTAGGGCAGTGTGGAAGGGAAATGTGGGGTCAGAGCCCCTATACAGTGTTCCTAGTTGGGCACCATATAGTGGAGCTGTGAGAGGAGGGCCACCATCCTTCAGACCCCAGAATGGTAGATCCACTGACAACTTGTACCATGCACCTGTAAAAGCAGCAGATACCTAATGCCAGCCCATGAAAGAAAGCTGTCAGGAGGGAGGCTGTACCCTGCAAAGCCACAGGGGTGGAGCTGCCCAAGACCATGGGAACCCACCTCCTCAATCAGCATGACCTGGATATGAGACATGAAGTCAAGGGAGATCACTTTGGAGTTTCAATATTTAACTGCCCCACTGGATTTCAGACTTGCATGAAGCCTCTAGCCCCTTTGTTTTGGCCAATATCTCCCATTTGGAATGGGTGTATTTACCCAATCCCTGGACCCCCATTGTATCTAGGAAGTAACTAACTTGCTTTTGATTTTACAGGCTCATAGGCAGAAGGGACTTGCCTTGTCTCAAATAAGACTTTGGACTGTGGATTTTTAAGAAAATGCTGAAATGAGTTGAGACTTTGGGGAACTGTTAGAAGGGCATGATTGGTTTTGAAATGTGAGGACATGAGATTTGTGGGGAGACAGGGTGGAAATTATATGGTTTGGCTGTGTCCCTACCCAAATCTCATCTTGTATTGTAACTCCCACAATTCTCACATGCCGTGGGAGGAAGCTGGTGGGATGTAATTGAATCATGGGGGCGAGTTTTTCTCATGTTATTCTCATGACAGTGAATAAGTATCACGAGATCTGATGGTTTTAAAAATGGGAGTGTCCCTGCACAGAGCTCTCATCTCTTGTCTGCCACTAGTGAGATGTGCCTTTCACCTTTTGTCATGATTTTGAGGCCTGTTCAGCCACATGGAACTGAGAGGCCATTAAAACCTCTTTTTCTTCCCAGTCTCAGGTATGTCTATATCAGCAGCACGAAAACAGACTATTACACTGATCCCGTTAAGGTGGTGACCAAAATACCGTGCTCTGCTTTCTTTGGAAGTATGATCTCTAAGAAGACCCCAAGACCAGAAGTTGTAATTTATTTTTAAGTAATTACTTGTATGAAGCATTATAGGCTCTTTTCTAAAGAGGAACTATGAAAAATGAATAGTAAGTACCCTAAGTGTTGCTTCCTTGCTACTGCTCTCCAGAGGGTACTGATGAGTGTGTGAAGTAGGAAGGAGCGTTGTTTGGATTGAAGATGCCCTCCTGTCATTGAATGTGGTAATTTCACAATCAAGAAAAAACACTACAGTTCTTTACTGACTTAGGCTGGCATCTCAAGAGGTAGATAGAGGTATAAGGAGTGAGATCAATATTTAGCTATCTTTTTTTCTTGTTTCAGCAAGCACTCTTGTATAATTGTATAAACAAACATTTTACCCAGAATGGATACTAAAATAAGTTAAATTGGAAGATATTTTTAATTTTGTTGTAAAATTGAAATTCAAATTACTTTCAGCCATTTCCGGATGGGTTGCTAAGAATCACACAAGTTCCTTACTTTTATTTATTATCACAAAGTTCTTGAGTTTTTTTTTTTTTTTTCTTTCAGCTAACAATGAGAGCTCATGGACACAGGAAGGGGAACATCACGCTCCGGGGACTGTTGTGGGGTGGGGGGAGGGGGGAGGGACAGCATTAGGAGATACACCTAATGCTAAATGACGAATTAATGGGTGCAGGAAATCAACATGGCACATGGATACATATGTAACAAACCTGCACATTGTGCACATGTACCCTAAAACCCTAAAGTATAATTAAAAAAAAAAAAAAAGTTCCAAATATCATCAAAAAAAAAAAAAAAGTTCTTGAGTTTTTATCTAAACTTCTCCATATAATTATCCATTGAACAAATGCAGAATTCATATTCTTTTCAAGTGCACATAAAACATTCACCAGAAAAGACCAAAAGAAAATAAATTTAAAAAATTAAAATCACATAGCGTATATTTTCTGACCAAAATGTAATCAAAGTTAAATTAATAAGAAAAATATTTGAAAAATTATTCTCAAACTTTAAAAATTAGAAAATAAAATATTTAGAACTGAGTGAAAATGAAAACCACCTAGCAGAAGAAAAATGTTACAAAATCAATGATCTAAGCTTTCACTTTAAACAGTTAGATGAAAAGCTAATTAAAGCCAAAGGTGAATAGAAGAAATGATAAAATAAGAGCATAAATTATTAAAATAGAATCTGAAGAAAATTTAATAAAACAAATGCTGATTCTTAAAAAGTATGTAAAATTGATATATTTTTAGGGAGACTAAGAAAAATAGAGAAACTCAAATTACTAATAGTAGGTCTGACATAACTGGTATCATAGGGATATTACTATGATTTTCAGACATTGAAAGGACAGCAACATATTATGAACATTGTGCCAATAGATTTGACAGCTTAAATGAAATGAATGAATACTTTGAAGAAACAGAAAGGATTACAAAAAACCATGCTGTCCAGTATCAGTTAAAGAAATTGAGCTCAAACTTGTTCTTCCTTGTTTGTGGGAGCTAAGAGAAACTGAGAAGTAGAATTGTGGTTATTAGAGGGTGGGAAGGATAGAAAGAGGGGAGGATGGGAAGATGTCAATTAACAGTTACACCTAGATGAGAGGAATAAGTTCTAGTGTTCTGTAGCACTATAGAGTGAATATGATTAACAATAATTTAGTGTATATGTGTTAAGCCATTCTCATGTTGCTATAAAGAAACACCTGAGGCTGTGTCTTTTATGAAGAAAAGAGGTTAAATTGGCTCATGGTTCTGCAGGCTGTTTAGGAAGTATGGCACTGACATATGCTTGGCTTCTGGGGAGGCCTCAGGGAACTTTTGCTCATGGCAGAAGGCAAAGCAGGAACAGGCACATCACATGTCAAGACTGGGACCAAGAGATGTACGGGAAGGTGCTGCACGCTTTTCAAAACCAAATTTCATGTGAACTCAGAGTGAGAGCTCACTTATCACCAAGGGGATGATATCAACCATTCATGAGGGATCTGCCCCTGTGATCCAAACACCTCCCACCAGGCCCCACCTCCAACACTGGAGACCACATTTCAACATGAGATTTGGAGAGAATATGTATTCAAACCATATCAGTATATTTTCAAAAGCTAGAAGAGAGGATTTTGAATGCTCACAATACGAAGAAATGACAAATCTTCAAGGTGAGGGCTATGCCAATTACCCTGATTTGATTAATTATACGTTGTACACATATATGGAAATATCACCGTGTATCTCATAAATAGGAACAATTTTTAAGTTTTAACTTAAAAAGGGGGAAAAAGATATTGTACTCATAATAAAAATACCTTCAGGGCCCAAATGACATTACTGATGAATCCTAGTGACCTGCCAAGGTAGAAATGAGTGTCCTTTCAGGAAATAGAGGAGGAGTGGAAATTTCTCATCATTTTATCATCTCATGCTATCAAAACAAGATGAAGACATCAGTATAAAAGAAAACTATAAGCTAATATTCCAAAGGAAATAAATAGGATAAGTGAGATTATCTACAAAAATGCAAGAGTTAACATTAAAGAAATAAATTAATGTAATTTAAAATATTGATGGATTAAAAGGAAAAAACATAGTATTATCTCAGTATATGCAACTATTATCTCACATATTTCTAGTAGGAATGTAAAATTAACCACTTTGGAAAACAGTTTAGCAATTACTTTATAAAGTTAGAAATACATCTACACAGGACTCAGTGGTTACATTCCTAGATTTCTACCCAAGAAAAATGAAAATATATATCTCCTCAAAGACTGATACACACATGTGCATAGCAGCTTGATTCATAATAGCCCCAACTGGAAACAATCAAAATGCCCAAAACCAAGGGAACAGTTAAACAAATTATGTTATACACACAGTCAAATACTACTCAGAAGTAAAAATAAATGAAATACAAATACACAAAATCACATGAATGAATCTCAAAGCATCCTGCTAGGAAAAATAGCAAGACATAAAGAGTATATCCTGAGCATTTTCATTCACATGTACTGTAGTTCTAGAATAGGTGAAAGTAATCCAGCGTCATCGTGGTTGTTTTGTGTTTGGACTATGGATGAAATGACTGTAAGGCAGCATAAAAAAACTTGTCAAAGTGATGGAAATATGGCATCTCTTGTTTGTGATAGTGTTTATACCAAATATGCACATATTTGTCAAAACTCATCAAAATATACCCTTAAAATGGCTGTATTTTATTGTATGCAAATTTTATATTAATGCAGCTGATTTCAAAGGACAACAACTGCAAAGTTTTGAGGAATTCTCAGTGACCAAAGTTGCATGCTCAAGGTTATACGTGGCTCCTCCCTTCACATAGTATAGCAAAGCTCTTCTTATTCAGGCACCAACCAGCCAAGCAAGTTCTCCACCCAGGGTGCTGAGCTCTTAATGAAACCAGAAGCCAAAAGGTGAGCCTAAGCTGCCCCACAACTGCTTACTCTGAAAAAAGGCACCAACACCCCTCCAGAGGTAATCTTCTTAAAGACATAAATTCACAGGAAATACTTTTTGTGGGGTTTCTTCCCTGTTCAGACATTCCTGTAGTGTCTGATTTTTTTTTTCTCATTCTGAGGTTTTGTTTTGTTTTTAATCCTTCTCAGTACGATGATAGATTTATAGGCCGGTAGGGTGGGCAAGTAGCTAGATTAATAAATTAGTTCATTCAGTATGTTACAGACTTAATCAATCCTAGAACACTATGTGAGCAAAGGGTAATAAATGGACAAATGGGGAGCCTAAGAGATTTTATTAAAAATGCAAGTTGAAGAGAGCCCTAGTGTCCTATCTTAATGTCACCATTATTCAACCCTCTTTAAGTTCATTTTCAAAGTATAGTGGCCAGGGAAAGAAAAGTTTTATTTGTGAAACATCAGCACTCAAATGAGAATACTTGCACTAAGAAGTAGCAATCTGAGCAATATCAGAATTGGTGAAGCAGAAGGTCTAGGACATTGTGGTTAGACAAACCTGGGTTTCATGCCCATCTCCACTTTTTACTTGTTTAAGGAATACCAATATTTTGCATGATTGGAAAATAAATGAAGTTGCTTCATGTCTTGTTTTGGAAATCTTATTAAATATAAAAGAAATTTACAAATCAACATTATTGGAATAGTTAAGTATAAGCAATATACTTTGAATATATTTGCTGCTTAATAATTTTTTATGAAATTAAATTAAAAACAATCCACAAACAGAGATAAAGATTGTGGTCCAGATACTTCATAATAATTGAGATTTGTTGAGTAATTGCTCAATTTTCAATACTTTCTAAATGTGAAAAACACTTATCTTTGTTAAACTTGACCAGTTTGGTTCATTTACTTGGTCAAGTTTCTTAACTTCCTTAGAGCTCATTTTTCACATCTGTAAAAAAGGCAAAGATTACCTAAAGTCCAGCAAAGTGCCCGGAACCATTTTAGTTGTTTGTATCAAGATTTTTGAATGGAGATAAATGGAGATAAAGAAGTAAGAATTTATTCTGTTTCCTCAGCTTGACATTGACTTGGAAGCATGTAGTTCTCTATCTGAACAGTTTCTTATAAGCATTCAAGGGCCAGCTCTTGTTATTATATTATCTTGTGCTAGGACCTTGTCATTGTTACTATTGGGAAAGAGTTGGCCCTACAACTAGATAACTTAATAGCTCAATTGGATGACGTTTAATTTTATTTTGCTTATTCTTCCTAGATTTCTTATAAAAAAACAAAAACAAACCAACCAACAACAACAGCAAAAAACACTGGCTGGCCACCAAAATTTACCAAATTAAGTCAGCGAACTTAAGAGATGATTTGATCCATGCTTACCATTAAGATTCAACTAGTTCCAAAGCTGACAATTGACTGACCAAACTTGCTCAATTAATATCCAAATTGGACACTGGAGCACTGGATAATACAACATAGATAATTAGAAAATTTATCATTGAAATCTGTTTTTTAAAAATATATGTCTGTGTAGCTGTCCTCTTGGTTCAGAATTACCTCTCCTCTGTACTTTGGACTTTCAGAAAACTCATGATTTTTAAAAAGAAAAGAGTTATATCTCTACCTAGGATGTAGAAAATAGAGAGATGGAAGAAATGTTACTTCCACATTAAAAAATTGTTTTGTTTAATCACAAACATATGTGTGTATATCTACATATTATATGTATGATACATGTATACATAATACATACCTAAGATATATGTACACACACATCATATAAATGCTGTTTATACACATCTGATGTATTTATGTATAGCCTCACAGATTCACACAAGAATATCTTGTATGAATAGTCTTGTATGAAAGACTCTGAGAGAAAGTGACTCTATGTGATAGTTTTGAAAGAGAGCATTCTGAGTACCCAACTCTGTGAGTTTTACGCTCCTCCTATAATACCTCAATAACTTACTGAGCAAGTAAGATGAATTTTAGTTAACATTTCCTGGAAATAGACAAATAAGAACTGTGTAAAAGAAGTTCATTAAAGATTGCATTTAGGAATGATGCCTGGAAGTAAGGGAAAAGAAAAAGTTGCATTGTGATTAAGTTATTACAGAGGTCTCAGCCAACTCACTGGGCAGCTCTGAAGCTGGAATGGCTTTCTGGTGTTTCAAAATGAGGCAAGTTTCCAGAGCCTTCATGTCCCTATTAGGACTAGTTATTGTACCTCTTATGCCCACACTGAAGGAGTGTAACTTTTGTGGGAACACAAATCCAGTCTAGGGCAAGCACCAGAGAGGGTAGCAGCTACGGGCCATCAAGCTAAGAATCCTAGACTTTTGATAGCTAAGAGAATGAGTGTCCTGAAAGAGAGATCTGGGTGATAAAAGTAATATCTGCTGCAAGTCATCCCTCGCATTGCTTCCTATAGTAACTTTACTCCTTCTGTGTACAGCTTCTGCACGATTCTTATTGATATCATTTATTAATAATGTGTAAGAGGAAAGTTGGTGACATGAACTATAGCCTTTGCTGGTCTTGAAGCTTTAACTGATCCTCATTAGCTTCTTTCTTTACTATCTTCATCTGCGGCTATTACCTCTACTGGTCTAGGTTGCTCACCTGGTGGATACATCCTTCCTCTGGGAACCCAGATCTGTAGATTCACAGAGCCTAAAGTTTTGAAAAAAAGCAAAAATGTCCTGGGTCACTGATAATAAGGGCCAGCAGAGACATTCCTACTTGAAGTCTGGTTCCCATACCCAAGTATTCTACCTACAGGGAAGCTAACATTATGTAATGGTTGTACCAGGGTGTAAGTGCATCCTGGAGGATAGTGCACAGTACTTGCAGAATGGCACCTAGTGGTACTTTCAAAAGGCTAATTCATCCAACTATAAAACTGGCAGCTTCTGGATGATATGAAGTAGTAGGACCAGTGAATCTCATTGTCCTAAGCCCATAGCAATATCTATACTGCTGTAAAGTCAACTGCGAGATCCAAGGCAATGTTTTATAGCATCTCATACTGCGGGAAAACCCCCTTAAGTTCTCTAAAAAGGAGCTGGCTGGGGTCCTGAAAGTAGGAAAGGAAAATTTATATCCACAATAAATGTCAATCCTGTTCAAGGTCAAATCATTCTCTCTCAATGGTTAAAGGGGTCTATTGTAATTAACTTTCCCCAATCGGATGGTTGATATCCTTAAATAATGCCATATTAAAGAGCACAGTATTGGTCCCAGTTGCTGTCATGTCAGACATTCAGTAGTGGAAGTAGCTAAATAAACTGGTAATTTCGAATCTATGCTACTGGGCTCATTCGTAGCCTTCATATCTGCCACTGTAGATACTCCCTTCAGGCCCTGAGTACCAGCCTTGGAATAGCCACACTGAAAGCCTAGCTGACGTCAACTGTTTAAGTCATTCTGACTCTTGATGGTTTAGTGCCTCCTCCATAGGAGATGCTCTCTGGTGAGAATTACTATACAATTTGCTATGTACCAGTGACTACCAGAGAGTATCAAAATGATTCCTTTGTGCCTCCCTTTCCCCTGCTTTCTGAACAGTAATGTCTACAGTGGTTACATAATAATGATCCCAGTAACATAGATTCGAAATTACCAAAGTTTATTTAGCTACTTCCACTACTGAATGTCTGACATGACAGCAAGTGGGACCAATACTGTGCTCCTTGATATGGCATTATTTCTTAAGGATATCAACCATCCGATTGGGGAAAGTTAATTACAATAGACACCTTTAACCATTGAGAGGTATAATGGGGAATAGGCAGGTTATATTGTCTGTTGATTTTACAGCTCTAAAACTTAACTCTAGGAGCTGTAAATAAGAAGCTGCCCCCAAGGACCATCATCTGTACCTGGATGTGATTTAGACTTTAAGCAGATGCTGTACAAATATAGGACTTTGGGAGAGTCTTCAAAAAGAAGTATATTTTAAATATGATATAAATGTAAAATAAATTGCAGGCAGAGGGCAAATTGTGGAGTTTTAAAAACATATTTATAAGTTTTTTGACATTGCTCCTTTCAAAGAGTAAAGTTTAATTTCCACCTCTTTTCGGTATGAGCTGGATTTAATGACTCTTTCTTCATGAATGTCTTGCAGTAAAAGTGCTGGTGTGTAAGTCAGGTCATAAAAGACAATATGAAGTCAGCTTCTCTCTTGGATCACTCACGCTGGGGGAGGTCAGCTATTACTTTGTGAGTACACTTGAACCCCCTTATGGAGCACATCATGTGACAGAGAACTGAGGCTTCTGGCCAATGCCAGCAAGGAACTGAGACCTGCTGCCAACAGCCACATTAGTAATCATGGAAATGGATCCTGCAGCCCTAGTTAAGTCTCCAGATAATTGCAACGGAGACTGACATCCTGTTAGCAACTTGATGAGAGCCCTCTAGCCTATAGGCGCTCCCAAATTCCTGAGTCACAGAAACTATGAGGTAATAGATATTTGTTGTTTTAAGCCATTAAGTTTAAGGGTAATTTGTTGTGCACTGGTAGAACTACCATCATCACTGATAACTACAAGAGTGATATATCAGTTTAGTAGTATACAAAGTTTGAGGAATTTTATATTCAGCATTCAGTGTCAAATTTTCAGTGTCAAGTGAAAATGTGTCAGCAAACAGGAGACCATGTTTTCCCAGCTAAAGTTATTACTGAATCTTAGTATCCATCTAGAAACTCAAAATTATTTGAACTTCTTAAATATAAGCATAACAAATCAAGGAGTTAAAGTCACATATAATATATCCAGTTCACAAATTAATAGAAATGCCACAAGGTTTTAAAGAAAATATGTTGTATATAATTTATCTTTAGCACATTCAGTGAAATCAAATGGAATGTTTAAAATTTTTAATTAGGTTCTTACTATCTATCTCCAATAAGGTATTTTTCTATTTTCAGGCTAATTTTTGAAGTTCCACAAATTGAAACAAAATGTTAAAATATTTGACTAACCTTAGAATTTATGTGCCACTAACATCCAAATAAACCTTACTCAATTAAGAAGTATGTAATATAAGATGATAGATTGTGAAACAGAAAAACAACATAGAAAAATATAAGAAAAACTATTCCTAAGCCTCCGTAATTGCATTTATATGAGCAATCTTTAAGCTAGTTACTCACAGCACAAGAAAATAAAAGGAAAGCACTTATATATTATTTGTGTTAGGTGGCAGAAATGTAAGACATTTATCTTCAGAGCTATGTTTTTTCCTGGGAACAAACACAAACTAGAATGTACCTAAAGATTTTTTGTGCATGTGACAAAGTGAATAATGACTTCTTTGTAGTATGTAACATTGGGATCAAAGGAATCATTCTTGTAAAGATGATGTGTATAGGCTGACAGAGCAATGCTACGTGACAAATCAGTGGAGGCATTTTCTCCAGAGATTGAGATAAAGAGGCCTAGGTAGTTCAATTTCAGTTTTAATCATCTTATAATATAGGAGTGGAACTTGGAGTCTACTGGAACATTAGCACAGTTTTTGCCTGAAAAATCAGATTTCATACAAACCTTTGAAAGTGCTATATTGGTAGTCAACTCACAGAATTATTCTTCCCATGACTGTTGTGCTGACATTCTAGGTGACTGGCTTAAGTGAATTAGAGAGAAACTAAATTATTACTTTTTTAATAGCCAGCTTTGTATTCTTACACAGATGTAAAATGTTCTCTTGGTTTTCATTACTCAGTGATGAAGACAGTGGTCTTTTTAAGTAGTTTAGACCATAGATATTATATTTAAAAATATATTGGCATATAATGACCACTGTGTGTGTATGTGCAAACACGTACATGGATGTGTGTCTATATTCCAGATCCAGCTAACATGATCTTCTGTCATTAAAGCTAAAGCTCACAGCGTAGCCTTTCCCTTGAGATTATTGAATCCAGAGTATAGATGTGGGTAAAAACAAAGTCTGTGGAGAAAGGGTAACAAACTAATAAGCAAGTCAAAATATGTGGGAAAAAATGCTCGCACTCCATCCTCAGCTCCCATGGCTTATAGCCCTAGGAAATGAGAAAATATATACATCTGATCTTTGAACAACATGGATTTAAACTCTGTGTGTCCATTTATATATGGATCTTTTTTCAACAAATATATTAGAAAAAAATTGGAGATTTGTAAACAATTAGAAAAAATAATTAGAAAAAAGTATACAACCTGGAAATACTGAAAAAAATTAAGAAAATATATGTCATGAATATATAAAATATATGTGGATACTCATTCACTACCATAAAAAAACATACATTTATTATAAAAAGTTAAAATTTATCAAAACTTATGCACACACCTACAGATTACATATAATACTATTCATAGTTGATAGAAATGTAAACAAGCATAAAGAGGTAGTATTAAATTATAACTGTATAAAGTTAACTGTAGTACATACTGTACTACTGTAATAATTTTGTTGCCATCTCTTGTACGAGCTCAAGTGTTGCAAACTGCTTAAAATGCCATGTGACACCAATCATCTCCATGTAAGCAACTGTTTCTCCAGCAAATTGTGTATCACAGTAAAAAGTGATCTCTCATGGTTCTTGCATATTTGATTAGTGCAATACGATAAAACTTGAGTAACATCATGGAACCCATACAAGGTGCACTAGCGATGCTGAAAGTGCTCCCAAGAAGCAGAGAAAAGTCGTAACGTTACAAGAAAAAGCTGAATTGCTTGATAGATGTACCATAAATTGAGATCTGCAACTGTGGGTGACCACCATTTCAAGATAAATGAATATAGCATAAGAACTACTTCAAAAAAGAAAAGGTAATTAATGAAGGTGTTACTGCAGCTACGCCAGCAGGTGTGAAAACCTTGCAAGTTTTGTGAAATATCTTTTTATCTCATATTGAAATTGCAGCTTTTGCTTTTTGTGGGTACGGGGTTTCTATAAGAAAGGTATATGTATACATTCTAATATGATTCAAGATAAAGCAAAGTCATTATATGACAACTTAAAAGGGAGGTAAAGAATCTAAAGCTGGAGAATTTGATGCCAGCAAAGGGTGGCTTCATAATTTTAGGAAGAGGTTTGGTTTTAAAAATGTCAAGATAACAGGAAAAGCAGCTTCTGCCCACCAAGAGGCAGCTGACCAGTTCTCAGATGTCATGAAGGAAATAATTGTGGAGAAGAGACATCTGCCTGAACTGATTTTTAATGCAGGTGAAAGTGCCATAGTTCAGAACACAAAACAAAACAAAACATGCCACATGGGTCATTTATCAGTGAGGAAGAGAAGTGAGCACCAGGATTTAAGGCAGAAAGGCATAGGCTAACTCTTATTATTTTGTGCAAATGCAGTCAGGTTTGTGATCAGGACTGGCCTTATATATAAAACTTCTAACTCTGAGTCTTGAATGGAAAAGATGAATACTAGTTGCCAATCTTTTGGTTGTACAAGAAGAAGCCCTGGTCAATGAGAACACTTTTCTGGATTGATTTCCCTGATATTTTGTTCCTGCAGTCAGGAAGTGACTTGCCAGGAAGGGGCTGCCTTTTAAATTTTTTGATATTGGACAATGCCTCTGGCCATCCAGAACCCCACTAGTTCAACACCAAAGGCCCTGAAGTGGTCTACTTGCCCCCAAACACAACATTTCTAATTCAGTCTCTAGATCAGGAGATCATAAGGAACTTTAAGGCTCATTACACACAGTACCCTATGGAAAGATTTGTCAATGCTTTGAAAGAGAGTACTGATAGATAGAACATCATGTAAGTCTGGAATTGTCACACCATTGAAGATGCCATCACGATCATAGAAAAAGCTGTGAAGATCATCAGGTCTAAAACAATAAATTCCTGCTGGAGAAATTGCCCTGATGTTGTGCAAAACTTCATAGGACTCAGGACAGCCAATCAAGAAAATCATGAAAGAGTTTGTGGATATGGCAAAAAAAGGTGAGGGATGAAGAGTTTCAAGACACACAATCTTCAAGAAATTCAACAGCTAATAACAGAGGACTTAACAGGAGACAACTTGATAGAGATGAGTCCTTGCTAACGAGTGCCAGGAGATCAGAAAGTACAAGAAGCAATGCCAGGAAACAAATTGACATTAGAAAATCTGGCAGAAGGGCTATGATTATTCAAGACTGTTTTTTATTTCTTATATGATATGGACCCTTCTATAATAGGGGAACTGAAACTAAAGCAAATGATGGAAGGATTGGCACTATATAGAAACATTTTAGAGAAATGAAACACAAAAAGTCAGACAGAAATTATGATATATTTCTGCAAATTTCCAACCAAATGTGCCTGCCTCTCCTGCCTCCCCTTCCACCTCCTCTACGACTTCTGCCTCTGCCAGCACTGAGTCAGCAAGACCAACCCCTCTACTTCCTCTTCCTTCTAACCCTTCTTAAGGTGAAGATAATGAGAATGAAGATCTTTATGTTAATCTACTTCCAATTAATAAATAGTAAATATATCTTCTTTCTTATAATTTTCTTAGTAACATTTTCCTAGCTTGCTTTATTGTAAGAATACAGTATATAATGCATATACAAAATATGCATTAATTGGTTGTTATGTTATCAGTAAGGTGTCCAGTCAACAGTAGTCTATTAGTAGTTAAATTTGGGGGCACTCAAAAGCTATATGTGGATTTTCAGCTGTGGGGTGGGGTTGATAGCCCTAACCCCATGATCAAGGTTCTACTGTACTCTAGTGACAATTCAGAAGAGATGCCCCCTATTTATCATTTTCTCTACCATCTTTTTTAAAAATGTTTTTTCTTATTTTTCTGTGTATCACTTTACAACGTCTTTCACTTTTCCACCCATGATTCTTTCACGCTCTACTCCTGATCTTCCCCAAATACTCAACTTCTCTTCTTAACTAGACCCATATAAACAACACATTAATAGACATAATAGTCAATAGCTACCCGTTATTAAGTGCTTTTTATATGCCAGGCATAGTCCTAATAATTTTGCATGAATTTATTCATTTTATTCTTATAATATTTCTATAAGAAAGGTATTATTGTTATCTCCATTTTACTGATAAGGAAACAGAAGCACAGCAAGTTTAAGTAGTTTATCCAAGGGCACACAGCTAGTGAGTGTACAGAGCCAGGCTTTCTGCCTCTATAACCCCTACTTTTATCCTTAACATCATTTTGCATACTTGTTGTCATATATGTTGTACCCTCACTGTAATGACATTGTATGCTCTTTGTTTATAACTTTAAAAGTAGATGACTAGAGAAATAGTCATATTCGGCTACTAAAAACTCATGTCCAGTTTCAGTCCATTTTTAAAAAACACATACATATATAATTTTTATGTCTTACAAATATTTTATGCAAATTATTATTTTTCTATAATTATATATTAAATAAATCCTGGCCCTCAGACTTGAGTTTAATTACAAACATATACTTTTGACCTGTGTTTTAAAGGATCAAATGTTATGATAGCAAATTAGTACATGAAGTTGGTTGGAAAAGTCAAATATACTCAATCAAATACTTGGCTTTGGGTTTGTGCCTTGGACCCCGTGACTGAATAAATGGATAGTTGTGGGTTGGGAATGGAAAGGGGCTGATCCACACTGATTTTATCACACTTTATCTTGTACTTGTACCTCTACTTTCTAAGTATTTGTAATAAATTTAATATATTGAAAAAGGCAGGTTAATTTACTGCCTTAGTATCACAGAAAGGCACTGTCCTTCACAGTATCACGGTAGGTAAGGTAGCAGGGTCCAATGGATAAAATCTGTATCTTTGGCCGGGCGCGGTGGCTCACGCTTGTAATCCCAGCACTTTGGGAGGCCGAGGCGGGCGGATAATGAGGTCAGGAGATCGAGACCAAGGTGAAACCCCGTCTCTACTAAAAATACAAAAAATTAGCTGGGCGTGGTGGCGGACGCCTGTAGTCCCAGCTACTCGGAGAGGCTGAGGCAGGAGAATGGCGTGAACCCGGGAGGCGGAGCTTGCAGTGAGCGGAGATCGCGCCACTACACTCCAGCCTGAGTGAAAGAGCGAGACTCCGTCTCAAAAAAAAAAAAAATCTGTATCTTTACTTTTTTTAATTTAATTTTTGTGGGTACATAGTAGGTGTATATACTGATACAATTTAGCTCTATGTCCCCACCCAAATCTCACCTTGAATTGTAATAATTCCAATTCTAGGGCTGGACAATGTGGAGATAATTAAACCGGGGGGAAGTTTCCCTGGTGCTGTTCTTGTGATAGTGAGTTCTTGCAAGATTCGATGGTTTTATGAGGGGCCTCCCCCTTCGCTTGGCACCCAACCTCTCTCCTGTTGCCCTGTGAAGTGGTGCCTTCCACCCTGATTGTAAGTTTCCTGAGGCCCCCCCCAGCCATGCAGAACTGTGAGTCAATTAAAACTTTTTAATATAAATTACCCAATCTCCAGTATTTCTTCATAGCAGTATGAGAATGGACTAATATAGTAAATTGTCACCAGGTAGTAGGGCACTGTCGTAAAGATATCTGAAAATGTGGAAGCAACTTTGGAACAGGCAGAGGTTGGAACACTTTGGAGGCCTCAGAAGAAGACAGGAAGATGTGGAAAACTTTGGAACTTTCTAGAGACTTGTTGAATGGCTTTGACCAAAATGCTGCTAGTAATATGGAGAATGAAGTCAACACCAAGGTGGTCTCAGATAGAGATGAGGAACTTCTTAAGAACTAAGGCAACGGTGACTCTTGCTATGCATTAGCAAAGAGACTGGTGGCACTTTGCCTGTGCCCTAGAGATGTGTGGAATTTTGAACTTGCAAGAGATGATTTAGGATATCTGGTGGAAGAAATTTCTAAGTGGTAAAGTGTTCAATAGGAAGCAAAGCATAAATGTTTGGAAAATTTGCAGCCTGACCATGTGACAGAAAAGAAAAACCTATTTTCTAAGGAGAAATTCAAGCCCTCTGCAGAATTTTGCATAAGTAACAAGAAGCTGAATGTTAATCACCAAGACAGTGGGGAAAATGTCTCCAGCACATATCAGAGAACTTCACAGCAGCCTCTCCCATCACAGGTCCAGAGACCTAGGAGGGAAAAAATGGTTTTGTAAGCCTGGACCAGGGGCCCCCTTACTCTATGCTGCCTCAGGACATAGGGCCCAGCATCCCAGCTGCTTCAGCTCCAGCCATGGCTAAAAGGGATCAATGTACAGCTCAGGCCATTACTTCAGAGGGTGCAAGCCCCCTTGCTTGGCAGCTTCCACGTGGTGCTGTGCCTGTGGATACACGGAAGACAGGAATTGAGGTTTGGGAACCTCTTCCTAGATTTCAGAGGATGTATAGAAATGCCTGGATATCCAGGCAGAAGTTTGCTGCAGGGACAGAACTCCTGCTGGGGCATTGCAGAAGGGAAATGTGGTGTTGGAGCCCCCACACAGAGTCCCTACTGGGCCACTGCCTAGTAGAGCTGTGAGGAGAGGGGCAGCATCCTCCAGACTCCAGAATGGTAGATCCATCAACAGCTTGCACGGTGTGCCTGGAAAAGTCACAGGCACTCAATGTCAGCCCAGGAAAGCAGCTGACAGGGGGACTGTACCCTTCAAAGCCACAGGAGTGGAGATGCCCAAGGTTGTGGGAGCCCACCTCTTGCATCAGTGTGAGATGGATGTGAGGCATGGAGTCAAAGGGGATCATTTTGGAACTTTAAGGTTTAATGACTGCCCAGTTAGATTTTTGGACTTGCATGGGGCCTGTACCCTTTTGTCTTGGCCAATTTCTCCCATTCAGAATGGGTGTATTTAACCAATGCCTATACCCTCATTGTATCTAGGAAGTAAATAACTTTCTTTTGATTTTACAGGCTCATAGGCAGAAGGAACTTGTCTTGTCTCAGATGAGACTTTGAACTTGGACTTTTGGGCAAATTCTGGAATAAGTTAAGACTATGGGGGACTGTTTGGAAAACATGATTGTGTTTTGAAATGTGAGAATTTAAGATTTGGGAGGGGCCAAGGGTGGAATGATATGGTTTGGCTCTGTGTGCTCACCGAAATCTCACCTTGAATTGTAGTAATTCTTACATGTCAATGGTGAGACCAGGTGGAGATAATTGAATCATGGGGGTGGTTTCCTTCATGCTGTGCTCCTAATAGTAACTTCTCATGAGATATTATGGTTTTATAGGGGCTCTCCGTCACTTGGCACTCATTCTCTCTCCTGTCACCTTGTGAAGAGTTGTCTCCTACCATGATTGTAAGTTTCCTGAGGCCTCGTCAGCCATGTGCAGCTGTGAGTCAATTAAACCTCTTTTTAAAATAAATTACTCAGTCTCAAATATTTCTTCATAGCAGCATAAGAATGGACAAATACATACACTTATGGAGTACATGAGGTATTTTGATACAGGCATGCAATGAATAATTAGCACATCAGGGTAAACGAGGTATCCATCATCTCAGGCATTTATACCTTATGCTACAAAAAATCCAAGTATGTTCTTTTAGTTATTTCTAAATGTACAATAAATTATTGTTGACCACAGTCACTCTGTTGTACTGTCAAATACTAGATCCTATTCATTCTATCTGTCTATCCATATTTTCATACCCATTAACTATCCCTTTTTCTTCCCTGCATACTACCCTTTTCAGCCTCTGGCAACCACCCCAAAATCAAAATACTAATACTAATACTAATACTACTAACAATAATAATAATAATAAATTTTATAGGAATGTGCAATAAATATTTAATCATTTTTCTTGCGTTGCAAATGTTTGTTTTTTCTTCTTTTGGTACAATTATAAATAGAGTTGTAATAAACATAATCAGTAAATAAATACAAGGAAAAAAACTGCATCTTCATTCCATTAGGCTGGGATTTGTTTATTAATTTTTTTATTTTTAGTGACAGAATCTGTCACTCAGACTAGAGTGCAGTGTTGCAACCATAGCTCGCTCTAACCTCGAACTCCTGAGCATAAGTGATCCTCTTCCCTCAGCCTCCTGACTGGCTAGGACTGCAGGTGTGCATCACTGTGCCTGTCTATTTTTTAAAATTTTTTGTAGAAACAGTGCCTTGATATGTTGCCCAGGTTGATTTTGACCTCTTGGCCTCAAGCGATCCTCCTGCCTTGGCATCCCAAAGTGCTGGGATAACAGGCACATGCCACTATGTCCAGCCTAGATCTGGAATTAAATTATCACCTTCCCTTTTACAAATCATGCATATTGGACCAAGTCATCAATAATTTTGTCTTTGTTTCCACATCCACGTATGAATCAAAACTTCTGATGATATCTTGAATAAATAGCTTTGAAAAGTATAAGTGCTAAATGTGCAATATAAAATTTAGTTTTTTCTTCAAACATAGAATAGCAATTTACTTACTGATTTCTCTTTCACAAAATTTGTGGACACTAAATTTAATTTTCTTGAATTTAATTTTTATTCATCATTATATTATTAGGCAACTATCTCGGGTGAAACCATTATTCTCAATAGAAGTAATAGGAAAAACCTCTATAGCTGTCCAAATGCCTCCAATTGCCTTGGTGGTTAAGTTTTTTCTTTGGGCCAGAAGAAATTCTTTACTAAAATATGAAGTCAGCAGATTTCAGTAATATATTGTGAATCCAAAAAAAAAAGGTTGGATTAGAAGAGTTTAAGACAGTTTTAATTACACAGAGTGGGGACACGTTCATAAACCCAAAGTCAAGGTTATGTTCCCCTTTGGTTTCCTCATTTCCTCTTCATCTGATAGAATCTTAATTTTAAGAAGATAAAATAAGCTCAGAGATATAAAACATCAGAAGAATCCCATCAAGGGAGCCCTCTTCAGGATTGCAGAGCTTGCAATCTTAGAAATCAGTGGAATCCACAGAGCAAAATATTAAAATAAATAATACAGGACAGTGAGCTTGCTCAAAACAGTATCAACTTACACAAATTAATAATCTACTGGAAAATGCAATTTTTCAAAGGTAGCATGTAATTAAAAAGAACTTCTCAAATGGTAATAAAATTATAAACTTTTTATGAATAAATATTACTGAAAGATATTCAAGGTGCTTATGGATAAGATCTAATTCAATAGAAATAGACAAAATAATACATCAATGACATATCTACATAAGGTTCATGGATGGATAGGAAAACACTATACAAATATGTTAATTCTTTTAAAATTAATTTATAAACAATAAATCACAAATCAGAATACTGATGAGATTTATATGGAAAGGGAAAAAAAGTCAATATGAGCTAAGAAAACTGAGTAACGTATATAATGTGGGGAGGTTTTACTTATGTAAATATCAATATTTATTGCAAATTTAAGTAATAAAATTGGGTGCTCTTCGTACAAATATAGAAAATAAACAATGAAAGATAATAGATAATAAAAACATCTATGTATGCTACATACGTGTGTATAACATATATATGTAATGGCATATGACAGGAATGGCATTTAAAATCAAGCAGAAGAGGATATATCAGTTTGGAAATAATTAAACAGCTACGTGTATGAAAAGAATTAGATGTATAACTTACCCCCATGCCCACACAAAGACACACAATTCCAGATGGATTAAGCAGCCACATATTATAAACAAAAATTTAAGCATTTAAAAGGAAATAAAAATATACTTGTTAGTTGTTCCAGGAAAGTTTTCTCACCCTAGACTTAAAACCACTAATAACAGTATGATAAAATGTCGATGTTTGAATTAATCAAAATCAATAACTACATAACAAAGCACTCCATAGAAAAACTTGGAAAGAAGTTCAGACTGGAAGTTATTCTCATCAATATCTCCAATAGCTTTTTTTATAATTCCAGGAAATAAACTGGAGAAAGAAATATAATCCAATGTAAAGTTGAGTGAAGATAAAAGCAAACATCTCTGATGTGGCTGTTTAAAAAGCTGTATTTTTGCATAAGAAGTTGTCCCAAAACAAATTGCTTAAAATAATAAGCAATTATTTATTATGTCAATCTTTTCCTTGGTCTGGAATTTGTAAGTGTCTTAGCTGAGTGGTTCTGGCTCAGTGTCTTTCATGAGGTTTCAGGCAAGACACCAACCAGGCCTAGAGTCATCTGAACGTTGACCAGGAATGGAAGATCTACTTCCAAGATGGCTCATCCATGTGGCTATTGGAAGAAAGCCTCAGTTTCTTGCTAGTTCTTGGCAAGAGGTGTCCATTGTTTGCTGCTTACTGTCAAAAAGTCTCAGTTTTTGTCCATATAGTCTTCACATGCTGCTTGAGTGTACTCAGTATGTGGCAGCTGCTTCTGTCCCCCTCTCCTTGCCACCAGGGGAACCAAGATAGCGTGCAAGCAGGAAACCACAGTGACAGATAGTGCCTGTTCTATGAAGGAGCATAACATCCTCTATTTTTCTATTAATAAAGAGTGAGTCACAAAATCTAGCACACCCTCAAGGGGAGAAAAATTATTCTCTATATTTTAAAAGGTGTGCCAAAAACTTGGTAGACACATTTTAAACCCACTCTGATAAAGATGTCATAAAGCCCAATAGACTTAATGAAATATGCACCACCTTAATAGTAATCAAAAAATAAAAATTAATGACACAAGAAAATACCACTTCATATTTACCAGGTTAGCAAAAGTTTAAATCTCTGAAAATAGTAATTGATGAGAGGAGTACAGAATATCTTACTATTGTAGAGATAGAAATTTTAGACAACAAGCAACATGTTTTATGACCAAGTGATTGCTGTTCTAGACATACACCTAAAAAATTCTAGCATAAGCAATCAAAAGTAATAAGTATAGGAATGCTTATTATGGCATTGTTTATAATAGCAAAAATGAAATAATCTAAATGGCCAATAATAGAATAAATGAATTAATACTAATATTGCTACATATGTTAATATAATACGAGTATAAGAATCAATGATTTGGTTTATTTTTATCATTTTTTTTCTTTTTCAGCTTTTATTTGAGGTTCAGGGGGTGCATGTGCCGGTGTGTTACACGGGTAAATTGTGTGTTGTTGGGGTTCAGAGTACAAATGATTTCATTATGCAGGTGTTGAGCATAATATCCAGTAGGTATTTTTAACCCTTGCCCTCATTCCACCATCCACCGTCAAGTAGGTGCTGTGTCTATTGCTGCTCTGTTCATGTACATGTGTACTCAGTGTATAGCTCCCACTTGTAAGTGAGGACATCTGATATTTGGTTTTCTGTTTCTGCATTAACTCACTTAGGATAATTTTCTCCATGCCCATCCATGTTGCTGCAAATGACATGATTTCATTTTTTAAGGCTGCATACTATTCCATAGTGTATATGTAGTACATTTTCTTTATCCATTCCACCAATGATGACAATCCAGATTGATACCATGCATTTGCAAATGCAAGTAGGGCTACAATGAACATACACATGCATGCGTCTTTTTGGTAGAACATTCTTTATACCTTTGGGTATATACCCAGTAATGGGATGGCTGGGTGAAATGGTAGTTATGTTTTAAGTTCTTTGGGTAATCTCCAAACTGCTTTCCACAGTGGTTGACTAATTTATAATTCTGCCAGCAATGTATAAATGTTCCCTTTTCTCTGCAACCTTGACATTTGTTATTTTCTGACTTTTAATACTCACCATTCTGACTTGTGTGAGGGGATATTTTGTTGTGGTTTTGATTTGCATTTCTCTAGTGATTAGTGATGGTTGGCTTTCTTTTTCTTTTTTTGAGATGTAGTCTTGCTCTTTCACCCAGGTTGGAGTGCAGTGGTGTGATCTCGGCTCACTGCAACCTCCTCCTCCTGGGTTTAAGCGATTCTCCTGCCTCAGCCTCCCGAGAAGCTGGGACTACAGGCACGTGCCACCACGCCCATCTAATTTTTGTATTTATAGTTGACACGGGGTTTCACCATATTGGCCAGGCTTGTCATAAACTGACCTCCTGATCCACCTGCCTCAGCCTCCCAAAGTGCTGGGATTACAGGTGTTGAGCGACTGCACCTGGCCCGTTTTTTTTATATGATGTTGTCCATGTATATGTCTTTCTTTGAGAAGTGTCTGTTTATGTCCCTTGCCCATTTTTTAATTGGGTGGTTTGTTTTGTTGCTTGTTGATTTAAGTTCCTTATAAATTATGGTTGTTAGACCTTGTTAGATGCACAATTGCAAATATTTTCTCCAATTCTGTAGGTTGTCTGTTTACTCTGTTGATAGTTTCTTTTGCTGTGCAAAGGCTTTTAGTTTAATTAGAGCTCAGTTGTCAATTTTTGTTTTTGTTGAAATTGTTTCTGGAGACTGTTGCGGGAAGTCAGGGACCCCAAATGGAGGGACCAGCTGAAGCCATGGCAGAAGAACGTGGATTGTGAAGATTTCATGGACATTTATTAGTTCCCCAAATTAATACTTTTATAATTTCTTATGCCTGTCTTCACTGCAATCTCTAAACATAAATTGTAAAGATTTCATGGACACTTCCCCAATCAATACGCTTGTGACTTCCTATGCCTGTCTTTAATCTCTTAATCCTGTCAGCTGATGAGGATGTAGATCGCCTCAGGACCCTGTAATAATTGCATTAACTGCACAAATTGTACAGCATATCTGTTTGAGCAATATGAAATCTGGGCACCTTGAAAAAAGAACAGGATAATAGCAATGTTTAGGAAACAAGAGAGATAACCTTAAACTCTGACTGCCGGTGAGCTGGGTGGAACAGAGCCATATTTCTCTTCTTTCAAAAGCAAATGGGAGAAATATCACTGAGTTCTTTTTCTCAGCAAGGAACCTCCTTGAGAAAGAGAATGTGCACCTGGGAGTGGGTCTCTGAACTGGCCCCCCTGGGCGTGGCCACCTCTTATGGTCGAGGCTGCAGGGGTGAAATAGACCCCACTCTCCCATAGCACTCCCAGGCTTATTAGGAAGAGGAAATTCCCACCTAATAAATTTTGGTCAGACAGGTTGATCTCAAAAACCCTGTCTCCTGATAAGATGTTATCAATGACAATGGTGCCCGAAATTTCATTAGCAATGTTATTTTCACCTCGGTCCTGTGGTCCTGTGATCTCGCCCTGACTCCACTTGCCTTGTGATATTCTATTACCTTGTAAAGTACTTGATGTCTGTGACCCACACCTATTCACACACTCCCTCCCCTTTTGAAACTCCCTAATAAAAACTTGCTGGTTTTTGTGGCTTTTGGGGCATCACGGAACCTACCAACATGTGATGTCTCCCCCAGATGCCCAGCTTTAAAATTTCTCTCTTTTGTACTCTGTCCCTTCATTTCCCAAGCTGGCCAATGCTTAAGGAAAATAGAAAAGAACCTACGTGAATATTGGGGCAGGTTCCCTGATAAGGCTTCATCATGAAATCTTTGCCAAGGCCTATGATATGGTTTGGCTCTGTTCCACTACCCAAATCTCATGTTGAGTTGTAATTCCCAATGTTGGCGGAGGAACCTGGTGGGAGGTAGTTGGATCATAGGGGAAGATTCCCCCTTTGCTGTTCTCATGATAGTGAGTGAGTTCTCATGAGATCTGATGGCTTAAAAGTGTGTGACACTTCCCCCTTCTCTCTCTTTCTCTCCTCCTCCACCATGGTAAGATGTGCTTGCTTCGCATTTGCCCTCCACCATGATTGCAAGTTTCCTGATGCCTCCCAGCCATGCCTCCTGTACAGCCTCCAGAACTGTGAGTAAATTAAACCTTTTTCTCCATAAATTATCCAGTCTCAAGTATGTGTTTATAGCAGTGTGAGAATGGATTAATACAGTAAATTGGTACCAGAGAAGTAGGGCATTGTTATAAAGCTACCTAAAAATGTGAAAGCAGTTTTGGAACTGGATAATGGGCAGAGATGGAACAGTTTGGAGGGCTCAGAAAAAGACAGCAAGGTAAGGGAAAGTTTGGAACTTCCAAGAGACTTACTGGATGGTTTTGACCAAAATGCTGATAGTGATACGGACAATGAAGGCCAGTCTGAGGGACTCTCCAGTGGAGATGAGGAACTTATTGAGAATTAGAGTAAAGGTCATTTTTTCTGTGCTTTAGAAAAGAGACTGGCAGCATTGTTCCCCTGTTCTAGGGATCTGTGGAACCTTGAACTTGAGAGAGATGATTTAGGATACCTGGAGGAAGAAATTTCTAAGCAGCAAAGCATTCAAGATGTGGCCTGGCTGCTTCTAAATGCCTATGCTCATTTGCATAAACAAATAAATGACCTGAAACTGAAACTTATAATTAAAAGAAAAGCCAACCATAAAAGTTTGAAAAATTTTCAGCCCAACCATGTGATAGGAAAAACAAACAAACAACAACAACAACAAAAAAATCACGTTTTTTCTGGGGAAGAATTCAGAAAGGCTGCAGAAATCTGCATAAGTAAATAGGAGTCCAACATTAATAGCCCAGACAATGGGGAAAATGCCTCTAAGAAATTTCAGAGACCTTCATGGCAGCCCCTCCCATGATAGGCCTGGAGGTCTAGGAGGGAAGCAGCCTTGGGACGTGGCTCTATGCAGCCTTGGGACATGGCTTTCTATATCCTGGTCACTTCAGCTCCAGCTGTGGCTAACGAGGCCCATGTACAGCTCAGGTAATTGCTTCAGAGGATGCAAGCCCCAAGCCTTGGCAGCTTCCACACTGTGTTGGGCCTGCAGGTGCACAGAAGGCAAGAGTTGAGGTTTGGGAACCTCTGCCTAGATTTTAGAGGATATATGGAAATGCCAGTATGTTCAGGCAGAAGTCTGCTACAGGGACAGATCCCTTATGGAAAACCTCTACTAGGACAGTGTGGAGGGAAAATGTAGGGCTACAACCCCCACCCCCCACAGAGTCCCCACTGAGGCGTTACTTAGTGGAGCTGTGAGAAGAGAGCCACCATCCTGCAGACCCCAGAATGGTAGATCCACTGACAGTTTGCATTGTGTGCCTGGAAAAGTTGCAGGCACTCAAAACAAGCATGTGAAAGCAGCCATCGGGGTGTACTCTACAGAGCCACAGAGGCAGAGCTTCTCAAGGCCTTGGGAGCCCACCCTTTGCATCAGCATGCCCTGAATGTGATACATGGAGACAAAGGAGATTATTTTGGAGCTTTAAGTTTTAATGACTGGCCTGCTAGGTTTTGGACTTGCATGGGCCTGTAGTCCCTTTGCTTTGGCCAGTTTACCCATTTGGAATGAGAGCATTTACCCAATGCCTGTACCACCATTGTATCTTGGAAGTAACTAACTTGGTTTTTTAATAGGCTCATGGGTAGAAGTGACTTGCTTTGTCTCAGATGAGACTTTGGAGTTGGACATTTGAGTTAATGCTGGAATGAGTTAAGACTTTGGGACTGTTAAGAAGGCATGATTGTGTTTTGAAATATGAGAAGGACTTGAGGTTTGGAAGGAGCCAGGGGTGGAATGATATAGTTTGGCTCTGTGTCCCCACCCAAATATCACGTTGAATTATAATTCCCAATGTTGAGGGAGAGACCTGGTGGGGGTAATTGGATCATGAGAGTGGATTTCTCCCTTGCTGTTCTCATGACAGTGAGTGAATTCTCACAAGATCCAATGGTTTAAAAGTGTATGGCACTTCCCCCTTCTTTCTCTTTCCTGCTCTGCCATGATAAGACATGTTTGTTTCCCCTCTGCCTTCTGCCATGATTGTAAGTTTCCTGATGCCTCCCAGCCATATTTCCTATTAAGCCTGCAGAACCGTGAGTCAATTAAACCTCTTTTATCTATAGATTGCCCAGTATCCAGGTATGTCTTTATAGCAGTGTGAGAATGTACTAATATGGCCTATATCCACAATGGCATTCCTTAGGTTTTATTCTAGGGTTTTTGTAGTTTTAGAACTTATATTTAAGTTTTTAATCTATCCTGAGTTATTTTTTGTATTTGGTGTTATAAAGGATTCCAGTTTCCATCTTCTGCATATGGCTAGCTAGTTATTGCAGTACCATTTATTGAATGAGGAGTCCATTCCTATTGCTCATGTTTGCCAACTTTGTTGAAGATATTTTAGTTGTAGGTGTGCAGATTTTTTTCACAGGTCTCTATTCTGTCCCATTGGTCTCTGTGTCTAAAAAGCATGTACCAGTACCATGCTTTTTTGATTAGTGTAGCCTTCTATTATATTTTGAAGTCAGGTATTGTGGTGCCTCCAGTTTTGAACTTTTTGCTTTGGATCGTTTTGGCTATTTAGGCTCTTTTGTGGGGCCACATGAACATTAGAATAGTTTTTGTTCTAATTCCATGAAGAATGTTGTTGGTGGTTTCATAGAAATGGCATTATATTTCTAAACAGCTTTGTATACTATGGCCATTTTAATAATATTAATTTTTTGCATCCATGAGCATGAAATATTTTTCAATTGTTAGTGTGATCTCCGATTTCTTTCAGCAGTGTTTTCTAATTCTCATTGAAGAGATATTGCAGCTTCCTGGTTAGTTGTATTCCTAGATATTTTATTCTTTTCACAGCTATTTTCAGTTGTGTCTCTGCCAGTTCTTGGTATCAGAATGATGCTGGCCTCATAGAATGAGTTGGGGCAGAGTCCCTCCTCCTCAATTATTTGGAATAATTTTAGTAACATTGGTATCAGCTTTTCTTTATACATCTGGTAGAAGTTGGCTGTGAGTTCATCTGGTCTAGGGCTTTTCCTTATTGGTAGGTTTTTTATTACTGATTCAATTTCAGAACTTGTTCTGGTCTGTTCAAGGTTTCAATTTCTTCCTGGTTCAATCTTGGGAGATTTTATGTTTGCAGGAATTTATGTATTTCTTCAAGATTTTCTAGTTTCTGTGTGTAAAGGTGTTCATAATAGTTTCTGATGATTTTTTGTATGTTTGTGAGGCCAGTGGTAATGCCCTCTTTGTCATTTCTAATTGCATTTATTTGGATCTTCTCTCTTTTTTCTTTATTAATCTAGTTAATGGTACAGCTGATGTAGAGAGGCAAGCCCAAAAGTGTATCTTAGCCCACAAGGTTCTTGGCTTTGCCCAGGGAAGAATTCAAGGGCAAACCAGAGATTGAAGAAAACAGCTTTACTGAATAGGCAGTGTTACACCTTTGGCAGTGTTACAGCTCCTTGACTGCTCCTGCAGAGCAGGACTACTCCACAGGCAGAGAGTAACAGCTTTCAGGGAAGTTTTGCGGTCATATTTACACCTACCTTTAATTGCAAGCATATTAAGGTGTGGTTTATGCAGACATTTCTAGGGAAGTGGCAGCAATCATTGGGTTATTGCCATGAAAAGGAGGGGTAACTCCCAGGTGTTGTCATGGCAGTGGTAAGTTGACATGATACACTGGTGGGTGTGTCTGGTTGAAAGTGGTTTTCACCCCAGTCCATTTTTAGCTAGTCCTAAATCTGGTCTGGTGTCTAAGTCCTGCCTCTAGCGTCAAGTCCTGTTTTCTACCCCTTTTCCCCCTCAGAGATTAGATACTCTTCATTAATTGTATGGGGGCTTCAGAAGGGCATAGATCCATCTTCTGTAACTGCTTTCTGTTGAGTTTATGGGGATATACCCTGCCTAGCACTGGGGGAGTCAAAATCTCTGAATACCTGATCAAAGGGACTCAGAGACAAGATGCTTTGATCCTCCTTGTCAGCAGGCAGGATGGGTTGGAAGCCTTGTGCCAGCATTGTTTTTATGGGGAACTATTGTAACTGGAAGACACAAACTTTACTAGGAGGTTACACAAGCAAGTGCAAAGAATATTAGTATGACAAGGTAGCTATCAAAGGTCCTTCGAGAGGTAAAAACCAGATGCAGGAAGAAGATAAAAATTCAAGGTTCTATTCCCACCCACAGCATCACGTTACCACTTCTGGCGGAGTGATGACTCTTTTAAATAAGTAGTGGAGGCACTTCAAAGGCTCACAGATGTAGGTCATGGTGTCCTCCTTTTGTGCCTGCAACTCATACCAAACAGGTTTAATATTGGACACGTGTACACAACTAGTAAATCCCTGAAGCTTAACAGTAGTGGGGGTATTCAACAACAGCTGACAGGGGCCCTTCCATTTTGGTTGTAATTGATCTTCAGGGTATTCTTCTTTCCAAGATTTTAGCAAGATTAAATTTCCTGGTTGAATAGAGGGTTACTTCTTTCCCTTGCGTGAGGGGGCAATATTTTGTTTCCATATGCATGGAGGGCCTTTTGAACCTGGTCTAAGCTGATAATATGGGTGAGCATTCTCTGTGTCTCTTCATCAAGCAGGAGATCTGAAGTTAAATAGGGCCTCCCATAAATCATCTCAAATGGACTAAGTTTTAGAGTTACCTTTGGGGCAATCCTTATGCATAAAATGGGTATGAGTAAGAGAGAAACCCAGGCCGCTGAAATCTCCTGACAGAGTTTTCCTAATGTCCTTTTGAAAACATCATTAGCTTTTTCTACCTTACCTGAGGATTTAGGTCTCCAGGAGAAGTGAAGTTGATAGGTGACGACTTAGGCTGAAAAAACCTGCTGCGTCACTTTAGCTGTGAAGGAGGTCTGTTATCACTCTGCTGACATTTAGGTAATCCAAACTTTGGGGTGATCTCTTGAGTAAAAATCTGGACACTTGTAATGCCTTCTCTGACCTTGTGGGGAAAGACTCAATCCACCCAGTGAAAGTATCTATAAATACTAGCAAATCTTTTAGTCCTCTGTAAGGTGGCATCTGAGTAAAGTCTACTTGCTAATCTTTCCCAAGGTATGTCTCCTGATGTTGTACAGGTTAGAGTAGAAGTGGGGTATGGAGTGGCTTCCTGGATTATTATGGGCACAAAGTTCACATGCCCTGGTTATCCTCTTTACAACCTGGAATAGTCTCCTTCCTAAAAATATTTAAGAAACTTATTTGAATAGGGAGTCCCATCCGAAATGTGAGGAGTAACGGAAATACATAACTATATTCCATCACTCAGGATTGGGAAGGAAACGTTTATTGCTTCCTCGTAACCATCCCGAGGGATTCTTTTGTAAGCCTTTCTATTCTGCTCATTTAATTTCCTGAGGGGTATAGTATGGTACTGCTAATGTGGTTGGAGTGCCTGGCATTAGTGCAGTGGCCTGTAATACTGGTGTTTCTTTAGCTGTGGCCTTATCTGCTCTGTCTGCCAGAGCATTTCCGTGGACATATCAGGTGTCTCACTTTTGATGTCCCTTGCAGTGAATAACTGCTACCTCCTTTGGGAGCTGGACAACATCTACAATTTTCAAGATCTCAGAGTGATGTTTTATGGGGAATCCCTTAGTTGTTAGTAGTCCCCTTTCTCTCCATAGAGCAGCATGAGCATTGAGCATAAGGAACCCATACTGAGATTCAGTATATATATTGACTCTTAAGTCTTTTACCAATTGGAGGTCCCTGATTAAAGAAATTAGTTCCACCTCTTGAGTGGAATTCTGAGAAGGCAAAGCTTTTGCTTCAATGATCACTTGCTGGCTAACTACTGCATACTCTGCCTTTCTTAGTCTCTTATTCACAAAGCTACTCCCATCTGTAAACCACTCCACATTTACAGGGGCTAGGCAGGGGATCATCTTTGGTGTCAGGCTTACTAGAGTAGTTCTGTTCTATGGTTTTCACACAGGAGTGAGTAAGTTGAGAATCTGCTTCCTAGGACATAAACTCTGGTAACAGGTTAGCAGGGTTTAAAACTCAACATACTTTAAAAGTCACCTCTTGGATGTCAAGGAGAAGGGCCTGATGTTTAAGGAAGTGACCTCCTGTTAGCCATTGGTGTCCTTTTAGTTCTAAGATTCCCTGTACTTCATGGGTGGTCATGACATGAAATTGTTGTCCCAAAGTAAACTTACTGGCTTCTTCTACCAATAGAGCAGTGGCTGCCATAGCTTGCAAGCCTCCTGGCCACCCAGCTGCCACTTGTATAGCTGTTTAGAAAAGTAAGCCACTGATCTGGGGCTATGTTTTTCAGTCATTTAGAGGATAAAAAAGCTTTTTTTTAAGGTAGGGAGTCGCAAAGCAGGGGCTGTTCCCAGCTTTTCTTTCAGGGTCAAGAATGCCTGTTGGTAGACTCCATCCCAATTCAAAGGCTCATGATCACTCCCATTTAAAGCTTCACAGAGTGGCTTTGCTGTAAGACCAAATCTAGGTATCCAAATCCAGCAGAATCCAGCCATTCCCCAAAATGCTCTTAACTATCTCTTAGCCTGAGGGGGTTGGAGTGACAAGATGGTCTCTTTTCACTCTTGGGCAAAAGTACTTTTCCCAGGAGTGAGAATATACCCCAAATATTTAACCTTCTGCTCAGAGATCTGGGCCTTATGTGAAGATACCTTATACCATTGCTTTCTGAGAAAATTAAGGAGCTGGATTTTGTTTCTGCCAGTCTTCCCTAGTAGGGCTAGAAACTAATAAGTCATCTATGTATTGCAAGAGGGACCCATTAGTTAGCTGTAGTTCCCTTAACTTTTTGGCCAACGCATTTCCATAGAGATGGGGACTAACCCTAAAACCTTGAGGAAGGACTGTCCAGGTAAACTGAGATGCACCATAAGTGTCTGGATCAGTCCATTGAAAAGCAAAGATATACTAGGAGTTTGAGTGTAAAGGTTTAAAAAGCAAAGCATCCTTTAAGTTTAACACTGTGAATTAATGATTATCTTCTGAGACTTTGGTCAATATTGTATAAGGATTAGAAACTATAAAGTGAACTGGGACTGCTGCCTTACTAACTTCCCTTAGATTCTGAACAAATCTGTATTCCCCATTTGTCTTATTTACAGGCAAAATGGAGATATTACATGGAGACTGAGTTTTATAGATATCTCTAGTTACTATCCTGATTTCCTATCCACAGACATTTACCTGTTGGAAAGAACTGCTCACAAAACTTTTAATTTCCACTCTATAAATCTCCATATTTTTAGGTAAGAATATTAGAATTCACTATCCTCTAGAATCTATTTTCCTTCTTCAAAAGTCTTGTTTATTAGTTAAAGAACACACTCTATGAGTGTCACCAAGAAAGTCCATGGTGGTCTTTGGCATTCCTAGACTCACAGGATAGTACAGAGTTTTGAGGTTGCTTAGATACCCCAAAACCTGAAGAGCATTCCAGGGCAGGCATAAACAAGCCAAGTCCGTTCTTTTGGAAATAGTGAACTGCACACAATTTTTTTTTTGTCATTCCAGCAGGAAATTGATTCTGTGTCTTACAAACATATACAAACTTACACATGTGCACACAAACCTTTAGGAGACATTTATTGGTATAGCACCTAACCTGAAACATTTTCTTAAAAGCCTCCAAAATATGTAAGAACATCTGCCTCACAATAAAGTTGGCATTACATATTATGATATAGAAGATTATTAGCATTGTGTTTTGCCCTCACTCCTACCACCATTATCAAATTGCACACCCATGCCAGAATTAAGAAATAAACCTTTTACTGAACCAAATGCTACCTAGTGATTATGACTTTAGCTGTATAAATACCAAGATGAAGATTTCAAAATGCCACCTATAAGAGCTTAAGTTTTTAGACAAGACATTCATTCTCCCCAGCTTCTGTCGGGGTGGTGGAGACAGGAATGTCTGGGGAGGAAAATGTATTTTCTTCAGATTGGGAGGAGTGAAGTATGTTCTTCAGTTATTTGCTTTTATTGTTGTTGTCATGGCTACTATTTATTATCACATCCATATACTTTCCATTTGGCTTTATGAAAGGAATATTAACCATAAATTCTTATGTAAGGGTTTATATTTAGGTGAATATCCTTATGTTTTTACTCCTTTATTTTGGATATTTCATAATTCAACTTAATTGAAAAATATATACATATATACCTAGAGATCTGTATGTGGTGGTAACTGACTGGGATTCAAGAGGTTTACATTCTGATTACTTGGCCTGGTAGTCAAAGAAGCAAAAAAGAGATTATTATCATGCATTTAGAGAGCAAATATAGTTGACAAACAGACACGAGAGAGAGAGAGAGAGAGAGAGACAGAGACAGCGACAGAGATAGAGAATTAAATGTGAAGATTTGATGGAAAATGAAGCATTCATTCTTAATCAAGCCAAGATCTGGCGTCAGTTTTAAAGCCAATTGCTATCATCAAAGAAAATTTGTTCACCAAAACACAAACCAATGAAAATTAAATGGATTAGATCAGATGAATGCCATCTTCATTTAGACACTTCAAGTAAGATTATTCAGCCTTTTCCATTTCAGGTACAATACTAAAATATTTTGGATTGATGAGCAACAGCTCTAAAATTAGACTCTGCTTCTAGAAACTTTGGCAACTAGGCATTCTTCTTTTAAAAAAGTAAAGTTCTCTCCCACATAAAATGTGTATTTTTGCAATTTTTAAAGCAGTCATTCCTTTAAATTAAATGATTGTTTACCAGGAGAAAGTTAATTGAAAAACATGTTTTTCTAACTAAATGGAAGCCTGCATCATGCAGGCAATAAACATTCTTGCTTGAAAGGAATTCTTGCTCCTTCTTTTAAGACTGCCATGGGAATAAAATAGAAAAAGAAAAAAGAAAAAAAAAGCCCCACAGAGTTGTGAAGTTGTGTCTGGCTTAGGAGCCAAATGGGATTTTGAAGCCTACAAGTTTTCTATTCACTTCTAAATTTAGCACTCACAAATTTCCCGTTTGGCAAATCATGTACCTCAGACCAAAGTGTAAGCCATTTTTTAGGAATGTTAGTATCTGATTCCATTTGTTAACAACCCTGGCTAATCTGCTGCACTGGACATTTGGCAAAAGTTTATTTCATGGTTCCTGGATGCCCATACAGTGAAAGATGAAAGTGAAAGAAACCAGTTGGTCTATAATAACAGTTCATGAAATGTGGAAGGGAGATCTTTTCAAACACAAACCGTCTATGGGTCTAGACTCAGGAGCAGGTAGACTTTACAACATAGGCCTACCCCTAAATAGGACACTGAGTTTTCGGATTCTTTGCTTCTTTTCTTTTTGATTCGGACATGTAAATGGAATTACGCACACCCTCCTATATGCTCTTCCAGCATTTTTCTTGAACCCTTCTTACAATAAATTATCAAGCCCTGGCTTGTAAGATTCATTGGTTTGTATGTCTGTCTATCCACTTTTCAATGAATCCTTGGTTTTATTCATTCCTAAAATCCACACAAAGTCTAGCATAGGGGCTTTTCTACAGTATATATTCTGATCATATTTGAAAAGGAATGAAAATGACTGCTTCCCTCTTCCTGTTATTTATCAATCACTTACAACCTCCAAAGATTTGGTATTTATAGTAGGAAAAGTGGTTTACAAGTAATACCATTCACAAATTTATATGCGGGTGCAATCTTTGCACTTGGAGTGAAATATAACAGAGAGAAAGGTGAACAGATTCACTTTTATTAATGTCTCCTTTGTGCCAGGCACTTTATTTTACTTAATCTTCCCCAAATCTTATAAATATATAATATCACCTCTATTGTTTTAAATAAAGGAAATAAATTTCAAAAATACAAAATCACTTGCCCTAAACATGCAACTATTTTATGCTAGAGATAGGACTCAAACGTGGATTCCAAAGCATGCAATTTATCTGCTAAACATGCAATGGAAATAGAAAAAGATGTACATCATTGACATAAACAGAAGGCTCAAAATTAGTCTATTCTAAGAGAAAAACGTATGGAAATAAATTTGTACTGTGTGAGAATCTTCCCTTAATCCTTCCTGTATCAGTGAAACATGTTATTTTATTTGAATACAGAAACTGCATTAGGGTGGGGGTCAAATTTTGCACATTTAATTGCTTAAAGTTTAATTGAGTAAAATCTACTATACTTCTTTTAATGAAGCAATTCTTTTTAACATTTACTTAACACAATAACTACCTGATAATACCTGATTAAATAAGATGCATTGATTAAAAGAGATATTTTTGAACATGACAAAAATAATCAAATTGTAGGTTTTTTAAAAAAAACCTTGCTATATAAGGACACTCCCTAACAATTTGTTTACTCACATAAAATTGAAGAGGAGCTCTTATCAGTTCTAGATCTTCTACACAAAAAGATTATGCTTCTCAGGGGTTTAAATATATACACATATACAGTCCGTCTATAAAAAACTGTTAGGGAACTTGCAAACTATTCAGAGAAAGTCATAAAATGCCAGACGCATAGAGCATCCAAGATGGTATAATAACTATTTTTAAAACACCTCTGTAAGTCATAATATGTATAATATTCTTATGAATTATTAAGTTTCACTTTTCATAAACTTGATGACTAAAGTCCATAGAAGTTTAGTGCTTTATTTTCTTTTGGAAAAAAGAAGTAGATGTATACATAGATGGAAGGATAGTCAGGTGGTAGATAATAAATACATACATATATACACATATGTGGGAAATAGAGAGTGAAGGGAGGAAGGAAAGAAGGAAGGAAGGAAGAAAAGAAAGGAGGGACAGAGGGAGGGAGGGAGGGAGGGAGGGAAAGAAAGAAATACAAAAAGAGAGGAAAGAAAAGAGATTAGGCATTCTCAACTAGGCAATATTACTCCCGGGGAGTCAAAATTCATTCTTCGGTGGGTAAATAAAATCATTCTTTAAAGTGTAAACTCAGAAACATTATATGAACAGATATACAGTGTATCTGTGGTATTAAAATTTAGTGGTAGGAGAATTAGAAAAAAATATTTAGAAGCCTTCTTAAAGAGGAAATAAATTTTTTAAAGTTTGAGAAACACTGAGAGGTTGGGGCGGGATATGACACGCACATTCAACTATTTTACTATTTATATTTAATTATTTTGCTATTCTTCTGTTCTTTGGGATGCAAGAAGTTTTTCTCAGCCCCTGAAGAAAAGTTGAGAATTAAACCGACCTTTTGCTTGAAAATAAGAAAATGAGTTTCCAGTTGCTGTGTATTCGTGCTCTCATCCTAATGTACAACCCAGTCTATTGTGAGAGAGAAAGAATAGTATTGGGTTTGAGAAGAGAGGTACTTCTGAGGGAAGTAGGGAGGCAAAGGAGGTCAGTGGATGAAATGAAGAATTAAATGAAAGGCATTACTGAAAGGTAGTCTCAGAAACTCAAGAAATGAACTGAGAACTTTTGCTAAAAATGGGAGCTTTATAGTCCATTAAGAGCCAAATAACTGTGTCTAGTAAAGGAACACCTTAAGAGATGACATTCAGAAGGTCAGGAGCCAAATAAAATTGCTTTTCCTGTTCAAACCTCATTATGTTTTATTTGCTTGACATTCTCTTCCTCTCTTCTTTGGCTGGTGAACACTTCAAGTATCCCAAATGTTCCTCCATGAAACATTCCCAGAGTCCCACAATGGACCTTAGTCTCTGACTAATCTGCGAGCACCTTGTAATTTTTACTGAAGATCGCATTTATCACATCAGTTATCATTGTTTATGCCCATAGAGAGTAACCTTCTTAATTTGTGAACTGGATGATTTTTATATCAGATCGTTTGTTGACAACTATAGAGCTTGCACATAATAATGAAGAGAGCATTCTCCACTTAGTACTTGAGCAAGAAAAGGTTATTTTGGACAGGGATAATTTTGCCCAGGCTTCTCGAACTACCCATATTCATCAGTAGAATTGAGAACTCATAGCTCCAAAGTTTAAAAAAAGGGAAAAAAAGCCTATATTTTTATGGATGGTGCAGAAAGCACAGCAAATAAGGACCACGTACCCCTTCAGGCAGGAACTTTCACAATCTGAGAATTCCCTTGCAGAATGAATGTAGCTGGTGACGGATGCAGTATCGAGGTTTTCTCCTAGACTGTGTGCTACTGGGACCCTATTTTCAGTAGCATATTAAAATGGAGATGTTGGGAATTGAATTTGGTTTCAAAACATCCTTCTTATGGCAGTGTCCTATATATTGGAATTAGAGTTTGTCTCTTTCTTGCTCCTGTTGTTATCATAGCTGATGGGACATGATTTCACTGAAATGTTTCTTCAAAATCATTTGATCAGAAGTGGTGGACTATTTAGTACTGGCTTGTTTACTTAAAATATCATTTCTTGTGATATGTGGGGCTGTATATACATTGAATAACTCATTTGCTTAAATGAGCTTGGTGAAGCAAAATTTAGGACCACATTCTTATGGTCAGTGATTCTTAGTAATATAATATTGTTAATTGTTTTCATAAACATGATATTTGTTCTATTTTTGTTTTCTTTTCACAAACTTTATACTTGTTCTCTTTCCCCAAGAATGGAAATAAAAATGAAATTTTTTAGAGCTTTTTTAATATACAACAATATGTAGCAAAAATGTAAAATTAAGCAGGAAAAGGTAAATAAGAAATTCAAGTGGGTGGCCATGGCTGAGGAAAAAGAAAAGGGAATATAATCAATGTTGGGTATGGAGATACTCACAAATATATTTGTAATTTTCTTTCTTTTTTATTATTATTATACTTTAAGTTTTAGGGTACATGTGCACAACGCGCAGGTTTGTTACATATGTATACATGTGCCATGTTGGTGTGCTGCACCCATTAACTCATCAACCATCATTCTCAGCAAACTATCGCAAGGACAAAAAACCAAACACCGAATGTTCTCACTCATAGGTGGGAATTGAGCAATGAGAACACATGGACACAGGAAGGGGAACATCACACACCCGGGCCAGTTGTGAGGTGGGGCCTGTTGTGAGGGGGGAGGGATAGCATTAGGAGATACACCTAATGCTAAATTTTCTTTCTTTAATAAACATCTGAGCCCAAGTTAATACTTAAAACTGAGCAATTCAGTACACAGGTGTTCACTATATTCCTATCAACTCTTGTGCATATAAGTGAAATATGTAACCACAAAAACATAACATTTTCTATAAAAGATATAGGCAGTACATTATGGCCGATACTGCTACTTGCTTTGCAATGGCTATTGCCCATCTTTTTTCTAGCTAACAGATGCCTACTTTTGTTTGTTTGTTTGTTGTTTTTGAGACAGGGCTTTACTCTGTCATTCAGGATGAAGTGCAGTGGCACAATCTTGGCTCACTGCAGCCTCAACCTCCCAGGCTCAAGCAGTCCTCCCACTTCAGCCACCTGAGTAGCTGGGACTACAGCCATGCATCACCACAGCCTACTAATTTTTGTTTTGTTTGTAATGTTTGTTTGTTTGTAATGTAATGTTTGTTTGTTTGGTTGGTTGGTTTATTGTTTGCTCGTTTTTGTAGGGATGAGGTCTTTCTATGTTGCTTAGGCTGGTCTCAAACTCCTGAGTTCAAGTGATCCTCCTGCCTCAGCCTCCCAAAGTGCTGGGATTACAGGCATGAAGAAAATGTTTGCTTTCTTGCTTCTGGACATTGCTGTGTGCATGTGATTTATAGAACTGCTGCAGTCGTTCCGATACTTGGGGAGCCCAGCCTTGAGTGATAAATGAATACACAAAAAAAGGAACAGCAAAAAAACAGGGGACAAGCTAGTTAATTATTGAATTAACTAACCATGTAACTGTTGTCTTTACACTTCCTATTATGTACGATGACAAAACCTTAATCTATTTTTAAATTGACAGCTAAATGCTTTCTAATTGACAGATACTTGTTTGTTAACTTATCATATTGTACTATTTATTTAGAATAAATTCCCAGTAGCAGAGTTATTACTCTTGCTTGTTCTTTTTGTTTGTTTTTTGTTTGTTTGTTTGTTTTGTTTGAGACAGGGTCTTGCTCTGGCACCAAGACTGGAGTGAAATGGTGTGATCATAATTCACTGCAACCTTGAACTTCTTGGCACAAGTGATCCTCCCATCTCAGCCTCTCAAATAGCTGGAATCACAAGCATGTTGCAACCACACCCTTCCTTTCAAAAAATTTTTAATTTTTTAAGAGATAGAGTCTCTTTATGTTCTTTTTTTATTATTATGCTTTAAGTTTTGGGGGTACATGTGCAGAATATGCAGTTTTTTTACGTAGGTATACACGTGCCATGGTGGTTTGCTGCACCCATCAACCTGTCACCTACATTAGGCATTTCTCCTAATGCTATCCCTCACCTAGCCTCCCACCCCCCAGCAGGCCCTGGTGTGTGATGTTCCTGTCCCTGTGTCCTTGTGTTCTCATTATTCAGCTCCCACTTATGATTGAGAACATGCAGTGTTTGGTTTTCTGCATCATTCTTTACATTTTTAGGCTGATTTCAAACTCCTGGCCTCAAGCAGTCCACCCATCCCAGCCTCCTGAGTTGTTGGGATTATAGGCAAAAGCCATTATGTCCAGCTCAGCTTTTGAAATATATTTTAAAATTGCTCTCCAATGTAATAACCTTAAAATTCAACCACCTGGTAAAATGCAAAGACTGAATAATCACTAAAATCATGATAAAAATATGTTTATGGATAACAAGCCATGTTAAAATCTGTTAAAAGCTATTGATCTCTAATCCAGAAAAAGTATCAAAGATGGGCCCAAACTCACAAAATTGCCTGAACTTCAGGAGTATATATGCCTTCAAGACCCCATTCATTGTCTAGTTCAGAAATCCTTGCTACATAGCTTTATATAATATAAAATACTTCCACATCAGTTAATTTTTCTAATGGCTGGTTATGCTGATCTTTTAACAATTCCATGATAACTTTTATTTGTAAATATCTTTTCTCTCCCAGCCACAGGTTGGAGGCCTTTGAGTTTAATGTGTTATTACCTCTCGCCACAGAATTAAGGCCATTTTATCCTTCTGCACTACTTTTCTTTTAAACTTCTTTGACTGCCCAGTCAAAATTGTTTATGTGAATACTGTTCTTAGACTTCTCCCTACTCTTATCTTTTTTGTGTTGAAGAAGGTGGCTTTGGAATCTTTGGCAAACACCAGGCATTTTTAATTACCATTAGCAAATTGTTGCAAACAGAGAATATAAAGGAGCCTCTGGTTGTCAGAGCCATTAATGCTGATTAAAGCAGGCTGTGTGGGCCCGTGATTTAAGTTTGTTTGTTTTGAAGCATTCACTCTAAGGAATCCAGGCCAGCCTTCCCTATTACCACGGCAATGTGCAGGTTTTCGTGTGCGTATGATGGGTAGAGTTTCTAACAACTGAAACCTGGTCCAAAATTGTACTTGCAGAAACAAAAAGGGGAAAATTAAAAGGTTTTTGTATTTGTGGAAATTTAATAGTCTTTTTGCAGACATTAAAACAAACATCCCTCCCTCCACATATTTATTTACACGCACTAATATTGATAAAATGTTCAGTGTGTGTGTGAACAATCCCTTTAGTCTTTATCATTGAATGGTGAAGCCACTTTGTTTTTCGTTGAATAATTTTATTATTAATGGATGGGTTATTAATACACAACCAAAAGACAGAGAACTAAGCTGTTGGTATCAAAAACTAGTTGAATATTGACCACATGTATGGCACAGTGCTAAGTCCTTTATGTATGTGATATCATTTTATTTAATCATTTAAAGAACCCTATGAGATAGGAATTATTATAGTTATTTTATTTAGAAAAAGATTGTAACTTAGGGATACTAATTAAATACTTCAAGTTCAATAAAACCAAGATTCAAATCCATATCCACAATATACTGAAATATATACATATATATGTATGTATTTTTTTTTTTTTTTGAGACAGAGTCTCGCTCTGTCACCCAGGCTGGAGTGCAGTGGCGCCATCTTGGCTCACTGCAAGCTCCGCCTCCCGGGTTCACGCCATTCTCCTGCCTCAGCCTCCTGAGTAGCTGGGACTACAGGTGCCCGCCACCACATATGTGCATTCTGCATCTTATGTCTATTAAATGTATATGTACAGTTGTTTGTTTGTATATTTCTCTCACACCCTCTCTTTTTCACCTCATTTTTTACATAAAAACCTTTTTTTATTGATCTAACTGAATCTTTAATATGTACATCTGTGGTAAAGTCAGTCTCTAACTTCATAGAATGCTTTATCTCATAGACTATAAAGATATAAAGAAAAAATTGCTCTTACAAGCTGTTGACAATGTAAACCAAAGTCTACTGAAGTTTAGAGACTAGTTTTTCCTTGTAATTTAGAATCTAACAGCCATAACACACATAAACATAGTGTTTTAAAACTAATACTGAAATTTTAGCATACCAAGGTCACATATACCATATAAATATCTAAAATTGCCCTTTTCTGTGTTTTGTTTTTTTTCCCACTGGGGTTAAAATGAATGTGTTTCCCTTTCTCTGTCATCACCTCATTACAGCATGATGAGAAACGAGTTTCTTCTCAACAAACAAATATTGCCTTTCAACTTTTTGTTCAACTTCAAAAATTCTAATTATTGAAGGGGATTCTTTAACAGATGCCTTGATTCAGGTTATTGAAAGAGATTCAGGTTCGAATAAAATATCAAAATTCTGAGACTAACTGATCCAAAGTGCCAGCTGCTTGAATGAGCCAGGACTGCCAACATGCAACAGGGGGTGGATCCCGTGCTTGAGGACTTTCTTGCTTTTCACCATACCTTCTGCTCAATGTAGGGTGGATGTTTGACATAGCAAGTGAATATATATATCTTTCCACTTTTCATTAATTTGGTAGTTTTGAAAATGTCTTCAACAAATTTACCTTCCTTTAGGGAAAAGAAAAAGCCCCCAGTACCTCTCCTTCACTTTCCTGCACGTTTCTTATCTCTTTCATATATTCAAGTTACAGAGGAGGAATTGTCATCTTTTTTCTCTAATTTGCACTACACAAAGCCAGAAATAATGATGTTTTCTGCTTGAACGCAAACCAATCGTTTATCTGGACGCCCCTGAAAAGACTTAATTTGCTCAACTAGTCAGTATTCTGCCTCTGTTAAAGGATCCCAGACGCACACTTGGACTTCTCTTTTAACTCACGTTTTTCCCCTGTTCACCCCCACATACCACCTCCTCAAGCTTTCCCAAATGAGAACTGGCTGCCAACCCCTCGACTTCACTCCCCTTCACCTCTTTTAGCCTATTATTCTGTGTTCTAGTTACCACCAGCACTGTGTCTCAAACCCAAGGACTCGCACTTGCCTAAAATAAATAATAAGCAGAAGAAACAGACAACCAGCCTGTTTTTGCCACCTTTTCTGAGAGCATGAGGTAATGCTGGCCTATTCAGCAAGTGCTGCAAATGGCTGACAGACATTTCGAGAATCTCAGTGGTGAGAGATGAGGAATGTCCCAGCTCGGCCTGGCAGCAGAGTCCAACCTCATACACAAGAGGCTTTTAAAAGGCACAGTGGGAAGAATTTTTAATGTTTCCATTCAGAGGGGGATTTAACTGCCCTTTGACAAACCACCTAGACATTTTGTTATGCTTGGAGCAAGAATGTTTCTTTTCTTTTCTTGGATTCTTAAACTATTCTGCAAAATTCTGAACAGGATCAATACTATTAAACCTCAGCATGTTCTATTGGCATTTCTTATTTTCAAGGCTGATGAGAGACAGAGAGGGAGAGAGAGAATGAGAATTAAGAAATTGAAGGAGTACATTTAAATTAGTATTTTGCTAACAAGAATGATTTGCAAATGCTATCTATTAATAGTTCGGGAGTCTCTATATAATTATTTTGTAAAATTCTTCTCCAAATGTATTCAATATATTGGTAAGTAAAGAATATTGTATATTTAGAACCAAAGGAGATAAGAAAAATTTCAAGAAAGTGACCAACTAAGAGTGTATTATATATTTGTATGTTATGTATATATAAATATGTATTAGTATATATGTATAGATGTAACTCAAACATGTACGTATGTTAAATGAACATAATAACATACACAACATAAAATTACATGTTATTCCCATTTATCTCATTCTCCATGTCTCAGAATCCCTTAAATTGTTAAATAAGATTGTCTACCTATCAGTCTTCCAAGTTTCTTTCTGCCTTTAACTATAATGAATCAGTAAGTTTTAAAAAAATTAAATTTCGGCCGGGCACAGTGGCTCAAGCCTGTAATCCTAGCACTTTGGGAGGCCGAGGTGGGCGGATCACGAGGTCAGGAGTTCGAGACCATCCTGGCCAACATAGTGAAACCCTGTCTCTACTAAAAATACAAAAAAATTAGCAGGGCATGGTGGCAGGCGCCTGTAGTCCTAGCTACTCGGGAGGGTGAGGCAGGAGAATGGCGTGAACCCGGGAGGCGGGAGCTTGCAGTGAGCCGAGATGGTGCCACTGCACTCCAGCCTGGAAGACAGAGCCAGATTCTGTCTCCAAAAAAAAAAAAAATTAAATTTCACAGATATTGAAAGAAGCTGTTATGAGATGGGATGATTATAAAAATGGGCATGGAGGAAGAACTTAAGCAGTGTATTGAAGGGTAAATAGAATGTGCTGGAAACTACATAATAGGTGATATCCGATAGTGACAAATATTCTAAAATATAAACGTAAAAATGTGAAGGGTCAAAATAACTAAAAAACATTGATTTGAAGCAAAATTGAAGGAGCAACGACTGAAAACAACACATCTATACATATATAAATACTTGGTGTGTGAATTACTGTAAAACAAGAGATATGGGCTTTTCGCATGATGCTGGTTTAATTGAATATCCGTATTTTTAAAGATATGAAATGGAACTCTACCTCACACCATACCCAAAATTCAACACCAGAAGAGCTGCAGATCTAAAAGAAAACAGTATAACAACAAGAAGAAAAAAACCTTCTAGAATAACAGAAGAAAATCTCATGTTCTTGTAGTATTCAAAGATTTCTTAAGCAGATTTCTTAAACATTAACCATATAATATTTAATACAACAAGCTTTATTAAAATTGAAAATTGTGGTTCATTAAAAGACATTAAAGGTGAGAAAAATTTATTGAAATGTTGGGAAAATATCTGCAATACACATGTCCTATTTCTACTGAAACACATAAAAAACTCTCATGAATGAATAACAAAAGGATATAAAAACCACTTACCCCAGCAATTTGAGAGGCCAAGGCAGGTGGATCACCTGAGGTCAGGAGTTCGAAACCAGCCTGGCCAACATGGTGAAACCCTGTCTCTAAAAAAAATACAAAAATTAGTTAGGCATGGTGGTGAGTGCCTGTAATCCCAGTGACTAGAGAGGCGGAGACAGGAAAATCACTTGAACCCAGGAGGTGGAGGTTGTAGTGAGCAGAGATCACTCTATTGCACTCCAGCCTGGGCAACAAGAGCAAAACTTCGTGAAAGACAGACAGACAGACAGGCAGACAAAGAAAGAAAGAAAGAAAGAAAAAGACAGACAGGAAGGAAGGAAGGGAGGGGCAAAATAATAAACAGTCACTTCTGAAAATAGGATATACAAATGCCCAATCAGCCTGTCAAAATATCTTAAGTCTTTAGTTATCAGGAAAGTGGAAGTTAAAACCACAATAAGCCACCACTACCCTCCCCCTAGAATGTCTAAGATTAAAAACAAAAAATCACATCAAATGTTATGGTGGATGTGGAGTAACTAGAACTCTCATATACTTCCAATGAAACTTTGAATACATACAACAACCTTGATAAAGATTTAGCAGTATTTACTAACCTGGATGTATAATACTATATGACTGTTCATTCTATTTCTGTGTATAAACTCAATAGAAATGAGTGACATATGCATTAAAGGTATGAGAATATGGATAGCAGCTTCATTCATGATACCCAAACTTGGAGACCAAACTGTGGCAAATTCATACAATGGAATACTATTCATAAATGTAAAATACAGATTAGCTGCCATTCAACAGCAGCCATAACATTGAATGAATTAATGCAGACACATGAGAGTGCACCTCGTACAGATATACGTATGATTCTTTGTCTACAAAGTTGAACTACCATCTAATCTATGATGATAGAGGTCAGAAAAGTGCTTATTTTAGGGGGTGGTGTTAACAGTAATTAATAAGAATTGTCCATTTTATTATATGCATGTTATACTTCAATATAAGAAAACTAAGAAATAGATTTCATTTCAAAACATAAGAAAATTGGGTCCATTTTTATATAGAAAGGTAAGAAAATAACCAGGTGGAGTTTGTTTTTCAGTACAAGGTTGGTTTAATTTTCAAAAATCAATGTTATTTACACATTAACAGAAAAAAGAAGAAAATATCTCAGTATGTATAAAATAATGATTGGATAAAATTCCATCCCACCCACGACTTAAAAAGAAAAGAGACATATGAAGCTAGGACTACATGATAACTTCCCTAACTGCTTAGCTAACCAAGTATTCATTTTAAAAAAAGGTTACAGAAAAAATCCATACTCAATCATAAAACATTGAAAGTTTTTTCCCTGAATCAAAAAAAAAAGGCAAAGTTGCTTTCTATCAGTACATCTGTTCAACCGTGTATAGAATATTGTGGCCAATAAAAAAAACACACACACAAGAAAAAGTACAAATATGTTTGGAAGGAAAAATTAAAACTGGACAGTATTATTAGGCAACAGGCTGTACACATTAAAAATTCAAAAGGATCTACAGAAAAAATTAGAATCAGTAATTTTAACATTTTAATGGCTAGAAATTGACATATAAAATCAATGATATTTTTTCTACAGCAGCAACCAGAAGAAAAAAAACTTTAAAATACCACCTGAAATAGAAAAAAACCCTCAAATACCTATGAATAATTATTTTTAAAAATATGTAAAAGTTTTTCACAAGAAAAACTACAAAAAATATTGCAAGAAGTTTTTCAAAAAGTTAATAAAGGAAGAGTCCACATTCAGAACTACAAAGACATCATTTCTCCGAAACTGTTCTACAGGTTCATTTCTAACCCAGTCAATATTCTAGGAGAAGATGTTTTTCTCCTAGAAACTGAGTCAAAATTTATATAAAGGCTGGGCATGGTGACTTATATCTGTTATCCCAGCATTTTGGGAGGCCGAGGCGGGCAAATCACTAGGACAGGAGTTTGAGACCAGCCTGGCCAATATGGTGAAACCCCGTCTCTACTAAAAATACAAAAATTAGCCTGGTGTGGTGGTGCATGCCAGTAGTCCCAGCTACTCGGGAGGCTGAGGCAGGAGAATCACTTGAACCCATGAGGCGGAGGTTGCAGTGAGCCAAAATTGTGCCACTGCACTCCAGCCTGGGCAACAGGGCAAGAATCTGTATCCAAAAAAAATTATATAACAATTTCAAGGGGAAAGATGATCTCCAAGAAGAACAAAGCTGAACTGTTTACATTCCCATACATCAAAGCTTATTGCAAAACTAATAATAATTTAGACTATGTAGTATTTATGGAAGAACAGACAAAAATGTGATGGAACAAGAGTTCCAAAAAAGGCCCACTCATGGAGACTTGATTCATAATTGTTAGAAAATGACACTGAAGAAGCAATGAGATGGAGGTAACCTTTTTCATATATGATGCTGTCAATTGTATACCCACATAAAGACAAAAATAAATCTAATCCTGCTTTATATCTCATCCTTAAATGCATTCACACTAGATTGTAGATCTAAAAAAAATGAGAGAATGTATTTATGCCCTTACAACAGATAGATTTCTTAAATTGGACACAAAAAAACACTAAGCATAATGGAAAACAATGATACTTCAGACCTGTCAAAATAAAGACAGTTAATTCAGCAAAAGACAATTTTTTTTAATTTTTGTATTCTACTTTAAATTCTAGGGTACATGTGCACAACGTGCAGGTTTGTTACATATGTATACATATGCCATGTTGGTGTGCTGCACCCATTAACTCATCATTTACATTAGGTATATCTCCTAATGCTATCTCCGCCCCCACAACCCCACGACAGGCCCCAGTGTGCGATGTTCGCCACCCTGTGTCCAAGTATTCTCATTGTTCAATTCCCACCTATGAGTGAGAACATGCGGTGTTTGGTTTTCTGTCCTTGCAATAGTTTGCTCAGAATGATGGCTTCTAGCTTCATCCATGTCCCTACAAAGGACATGAACTCATCCTTTTTTAATGGCTGCATAGTATTCCATGGTGTATATGTGTCACATTTTCTTAATCCAGTCTATCATTGATGGACATTTGGGTTGGTTCCAAGTCTTTACTACTGTGAATAGTGCCACAGTAAACATATGTGTGCATGTGTCTTTATAGCAGCATGATTTATAATCCTTTGGGTATATGCCCAGTAATGGGATGGCTGGGTCAAATGGTATTTCTAGTTCTAGATCCTTGAGGAATCACCACACTGTCTTCCACAATGGTTGAACTAGTTTACAGTCTCACCAACAGTGTAAAAGCATTCCTATTTCTCTGCATCCTCTCCAGCACCCATTGTTTCCTGACTTTTTAATGATCGCCATTCTAACTGGTGTGAGATGGTATCTCATTATGATTTTGATTTGCATTTCTCTGATGGCCAGTGATGATGAGCATTTTTTCATGTCTGTTGGCTGCATAAGTGTCTTCTTTTGAGAAGTGTCTGTTCATATCCTTTGCCCACTTTTTGATGGGATTGTTTGATTTTTTTTTTTTTTTGTAAATTTGTTCAAGTTCTTTGTAGATTATGGATATTAGCCCTTTGCCAGATGGGTAGATTGTAAAAATTTTCTCCCATTCTGTAGGTTGCCTGTTCACTCTGATGGTAGTTTCTTTTGCTGTGCAGAAGCTCTTTAGTTTAATTAGATTCCATTTGTCAATTTTGGCTTTTGTTGCCATTGCTTTTGGTGTTTTAGTCATGAAGTCTTTGCCCATGCCTGTGTCCTGAATGGTATTGCCTAGGTTTTCTTCTAGGGTTTTTATGGTTTTAGGTCTAACATGTAAGTCTTTAATCCATCTTGAATGAATTTTTGTATAAGGTGTAAGGAAGGGATCCAGTTTCAGCTTTCTACATATGGCTAGCCAGTTTTCCCAGCACCATTTATTAAATAGGGAATCCTTTCCCCGTTTCTTGTTTTTGTCAGGTTTGTCAAAGATCAGATGGTTGTAGAAGTGTGATATTATTTCTGAGGGCTCTATTCTTTTCCATTGTTCTATATCTCTGTTGTGGTACCAGTACCATGCTGTTTTTGTTACTGTAGCCTTGTAGTATAGTTCGAAGTCAGGTAGCATGATGGCTCCAGCTTTGTTCTTTTGGCTTAGGATTGTCTTGGCAATGCAGGCTCTTTTTTGGTTCCATATGAACTTTAAGGTAGTTTTTTCCAATTCTGTGAAGAAAGTCATTGGTAGCTTGATGTGGATGGCATTGAATCTATAAATTATCTTGGGCAGTATGACCATTTTTACAATATTGATTCTTCCTACCCATGAGCATGGAATGTTCTTCTATATGTTTGTGTCCTCTTTTATTTCATTGAGCAGTGGTTTGTAGTTCTCCTTGAAAAGATTCTTCACATCCCTTGTAAATTGCATTCCTAGGTATTTTATTCTCTTTGAAGCAATTTTGAATGGGAGTTCACTCATGATTTGGCTCTCTGTTTGTCTGTTATTGCTGTATAGGAATGCTTGTGATTTTTGCACATCGATTTTGTATCCTGAGACTTTGCTGAAGTTGCTTATCAGCTTAAGATTTTGTGCTGAGACGATGGGGTTTTCTAAATATACAATCATGTCATCTGCAAACAGGGACAATTTGACTTCCTCTTTTCCTAATTGAATACCCTTTATTTCTTTCTCTTACCTGATTGCCCTGGCCAGAACTTCCAACACTATGTTGAATAGGGGTGGTGAGAGAGGGCATCCCTGTCTTGTGCCAGTTTTCAAAGGGAATGCTTCCAATTTTTGCCCATTCAGTATGATATTGGCTGTTTGTCATAAATAGCTCCTTTTATTTTGAGACACACTCCATCAATACCTAGTTTATTGAGAGTTTTTAGCATGAAAGGCTGTCGAATTTTGTCAAAGGCCTTTTCTGCATCTATTGAGATAATCATGTGGTTTTTGTCTTTGGTTCTGTTTATATGATGGATTATGCTTACTGATTTGTGTATGTTGAATCAGCCTTGTTTCCCAGGGATGAAGCCAACTTGATCATGGTGGATGTTTTTTGATGTGCTGCTGGATTTGGTTTGCCAGTATTTTATTGAGGATTTTTGCATCGATGTTCATCAGGGATATTGGTCTAAAATTCTCTTTTTTTCTTGTGTCTCTGCTAGGCTTTGGTATCAGGATGATGTTGGCCTCATAAAACGAATCAGGGAGGATTCCCTCTTTTTCTATTGATTGAAATCATTTCAGAAGGAATGGTACCAGCTCCTTTTTGTATCTCTGGTAGAATTCGGCTGTGAATCCATCTGGTCCTGGACTTTTTTTGGTTGGTAGGCTATTTATTATTGCCTCAATTTCAGACTGTTATTGCTCTATTCAAGGATTTAACTTCTTCCTGGTTCAGTCTTGGGAGGGTGTATGTGTCCAGGAATTTATCCATTTCTTCTAGATTTTCTAGTTTATTTGTGTAGAGATGTTTATAGTATTCTCTGATGGTAGTTTATATTTCTGTGGGATTGGTGCTGATATCCCCTTTATCGTTTTTTATTGCGTCTTTTTTATTCTTCTCTCTTTTCTTCTTTATTAGTCTTGCTAGTGGTCTATCAATTTTGTTGATCTCTTCAAAAAACCAGTTCTTGGATTCATTGATTTTTTGAAGGGTTTTTTGTGTCTGTATCTCCTTCAGTTCCACTCTGATCTTAGTTATTTCTTGCCTTCTGCTAGCTTTTGAATATGTTTGTTCTTTCGTCTCTAGTTCTTTTAATTGTGATGTTAGGGTGTTAATTTTAGATCTTTCCTGCTTTCTCTTGTGGGCATTTAGTGCTATAAATTTCCCTCTACACACTGCTTTAAATGTGTTCCAGAGATTCTGGTAAGTTGTGTCTTTGTTCTCATTGGTTTCAAAGAACATCTTTATTTCTGCCTTCATTTCATTATGTACCCAGTAGTCACTCAGGAGCAGGTTGTTCAGTTTCCATGTAGTTGAGCAGTTTTGAGTGAGTTTCTTAATCCTGAGTTCTAGTTTGATTGCACTGTGGTCTGAGAGACAGTTTGTTATAATTTCTGTTCTTTTACATTTGCTGAGGCGTGCTTTACTTCCAACTATGTGGTCAATTTTGGAATAAGTGTGATGTGGTGCTGAGAAGAATGTATATTCTGTTGATTTGGGGTGGAGAGTTCTGTAGATGTCTATTAGGTCTGCTTGGTGCAGAGCTAAGTTCAATTCCTGGATATCCTTGTTAACTTGCTGTCATGTTGATCTGTCTAATGTCGACAGTGGGGTGTTAAAGTCTCCCATTGTTATTGTGTGGGAGTCCAAGTCTCTTTGTAGGTCTCTAAGGACTTGCTTTATGAATCTGAGTGCTCCTGTATTGGGTGCATATATATTTAGTATAGTTATCTCTTCTTGTTGAATTGATCCCTTTACCATTATGTAATGGCCTTCTTTGTCTCTTTTGATCTTTTTTGGTTTAAAGTCTCTTTTATCAGAGACTAGGATTGCAACCCCTGCCTTTTTTTGTTTTCCATTTGCTTGGTAGATCTTCCTCCATCCCTTTATTTTGAGCCTATGTGTGTCTCTGCATGTGAGGTGGGTCTCCTGAATACAGCACACTGATCGGTCTTGACTCTTTATCCAATTTGCCAGTCTGTGTCTTTTAATTGGAGCATTTAGCCCATTTACATTTAAGGTTAATATTGGTATATGTGAATTTGATCCTGTCATTATGATGTTAGCTGGTTATTTTGCTCGTTAGTTGATGCACTTTCTTCCTAGCATTGATGGTCTTTACAATTTGGCATGTTTTTGCAGTGGCTGGTACCGGTTGTTCCTTTTCATGTTTAGTGCTTCCTTTAGGAGCTCTTGTAAGGCAGGCCTGGAGATGACAAAATCTCTCAGCATTTGCTTGTCTGTAAAGTATTTTATTTCTTCTTCACTTATGAAGCTTTGTTCGGCTGGATATGAAATTCTCGGTTGAAAATTCTTTTCTTTAAGAATGTTGAATATTGGCCCCCACTCTCTTCTGGCTTGTAGAGTTTCTGCCGAGAGATCTGCTGTTAGTCTGATGGACTTCCCTTTGTGGATAACCTGACCTTTCTCTCTGGCTGCCCTTACCATTTTTTCCTTCATTTCAACTTTGGTGAATCTGACAATTCTGTGTCTTGGAGTTGCTCTTTTCGAGGAGTATCTTTGTGGCATTCTCTGTGTTTCCTGAATTTGAATGTTGGCCTGCCTCACTAGGTTGGGGAAGTTCTGGATAATATCCTGAAGAGTGTTTTCCAACTTGGTTCCATTCTCCCCGTCACTTTCAGGTATACCAATCAGATGTTGATTTGGTCTTTTCACATACTCCCATATTTCTTGGAGGCTTTGTTCATTTCTTTTTACTCTTTTTTCTCTAAACTTCTCTTCTCACTTCATTTCATTCAGCTCCATCAAGTCATCTAAGGACTTCTCTACATTGTTTATTCTAGTTAGCCATTTGTCTAATCTTTCTTCAAGGTTTTAACTTCTTTGCGATGGGTTTGAACATCCTCCTTTATCTTGGAGAAGTTTGTTATTACTGATCATCTGAAGCCTTCCTCTCTCAACTTGTCAAAGTCATTCTTCATCCAGCTTTGTTCCGTTGCTGGAGAGGAGCTGCATTCCTTTGGAGAAGAGGCACTCTGATTTTTATAATTTTCAGCTTTTCTGCTCTGGTTTCTCCCCATCTTTATGGTTTTATCTACCTTTGGTCTTTGATGATGGTGACATATAGATGGGGTTTTGGTGTGGATGTCCTTTCTGTTTGTTAGTTTTCCTCCTAACAATCAGGACCCTCAGCTGCAGGTCTGTTGGAGTTTGCTGGAGGTCCACTCCAGATCCTGTTTTCCTGGAGGTCCACTCCGGACCCTGTTTGCAGCAGAGGCTGTAGAACAGCAAATATTGCAGAATGACAGAAGTTGCTGCCTGATCCTTCTTCTGGAAGCTTCATCTTGGAGGGGCACCTGGCTGTATGAGGTGTTAGTCGGCCCCTACTGGGAGGTGTCTCCCAGTTAGGCTACTCGGGGGTCAGGGACCCACTTGAGGAGGCAGTCTGTCAGTTCTCAGATCTCAAACTTCATGCTGGGAGAACCACTATTCTCTTCAAAGCTGTCAGACAGAGACGTTTAATTCTGCAAAAGTTTCTGCTGCCCTTTTTTCAGCTATGCCCTGCCCCCAGGGGTGCAGTCTACAGAGGCAGGCAGGCCTCCTTGAGCTGCAGTGAGAACCACCCAGTAGGAGCTTCCCGGCAGCTTTGTTTACCTACTCAAGCCTCAGCAATGGGGGCCGCCCCTCCCCCAGCCTGGCTGCCACCTTGCAGTTCGATCTCAGACTGCTGTGCTGACAGTGAGTGAGGCTCCGTGGGCGTAGGACCCCTCAAGCAAGGCACAGGATATAATCTCCTGGTGTGCCATTTGCTAAGGCCATTGGAAAAGTGCAGTATTAGGGTGGGAGTGTCCCGATTTTCCAGGTACCATCTGTCATAGCTTACCTTTGCTAGGAAAGGGTATTTCCCAATCCCTTGCACTTCCTGGGTGAGGCGATGCCCTGCCCTGCTCCGTGGGCTGCACCCACTGTCTGACAAACCCCAGTGAGATGAACCCAGTACCTCAGTTGGAAATGCAGAAATCACTCATCTTCTGCGTCACTCATGCTGGGAGCTGCAGACTGGAGCTGTTCCTATTTGGCCATCTTGGAACTTCCCAAACAGATCAAAAGACACCCTTAAGGTAAAATAATAGATTACAATACAAACAAGCACCAAAGACTCCCCTATATACTATGTAAATATCTTCATCAAATCAGTATAAAAATGTGGACCACTCAATAGAAAAATGAAAAAAAGATTTTAAAGATACTTTGCAAAAGAGAATACCCAAATGCCCAATAAATATATAAGATTTTAAACATTATAAATGATTGAGAAAATGTAAATTAAAACAAAATGTGACACACGCACACACACACACACACACACACACTCACTCTCTCTCTCACCAAAAAATGTTAAAATTAAAAAGACATATGATACTGTTTTTGCCGAAAATGTATTTAAATGGAAATTTCCAGACATTGATGGTAAGGGTCTTAATTGTTACACTTTGCAAAACTATTTTGTAGTATTGATAATCCTTTGGATTCAGGCTCCCATTGCTTCACAGGTGGCTCAGGTGTGCTAATTCACTCTTAATTCTAGGTCTGTACACACGCAGTGGCAGAGCTTCAGGGCGCTCAGGAGGTGGCAGCTGAGAATCACTGGGGCAAAAATGGGGAAAAAATAAATTAACTCAAGCTATTATATCCATCAGCTCACTTACTTATTTTTCATGGTGACAACTTGAAATTTACCCTTAGCTATTTTGAAATACACAATGCGTTATTGTTGACTCTAATCACCCTGGTGTGCAATAGATCTCAAAGACATATTTCTCTTAACTGAAATTTTGTACCCTTTCATCAACAATGCCCCATTCCCTTCTCCTCTGCACCTTCTCAACCCCTATCTCTGGTAACTACCTTTCTACTCTGTACTTTTTTTAGTTCAACTTTTTTTAGATGCCACATATAATTAAAATCATGTGATACTTGTCTTTCTGTTCTTGGCTTATTTCACTTAGAATAATATCTTCCAGGTTCATCCGTGTCATTGCAAATGACAGAATTCCCTTTTATTATGGCGAAGAGTATCCCATATTCATTCTTTCCAGAACATCCTGCCAAGCCACTGCCAAATATCATTGCATATTTTTACCTCAGGCCTTTTCCCACTTAAATGTAAATAATCGAGTTCATAACTCACAACTTTGTCTACTGACTTTTAATTTTTTCTTCAAGGGCCCATGGTATAAAAGCAATCAATCTATAAAACTGGCAGAAATATTTTCTTTCCATGAGTCTGATATAGGGAATATTCAATGGGGCCACAGAGGTAAGTTGAGGGAGTGGCATCAGGCAACAGAAGTAAGTGACTTGGGAATCTGGGCTCTCCATACATACTCAGGCCTAATTTCCATGCATTATTTCCCGTCTACAACATGTTGTCGATGCACTCACCTGACCTTATAACACGCTGCATCTTAAAGTAGATTACTCATGATTAGCAATTCTGTTTCCAGAATCTGTGGCTTAGTTTGGAAGGGGCTTGGCAACATGTCAAGAGATAGTCTTCAAATGACAGGTAGTTCTCTGCTTTAGAAGGTATGGCTTGTTTCGGAAACTCAGAGTTTGTATTACAATTTCCTATAGGGCCTTTTTAGAGCTTCAATATATATCTTTAAAAACAATTTTTATTTCAATAGCTTTGGGGGAACAGGTGGTTTTTGGTTACATGGATAAGTTCTTTAGTGGTGATTTCTGAAATTTTTGTGCACCCCTCACACCAGCAGTATACACTGTACCCAATATGTAGTCTTTTATCACTCACCCCCCAACCCATCCTTGCCCCCAAGTCCTCAGGGTCCATTCTGTCATTCGTATGCCTTTGCATCCTCATAGCTAGCTCCCACTTATAAGCAAGAACATATGATATTTGGTTTTCCATTCCTGAGTTACTTCACTTAGAATAATGGCCTCTAACTCTATCCAAGTTGCTGCAAAGGCCATTATTTCATTCTGTTTTATGGATGAGTAGGAATCCATGGTGTAAATATACCACATTTTTTTTAATCCCCTGATTGGTTGATAGGCATTTAAGTTGGTTCCATATTTTTGCAGTTGTGAATTCTTCTTCTATAAACATGTGTGTGCATGTGTCTTTGTCATATAATGACTTCTTTATTTAGTATGATGGGGTATGCTGAGGCATATGGCCCAGTTGAAGGAGTAGTTTGAATTATGGCCTGGTAGCTTCTAATACCATCACCTTGGAGATAAGAGTTTCAACACATGAATTTGGGGTGGACATAAACATTCATACAATAGCATGCTGCCTCCAGAATCCAAATAAATTTGTCCCAAATGGATATTCCAGCTGACTCCAGGCCACTGGACCCCTAAATACTTCCTGATGTAGTTGGCCTTTGAATATTTATGCAGTTATCTCTTACCTCTTACCATATATATATATCGTGTATATATATATATATATATATCGTGTATATATATATATATATATATATATATATATCATATATGGACTACTGTGAAATGAATTTGAGCCTCAAAAGCTGAGGTAGGCAGAGGCAGTCATTGCCAGTGGCTGTGTAGGAGTATATATATCATATACATACCATATTAAGGCACCTAGGATATTTGCCAAAAGTCTGATTAAGCTATCAGCTATCATTAATATAGTGGTACAGCATATATTCTGTAGAAAATCAAGATAACCAAAGTCTTGCAGACTATAGCATGACAAAGAACAGGAATTAGTTTAGACATTGGAGGAAACAATGAATGTATAATCTTTTCTTCCCATATAAACATGATCTGATGGGCCTTGATAAAAATGCATTCTCCAGATCATTAGTCACATATAAATTGCCAGATATTTTGTTGATCTATTTCAGTAAACACACTGTATTTACCAGAGAAGCCACATTTGAGGCTGCCAGTTGTTTGAGTTTCTGTTAGTCTACCATGATTTGCCAAATGCAACCGTTTTTTGTAGGAGCCAAACAAAAGCAACTGAAATGGATATATGATGAGGACTCTAACGTCTGTATCTTTTAAGTTTTTGTTGGTGGCACTAATCTCTTCAGTTATTCCCGGAATACAATATTGCTCCTGTTTCACTGTCTTGGCTTAGGATATATGGGGTTGGGGGAACAAGTTTTAGAGACTTTCACTTGACCATTTTTACTATAATGGTTCTTACTACACAGGTCAAGGAACTTGAAGGAAGCAAGGGAGTAGGCTATGCAGAATCTCTTAGTGTATTTTATTTGTAGATTCTAATCATCATTCTACACCCCCAACTTCTTTCCCTCCCATTTGTGCATTGCTCCCAGGGCTTGGAGGCACTCCAAGCACAATGAAATCATGAGGAGACCACCACCACCCATCCCAGTTTAACTCTCTTATTCACCACCATGCCTGCCATCTCCTTCTTTTCCTGCCTCCCTTCTTCCCACTGTTCAAATTTAGTTCTAACACAAAATAAACTTTGGCATTGGTCATCGGCAACCTTTCTTCCTCATCCCTGCCCTCCCCGTTTTACCAGTGCTTCTCCTTCACGCCAACCTCTCCCAGTGTTTAGAGGCTTGTGAGAGGAGATTAAACTAATCCCACCCACCGACAAGCTCACTAAGCAGTTCCTGAGTAAAGTCCAAAATTCCTGCCAAGCAATAGAGCTGGGGGTGGGGAGAGAATTAACGTAACAATCAGCACATTATAGCAATAACTTTTCCATGAAAATTCTTTCCCTTTCAATAATCCCAAAGTAAGGAGAAAGTATGAAGCATGGAGTGTATGCGGGGAGTGGGAATATAAAGACAATTTGTTTTACTTTTCTTTTTCTTATTAAACATAAATTAAACAACTAAGTATGTTGGCACCACCACACTGTTTTTTGAAAAGTAATTTAACATACCCCCTTTCTTCATAAAAAGGGAATGAGTATGTAAATAGCCACAATTTAAGTGGTTTTGGATTAGTTCATTTGCTAAGTAATACTTAAGAAAGTAGTATTAGAACTACTGGACAGGTGTAAAGCAATTTAGGAGCATTTTCCCAGCAGCATATTGATGCCCATGTCTGTAGCTCCAGCTCTGAGACAAGTCATCACTCCATCCGCAGAGAGTATAACGGCAGGTTTCTCACTGTTCTTACTCCACTCCCTTGGTTCCTTCATCCAGTGTACACGAGTCTCTCCAGAATAGAAGCTGAGAAAAATAATCTGATAGGCAACATTTAAATCAGTATCTTGAATCCCTTCAGCTTTCCCCACATTAGGACTCTATTTTTATTTTTATATTTTTTCAAGGAACTACTATGAAATGAATTTGAGTCTCAAAAGCTGAGGTAGGCAGAGGCAGTCACTGCCAGTGGCTCTGTAGGGGGTAAGAAATTTCTATTCAAATAATGGTGAATGCAACTAATGGTGTTAAAAAAAAAAAAGTGTGAGGGGTTCAGAGCAAAGTTTAGCCTCAAGGGTAAAATCCATTGTTCTTGGCATTCGTTACGCCAAAGAATTCCATGTTAAAACAAAATGGAAGCGTTAAAAATAAACAAACAAAAAGAGCTCCAAAGACACAGCCAAAAGGCTGAAGCCATATTGAGGGTAAAACCAATAGAAGTATCAGATGGTACTTTCTAGAACAAGTAAGAGAAGGTCTTAACCCACTCTGCTAGCCTTTAAGAAAAAGTCCTTCTAACAGTCCCGCTCTCTCCACCCCTGAAAAACAGAGAATTGTATTTAGAAAGGCATTTAGACCACAGTTATGCAATGTCAGACTGCCCAAAGCTGGCAATGAATTGTTTCCAAATACTCTCATGGTTTCCTGAGAAACTTTAGAAAGAAAATATCCAAACACTTCATTTGATTTTCACTTTGTTATATATATGTTTCTGGTCAGCCAGCCTTGAAAAAAGATAGGCCCTGGTGAATCCTTGTTGTATCTTGGTTATGCATAGGAAAAAAAATAATTAAAACCATTACAATTTTGACAAATGTTTACTGGACACCTATCTTTGGGAAATCACTATCTTTGAGAAAAGATCTCTGAACCCAGGAAGTACAGCTATGCAAATACTCTTGTATTGTAATTGTTTTTATAGTTACATTTTTAAACAACAAATGTATACACATTATTCTACTTTGAATAGAGGTAGTATGCAGATAAATGTCATACTATATGGATTATTTCAGGCATATTTCATATAATCAATGGGAGGAATAATTTGATATTTTTGTACAATATTCTTATATTTCAGTTGTGAAATTCTAAGTATTATAAGCCACACAAATTTGCCTGGAACAATGCAATTCATGATGTACTTTGACATGTACTGTCTTTATTGATTTTTACAACAGTTCCTGGAATACAAAGAACATGAAATAATTATTGATGAGAACACCAGTGAATATAACAGAGCATTTTTTCTAGGTCCTGTGATCTGATTACAACCTACTGAGTGACAACTAAGTGAGGACTCATTAGCTGGCTCTAATCCAATTGATATGTCCCTCCTAGCAGACAGCATCTTCAGCTTAACTTTGGGTGCTCTGCAGGCAGGATAAAGAGAAGCCTCAGGGAAATACACTCCTTAGGTATATTCTTTATTTCAAATAATGCTGCTGGTTTAGTCATCTCTCTAAGTCTCTCTCTCCCTTGTTACCTTCCTTTCTTTCAGAAATATTTATTTTTAACTCATATGATGAACCAGCCTGGTATAGCATTGAACACAACAAAGTTCCTCCCTGATAGAATGTATAAACTCATATAATAGCCAATAAAGTGATAAAAGCATAATGTAATAGGTAGTGACAAATATTGTGGAGACAAATAAATTAATATAAGGGAGCAAGGAAGGGATAGGATTATAACATTTTAGAGTGGTCAGGAGAGGCTCCTCTAATGAGGTGACATTTGAGCAGAAACCCAGTAGAAGCAAGGGAAGAAATTATGCTGATGCCTAAACAAGAAATTTCAGACAGATGGAGCGGGTGCATGCAAAGAAGTAAAAGCATGTTTCCTGTTTTTGAGGAATAGGAGGGAGCCACTGCTTCTGGAGGGGAGCAGATCAGGGGCATGGGGACATGTGGGTGTAAAGGCACAAGTGCAAAGAGCTTGGGTCACAGAAGGCCCTGTATGGCTTTGTAAAGACTTTGGCTTTCACTCTGAATGAGATGGTGAACCACTGGAGGATTTTGCACAAAGGAGAGATGTGATCTTATTTATTCATTTCAAGGATCTCTAGGGCTGCTGGTTGAAAACAATCTGTAGGGGGCAAGGGTGGAAGCACCCCGCTATGTGGCTACTGTAACTCCAGATGGGAGATCATGGTGACTTCAACAAGGAGAGTAGTGGCAGAGATGGTTAGAAAGTGTTTAGATTTTGGATATATATTAAGTTGAACCATTTGAAATGAATGTTTTTATAGGTTAAAGATTGTCAAAGATTGGCAGTTTCATATGGTTCCACATAATACTTGAATGTTATGCCAAAATGCCAAAAATATCTTGTGATGGATTGGGCTTACTGCATGAGAAACAGAAACACATCAAGGTTAACTGCAAGGTTTTTGAACTGAGCTGAAATGGAAGAATCTCTAAGATGGAAAGGGATGGTGGAGAATGGGTTTATAAAGGATAATCAGCAAGTTATCTTTAACATATCAAATGAAAATATCAAGTGGGCAGCTAGATAAATGATTCTAGAGCTTGGAGATTTGTCCAAGTTGGGTATATAAATTTAAGAGTATACTATATAGTCTTTTCAAAGCCATGAGACAGATCAGCAGAGAGATAGCATGAGATTACCTATCTCATGAGTGTACATAAAGAATATTATCTTTAGGAAGACTAATCTCTAAGATTCTGGTTTCAAATCCATCTATGCCACTTACTATTTGTACTTAAGAAGATCCTTAAATGTTTGTGTAGCTTAGTTTCCACATCTGTAAAATGGGTATAAGGATATTAGCCCTCACATAATAGGATCAGTGTGAGAATTAAATGAGTTAATGTGTTTAAAGTACTGCTATTGTTTGAATGTGTGTGTCCTTCTAAAATTCATATGTTGAAATTTAAACCCAATGTGAAAGTATTAAGAAGTGGGGGCCTTTAAGAGGTGATTAAATCTTGAGGGCAGAATCTTCATGAACGGGATTATCAATTTTATAAAATGAAGCAGGCTAGCCCCTTTTGCCCTTATTCTCTTTTTCCTTTGCGCCATGTGAGCACGTGGTGTTCACCGTTTCTGTCATGGGAGGATGCAGCAAGAAGGCTCTCACAAGACATCAAATTTCCCTACAAGTTGATCTTGGACTTCCAACCTTCAGAATTATTAAAATACGTTTCTCTTCTTTGCAAATTACCCAGTCTCAGGTATTTTGTTATGGCAGCAAGAATGGACTAAGGCAATTATTTAGAATAGTGCCTGACATATCAGTGCTATGTAGTTATTAATTTTTACATATCCTTAGCATCTAAGAGATGGACAAAACGATGTCAGGTGATTCAAAACTAATGCTATGTTAAAATAAAAAACTATAAGTCACTTCACCTTTAACCATAACATATTAGCATTTTTATAAGGGATAAATCACAATTCTCTATTCATTTCCATAGTTCTTACAGTTAGAAGAATCAATAGCAATATGACGGTTTTCCATCCAAGCTTTGAGGGCTGTGAGTCTCTGTTTCTCTGCCTCCATGGTGTTATTTTGCAGTAAAGCCAGGAGAGAATCTACCATATCCTACTCACCAGATGCCAATATAAACTGAAAACTTATGTGATATTGTGAAGATCAAAAAGTTATCATTTATTAAGCTTCTGCTCTCTGTAGGAAACTGTGATAAATAGGTAGTATTAAGAAGATAAACATCAGTCTCAGTGTAGTATGGTGATATTGGGAAAATACTTTTTAGTCAAACAGAACTGTAATTGAGTCCTGGCTTCATCAGTGACTCCTTGCCATGAGTAAATAAGCTTAACATGCCTGAGCCTCAGATTTCTCATCTGTAAAATAGCAATAATAATTTTAGTTCATAATGCAGTTGTCATATTACATTAAATAATGCATGTGAAACTTTCGATATGGTGGCTAGCACATTTTAGTTACTCAGTAAAAGTTTGCTTTAACAAGATAAAAAAGAAAGTGCCACAAAAGCAAAATACTGTTCAGGCTTTGTTACAAGTTAAGTAATTAATGAAATATATATATATATATATACACACACACACCTCAGAAGTATAGGAGAGAAAGACATGTTTTTTCCTGGGAGTTTTCAAAGAGAAAGTGGGCTCCAAATAAAGATAGAACTATGTAGTTTATTGTGACAGAGATAGCATCAGCAATGAGAAATAATTCTGAGTGTTTAATGGTGAAATACATACATTTTGGCCCAAGTGAAAAATGTTTGAGGGTGAGAATATAGTGAGAGATAACAATGGAACGTGATTGATTAGAAACAAATGTAATGGGTATTGTTAGTTCTAATGAAGATTTTGGACTTCATACCTGTATTAGGGTTTGCCAAAGAAACAAACAATAAGATGTACATATTTAGAGATTTATTATAAGGGATTGGCTTAATCAAATATGAAGACTGACAGCTCCCAAGATCTGCAATGAGTCAGCAAACTAAGTATTCAGAACTGATGATGTATTCTAGTTCAAGTCTGAAGGCCTGAGAATCAGGAGACCCTATAATGTAGTTCTAGTCCAAATGCCAGCAGGATTAACACCCAGCAAAAATCAATGTATTGGTTAGAGTCCAAAGACAGGAAAAACCCAATGTCCCAGTTCAAATGCACTCAAGCAAGGGAAATTTTCTCTTACTTAGTGAAGGGTCAGTCTGTTTGTTCTATTCAGGGCTCCAACTGACTGGATGAGGCCTATTCATATTAGGGAGGGCAATCTGCTTTAACTAGTCTATTGATTTAAATGTAAAGCTCATCCAAAATCACCCTCAGAGAAACACTCAGAATGATGGTTGACAAAATATCTGGGCATGCCATGGCCTGGACAAATTGATGCATAACCTTAACCATCACAGTATCTTTGTCATTTGAAAGTCATTGAGGGCTTGCAAGCAGGGGAGTGTATCAGGGAACAAAATGCATTAGGAAGGAAATTATAGAAGTGGATTTCTGTGTAGAGAGCTAGAGGCAGAAAAGGCTATTGTAGAAGTCTAAAATGAGGTTATGATAAAATCAATCCACATGGACAAAGTCAAAGGTGAGAAAGAATGTGGAAAGAAAACATAAGTACTGTCATTTGCATTCGTCATGTATTTGTCATTCAATGAGTCTTTAGATCTCTATTCTTTGCCGGGTGATCCAATAGATTCATAAAAGACAGGAGGACACAAATTCGAGATAGCAGGCATGGAATCCCTTACGGAATGTAGTTTCCATAGTTAGTTTCAGCTGACTATCCAACAGTCATTTTCTCTACTATTTCTTGTTGAAATAATTTGTGCATTTATTAAATATTTTTGCGTGACTCTATGTACAAGAAATGTTCTCATATCCAGAGTACAGATCAAGATCTACATGGAAATTAAACCCCTCTCCAGCCCCACGGGGATGACTTTAACAAGTCTAAGTCAGTTCTGGTGATTTCATTCCCTTAGTCATTTAATGGTTTAAAAATGGACACAAAAAACAATTTTTGCCAATGAGATCTAATTAACCTTCAATAAGGTAGCTGACTAAATACCACAGGGAATGGTGTTATATCAGGAACTCAGTGTTCTCGGTTGCTGGCAGTTTGCCCACTCAGCAGTGCCTGTAGCCAGTGCGAATACATGTTTCAGGGTGAGTGCAAATACATGTTTTAGAGCCCATGCATAACTTTCAACTCTTCAACCATGGACATGTTGTTTATGAGCTGATTGGGGAATTACAAGAGTGGCTGAGGAAAGAGGTTATCTAGTATTCACAGAATTAATCTTCCTATTCACTTGATTAAGATCTTCCTCTTCTAAGGTCACTCTTTGGTGAGCATTCACATGAAATACAAAGATTATCATTATTTTCACCTAATAACACACCCAATCCCCAGATCTCTTTGTCATCAATTTTCTTCCAACTCCCTGACTAACAAGTCAAATCATCGGCCACAGCCCGTGGATCAGTATACAATCACACATCTGGCTGTTTCTCCTTCCAAGCAAGATAAACAACCAGATGCTCTAAGTTCCACCTACTTTGAGGATTTTCCTTCACCATTGTCCTTCAGGGATGTACCTGAAAAGGGCTAGAGGGCTCTAGCTGTTCACTTCTGGGTGGTGCTGATATATCACTCAGAGCTACCTGCATACCAGGCCCAAGTTTTCTCTTCTTTTATGAAATTCTACGGGAAACTCCCCATGAGGCCATAGATACAGGCCGGAAGAAAAAAGGTAATAAAGCAGGAGTGGGGATAATGTTTATTAGTTCATTCTCACACTGCTGTAAAGACATACCTGAGACTGGGTAACTTATACAGAAAAGAGTTTTAATCAGCTCATCATTCTGCAGACTGTGCACATAGTATGGCTGGGAGGCCTCAGGAAACTTACAATCATGGCAGAAGGTGAAGGGGAAGCAGACACGTCCTACATGGTTGGAGCAGGAGGAAGAGAGAGATGGGGGAGGTGCTACACACCTTCAAACAACCAGATCTCATGAGAACTCACTCACTATCACAGGAACAGCAAGGGGAAAATCCACCCCCATGATCCAATCGCCTTTCACTAATTCACTCTCCCAACATTGAGGATTAGAATTCAAC